>NC_134397.1:63055382-64392568 GCF_050003625.1 Haematobia irritans
TATATAATTATATATATATATATATATATATATATATATATATATATATATATATATATATATATATATATATATATATATATATATATATATATATATATATATATATATATATATATATATATAATATATATATATATATATATATATATATATATATATATATATATATATATATATATATATATATATATATATATATATATATAATATATATATATATATATATATATATATATATATATATATATATATATATATATATATATATATATATATATATATATATATATATATATATATATATATATATATATATATATATATATATATATATATATATATATATATATATATATATATATATATATATATATATATATATATATATATATATATATATATATATATATATATATATATATATATATATATATATATTCCGATTTAGCTGATGTTTTGCAGGTTTTACGTGACCGACAAAATCACCGATTTGATCATAACTCACGTATTTATGAACCGATCTTCTTCAAATTTCGTACATCTGAATGTTTTGTCGGTCACGTAAAACCTGCAAAACATCAGCTAAATCGGATTTAGATATAGCTGCCATATATATCTTTCGTCCGATTTGCACTTATATCGCTTCAAAAGCCAGAATTTTGCTCTGATTTGATTTAAAATTTGCACAAAGTGTACGTTGTATAATATGGTTAACTGTGCCAAATTTGGTTGAAATCGGTTCAGATTTAGATATAGATCCCATATATACCTTTCGTCCGATTTGCACTTATATGGCCTCAAAAGCCAGAATTTTACCCTGACTTGCTTTATATTTTGCAAAAGGAGGGCGTTTAATAGTATGGTTAACTGTGCTAAGTTTGTTTGAATTCGGTTCAGATTTAGATATAGCTCCCATATATATACTTCGTCCGATTGGCACAAAAGCCAGAGTTGAAGCCTGATTTGCTTCAATTTTTTTATATATAAGCCAGAGTTGATATTATATTTTAGACCCATTTTCAATGGGAGTTTCCTTCAGTTGACTCGATAGTTTCCACAGAGAATATATTTAATATGCTTTTTGATCTAATTGGTTCAGATTTCGTAGTCATATTTCACACTGTAGTACCACACTTTCCACAAAACGGTCGAGTTTTAAATAAACTAGGCCAAATAATATATCACAACCCACAATTGACCACATATAATGCCGAGATTTAACCAATATCCTTGTAAAAGCCCCACTGTAGCAAAAATTTTAAATATTACTTAAATTTTCCCTTATTTTGAATACGTATTTCTCGCTCGATAAATCGTAAATATTATTTCGTTCAATTGCATTAAAATTGCTCTAGCTTTATATTTCCCATATTTTGTAACTAACATTGTGTTTCATCCCAGCGTGTTAGTCGTTTTAAATTGTAATTCTATAGATTTTATAGAAGTACAAAAAATTGATTCCATATTGTATATAAAGTATATAAATATTTCTAATAAAAGCTTTCATAATAACTCCCAACAAATTTGAGGGAGTTGACATGGTAACACAAATTTGTGTTCTACATAGTGGTGAAGGGTATAATATAGTCGGCCCCGCCCGACTTTATACTTTACTTACTTGTTTTTGTGTTCCACCCTAGTGCATTAGCCAACTTAAATTTTGAGTCTTTAGATTTTGTAAAAGCCTATCAAATTCTGTCCAAATGGAGTGATATTTAAATGTATGCATTTGGGACAAACCTTTATATATAGCACCCAACAAATTTGACGGATGTGATATGGTATCGAAAATTTAGATCTACAAAGTGGTGGAGGGTATAATATAGTCGGCCCCGCCCGACTTTAGACTTGCCTTACTTGTTTTATATGGGTTATTTCATGTCAACTGATCGAAATTTTGATACCGATATCTAGCGATCAATATGAAACCTGCATAAAAGGTAGTTCTATTGTTTAGTAGCTTAGACACCACAATGGAACGAGAACGGTTACAGAATTTTTGAGTTAGAGGATGTCAAATTTTGACATTTAAGCCATAGAAGTGTTTTTTCAAATCCTTATGGGATTTCGCATTGTGATTAAAAGGGCATTATGGTTAAAAATAAGGATATTAGGGCCACATTTTTTTTTAAATCGGACGATGAATCGGGCGATACATATATATGGAGCTATATCTAAATCTGAACTGATTTCGATAAAATACTGCTCACTTGAATGGTGGAGAAATAGACTCACTTGTGCCAAATTTGTTGAAATCGGGCGATATATATATATATATATATATATATATATATATATATATATATATATATATATATATATATATATATATATATATATATATATATATATATATATATATATATATATAAATATATATATATATATATATATATATATATATATATATATATATATATATATATATATATATATATATATATAAGGGATATATCCTTATTTGATTTGATTTTCCACATTCAATGGCATTGGTCTTTGTGTCAAAAGAAAACAAATTTCACCAAATCGTTTAATAATTTTGATCGGAATCCTGCGACCAATAAATACATGGACAAACGGACGGACAACAAGAGCTAGATCGACTCTGGAGGTGATTCTGATTCGATCGATCGGGAGATCGGTCTATATGGGGGCTAAACCAAAACATGGACCGATAGGGCCCATTTTCGGCACAATTATTTATGGGCGTAAAATACTTCTAGATTTCAATTTTCAGGCAATTCGGAATGAAAATACTGTTTCTAGAAGTCCAAGAAGTAAAATCAGAAGATCGGTCTATATTGGGGACATAACAAAAGATGGACTGATACGCCCCATTTTCACCACACTTATTTGTGGTCCTAAAATACCTCTAGATATCCCAGTTCAGGCAAATCGGATAGAAAATACAGTTTCTACACGCTACAAAAAATCGCTTCTGTAACATATACTCCCAAACATGTTTTGCTTCAAGCATATACATTTTTGGCTATTGCCCAAACATTTATATGTCTGATCTCTTGCAATATATAATATGTTTGAAAGCATATTGGTCTAAACAATATATGTTTGGGTAGTCAATTTGTATTTTTGCATCCAAATTCAATAATGTTGTTCTCCAAAAAACAATATGTTATTATGTGAACATATGATATGTTTGGAAGCATTTTGCACCCAAAAATATTATATGCTTAAAAAAATTATCCCAAACAATATTGTGCTCAAAATTTTATTTATTTATTTATATATTTACAATCATAATGAATTATGAAAATAAACAGGTAATATAGGTGCTAACAACATATGTTTTCGACCTGAATGCTCAAAATTTTGTTTCTGCCCAATTGTATATTCCTCCACATCTTTCTCACTTCCACGAGATTTTTTAGTTCTTAGCACCTTTTTCTGTAATACATACATTGTAGAAGAAATTATTCAATTGTATGATTTTTTTATTTATTTTAATTTTACCTTTTGCCGGACGGGGATTCGAACAGCGGACCACACAGTTTGTAAGGATCAAAGAAGTAGCTGATCAATTGCCCAAGAAAAAATAAAATGTTAATTTTGTAATAACAAGCAACAACCACCAACTTAATTCAATATCGCTCCCTGTTAAATAGCGCTCCAAGCTACTAAACACATATATGTTTATAGGCTATTTCTAAATTAATATATGTTTGCATCCAAGCATATTATATTTAAAAACATTTTATGTCCCAAACATAATATGTTCTAACATATTAACATATATGTCCCAAACATGTTATGCTAGTTTATGAACATTATATGCTTGCACTCAAAAATATTGTGTTTAAAAATTTGTGTTCCAAACATATAATGTTTATAGCCAAACATATGAAAAACAGTCTTTTTCATCCGTGTAGACGCCCAAAAAGTAAAATCGGGAGATCGGTCTATATGGGGGCTATACCGAAACATGGACTGATAGGCACCATTTTCGGCACACCCATTCGTTTTACTAAAGAACCTCTAGATTTCCAAATTCACACAAATCGGATAGAAAATAGGTTTTTAGCCCCCATATAAACCGGGTAGTCGGTTTATAAGTGGGCTATATCAAAACCTGGACCGATATAGCCCATCTTCGAACTTAATCTGCCCGCAAACAAAAGACGGATCTGTGCCAAATTTCAGGACGATAGCTTCATTATTGAAGCGTGATTACAACAGACAGACAGACGGACATACAGACGAACATGGTTATGTCGTCTTAGAATTTCTACCTGATTAAGAATATATATATACTTTATATAGTCGGAAATCGATATTTCGATTTTCGACTATATATAGTTACAAACGTAATGACAAAATTATTATACCCCCATCACCATTCTATGGTGGTGGGAATTAAATCTAGAATGTTAACAAATTTAGAAAATTCATCAAATATATCAATAGCCTTATTAGATATTGTCCTTTCAAATAAATGCCAACTTTTTCAATGAAATTTTTGTGAAACGAATAATTAATACATAAATAAATAAATATTAAATTTAGAATAATTTATAATTAAATTTAACGCCAAATGAATTTCGAGATTATATCATGGTTTATTGTCAATGAATAAATTAAATAGTTTAAAATATTACCATATTTCTATCTAAAATAAATACCCTTCGATATAACATTCATCTAAGTTTCCATTAAATCATATTCATACCCATAAATAATTTGTAAACATTGCCCAAACATTCGATTAGGTGCGTTTGTTTTTTTTTTTTTCTTTGCCCCAGTTTATTGTTTTTCATCATCTCTGCCAATTGGCAAAAACAAAATATAAAAGACGGAAAATTTGTTTTCCTGTTTCCTTTGCCGATATTTATGACTTCCATATGTCAAATGCCAGTAATGTATAAGGCAACAACAAAAACATGCAATATGACTAAAAACTTTTCCAAGGTAAACAGTGGAAAAGTTTTTGTTCTTCAAAAACAAATCATTGAGGAAATTTATTTTTTGTTATGCTAAAAACGCGTTACAAATATTTTCATCTGAATCGAAGAGGAAGATTTTATGAAGACCATAAACTTAAAAAACACACTAACATATGGAACGAAGAAAATATTTTATTGGCAACAACATTTGAGTTTCGAATTACAATTTAAAAAGAAAAATGCTATGCTAACCTCACATCGAACCCATGCGACTTTGAACGGTTGCATTGAGCATAAATTTAGATCGAATGACTGAAACCAAAAAACATTCAACTGTTTAGATTAAGCAGGAACCCATATCGAAAACTAAATCGGCACTTTTGAAATTTTTTATAAACTGAGTATGAGTTCACCTTCGTAAATCTGAACCGAAATTGCTGAGATGTTGATTATAGGTATAGTTACAGATTTTTACTACAGTGCATTTTAGGCATCCGCGTGCAGAGAAGAAAGTCCCAAAACCCCGGCCGAAAGCAAGACACGCAAGAAACAAATTTGATCGAATTAAATGCTTTTCGGATCAACTAGCATGAGAAAATAAGTGCATATCGGTAAATAATAATAATACAGTGAAACCTCTCAAACGTGGATACTCTGACACACTTACATGACGACAAGTTTCTCATCACGTGGACACAATTTTGGCGACCGTGGGTGTGCCCTTTTACCATTCAAAAGTATATATAGCTTATCCGGCTTAAATTTGGTATGCGATGTCACTACATGTCCTCCAAAAACCATTCAAATATTTGGCCATATCGGTCCATAAACATCCCAGCAAAAAAGACGTCGCCAAAAAGTATAGAAAATTTTCAAAATTGAGGCAGAAGCGATGAATTTAACATGGGCTTGTCACAGGATGGAAGTCCTCCATTTCTACAGCCGTTGCACTTAATATGCATCACTTCTTTAGGTGTGATCCAAATTCAATTTTTTTTTTATGTAAATTAAAAAATTCTGTGATATTTTGTCAAATAAATAATTTGTATAATGTTTTATAATTTTTAATGGATTCTAACGCTTGTCGGAAACCTTTGACCTCAAACATTTTCAAAATTCACATTTTTTTCAGATTGGATTTAGCATTTTTATACCCTCCACCATAGGATGGGGGTATATTAACTTTGTCATTCCGTTTGTAACACATCGAAATATTGCTCTAAGACCCCATAAAGTATATATATTCTGGGTCGTGGTGAAATTCTGAGCCGATCTGAGCATGTCCGTCCGTCCATCCGTCTGTTGAAATCACGCTAACTTCCAAACGAAACAAGCTATCGACTTGAAACTTGGCACAAGTAGTTGTTAGTGATGTAGGTCGGACGGTATTGAAAATGGGCCACTTTTACGTATAGCCCCCATATAAACGGACCCCTAAATTTGGCTGGCGATTGCTCTAAGAGAAGCAAATTTCATCCGATCCGGCTGAAATTTGGTACATGATGCTAGTATATGGTATCTAACAACAAAAATTGGTTCATATCGGTCCACTTTTACGTATAGCCCCCATATAAACGGACTCCCAAATTTGGCTTGCGATTGCTCTAAGAGCAGCAAATTTCATCCGATCCTGCTGAAATTTAGTACATGGTGTTAGTATATGGTCTCTAACAACCGTGCAAAAATTGGTCCATATCGGTCCATAATTACATATAGCCCCCATATAAACCGATCCCCCGATTTGGCTTGCAGAGCCTCTAAGAGAACAAAATTTCCTCCGATCCAGCTTAAATTTGGTACATGGTGTTAGTATATGGTCTCTAACAACCATGTAAAAATTGGTCTACATCGGTCCGTAATTATATATAGCCCCCATATAAACCGATCCCCCGATTTGGCTTGCGGAGCCTCTAAGAGAAGCAAATTTCATCCGATCCGGATGAAATTTGGTACATGGTGTTGGTATATGTTCTCTAATGACCATGCAAAAGTTGGTCCACATCGGCCCATAATTATATATAGCACCCATATAAACGGACCCCCAAATTTGGCTTGCGATTGCTCTAAGAGAAGAAAATTTCATCCGATCCTGCTGAAATTTGGTACATGGTGTTAGTATATGGTCTCTAACAACCGTGCAAAAATTGGTCCATATCGGTCCATAATTACATATAGCCCCCATATAAACCGATCCCCCGATTTGGCTTGCAGAGCCTCTAAGAGAACAAAATTTCCTCCGATCCAGCTTAAATTTGGTACATGGTGTTAGTATATGGTCTCTAACAACCATGTAACAATTGGTCTACATCGGTCCGTAATTATATATAGACCCCATATAAACCGATCCCCTGATTTGGCTTGCGGAGCCTCTAAGAGAAGCAAATTTCATCCGATCCGGATGAAATTTGGTACATGGTGTTGGTATGTGTTCTCTAATGACCATGCAAAAATTGGTCCCCATCGGCCTATAATTATATATAGCACCCATATAAACCGATCCCCAGATTTGATCTCCGGTGCCTCTTAGAGGAGCAAAATTCATCCGATCCGGTTGAAATTTGCAACGTGGTGTTAGTATAAGGCTGCTAATAACCATGCCAAAATTGGTCCATATCGGTCTATAGTTATATATAGGCGATCCCCAATCACACAAAAATTGGTCCTTATCGGTTCATAATCATGGTTGCCACTCGAGCCAAAAATAATCTACCAAAATTTAATTTTTATAGAAAACATTGTCAAAATTTTATTTCTATAGAAAATTTTGTCAAAATTTTATTTCTATAGAAAATTTTGTCAGAATTTTATTTCTATAGAAAATTTTATCCAAATTTTATTTCTGTAGAAAATTTTTTCCAAATTTTACTTCTATAGAAAATGTTGTCAAAATTTAATTTTGTCAAAATTTTATTTCTATAGAAACTTTAAACTTAATTATATACGTATTTAATCGGCCTTTTTTAGTTTAATATATACCACGTATGGACTATGTGGTATATATTACGGTGTTAGGAAGTTTTAAGTACCTTGCCATCGGCAAGTGTTACCGCAACCCAAGTAATTCGATTGTGGATGACAGTCTTCAGTAGAAGTTTCTACGCAATCCATGGTGGAGGGTACATAAGCTTCGGCCTGGCCGAACTTACGGCCGTATATACTTGTTTAGTTTAATATATACCACGTATGGACTATGTGGTATATATTACGGTGTTAGGAAGTTTTAAGTACCTTGCCATCGGCAAGTGTTACCGCAACCCAAGTAATTCGATTGTGGATGACAGTCTTCAGTAGAAGTTTCTACGCAATCCATGGTGGAGGAGACATAAGCTTCGCCCTGGCCGAACTTACGGCCGTATATACTTGTTTTTTTTTTTTGTTTTTTAATTTAATGATTTGTACCATTTTATGAATTCTTACTCTGTTTTAACCTATTTGAAACAAAACAAGTATATACAGCAGTAAGGTCGGCCGGTCAGAATCTTAAATACCCACCACCATGAACCAAATATTAGGGTTTGAAAGGTATTGACATTTCAGGAGGGCTTAAGGACTTGAGGACACTTCCCGAAGATAAATTTAAAGATTTCACTTATGAGGACTATATCAGATTCTGGATTTATAAGAACCATATTTCTTTGAGTTTTAGAGGAATCATTAACATCTCTTATAAGTGTGCAAGAAAATTATAAAATAACGTCTTGATTTGAAATCTTAAATTTGTAGATTTTCACCCGAGAAGTAAAATCTGGAAATTTTACATTGAGTTTCAAGCAATTTTCATGATCAGTGCGCCTTCTATACCCTCAAGAAGTGAAGTCGGTCTATATAGAGGCATTACCAAATGGACCGATAAAAACTTAATCCAATACACGTTTTTGTGAGCCTAAAATACCAGTATATTTACAATTTCAGGCAAATCAGATAAAAACTACGGTTTCTTGAAACCCAAGGAGTTAAATCGAGAGATCGTTCTTATGGGGGCTATACTAAAATATGGACCGATACTCACCATTTGTGGCACACCTCTTTATGGCCCGAAAATACCTCTAGATTTCTAATTTCAGCAAATTGGATAAAAACTTCGAATTCTAGAAGCCCAAGAAGTAAAATCGGGATATCGGTCTATATGGGGGCTATACCAAAACATGGACCGATACTCACCATTTGTGGCACACCTCTTTATGGTCCTAAAATACCTACAAATTTCCAATTTCAGCAAATTGGATAAAAACTTCGAATTCTAGAAGCCCAAGAAGTAAAATCGGGAGATCGGTCTTTTGATGGTCCTCAAGTACCCCTAGATTTTCAATTTCAAGCAAATTGGATAAAAACTACGGTTTCTATAAGCCCAAGTCGGTTTTATGGGGACCATACCAAAACATGGACCGATGCTCACCATTTTTGGCACACCTCTTTACGGTTCTAAAGTACCCCTCGATTTCCAATTTTAGGTAAATTGGATAAAAACTTCGAATTCTAGAAGCCTAAGAAGTAAAATCGGGATATCGGTCTATATGGGGGCTATACCAAAACATGGACCGATACTCACCATTTGTGGCACACCTCTTTATGGTCCTAAAATACCTATAAATTTCTAATTTCAAACAAATTGTATATAAACTACGGATTCTATAAACCCAAGATGTAAAATCGGGAGATTGGTCTTTTGATGGTCCTCAAGAACCTCTAGATTTTCAATTTCAAGCAAATTGGATAAAAACTACGGTTTCTATAAGCCCAAGTCGGTTTATATGGGGACCATACCAAAACATGGACCGATGCTCACCATTTTTGGCACACCTCTTTACGGTTCTAAAGTACCCCTCGATTTCCAATTTTAGGTAAATTGGATAAACACTGCGGTTTCTATAAACCCAAGAAATAAAATCGGGAGATCGGTCTATATTGGGGCTATACCAAAATTTGGACCGATACTCACAATTTTTGGCACACGTATTTGTGGTCATAAAATACCTCTAGATTTCAAATTTCAAGCAAATTGGATAAAAACTACGATTTCTATAAGCCCAAGACCCCAAATCGGGAGGTCGGTTTATATGGGGACTATATCAAAACTTGGACCGATATAGTCCATCTTCGAACTTGACCTGCCTGCAGACAAAAGACGAGTTTGTGCAAAATTTCAGCACGATTGCTTCATTATTGAAGACTGTAGCGTGATTACAACAGATAGACAGACAGCCAGACGGACATCGTTATATCGTCTTAGAATTTCTCCCTGATCAAGAATATATATACTTTCTATAGTCGGAAATCGATATTTCGATGTGTTACAAATGGAATGACAAACTTATTATACCCCCGTCACCATTCTATGATGGTGGGTATAAAAAATTAAAATTACACGTTAAAAGTATGATGAAAAAAACCATGTTATAAAAATTTGAATTAAAAGAACTTCCTGGGTAGTTAAAATAAAGAACATCATTGGGAGCGCATCTTCTGGAATTGCTTTTACAGTTGTGTCTTTGGAAAGATTTCCAAATTTTTTTCTGGGATATCCTTCTTTTCGTCTAGCTCCCATATAAAACGATCTCCAGATTTGACTTCTAGAACCTCATAGAAGAGCAAAGTTCATCCGATCTGCTTGCAATATATGCTCCATATCGGTTAATACTTATATAAAGTCCCTTCCATATAAACCGATCAATAACTAAAGTGGTTTATATAGGAGTTTAATTTGTAAATTTTATACTCTCCAACATAGGACTAACTTTGTCATTCAGTTTGTAACGCATCGAAATATTGGTCTCATACCCCAATTGGTCATCGAGATTCCATTCTGGGTTGTAGTGAAATTTTCAGACCTCATTGGTTACCAAAACTCAATTCTGGGTTGTGGTGAAATTCTAAGTCGATATGTCCGTACGTCTGTTGAAATCACGCTAACTACCGAACGTAACAAGCTATCGGGTTAAAACTTGCCACAAGTATTGGTTATTAATGTCAATTGGTCGGTATTTTAAATCGGTCATATTGGACCACTTTTAGATATATCCCCCATATAATTCGATATACAGGTTTGATGTCTGGAACTTTATAGAGGAGCACAGTTTATCCGATCAGGTTGAACTTTGGTAAGTGACGTTAGTATATGCTCTCTAACTACCACGCAAAATTTGATGCAGATTATAAAGTGATCCCCAGCTTTCATTTCCGGACCCTCTTGTAGAAGCTAACTTCATCTGATGTGGTTGAAATTTGGTACGTGATCCCAGCAAAAAAAAAGCGTCGCCGTAAATTCGGCGAGGCCGAATCTTATATACCCTCCACCATGGACTGCGTAGAAACTTCTACGAAAGACTGTCATCCACAATCGAATTACTTGAGTTGTGGTATCTTAAAACTTCTTAACATCGTTTTCTAAATTGTGAGTTAGTCCATACGTAGTAGAGAGCCAGAATTGATATATTGGGGCGGCTTATATGGGGGCTATATAAAATTATGAACTTGATATGGACCAATTTTTGTGTGATTGGGGATCGATTTATCTGAGGGCTATATATAACTATAGACCGATATGGACCTAGTTAGGCATGGTTGTTAACGGCCATATACTAGCACAATGTACCAAATTTCAACTGACTGGGATGAAATTTGCTCCTCCAAGAGTCTCCAAAACCAAATCTCGGGATCGGTTTATATGGGGGATATATATGATTTTGGACTGATATGGACAACTTTTGGCATGGCTGTTAAATATCATATATACCACCATGTACCAAATTTCAACCAAGACAGATGAATTTTGCTTGTCCAAAAGGCACCAGAGGTCAAATCTGGGGATCGGTTTATATGGGGGCTATATATAATTATAGACTGAAATGAACCAATTCCTGCATGGTTGTTGGATACCATATACTAACATCACGTACCAAATTTCAACCGAATCGGATGAATTTTGCTCTTCCAAGGGGCTCCGTAGGTCAAATCTGGGGATTGGTTTATATAGGGGCTATATATAATTATGAACCGATGTGGACCATTTTTTGCACGGCCATTAGAGACCATATATTAACACCATGTACCAAATTTCAGCCCGATCGGATGAAATTTGCTTCTCTTAGAGGCTCAGCAAGCCAAATCGCGGGATCGGTTTATATGGGGGCTATATAAATTTATAGACCGATGTGGACATATTTTTGCATGGTTATTAGAGATCATATGCTGACACCATGTACCAAATTTCAGTTCGATCGGATGAAATTTGCTTCTCTTAGAGTCCCCGCAAGCCAAGTTTGGGGGTCACTCTATATGGGGGCTATACGTAAAAGTGGACCGATATGGCCCATTTGCAATACCATCCGACCGACATCAATAACAACTATTTGTGCCAAGTTTCAAGTCGATAGCTTGTTTCGTTCGGAAGTTAGCGTGATTTCAACAGACGGACAGACAGATCGATTCAGAATTTCACGACGACCCAGAATATATATACTTTATGGGGTCGTAGAGCAATATTTCGATGTGTTACAAACGGAATGACAAAGTTAATATACCCCCATCCTATGGTGGAGGGTTTAAAATTTCCTTTCAAAAATATAAAAAACCGAGTTCCAAAAATTGAATTAAAAGAACTTCCTGTGTAGTTAAAATAGAGAACATCTTTGGGAGGACATTTTTGGAAGTACATTTAAAGTTGTGCTTTTAGAAGCAGTTCCAATTTTTTTTTTGCTGGGATGTTAGTATTTGTCTCCTAAAAACTTCGCAAAAATAGCAAAAATCTTGAACGGCGTGCACGTTACAATACGATTCGTTCATGAAAGTGATTCAACACACATGTGGTGTCAAACGGAGAACCGACGGTGTCAATCTCACAACGATAAAATGATACCATGCGTTGTCGAAACAATAACCAGCGTTCATGATCTGAAAACGTACTGGTTCCGAAATTATAAAGAAATTGCTACAGTGACTCGAACCTCTGTTGTCTGCACCACACGCGTTAACAGTCGTCTTAGCACACTGCACAACCGAAACGTAGGAGATGCCATAAGAACGTCTAACGAAAATTTTAAGACGTTTCATGGCCAAAGGAAAACGAAAGCCTTTGATGAAATCGTGAACGCCGGTGGACTAAACCGTGAACATTCCGTTATAATTTTTCGTGAACGTTTCCGTTTCCTTTTGTTACCGTCCGTTCACGATTTTTGGAACGTAATTTGTTCTATTAGTGTATCGATCCATAATTATATGTAGGTGCCATATAAACTGATTTCCTAGTTTGACTCTGGAGCTTCGTGGAAGAGCAAATTTCATCAGACTTGCGTGACTTTAATAATATAATCATTTTGATCTGCAAGAAAATTTGCCTACCATAAATATTGGTTTTAGATCCCATAAAATATATACCGATAGACTCACCTCCTGATTCGATCTAGCGCTTGATGGCTGTCCGTCCGCTTGTCCATGTTTTTGTTGTTTCCAAAATTTCAAAATTCGCAATGCTTAACTGATTTTGATGAAATTTGGCACAAGGTTATTTTTTGTTTTTAGCCCAAGGGGTTATATTACGTTTTTTTGCCATCCGATCATAGTCAAATTTAGCACAAGAAAATCCTTTGCAGCACCCTTCATGTCCATTAAATATCATGGAAATCGGTTCAGGCTTACATATAGCTCCCATATATATGTATTTTTACAAATTTGGCCTTTCTCAATTTAAACCACTTTTCTCAATTTAAACCACCATATTTATATTCCACATTCACGCGTTTTCCTTGTTATTCCAGAATGGCTTGTTACCCCCAAAAAACGACGAAGGATTGACTTACAATTTGATGATTCACGACTTGAACTGCACACACAAAAAAATCTCCAATTAAGACCTTTGCATTGCACAACAAAAAGCCTTTACCATCTTAAACGTGATTCAATCTGAGAAGAGAAAAAAACACGAAAAAACATCATCTGCAAGAAAATAAATGGAAGACGCCAAAAATTCGCCCACATCACACACAGTCAACAATGGCATTATTTGTCGTTACCTGGATCTCGTTTTCTTTGACACTTTTTTTGTTGCGTTTGGTGAGTGAATTTGTCGTTTGTCGGTTTTTGTGGATGTACCACAAAGATGCTGGCCTAAGGACAGACCCAATTGCTAGTGTAAAGATTGGCATAGACAGGAGGCAAACTTTCAATCTAACTAGTAGGCAATTTGAGTAATTGGCAACGCGAACACACTTGAGGCTTGTGAAGTCACTAGGATGACAAATATTCGTATCAGCAAGAGCGTAGATAAAATTCAACTTTAATATGTGAATGGATTGGTTTGGAACTGGCAAACACTTTAAGGACCAATAAAAATATGTGGTACCACAGACGGCTGAATAGTCTAAGTGGCCCCAAAATAGTGGACACTCTCACTACACCTAGCTTACCCTAAGATCCTCACTTCTATTACATGGCTTGAATATACATTTTAAAATTTTCTAATATTCCTACTTAGCATTATAATATGAACTTTCATTTCCATCCATCTCCCATTTGTCATCTAGAATATACTCTGTTTCACATGGCTAATAGTGTTGTTGTAAGGATTACAACTGGTAATATCATCAAATTGTTGTTTTCGTTTTATGGCTACTGTCTTCATTAGCATTTATATTTTTAAATAGCTTCCTTTGTACAATGTTTGTCATTATTCCATAATGTTTAGAAAAGTTTCTTAGTCCGTATTGAGGGGTAAACACAATGTTTTCCACTCAAGCCATAGCTAACACCCACCCAGCCTAAAATTATGCTATAATTTGCATGGTTTTGTGCCATAGATAATAACATTACCTAAATTTGTCTAGGATCCACTTTCCCCCCAAAAAACATACACTCGACACAGATTACACAGAATTCCCAAATACCAGACCATGAAGATGGGACTTGAGTTTAACCGGGGAATGTGGAATAGGCAGGCGGGTAATGAGCAATGGCTTGAGTTATAAATGTAAATGTTTGTTTCTTTGGCAGTGCTTTGTGTTATGTGGTTGGATGGTTGTCGGGGCTGCCGGGACTGGATGGCTGATGGTATAGAAGCTCGGTTGCTCTTTCATTAATTCTTCATTGTTTACGTTAATTGTGTTATCCTTTTAGCAGCATTGCTGTCAGCAATGTTAGCATCCTTTGCCGCAACATCAACAGCTATCGCTCACACACAAACACACACACACACTCATAGAAGGACGGACATATACTCTTCACTTAAATTAAACAGGCAAAGTAATTACCACTCTGTCCCATTTTTAGGAAACAAATGTAATTACAGGCCCCACAATGATTTTGGAGAGCGATTGCTGAAGACATTCGCGCGTTCCATTGTCCTGGTTTTGGTTACACTTCTCAATGCCTTAAATGCTCATTGCAGCCATATGCAGCAGATGCTGCTTATAACCCATTTGTTGAGAATAAAACAAGTGAAGAAAAAATGTTTGAGTGCCTCTCACTTGAAGAAATATGTCAGGTAGGAACTATGATATTCTCTATTAAACAAGAAAATCAATTAAGCTACAGGCGAAGATATCAACGCTATATTATAATGGTATTTAGGGATATGATGGTATGGTTAGGGATACAAAAATCGTAAATCGAATTTTACCTATCGACTTTTTATAAACAAATTCGATGTTTGGTAATAATAAAGTTTAACAAATTTTAAGGACTAATCGACTTTTGATGTGTGTTGGCCAAAATTGAATAATCGATTTTTAACGAAAAAGTTGTCATTGGATTAAAGAGGAAATATGATAAAAAGTATCTCATTTAATTCAATAACTATTTTAAAAGGTTTACAGGAAAGCATGTATTGAAAACGTAGTTATAGTTTTTTTTTTAATTTCTTCGAAAAAAAAATTTTTGTTACAAAATTCTTACTTTTGCAATAAAATTAATAATATAGTATATTGACCTAAACACTGAATGGTCCAGGTTCGATTCTCCGTCCAGACGAAAGGTAAAATTTGAACAAGTAAGGAAAATCTAAAGTCGGGCGGGGCCTGCACAACTTCGTGTCCACATATATATAAAAGTTTATATTCCCAGATTTTTAACTTCTTTTGACTTAAAATGTTAGTAGAAAATATCAAAAAATAAATCTAAAGCCATTTTAATGCAATTTCGTAAAAGTAGATTTATGAGTTATCGATCGATAAATGTATATTTGAGGTATAGGAAAATTTGAATAAAAAATGTCAACTTAGTTAGCAGTAGTGGTTTTATAAGGCAAATGTGTATATTTTCAATTCAAAGTCAGCACATATGACTCCTTGCGCAAAATTTTAAGCAAATAAGGTTAAAACTCTAACTTCTAGGACCATATACGTGTATTTCGGGCAAAAAATATATATGGAAGCTATACAATTTTAAGCAAATCAGGATAAAACTCTGGCTTCTACACATAAAAAATATTTTTTTTGTCTACAATCACGAAATTAATTGATCCAATTAATTTTTTATTGAAATGTCTTCAATCACAGAAATGATAGTATCAATTAAAACATTAATTGAAAGTTAATTTAAAACAAGTATATACGGCCGTAATTTCGGCCAGGCCGAATCTTATGTACCCTCCTCCATGGATTGCGTAGAAACTTCTACGAAAGACTGTCATCCACAAATTTCAACTCACATTGTTGTTAAATATCATATACTACCACCACGTACCAAATTTCAACCAGATCGGATGAAGTTTGCTTCTCCAAAAGGCACCGTAGGTCAAATCTGGGGATCGGCTTATATGGGGCCTATATATAATTATGGACCGATATCAACCAATTTTTGCACGGGTGATTGAGGCCATATATTAACATCAGGTACCAAATTTCAACTGAATCAGAAAAATTTTGGTCTTCCAAGAGGCTCCGGAGGTCAAATCTGGGGATCGGTTTATATGGGGGCTATATATAATTATGGACCGATGTAAACCAATTTTTGCATGATTGTTAGAGACAATATAATAACACCATGTACCAAATTTCAGTCGGATCGGATGAAATTTGCTTCTTTTATAGGCTCCGCAAGCCAAATCGGGGGATCGGTTTATATGGGGGCTATATATAATTATGGACCGATGTGAACCAATTTTTGCATGCTTGTTAAACACCATATACTAACACCATGTACCAAATTTCAGCAGGATCGGATAAAATTTGCTTCTCTTAGAGGCCTCGCAAGCCAAATTTGGGGGTCCGTTCATATGGGGGCTATACGTAACAGTGGACCGATATGGCCCATTTGCAATACCATCCGACCTACATCAATAACAACAACTTGTGCCAAGTTTCAAGTCGATAGCTTGTTTCGTTCGGAAGTTAGCGTGATTTCAACAGACGGACGGACGGACGGACATGCTCAGATCGACTCAGAATTTTACCACGACCCAGAATATATATACTTTATGGGGTCTTAGAGCAATATTTCGATGTGTTACAAACGGAATGACAAAGTTAATATACCCCCATCCTATGGTGGAGGGTATATAAAATAATTGATCTAATTAAAAACAAGTGTATACGGCCGTAAGTTCGGCCAGGCCGAATCTTATGTACCCTCCACCATGGATTGCGTAGAAACTTCTACGAAAGATTGTCATTCACAATCGAATTACTTGGGTTGTGGTATCTTAAAACTTGACCAATTTTTGCAAGGTTGTTAGAGACCGTATACTGACACCATGTACCAAATTTCAGCCGGATCGGATGAAATTTGCTTCTCTTAGAGAGATTGCGTAGAAACTTCTACGAAAGATTGTCATTCACAATCGAATTACTTGGGTTGTGGTATCTTAAAACTTCATAACATCGTTTTCTAAATTGTGAGTTAGTCCATACGTGGTATATATTAGACAAAAAAGTTATGTATAGTTAAGTCTACAAATAATTACGAATCGATATGGACTTTTTGCACGGTACGTAGAGAGCCAGAATTGAAATATGGGGGTCGCTTATATGGGGGCAATATACAATTATGAACTTGATATGGACCAATTTTTGTGTGATTGGAAATGATTGGAAATCGCTTTATCTATAGACCGATATTGCATGGTTGTTAACGACCATATACTAGCACAATGTACCAAATTTCAACTGACTCGGATAAAATTTGCTCCTCCAAGAGGCTCCAAACCCAAATCTCGGGATCGGTTTATATGGGGCAATATATGATTATGGACTGATATGGACCACTTTTGGCATGGTTGTTAAATATCATATACGATTACCACGTACCAAATTTCAAACAGATCGGATGCATTTTGCTTCTCCTAAAGGCACCGGAGGTCAAATCTGGGGATCGGTCTATATGGGAGCTATATATAATTATGGGCTGATAGGAACCAATTCCTGCATGGTTGTTGGATACCATATACTAACATCACGTACCAAATTTCAACCGAATGGGAAGAATTTTGCTCTTCCAAGGGGCTCTGGAGGTCAAATCTGGGGATAGGTTTATATGGGGGCTATATATAATTATGGACCGATGTGGACCAATTTTTGCTTGGTTGTTAAAGACCATATATTAACACCATGTACCAAATTTCAGCCGGATCGGATGAAATTTGCTTCTCTTAGAGGCCTCGCAAGCCAAATCGGGGGATCGGTTTATATGGGGGCTATATATAATTATGAACCGATGTTGACCAATTTTTGCAAGGTTGTTAGAGACCGTATACTGACACCATGTACCAAATTTCAGCCGGATCGGATGAAATTTGCTTCTCTTAGAGGCCTCGCAAGCCAAATCGGAGGATCGGTTTATATGGGGGCTATATATAATTATGGACCGATGTGGACCAATTTTTGCGTGGTTGTTAAAGACCATATACTAACACCATGTACCAAATTTCAGCCGGATCGGATGAAATTTGCTTCTCTTAGAGGCCTCGCAAGCCAAATCGGGGGATCGGTTTATATGGGGGCTATATATAATTATGAACCGATGTTGACCAATTTTTGGAAGGTTGTTAGAGACCGTATACTGACACCATGTACCAAATTTCAGCCGGATCGGATGAAATTTGCTTCTCTTAGAGGCCTCGCAAGCCAAATCGGAGGATCGGTTTATATGGGGGCTATATATAATTATGGACCGATTTGGACCAATTTTTGCATGGTTGTTAGAGACCATATACTAACACTATGGTACCAAATTTCAGCCATATCGGATGAAATTTGCTTCTCTTAGAGGCCTTGCAAGCCAAATCGGGGGATCGGTTTATATGGGGGCTATATATAATTATGGACCGATGTCAACCAATTTTTGCACGGTTGTTATACTAACACCATGTACCAAATTTCAGCCGGATCGGATGAAATTTGCTTCTCTTAGAGGCCTCGCAAGCCAAATTTGGGGGTCCGTTTATATGGGGGCTATACGTAAAAGTGGACCGATATGGCCCATTTGCAATACCATCCGACCTACATCAATAACAACTACTTGTGCCAAGTTTCAAGTCGATAGCTTGTTTCGTTCGGAAGTTAGCGTGATTTCAACAGACGGACGGACGGACGGACGGACATGCTCAGATCGACTCAGAATTTCACCACGACCCAGAATGTATATACTTTATGGGGTCTTAGAGCAATATTTCGATGTGTTACAAACGGAATGACAAAGTTAATATACCCCCCATCCTATGGTGGAGGGTATAAAAACAAGTATATACGACCGTAAGTTCGGCCAGGCCGAATCTTATGTACCCTCCTCCATGCATTGGGTAGAAACTTCTACGAAAGAATGTCATCCACAATCGAATTACTTCCCAGCAAAAACTTGGTAAGCACTAGTGATTCTTTCAGTAATACCGGTAATCAAAAAGTTACTACTTGCAGTATTACCTGGGATTTAAAAATAATAACTTACCTGTGTAGGCAAAAAGTGATTCTTTCTATTAATACCGGTAATCAAAATCATATCTTGAGGTCCGGGTTCGGCTCTACAGTGGGCACCGTTAATAGTAGCGATAAGTAATGCCAAATTACATTTCAGAAAAAAAATTGCTAATAAAATATACCTTTGTTTTCTAAAGCTGTATAGTACATAATTTATATTACAAAATAACATCATTGAATATATCCATGTCGTGGAGCGTGGTATATGTTAGTGTGTTGGATTACAAAACGACAGGGGTGAGTTCGCACTTTTTGGGTATCTTTATGGTGAAGATATTATTTTTGGAGAGCTGGTATGTATGCGAAGAAGTACTTATTTTTCGACTGCTGGTATGCTTGCACGGAAGTACTTTCCTCCAATGTCATGCCCGTGTAAAAGTATTACTACTGATATATGTACGAGGAAGTTGTTACCAATTTGGCGCAGGCATACTTGTACTCATACCTGGTAATAGGAGTTTTTGCTTGGTTGGGTTGTGGTATCTTAAAACTTCTTAACATCGTTTTTTATCGGATGAAATTTGCTTCTCTTAGTGGCCCCGCAAGGTAAATCTGGGGATCGGTTTATATGGAAGCTATATATAATTATGGACTGATATGAACCAATTCCTGCATGGTTGTTGGATATAATATACTAACATCACGTACCAAATTTCAACCGAATCGGATGACGTTTGCTCTTCCAAGGGGCTCCGGTCAAATTTGGGGATCGGTTTATATGGGGCCTATATATAATTATGGACCGATTTCGACCAATTTTTGCATGGGTGTTTGAGGCCATATATTAACACCACGTACCAAATTTGAACTGAATCAGATGAATTTTGGTCTTCCAAGAGGCCCCGGAGGTCAAATCTGGTGATCGGTTTATATGGCGGCTATATATAATTATGGACCGATGTTGACCAATATTTGCATGGTCATTAGTGACCATATACTTACATCATGTACCAAATTTCAGCCGGATCGGATGAAATTTGCTTCTCTTAGAGGCTCCGCAAACCAAATCGGGGGATCGGTTTATATGGGGGCTATATATAATTATGGATCGATGTGGACCAATTTTTTCATGGTTGTTAGATACCATATACTAAAACCATGTACCAGCCGGACGGACGGACATGCTCAGATCGACTCCGAATTTCACCACGACCCAGACTATATACTATATGTATTAGAGCAATATTTCGATGTGTTACAAACGGAATGACAAAGTTAGTATACTTAATAGATATAATTTCAAGAAAATAAACTAAAACTCTGGCTTCTGGGGCCATATAAGTGCATATCGGACGAAAGATATATATGAGAGCTATATCTAAATCTGAACCGATTTCTTCCAAAAACAATAGGGTTCTATTATGACCCAAAATAGACACTTGTGCAAAATTTGAATTGTTTGGACCGAAACTCCGACCTAGGCTTTAAACTAACTGCTTGAATTTATGCGTTGCTTGTTCATTGATGGCTATAACGGTAATAATCTGTTGATGACAATAACAGCGAAGTATGTTAGCCCAGTAGATAGTATCCCAGCAAAAAAAGCGTCGCCAAACAAGTAGTGAAAATGTTAGTTTTGAATACGGAAGTGGTGCCAAATTGACGCAGAAGCGATGAATTTAACATGGACGGATGTCCACCATTTCAACCGCCGCTGCACTGAATTTGCATCACTTCTTAAGGTGTGATGCGAATTCAGTGATTTTGATTTGAATTAAGAAATTTTGTGATATTTTGACAAATAAATAATTTTTACCTCTTTTTATGATTTGTATTGCATTCTAACGCTTGTCTGGAACGTTTGACATCAAATATATTAAAAAATTCGCAATTTTTCTAGAATAGATTTGGCATTTTTTTCGGCAAAATTTAAATAATTTGTACCATTTTATAAATTCTTAATCTGTTTTTAACCTATTTGAAACACACAAAAAAATAAATTTCCCATTAAAAATATGAAAAAAGCGAGTTATAAAGACATTGACGCAAATGAACTTCCTGCGCAGTTAAAATAAAGAACATCTTTGGGAGAGTATTTTTGGTCCTCGGTTCGATTCTCCGTCTAATACATTGTTTGTATTATAGAATAAGAAGCTAAGAACTAAATGAACCTCGTGGAAGTAAAAAAAGATGTGAAGGAAATGCAATTAGCCAGAAAAATTAAATAACAACATAGTTTGGGTTAGTCTTTATGAAATTGTTTTTACATCCTGTAAAAGTATCAAAGTTTATGACAAAAAATTTATATTTTTCTTCCAAACAAACTGTCTTACAGCGAAAAGCAATTGGAAAACGATATGTCGTTTGGGAGGAAAGAATTATTTTTTTGAGTGAATGTGTTAAATTATCCGCAGCTCAACATTTTCAAAAAGTCGTTTTTCCAAATTTTAAAAATCTCGAAAAGTCGACTTTTCCAATTTAAAAAAAAGGCTAAATGCAGAAAAGTAAATTTTTCCAAATTTTCAAAAAGTCGAAAATTCGATACGTCGACTTCTCAAAAATTTCAGACAGTGGATAAGTCGATCTTTCCAAATGTTAAAAAAGTCGAAATATACAACTTTTTGAAAACTGACTACAATCCCTAGGCAAATTGTCTTGAAAAAAGTAAAAAAAATATATATATAGCGAAGTTCGAACTTCTGGCCATTTGAGATTGGAAACATGGCACACACCGAAAAGATAATTTTATAAAATCAAATTTTGACTTTATTATTGTAAAAATCTTGGGTCCTAAAATTAAGATTACATGATGTTTCATAACAACTTTTATCCAGTGTATTTTGCAAGAAAAAGTTTAACACTGTATATATTTGTAATTGAGTCATTGTATTAGAGAGCTGCCATTAACGAAGCGACATTATAGTGCTGCCTACTTTTAGAATACTGCCAATTTATACTAAACATACTGAAACCTAAATGGAGTGTACACAGTAGTGCGAAAATGATAATAAATGTTTACTTTACGCCAATTTACTTCCTCGCCAAGAGAGCATTTAATTCAATGGCAATTTGTTTGCAATAACAATTTGCAAAATATGCCAATTTAATTGAATATCTGTCGATAACATTAAGCCTAAAAGCAGACAATGTCTTATGGTAAGCAGCTATCCGCCTGGATGTCATGTAATTCTATGTCAATGACTTTCTATTTTTCTATTCTGCGACAGAGAAACATTTAATTTAATATGCAATGTTAACACACTTTGTTGTTATGTTCACAAATTCTATGGTAGTTCCTTGAGATACATTTGAATAACTAAACAATTCTTTCAAATGGGGGACCATAATAGAGGCTTTTAATAAATTTAAGGTTCTACACAAAACAAGATGGGCATGCAAAACATTGAACTACGGACCTAAGTGTGAGAAACACATTTTTTATAAAAAAAACTATGACTGTACATAAAGATTAGGGTGTCCAAAACCGACACCGGTTAACCAGTTAATCGGATTAGATATGCAAAAATTTATAGAAATTGGTTTTAGAATTCGATATACTCGTAGCTCCCATACATATGTATCACCTGATTTTTCAAAATTTTACCATAATACCCTTATTTTCTAACCGATCTTTACTCAAAGTTGCCAGTATGTAATCTTATGTGGTACCAATTAAATGTACAAAAAATCATTCCGATACATATATTTTTATCTCCCGACTTACACAAATTTAGCCGTAATAACGTTCTTTGTATTACCTAAACCTGCAAAATATCAACTAAATCGGTTCAGATTTAGATATAGCTCCCATATATATGTAGTCACGAGTATAAATTGAGAGATCTAATTAGATATGATCAAATCCGAAAATTGGTAAGATATGATTATATCTACACGGATGAAAAAGACTGTTTTTCATATGTTTGGCTATAAACATTATATGTTTGGAACACAAATGTTTAAACACAATATTTTTGAGTGCAAGCATATAATGTTCATAAACTAGCATAACATGTTTGGGACATATATGTTAATATGTTAGAACATATTATGTTTGGGACATAAAATGTTTGTAAATATAATATGCTTGGATGCAAACATATATTAATTTAGAAATAGCCTATAAACATATATGTGTTTAGTAGCTTGGAGCGCTATTTAACAGGGAGCGATATTGAATTAAGTTGGTGGTTGTTGCTTGTTATTACAAAATTAACATTTTATTTTTCCTTGGGCAATTGATCAGCTACTTCTTTGATCCTTACAAACTGTGTGGTCCGCTGTTCGAATCCCCGTCCGGCAAAAGGTAAAATTAAAATAAAAAAAAATCATACAATTGAATAATTTCTTCTACAATGTTTGTATTACAGAAAAAGGTGCTAAGAACTAAAAATCTCGTGGAAGTGAGAAAGATGTGGGGGAATATACAATTGGGCAGAAACAAAATTTTGAGCATTCAGGTCGAAAACCTATGTTGTTAGCACCTATATTACCTGTTTATTTTCATAATTCATTATGATTGTAAATATATAAATAAATAAATAAAATTTTGAGCACAATATTGTTTGGGAGAATTTTTTTTAAGCATATAATATTTTTGGGTGCAAAATGCTTCCAAACATATTATATGTTCACATAATAACATATTGTTTTTTGGAAGACAACATTATTGAATTTTGATGCAAAAATACAAAATTTTTGGATATTAGACTACCCAAACATATATTGTTTAGACCAATATGCTTTCAAACATATTATATATTGGAAGAGATCAAACATATAAATGTTTGGGCAATACCCAAAAATATATATGCTTGAAGCAAAATATGTTTGGGAGTATATGTTACAGAAGCGATTTTTTGTGAGCGTGTAATTGCTATAGAATAAGATCTGATCAGAATTTAACTACCCAGCAAAAAAAGCGACGCCAAAAAAGTAGTGAACACGTTCGTTTTGGATCCGAAAGTGGTGCAAAATTGGCTCACAATTTTTTAACACATTATTTTTAAGTGCAAGCATATAATGTTAATAAACTAGCATAACACGTTTGGGACATATATGTTAATATGTTATATCATATTATGTTTGGGACATAAAATTGTTGCAAATATAATATGTTTGGATGCAAACATATATTAACTTGGAGATAGCCTATAAACATATTTGTGTTTAGAAAGAGAGATCTAGAGAGTATGCTGCAAGGAACAGAATGGAAGTAACCTATTGGCGCCTTAAAAATATATATACACCAAGAAAATTTCATTAAATTTTTTTACCAGTGTATGCCTATGGTGAAATGTAATATGTTTGACTAATACGAACAATATTTTGTTGGAACCAATCATGAAAACATATATGCTTGAAGCAAAATGTGTTTGGGGTATATGTTACAGAAGCCATTTTTTTAGATTGCAGAAGCGATGAATTTAACATGGGCTTGCCATATGACGGATGTCCACCATTTCAACAACCGTTGCATTGAATTTGCATCACTTCTTAAGGCGAGATTCGAATTCAGTGTTTTAGATGTGAATTAAAAATGTTTGTAATATTTTGCCAAATAAAAAATTTGTATAATTTTTTTTTATTAATTTTGATGTATTATAACGCTTGTCTGTAACGTTAAACCTCAAATATTCGCAATTTTCCTAGATTGGATTTTTCATTTTTTTTTTTGACAAAATTTTAATAATTTGTACCATTTTATTAATTTTTAATCTGTTTTAAACTTATTTGAAACAAAAAAAGGTAAAATTATCTATTAAAAATATGAAAAGAGCGAATTATAAAAAATTGTATTAACGGAACTTACTGTATAGTTAAAACAAGTAAGGAAAGTCGGACGGGGCCGACTATATTATACCCTGCACCACTTTGTAGATCTAAATTTTCGATACCATATCACATCCGTCAAATGTGTTGGGGGCTATATATAAAGGTTTGTCCCAAATACATACATTTAAATATCATTCGATTTGGACAGAATTTGATAGACTTTTACAAAATCTATAGACTCAAAATTTAAGTTGGCTAATGCACTAGGGTGGAACACAATTTTAGTAAAAAACAAGTAAGGAAAGTCGGGCGGGGCCAACTATATTATACCCTGCACCACTTTGTAGATCTAAATTTTCGATACCATATCACATCCGTCAAATGTGTTGGGGGCTATATATTGTCCCAAATACATACATTTAAATATCACTCGATCTGGAACAATTTGATAGACTTCTACAAAATCTATAGACTCAAAATTTAAGTCGGCTAATGCACTAGGGTGGAACACAATGTTAGTAAAAAAATATGGGAAACGTTTAAATCTGAAGCAATTTTAAGGAAACTCCGAAAAAGTTTATTTATGATTTATCGCTCGATATATATGTATTAGAAGTTTAGGAAAATAAGAGTCATTTTTACAACTTTTCGACTATGCAGTGGCGATTTTACAAGGAAAATGTTGGTATTTTGACCATTTTTGTCGAAATCAGAAAAACATATATATGGAAGCTATATCTAAATCTGAACCGATTTCAACCAAATTTGGCATGCATAGCTACAATGCTAATTCTACTCCCTTTGCAAAATTTCAACTAAATCGGAGTTAAAAATTGGCCTCTGTGGGAAAATGAGTGTAAATCGGGCGAAAGCTATATATAGGAACTATATCTAAATCTGAACCGATTTGGCTGATATTTTGCAAGTTTTTCGAGACTCATGAAATATTCGGATGTACGGAATTTGAGGAAGATCGGTTGATATACACGTCAATTATGACCAGATCGGTGAAAAATATATATGGCAGCTATATCTAAGTCTGAACCGATTTTTTCCAAAATCAATAGGGATCGTCTTTGAGCCGAAACAGGACCCTATACCAAATTTTAGGACAATCGGACTAAAACTGCGAGCTGTATTTTGCACACAAAAATACATCAACAGACAGATAGACAGACGGACAGACAGACGGACATCGCTAAATCGACTCAGAATTTAATTCTAAGCCGATCTGTATACTAAAAGGTTGGTCTATGATTACTCCTTCTTGGCGTTAAATACAAATGCACAAACTTATTATACCCTGTACCACAGTAGTGGTGAAGGGTATAAATATGGGAAACATTTAAATCTGAAGCAATTTTAAGGAAACTTCGCAAAAGCTTATTTATGATTTATCGCTCGATGTATATGCATTAGAAGTTTAGGAATCATTTTTACAACTTGTCGACTAAGCAGTGGCGATTTAACAAGGAAAATGTTGGTGTTTTGACCATTTTTGTCGAAATCAGAAAAACATATATATGGTGCTATATCTAAATCTGAACCGATGTCAACCAAATTTGGCATGCATAGCTACAATGCTTATTCTACTCCCTGTGCAAAATTTCAACTAAATCTGAGTTAAAAATTGGCCTCTGTGGTCATATGAGTGTAAATCGGGCGAAATCTATATAGGGGAGATATATCCAAATCTGAACCGATTTCAACCAAATTTGGCACGCATAGTTACAAAGCTAATTCTACTCCCTATGCAAAATTTCAACCAAATCGGAGCAAAAAATTGGCCTCTGTGGGCAAATGAGTGTAAATCGGGCGAAAGCTATATATGGGAGCTATATCTAAATCTGAACCGATTTGGCTGATATTTTGCAAGTTTTTCGAGACTCATAAAATATTCGGATGTACGGAATTTGAGGAAGATTGGTTGATATACACGCCAATTATGATCAGATCGGTGAAAAATATATATGGCAGCTATATTTAAATCTGAACCGATTTTTTCCAAAATCAATAGGGATCATCTTTGAGCCGAAACAGGACCCTATACCAAATTTTAGGACAATCGAACTAAAACTGCTAGCTGTACTTTGCACACAAAAATACACCAACAGACAGACGGACATCGCTAAATCGACTCAGAATTTAATTCTAAGCCGATCCGTATACTAAAAGGTTGGTCTATGATTACTCCTTCTTGGCGTTACATACAAATGCACAAACTTATTATACCCTGTACCACAGTAGTGGTGAAGGGTATAAAAATAACATCTTTGGGTGGACATTTTTGGAAGTGCTTTTAAAGTTTTGCCTTTGGAACAACTTCCAATTTTTTTGCTGGGTATATATAGGGGACCAATGTTGAGCTCGACTTCAAGTAGAAATTATTCTACAAGTCAAAAACTTCTTTAAAACAATAATAATAATAATAATAATAATAATAATAATAATAATAATAATAATAATAATAATAATAATAATAATAATAATAATAATAATAATAATAATAATAATAATAATAATAATAATAATAATAATAATAATAATAATAATAATAATAATAATAATAATAATAATAATAATAATAATAATAATAATAATAATAATAATAATAATAATAATAATAATAATAATAATAATAATAATAATAATAATAATAATAATAATAATAATAATAATAATAATAATAATAATAATAATAATAATAATAATAATAATAATAATAATAATAATAATAATAATAATAATAATAATAATAATAATAATAATAATAATAATAATAATAATAATAATAATAATAATAATAATAATAATAATAATAATAATAATAATAATAATAATAATAATAATAATAATAATAATAATAATAATAATAATAATAATAATAATAATAATAATAATAATAATAATAATAATAATAATAATAATAATAATAATAATAATAATAATAATAATAATAATAATAATAATAATAATAATAATAATAATAATAATAATAATAATAATAATAATAATAATAATAATAATAATAATAATAATAATAATAATAATAATAATAATAATAATAATAATAATAATAATAATAATAATAATAATAATAATAATAATAATAATAATAATAATAATAATAATAATAATAATAATAATAATAATAATAATAATAATAATAATAATAATAATAATAATAATAATAATAATAATAATAATAATAATAATAATAATAATAATAATAATAATAATAATAATAATAATAATAATAATAATAATAATAATAATAATAATAATAATAATAATAATAATAATAATAATAATAATAATAATAATAATAATAATAATAATAATAATAATAATAATAATAATAATAATAATAATAATAATAATAATAATAATAATAATAATAATAATAATAATAATAATAATAATAATAATAATAATAATAATAATAATAATAATAATAATAATAATAATAATAATAATAATAATAATAATAATAATAATAATAATAATAATAATAATAATAATAATAATAATAATAATAATAATAATAATAATAATAATAATAATAATAATAATAATAATAATAATAATAATAATAATAATAATAATAATAATAATAATAATAATAATAATAATAATAATAATAATAATAATAATAATAATAATAATAATAATAATAATAATAATAATAATAATAATAATAATAATAATAATAATAATAATAATAATAATAATAATAATAATAATAATAATAATAATAATAATAATAATAATAATAATAATAATAATAATAATAATAATAATAATAATAATAATAATAATAATAATAATAATAATAATAATAATAATAATAATAATAATAATAATAATAATAATAATAATAATAATAATAATAATAATAATAATAATAATAATAATAATAATAATAATAATAATAATAATAATAATAATAATAATAATAATAATAATAATAATAATAATAATAATAATAATAATAATAATAATAATAATAATAATAATAATAATAATAATAATAATAATAATAATAATAATAATAATAATAATAATAATAATAATAATAATAATAATAATAATAATAATAATAATAATAATAATAATAATAATAATAATAATAATAATAATAATAATAATAATAATAATAATAATAATAATAATAATAATAATAATAATAATAATAATAATAATAATAATAATAATAATAATAATAATAATAATAATAATAATAATAATAATAATAATAATAATAATAATAATAATAATAATAATAATAATAATAATAATAATAATAATAATAATAATAATAATAATAATAATAATAATAATAATAATAATAATAATAATAATAATAATAATAATAATAATAATAATAATAATAATAATTGCTTTCTAGTCAAGATGCAAAAAGTCGATTTAATTAATTTTGGAAATTTTTTTTTGTATTATTAAAGCTAGTTGACCTTAGTTCACCAAAATTTTTCTTTCATGTAATGATACGCCTTTTTAAGTTGTATCACTTAACTATAATGACTTCATTGAATTGTTTATCGTATTTGAGACAATGAAAAAAAAATGTTTCAGAGAAATGCATCTTCTGTGCTAAGCGAAATTCGATTTCGTATTTTAAGGACATGAAATCTTTGGTCTCATAACAATATTTTTTCAGTGTAATTAAGAAACTTTTTACAACACCCTCATCTATCATGGATTTAGCACAGATTAACATATCAATCGTTTCTGTTCAGATTTAGATATAGTTCCCACAGCAATGTACCCCTAAATTACCTTAGTTACGAAAATACTGTTTATCTCCCAAACTTATTTTAACCCTAGACAGTCATCCTTCGTCAAAATGACGACGCGTAATTTCATCTCGATTTAAAATGCGTGTTGACGATTGGGAAATTATAAATTTAAGTTATACTAATTAAACCATTTTATGAATTTTTGTTTAATGCTAATTAAAAACAAATTGAATAAGACAATAAACCCAATTTTGGTTTTCATTTTTCCTCATGATGCAAATTATAGCGTCTTAAAATAGCCGTAGTCAAAATGACGAAGGATGTCGTTAGTGTACAAAAAATAAAGATGACTTTCCAGGGTTAAAAATACCCCACAAATGCTTATGTTTACTAATTCAGTAGGGATGCGATTAGGGAATGATATAGTTGGCCCGACCTACTTTCTGTTCCACACACAAAAAAAAAATTTCTGATTCAATCACGAAATTAATTGATCCAATTAATTTTTTAATTGAAATGCCTTCAATCACGAAAATGATAGTATCAATCACAGTTTTAATTGGGCATAGAAAAATTCTTGATTAAAATATTAATTGATGTCATTAGCAATTTTCAATTAATTGTTTAATTGATTCAATTAAAAATTTACTTAATTTTGAATGCAAACCCCAATTAATTTTTTATTTAAAAAGGTAACTATTTTCAATTACTTTCTGAATTGGCTTAGAGTTTTTATTTGGATTGAGAAATGTTCATCACTTTTTTTAACTTACTTAGTCTTCCGAATTTGATTAAAAAGTTAATTGTATCAATTAATTTTTTAATTAAAAATTTTAAAATTTTCAATCATTGACTTAATTAACTTTATGTTGTATCTTGATTAAAAAGTTAATTGTATCAATTAATTTATTAATTGAAAAAATATTCAACTTCAATTAACTTTTTAATTGGAAATATTTTGGTGATATTTTTTTCTGTGCAGTCACTTGCTTTTGCTCAAATCCTGCGTGACTATCAAAATCTTAACTCGTAACAACAAATAAAACTACAGATATCTATGAACATTAAGTTTTTGACTAAAGCTGGGAAAAAGTTTCCAACATCCACTCCAGATCTATATGCTGGTTATTTCACTGCATTCAAATAGATTTCGAATTTAGCTGTATCAATTTCAGCTTCCATGTGAGTGAGTGTCATGTTTGGAATTGTAGAGTGCCAAAATACATATCATGCAAAAACCAAATTAAAACTATCAAAAATTTGTTGCCATCACCAAACAAAAGAATTGCAATTTTATTCAACAACCAGCAAGACCACAGTATAGGGCCAATGTTGGAATATTGACAGTGACATGCGGACATTGAATGATATGTCATGCAATTGCCATATTATACATACATTAGAATGGGTTGCTATATGCTGACGACAATAACAGCTACGTAGCCCAATGAATAGTGTGTTTTTTTACAAAATGCATGTTCCGATTCTCCGCCCAGGCGAAAAAAAATTTGTAAAATCAAATAATTTTTAAACATTATTTGTATTACAGATAAACCTCGTGGAAGTGAGAAAAATGTGAGGGAAGATGCAATTAGCTAGAAAAAAAACTTCTTGAGTTTACCCAGAAAAAATAAACCCACCATGAACGAAAATTTAGTTTTATTTCAGAATATTTGAACTAAAATATTATATTAAATGCAACATGATACAAATAAGTTTTTAACTTTTGTCGAATTGAAGAAAACTTATTAAAAATAATATTTTTTGTGTTGTTTAAGAAAATTTCATATTTTGAACGAAAAAATTGGAGTTAAAATTTTATATATGTCTTTAGCTCTATATGGAGTGTACTTTATTTATTTTAAAATTAAACATTTCTTTCACTATTTTCTGAGGAGTAGCCTTTATGAAATTGTTTTTACATCATGTAAAAGAATCAACATTTATCACAAAATTTATATACGTTTTTTCCAAACAAACTTCCTCACAGCGAAAAGCAACTGGGAAACGATATTTGTTTTTTTTTACATATATTCCAGATACACAGAAAAAAATATCACCAAAATTTTTCCAATTAAAAAGTTAATTGAAGTTGAAAATGTTTTCAATTAATAAATTAATTGATACAATTAACTTTTTAATCATGATAGAAACATTAAGTTAATTAAGCCAGTGATTGAAAATTTTAAAATTTTTAATTAAAAAATTAATTGATACAATTAACTTTTTAATCAAATTCGGAAGACTTATTCAGTTAAAAAAAGTGCTGTTTTTTTTTTAAATTTTTAATTAAAAATGTATTTCAAACAATGATTTGTTAATCCAAATAAAAACTCTAAGTCAATTCAGAAAGTAATTAAAAATAGTTACCTTTTTTAATTAATAAATTAATTGAGTTTTGCAATCAACATCAATTAAATTTTTAATTGAAACAATTAAAAAATTAATTGAAATTTGCTGAAAAAATCAATTAATTCTTTAATCAAGAATTTTTTCTATGCCCAATTAAAACTGTGATTGATACTATCATTTTCGTGATTGAAGACATTTCAATTAAAAAATTAATTGGATCAATTAATTTGGTGATTGAATCAGAAAAATTTTTTTTTGTGTGTATGTTCGGAAGATTCCGAAATTATGTTCGACATTACATACTACTACATTTTAAATTTTTACTATGAAACTGTAAAATATTTTTTTATTGAAAAAATAAAGATTTTGTAACAAACGAATATTTCTGTTGATACAAGTTTAAAATTTTCGAAGAAAATCAAAAAACTGTAACAAAAGAAAAACGTTTTCCAAACGTTTTTTTTTCTTTGCGTGTATTTCGGGCCGCCATACTTAAGCCCGTATATACTTGTTTTGTTGTAGATTCATTGTCAAAGGTATGAAATTTTAAAATCAATTTCGGTTTGTTCGAATTGACTACGTTTGGCATGAATATGATCCTGAAATCCATAACACGCTGCGTGCAAGTGGCTCTGTCAAAATACCGGCCCATTCCCGGCGAAACGCCATCGTGAGATGATCAACACATTGGAATTTTTTTTGTACCAACCTTACTCTCCGGGGATTTTGGAGGCCATTGTGCGGTAGAAACATCCTTTATTAGCAATTCTTGGTTCATGTTTATGGTATGTGGCTGAAATGTTTGTCTGCTCAGGTTTTCAGTACTGTCTTTTCCCGATAATATTTTGACCCCACGGTCGATTAATACGAGTGAGGAGCGACCATCGGCCGTTATGGAGGCTCACGATAGAGGTGTGAACGTTACACGAAATTTTCGTGGCTCACGAAAATTTTCGTGACTCACGCGTGAATTGTGAGTCACGCTGATGGCAACGGCGTGAGTGTGCGTGAGCGTCATTAACAAACCAAATTTCGTGCGTGAGCGTGAGTCACGAAAATAATTTCTTCGTGAGTGTGTGAGTAACGAATTTCGGAAAAATACGCTCACGAAAATAATCCCGCCCACGAACATGAAACGCTTACGAATTCAATTCATTTATTTACAACGTTAGTGGCACCTGGGATATTAAGAGTTTAATAATGGTCTCGATCTTAATCATGCTCATGTTTTCAGACACGTCTCTAAGGAAAATTACTCATAAAATTATTCGTGAGTCACGATATTCTCGTGAGTCACGGTATTTTTTGTGAGTCACCGTATTTTCGAGTGTGAGTACAAATTTTCCTTTCGTGTGTGTGCGTGAGTCCTATGAAACAATATCGTGCGTCAGTAAGATTTGTCCGTCGTCTGTGTGCGTGAGCGTGAGTAAAACATTACTCACGTGCACACCTCTAGCTCAACCCATTAGCATCGGCGGCGCTTAAGTTAGGTAGGCCTATCGACTGTCCACAAACTAGTCAATTTGGAATGGCTTCTCATCGAGGAAACCAAATTCGGTAAATGGTCCCACCCACGGACATGAAACGCTTACGAGTTCAATTCATTCACAACGTTAGTGGCATCTGGGATATTAAGAGTTTAATAATGCTCTCGATTTTAATCATGCTCATGTTTTCAGACACGTCTCGAAGGAAAATTACTTATAAAATTATTCGTGAGTCACGGTATTTTTTGTAAGTCACCGTATTTTCGTGCGTGAGTACAAATTTTCTTTTCGTGAGTGTGCGTGAGTCCTACGAAACAATATCGTACGTGAGTAAGATTTTTCCTTCGTGAGTGTGCGTGAGCGTGAGTAAAACATTCACGTGCACACCTCTAGCTCACACCATTACCATCGGCGGCGCTTGAGTTGGGTAGGCCTATCGAACTGTCCACAAACTAGTCAATTTAGAATGGCTTCTCATCGAAGAAAACCCAATTCGGTAAATAGTAATTTTCGTATGAACGAAGCAACTCCAATGCTTTTTTCCAGTTTAACCCTTTTTTCTACGTCGGTGATATGTTCTGTTCAGGAGTAAGTTTCCTGCCACTGATGATTTCGATCAAATCTGGCCATCACTTTTCGGATTATTTCTGGTGTTGTTACCGTTTTTATCGTCCACTTTTTGGACGCGATACAAACTGCAAGTTTGTTGACCGCTACTATACCATAACATCTATAAGCTATTTTCACCCCTCAGACTTAGCAAAAATACTGGTTGCGGTTTCTATCGTATCGTAAATGTTACCTTACCTTAATCGCATCTATTATACACGAGTAATACCTTATAACAGATGAGTATTTTAGCCCACCAACTTAAAATAAATTCTTAACAAATTAAAAATAAATTTTAAAAATCCACCAAATTTAAAAACATATCTAATGTCGAAAAAATACGCCTATTATCTATTTCATAAAGAATTCAGCATTTCCATTGCGAATGTTGTGTGGCATGCACGTACTCAAGCTTCATGGAGGGATGTTGCTTTCAACAACAACAAAAATTGGTATAGATTTCATTGCAGATTTGAACAATGAATATGCTGGAAAAATAGATTCGCTTAAATGAAAACGTTGCTAGCAAATACAAACATGTATACCCGTTTCATTAAATTTTTAAAATAGATGCAGCAAATAGTCCGGCCAACAAATATTTGGTCATCCTAACAGCTCATTGTTCATTTGATGTCAATGTTTGCCGAATGAAGCAGGCAAAAATGATAAATCTCATTCGAAGGGTGCAAGTGTGTGGTTGTGTGTATGTATGTAGATGGAAAATAGATACTGCAGTTGTGGTTTATTTCAACTGCCTAAAGTTATGCATGAGTAAAATGAAATAAATGTCATTCGTTTATTAAAATATTTTACTGCAGTGTTGGTCTTATTTTGAATTCATGACCTATTGAATTAGCTTTTAAAACGAGAATATTTCATATGGGCATTTTAAATGACCGCACTCACCAAAACATTATTTGAACTCAGGTGAAATGTTTTCTACACAGAGAAAAAGTCCATCGTTAAACTGATGTTAAATTAACTAATGTTTATTAAAAACTACACTAAAAAAAAACTAAACGTCAAATGTGTTGGGTGCTATATATAAAGGTTTGTCCCACATACATACATTTAAATATCAATCGATTTGGACAGAATTTGATAGACTTTTACAAAGAAAAACTATTGACTTTTATTAAAAAGAAAAAGATCGAATAAAACACCAAGAAACAAAACTTTTACAAAATCTATAGACTCAAAATTTAAGTTGGCTAATGCACTAGGATGGAACACAATTTTAGTAAAAAAATATGGGAAACATTTAAATCTGAAGCAATTTTATGGAAACTTCGCAAAAGTTTATTTATGATTTATCGCTCGATATATATGTATTAGAAGTTTAGGAAAATTAGAGTCATTTGTACAACTTTTCGACTAAGCAGTGGCGATTTAACAAGGAAAATGTTGGTATTTTGACCATTTTTGTCGAAATCAGAAAAACATATATATGGGAGCTATATCTAAATCTGAAGCGATTTCAATCAAATTTGGCACACATAACTATATTACTAATTGTACTCCTAGTGCAAAATTTCAACCAAATTGGGCCAAACTCTGGCTTCTGGGGCCATATAAGTCCATATCGGGCGAAAAATAAATATGGAAGCTATATCTAAATCTGAACCGATTTCAATCAAATTTTGCACACTTGACTATACGACTAAGTGTTATGTTTGTACAAAATTTCGAGCAAATCGGTATAAAACTCTGGCTGCTGGGACCATATTAGTGCATATCGGGCGAAAGATATATATGGGAGCTATATCTAAATCTGAACCGATGTCTTCCAAAATCAGTAGGGTTCTATTCTGACCCAAATTAGGAACATGTGCCAAATTTGAAGGCGATTGGACTTAAATTGCGACCTAGACGTTGATCAAAAAAATGTGTTCACAGACAGACGGACTTGGTTATATCGACTCAGGGACCCACCCTGAGCATTATTGCCAAAGACACCATGTGTCTATCTCGTCTCCTTCTGGGTGTTACAAACATATGCACTAACTTATAATACCCTGTTCCACAGTGTGGCACAGGGTATAATAAATATTAGTTTAAAAATCAAAACGAACAAGTATATACGGCCGTAAGTTCGGCCAGGCCGAATCTTATCATAGAAAGTTCTACTAAAGACTGTCATCTAAAATCGAATTACTTGGGTTGTCCTAATTCATATGGAGGCAGATTAATTTCCTATATAAGACAATTAAGTTCTTGATCGGTTTATATAGAGGAGTCTATAAATAATTATGAAACTATATGAAACAATTTCCTTACGGTTATTAGAGGCCACAATTTCAACCGGATCGGATAAAATTGTCACCCGCAGGAAGTGCAGGTAATCAAATGTTATTAATTCGGAAGTTCAATTTATATGGAGGCTATATATAATTATGGACCGATATGGACGAATTTTTGCGTGATTATTAGAGGCCGTATACTAACACCACGTACCAAATTTCAATCAGATCGGATGAAATTGGCTCCTCCAAGAGGCTACGAGGTCAAATCTAACATATAATGAGGAAATCATATCTACCAATTTTTGCATGATTATCATATGGAATATACTAACATCGCGTACCAAATTTTAAGGAGATCGAATGAAATTCACTCCTCCAAGAAACTCCGTTGCCAAATCTGCGGATCGATTTATATGGAGGCTTTATATAATTGTGGTCCGATATGAACAAATTTTTGCCTGATTTTTAGAGGACATCGCGTACCTCAACCATGAATCAAATACAATAGTTTCCTTTAGAAACTCATCATTGTAGTTGGTTAATTGAAACTACATAGAATTTCTGGTTGAGTTGACGACAGATATTCTCCCTAGAAGATGGGGTTAAATAGTAACCTTCTCACTCAAAAAAAAGTGAACTCTCTATTTCACTAAAGCCCATTTAACTTTGTTTTATTTGATGGAATTATTATGTTTGGAGAAAGTTTCCTTTACTCTAATATTTTGTTGCGTATGTTAGATAAATTAACTAAAAAACGGGAAAAAATTATTCATAAAGTAAGCATAGTTAATTATTTCTTTAATTTTGTAAATTTTACAAGAAATGCGTTCATCATGAACTTCGTATGTCACTAAAGACATTCTTGCAATTTTGAACTCCAATTTTTTTCTTCAAACTACAAAGTTTTCTTTAACAAGTGAAAGAACATAATTATGTCTAATAAATTTTCTTGAATTTGTCAAAAAATATTTACTTATGTTTGTGATATCGGCGTCCAACGTTTGTAATACTGTTTAGTTAAAATTGTCTAAAAATATTAAAAATTTTCTAAAATTAATCGAAAATTTTCTTTCCTGGGGGTTCAATATTTTTCATTTGTTTTCCATTTAAAGTTTCTACAATTGGAGGCTAATTTTGATTCTGAATTTATAAGAACCAGAGGAATCATAAATATATATAGAATAACGCCATATATATGAATTGAAATCTAAATTTTAAAGGTGTTTAACACCATTACTCGATGTAAACTTGGGTAATTTTTATACCCTGTGCCACAATGTGGTTCAGATTAGTTATAGCTCCCATATATATCTTTCACCCGATATGCACAGAAAACAAAGTTGTACTGCGATGTACGTGAAATTTTGCACAGGAAGTAGAATTAATATTCCTACGATGCTTGCCAAATTTGGTTGAAATCGTTTCAAATTCAGATATAGCTCCCATATATATAAATTTAGATATAGCTCCCATATATATACCATTTTATTAATTCTTAATCTGTTTTTAACTTGGATGGATAGCGTACACGCACAGAAAAAAGATGTTTGGACATGGTTGCTGCATCCATTTAATGCTTATTTAGAGTATGTAATTGTCGCGAAAACCATGTATTTTGTCTTTGTAAAAATAATTTTCGAGCGGAGAAAAATATATGTTGGCAATAAGCATTTAAATGGTTCTCAAATACCGCAAACATGTTCAATTATTTAAATGATAGAATTTGACACCATTATATGGTCAGGAAAATCATGTTCCTGACCATTCCATTTTCTTTTTTACTTTTTTGCAGAGAAAAAAGTATTTTTATAGTTTACGTATAGACATATCTACAACCATTACATGGCCATAAAGACCATGTACATTGTTTTCGTGACCATTTATTTTTTTAATTTTTTTGCAGCGACAAGAATTTTATAAAAACATTGAGCAGGTACACACGATTTTCATTTTGCGCGTCAGTCGTGTGTTGATTGTTTCTTGGAATGGACGGAGAATACGGAATTATTGTGTTAATTTATTTATTCAGAAATGGCACGTGGTTTTATGTGAATACAAAAAAGGAAAGTGTAATTGAAAAGAATGTGCCTGGTTTTTGTTCTGCCTTTTGATATATGGTATAATTTATTTTTATTTGCAGTCACATGATGTCTGCGTTTGTACATTTGATGGGCACGAAGTAAATATGGAATGATTACTTATTGTTGAAATTGAACCAAACTAGAGTGTGATGTTTGCTTGCACGACATTATAAATACAAATAAACAAAGAATTAGTTTATAAATAAATAAAAACAAATAAATAAAGTTGATTTTGTGTTTTCTTTTCTCAAGTGGCGTCCTTTTTTCAACGACGAAAAAAGTTTTTGCATAAAAATCAAAACATTTTAGGTTGTGACCATGTTCTTTTAACTAGAAGAAAAACATTTTTGACGAATAACATAACATTTTGGATCATGTCCATTGTCTTTTAATGGAAACAAATTTCTTTTTATCAATATAATAACATTTTAGACGAGGACAATTGTATTTTTCTTAGAACCATGTTCACTGAGCCAACATGGTTGCAGGTTAAAATGTTACATGGTCGCCGCAAAAATAGCTGCTATCATATTATTTTGCTCTTCGAATATGATTGTGACAATCATATTCGATCATTTAAATGATAGAACATGTTTGCGGTATTTGATAACCATTCAAATGCTTATTGCCACCATACATTTTTCTCCGCTCGAAAACTATTTTTACAAAGACAAAATAAAGGGTGATTCTTTTGAGGTTAGGATTTTCATGCATTAGTATTTGACAGATCACGTGGGATTTCAGACATGGTGTCAAAGAGAAAGATGCTCAGTATGCTTTGACATTTCATCATGAATAGACTTACGATCTGCCACAACGTCGAATTTTCAGTGAATGGGCCCTAGAAAAGTTGGCAGAAAATCCGCTTTTTTATCGACAAATTTTGTTCAGCGATGAGGCTCATTTCTGGTTGAATGGCTACGTAAATAAGCAAAATTGCCGCATTTGGAGTGAAGAGCAACCAGAAGCCGTTCAAGAACTGCCCATGCATCCCGAAAAATGCACTGTTTGGTGTGGTTTGTACGCTGGTGGAATCATTGGACCGTATTTTTTCAAAGATGCTGTTGGACGCAACGTTACGGTGAATGGCGATCGCTATCGTTCGATGCTAACAAACTTTTTGTTGCCAAAAATGGAAGAACTGAACTTGGTTGACATGTGGTTTCAACAAGATGGCGCTACATGCCACACAGCTCGCGATTCTATGGCCATTTTGAGGGAAAACTTCGGAGAACAATTCATCTCAAGAAATGGACCGGTAAGTTGGCCACCAAGATCATGCGATTTGACGCCTTTAGACTATTTTTTGTGGGGCTACGTCAAGTCTAAAGTCTACAGAAATAAGCCAGCAACTATTCCAGCTTTGGAAGACAACATTTCCGAAGAAATTCGGGCTATTCCGGCCGAAATGCTCGAAAAAGTTGCCCAAAATTGGACTTTCCGAATGGACCACCTAAGACGCAGCCGCGGTCAACATTTAAATGAAATTATCTTCAAAAAGTAAATGTCATGGACCAATCTAACGTTTCAAATAAAGAACCGATGAGATTTTGCAAATTTTATGCGTTTTTTTTTTAAAAAAAGTTATCAAGCTCTTAACAAATCACCCTTTACATGGTTTTCGCGGCAATTACATGCTCTAGATAAGCATTAAATGGATGCGGCAACCATGTCCAAACATGGTTTTTCTGTGCGTGTAAACACTGCCATCCACAATCGAATTACTTGAGTTGCGGTAACGCTTGCCGATGGCAATGGTATCTTAAAACTTCCTACCACCGTCTTCCAAATTGTAAGCTAGTCCATACGTGGTATACATTAAACTAAAAAAAAGGCCGGTTAAATACGTATATAATTCAGTTTGACAAAATTTTCTATGGAAATAAGATTTTAACAAAATTTTCACAAAATTTTCTATAGAAATAAAATTTTTACAAAATTTTCTATAGAAATTAAATTTTGAAAAAATTTTCCATAGAAATGAAATTTTGGTAGATTATTTTCCGCTCGAGAGACAACCATGATTATGAACCGATGTGGACCAATTTTTTTGTGATTGGAGATCGGCTATATTTAACTAAAGACCGATATGGACCAATTTTGGTATAGTTGTTAGCGGCCATATACTAACACCACGTTCCAAATTTGAACCGGATCGGAAGAATTTTGCTTCTCCAAGACGCTCCGGAGGTCAAACATGGAGAACAGTTTATATGTGGGATATATATAATTATGGACCGATATGGACCAATTCTGGCACGGCTGTTAGAGACCATATACTAACACCCTGTTCCAAATTTAAACCGGATCGGATGAAATTTGCTTCTCTTAGAAGCTCCGCTATCCAAATCTGACGACCGGTTTATATGGTGGCTATATACAATTGTGAACCGATGTCGACCAATTTTTGCATGAATGTTAGAAACTATATACTGACACCACGTTCCACATTTGAAACGGATCGGATGAATTTTTCTCCTCCAAGAGGCCCCGGAGGTCAAATCTGAAGAAAGGTTTATATGGGGGCTATATATAATTATGGACCGATATGGACCAATTTTAGCATGGTTTTTAGAGACAATATACCAACACCATGTACCAAATTTCAGCCGGATCGGATGAAATTTGCTTCTCTTTGAGGCTCCGTAAGCCAAATCTGGGGATCGGTTTATATGGGGGCTATATATAATTATGGACCGATGTGGACGAATTTTTGCATGGTTGTTAGGGACCATACACCAACACCATGTACCAAATTTCAGCAAGATCGGATGAAATTTGCTGCTCTTTGAGGCTCCGCAAGCCAAATCTGGGGATCGGTTTATATGGGGGCTACATATAATTATGGACCGATGTGGACGAATTTTTGCATGGTTGTTAGAGACCATATACCAACACCATATACCAAATTTCAGACGGATCGGATGAAATATGCTTCTGTTAGAGGCTCCGCAAGCCAAATCTGAGGGTCCGTTTATATGGGGGCTATACGTAAAAGTGATATGACCCATTTGCAATACCATCCGACCTACATCAATAAGAACTACTTGTGCCAAGTTTCAAGTCGATAGCTTGTTTCGTTCGAAAGTTAGCGTGATTTCAACAGACGGACGGACATGCTTAGATCGACTTAGAATTTCACCACGACCCAGAATATATATACTTTATGGTGTCTTAGAGCAATATTTCGATGTGTTACAAACGGAATGACAAAGTTAATATACCCCCCCATCCAATGGTGGAGGGTATAAAAATTTTGAATTTCCAATTAAAAATATGAAAAAAGCGAGTTATAAAAAATTGACGCAAAGGAACTTCCTCTACAGTTAAAATAATATATATATAATAATAACCTTTTTGGGAGAACATTTTTGGAAGTGCTTCTTAAGTTGTGCCTTTAGAAGAACTTCCAAATTTTTTCCTGGGATAGTAACTATGCATGTCAAATTTGGTTGAAATCGGTTCAGATTTAGATATAGCTCCCATATATTTTTATACCCTGCGCCACACTGTGGAACAGATAGACACATGGTGTCTTTGGCAAAAATGCTCAGGGTGGGGTCCTGAGTCGATATAGCCATGTCCGTCTGTCCGAGAACACATTTTTGTAATCAAAGTCTAGGTCGCAGTTTTAGTCCAATCGACTTCAAATTTGGCACAAGTATGTGTTTTGGCTCAGAATAGATACCTACTGATTTTGGAAGAAATCGGTTCAGATTTAGATATAGCTCCCATATATATATTTCGCCCGATATGGACTTATATGACCTCAGAAGCCAGAGTTTTACCCTAATTTGCTTAAAATTTTGCACAAGAAGAACAATTAGTACTATAGTCAAGTGTGCCAATTTTTATTGAAATCGGTTCAGATTTAGATATAGCTCCCATATATATCTTTCGCCCGATATGGACTAATACGGTCCCGGAAGCCAGAGTTTTACACCAATTTGGTTGAAATTTTGCACTAGGAGTACAATTAGTAGTGTAGTCAAGTGTGCCAAATTTTATTGAAATCAGTTCAGATTTAGATATAGCTCCATATATATCGTTCGCCCGATTTACACTCATATGACCACAGTGGCCAACCTTTTACTCCGATTTAATTGAAATTTTGCACAGGGAGTAGAATTAGCATTGTAGCTATGCGTGCCAAATTTGGTTGAAATCGGTTCAGATTTATATATGCCTCCCATATATAGCTTTAGGCCGCTTTACACAAATATGACCACAGAGGCCAATTTTTTGCTCCGATTTAGTTGAAATTTTGCACAGAGATTAGAATTAGCATTGTAGCTATGCGTGCCAAATTTGGTTGAAATCGGTTTAGATTTAGATATATCTCCCATATATAGCTTTCGCTCGATTTACACTCATATGACCACAGAGGCCAATTTTTAACTCCGATTTAGTTGAAATTTTGCACAGGGAGTAGAATTAGTATTGTTACTATGCGTGCCAAATTTGGTTGAAATCGGTTCAGATTTAGATTTAGATTGGTCAAAATACCAACATTTTACTTGTAAAATCGCCACTGCTTAGTCGAAAAGTTGTAAAAATGACTCTAATTTTCCTAAACTTCTAATACATATATATCGAGCGTAAATCATAAATAAACTTTTGCGAAGTTTCCTTAAAATTGCTTCAGATTTAAACGTTTCCCATATTTATACCCTTCACCACTACTGTGGTACAGGGTATAATAAGTTTGTGCATTTGTATGTAACGCCAAGAAGGAGTAATCATAGTAATTAGATATATTTTGCACAGGGAGTAGAATTAGCATTGTAGATATGCGTGCCAAATTTGGTTGACATTGGTTCAGATTTAGATATAGCTCCCATATATATGTTTTTTTCTGATTTCGACAAAAATTGTCAAAATACCAACATTTGCCTTGTTAAATCGCCACTGCTTAGTCGAAAAGTTGTAAAAATTACTCTAATTTTCCTAAACTTCTAATACATATATATATCGAGCGATAAATCATAAATAAACTGTTGCGAAGTTTCCTTAAAATTGCTTTTGAGTCTATAGATTTTGTAGAAGTCTATCAAATTCTGTCCAGATCGAGTGATATTTAAATGTATGTAGTTGGGACAAACCTTTATATAGCCCCCAAAACGTTTGACGAATGTGATATGGTATCGAAAATTTAGATCTACTAAGTGGTGCAGGGTATAATATAGTCGGCCCCGCCCGACTTTAGACTTTCCTTACTTGTTTTTGGTTCCGGTTTGGGCAAAAATGGCCAAAATATCCACACTTTCCTTGTAAAATGGCTATTGTTAAGTCGAAAACTTGTAGAAATGTCTCCAATTTTCCTATACTTCAATTTCAGGCAAATCACATGAAAATTGCAGTGTATAGGTACACAAGACCCCAAATCGGGAATCGGTTTATATAGGAGCTGTAAAAAAATCTGGGTCGACATAGCCCATCTACTAACGTAGATGGGCTATTCTAAAATTTGTCACAGACGAATCTGTGACAAATTTTAGAACGTTAGCGTTATTATATGGACCAATTTTGGTATGGTTGTTAGCGGCCATATACTAACACCACGTTCCAAATTTGAACCGGATCGGATGAATTTTGCTCCTCCAAGAGGCTCCGGAGGTCAAACCTGGAGAACGGTTTATATGTGGGCTATATACAATTGTCAACCGATGTCGACCAATTTTTGCATGGATGTTAGAAACTATATACTGACACCACGTTCCACATTTGAACCGGATTCGATGAATTTTTGGTCCTCCAAGAGGCCCCGCAGGTCAAATCTGAAGAACGGTTTATATGGGGGCTATATATAATTATGGACCGATGTGGACGAATTTTTGCATGGTTGTTAGGGACACATACCAACATCATGTACCAAATTTCAGCAAGATCGGATGAAATTTGCTGCTCTTTGAGGCTCCGCAAGCCAAATCTGGGGATCGGTTTATATGGGGGCTATATATAATTATGGACCGATGTGGACAAATTTTTGCGTGGTTGTTAGAGACCATATACCAACACCATGTACCAAATTTCAGAATTTCACCACGACCCAGAATATATATACTTTATGGGGTCTTAGAGCAATACTTCGATGTGTTACAAACGGAATGACAAAGTTAATATACCCCCATCCTATGGTGGAGGGTATAAAAATTTTGAATTTCCCATTAAAAATATGAAAAAAGCGAGTTATAAAAATCTGACTCAAAGGAACTTCCCCTACAGTTAAAATAACGAACATTTTTGGGAGAACATTTTTGGAAGTGCTTCTGAAGTTGTGCCTTTCCTGGGTTAGCAACTATACATCTCAAATTTGGTTGAAATCGGTTCAGATTTAGATATAGCTCCCATATATTTTTTTTGTTCCGGTTTGGGCAAAAATGGCCAAAATATCCACACTTTCCTTGTAAAATGGCTAAGTCGAAAACTTGAAGAAATGTCTCCAAGTTTCCTATACTTCAATTTCAGGCAAATCACATGAAAATTGCAGTGTATAGGTACACAAGACCCCAAATCGGGAATCGGTTTATATAGGAGCTGTAACAAAATCTGGGCCGACATAGCCCATCTACTAACGTAGCATGCGTGCAGACAAAAGACGAATCTGTGACAAATTTTAGAACGATAGAAGGATGTAGCGTAATTACAATAGACAGAAAAACAGCCAGATGGACATGTTTATATTTATCTTACAATTTCTCCCCAATAAAGAATATATACTTTATATAGTCCCAAATCGATATTTCGAAGTGTTACAAAAACAATGGCAAACTTAATATACCCCTTCACCATAATATGGTGGTGGGTATAGATCTATTTACTTTGTTGAATTACATATCAGTCACCCTGTATGTAGGTTTAATAAAAAGTATTATGCAATCAACTTCGCTCGAAGTTATTTCTTTCTAACTATTTATCTTTTAATGCATACATAATACCAAATATATTTTCAAATTTATTTGGCCATACTTCAAAACCTAAAACATTCGTAACGAATTTGTGTCATTTTCTTCACAATATGCAAATGAATAAAATTTATGTTTCAATTTAAAACATTGCCCAATGACATGGAGTCATTATAAAGGCTAACGTTGCGAACAAAAGTTGTATGAGAAATTGGCAACTATCACATAATATTCGTATTAATTAAATTTCAACTGTAACATTTTCCCTTTGCTTTGGCCTGTCCATACTATCCTGGTAATTTGTCATGAAAAATGTGTACGAAACACAGGGGTCAGCCATAAAACATTTTCAATTTATGTTTTTGAAAATGTTTTAAAAGGCATACAAACTATTTAAGGATAATTCATTACAAGCTATTACCAGCAAGGCAGTCCATAGTTCAAAGAATTAAAAATAAATTATTCCATGGCAAATGGATATTCATAGTCATTTTATATTTTTGAAATAATAGCATAATAACTAAATATAAATCTCTTTCGTGATATAAAATGAATTGTCTGCAATATCATGATGATAACAATATTACACTATAAATTCAACATATTTTATATATGATGTGACATATAGGAGCGATGTCAAAATAACACCAAAAGAACTAAATTGAGATCGCATTTTGAAACATCATTATATGCAAAAAGATTTAGGGATAAGATTTAAAAGCGATATATTTTTTTTCTTATATTGCTGCTAAGTAACCTAGCACTGACAAAAAATATTGACCTAATGTAAAAGACTATGCAACCTGAATTTTAGTGCACGAAATTACCCTATATTATAGCCAAACCTCTCTGAAACTAATTTGTAGGCTTATTTTGAGCATTAACAATTTTGGTTTAAAGTTTTCTTTGAAGTTTTTGTTCTATATAGCTTATTCTTATATCTTATCTATATACAAACACCGACCCACCAAAAATTTTTTGAAGTTATTCGAAAGGCACAACTTTAAACACACTTCCAAAAATGTCATCCCAAAGATGTTCTTTATTTAAAGTTCTTTTAATTTAACTTTTGTATTTTTCGCTTTTTTCATATTTTGGGTAATTCTAATTTTTATTGTTTCAAATAGTTCTTACTGTTCTTACTGTTTAATTAAATGGTACAAAGTACATAAATTTCGTCGAAAAAAATGCTAAATCTATTCTATAAAAATAGTGAATTTTTGAAAATATTTGAGGTCCAACGTTTCAGAAAAATATATGATAGCATAAAAGGGTGCGATAACACAAAAAAAAAATGTCCGCTATTTTGGAGGACCTTGTGTGGGAGGTACGTGAAGAGATGTTCCGATCGGAATCAATCTTAGCATTTGTCTTAGTTTCGACCATCCTCAAGCTCCTTCAAAGTTTCGCTTTTCTACAATGGCTCCTTCGATGGTCTCTACGAAACAATGACCTACAGAGGAAATGAAAGAATTCCCTAAAAATTGGGGTATCGTTTCACAATGAAATAAATCCCGAAAATGTGAAATTACCCCTCAAATGTATACACGCACAGAAGAAACATGTTTGGACAAGGTTGCCGCATCCATGTAATGCTTATCTGGAGTAATTGTCGCGAAAACCATGTATTTTGTCTTTGTAAAAATAATTTTCGAGCGGAGAAAAATATATGTTGGCAATAAGCATTTAAATGGTTCTATTATTTAAATGATAGAATTTGAGACCATTACATGGTCGGAAAAATCATGTACATGACCATTCATTTTTTTACTTTTTTTGCAGGGAAAAACGTATTTTTATAGAACCATTACATGGCCATAAAGACCATGTACATTATTTTCGTGACCATTTACTTTTTTATACCCTCCACCATAGGATGGGGGTATATTAACTTTGTAATTCCGTTTGTAACGCATCGAAATTTTGCTCAAAGACCCCATAAAGTATATATATTCTGGGTCGTGGTGAAATTCTGAGTTGATCTGAGCATGTCCGTCCGTCTGTTGAAATCACGCTAACTTCCGAACGAAACAAGCTATCGACTTGTTATTGATGTAGGTCGGATGGTATTGCAAATGGGCCATATTAGTCCACTTTTACGTATAGCCCCCATATAAACGGACCCCAGATTTGGCTTGCGGAGCCTATAAGAGTAGCATATTTCATCCGATCTGGCTGAAATTTGGTACATGGTGTAAGTATATGGTCTCTAACAGGGCTGTGGAGTCGAGCCAATTTTGCTCGACTCCGACTCCAGCATTTTTCATCAGCTCGACTCCGACTCCGGAGTCGACTCCGGGTAATATAACTAAATCTCATTTTAATACCACTAATTTGTAGTTCTATTGTGGGGGTACCGTAAGTGGACGATATAAAGTATCGTGTTTATTTATGTGTGCCAAAAAAGATCTTAATTTCACATAAGATGCCAATTGAATTCTATATTTCAAATTTATGGCAATGTTTAAAAAATAAAATAATGATATAAATACCCATCATAATATGAGAATATACCAACAGTATATGTATTTGTGAACCAAAATTATTGATACTATTTCAAATCCTTTAAATTTGTTGCGAGCTATATAAAGGTTTATATTTCCATATGCATGAATTTGAATCTGAAGACAAAATTGTATATACTTCTACAAAATCTATGTACTTAAAATTTAAATCTAACGTTATGGGACGTAACACAATTTTAACGAAAAATAAAAATGCAAGGAAAGTCTAAAGTCGGGCGGGCCGATTATAATATACTCTGCACAACTTTGTATTTAGATCTACATTTTGATAAAATCTCAAATCAGACTTCTACAAAACTCGGGCAATATTTGGGAAATATTTATAATTGTTTAGACAATTTCGCAAAAATGCATTTATGATTCATTCATTGAAAAATTTGAAAATTTGAGTCATTTCTACAAGTTTTCGACTTAGCAGCAATTTTTCCAAAATTGTATGCTCACTGAATACAATTTTGGAAAAATTTTTGTCTAGTAAATAAAATTTTGCAAAATTTTATATAGAAATAAAATTTTGGAAAATTTTCTACAGTAACAAAATTTTGACTAAATTTTCTATAGAAATAAAATTTTGGCAACATTTTCTATAGAAATCAAATTTTGACCAAATATATAGAAATACCATTTTGAATAAAATTTTTGTAGAAATAGAATTTGGCAAAATTTTTTATAGAAAAAAAAGTTTGAAAAAATTATCAATAGAAATACAATTTAAAAAAAATTGTGTAGCAAACAAAATTTTGCAAAATTTTCTATAGAAATAAAATTTTGCAAAATATTCTATATAAACAACATTTTGACAAAATTTTCTATAGAAGTAAAATTTTGACTAAATTTTATATAGAAAAAAATATTTCTATATTAATAAAATTTTGAATACATTTTTATAGCAGTGAGTATCAGTGAGCATCACTAAGAAAAAAAATTGAGAAAATTTGCTATAGAAATAAAATTTGAAATTTTTTTCTTATAGAAATAAAATTTTGACAAAATTTCCTATAGAAATAAAATGTTTACCAAATTTTCTGTAGAAATAAAATTTTGACCAAATTTTCTAATAAAAAAATCTATTACTATAAAATTTTGGCAAAATTTTCTATAGAAATACAATTTTGACTTAAATAGAAAACAAGTAAGGAAAGTCTAAAGTCGGGCGGGGCCGAATATATTATACCCTGCACCACTTTGTAGATCTAAATTTTCGATACCATATCACATCCGTCAAATGTGTTGGGGGCTATATATAAAGGTTTGTCCAAATACATACATTTAACAAGTAAGGAACGTCTAAAATTTTAAGGAAACTTCGCAATAGTTTATTTATGATTTATCGCTCGATATATATGTATTAGAAGTTTAGGAAAATTAGAGTCATTTTTACAACTTTTCGACTAAGCAGTGGCGATTTAACAAGGAAAATGTTGGTATTTTGACCATTTTTGTCGAAATCAGAAAAACATATATATGGAAGCTGTATCTAAATCTGAACCGATGTCAACCAATTTTGGCACGCATAGCTACAATGCTAATTCTACTCCCTGTGCAAAATTTCAACTAAATCGGAGTTAAAAATTGGCCTTTGTGGTCATATGAGGGTAAATCGGGCGAAAGCTATATATGGAAGCTATATATAAATCTGAACAGATTTCACCCAAATTTGGCTCGCATAGCAACAATGCTAATTCTACTCTCTGTGTAAAATTTCAACTAAATCGGAGTTAAAAATTGGCCTCTGTGGTCATATGAGTGTTAATCGGGCGAAAGCTATATATGGGAGATATATCTAAATCTGAACCGATTTCAACCAAATTTGGCACACATAGCTATAATGTTAATTCTACTCCCTGTGCAAAATTTCAACCAAAGTGGGGTAAAACTCTGGCTTCTGGGACCGTAGTAGTCCATATCCGGCGAAAGATATATATGGGAGCTATATCTAAATCTGAACCGATTTCAATAAAATTTGGCACACTTGACTATAGTACTAATTGTTCTTCTTGTGCAAAATTTTAAGCACATAAGGGTAAAACTCTGGCTTCTGGGGCCATATAAGTCCATATCGGTCGAAATATATATATGGGAGCTATATCTAAATCTGAACCGATTTCTTCCAAAATCAATAGGGATCTATTCTGAGCCAAAACACATACTTGTACCAAATTTGAAGTCGATTGGACTAAAACTGCGACCTAGACTTTGATTACAAAAATGTGTTCACGGACAGACGGATAGACGGACATCGCTATATCGACTCAAGAGCCCACCCTGAGCATTTTTGCCAAAGACACCTTTTATCTATCTCGTCTCCTTCTGGGTGTTGCAAACATATGCACTAACTTATAATACCCTGTTCCACAGTGTGGAGCAGGGTATACAAATATTTCTATAGTAATAAAATTTTGAATAAAATTTTTATAGAATTAAAATTTTGACAAAATTTGCTATAGAAATAAAATTTTGACAAAACTTTTTATAGAAATAACATTTTGACAAAATTTTCTATAAAAACAACTTTGAAAAAATTTTCTGCCAATATTCCACGTATGTATATTGCCTTAAAATAAAATAAAAATAATATCGATTGTTCGAAACATTTCAAATAAATTGATATGGGCATTAAAATGGATCGATCCAGCCCATCTGCTAGTCAAACATTCTAGGAAACATAAAAAGATAGCCGTAATTGGAAGTTGATTTTCATTTACAATCATGCTGTACATTGATCGAATGAATAACGCAATGGAAACTAATTTGCGTAAAAACTTGCTTAGTTACAAATATGTGAAGTGTTTTAAAAAATTTGGTTTAGCCGGAGTCGGAGTCGAGCAAAACTTTTACGACTCCGACTCCAGCAAAATCTTCAGACTCCGACTCCAAGACTCCGACTCCACAGCCCTGGTCTCTAACAACCATGCAAAAATTGGTTCATATCGGTACATAATTATATATAGCCTCTATATAAACCGATCCCCAGATTTGGTTTGCGGTCCCTCTAAGAGAGGCAAATTTCATCCGATCCGACTGAAATTTGGTACATGGTATTAGTATATGGTCTCTAACAACCATGCAAAAATTGGTCCATATCGGTGCATAATTATATATAGCCCCCATATAAACCGATCCCCAGATTTGATCTCCGGAGCCTCTAAGAGGAGCAAAATTCATCAGATCTGGTTGAAATTTGGTACGTGATGTTAGTATATGGTCTCTAACAACCATGCAAAAATTGGTCCATATCGGTCAATAATTATATATAGCGCCCATATAAACCGATCCCCAGATTTGTCCTCCGGAGCCTCTTGGAGGAGCAAAATTCATCCGATCCGATTGAAATTTGGAACGTGGTGTTAGTATGTGGTCTCTAACAAACACGATATGGACACGAATTGGTCCATATCGGTCCATAGTTATATATTGCCCCCATGTAAACCGATCCCCAAATTTGATATCCGGAGCATCTTAGAGGAGCAAAATTCATCCGATCCGGTTGAAATTTGGTACGTGGTGTTAGTATGTGGCCGCTAATTACCATGCCAAATTTGGTTCATATCGGTCTATAGTTATATATAGCCGATCCTCAGTCACACAAAAAATGGTCCATATAGATTCATAATCATGGTTGCCACTCGAGCCAAAAATAATCTACCAAAATGTTATTTCTATAGAAAATTTTTTCAAAATGTTATTCCTCTAGAAAATTTTGTCAAACTTTATTTCTATAGAAAATTTTGGAAAAATTTTATTTCTATAGAAAATGTTGTCAAAATTTTAATTCTATAGAGAATGTTGTCAAAATTTTAATTCTATTGAAAATTTTGTCAAAATTTTTTTTCTATAGAAAATGCAGTTACATGATGTCTGCGTTGGTACATTTGATGGGCACGAAGTAAATATGGAATGATTACTTATTGTTGAAATTGAACCAAAATAGAATATTTAAAAATATGTGATGTTTGCTTGCACGAAAATTATAAATACAAATAAACAATGAATTAGTTTATAAATAAATAAAGTTAATTTTTGTTTTCTTTTCTCAAGTGGCGTCCTTTTTTCGACGATGAAAAAAGTTTTTTCATAAAGTGCAAAACATTTTAGGTTGTGACCATGTTCTTTCAACTGGAAGAAATACATTTTAGATCGTGACCATTGTATTTTAATCCAAACAAAATTATGTTTATCAATATAATAACATTTTAGATGAGAAGCTTTTTTATGTTTCGTAGAACCATGTTCACTGAGCCAACACGGTTGCAGGATAAAACGTTACATGGTCGCCGCAAAAATAGCTCCTATCATATTATTTTGCTCTTCGAATATGATTGTGACAATCATGTTTCTTCTCTGCGTGTATGAATCATCATTCCAAAATTTTTAAAAGAAAACAAAACATTCAGGATTTTACGACAAGTGTTTATTTACATTAAATGCCCCCTGCCTCATGCTTTTATACTGTCTTCAGAAAATTATCAAATCTGACCTTCACTTTTCGGATAATTTCTGGTGTTGTATACTTTTCCATCCACTTTTTGTATGATATGCAACACTGCCTACTGGCATGAATGGTTCGAGAAACATAGAGTTATCAAATTTAAATGCTGGAGGTTTCTCACTAGAATCCTTAGATGTTTTCCAGCCAAATATAAAGCAATCACTTTGTCAATCATTGGAATTCAATCGCGAATAACTTTATTTCTAAATGCAATAGACCAAAATACATTTGTAGTCATGTAAGCAATATAATGAATTATAACTGCACTGAATATGTCAGCTGTCAGGCGAGAAGTTTAAAAATGGAAGTAACCTAAATTTGGTCACTCATCCTAAAAATTACCTGTCCCAAAATTTTGATTGCATAATCTTTCAATTTCAAATCTTAATTTTGCAGTGTATCAACAGTGGAAAGAATTCAAACATATTACCTTCATTATTTGAAAAGTGATTAATATGTGTCGAGTATAATTTAAATTTTTATTCCAAAGCCCAACGCAAGAAAATCCCATTTATAACCATTTAAACATATCATTCTCACAATCTCTGTTGAAGGCCATTGAAAATAAGTCTAATTTAGATGTCAACACCTGCAGTTACGAAATGATTTCAATTTGCCAAACTAAGAAATTACATTTTCAACACCCACCTCCCACACATACACGCCTACAAGCAAAACACAATGGCATATATTTTTATTGGATTATATCCGTTTCCTTGCATGTTGCTCGAATGTGTGTAAGGATAGAACATAGTAATCTAGCATATGTCTTATCTATCCGTTAGTTAGCAGCTGTTGCTGTCTGGATGGCTAATGAAATTGCATGACTTGAATAACATGCAATTAATTTAATTTTAGTTTTTAATTCTTGTAGAAAAACAAGTGAGAAATTGTTAAAGACAGTCGGAGGTGTCTAAGTGATATCCTACACCTAACTTCTCAATTAGAGTATTCTCTACAATATAGAGGAGGTTATGTGTGCAAGCTAATGAGCGATACGCAGGAGAAGATAAATGATAGATGGCACTGGACAAATAGAGCGACGGGGAACAGTCGGTGACGAAAATGGCCCAAGTCTTAAATACCCACCATCATGAATCAAAGATAATAGTTTCCTTTCAAAACTATTCGTCGCAGTGGGTTACTTGAAAATATATACTAGAATTTCAGTTGGGTTTGATGACTGATACTCTCCCAAGCAGTATGCTTTCCAAAGTTAGCTTTAAAGTAGAGACTACATCAGATTGAGGATTTAAAATAACCATTTTTGCGCCACACTGTGGAACAGGGTATTATAAGTTAGTGCATATGTTTGCAACACCCAGAAGGAGACGAGATAGACATATCGTGTCTTTGTCAATATTGCTCAGAGTCGCACAAAAATGTGATCACAGACAGACGGACATGTCTAGATCGACTCAGGGGATCTAGTCATGTCCGTCTGTCTGTGAACACATTTTTGTGATCAAAGTCTAGGTCGCAACTTTAGTCCAATCGACTTCAAATTTGGCACAAATGTTTTGGGTCAGAACAGAACCCTATTGATTTTGGAAGAAATCGGTCCAGATTTATATATAGCATACATATATATCTTTCTCCCGATATGCACTTGTAGAAGCCAGAATGACAAACATACCATCATCACCATTCTATGGGGGTGCTGGATATAAAAAGAATTAACCATACAACAATCTTTAAATTAAAATTTTTTTATTTAAAGAAAAGACTTGTTAATATTGAGTAATTTGCGTGTCTTAAATTAAAGTTGCACAATCTTTCACATTAGGTCAATATTGTTTTTAATGTATCCTAAGTTCTTTAGCTCGGACTCAATACCAAACTCATTTGTGAAAATACCAAATCTTTGAAACTGGACAAAGATTTCTTCATTGTAAGGTAACTTGTCTCAGCCAAACTAAAACATCACAGAAAAAAATATTTACGTTATATTAAAGATTACGCAACCTACATTTTAGGATGCGAAATTTACAAAATATTAAGGACAAATTTCTTTAAAATAATGAAATTTTAATTAAAATGAAGTTTATAATCTTTGTTTCAAAATTTTTATACCCTCCACCATAGGATGGGGGGTATATTAACTTTGTCATTCCGTTTGTAACACATCGAAATATTGCTCTAAGACCCCATAAAGTATATATATTGTGGGTCGTGGTGAAATTCTGCGTCGATCTAAGCATGTACGTCCGTCTGTTGAAATCACGCTAACTTCCGAACGAAACAAGCTATCGACTTGAAACTTGGCACAAGTAGTTATTATTGATGTAGGTCGGATGGTATTGCAAATGGGCGCCATATCGGTCCACTTTTACGTCTAGCACCCATATAAAGGGACCCTCAGATTTGGCTTGCGGAGCGTCGAAGAGAAGCAAATGTCATTCGATCCGGCTGAAATTTGGTATATGGTCTCTAACAACCATGCAAAAATTGGTCCACATCTGTCCATAATTATATATAGCCCCCATATAAATCGATCCCCAGATTTGACTTGCGGAGCCTCAAAGAGAAGCAAATGTCATCCGATCCAGGTGAAATTTGGTACATGGTGTTGGTATATGGTCTCTAACAACCATGCAAAAATTGGTCCACATCGGTCCATAATTATATATAGCCCCCATATAAACCGATCCCCAGATTTGGCTTGCGGAGCCTCAAAGAGAAGCAAATGTCATCCGATCCGGCTGAAAGTTGATACATGGTGTTGGTATATGGTCTCTATCAACCATGCAAATATTGGTCCATATCGGTCTATAATTATATGTAGCCCCCATATAAACCGTTCTCCAGATTTGACCTTCGGAGCCTCTAGGAGGAGCAAAATTCATCCGATCCGGTTCAAATGTAGAACGTGGTGTTAGTATATTATGGTGTTAGTATATTAGTTAAATATATAGTATATCTAACATCCATGCAAAAATTGGTCCACATCGGTTCACAATTATATATAGGCCCCATATAAACCGATCCCCAGATTTGGCTTGCGGAGCATCTAAGAGAAGCATATTTCATCCGATCCGGTTGAAATTTGGAACAAGGTGTTAGTATATTGTCTCTAACAACCGTGCCAGAATTGATCCATATCGGTGCATAATTATATATAGCCCCCATATAAACCATTGTCCAGATTTGACATCCGGAGCCTCTTGAAGCAGCAAAATTCATCCGATCCGGTTCAATTCGATTGTGGATGGCAGTGTTTAGAAGAAGTTTCTACGCAATCCATGGTGGAGGGTACATAAGCTTCGGCCTGGCCGAACTTACGGCCGTATATACTTGTTTTTCCATTAAATTTAGGACACACTTTTTGTAAATTTTCGTCTTTCCGTTAAAGTCGAATGTCTTTGAACTAAGGCCAATTGTCCTTAAAGTAAAGAAACACATTTTTGATGTAAAGAAATTGTCCTTAAATTAACTTAAATTTTGAAACTTTAGATTTAAGATAAAACGCTTCAAATATATGCTATGTTAAGACTTATTTTGAGAATTTAGCGTCTTTGGTTTAAAGTTTTTTTGGAATTAAGAAACATTTTATACATTGAAGTATCTGTCATATTTGGATTTTTAAACTGGCAGTTGTTTGTACGTGAGTACCTTTATTAATAAACAGCGAAAAGAGAATTAAAATTTGATAAATGAGATCTGTATCATAATTTTAATTTTATTGGTCCTAGATTTAAGGCCAGATAGGTCGCTAAAAAATTTATTTATTTTAAAGAAGCCGCATTTTGGGTCGGAATCTATATCAAAATCTTTAAGGAAAGGTCAAAATCTTTGGATCCAAGTAAACTTTTTTTTTTGAGTGTAAATAATAAATAAATAAATAATTTTCGACAAATTCGAGAAAATATATTCGACATAATTCATTTTTTCACTTGTTAAAGAAAATTTTTATGTTTGAAGAAAACAATTGGAGTTCGAAATTTCAAAAATGTATTTAGTACCCTACAAAGTTCATGATGGGCTCATTATTGGTAAAATTTACATATTTTAAGAAATTCTCAACTATTTTGGGTGATACATGAATTAAGTTAATCTTTATGCTTCATTCGTGATAATTTTTTCCTTTGGTTTAATTAATTTAACTAACATACACAAAAAAGTAGTAGAATCAAGAAAACTGTCTCAAAACATATTAATTCCATGAACTAAAATAGAGTTAAATTGGCTTTAGTGAAATATAGGGTTCACTTTTTTTGAGTGGAGTTCTTTCTTCCCATAAAACAGTTCACTTTTTTTTTTGAATGTCAGAAAAACTTAATATTTTTGTTAGGTTATTTTCGACAGACCCTCTTTGAGCTCATGTAATATGTGAGTAAAAATATTCCTTGTGCATGCTTGGTCATGAATAAAATGTTAGTCACTAACAAAACTCTAAAACACATCCCCATGAAACACTTTAAACATTTGCGTAATATCCCAAATGAAAAAAAAAACTATATGGCCATTTTCGTTTTCCATCCGGATAATATTTTCTTAGCAGCATTCTTAGGGAAATTGTAATGAATACAACAAATCCGTTGAGCGTTTATGATGTCACACTCGCTTGTTATGGTATGAAAATTTCTATTCATCTACTGCTGCCGTTGATGGCGATGATAAGTGATATTTTTTCACTAAATCCCCTAAATACTCGTACATGAAAATATTCTGCGTATCCTGCATTAACTTTGGTATACACACACAAATACTAATATTGTATGCATACAAAAGATTCATAAGATGACATTTATATATACATGCTCTTAAACATTCATCCATTTATTCGTGTATTCTTTTCGCTACATGTAGTTCTATAGTACTCTCAGTGTGTAGAGAGTAGGAAAATGTAAATATCAACACGTGTAAGCCCATGAATGAAATACTTGCTATTTTATTCTAAACAAGTACTACAAATAGGAATTATTTTTAGTCCTTTTTCATTCATTTCATTTTATTTTATTCATGCGAGCATTTATTATATTTTATGTGATATGTATGAGTGTGTACGTGTGTGTGTGTGTTTGTGTATAAGTGCTGTGACTGTTTTCCTAAGCTTACATGTAGGTAAGTAAGTAAATGTATTAAAGGGAAGCAGCAATAGAAATGGGTGGTAGAGGAGGAAGCCGACCCAACTTGAGGGACTCTAGTAAGGATTATAGTCCTCCAAAAGGGATTATTTTATGAAATAAATTGAATTTCTCCTCTAGCATTGAAATGGTGTTATTGAAACCATTTGCTATGATACCTTTTAATTCCTGGATTAAATACAATTTTTTTTAAATCAACACACCTTGTTTATAAAATATCTGACACTGTGTGATTTTAAACTGTTATGAATAAAGGCCATCGTCATGCACGATATGCTAATTGAAAATTGTATTCCTTCCGTTTTAAGTAGGATTACCAGGGAAAAGATATTAGATTTTTATTTTCCTATCAATCCCGCTATATGACTTCATTTCTCCTCTGTTTGTTGGAAGAACTGATAGTTCCATTAAGGAAATTGAGAACAGAAGAAAAAACAACTTCCCACTAATGAACCCCTGAAGTGATAATATTACCACTTTTGACAATATCTCGTTTTGATTTTCCATTCTACTTTGTGTTGCCATTTGTTCTTCCATTAACAATTAGCCAAATAAGAATGCAATATAATCCTGGAGAGTATAATACTTGGAGCAACTAATCGACTCATAGAATTTTTATGGATTTTATCGAGAGAATGCATAAATCCAAACGAAGTTGCTTTGATAAGGGCCTTAGATGAAAATTTAAAAATGGGGGTTTGGCCAGACCAAAGCTCATTTCCGCTCCATTATGGTTTTGTAACGTTGGTCTATAGTGGGAGTCCACCGTGGTGCAATGGTTAGCATGCCCGCCCTGCATACACAGGATAGACCAAACACCAAAACAATTTTTCAGGGGGATTATGGATTGTTATCCAATTAATCAAATGATTACGAGAAGTAAAATCGGGAATTTTAGTTTAGTTTACATGATACCAACTAAAAATAAATCTAGATTTTCCTTTGCAAGCAAATTGAATACTCTCAAAAACAATTTATTTTGATCCAACAATTTTGGCCTTGGCTTAAGGATTTTGGAATTGACTCCGAGCCAAAGATTAAAATTTGGATACAGATCTCATTTATCGAATTTTATCTATTTACGATATATTTTTAAAGCTATTCACGTACAACTAAATGCCAAATAAATGTTTGGCACATAATCATCATGAATAGGTTAACTGCATAACAACGATTCCAAATCGTGTAAATTTATTTTCAGAAACAATGTTCAATCAAAAATGTTTATAGGACACTTCGTGAATTTTATGGTGCAAAATTCTCTTCATTAATGATGCGCATTTTTGGTTGAATCGATACGTCCACACGCCGTACAAGAATTACCAATGCATCTGGATATGTTACAACCAAGATTCGTGTCCTAAATTTAATGAGGCAAAAATTATAAATTTTCTTTTTTATTAAAAATTCAATAATTAAAAAAATATGTGTAAATTGCATGTCCTGAAATTTAGGTTTCAAAATCTTTCATATTAGGTCTATAGTTTTTTCAGTGTACCCAAGGATTGAAATCGGGAGATCGGTATCTATAATGGCTATAACAAAACATGGTCTGACCCACATTCGCTTCCACACATCTGTTTATGGACCCAAAAATTTCTACATTTCCAATTTCCAGCAAATGGAATAAAACTTACGGTGACTGAATGCTTAAGAATTTGAATCGGGATATCAATCTATATGGGGTTTATCACGACATGGACTGATAAACACCATGTTTGGTACATACATATGAGTACCTAAAATACCTCTAGATTTCAAATTTGTGGCAAATCGTATAAAAATTATGGAAGGCCAGGAAGTCCATTATTGATTACTATTGCGGTCATCGCTATAGTTTTTGAATTTAATCCTGATCAGGAATGCATATGCTTTAATAATAATAGGAAATAGGAAATCGTTACTTTGTTGTGTGTGTGGGTAAAAAACCATTTTCGAACATGGGTGTGAATTATTGATTTCATGGACATTGCGTATACGCCCCAATGTCCACAAGAGAGTATCATTAGACGACCGCTGAATGGATCACGGTCGAGCCAAAAATAATCTACCAATACCAATATTTGAAAAAAATTTTACCAAAAAAAAACTGGCAAAGCAAAAACAAATATTATCAAAATTTGATTTCTATAGAAAAGTTTGTCAAAAATTCATCTCTGTAGAAAAATTTTTTTTCTAAAGAAAACGTTGTCAAAATTTTTTTCAATATAAAATTTTGTTAAAATTTTATTTCAATAAATATATTTGTCAAGATTTTACTTCCAAACAAAAAGTCAAAAATTTTTTCTATCGAAAATGTTGTCAAAATTTTTTCCTATAGAAAATTTTATCAAAATTTTATTTCTATAAAAAATTTTATCAAAAGTTTATTATTATACAAAATTTTTTTCAAAATTTTATTAAAATTTTATTTCAGTAGAAAATTTTGTCAAAATTTTATTTCTATAAAAATGTTTACAACATTTTATTTCTATAGAAAATTTTGTCAACATTTTATTTCTATAGAAAATTTTGTTAAAAATTTTATTTGAATAGAAAATTTTGTTAAAAATTTTATTTGTATAGAAAATTTTGTCAACATTTTATTTCTATAGAAAATTTTATCAAAATTTTACTTCGAAAATTCAAATTTTATGTCTATAGAAAATTTTGTCAAATTTTATGTTTATAGAAAATTTTGTCAAATTTTATTTTCATAGCAATTATGTTAAGATTTTATTTTTATCGAAAATTTTGTCAAAATTTTATTTCTATAGAAATTTTTGTCAACATTTTATTTCTATAGAAAATTTTGTCAGAATTTTATTTCTACAGAAAATTTTGTCTATAGAAAATTTCGTCAAAATTTTACTTCAGAAATTCAAATTTTATGTTTATAGAAAATTTTGTCAAATTTTATTCCTATAGAAAATTTATTGTTGTTCTTTTTTTTTGTTTTTTGATCTCAGCTTAAAGCCATGCATTGACTAAACTACAAGTGTAGCTTAACCAACAGAGGAAAAGTATGCTTGTCAAATTTATTTGGGCAAAGCCCTATAGACTGCAAGATGGTTGGATGTACAACTGTTTCGGAATTACCACATTCCTCATCAGCATCCTCTACTTGCAGCAAAACTATCAACCAATTATCAGAATAAATTCGGGTAATTCACTCAACCCAAAGTGAACTACACTTGAACCTCCCGAAAAAGGGTTTGATAGTCGGCTACTGCCTAAACAAATTTGCAAGCATATCTCTTTTCCTTTGCCAAACTCAAATCATCGATTTGTATTTAGTTGGCTGGGTTTGTTTTTGAGTGTGCTTCCTCTATTTTCATTCGTTTTGTTTGTTATTGTTGGCTTCTCTTCAATCGTTATTGTTGTTTTTTGATCTCAGCTTAAAGCCATGCATTGACTAAATTTATTGACTAATTTTATTTCTATAGAAAATTTTTGTCAAATTTTAAGTTTCTAGAAAATTTGATAAAATTTTATATTTAAAGAAAATTTTGTTAAATTTTATGTTTGTAGAAAATTTTGTCAAATTTTATTTCTTTAGAAAGTTCGAAATTTTATTTCTATAGAAAATTTATCAAAATTTTATTTCTATTTATGAAGTACCTCCTAGTTGGAGAGGAATATTGTGCAAAATCTACTAAAACATAAAGAATACTACCAATCTACCAACAGTAAAAACTGATCGATTTTTTAGGTAGAGTTCACTCTTATCATTGAAATAAATGATAAGAAGTTTAAGAAGAAGCCATAGTTACACACTGAAGAACTATAAATGGTGCCATGACTTTTGCAGCTCACTGTTTATCATCTCTGGCCTCTATTCATTGAATTGATAATGGAATAGTTTGAATTTGGAATATATGTAAACAAATTTAATTCAATTTCCGGCCTTTTAAAATTTTGCTTTGAAAAACATACGGCCTTTAACCAACATCCATCCCTGTATAATGGTAAATAGTTTTCAATACAGCTTCGTCAAGTCAAACAGAAATCACTAACTAACCCATTTGCAATTTCATTCAAGCCAACATTGCATTCACATCAACAAACTTTGTTCTCAATCGCCAGTTGAAGAAGACAACAGAGCAGAGAGCAATGAAATGAATGAAACTCATTTTGTTAATGTTTACCCAAGCAAAATGTTGGCATTCTTCATGCAAACTGCTGATAAAAGCCAGTTGTAGTGAGGGATACTCTTCTTTTTCCGTTGATCATCAACGCCGCCAGATTCTACTTCAGCCGAAAAGTATGCTTTGAATATGCTATGGAATAGGCATCGGCACTAAAAACTCTATTCAAATAATAAACATAAGCGAAATATATTAAACTTGGTACAATAAAGTTTTGTTGTGTGCCCCCAGTTCTTTATTTTGGCCCAAAGTTTCAACTTTGAGAATTGTTGTTAATTCTGATGGCACAGTAGTAAACTCGGAAAAAGAGCATTTGCCAAATTGAAGTAGAATTTTGTTGTGTGTGGCATTTTATTTGCATAGCTTTTGTTAGTTTTTCATTTTGCCAAATATTGCGATTATCCTGCTTTCTGGAACATTTATGGATTATTGCACGAAGGAGAGTGTATTAGGAGGCACGTAAGCAAGGGTACGGCTTCATTTAGTGAATCACAAAAAAACTTACGTATTTGAAACGATGTCATATTTTTAGGGTTGTTCGGAAAAAAATAATTCCTCACAAATTTACCCTATTTTCCAGCTGCAGTTAAAACAAAGATCTTCTTATATTTTGAACTTTAATGAGTTCTTATACAGTGGAATAAAACAATTTTGTTTCGACTTTCTTCTACTCCTTTATATGATTTACTAAATAGTGCTCTGAAACAATTTTGAAAATATGAAAAAAATAGGAAAACGAGCACTAAATCTCGAGCCTCTGTTTTGAGAATATTGATGATGCAATGCTCAACTAGACCATTGCTGTATGTCGTTAAATCTAAAATTTAAATTTTAAGCAAAAGTTCTCAGAATGAAGATAAATCAAATTGGAGAAGCAAATTTCATCCGATTCGGTAGAAATTTGGTAAGTGGTGTTAATATGTGATATCTAACACCCATGTAAAAATTTGGTTCATATCGGTCTATAATTACATTTAGCCCCCTTATAAACCGATCCCCAGATTTGGATTGCGGATAATCTTGGAGAAGCAAATTTCATCCGATCCGGTTGAAATTTGGTAAGTGGTGTTAGTTTATGGTCCGTCCGTCTGTTGAAATCACGCTAACTTCCGAACGAAACAAGCTATCGACTTGAAACTTGGCACAAGTTTCAAGTCGATAGGGCCATATCGGTCCACTTTTACGTATAGCCCCCAAAAAGACGGACCCCCAAATTTGCCTTGCGATTGCTCTAAGAGAAGCAAATTTCATCCGATCCGGCTGAAATTTGGTACATGGTGTTAGTATATGGTCTCCAACAACCTTGCAAAAATTGGTCCACATCGGTCCATAATTACATATAGCCCCCATATAAACCGATCCTCCGATTTGGCTTGCGGGGCCTCTAAGAGAAGCAAATTTCATCCGATCCGGCTGAAATTTGGTTCATGGTGTTAGTATATGGTCTCCAAGAACCTTGCAAAAATTGGTCCACATCGGTTCATAATTATATATAGTCCCCATATAAACCGATCCCCCGATTTGGCTTGCGGAGCCTCTAAGAGAAACAAATTTCATCCGATCCGGCAGAAATTTGGTATATGGTGTTAGTATATGTTCTCTAACGACCATGCAAAAATTGGTCCACATCGGTTCATAATTATATATAGCCGACATCATTAGCGTAGCTAGGCAATTTTCCTAGGGGGGGCTATAGCCCCCCTAGCTAAAACTTTATAGACTGAACTTATAGGTTCAACTAATGTTTTATTTCATAAAGTTTAATAAAAAATAGACATCAAAATAACTCGAGAATCAATTTATAATAAAGCAACTAAAAGTACCCTACGGGAAATTGGTGCAAATTGTGAAATAAAATTTAGTGAAATAAAATTATCAGAATAATCTTTTGTTCGATATATTTCAAATTTTTTTCATTTCGGGTTCGATTAGGAGCCCAAATTGAAAGAGATTTCTAAGAGTTTGTCCGAGACTGGTTCCTGAGGACCTGTTTATGGGTTGCTCCTGCTAAATTGTCCCAGGACATGTCCTTTGGGGTGAGTCCAAGACGCGTCCTAAAATGTAAGTTTACTCCGTGAATGACAAACCCATGTAAAGGTGGACGGTCTCTTCCATACGTTTTGATCAGAACTGGGACTGGTCCATACACACCAGGGACTAGTCCTGTACCAGTTCTGTGGTTGATCCATTTCCCGTAGGGTAGTTCCACACTTTTCCCAGCAAAAAATTGGAAGTTGTTCTAAAGGCACAACTTTAAAAGCACTTCCAAAAATGTCCTCACAAAGAAGTTAACTATTTTAACTACACAGGAAGTTTTTTACTTCATTTTTTTTTATATTTTAATGCGTAATTTTTTGCTTTCTTTTTTCAAATAGTTTAAAAAAAAGAGTAAAAGAGTAAGTAAGAGTGTACCACTTCCAGACCCAAAAAGAACATTTTCATTTCTTTTTTGCGACGCTTTTTTGCAGCATTATTAAGATATTAATTTATGAAAGAATAGTTCTAATATCAATTACTATTTTTTATTCAACTAAATCATAAGTTCAACCACAGCTTTATTTCATAAATATCAGACTTCTACCACAACCCAAGTAATTCGATTGTGCATGAAAGTCTTTAGTGGAACTTTGTGCGTTGTACGAGTATATACTTGTTTAATTTTTATAAAAATGTAAAATCGTAAATAGGTTTTCAAATTCTGGGGGGGGGCTAAAATTTTTCTGGGGGGGTCTAAGCCCCCTCCCCAGAGGCCTTCCTACGCTTATGGCCGACATATAAACCGATCACCAGATTTGACCCCCGGAGCCTCGTGGAAGACCAATATTCATCTGATTCAGTTGATATTTGGTACGTGGTGTTAATATATGGCCTCAAACACCCATGCAAAAATTGGTCGAAATCGGTTAATAATTATATATAAGCCCCATATAAACCGATCCCCAGATTTGTACTCCGGAGCCCCTTGGAAGAGCAAAATTCATCCGATATGGTTGAAATTTCCATGCAGGAATTGGTTCATATCAGTCCATAATTAGATATAGCCCCATATAAACCGATCCCCAGATTTGACCTCCTGTGCCTTTTGGAGAAGCAAAATTCATCCGATCTGGTTGAAATTTGGTACGTGCTGGTAGTATATGATATTTAACAACAATGCCAAAAGTGGTCCATATCAGTCCATAATCATATATAGCCCCCACCGTGGTGCAATGGTTAGCATGCCCGCCTTGCATACACAAGGTCGTGGGTTCGATTCCTGCTTCGACCGAACACCAACAAGTTTTTCAGCGGTGGATTATCCCACCTCAGTAATGCTAGTGACATTTCTGAGGGTTTCAAAGCTTCTCTAAGTGGTTTCACTGCAAGGTGGAACGCCGTTCGGACTCGGCTATAAAAAGGAGGTCCCTTTTCATTGAGCTTAACATGGAATCGGGCAGCACTCAGTGATAAGAGAGAAGTTCACCAATGTGGTATCACAATGGACTGAATAGTCTAAGTGAGCCTGATACATCGGGCTGCCACCTAACCTAAGCTAGCCCCCATATAAACCGAGTTGAAATTTCGTACATTGTGCTAGTATATGACCGTTAACAACCATGCCTAACTAGATCCATATCGGTCTATAGTTATATATAGCCCTCAGATAAATCGATCCCCAATCACACAAAAATTGGTCCATATCAAGTTCATAATTCTATATAGCCCCCATATAAGCGACCCCCATATTTCAATTTCCATGTCGATTCGTAATTATTTGTAGACTTACCTATACATAACTTTTTTGTCTAATATATACCACGTATGGACTAACTCACAACTTAGAAAACGATGTTAAGAAGTTGTAAGATACCACAACCCAAGTAATTCGATTGTGGATGACAGTCTTTCGTAGAAGTTTCTACGCAATCCATGGTGGAGGGTACATAAGTTTCGGCCTGGCCGAACGTACGGCCGTATATACTTGTTTTTGTATAACATATTTCACGTATTGGCTAACTTACAATTTAGAAGACGATGTTAAGAAGTTTTGAAATAATTTGCCATCGGTAAGTATTACCACAACCCAAGTAATTCGATTGTGGATGACAGTCTTTAGTAAAAGTTTCTACGCAATTCATCGTGGAGGGTACATAAGATTCGGCCTGGCCGAACTTGCGGCCTTTTAAATAACACTTGTATGGTGCTCTACGCCTCCTGTTATGTCATTTTCTGTTATCAGATTTAATTGAATTGATACTCTAATCTATCCTATCTTGCATCCTTTTTAGATATCACCAAGAAATTTCACCATATAAAGGGTTTAGACATGTAGACCATACAGGCAGTATTTTCCCCCAATACCAATTTTGATTAAATCCCTAAAGTAATTGTTAATCCCAACATTTTAAATGCCTTTCCACTTGAACTATTTAAAAGTGTTTAATATAAAGTACTTTCAGTAGTTCCCATGATCACAAAAAAAAACAAAAGTAAAGGAAGTAACAACCTCAGCAAATTTTAATTGTTGCTCAACGAACAATAGATAGATGATAGTTAAATTAGTTTTTCTCCTTACATGGAGGGCAATTTAAGTTCAGTCGTTCGTTACACAACAACAACATCAAGAAAAATAAGATTTTGTAAGAGTTTGGAATGAAAACCGGGAAGAATGCACTTCATTTTGGCCTGTAACTATTCCCCCATTTACCAGTCTAAAAAGCCCTCTGCATAAGATACACAAAATTGTAACTCAATGCATTTAGCTTATCCGTTGGTTGCAAACATTTCTCCATCTTCATGGATGTTTTAGAGCACTCCAAAATAAACTGAAAAAATACAGGACAAGTTGTATCAATTTACAATATACTCATCGTCATTGTCATCGTTGTTGTGTTATATATAACTGAGATGTTCTTGGTATCCGATTTTACTGGTTATCCTTTCGCTGCATTGTTTTACCATTCCATCTATTCACTCCGTCCTCTAGGGCGAGGGAATTTCGTTGAAATGAGATTTTCTTTTTCTTTCGCCAAACTCCTCAAATAAATGATCCTACCCTGAGGGCTTCAACAGTGCAGTCACGGCAAAAGCCAAAGGCTTGTAATTCATTCCTCCATGCAAAGGCAACGTTGATAAGGAGAAATGACTGCCGGAAACATTATAAATAATCTTCGTAAGTATTCCAAAGTTGCAACTTTAAAATGAAATACGGTAAGGCAAAACTGGTAATTATTTAAGGAAGTCGTAAGGAGATAATGGAAAGAGTTGATGTTGTAAACCAAGTCTAGATGCAAGATTATTTGTGTTAGATTTAATTATGAAATCCTGAAGGAAGTTATTTAAGAGGACAAAGTCCACTAGAGCAACGGAGGATTTCGTAATCTACAGATGCTATTTCAAAAATGTTATGTACACATTTTACTGCAAAGAAGAAAGTTTCAGGCCATCTCATGGATTGATTTGTCTAGAGGTGTATACACGCAAAAAAAATCTTTCATCCCAAACCAAATTTTAGACAAACAAATATCGTTTTCCGCATCCATAGAAAAAATCATGAACGGCGTGCTTATTTCAAAACGATCCCTTCATGAAAGTGAATCAAAACACATGTTGTGTCAAATGGAGAACAGACGGTGTTAATCTGACAATGATACAATGGCACCATGCATTGTCAAAACAACAACCAGCGTTCATGATCTGAAAACGTAATGTGTACTAATTTATAAAAACAAAATTAAAAATCTGCCAACGTGACTAGAACTCGGATTGCTTGCACCCTATAGTTATATTTATATAGTATAGTTCTGAGCGCCCACAAGCCGGTGTAAATAAACTTTATTTTAAATAAACATACATTTAGTGGGCCACCGTAGAGCAATGATTAGCATGCCCGCCCTGCATACACGGATGAAAAAGACTGTTTTTCATATGTTTGGCTATAAACATTATATGTTTGGAACACAAATTTTTAAACACAATATTTTTGAGTGCAAGCATATAATGTTCATAAACTAGCATAACATGTTTGGGACATATATGTTAATATGTTAGAACATATTATGTTTGGGACATAAAATGTTTGTAAATATAATATGCTTGGATGCAAACATATATTAATTTAGAAATAGCCTATAAACATATATGTGCTTAGTAGCTTGGAGCGCTATTTAACAGGGAGCGATATTGAATTAAGTTGGTGGTTGTTGCTTGTTATTACAAAATTAACATTTCATTTTTCTTTGGGCAATTGATCAGCTACTTCTTTGATCCTTACAAACTGTGTGGTCCGCTGTTCGAATCCCCGTCCGGCAAAAGGTAAAATTAAAATAAAAAAAATCATACAATTGAATAATTTCTTCTACAATGTTTGTATTACAGAAAAAGGTGCTAAGAACTAAAAAATCTCGTGGAAGTGAGAAAGATGTGGGGGAATATACAATTGGGCAGAAACAAAATTTTGAGCATTCAGGTCGAAAACCTATGTTGTTAGCACCTATATTACCTGTTTATTTTCATAATTCATTATGATTGTAAATATATAAATAAATAAAATTTTGAGCACAATATTGTTTGGGAGAATTTTTTTAAGCATATAATATTTTTGGGTGCAAAATGCTTCCAAACATATTACATGTTCACAAAATATTGTTTTTTGGAAGACAACATTATTGAATTTGGATGCAAAAATACAAAATGTTTGGAACTTAGACTACCCAAACATATATTGTTTAGACCAATATGCTTTCAAACATATTATATAGTGGTAGAGATCAAACATATAAATGTTTGGGCAATACCCAAAAATGTATATGCTTGAAGCAAAATATGTTTGGGAGTATATGTTACAGAAGCGATTTTTTATGAGGGTGTACAATTCCTGGTTCGACCGTACAAAAATAGTTTTTTTTTATATACCCTGTGCCACACTGTGGAACAGGGTATTATAAGTTAGTGCATATTTTTGCAATACCAAGAAGGAGACGATATAGACACATGGTGTCTTTGGCAGGGTGGGTTCCTGAGTTCCTGAGTCGATCTGTCTGTGAACTCATTTTTGTGATCAAAGTCTGGAACGCAGTTTTGGTCCCATCGTTTTCAAATCTGGCACAAGTATGTTTTTTGGGTCAAAATAGAACCCCACGTTTGATCGGTTCCGATTTAGATATAGCTCCCATATACATCTATCGCCCGATATGCATTCATATGACTCCACACGCTCACAAAAAATCGCTTCTGTAACATATACTCCCAAACATATTTTGCTTCAAGCATATATATTTTTGGGTATTGCCCAAACATTTATATGTTTGATCTCTTCCAATATATAATATGTTTGAAAGCATATTGGTCTAAACAATATATGTTTGGGTAGTCTAAGTTCCAAAGATTTTGTATTTTTGCATCCAAATTCAATAATGTTGTCTTCCAAAAAACAATATGTTATTATGTGAACATATAATATGTTTGGAAGCATTTTGCACCCAAAAATATTATATGCTTAAAAAAAATTCTCCCAAACAATATTGTGCTCAAAATTTTATTTATTTATTTATATATTTACAATCATAATGAATTATGAAAATAAACAGGTAATATAGGTGCTAACAACATAGGTTTTCGACATGAATGCTCAAAATTTTGTTTCTGCCCAATTGTATATTCCCCCACATCTTTCTCACTTCCACGAGATTTTTTAGTTCTTAGCACCTTTTTCTGTAATACACACAGTGAAAAGAAATTATTCAATTGTATGATTTTTTTTATTTTAATTTTACCTTTTGCCGGACGGGGATTCGAACAGCGGACCACACAGTTTGTAAGGATCAAAGAAGTGGCTGATCAATTGCCCAAGGAAAAATAAAATGTTAATTTTGTAATAACAAGCAACAACCACCAACTTAATTTAATATCGCTCCCTGTTAAATAGCGCTCCAAGCTACTAAACACATATATGTTTATAGGCTATTTCTAAATTAATATATGTTTGCATCCAAGCATATTATATTTACAAACATTTTATGTCCCAAACATAATATGTTCTAACATATTAACATATATGTCCCAAACATGTTATGCTAGTTTATGAACATTATATGCTTGCACTCAAAAATATTGTGTTTAAAAATTTATGTTCCAAACATATAATGTTTATAGCCAAACATATGAAAAACAGTCTTTTTCATCCGTGCAGAAACCACAGTTTTTCCCTGATTTGCTTTAAATCTTGCACAAGGAGTAGAATTAAGAATCTTACTTTACATGCCGAATTTGGTTGAAATCGGTTCAGATTTATATATAGCTCCCATATACACGATTTTCCGATTTGGGCAAAAACGCCCAATATACCCACATTTCTTTATAAAATCGCCACTGCTAAGCACACAACACATTTGACGGATTTGATATGGGGATCTACAAAGTCGTTCAGGGTATAATATAATCGACCCGGCCAGGCCCGCCTTTCCCACAGGGCACTTTGGGCACGTGCTCAGTGCCCCGCGATAAATAAGGGCCCCTTAGCTCCCGCCAGATTGCTGAATTTTATTATGAAGATGTTAATGAGAAAGAGTTAGAAATGGAATGTTTGCATTTAACAAAATGCTTGAAAATTATGGCCAGTGAAAATGAGAGAACCAATTCTATGTTACAAATATATCATCTTTTGAAAGAAAACAACATTGACGACACATTTCCAAATGTAGAATTCGAAATGAGAATCTTTTTAAGCATGAAGGTTACTAACTGCAGTGGAGAAAGTTCCTTCTCCAAACTAAAAAGAATTAAAAATGAATTGAGAAGTACAATGCTTCAAGAGACATTAAGATTAAGAAGATCGCTCATATCCATAGAATCCTAGCAAAAAAACGTAGCCAAAAAAGTAGTGAAAATGTGATTTTTGGATCCGGAAGTGATGAAAAATTGGCACATAAGCGATGAATTTAACATGGACTTGTCTTAGAACGGATGTCCACACTTTCCACAGCCGTTGCACTGTATTTGCTTCACTTCTTAAGGTGTGATCCGAATTCAGTGTTTTGGATGTAAATTAAAAAATGTGATATTTTGCCAAACGACATTTTTTATAATTTTTAATGCTTTCCAACCTTTGTTTTGTACCATTTTATTAATCCTTACTCTGTTTTTAAACTATTTGAAACAAAAAAAGTTCAAATTACCCTTTAAAAATATGAAAAACGCGAGTTATAAAAAATTGAATTAAAAGAACTTCCTGAGTAGTTAAAATAAAGAACATCCTTGAAGGACATTTTTTGGAAGTGCTTTTAAAGTTCTGCCCTTAGAAGTGCTTCCAATTTTTTCTGGGATGTGATGTGCTAAAAAGCATAGAATTTGAAGAAGTGATTCACGATGTTGCCTTATCACAATGGACTGAATAGTTTAAGTGAGCCTGAAACTTTATCGGGCTGCAACTTCAACCTAACCAAACGATTTTGCCTGTCTCAAATCTGGAAGGATTCCTCTTCAAACGGCATAAATTAGACGGCAACCCTGATGCCAGTTCCCCTAACGCCAACTTCTGATGTCCATGAGAAAAGATGATTGAGTCGTAAAAAGTTATAAAAGAAGTAAGTCGTTTAAAGTTGCTCTGCTGTTTCGTGTATTCTAGTCGATTTTATTTTATCGTTACAGTTGTCGGTTTAAAGTGCCATCAACCATCCATCGATTATTATTTAAAATTTTGAATTCTTCCTTTGCTCCTAATGTTTCGTATTTTGTACAAAAGAATTAAAAAACTGATTTTTTTTGAATTTTAATATAATTGAATTCTTACATAGATTTTTAATCACTAACCTGTGAATGCTAACGGAGTTACGTTTGTGGCAAATATTACATTTATCTATTCGCTTAATGCGAGTAGCAATAAAACCCTTGTTTATCTATTGTTTTTTTTTTTTTTTTTTATTATAACAAAATAATGTTCTGTCAAAGTCATAGGGGCCCCATTATACTAATATGCCCAGGGCCTCTAAAAGGTTAAAGACGGCCCTGGAAACTTACAATGAAACTTCAAAATGTGTCTTATTGAAGACTTAAAGTCACAAAAGAACAGTGCTTGATATAAACAAAATGGACAATGTTTTTGATCAACAATTATTTTTTGCTATAGCAAAAATAAATATGTTGTAACAAAAAAGTTTTTTTTGACGATAAAAGTTTGAAATTTACGAAAAACTCTAATAAAAGAAAAACGTTTTCGGTACAAACGGGCAGCACTGACTGCACGGAAAAAAATTTTTACTACGAAACTGTAAAATGTGTCTTATTAAAGACTTAAAGTCAGAAAAGAACAGTGCTTGATATAAACGAAATGGACTGTATAGTAGAGGTGTGCACATGAGTAATATTTTACTCACGCTCACGCACATTCACGACGTAAAAATCTTATTCACGCACACTCACGAAAATGTCGTGACTAACGAATAATACCGTGACTCACGAAAAATATCGTGACTCACGAAAAATGTCGTGAATCACGAATAATTTTATGAGTAATTTAAATTGGCGACGTGTCGGAAACATGAGCATGATGAAAATCGAGAGCGTTGTCAAATTCTTAACATCTCAGGTCACTAAAATTGTAAATGAATTTAACTTTAAAACTTTCGCAGCAAATCAAAAAACTCTAACAAAAGAAAAACATTTTCGCTACACGTTTTCCAAACGTTTTTTTTTTCTTTGCGTGTACCATGCATAAATGGGTCCATATCGGAACGAACGTGGCTTACATAGCTATTTATTTAATCTGCCTTTTTATACCCCCCACCATAGGATGGGGGTATTTTAACTTTGTCATTCCGTTTGTAACACATCGAAATATTGCTCTAAGACCCCATAAAGTAAAGGGTGATTCTTTTGAGGTTAGGATTTTCATGCATTACTATTTGACAGATCACGTGGGATTTTATATATATTCTGGGTCGTGGTGAAATTCTGAGTCGATCTGAGCATGTCCGTCCGTCTGTTGAAATCACGCTAACTTCCGAACGAAACAAGCTATCGACTTGAAATTTGGCACAAGTAGTTGTTATTGATGTAGGTCGGATGGTATTGCAAATGCATATCGGTCAACTTTTACGTATAGCCCCCATATAAACCAAATTGGGCTTGCGGAGCCTCTAAGAGAAGCAAATTTCATCCGATCCGGCTGAAGTTTGGTACATGGTGTCAGCATATGATCTCTAACAACCGTGCAAAAATTGGTCCACATCGATCCATAATTATATATAGCCCCCATATAAACCGATCCCCCGATTTGGCTTGCGGAGCCTCTAAGAGAAGCAAATATCATCCGATCCGGCTGAAATTTGGTACATGGTGTCAGCATACGATCTCTAAAAACCATGCAAAAATTGATCCACATCGGTCTATAATTATATATAGCCCCCATATAAACCGATCCCCAGATTTGGCTTGCGGAGCCTCTAAGAGAACAAATTGCATCCGATCCGGCTAAAATTTGGTACATGGTGTTAGTGTATGGTCTCTAATGACCATGCAGAAATTGGTCCACATCGGTCCATAATTATATATAGCCCCCATATAAACCGATCCCCCGATTTGGCTTGCGGAGCCTCTAAGAGAAGCAAATTTCATCCGATCCGGCTGAAGTTTGGTATATGGTGTTAGTGTATGGTCTCTAATGACCATGCAGAAATTGGTCCACATCGGTCCATAATTATATATAGCCCCCATATAAACCGATCACCAGATTTGACCTCCGGAGCCTCTTGAAAGACCAAAATTCATCTGATTCAGTTGAAACTTGGAACGTGGTGTTAATATATGGCCTCAAAAACCCATGCAAATATTGGTCGAAATCGGTCCATAATTATATATAGCCCCCAGATAAATCGATCCCCAATCACACAAAAATTTTTCCATATCAAGTTCATACCGTGCAAAAGACCATATCGATTCGTAATTATTTGTAGACGTACCTATACATACCTTTTTTGTCTAATATATACCACGTATGGACTAACTCACAATTTATAAAACGATGTTAAGAAGTTTTAAGATACCACAACCCAAGTAATTCGATTGTGGATGACAGTCTTCAGTAGAAGTTTCTACGCAATCCATGGTGGAGGGTACAAAAGTTTCGGCCTGGCCGAACTTACGGCCGTATATACTTGTTATCTTTTGAAGACGTCATATGACTACAAGTGTTGCCTTTTATATTTCGGGATTGAACAACCCTAGTGTTGCAATCTGCCAAGTGACGGTTATAGTTACTTAGAACGTTTTGTCATACGAGCTCATGTCGAAATAAATGCTCTAAAAATTGGATCGGGACTCGTCAATGGACTTATATCTATAACAACTACTTGTGCTAAGTTCCACAACGATAGATTGTTTCGTTCGGAAGCTAGTTCGGTTTTAACAGACGGGCGGATTTCGCTAGATCGACCCAGAATTTCACCATGACTAATCTATCTATCTAAAGTATGAATTCGAATAAAAGCGTGAGTTAAATGTAAATATATTCTGCAATTTCATTAAAAATTACAAAAAGCATTTGCAAACTGTATAATTTGAAATAAAAAATGTTTCATTTATTTAAAAAAATTTAATTTTATGTAAACAAGGATTCATTTGATTTGAAAAAGGTTTCATTTGTTTTGAAAAAAAGTTTATTTTATGTGATTTGAAAAATGTTTCGTTTGATTTAAAATGAAAATGCAATATATTTTTTATAAATACGAAAAACTTCTTCGACTACCTAAAATATATGAAAATAAAAAAATTTATTTTTTCTACTTAAATTTAGTTTCTAATTCGCATATAATTTCATCTAAGATTGATGCACAAATAATTTCCTTTTACCATCAAAAGAAGAGAAAAATTTTCTTCTGTGCTACCTAATCGGATATTTATGTGAAAACATGTACTTGTGACCATTATTGAGGTATATAACTATTGAGTACACTAAAAAATACCAATCGATATAGAATTGGCATTTATAAAATTTATTGAATTGGATGGAATAACATATTAGCTACAAAAATGTCCTTTGAATGTCCTTTCATCCTTACATATCGCCATACAATTTCACTCACTTCAACCACACAAATACATGCATATGTAACCGGAAACACTGACATTTTCCACAATTGCAATAAATTTGGTGTTTTTCTCATTTCCTTTTTCACGATAAGGACCAGCAACTTTCCAATCTCCCCACATAATGTCCTTTTTATTGCATTTCAACTTTTAATTCCAATGGAATGAGCAAGAATTCTCCCAAATAACATCTGGTGGATTTCCTACAGCATTTTTTTGTCTTTTTGGAAAACTTATAAAAAAAATGCATTTGTAGAAGGTAAATATTTTCGGCACGTACAATTGCAACAGAAAAACGGATAGAATGACGATGGTTACTACTGCTCTACCATTAAAATGAAGCAACAATTCACCTGTACCAGTTTTCCCCCACATCTTCTTTTCATGGAAGAAATAGGAAGGTACACTCTAACAACTTTTGGACTTTGGCTGCATGGTGTGCGATAACTTTTGGGTGGTTTAGACTTCCCGGCACAAAGGCGAGGCAGCACATCAAGAAAACATCAACAACTTTTGGAACCACAAAAAACACACAACATTTACGTTTTTGGAAAGTGCAAAAGCTCCTACAATGAAGCCACTGTCAGCTCCAAGCCCATAGTATGGAAGAAAATGCAACTTAATAATAATGCCGGCAAACGTATTCAAGTGGTTTCTATTGCATTCTATTACCTTTCCTTTGGCTTGGTCTACATGGTGCAATCACTCATGCTTATACTCGTACATAGATGGAGTTCTCGTTTCGTGGTGGTATGTTGATTGCTCCTATCGAAACATGAGCAGTGATTTGCAATTTGAAATATTGCTTTGATGTTATAGCAATGGACCACTCACTAAAGGTTGAAGTAACGACATTCATTGTGTATAGTAAAATTCTATTGAATATAATTTTTAAAAAATTTTCTATGATATAAAAGAGCCGAGGAATTAGTGAGGAATGAAATATTTAGGGAGTAAGTAATAAAAGAAAACAGGGGTACACAAAAGTAAAATATGCGTAGTACAGATATATTTCCACGAACATTTAAACTACTCCCATATTAGGGAATTTAGTCAAATGATTTTTTATATACAAAAATGTAAATAATTTTCTTCTTTTTCGAGACACACAAGCTGGAGAAAATTTCTTTAAAATTTTTAAAAATAAACTAAAACAAGTATATACGGCCGTAAGTTCGGCCAGGTTAGGTTAGGTGGCAGCCCGATGTATCAGTTGCTGCCCGATTCCATGTTAAGCTCAATGACAAGGGACCTCCTTTTTATAGACGAGTCCGAACGACGTTCCACATTGCAGTGAAACCACTTAGAGAAGCTTTGAAACCCTCAGAAATGTCACCAGCATTACTGAGGTGGGATAATCCACCGCTGAAAAACTTTTTGGTGTTCGGTCGAAGCAGGAATCGAACCCACACTGAAAAACAGTGAACCCACCAGGAAGAAAACTTTCGGTTGATTTTATAAAATTTTAACTAAACAGTATTACAAACGTTGGCATCACGCCGATGTAGTAAAAATAAGTAAATAGTTTTCGACAAATTCAAAAAATTTATTAGACATAACTAAGTTTTTTCACTTCCCAGCAAAAACTAGGTAACCACATCTCATTACAATTGGCATTACCAGGAGTAAAGCTGTCATTACACGTTGTATTGCATTGCGGCGAGTTATAATGACTAACTTGTAATGACAAAAATAAATACTTCTCGGTAATTTTCGAATTGTTATTCTCAAATTTTTAGGCAGTTGTAGTTAATATAATTATTCACATAATCGAGCACTTACATAAAAAATCAAAAAGAATATGTAATGTAACGGTAATTCTGAAGATTTTTCCGTTAAGAATTTTTTTATCACAAATATTTCATAATAATTGTGTTTAATGACATTATCATATTATGTTTTAAATAAATGCTTTCTTATACCTCATTGACATTACACTTCCAAAATGCGCTTAAACTAAATTTCAAATGTCATTTGCCTTATAAAAAAGAGACTTAAAATCCACTTTTAGTAGATTTCGAACCTTATGTGAATTGGCTATTGGATATATTATAACGTAATTCACGAATCCAACTCCCTTAAACAACCTACATTTATTTCTATTTTAAGTGTGACATTAATTTGAGTGTAATCTTATTTAGATTATTTATTAGATTTTTTGTTTATTTATACAATATTCTATTTCTATTCAAGTAGTTCTCCTATTACAGCACCACTCGCCATATTTTGATCCATGTAATCGGCGATAGAAATCAATATTTTCGAGATTTGGTTGCCCAAGACAATAAGTGGCTATTTTGCAAGCTTTGGTGTATCTACGAATAAGTCATTACATATTAGGTGATTATATGCTTTAAATGCACTACTTATTTTATGGCCGAAAGTATGCCTGGGGAGAAGTACTTTCCTCCTAGGACATGCGTATGTAAATGTAATCCGAAGCGATGCCAATTAATAAGTGGTTATTAATTTTTAAATAGGCTTACCCAGCAAAAACTCTCATTACCCGGTAATCTTGTAGGTAAGCCTATTTAAAAATTAATAACCACTTATTATTTTGCATCGCTTCGGATTACATTTACATACGCATGTCCTAGGAGGAGAGTACTTCTCTCCAGGCATACTTTCGGCCATAAAATAAGTAGTGCATTTAAAGCATATAATCACCTAATATGTAATGACTTATTCGTAGATACACCAAAGCTTGCAAATAGCCACTTATTGTCTCAGGCAACCAAATCTCGAAAATATTGATTTCTATCGCCGATTACAATGGATCAAAATATGGCGAGTGGTGCTGTAATAGGAGAACTACTTGAACAGAAACGAATATTGTATAAATAAACAAAAATTCTAATAAATAATCTATATGAAATTACACTCAAATTAATTTCACACTTAAAATAGAAATAAATGTAGGTTGTTTAAGGTAGTTGGATTCGTGAATTACGATACAATATATCCAATAGCCAATTCACATAAGGTTCGAAATCTACTAAAAGTGGTCTCTTTTTTATAAGGCAAATGGCATTTGAAATTTAGTTTAAGCGCATTTTGGAAGTGTAATGTCAATGAGGTACACACAAAAAATATCAATTAATTTGATTGTCAATACAATTAAAATTATGTTTAAATTTGAGCTAACAACGTAATTTGTAAATACAATTACGATTTTAGTCACTTTAGCAACTAGTTTTGTTATATCAACAAACATTTTGTTATATCAACAAAAATTTTGTTGAACTTAAAAATTTTCTGTAACAAAAATTCATTGTTAGCTCAAAAATTATAATATTATTTTGTGTGTATAAGAAAGCATTTATTTAAAACATAATATGATAATGTCATTAAACACAATTATTATGAAATATTTGTGATAAAAAATTCTTAACGGAAGAATCTTCAGAATTACCGTTACATTACATATTCTTTTTGATTTTTTATGTAAGTGCTCGATTATGTGAATAATTATATTAACTACAACAGCCCAAAAATTTGAGAATAACAATTCGAAAATTACCGAGAAGTATTTATTTTTGTCATTACAAGTTAGTGATTATAATTCGCCGCAATGTAATGCAACGTGTAATGACAGATTTACTCCAGGTAATGTCAATTGTAATGAGATGTGGTTACCTAGTTTTTGCTGGGTACCTACAAGATTACCGGGGTTTGAGAGTTTTTGCTGGGTTGTTAAAGAAATTTTGTAGTTTGAAGGAAAAACTTGGAGTTCAAAATTGCAAGAATGTCTTTAGTGACATACGAATGCTAATGGCGACGCACAGACAGGAGTTGAGCCGTTAACAGGAATCATAACAGGAAATATACTCTGTGGTAACACATGGTAATGATCGGTTTAACGAATGATGATATTTCTAGATAGTATCTGGACCTTGAAGCTATGGAAGGTCTTATGTTAATATTTATCTTTTAGGAAAAACAAGATAATGGTCCTTATTTCTTTCAGATCAATGGAGGATGGAGGACTTAGGCAAATCTGAAGGGAGCCACCGTGGTGCAATGGTTAGCATGCCCGCCTTGCATACACAAGGTCGTGGGTTCGATTCCTGCTTCGACCGAACACCAAAAAGTTTTTCAGCGGTGGATTATCCCACATCAGTAATGCTGGTGACATTTCTGAGGGTTTCAAAGCTTCTATAAGTGGTTTCACTACAAAGTGGAATGCCGTTCGGACTCGGCTCGGAGGTCCCTTGTCATTGAGCTTAATATAGAATCGGGCAGCACTCAGTGATAAGAGAGAAGTTCACCAATGTGGTATCACAATGGACTGAATAGTCTAAGCGAGCCTGATACATCGGGCTGCCACCTAACCTAACCTAGGCAAATCTGAAAGACATTACCTAACCTTATTTTATTTTGTTATTACGAAAGAAATTCCTTTGTCTTATGGTGAAACCAATCATTCCTCATCTTATGTGAAACGTAGTATAAAAATTAATTTCATTTCTTCTAGGGCTTGTTTTCCTTTTCAGAATGTTCAAAAAAGGTTTATTATTGCTAATAACAATTTTTTTTGGTTTACAAATCCACATTTCTTTTCCAAGAACTATGCAACTGCATAAAGTTAGGGTTGTGCTACGGTTAGAATGGTTAATTTCCAAATTCTATTGCTCAGGTATACAAAATTCGTAGTCTATATCAGAAACACCAAAGTTTGTACCAAAAACGTTTGTGTCCTAATTTGTTTTTGGCTGATATTGTACGTGCTGGGAGAGTTAAGCTATTCTCCATTTTGGGGAAACACATCAATTAGAGCCCAATGGAATATACTACAAACATTCAAACTCTATTACAACAAATTACAATCCAAAGCATTCGAGGGTACAATACAGTCACCCACTAAGCATCATTAAATGCCTCCGTGTTTCAACATAATGGAGCAAATTAAGGTACATCCGATATAATGTCGTCATATTTTATGTTGTTTTACGTGGATACACATAGGAAACTAAATATACTTTTAGAAAGCAGTCTCTCATTAATAGTAAATTCTAAAGGAGTAAGATAAAAATTTTTGTTCTAGCAACAAACATTTTTAGTTTGGAATTTGGAAATGAAACCAATAATTGTTTTTAGACCTTTCACTACCACTGTGATAGAAGGTATAATACGTTTGTGCGTTTGTATGTAACGCCAAGAAGGACCAATCTAAGACCTATCCTTTAGTATATCGATCGTTTTAGAATTAAATTCTGAGTCAATGTCTGTCTGTCTGTTCATGTATTTTTGTGTGCAAAGTATAGCTCGCAACATATATCCGATCATTGTCAAATTTGGCACAGGATCTTATTTTCGCTCAAAGACAATCGCTATTGGAAAAAATCAGTTCAGATTTAGATATTTTTATATGAAAAATTTCTTTTGGCCTTATCTCCTTAAATATGCGTCCAAGAGCGAGACGTTAATTAGTGACCACCCCTAAAAAATTGAAAAAAAAAAAATTACCCAAATCCTGACGTGTTTATCAACAGATCTACTTCAAATTGCGTACATCGGAATATTTGGTGTGTCTGGGAAAACTTGCAAAATATCAACCAAATCGGTTCGTATTTAGATGTAGCTCTAATACAGCCCTAGTCAAATGTTAGTACACATTGCAATTTTTTTTTTCGTTTTTGTCGTACTTCTCTGATTGTTGTTGTTATTATTTCGAATATAAAGCATGTTTGTTGTTTTTTGGATAGAATGAGGTGTGTGGAAGACGCGAGCAAAAATTCGCAAAAAATAACGGTACATTTCCCGAGAAAAAACACATTTGTCTGATGCTTTTTAGCGTCAAAAATTATTACACACTATTTTTTCAAATCAAAAGTAATTACACATGACTTAGTTTTATGTTTTATAAAAAGAATTATTTATTTTTTATTTTTTTACTTATTTTAAAGAGTTAATATTTAGTAATTCCACCATTGGCATCAATTACTGCTTCAGCCTGGCAGGGATAGACTCAATCAAGGTTTGGATAAAAGAAAGAGGTATTTTAGCCCAAATATTTTTAATTTCTTCAATGGTGTCATCCAGTTTTCGACTTCTATCGATTATTCGGTTTTGTTTAATGAAACTCCAAACATTTTCAATGATGTTAAGATCCGGGCTTTGAGGGGGCCATGCAAGAACAGCTTGATCTACCTCCTTTAAAAACTTTGTTATTAACCATCCTTTATGGCAAGGAGCATTATCCTGTTGTAGAATCCAGTCGTTGCTTGGAAATAGGCTGTTTGCTGAAGGAAATGCATGATCGTTTAGCACATTGATATACCAAGACTGATTCAAAGCTCATTTAATTGGTACGAGCTCTCCCAATCCATAGAATGATATGCATCCCCAAAACATTACAGATCCTCCGCTGAATCTTTTCAGAGTCTGTCATGCTTTGCTTTTAAGAGTTGGGGCTAGATGCATATACTTTCTTCCAAAAGTGCCCTGGAACTCAAAAGAAGACTCGTCAGTCCACAAAACGTTGTGCCAAAACTCTTTTGGCTTATTAAGATGTTCTCGAGCAAAAGCAAGCCGTTTGGCTTTGTTGTTTGGCGTTATGTCGATCACTTTGCGGACTACATAGGTTTTGATTTCCATGCTCTTCATCTTGCGACGTAAAGTAGCTTCACTTACTTTTTTTCCAATTACTTTTTCCGAATTTTCTGCAATGCGAATAGGGCTTGTTGTTGGATTTACCATAAGGACTCTCATTAATCTTGTTTTCTCCCTTTGTCCAATAACAGGTTTTCGTCCACTTTTCTTTTTATAAATTTCCACAAGTATCCTTTTTTACTAAATTGTACACCGTTTTTCACAAGATCATACATTTTCACAAGATCTAAAGCCGAAATTCCCATTTTAAATTTTGTCACAATCTCGGATCTTGTTTCAATATTTAAATGCTTTCTTTTGACCATTTTCGTATATTAAATTAACAATGTTAATATTTTGCGTAATGCTCTACAAGAGTAATGTAAAACACAACTACTCAACTCACAAGGTAGCAAAAAACTAATGATATTGCTATTGTTTAATTACTTTTGATTTGAAAAAAAAAGTGTGTAATAACTTTTGACGCTAAAAAGCATCAGACAAATGTGTTTTTTCTCGGGAAATGTACCGTTATTTTTTTGGGAATTTTTGCTCGCGTCTTCCGCACACCTCATTCTATCCAAAAAACAACAAACTTGCTTTATATTTGAAATAATAACAACAACAATCAGAGAAGTACGACAAAAACGAAAAAAATTTGCAATGTGTAATAACATTTGACTAGGGCTGTATATCATGTCTGTTCTGGGTCACACCGCATTGTGCACCACACTATACACTTTCTACACACCACACACAAAGTTAGTTGTTCTGAGTCACACGTGTGAACACTTTTTTCGGACTTTTAATCGAAAAATGTGACAGCTGATTTTTTCTGCAAGCCATATTATTTGCAGACAGAAATTATAAACAAAACATATTTTGCCGGTATAAACATAAAAAATTAAAAGTAAGTGCGTAATTCAAAGCCATAAAATGCCTGCCGGATTTTTGTTAGCAGTGAATAATGTAAGGACAAGAGCAATTTATCAAGAAAAAGGAGACAATTGCGTGATGCTTCAAATCTATCCCTCCTCAATGTTACTCATGAACAAACGATCGCCGTGTCGTTCTCGTTTTTGTTTTTGACGGCGGAGAAGTTTTTATTTTGGTTTTGGTCAAACAGTTTTTAACATCCATACATTAAAGGAAATTTAATTATAGTGGGCATAATTAACTATTCTGTTAAGGTTTTTCTCATTTGTATTGCTTAAATATTTACAATAATATTGCAAACAAATTTTCTATCGTGGCGGCCTCCATGTGCAGAAAGATATTGGCGGTGTTAGTTTTTTTTTGTAATTTGCTCAGTGATTTGTGCACCAAGAACACTTTGCAGAATTGAAGATGCCATATTTTTCATGCAATAAATTTGGTAAAATTCACTTTTCTTAGCCCATTGATTTTGTAAAAGTTATAATTTAATTGCCTTATATTTTCAAAAAGACCTTTGATTTGTTTAGGAAAGCGGATAGTATTCACAAAAATCAAAGATAATTTTGCTTAAAACTTTTTTGTGTTAACTTTTAAAAATTGTGGCAACATTATGCTTTCGAACACACTGAAAATCAGTTGATTAAAACAACCCCAAAATTTATACACCAACCAGAGGAAATTTCGGTTCAAATTTTAGATGGATTTTTAAAATCGTGGTTTCTGACATATATAAGTGACTTTCCCAATAAAATTTGCAAACATTTATAAAAAACATATTAAAGTTTCAGAATCTGTTATTTATTTGTTATAAAAACTTCTAACTTTGCATACGATGGCTGTACACTAAGCCTACACAAAAGAAATGTTCGTGTACATTTTTCAGGTCTATGACGGTGTATAGTGTTGGCCAGAACACCTTTTAAGTGTGACACCATACGTAACTTGTACATGTGTGTACCAGAACAGACACGTATATGTTTCTCCCGATATGCACTTATGTGGTCCCAGAAACCAGAGCTATACCTGATTTGCTGAAAATGTTGTACAAGGAGTACAATTGGTATTGTCGCCAATTGTGGCAAATTTAGTTGAAATCGGTTCAGATTCAGATTTAGCTCCCATATATATTTTTCGTCCGATTTGGTTTAAATAGGTTCAGATTTAGATATAGCTCCCATATATATCTTTCGATGTAGACTCATATGACCATAGAGGCCAAAGTTTTATTCAGATTGATTTATGTGAGGCTTTGTACAGGGAGTAGAATTAATCGTGCCTGTCCTGGTACACACATGTATCGCTCTCGTGAGATGTCACACTTACGATGTGTTCTGGACTACACTTTACACCTTCACAGACCTGAAAAATGTACACTAACATTTTTCTGTGTGGGTCAAGTGTACAGCTATCGTATGCAACATTAGAAGATTTTTAACACAAATAAATAACATATTACGAAACTCTAATTTGTTTTTTTATATATTTTGCACATTTTATTCAGCAAAATCAGTTGAAAATGCCTCGAAATAAAATTTTATAAAACTATCTAAAATTTGAACGAAAAATTCTTCTGACTGGTGTATAATTTTAGGGGTAATTTTTTCCACATTCTACTGTAATTTTAGTAAAAAATAGGTTTATTTTATGTTCCTGTCCGCAAATAAAATGTTTTCTCACGTGTGAGTCATAACTTTTTGAGAGTTGTGAGGAGTGTGTGTTGTGTGGTGTACAATGCGGTGAGACTCAGAACAGGCATGACTATTAGAGCTATCCATATCAAATTTGGTTTAAATAGGTTCAGCTGTTGATATATTTAGCTCCCATATACAATATCTTTCGCCCCGATATGAATTTAATTGGCCCTAGAGGCCCGAGTTTTGCCTTAATTTCCTTCAAATTTAGCACAAAGGGTATAATTGATGGTATTGTCAAGTATGCTAAGTTTCGTTGAAATCGGTTCAGATTTAGTATAGCTCCCATAATATCTTTCACCCGATTTAGATTCATAAAATAACCGGAGACCAAATTTTCATTTCGATTTAATTGAAATTTTGCACTGAGAGTAGAATTAAGATTTTAGCATTGCGTTTCAAATTTAGTTCAAATTGATTAAGATTTGGATATGGGAGCCTATATATACAATGAGCAAAAAAAGTTGTACACTTATATGAAATAAATTGTACAACGATATGGAAAATATGAAGTAAGTATATATTTATTATACCTTAAATTAAAGCTTGAGATGTGAGCTTTAAATTAAGGTAAAAAATAAATATTCACTCCATATTTGCCATATCGTTTCACAATTTATTTTATATTGGTGTACAACTTTTTTTTGCTCACACTATATATGCCAGATTTGGGGAAATATGGTAGAAAACTTCATATTTTACACCCATTTCAACGGGATTTTACCGACCTCCCGACAAATTGACCACAACTATTTGTGGTCACAAAATAGATTTCAAGATTTCGAATTTCAGGCAAATCGGATAGTAAATACAGTTTCTAGACGCCCAAGAAGCAAAATTTGAATATCGGTCTATATGAGGGCTATACTAAAACATGAACCGATACGGACCATTTTCGACACACCTCTTTATGGTCCCAAAATACCTCTAAATTTCCAATTGCAGGCAAATCGGATAGTAAATACAGTTTCTCGAAGCCCAAGAAGTAAAATCGGGAGATCGGTCTATATGGGGGCTATATAGGCTTGCCATATGACCGGAATTCGCATGGATTGTCCCGGAATTTCGTCTCCAGGAAGTGTCCCGAATCTTTCACAAAATTTGCCAAAAATCCCGGAATTTTAATTGCTCAAGGCATATGTTTTCATTTTTGCCATATCTTAGAAAAGATAACGATTTGAAATTAAATCGCTTTCAAAAATATTTTTGTTTTTAGATTTTCATATTTTTTAAATGTAGATTTTATGACATTTATTTCAACCTCGCCACTAATAGAAACAAATCAAATGACAACCACTGTCTTTCAAATCATCAGCAGTAAATGTAAAAAAATATACGCACATATCTAACGGGTGATTTGTTAAGAGCTTGATAACTTTTTTTTTAAAAAAAACGCATAAAATTTGCAAAATCTCATCGGTTCTTTATTTGAAACGTTAGATTGGTCCATGACATTTACTTTTTGAAGATAATTTCATTTAAATGTTGACCGCGGCTGCGTCTTAGGTGGTCCATTCGGAAAGTCCAATTTTGGGCAACTTTTTCGAGCATTTCGGCCGGAATAGCCCGAATTTCTTCGGAAATGTTGTCTTCCAAAGCTGGAATAGTTGCTGGCTTATTTCTGTAGACTTTAGACTTGACGTAGCCCCACAAAAAATAGTCTAAAGGCGTCAAATCGCATGATCTTGGTGGCCAACTTACCGGTCCATTTCTTGAGATGAATTGTTCTCCGAAGTTTTCCCTCAAAATGGCCATAGAATCGCGAGCTGTGTGGCATGTAGCGCCATCTTGTTGAAACCACATGTCAACCAAGTTCAGTTCTTCCATTTTTGGCAACAAAAAGTTTGTTAGCATCGAACGATAACGATCGCCATTCACCGTAACGTTGCGTCCAACAGCATCTTTGAAAAAATACGGTCCAATGATTCCACCAGCGTACAAACCACACCAAACAGTGTATTTTCGGGATGCATGGGCAGTTCTTGAACGGCTTCTGGTTGCTCTTCACTCCAAATGCGGCAATTTTGCTTATTTACGTAGCCATTCAACCAGAAATGAGCCTCATCGCTGAACAAAATTTGTCGATAAAAAAGCGGATTTTCTGCCAACTTTTCTAGGGCCCATTCACTGAAAATTCGACGTTGTGGCTCGTTAGTAAGTCTATTCATGATGAAATGTCAAAGCATACTGAGCATCTTTCTCTTTGACACCATGTCTGAAATCCCACGTGATCTGTCAAATACTAATGCATGAAAATCCTAACCTCAAAAGAATCACCCTTTAATTTTATTTCAAATTCACATTTTTCTGTGAAATATATTTTTACATATTATAATTATCAGTTCACGGTTAGTGTCCAACTCTATTCAAGCCTGGGGGCTAATCACGGCATTCGATATCGAGAACTTTTCATCGAAATCTAAATTTTTCGGATCACGGGAGTCGATATCAAGTTTTTTTTGATCGAGAATTTTTTCGATTGGTAAATTGCAATCGTAAAACATTTTTCACTTGTTTTTCACATTGTTTTCGCCATATAGGAATAGTAAATGTATTTGTTTTAGTTCGAATTGTTGCTAATTTGTAGTAAATTTACATATAATGAACATATTTTGAATATTTAGGACTAATGCAATTGGTCATAGTCGAGTTCGGGAGCGAGCATCCTAGCTTGGCAAAGAACCATATGTTATATACAGTGCACATGCTACATCGATATCCAAGAGATTGTGATCAACCAATTACCATACCATTCCTTGACAACATAACGCTTCTGGACCACCTTGTAAGAATAGTGAATGATGAAGGCTTCCACTGGCAAAAAGTTTTAAGACGGCAGACAATTGTATAGCGATAGAATTGACGTTGACATGTCACCAAAAATTATTTTTCATTTGAACGCCTCCTTCGTAAGCCGAAATCGTCCATTGAGCCTCCACAGCTGACTTTCTAACGGTGCACGCCATTTTTCAAACCCATGTACTTACCATAACAATGTGGACTTTTATTCCTTATTTGTCGCCGAATTATTTTATATTCATCTCATCCTCCAATTAGGAAGGAATGCGGAGGAATGTAAAAAGAGATATGGGTCCATAATTTACTTTTACTTTGAAGTCTTCAAAAACATGTATTTTTCTACATTCTATTTTGTGCCGCTAACTTAATTTTGTCATTTCATTTTGTTCTGCTTCGTTTTTTGCTGTTGGCAATGCTAGAGAAATTGCATCAAATTTCAATCGAATGCCGTGATCCAAATTTTTAATCGTATCGACAATTTTTTCGATACGGTTATGAATTCGATATCGAATGCCGTAATTAGCCCCCTGTATTCCCTTCCAACATTTCAAAATCGATGTTATCCTTATCACTACCATAGACTCTTTAGTGACACTATAACAATCGTCAACTGTGATGTGAATTAAACCCAAATTCATGTCCATGGCGATACCCTAATTCCTAGTATCGAAAGGCACTACGAAAGAAGCAGCGATTGCCACTACGAAAGAAGCAGCGACAGCCATAACCGAAAGTAATTACCAGTAAATATAAGTTTAGGCTTCCGACTTTCAAGAGACAACTTGATTTAAAATCATTGCAGCCATCTTGCACTGAAAAAATATTGTCGTGAGTCCAAAGATTTCATGTCCTTACTTTTTGCTTAGCATGGAAGACGCATTTCTCTGATATAAAGTTTTTTTCCTTGTCACAAACACGATAAACTTTTTTATGAAGTCATTTTTATACCCTCCACCATAGGATGGGGATATATTAACATTGTCATTCCGTTTGTAACACATCGAAATATTGCTCTAAGACCCCATAAAGTATATATATTCTGAGTCGTGGTGAAATTCTGAGTCGATCTGAACATGTCCGTCTGTTGAAATCACGCTAACTTCCGAACAAAACAAGCTATCGGCTAGAAACTTGGCACAATTAGTTGTTAGTAGATTTGACCTCCGGAGCCTCTTGGAAGACCAAAATTCATCTGATTCAGTTGAAATTTGGTACGTGGTGTTAATATATGGCCTCAAACACCCATGCAAAAATTGGTCGAAATCGGTCCATAATTATATATAGCCTCCATATAAACCGATTCCCAGATTTGACCTCCGGAGCCTCTTGGAAGAGCAAAATTCATCCGATTCGGTTGAAATTTGGTACCTGAAGTTAGTATATGGTATCCAACAACAATGCAGGAATTGGTTCATATCAGTCCATAATTATATAGCCCCAATATAAACCGATCCCCAGATTTGACCTCCGGTGCCTTTTGGAGAAGCAAAATTCATCCCATCTGGTTTGGTACGTGGTGGTAGTATATGATATTTAACAACTATGGCAAAAGTGGTCCATATCAGTCCATAATCATATATAGCCCCCATATAAACCGATCCCGAGATTTGGTTTTGGAACCTCTTGGAGGAGCAAATTTCATGCGAGTCAGTTGAAATTTGGTACATTGTGCTATAGTTATATATAGCCATAAGATAAATGGTCCGTATCAAGTTCATAATTGTATATAGCCCCCATATAAGCGACCCCCATATTTCAATTCTGGCTCTCTACGTATTGTCTAATATATACCACGTATGGACTAACTCACAATTTAGAAAACTTCTTTCGTAGAAGTTTCTACACACAAAAAAAAATTTTGATTTCAATCACGAAAATCGCGGATTCAATCATTTTTATACCCACCACCATAGGATGGGGGGTATATTAACTTTGTCATTCCGTTTGTAACACATCGAAATAGTGCTCTAAGACCCCATAAAGTATATATATTCTGGGTCGTGGTGAAATTCTGAGTCGATCTGAGCATGTCCGTCCGTCCGTCCGTCTGTTGAAATCACGCTAACTTCCGAACGAAACAAGCTATCGACTTGAAACTTGGCACAAGTAGTTGTTATTGATGTAGGTCGGATGGTATTGCAAATGGGCCATATCGGTCCACTTTTACGTATAGCCCCCATATAAACGGACCCCAAAATTTGGCTTGTGAGGCCTCTAAGAGAAGCAAATTTCGTCCGATCCGGCTGAAATTTGGCACATGGTGTTAGTTTATGGTCTCTAACAACCATGCAAAAATTGGTCCACATCGGTCTTTAATTATATATAGCCCCCATATAAACCGATCCCCCGATTTGGCTTGCGAGGCCCCTAAGAGAAGCAAATTTCATCCGATCCGACTGAAATTTGGTACATGGTGTCAGTATATGGTCTCTAACAACCATGCAAAAAGTGGTCCACATCGGTCCATAATTATATATAGCCCCCATATAAACCGATCCCCCCGATTTGGCTTGCGAGGCCTCTAAGAGAAGCAAATTTCATCCGATCTGGCTGAAATTTGGCACGTGGTGTTAGTATATGGTCTCTAACAACCATGCAAAAATTGGTCCACATCGGTCTATAATTATTTATAGCCCCCATATAAACTGATCCCCCGATTTGGCTTGCGAGGCCCCTAAGAGAAGCAAATTTCATCCGATCCGACCGAAATTTGGTACATGGTGTCAGTATATGGTCTCTAACAATCATGCAAAAATTGGTCCACATCGGTCTTTAATTATATATAGCCCCCATATAAACCGATCCCCCGATTTGGCTTGCGAGGCCCCTAAGAGAAGCAAATTTCATCCGATCCGACTGAAATTTGGTACATGGTGTCAGTATATGGTCTCTAACAACCATGCAAAAAGTGGTCCACATCGGTCCATAATTATATATAGCCCCCATATAAACCGATCCCCCGATTTGGCTTGCGAGGCCTCTAAGAGAAGTAAATTTCATCCGATCCGGCTGAAATTTGGCACGTGGTGTTAGTATATGGTCTCTAACAACCATGCAAAAATTGGTCGACATCGGTCCATAATTATATATAGCCCCCATATAAACCGATCCCCCGATTTGGCTTGCGAGGTCGCTAAGAGAAGCAAATTTCATCCGATCCGGCTGAAATTTTGTACGTGATGTTGGTATATGGTCTATAGCAACCATGCAAAAATTGGTCCACATCGGTTCATAATTATATATAGCCCCCATATAAACCGATCACCAGATTTGACCTCCGGAACCTCTTGGAAGACCAAAATTCATCTGATTCAGTTGAAATTTGGTATGTGGTGTTAATATATGGCATCAAACTCCCATGCAAAAATTGGTCGATATCGGTCCATAATTATATATAGGCCCCATATAAACCGATCCCCAGATTTGACCCCCAGAGCCCCTTGGAAGAGCAAAATTCTTGCCATTCGGTTGAAATTTGGTACGTGATGTTAGTATATGGTATCCAACAACCATGCAGGAATTGGTTCCTATCAGTCCATAATTATATATAGCTCCAATATAAACCGATCCCCAGATTTGTCCTCCGGTGCCTTTTGGAGAAGCAAAATTCATCCGATCTGCTTTAAATTTGGTACGTGGTGGTAGTATATGATATTTAACAACCATGCCAAAAGTGGTCCATATCAGTCCATAATCGTACATAGCCCCATATAAACCGATCCCGAGATTTGGTTTTGGAACCTCTTGGAGGAGCAAATTTCATCCGAGTGAGTTGAAATTTGGTACATTGTGCTAGTATATGGTCGTTAACAACCATGCCTAACTAGGTCCATATATATGGCCCTCAGATAAATCGATCCCCAATCACACAAAAATTGGTCCATATCAAGTTCATAATTGTATATAGCCCCCTAACCTAACCTAATATCGCAATGGACTGAATAGTCTAAGTGAGCCTGATACATCGGGCTGCCACCTAACCTATAGCCCCCATATAAGCGACCCCCATATTTCAATTCTGGCTCTCTACGTACAAAAAGTCCATATCGATTCGTAATTATTTGTAGACTTAACTATACATAACTTTTTTGTCTAATATATACCATGGACTAAATAACAGTCTTTCGTAGAAGTTTCTACGCAATCCATGGTGGTGGGTACATAAGATTCGGCCTGGCCGAACTTGCGGCCGTATGTACTTGTTTTAATTGAAATGTCTTCGATCACGAAAATGATAGTATCAATCACCCAGTTTGATTGAAAACCAATACGATTTTCAATTAAAAATGTAATTGACTTTTGTAACGGAATCAATTAATTGTGTAATTGAATCAATTAAAAACGTGATTGATTTTTAACATAAAATTCAATCACAGTTTTAATTGAATCAATTAAAATTTTAATTAATTTCGCGACAAAAATCAATCAACTATTTGATTCATTCAATTAAATAATAATTGAAATTGGCTATAAATTTCAATCAAAAAATGTATATATGGCGCCCCCAAAATCGTATTTAGTTTTATTTGAAATAAAAGAAAATATGTGTTTCTTATAAAACATATTTAATATTTTATTATTTTTTTAATTATGCAATAGACAAATAAATTTGGTTCTTGTCATTTGTGTTTTGTTCTAACATAACTTACACATACAATTACTATCAATAACAACTATAGGGTGAAAAAATAGACTATATAAATCATTATCTTCCTTATCATAATAACCATGTCAGCATGTTCCTTCTAATATGTAAATGCGCCTTGATTTCCAATAAATAAGCAGCCTGTAAGCTAAATTAGTTTTTCTGAAAGTAAACAGAATAATTCGAATTTAATTTTGTTCAATTAAAAGTTAATTTTGTTACTTACTTACCTGAATAGAATATCAAGTTCAATTCTTAGTTCCAGGTTGCAGATTTATAATCTTCTTTTGCAGTTGTAGTCTTTTAGCATAAAAAGGTGCATTAAGGAGCTCGGTAGTTTAATTTTAGTACAATTCCTTTCCAAAATTTCCACACATTGAAATCGTCTATTAAAACTTGAACCAATCAAAGACAAAAATAATGGCAAAACAATGAAATATTTCGTATTATGTTTATGATACTTTGCAAATTCTGGAAATAGAAAAAAATGGAAATACATATTTTTATTACTTTCGGATATTTTTCATATTTTAAATCCAAAATAAAGAACTTTTTTACAATTACATAATTCAGCTCATTAGTTTATATACCAGATATACTGCTCTCTACTTGGGTTCAAACTGAAAAAGGCAGGTAAAACAAAAATGCAATTTAATGCCAACGCTACTTCGCAACTTCAAGGTGAATCTTCCAACAAACCCATACCGCTCTTGGTTTTAAGAAAACTAGGAGTGAAAAAAATTTATAATTTTAAAAGATCAATACGGTACCCACTTTTTTATTGGAAACATATTATTATATATTTGATAAAATGATGGAGTTGATGGGATTGATTGGTCAATTTCACGAAATAAAATTGGTCACTAAAAGAAATGAATAAAAAATATATTATTTTAGTCCGTTTAATGTAAACAGGCTTCAATGGAAAACGGTATTCACATTTCACAATTTCTTACCTTCAATAAACGTAGATTGTTTTCCATTTTTACAATACCACAAAACACAAACAGGTAATTTCAAATGTGTTCTGTCATATATTTTTTCAAACCTTTACCACGTGGCCGTTTGTTGTTGCACACTTTATTTATTTCAACCCTTTGCTATGATTTGTTGTTGCGTTCAAAATATTTATGCACACATTTTGAATGTAGCAGACAGAATGTCGCCAATCATGTTTTTCAATTTACGCGAAAAACAAAAACCCAACCGTTCGTTACGAGTTACTTCCACAGACTGATCTCTCCATCATACATTTTTTTATAAATACCCATTCTCTTGTTCTATTTTCGCTCTTTCCATTGCACAAAATTATTCAATTTCAATCACAAAGGTGATTAGATCAATCACATGTGTAATTGGAAACGGAAAAATTTTCAATCACGTTTGTAATTGAAAATTATTTCCGAATTGATTAACAAATTGATTGAATCAATTAATATTTTAATTGGAAACGTAACAAATATCAATCATTTCTTTAATTGGTTTTTATTCGAATTTGATTAAATAATTAATTGAATCAATTAACATATTAATTGAATCCGTTTCCCAATTCAGTTAAATGTTTAATTGAAAAAATGTTGGTGATAATTTTTTGTGTGTACTTGTTTTAATATATTTTCTTTTTTGGGAATTGAAAATATGAATTCAAACTTTTATAACTTTTATGATATCGTTATGACTTTTAACGACTTTTGCAGGTATATTCAGTAAATTTTTTCGCTGAATATACCATTCCGAAAATTCCTAAAGTGGGGGTATGGGTTGAGTAACATACCATGCGTTAATGCGTGAATTGATTGAAGAGTTGCATTTTCTCTTTGAAAGCAACATTTTTGATAGAGGGCTTCAAACTGAAAAAAAATCAACCCTCCAGGTAGAATTAAGGTTGAGTTAAGGTGGAATTGCACACCATGCGTCAATCAGTGCGTTGATGGAAGGGTTGATTTTTTCTATTTGCGGTAGACTATTCGAGCTTTCGATTTCAAAGAGAAATTTCAACTCTTCAATCATCGGACGCATTTAACGCATTGAACGCATGGTATGTAATTCTACCTTTACATACTATGCGTTAATGCGTCCGTTGATTGAAGAGTTGAATCTTCTCTTTGAAAGCAATAGTTTTGTTAGAGTGCTTCAAACTGAAAAATATCAACCCTTCCATCAACGCACGGATTGACGCATGGTGTGTGATTCAACCTTTCCATCAACGCACAGATTAACGCATGATATGTAACCCAACCTTATATTTTAGAAACGTGTCATATATTGTGATATGCCTATTCCTCAAATGTTTACTGGTAGGATTATAAGGAGGGTTTCTTTTTCCTGGACTTTTTCCATTCCCGGGAAAGCGGGAATTTTTTTCGAATTTCCCGGGGATCCCGGTCAAAGGGAAACTTGCTTTGATATGGCACACATTTAGACATTTGAAATCACCTAAAGCTACGGTTATAAGGCGCTGTCTGGACAACTCACAATATATATTATGTTGATCTCTTACATCAGCCATAAATCCTACTAAAATACGAAATATTTTGTAATAAAAAATTTTACAATGGTTAAAAGACAGTCTGTATAGTCGGTATAGTTTTCGGAAGAACACTATTAATATTGTGGGATTTTTTGTAACATTAAAAATCTTGGTGAAAATTAAAGATACTTATTTCGATTTCACCATCGCATAACGGGGTCACTATATGCACATGTTCGGTCAAAATTCCCAAAAGGGAAACACTATCATATAATATCTCATTCACATTACACGTCCAAAATCTTTACTTTAACTAGATTTCAACTGTAATTTGCTTTATAAATAAGGGATTTAAAATCCACTTTTAATAGATTTCGAGCCTAATGTGTACTAGGTATAAATTTGAAATTAAAGTAACTATCTCAATAAAGGTTGGAATTTTCATATGTATTTCATAAAAAATCCTTGCAATAATTATGAAATTTTGAAATTATGCAATTTCAAACGTGAGATACATATGGTAAAATATCTCGTTGTTTATAAAGGTTTACTCAGTCTATCGGAATGTTGGTTTACAGAAATATGACAATCATAAATTAGGAAGTGCAATCTTTTTTTTATAATCTGGGCTAGAACCCACGACTATATATGTCCCACAAGGCACTTCTAAAATCCACTTTAACTAAATTTCAACTGTCATTTGCCATATAAAACCCTCTATTATATATAAAATATTGTAAAGGAAATTTCCCGAGAATTCTCGCACTTCATTCCTGGGAAAGCGGGAGCGTTTGGAATCCCGTTTCCGAGAAAAACCCCTAATTATAGATCAAGAAATGTATAGACGTCTGCACACCGTAGATGGCACTTTTTCGTCTGCAAATGAGTGATTTTGAAATCGGTCTTTAATTTGCTTTCTTTACTTTGTTCTTTTGATGAAACACCAAAAGCATAAAAGTTCTGTACATCCACACCTTTTATACCCCTGACTAATACTGTGGTACAAGAAGGAACATCCCGAAACCCATCGTTTAGAACACGATCGGCTTAGAATTAAATTCTGAGTCGATTTAGCGATGTCCGTCTGTCTGTATATGTAATTTTATGTGCAAAGTACAGCTCGCAATATAAGTCCGACCGTTCTCAAATTTGGCATTGGATCTTTCTTGGACTCAAGGACAATCGGTATTGATTTTGGAAAAAATGAGTTCAGATTTAGATATAGCTGCCATATATGTCTTTCGCCAGATATGCATTTATTTGACCCAGAGACCGGAATTTTATATTGATTTGCTTTGAATTTTGCACAAGGAGTACAACTGGCTGTATCGTCACGTATGCCAAATATGGTTGAAATCGGTTGATATTTAGATATAGCACCCATATACATATATCTTTCACCCGATTTACACTCGTATGACCACAGAGGCCAAAGCTTTACTCCGATTTAAGGTGGGTACTAAATTCGAGTTTAGCCGCTAAAATCAAAACTAAATCTGTTAAGGAAATAAGGAACACCAGAGAATGTTGTTTATATTTTATATTTTTTGTCTATTTTATGTTCTCCTTGTTTGCTACTTTGAACTAATTTCTGGTCGTTTAAAATGATACCTTTTACTAAGGTTGCTACCAGCATTCTAAAAATTTATATTCTGTACAGACGAAATGAATGCAAACCACGGTATACTATGTATAGCAAATTTCTCAACTTGATATCAAAATTTGATAAGAAAATATTTTTAGGATTCCAGCTGATGTGATAACAACAACTGGATATTCTCTCTAATTTTTATTCAAATTAATTTGAACGAAATTTGGAGTTAAAAACTAAAACTACATTTAAGAATCACTAAAACGAAACAAATTAATTCTTCGTGAATTCCTAAGTCTAAAATTAAACTGATGTAATGGGATTCTTCAACGTCATTTTAGTATGTTCCAAAGCATTAAGTTTGGCAATTTGCTTCACTGTATCCAATTCTTTGATAAACGAAGCCAAAACATCTTTGGTGGCACCTAAATCGGCATCATGTAAATCTGGCAAGTCGTCCTCTTGTTCCAAGACTAGAAAAAAAGACCCAATTGATTTGAGATACAACAAACAAAAATGTTTTAAATTTGCTTACCATCAATTGCCGATTCAATTTCATTTAAACGTTGCATTACCAAATGCTGTTGTATTTTGATATGCTCCTGTAGCCGTTGTTGGCATTCTACCGGATCTATTGGAGCCTCAGGTTGTGGAATATTTGGCATTGGTTTAACTGGTGTTACTGGTTCCGATTTGATTTTCTTTGATGTTGGAGTTAAATTTAAATTTGCCTTTGAATCTCCATCGGTTTCTGTTTCTTGTGACGGCCGCTAGGAATATAATTCCATTAAATGAATGATTTTTGAAATTTATTAAAACCAAGCTGGCTCCGATTCATTGATGTTTTCTTATATGACCATTTGGAGGTGAAATTAAATTCCTCTACACTCATTGAAAAATGTCTGCTGTTATATTTTTGTACTTCATGGCCTAATAAACAACGAATTATAAACTTTTTTAGGTTATAAATTTTCCCCAGGGCATATTTAAGAACCAAAAGTAGTTTTTGGTATAGTTTTGCACAGTAATATACTCACACGCTCATAAATACGATCAGCAAACTTTTTGTTTTCTGTTATGCCTCAATTCGATAAATATTGAGACTTTTGGTCAACTGTTATAGATATTCATAAAATATTGTTTTTATTATATTAGGGTAGCTCCTATGTTGATTTTTTTTGTTTCAGCCAAAATAAAAGATGTTTTAGTGTAATCGAGCTTAGAAAAATAGCAGGAAATGTTTGCTATTCCAGCAAACAGTGACTGCTGTCCCTTTGTTTAGCAGACTTTTCTGCTGTCCCTACTAAGGAATTTCTTTGTGTACCCTTGGGTTCAAAAGCATTCAATGAGAGGCTTATCAACTCTCGAACAAGTTGGAACATGATATCGGTGAGACCCATGTTCTTGGCCACTTAGAAATTGCACTATATTTTTTTTTAGTATACCAACACGAGACTGAGTGAACAATGATACGGCGGACCAATAAGGAATTTATTATGTATTTTTTGATGCATACAAATATATACATACATACAATTTGCTTTACTTCATGATCTCAATAATTGGGGGCAATAATTTTGAATCCTGTTCAGCGGAAATTCATGCATGGATGTGATGTGGTGTTCGCAAGTCCAGGCATATGTGGAGACTTCACTCCGTTCCTCTTTGAGTTTGTTACGGCAGTTCGTATACCTCGGCAGGATGATCATTGTTGTCCATTACATTAAGTGGTGGGTATTGTGCCTGCAACTTGGTGGACTTCTATTATTCTTTGTACCCAATGAGAGGGATGAATTTAGCACATTGAGCTTATAAACTTTAGGCAATTAGTAGTTTAAGAGAATTAGTTTTGTGTTGTGCGGGCTTTGGTATGGTAATGTTTCTATTTTTTTTTTTTTGACAGACCATATGTTTTAACAGGGATGGTTAATATCAAGTATCTAGAAATGACTAATGAACATAGATAGTATGAGTGAACATGGACCAGAGATCTAGTAGGATTTAAAAAGGATGAATGTAGAATCGTCCAGTTATGGAAACATGCTTTAAAATATCCTTAATCCTTATTTTAATGGAGTGAGCCTACTGACAACCACGATATTACAATTTTTTTATTAGATAGTCACATAGTTATACCAAACTCCACCTATCGGTAATTTTACGAATTCCAGGATGAAGTTAGCCCAGTTTCGGGACTCCAAAGCCAATTTGTGTGGTAGAATGTGCTCACCATTAAGTAGTTTGTGTGACCTATCCCAAAGTCACAACTACACCCAAACTAACAAAATGTTATATGGTAGTATTTTTGGTTAGAAGAAAATGTGGAATAGACATTCATAGTCGTACCATACAGCAGTGAAGTAGTTAAAGTGAAGTAGCTTTATAGAATAAAAGTTGAACCTCAGATTTTCTGCTCACTGTTTGGAATAAATTAACTGGAACGAGGAACTATTTATCTCAAGCCCGAATTTATTTAAAATTAAGAATTTACACACCTAGGGATATTGTGGAAGATCGAAGTGATATAGTCGACAACCCCATCTGCACATATCCCGGTAAATTCGTACATAATTGATGAAGACAACATACAGTGAGTACACAAACCACATTTTTTGTCAGATTTTTCCTATTCGCTATAAAAGCAATATGATTGCGACTATCGGCTAATAGATGGTAGTACGAAGAATAACGGATAACTAGAATTTAAATGAAAAAGAACAAAAACTGCGAATAAAGAAAGTCGAAAGGTATCAAAATTTTGATACACGAATGAAAAAACCACGTGGATACTTTCAAGAAATTAAAATGAATGCGTGAACCTAAAATATTAAAAAAAATTAAACTAAACATGAAACAATTTCTACAATAGTTTTTTTTAAAACAAGCCAACAAATGATCCAAATAAAAAAAAAACAATAATAATTTGTTAATGATAATTAGCTATTAAAAGAAATGCACGTTTTTTCTCATGTAAAATAAAAAAAAAAAAAAACATAAGAGTAATTAGTCTATACGATAGAAGATAACTTTTCATTTTTTCTTTCTTTTTTTATCAAAAATATATGTAAGAAAACAAAAACAAATCAAAAGTCATTTAAATTGTCACTACTATTTTATTTAGAATTAATAAATATATAATATATATTGTATTTATTTAATATTATATATTGTCATATATGTAATTCTATTTTCAGTTATAAACAAAATCACTCGCAAATCTATTATAAGAAAAATGTGAATTGAATTTGAAATTTCAACCTAAAATGTTTTGATTCCAGTAAGGTGTTGAGTAAGTAGTTGAAAAAGGGGAGATTAATGTAAATCTCGGGAGATATCTGATACATAAAACAGGGCATTAGATGTCTCATCAGGATGGCCATTTTTGGTCATATTGTGGGTGGGCTGCCCAGGAGTCGTTGTCACCTGACTCCAAATTCGTCGCTAAATCACTGTAACAAAATTTTGACTAATTTGCTTGCCTAGCTCGTTTGAGGAATGTCCGTCTGTTTTATTTCCCTTCTTTATGAAGATACAATTTCCAAATGTTATTGTCAATTGTTATTTGTGAAATATGAACATTGTTATCGACACCTTGGCACACAGATATTATTTGTAAGTGGATATGAGCGGAAACGAATCCACGAATCCGGCGAGTTCAAGCCGCAGCAAAATGCAAAGGTGCCACCGCTCTATCAACAAACCTCGTCCCTTACAAATTGGCGCTCAACAACGTGGAACTGTTTATATGCAAAAATTTTCAAATCTTGAACATTGTTACATGTAAGCAATCCAATACCTTGTTTGAATTAGTTTGATATGATGTAAGTCCCGGAAAGCTGTCTCAGAGCTATGCCTGCGTTGCGACAGTCATGGAAAGCTAACTCAATCAATGGTGATTAATTGGCAACTGTATGACTTGAATATCTTAGTGTAAGTCGGCTCATATGATCTTCGAGTCATTGAGAATTTGCTACACTAACATAGCCCTGTCAAACTATTTTCCAACTAATCAACAAAGGCTAATACATATTAAATTAGTCTAATCATTTTTGTTAGTGTATGTTTAGTGTACTGTCGTTCCGTTTTTCCTCAATGAGAAGCATCACGAAATAAATTCTCGAAATCGTTGAAAAAAGGAAATAATAAAATCAAAAAATGTCAGAAAAAGAATTTATTTCATACAAGTCATTCAACCTAATTTATTTGATTTTGTTTTAAATCCTTTTAAATTATTTAAACGTTACAGATATAATGCACTTTGATTTTACTTCTAAGGGCTAATACAATTAGTTGAATAGAAACAATATGAAGTGATTTCAAAATACATTATAGACGATTTAGCACGAAAAACAATCTCCCTTTTGAACACAACTACAAATTACTCGACCATATGAATTATCTGAAAAGAAAACAAAATCGAAAAATATTATTAATAAATTTTTTTACAGAATTAAAAATATATATAATATAAAATATACTTGTACTAAATTTTAAAAATCAAAAAAAAAAAAAAAAAAGTTTAATGAAAGTTTAAAAGGAATATATCATACGCAATAAAACAAAGAGAGAATCAAAACAAGTCAACTATTTAAATTGCAAATTTGTCTTCAAAATTTAATTTGCAATTTTGAATTAATTATTACCTAAATTATCAATTTAATTATTATATTAAAAAACACTACAACAAAAACAAACTTATACATTAAATTATTTGGATCAAGTCTTTTTTGAAACATAATTATTTATTATTTTTATTTATTATTATTTATTTATTTGTCAAAATTAAATTTTGAAAAACAAAAAAAATAATACTACGTATACAAAAACAGAAAAAAAAATATATGTATATATATATATATATATATATATATATATATATATATATATATATATATATATATATATATATATATATATATATATATGTATATATATATATACATATATATATATATGTATATGTATATATGTGTGTGTGTATATATATATATATATATTGTTCAAGGTTGCCAAAACCAAAAACATAATAATTCATAGAAAACTGAATTTAAAGGAAAACATATTTTTTCGAGTATTTTTAATATTTTTTGTTACACGCAATTTACTATAAATTTTTTTTTTTTGAACTGAAAAACCTTTACATTCGAATTTCAAAATTTACTATATATTATCACATCAATGCATAACTAATTTTTCTTGTACGAATACTTTTTGTCTACGTTTTTTTTTTTTGTTGTTGAATTTTGATACCCGTATTTATTCGTTTCCCACCAAAAATGATACTGAGGTCAATGTCCTCCAATATGTCCAAAAATTCTGTCACGACTGTAGCAATGACTACAACAACTCCTACGACGACGACTACACTTGCTTCAAATTCAAATACCAGAGTTGGAAGTCAAGCTAATTTAAATTTAGATACCCATAATTTTTCGCACACTACTCTTGTCGATTCTGGGGAAAACCAGACCGATTTGGCTATAGATTCACGAAATACTTCATCGAACGAAGAAAGTAGTATTCCCTCGCCGGAATATAGTAGCGTAACTGCGATAGGGATAAGAAGTGAATTTCGATCTCATAGAAATGGCCAGACGGTCGGTAATGCAGGAAATATGAATAATGTTCAGAATAGTAATCGCGTTGAGATTAATGATTGTATTGTGAACGGTAGTGGTTTAGCCTTAAAGGATTATGTAACAGCCGCCGTAGGTGTTGCACAGGCTCAGGCGATGCAAGAGGTAAATGAAAACTTACGCAAAATAATTCCGGAAATTGTGAGAGAGACTATCAGATCTGAAATATCGATATCTAATGGAAGAGTTAGTCAAGTTAACATTCTACCAGGGTCTAGTAATGCTCAGCCACCGAATCTGAACTTTCCGCCACCACCAGCACTGATACAGGGATCAAATGCAGGAACGTCATTACCGACACAAAGACGTCTAATTTAAATAATAATATTCCTCAGGTGAATTTTAGGGATGATTTTCAAAATAATGTTCCGACAAATTCCGCACCACCTAGAAATGTTCCAAACTATCGTCTAGGATACGATATCCCACCGCAGGATTATTTTCAACCCACACCACCCACTGCACAGAACTTTGCCACTTCAATGAATTATTTCTCAAGAACACCAGATCAATGGAATCTTGAAAAATGGGGAATTCGTTTTGATGGGCATGATAGATCGGTAAGTGTAGAGGATTTTATATTTAGGGTTGAAACTATAAAGGAGGATTCGAACTGTCCAACGCACGTGTTACTGAAGGGATTCCATCACCTGTTGGCTGGCAATGCCTATGAATGGTTTTGGAGCTTCAGGCGCCAAAATCCATATTGCGAATGGGATTTCTTGAAATATAATCTCAAAAGAAAGTTTCAGCGTTTCGAAAGTGATTTCGAAATTCAACGTAGGATTATGGAGAGGAGACAATCCTACAATGAATCGGCTGACACATTTCTTCAAGAGATTATAAACTTGAATAACCAAATGCGTATTTCTATTCCGGAGTATGAGTTGGTTAGGATAATAAAGGACAACCTAAAAGATGGGTTGGCCCAATTAGTATTCCCAATGCCTATTTATAATATTGATCGTTTGATTGAGGAATGTAGGCGGGCTGAGAGGAACCTTTATAAGCGCAACTCTTACCGACCGCCACATCAGACTCGTAGGGTGAATGAATTGAACTCGACAGCGGATTGGAATTTTGAACAGCCCAATGAAATGACTCAAACTGAGTACCAGTTAGAGGCTCTTAAACTCAATTCAAATACGGGCAGATTGACATGCTGGAATTGTCGACAACCTGGCCACTCATTTATCGATTGTGAATCCGAAAGGCGCATTTTTTGTTACAGATGTGGTATGGATGATGTAACCACACCAAACTGCGCAAGATGTAAGGAAAACAATCGAAAGAGCATGATGCGGACGGGGCCATCATGTTCAGACCCCAAACAGCCCCAATGAGTATTCATGGTAGCTCTGAAACATCAGACACCGAAATTTACCCTGTTATCGACCGAAATGAATCACAGAATTTTGACTTAGAACATAAGGATGAGAAAAGTATCAAAATTTTCCAGAATCATAACCGTGATAGAACTACACAACAGAAATTGAAGCAAATTGTTCCATACGAGGTGCGTTTGAAAAATTATGAGATAAGGGATGAAATATTTAAAGATTTTCCCAAACCTTCAAAAGATATTTTAAAAACTAGACTCAGATATCAAAATCGAAAATCTGAAAGAAAATCTTTATCTATTTCAACTTTATCTTCTGACACAGATATACGTCCATATTTGGATGTTGAAATAAATGGATATATTTTAAAAGGCCTCATGGACAGTGGAGCTTCAGTTTCATGTTTGGGGAGAAACTGTTTCGAGAATATTGCTAAGATGAAAATTAATATTTTCGATTTTCGTTCGGTTATAAATGCAGCGGATGGTTATGCTTTAGATATTGTAGGAAAAATTAAGGCTATTGTTAAATGTAATGGTAAGTCCGAATTGATGTACTTTTATGTTGTGCCAAATTTATCCCAAGAACTTATACTTGGTATAGATTTTTGGAGAAAGTTTGGCATCAACATCAGTTTCAATAGTATTAGTTTAAATGATTTGTCCATAGAGGAGGGAAACGCTCAGAAACATATTTTAACACATGAACAACAGATTGTTCTTGAAAATATTAAACTTGAGTTTCGGTGCTTTAGCAAGTTTGGTTTAGGGAAAACTAATTTAGAGCAGCATTTCATCGACACAGGCGATGCTGAACCAAGGAAAATGCGCTATTACCCCGTCTCACCTGCTGTTCAAAAACTAACATATGCGGAAATTGACCGAATGTTAGCTTTGGATATCATCGAACCAGCCACTGACGCGGCATGGAACAACAGGGTGACATTGGTAATTAAACCTGGTAAAAATCGGCTTTGCCTAGATGCACGCGAACTCAATAAGGTTACGAAAAAAGACGCGTACCCTCTGCCCAATATAGATGGCCTTTTAAGTCGATTGGGTGATACATATTTCATATCAGCAATTGACTTAAAAGATGCCTTTTGGCAGATTCCCTTAGAGGAATCTAGCCGCCCCAAAACAGCCTTTACAGTCCAAGGGAGACCCCATTACCAATTCAAGGTAATGCCCTTCGGACTTTGTAACGCCGCCCAACGGATGTGTCGTCTGATGGATCGGGTCATTCCATCAGAACTTAGAGATAGGGTTTTCGTATATCTTGATGACCTATTGGTTGTGTCATCAAATTTCGAATCCCACATGGATATGTTGAAGACCGTGGGTCAACGACTTACTTCTGCTGGCTTGACTATTAATATGCAAAAGTCAAGATTTTGTTACAAGGAGTTGAAATATCTTGGATACATTGTCGGCGATGGCAAATTGAAAACCGATCCATCTAAAGTCGAGGCAATATCCAAGATATCTCCTCCCAAGACCCCAAAGGATGTTAGGCGATTTTTAGGAACCGTGGGATGGTATAGACGGTTTATTTCCGACTATTCTACCCTCACTGCCCCTATTACCGATACACTGAAGAAGTCCACGAAATTTTGTTTTACCCCAGAGGCTATATCTTCATTCGAGGAATTGAAAAAGAGACTAATATCCAGTCCGGTTTTGATTAGTCCAAATTTTGAAAGACCATTTTTCGTCCAGTGTGACGCCTCCAATGTGGGAGTAGGAGCGGTCTTGTTCCAAAGGGACGAAAATGGACATGAACACCCAATTGAGTTTTTCTCGAAAAAATTGAATGCGGCTCAGAAAAATTACTCCACTACTGAGAAGGAGTGCCTTGCCGTCATGTTAGCCATTGACAAGTTCCGTCAATACGTAGAACTTATGGAATTCACAGTCATTACGGACCATTCAAGTCTGAAATGGCTGATGAAGCAACAGGACTTGAATGGTAGGCTAGCACGATGGAGCTTGAGACTTCAAGGCTACAAATTTTCAATAGAGCATCGGAAAGGAACGAAAAATGTTGTTCCCGATATGCTATCTCGTCTGAGTATGGAGGAACTCTCCTTTGGCAATAATTCACTCATTGATTTCAATTCTCCTGAGTTCACAAGTCCCGATTACTTGGCTTTAATAGACACTATTCGACAGAGTAAGGATTCGTTGCCAGATTTGAAGATAGAAGACGGACTTGTGTACAAGAGAATTGAATTCAATCGAGGTGAAGTGGATGAGGAGGAAAATTGTTGGAGAATTTGGATTCCAAGCGGCATGACAGGTTCTATTGTTCGGAAATCCCATGAAGACAAAACTTGCCATGGTGGTGTAGCTAAAACCGTGTTTGACATTAGACAGTATTTCTATTGGCCCACGTTGTCAACTGATGTGAAAAACTTCATAAGGGACTGTCAGAGCTGCAAGGAAAACAAACATCCAAAACAAACACTTCGGCCAACCATGGGACATGAGGTTATAACCCAGCGTCCATTTCAGAAAATTTATATTGATTTTCTAGGACCATATCCTCGTACCCGTACTGGAAATACGCATATATTTATAGTTCTAGATCATAGAACTAAATTCGTTTTGTTGAAGGCGATTCCGAAGGCTACCTCAAAATCAGTGATCAAATTTCTTACCCAGGAAGTATTCCATAAGTTTGGAGTTCCTGAAACGGTACACTCCGACAACGGAAAGCAATTTCTGAGTGAATCGTTTCAAGAACTTATGAAAATCTATGGAATACAACATATGAAGACTGCTATACACTCCCCACAAGCTAATGCTAGTGAGAGAGTAAACCAGTCTATAATAAACAGTATAAGGAGTTTCCTCGTAAGTGATCAGAGCAGATGGGATGAAAACCTGTCAAAAATAGAATGTTCTCTACGATCAACCATTCACTCATCTACTGGTCTTACTCCTTATTATGCTCTATTTGGGTACAATATGATCACACATGCACAAGCCTATCAGATTCTGAAGAGAATCGGTGCGTTGATTGATGGAAGCGTTCAATTTTTACCCAAGGCCGACAAAATGCAGCTAATAAATCGTAAAATTAGTGAGAAGTTGCATGACGCATACGAAAGGAATGTCAAGAGCTATAACAAGCGAGCTAGGGAAACACATTTCAAGGCTGGACAGGAGGTGTATAGAAAAAACTTTGTTCAGAGCGACTTTAGCAAGGGCATAAACGCCAAGCTATGCAAGCAATGGCTGAAATGTCGCATAAGGCAACCCGTTGGGAAAAACATGTATGAGGTTGAAAATTTGAGAGGTCAACTCATTGGAGTCATACATGGTCAACATCTCAAATATTAGTCTTCGGCTGTCGATGTCCACATGATTTTCTTGATACATTTTTTTTTGAACAAATTCATATAACCATTTGGCTTAACTTTAGCAAATTTATTTTCATTCCATTTTTTTTAGTGTAACTCAATATTTTAGAAAGGTATAAATATTGGCTACCTCAAATTATAGTCGAAAGGAAGTTTTAAAGTTACTTGACAATTGTGATTGGAACTTAAGTTAATTATTATTATGGTTAATTTTTACCACGGCTGTTTATAAAATGTTATTTTTTTTAATGATCAATATTCGAAATAATTCAATTTTGCGGAAAGTGAATCATTTTCACAAAAGAAGAATACTATTTTTCTCTGTGTACGGCTATCAATACCAGATTACTATGAGTAAATGACTTCGAAATCAATAACCGGAATTTACGAAACATAATATGCGTGTTATATAAATTTCTTCCTCACAATTTTCTCACACGAACAAGTGTATTTATTTACACACATTCAATTGTAACACTGTTACAATTGACATCCATCTATGTCTACAATAATTTACTTTCAGTGTAACGCCCGGAATTTTTTCCCAAATTTTTCTGCTCCTGCGCAGTCGCAGAAAAATCTGGCTTTGTGACGGCCGCTAGGAATATAATTCCATTAAATGAATGATTTTTGAAATTTATTAAAACCAAGCTGGCTCCGATTCATTGATGTTTTCTTATATGACCATTTGGAGGTGAAATTAAATTCCTCTACACTCATTGAAAAATGTCTGCTGTTATATTTTTGTACTTCATGGCCTAATAAACAACGAATTATAAACTTTTTTAGGTTATAAATTTTCCCCAGGGCATATTTAAGAACCAAAAGTAGTTTTTGGTATAGTTTTGCACAGTAATATACTCACACGCTCATAAATACGATCAGCAAACTTTTTGTTTTCTGTTATGCCTCAATTCGATAAATATTGAGACTTTTGGTCAACTGTTATAGATATTCATAAAATATTGTTTTTATTATATTAGGGTAGCTCCTATGTTGATTTTTTTTGTTTCAGCCAAAATAAAAGATGTTTTAGTGTAATCGAGCTTAGAAAAATAGCAGGAAATGTTTGCTATTCCAGCAAACAGTGACTGCTGTCCCTTTGTTTAGCAGACTTTTCTGCTGTCCCTACTAAGGAATTTCTTTGTGTACCCTTGGGTTCAAAAGCATTCAATGAGAGGCTTATCAACTCTCGAACAAGTTGGAACATGATATCGGTGAGACCCATGTTCTTGGCCACTTAGAAATTGCACTATATTTTTTTTTAGTATACCAACACGAGACTGAGTGAACAATGATACGGCGGACCAATAAGGAATTTATTATGTATTTTTTGATGCATACAAATATATACATACATACAATTTGCTTTACTTCATGATCTCAATAATTGGGGGCAATAATTTTGAATCCTGTTCAGCGGAAATTCATGCATGGATGTGATGTGGTGTTCGCAAGTCCAGGCATATGTGGAGACTTCACTCCGTTCCTCTTTGAGTTTGTTACGGCAGTTCGTATACCTCGGCAGGATGATCATTGTTGTCCATTACATTAAGTGGTGGGTATTGTGCCTGCAACTTGGTGGACTTCTATTATTCTTTGTACCCAATGAGAGGGATGAATTTAGCACATTGAGCTTATAAACTTTAGGCAATTAGTAGTTTAAGAGAATTAGTTTTGTGTTGTGCGGGCTTTGGTATGGTAATGTTTCTATTTTTTTTTTTTTGACAGACCATATGTTTTAACAGGGATGGTTAATATCAAGTATCTAGAAATGACTAATGAACATAGATAGTATGAGTGAACATGGACCAGAGATCTAGTAGGATTTAAAAAGGATGAATGTAGAATCGTCCAGTTATGGAAACATGCTTTAAAATATCCTTAATCCTTATTTTAATGGAGTGAGCCTACTGACAACCACGATATTACAATTTTTTTATTAGATAGTCACATAGTTATACCAAACTCCACCTATCGGTAATTTTACGAATTCCAGGATGAAGTTAGCCCAGTTTCGGGACTCCAAAGCCAATTTGTGTGGTAGAATGTGCTCACCATTAAGTAGTTTGTGTGACCTATCCCAAAGTCACAACTACACCCAAACTAACAAAATGTTATATGGTAGTATTTTTGGTTAGAAGAAAATGTGGAATAGACATTCATAGTCGTACCATACAGCAGTGAAGTAGTTAAAGTGAAGTAGCTTTATAGAATAAAAGTTGAACCTCAGATTTTCTGCTCACTGTTTGGAATAAATTAACTGGAACGAGGAACTATTTATCTCAAGCCCGAATTTATTTAAAATTAAGAATTTACACACCTAGGGATATTGTGGAAGATCGAAGTGATATAGTCGACAACCCCATCTGCACATATCCCGGTAAATTCGTACATAATTGATGAAGACAACATACAGTGAGTACACAAACCACATTTTTTGTCAGATTTTTCCTATTCGCTATAAAAGCAATATGATTGCGACTATCGGCTAATAGATGGTAGTACGAAGAATAACGGATAACTAGAATTTAAATGAAAAAGAACAAAAACTGCGAATAAAGAAAGTCGAAAGGTATCAAAATTTTGATACACGAATGAAAAAACCACGTGGATACTTTCAAGAAATTAAAATGAATGCGTGAACCTAAAATATTAAAAAAAATTAAACTAAACATGAAACAATTTCTACAATAGTTTTTTTTAAAACAAGCCAACAAATGATCCAAATAAAAAAAAAACAATAATAATTTGTTAATGATAATTAGCTATTAAAAGAAATGCACGTTTTTTCTCATGTAAAATAAAAAAAAAAAAAAACATAAGAGTAATTAGTCTATACGATAGAAGATAACTTTTCATTTTTTCTTTCTTTTTTTATCAAAAATATATGTAAGAAAACAAAAACAAATCAAAAGTCATTTAAATTGTCACTACTATTTTATTTAGAATTAATAAATATATAATATATATTGTATTTATTTAATATTATATATTGTCATATATGTAATTCTATTTTCAGTTATAAACAAAATCACTCGCAAATCTATTATAAGAAAAATGTGAATTGAATTTGAAATTTCAACCTAAAATGTTTTGATTCCAGTAAGGTGTTGAGTAAGTAGTTGAAAAAGGGGAGATTAATGTAAATCTCGGGAGATATCTGATACATAAAACAGGGCATTAGATGTCTCATCAGGATGGCCATTTTTGGTCATATTGTGGGTGGGCTGCCCAGGAGTCGTTGTCACCTGACTCCAAATTCGTCGCTAAATCACTGTAACAAAATTTTGACTAATTTGTTTGCCTAGCTCGTTTGAGGAATGTCCGTCTGTTTTATTTCCCTTCTTTATGAAGATACAATTTCCAAATGTTATTGTCAATTGTTATTTGTGAAATATGAACATTGTTATCGACACCTTGGCACACAGATATTATTTGTAAGTGGATATGAGCGGAAACGAATCCACGAATCCGGCGAGTTCAAGCCGCAGCAAAATGCAAAGGTGCCACCGCTCTATCAACAAACCTCGTCCCTTACATTCTATTTCTGTTTTTATTTCCGTTTTTATTTCTATATCCTCATCCCATTTTTTAGCCCATAAATATAATTTGGGATGACATTTGTTATTCGCTATATTGATTTTAACCTTAAGCGAATGCATGAAATCCTTCAATTCTAAAAGATTGCCAGTCAAAGTGTGAGAACGTTTCAAATACTCTCCTCGTTTGTTCAACAATGCTTCATTCTGACTATGGTAATTCGCAGTAGGCAATTTACCTTCATAAAGCCAATCTTGATCATGTTTGAACTGCATAGATTTGCGAGCTCTTAAAGGATGGCGACATATATAGCACACATATTTGTCGGGTACTTGTGATTCTTTATCTATCCCATTACAGATGCCGTGTTGCCAGCATAGGCATAGTTCACATTGAATCATTAGACCATCTTCCTCGATGTAGCCACAGAGACAATTGATAATTTCCTCTTGACGCATGCGAACAATTTTAATTAATTCGCCATTTTCTTTGATGTATTGAGTGGTGGCCTGTAACGCATCGCAATCGTTTGCGGATAATGGTTGCAAAGAACTAGATCCTGAATCAGCGGTGATGGGAGATTCCACATTACTCAAAGATGTATTTGCTGGCAAATTGGATTTGCGTTTTTTATTGTTATCCTTATGAATATCCGGTGTAGCATTAAATGAGTGCCGAGTTTCTTCCAAATCAGCTACGCCACTAAAACTAGAGTCACCCTGTGTCATAGCAGTCATTGATGAAGTTTGTTGGGAAGCAGCTTTTCTAGCTGTAGCTTGAGCAGCAGTAAGATAACGTTTTGTGGTACGTTGACGATTACTTTTTCTTGATCCTGGAGTTCTCTTGGTAGGTGAAAATCTCGATTTCTTTGATAAAGGTGGCGCATCTGGCAATGAAACATTATTTCCTGTTGTCATAGAATCACCGGCACTAGTGGTAGAAGCAAAAGAACTATCCAACATTGAAGTGTTCGCTGTTGTATTGGTTGTATTCATTGCAGATATTTCTGCAGATGGTGTTGGTTTTGGATCAACTATTTCATCTTTAATCTGCTTTTCACCTGCTAATACATCGGCATCTGTTGATACTATTTCGCCGTGAGGCTTCAAGGCTCCTACACTTCTACGATGAGCTCTAGTATGCTCTAAATCTTGTTGATGTAATTTAGCAAAGAATTGTTGATTTGGTATTTGATTCTTAGGTGCCGGTTCAATAGTATCTGGATCATTTGGTCGTGTACGTTTTTCAGCGAGTTCTTGCATTTTGGGACAAGAGCCCAATAATCTGAAAATAAAAACAAGAAAATTAATATCGTATCTTTTATTCTCAAACTTCTATGCTACTTACTTGACTAGATTCAAATGATAGTGCTTCACATGAATCTGTAAATGATTTTCTTTACGGAAGTTCTTTTGACAACCCTCCTCTGGACAGCGGAAGAGATTGTCAACAATTTGAACTTTTAGGCCACCAATAAGAGCTGTAAAAGAATGAAGTATTAAAAGGATTAAAAAAGGCAAATTTTTATGATGAATCGCGTAAGGGGCTTTATATTAATAAAGTATTCATGGTTGGGTGCCATCATGGCGCAATGGTTAGCATACCCGCCTTGTATACAAAATTTTTTAGCCGATCATGGAATCGGGCAGCATTCAGTGATAAGAGAGAAATAAGCCACTGTGGTATCACAACGAACTGAATAGTCTAAATGAGCGTGAAAAAATGGGCTGCCACTATACCGTAACCTACCTTAATTTTTAATAGCAAAAAAAGTTTGACAAAATTTTCTATTGAAATAAAATGTTGACAATATTTTCTATAGAAATAAAAGTTTGATAAAATTTTCTATAGAAATAAAACTTTGACAAAATTTTCTATAGAAATAAAATTTTGACAAAATTTTCTATAGAAATAAAACTTTGACAAAATTTTCTATAGAAGTAAAATTTGGCAAAATCTATAAAAATAAAATTTTCTATAGAAATAAAACTTTGACAAAATTTTCTATAGAAATAAAATTTTGACAAAATTTTCTATAAAAAAAAACAGCAAACAAGTGATGTTTTCAAAAACAAGTGTGGATTTTAAGTACTTATTGTTACGTACTCTGAAAAAAATGCTGTCGAGAGGCCAAAGATTTAATTTACTTAAAATACAAATGCAAATTTTTCTTAACATAGAAAACGCCAATGCTACGTTTTTAAAGGACTCTAATAGCACATGAAGAAAAAAGCTGAATAAAAGAATTAATTCAAATTTGTTTCCTAGTACTCAAAACTCAAATTAAAAAAAAAATGTGTCTTAAATTTATCTTTAAATTAATTATCCGTTTCTTTGGCTCGGAATCAATACCCAAACATTGGACTAAAGACAAAATCTTGGGAATCGGGCATGCTTTTTTCTGTGTATGAATATCGTCCAATTTTGAACTCAGAGACGATTTTCCCCTCTTTTACTACTTTTTACTACGAGTAAAGCAAAGAAACACAACTAATATTAGGGGTATAATCTATCTGGCTTAAAAAATAAATAAGCCTGTAATTAACAAACAAGTATATATTTTGCTTACCATATCCATCTTCAACTGTAGGAGCCGATTGAACAACTCCAGTAGTATTTATAGGCGGTATTGTGGAAACAATTTCCTCTTTTACATCAACCGTTGGAGTTGATGTTGGCGTTGGTGTTGAACTAATTTCGGCTGATTCCAAAAGTTGTTTGGGTACCTCAGCTTCAACCTGGGTAACACTTTTATCCTCAGCAGACAAACTTGTTGTTGATGTCAGTAGTTCCATTGGTGGCAAGGGTTCTGCGACGGGTGTGTCCATATAGGGTGAAGAAACCGAAGTATTCAAAGTCTCAACCAAAGGAAGAGTCTTGTCAGCAGCCATGGTTTGTTCTAAAGTTAGAATTGATTTCGGCTTTGGTGGCTGTTGAGGAACATAGCCGGGCGTGTATACATAACAATTAAGATCTTTAGCTCGACGACGATGTATACTGAAATCATAAATATCTGGATTGTAATGAAGACCCTGTTCTTCGAGGAATGTTTTTAGATCTGCCTTGGAACGGAAACGTTTTCCCGATGGTGTAACAAGGATTACATCCCAATTATGCAATTTCAAACGTGAGATACATATGGTAAAATATCTCGTTGTTTATAAAGGTTTACTCAGTCTATCGGAATGTTGGTTTACAGAAATATGACAATCATAAATTAGGAAGTGCAATCTTTTTTTTATAATCTGGGCTAGAACCCACGACTATATATGTCCCACAAGGCACTTCTAAAATCCACTTTAACTAAATTTCAACTGTCATTTGCCATATAAAACCCTCTATTATATATAAAATATTGTAAAGGAAATTTCCCGAGAATTCTCGCACTTCATTCCTGGGAAAGCGGGAGCGTTTGGAATCCCGTTTCCGAGAAAAACCCCTAATTATAGATCAAGAAATGTATAGACGTCTGCACACCGTAGATGGCACTTTTTCGTCTGCAAATGAGTGATTTTGAAATCGGTCTTTAATTTGCTTTCTTTACTTTGTTCTTTTGATGAAACACCAAAAGCATAAAAGTTCTGTACATCCACACCTTTTATACCCCTGACTAATACTGTGGTACAAGAAGGAACATCCCGAAACCCATCGTTTAGAACACGATCGGCTTAGAATTAAATTCTGAGTCGATTTAGCGATGTCCGTCTGTCTGTATATGTAATTTTATGTGCAAAGTACAGCTCGCAATATAAGTCCGACCGTTCTCAAATTTGGCATTGGATCTTTCTTGGACTCAAGGACAATCGGTATTGATTTTGGAAAAAATGAGTTCAGATTTAGATATAGCTGCCATATATGTCTTTCGCCAGATATGCATTTATTTGACCCAGAGACCGGAATTTTATATTGATTTGCTTTGAATTTTGCACAAGGAGTACAACTGGCTGTATCGTCACGTATGCCAAATATGGTTGAAATCGGTTGATATTTAGATATAGCACCCATATACATATATCTTTCACCCGATTTACACTCGTATGACCACAGAGGCCAAAGCTTTACTCCGATTTAAGGTGGGTACTAAATTCGAGTTTAGCCGCTAAAATCAAAACTAAATCTGTTAAGGAAATAAGGAACACCAGAGAATGTTGTTTATATTTTATATTTTTTGTCTATTTTATGTTCTCCTTGTTTGCTACTTTGAACTAATTTCTGGTCGTTTAAAATGATACCTTTTACTAAGGTTGCTACCAGCATTCTAAAAATTTATATTCTGTACAGACGAAATGAATGCAAACCACGGTATACTATGTATAGCAAATTTCTCAACTTGATATCAAAATTTGATAAGAAAATATTTTTAGGATTCCAGCTGATGTGATAACAACAACTGGATATTCTCTCTAATTTTTATTCAAATTAATTTGAACGAAATTTGGAGTTAAAAACTAAAACTACATTTAAGAATCACTAAAACGAAACAAATTAATTCTTCGTGAATTCCTAAGTCTAAAATTAAACTGATGTAATGGGATTCTTCAACGTCATTTTAGTATGTTCCAAAGCATTAAGTTTGGCAATTTGCTTCACTGTATCCAATTCTTTGATAAACGAAGCCAAAACATCTTTGGTGGCACCTAAATCGGCATCATGTAAATCTGGCAAGTCGTCCTCTTGTTCCAAGACTAGAAAAAAAGACCCAATTGATTTGAGATACAACAAACAAAAATGTTTTAAATTTGCTTACCATCAATTGCCGATTCAATTTCATTTAAACGTTGCATTACCAAATGCTGTTGTATTTTGATATGCTCCTGTAGCCGTTGTTGGCATTCTACCGGATCTATTGGAGCCTCAGGTTGTGGAATATTTGGCATTGGTTTAACTGGTGTTACTGGTTCCGATTTGATTTTCTTTGATGTTGGAGTTAAATTTAAATTTGCCTTTGAATCTCCATCGGTTTCTGTTTCTATTTCTGTTTTTATTTCCGTTTTTATTTCTATATCCTCATCCCATTTTTTAGCCCATAAATATAATTTGGGATGACATTTGTTATTCGCTATATTGATTTTAACCTTAAGCGAATGCATGAAATCCTTCAATTCTAAAAGATTGCCAGTCAAAGTGTGAGAACGTTTCAAATACTCTCCTCGTTTGTTCAACAATGCTTCATTCTGACTATGGTAATTCGCAGTAGGCAATTTACCTTCATAAAGCCAATCTTGATCATGTTTGAACTGCATAGATTTGCGAGCTCTTAAAGGATGGCGACATATATAGCACACATATTTGTCGGGTACTTGTGATTCTTTATCTATCCCATTACAGATGCCGTGTTGCCAGCATAGGCATAGTTCACATTGAATCATTAGACCATCTTCCTCGATGTAGCCACAGAGACAATTGATAATTTCCTCTTGACGCATGCGAACAATTTTAATTAATTCGCCATTTTCTTTGATGTATTGAGTGGTGGCCTGTAACGCATCGCAATCGTTTGCGGATAATGGTTGCAAAGAACTAGATCCTGAATCAGCGGTGATGGGAGATTCCACATTACTCAAAGATGTATTTGCTGGCAAATTGGATTTGCGTTTTTTATTGTTATCCTTATGAATATCCGGTGTAGCATTAAATGAGTGCCGAGTTTCTTCCAAATCAGCTACGCCACTAAAACTAGAGTCACCCTGTGTCATAGCAGTCATTGATGAAGTTTGTTGGGAAGCAGCTTTTCTAGCTGTAGCTTGAGCAGCAGTAAGATAACGTTTTGTGGTACGTTGACGATTACTTTTTCTTGATCCTGGAGTTCTCTTGGTAGGTGAAAATCTCGATTTCTTTGATAAAGGTGGCGCATCTGGCAATGAAACATTATTTCCTGTTGTCATAGAATCACCGGCACTAGTGGTAGAAGCAAAAGAACTATCCAACATTGAAGTGTTCGCTGTTGTATTGGTTGTATTCATTGCAGATATTTCAGCAGATGGTGTTGGTTTTGGATCAACTATTTCATCTTTAATCTGCTTTTCACCTGCTAATACATCGGCATCTGTTGATACTATTTCGCCGTGAGGCTTCAAGGCTCCTACACTTCTACGATGAGCTCTAGTATGCTCTAAATCTTGTTGATGTAATTTAGCAAAGAATTGTTGATTTGGTATTTGATTCTTAGGTGCCGGTTCAATAGTATCTGGATCATTTGGTCGTGTACGTTTTTCAGCGAGTTCTTGCATTTTGGGACAAGAGCCCAATAATCTGAAAATAAAAACAAGAAAATTAATATCGTATCTTTTATTCTCAAACTTCTATGCTACTTACTTGACTAGATTCAAATGATAGTGCTTCACATGAATCTGTAAATGATTTTCTTTACGGAAGTTCTTTTGACAACCCTCCTCTGGACAGCGGAAGAGATTGTCAACAATTTGAACTTTTAGGCCACCAATAAGAGCTGTAAAAGAATGAAGTATTAAAAGGATTAAAAAAGGCAAATTTTTATGATGAATCGCGTAAGGGGCTTTATATTAATAAAGTATTCATGGTTGGGTGCCATCATGGCGCAATGGTTAGCATACCCGCCTTGTATACAAAATTTTTTAGCCGATCATGGAATCGGGCAGCATTCAGTGATAAGAGAGAAATAAGCCACTGTGGTATCACAACGAACTGAATAGTCTAAATGAGCGTGAAAAAATGGGCTGCCACTATACCGTAACCTACCTTAATTTTTAATAGCAAAAAAAGTTTGACAAAATTTTCTATTGAAATAAAATGTTGACAATATTTTCTATAGAAATAAAAGTTTGATAAAATTTTCTATAGAAATAAAACTTTGACAAAATTTTCTATAGAAATAAAATTTTGACAAAATTTTCTATAGAAATAAAACTTTGACAAAATTTTCTATAGAAGTAAAATTTGGCAAAATCTATAAAAATAAAATTTTCTATAGAAATAAAACTTTGACAAAATTTTCTATAGAAATAAAATTTTGACAAAATTTTCTATAAAAAAAAACAGCAAACAAGTGATGTTTTCAAAAACAAGTGTGGATTTTAAGTACTTATTGTTACGTACTCTGAAAAAAATGCTGTCGAGAGGCCAAAGATTTAATTTACTTAAAATACAAATGCAAATTTTTCTTAACATAGAAAACGCCAATGCTACGTTTTTAAAGGACTCTAATAGCACATGAAGAAAAAAGCTGAATAAAAGAATTAATTCAAATTTGTTTCCTAGTACTCAAAACTCAAATTAAAAAAAAAATGTGTCTTAAATTTATCTTTAAATTAATTATCCGTTTCTTTGGCTCGGAATCAATACCCAAACATTGGACTAAAGACAAAATCTTGGGAATCGGGCATGCTTTTTTCTGTGTATGAATATCGTCCAATTTTGAACTCAGAGACGATTTTCCCCTCTTTTACTACTTTTTACTACGAGTAAAGCAAAGAAACACAACTAATATTAGGGGTATAATCTATCTGGCTTAAAAAATAAATAAGCCTGTAATTAACAAACAAGTATATATTTTGCTTACCATATCCATCTTCAACTGTAGGAGCCGACTGAACAACTCCAGTAGTATTTATAGGCGGTATTGTGGAAACAATTTCCTCTTTTACATCAACCGTTGGAGTTGATGTTGGCGTTGGTGTTGAACTAATTTCGGCTGATTCCAAAAGTTGTTTGGGTACCTCAGCTTCAACCTGGGTAACACTTTTATCCTCAGCAGACAAACTTGTTGTTGATGTCAGTAGTTCCATTGGTGGCAAGGGTTCTGCGACGGGTGTGTCCATATAGGGTGACGAAACCGAAGTATTCAAAGTCTCAACCAAAGGAAGAGTCTTGTCAGCAGCCATGGTTTGTTCTAAAGTTAGAATTGATTTCGGCTTTGGTGGCTGTTGAGGAACATAGCCGGGCGTGTATACATAACAATTAAGATCTTTAGCTCGACGACGATGTATACTGAAATCATAAATATCTGGATTGTAATGAAGACCCTGTTCTTCGAGGAATGTTTTTAGATCTGCCTTGGAACGGAAACGTTTTCCCGATGGTGTAACAAGGATTACATCCCACTTGCCCAAGACATTGGAGCGTTGATACATATGTTTTATCCAACCTGGAGGAAGACGCCAATCTTCAACAATTACAGTAGGTTTATGATGTTCTCCAACAACAAGGAAACCTTCACGGCCAATGGGTTGGTCATTGACCCAATGGCAAGTCCATTCACCATCTTGGGGAATTTCGGGTAGGTTAAGGGAAGCTAAAAAATAAATTCAAAGATAAATTTCACAGATTCGATTATTTTTCCATGTTGATAATAACATACCCAAATCCAACTTTGAAAGATCAAGTAGTGGCCAATCTTTTTTTGTAGCACTTGATGAACGTTTTTGCTTGGATTTTGGTCCCCCACTACTTTGACCACTCGAGGGTCGTTTCACTCCAGGTGAAACTACCAAACCCAATGGTGTTGTTGGACTGTTTGTAACATCAGCGCCCTCTGTCGATGTTATGCAAATCTCTGGAGGTATTTCCGGCTCAGTTTTTACCACCTTATTCATATGAATGGCACGTACGTTTTTCACATAACCATCATCAAAGAGTACCTCATATGTATCATTACCCAGTATTTTCTTTACAGTACCAGGAAATTTACGTGGTCCTGTCCAGCGGGCCAAACACTTCTCTTCGACCGTGAAGACTGGTATGGGTTTTGTTGAAATTCTTTGACGCAATCTTGTAGAATTCATAGGAATCCATTCTTCGCTGCCTACTATGGCTGATTTCATTTTACCAGTCTTTTCGAATTTAATTAAAACTTCACGATCATCATTATCCACCTCGACAATACGAGCCGTATGCCAAACACCATCGAAATCTTGAGCCTCAAGGCGTGCTCCCGAGTTGAAGGAAGTTACAGCTTCATATTTAACACCAGGAGATGTAGTAGTTACTCCACTTTCTTGTAACGATTCATTGAGATTTTCTGTTGCTTTCTCATTCTTAAGGGCTGCGGCTTGAGCATTGAGTTCAGCCGTTTGGGCCATTATTTGTGCGACGGTAGCAGCTACAGTGGCTTTTGTATCCTCATCTACAGAATCGGTTGAAGCACTTAGCAGAGCTGTATTTGGTGGTGGAGCGGCTGGTACCGAAGAATTCAAAAATTCCAAGTCCTCTTCTATTTGTGAAGGTTCTACTTTGCCCCATGGGAACACAGTGGGGAAAACTTTGTGCTTTAGCAAAAATTTGCCACTACGTTGCGGTTGGAAGTCTGCTCTACGAAAATGTCTAGAGCATACCAAAGTGCTTTTGGTAATTTGACGGTCTGTATTTATTTTAGTGTTTTTTATCCATATAGATCTCGTATTTTCATCTGTAATATTGAAAGTCATCACTAATGTCTAGAGGGTAAATTAGTACTAGTTCACTAACCTGCTGGGAAGGAATGGTATGTTACACCATGATGTTCTGGCAAACGAGAGGTGGACAAACAGCCGGCAATACAACATTTACGGCCCATTGTTTATATTTCGTTTTCACCGCAATACGTAGTAGTGTGTGTAATTGCCGGGGTGCCGTTCACCGATTTGCTTTTTTCGATGCTTCTTCTTTTTCTTCAATGTGACGAAATTCCAATTAATTTTCACTTAATAAATTTCACTCCAAATTCATACACTGGATTGCAATTTCATAGTTAATTTAAAGATTATCACTTATTCTTCACTTGTGTATAGTTTTTATGAATATGTTCGAGAATTTCAATGAGAAATTCAAATAATTATCTTAGCATCAAAACGAATGGCGTGATAAAATTCTAATTCTTTATTTCAATTGTCAAGCAGTGTTGCCAGTTTAAAAAATTAAATACATACTTAAATGAAGACGTACAAAAACGCGTACTCCATAACTTGATTACGGCGTTGCCATTTCTAACAAAATGGAACATTTGGATGCACTATTTTAATTATTGCACCGTCATGTCGAAGCAGTCGTATACACCCAAAGAAATTTGTTATGCGCTTTACAGACTATCAGTTATTCCGGACGACAGTGCACGTGTCGAATATATCCCATATATTGTGCACATTATAAGTTAAGTCTGAAGGCATAATCGATACTGCTGTATGTTTATGGGATCGATAACACATTTATCGATTATTTAGTCATCGCCGACATGTCGCATCGATCCGACACTTTGTAAGATTCTTTACAAACACCGACATTCCGTCCGGAATAACTGATAGTCTATAAAGCGCATTAGTAGACACAAAAGAAAAAGCAAACAGTGTGCTGAAAAATGGAAAACAGTCACTGTTTGCCGAAATACCATACACTTTCTGCTATTTTTAAGCACACATATTAGTTTAACTGAAACCAACCAAAATTTTAACTAGGGACTATCGTAAAACAATCAAAACAATTTATTAATAGTGTGTTTTGTATTTTACATAAAATCTGAATACTTATTAAATTAATATCCCTGCCAACATTTTTTGAATTTGACTGCGCTTCTGAGAATCCCCACCACGTCGAAAAAAGTCGTATACGACATCCAAAACTCGTCGGAAAAGCGACGTCACTATTGAGAAGCTGTACCACGCCAAGTTACCATAAAAAAGTATCACATGAGTGCAATTATTACGTGCCTTTTTTAATAAATTTAGAACGACGCCAATAAGAGCCCCTTCAAACAATCAGAAAAGAATCATTGTGGTCAAGTAAAACACGATTTTTTAGATGTTTATTAATTTGATTAAACATTTATAAATTCTTATAAATATAAGATTTATACCACTATCACAACAGATTCACCAATATACCTTTTACAATTTTAAGTGAAATAACTATGTTTTCAGCACTTCATTATCGATTTTATTTAAATAAATTATAAGAAGTGATGGCAAAATACTTTCATTTACATTTCATACTTTTTCATACGCTTCCCCATCGCAGCGATTGTAGCAGTGTCACTTACGAGTCTGTGGTAGCGATGAGGGTGGAATGGAACTTTGAAATGCTGGCAGGGAATACACCCAAAGAAATTTGTTAGTAGAAACAGCAGAAAAGTTCGCTAATGCGCTTTACAGACTATCAGTTATTCCGGACGGAATGTTGGTGTTTGTAAAAAATCTTACAGTGTGTCGGATCGATACGACTTGTCGGCGATGACTAAATAATCGGTAAATGTGTTATAGATCCCATAAACATGCAGCAGTATCGATTATGCCTTCGGACTTAACTTATAATGTGCACAATATATGGGATATGTTCGACACGAGCACTGTCGTCGGGAATAACTGATAATCTGCAAAGCGCATGAAACAGCAAAAAGTCTGCTGAAAAAGGGAAAGCAGACGCTGTTTGCTGAAATAGCAAACAGTGTCTGCTTTACCAAAAACTTTTTTAGTTCTTTAATATGCTTTGGAGAAACATTTATAATTATAAATCTAACGAACAATAAATTATAAAATGTTTAGGTTATAACCTAAAAGTTTTATAATTTATTATTCGTTAGACCCTAAAGCACAAAAATATAACAGCAGGCATCGACTGCTTTTTTAGCAGACAAACAATAAATCTATGTTTGATCCTTAAATAGGGTTTAGGTTAGGTTAGGTTAGGCGGCAGCCCGATGTATCAGGCTCACGTAGACTTTTCAGTCCATTGTGATGCCACATTGGTGAACTTCTCTCTTATCACTGAGTGCTGCCCGATTCCATGTTAAGTTCAATGACAAGGGACCTCCTTTTTATAGCCGAGTCCGAACGGCGTCCAAATTGCAATGAAACCACTTACACTCAAAGAAAAAAAAAACGTTTGGAAAACGTTTTTCTTTTGTTAGAGTTTTTTTAATTGCTTCGTAAATTTTAAACTTTTATCACCAAAAAAATTCGTTTGTTACAAAATTTTTACTTTTTCAATAAAAAAAGTTAATTTTGAAACAACAACACAGTCCATTTCGTTTATATCAAACACTGTTCTTTTCTGACTTTAGGTCTTTAATAAGACACATTTAACAGTTCAAAATTTAATATACTACAATGTAATGTTGAACATTTTTTCGGAATCTTCCGAACATATCTAAAATATATGTACAAAAAAAAACTTTGGTCGAAGCAGGGATCGAACCCACGACCCTTGGCATGCAAGTCGGACGTGTTGTTGTTGTTGTAACAGTTTATTGTGATCTCATCCATTTCATGTTATACGCTTGGTACATCAGCTTGTTGGCAGATCAAGGAACTCTGCGACTAAGATGGGGTGTGTCCAGAGTGATCTGGTGGTAAGTCGGTTTGGTTTGGCTGGGCAAGAGAAAAGATGACGCGTGTCGTGTGGCCCTTGGTCGCAAATTGGACAAACGTCAGCTACGCTGCTATCAATCACCGATAAGTAGGAATTGAGGCGGCTGCACTTGCCTGATCTTAATTGGGCCAAAACTACCCTAGTCTGCCGTGGGAGGTCTCTTTCCTCCGGTGCTATGGGCGGTGGTCGGACTCCAAGAACAGGATTAACCTTGTAGCTTCTCACCGCTTCAGCTACAGTATCCTCATGAATCCTGTTCAAACCTGCCTGGTACGCTGCTTGATCTAGAGGCTCTCTTTTATAGCGCTGGATCTCGCGCTCTAGATTATGTATATCAACCCTTACGTTCCTGGGTGGTGGTTGTGTATCCATAAGATGGTGGTTTGGATGATTACTGCGATAACAACCCAGGAGATACTGCTTTGACAACATGTAGTTGTGTCGGACGTAGCAACCACTGCTCGTAGTCGGACGTAGCAACCACTGCTCCACGGTGCCAAACTAAATGTTTGTTTCTGTTAAATAAACTTTGTTTATTCGGTTCGTGGGTGTTGCAAGCTATGCTATATAAATATAACTTATATGGATAATTATAACAGGTACATAGTTCAGTGGTTAGTGTGTTGGCTTACAAAGTGCATGGTCCGCGGTTCGATGCTCCGTCCAGGCGAAAGGTAAAAACAATTTTAAAAATTTATAAAATCGTATAATTTCTTCTACATTGTTGGTATTACAGGAAAAGGTGTTAAGAATTAAAAAACCTCGTGGATGTGGGAAAGATGAGAGGGAAAATGCAATTAGCAAGAAAACAATATATATTTTTTTTTGAGTTTGTCTTTATGAAATTGGTTTTACATAAAAAGAATAAACGTTTATCACAAACAGTATATATTTTTCTTCCAAATACACTTCCTTACAGCGAAAAGCAAATGAGAAACGAACTTTGTTTGTCTAAAATTTCGTTTGGGAGGAAAGAATTATTTTTTTGCGTGTATAGAAGCTTTGAAACCCTCAGAAATGTCACCAGCATTACTGAGATGGGATAATCCACCGCTGAAAAACTTTTTGGTGTTCGGTCGAAGCAGGAATCGAACCCACGATCTTGTGTATGCAAGGCGGGCATGCTAACCATTGCACCACGGTGGCTAAATAGGGTTTGGGTAACACTTTATATGAAGAAAATCTTAACTTAAAGAAAACAAAATGACTATACTATATTAATGAAATTTATTTCTTTTGTATTTGAAGACACTTTTTTCCGGATGTACTTTTCAAAAATAATATATATGTATTACAACGTAAATGATTTAATGCAAATTTTGTCATGATTTAGAAATGTGTGGTTTCTGTTATATTTCCACGGATTGCGTACAAAATTCTACTAAAGACTGTTATCCACAACCGAATTTACCGATGGCAAGGTATATGGAGGAGGCTGTGTTATAGAAAATTGTATTGTAGTCCTAATTATTTTTATAATTTTTTTTAAGTAAATTTAATGTAATTCTTTATTTTGAGTATCCCTGTAACCGTATATGGCCATTTAGGCTTGGTTGTAAAATGAGTTAAATAAATAAAAAAAAAGTCTGAATAAATACCCACATAAGCCTGTTTAGCTCTTGATCTTTTATATATAGGAGTCTATAGATATCAGGTGTCTACAAAAATCAATTTTAACCAAATTAGAGGGCCAAATTTTCGACCAAATCAGATTAAATTAGTTTCTTCATGAAGATATGGATATATTTTTTAACGGTTATTGGAGGGCCTATACGAACATCGCCTTCCAGATTTGAATCGGATCGGATGAAATTTACTTTTCCAATAGTCTCCGAAAATCAAATTAGAGATCGGTTTATATGGGGGCTATATATGATTATGGACCGATATGGACCAATTTTTACATGCTTTTTTGACACATGCTTTTTTTGTCACATCTTGGGTTCGGTTTATATGGGGGTTATACCTCATAATGGTCTATTATGGCTCATTTGCAATATCATCCAACCTATATCAATAAAAACTACTTGTGCCAATTTTCAAGTCGATGGCTTGAATCGTTCAGAAATCAGCGTGATTTCAGACCCGATTATTGTATCCACAAACATTAGGTATAAAATTTGAACTTGCAAGTTTTAATAATTTATTATATTATGGATTTCATCCAAAATATAATAATATTGACCATTTCAATCAAACAATAAACATTGAATCAAGCAACATCATTTAATATAACTATGACACAAGTTACAAATGATATGTCTGACATTTACCATGAAATAAATCCCACCTCAACTATCTTGCCAAAATGGAAGTCCTTGCATCAAGGCAATATCGATGTCTACTTTAGCTCAACCAAAAAAGCATTTAACTATTCTCTGAACGATAGAATTTTGAATGATAATGAACTTGTGTCATGTCTCCGTCTCCCATGAAATATTACCAAACAAATGAAATAGCTATATGTGATTTGGCATAAGTATTGGCATATTATCTACAATGTTTTATTAAATGGTATGCCAATAGAATTTGAATATGATTATTTAGGAAAGAAATACATATTGCTACCTTCCATCAACCATGCTATGCTGTATTGAAATTCATAATTTTTCAGAAGAGGGGATATACATTGATTATTACATTTTCAAATGGTGTAGAATACAAATTACGAATTCGAATTAGTTTTATTGGCGATAATCCAATCCATGGGCTTTAATAATTTAATTCTTGCTAAAGCCTACAAACTTGTAGGGAAAATATCGGTTAAATGTAGATAACATAGATTTCCAATAGGTAAAATGAAATCGATAACAGTACCTTACAAAATTTATACTAGCCAAAAAGCTCATTTCATTTCTAGCAAAAATTAGAAACAAATGGAATTGACGTATGTGTTTGATATGTTATTAGCATTTCTTCGAGTGAAGCAATTTCAATATAAGAACAAGCAAGGAAAGTCTAAAGTCGGTTGATTATATACCCTGCCCCACTTTGTACATTACATTTTCTACACCAGGCCAAATCCTTCAAATTTGTTAGGTTCTATATATATATATAAAGGTTTATGTTCCCATATACATATATTAAAATCTGACCCGATCTGGACAAAATTTTACTTCTTCAAAATCTATAGATTCAATTTAAATTGATAAACGCCCTACTGCGAAACACAATGTCAGCAAAAAAAAAAACAGTGTGAGAAATATTTAAATATTAAGCATTTTGTTTTGCAATTTCGCAAAATTACAATTATGGTTTATCGGTCGTTAATTTGTATTAGAGTTATGGAAAAAATTTGAGTCAGATTTAAAAGTCTTCGACTTAGCTGTGGTTATTTCCCAAGGAAATATTTTATTCCTATAAAAAATTTGTCAACATTTTATTCCTATAAAAAAATTTGTCAAAATTTTATTTCTATAGAAAATTTTGTCAACATTTTATTTTTATAGAAAATTTTGTCAAAATTTTATTTTTATAGAAAATTTTGTCAAAATTTTATATCTATAGGAAATTTTGTCAAAATTTTATTTCTACAGAAAATTTTGTCAAAATTTTATTTCTACAGAAAATTTTGTCAACATTTTACTTCTATAGAAAATTTTGTCAAAATTTTATTTCTATAGAAAATTTTGTCAACATTTTATTTCTATAGAAAATTTTGTCAAATTTTATTTCTATAGAAAATTTTGTCAAAATTTTATTTTTATTTATATACAGAAAATGTATGAAGTATCACGAAGTACAACTGTGGCAACCGTGTTTACAATACAATGGTAAAAAAATATATATTTAATATTGAGGAGTTGACAAACAAAATTTTATTTTCTTTAAAATTCAGTCTAAAGGAGCTCTTGACAATAATTTTCAATGGAATTTTTGTTGAAATTTGGTGAAAAGTACTTTTTTGCTCAAAAAAATATCTTTTGTACTTTCTTACAAATTGTATTTTCCATCCCTGATTTCAACCATATTCGGCATGCAAAGTAAGAATGGTAATTATACTCCATGTGCAAAATTTCATTTAAACCGGAGTGAACTCATATGAACCTCTGTGGTCATATGAGTCTAAATCGGGCGAAGGAAATTCGCCTTGTATAGTAAGAATGTTAATTATACTCTATGTGCAAAATTTCCCGTACATCTGGCTTCTACGGTCATATACGTGTATATCGGACGAAAGATATATATGAGAGCTATATCTAAATCTGAACCGATTTCTTCCAAAATCCATAAGGTTCTGACCGAAAACACACTGCAACCTAGACTTTGATCACAAAAATGTGTTCCCAGACAGACGGGCATATCTAGATCGGCTCAGAGGCCGACCCTAAGCACCGTGTATATATCTCGTCTCCCTCTTGGTGTTGCAAACGTATGCACTAACTTATAATACCCTGTTCCACAGTGTATGTGTACCTAACCTAACCTATCTTATAATACCCTGTTCCACAGTGAATGTATAAAAATGGTACTTCTACCCGTTAGTGCTACGTTAACTAACTAACTTCTAGACTACCATCTTGCCCATATATATTCCATATTCCAGTTAACAACTGAATATTTTTCGGTTAAAGTTAACCGGAGAGAAGATATTGCCAAATGACAGTTAAAGTCTAACAAGTCGAGCAATTAGTTAATTATTTTAGTTGTTTTTTTTTGGGTGCAACGGTGCAATGCTCGCCTTGCCTCGTGGGTTTAACCCCAGTTTCGACCAAAAAGCTTTTCAGCGGTCGATTATTCCCTCTCAGTAATGCTAGTCACATTTCTGAGTTTTTTAAAGCTTCTTTAAGTTGTTTCAGAGCAATGTGTAACGCCGTTCGGACTCTGCTATAAATAGGAGGTTCATTGTCATTGAGCTAAACATAGAATCGGTCAGCACTCAGTGATAAGAAGTTCACCACTATGGTATCACAATGGACTAAATAGTCTAAATAAAATATCGGGCTGCCACTATACCCAACCCAACCAAATCCCTAGTTAAAATTTTCTAAAAAAAAAAAAACATAATTTTCTTTCATAGTTGGTTCATTTTTTTTAGATGCAGCACATTATATATAAGAAAGCCGTTTAAAAAATAATAAAACTCCACCCTCTTGTGGTGTTTTGTTTTTATTTTAAATCAAAATAAAATTATTAAAATTTTTATATAAATATTTTAAAACTATAAAGGGAGATTTTTGAGTATATGTATTCCTATAAGGAGTGTTTATATACAATATGCTTATAAACAATAATTACCTGCAAGAAAAATAAGAATGTACGACCGAATGGTCGGCCAGGCGGAATCTTATGTACCCTCTGTCATGGATTGTGTACACAGTTCTATTAAAGACTAAAATCCATAATCGAATCATTTAGGTTGTGGCAACAATTGTCGATGGCAACCTATCTTAAAACTTCTTAACATTGTCAGATTAAATACATATAAACGTTACTTAAGTTTTAAATAATTATGAACCCTTATGAACCAATTTTTGCAAGATTATTAGGAAGCATGTACATCACGCACCGAAATTCGAATGAAATTTGCTCTTCCAAGAGACTTCGGAAGTCAAATATTATAATCGTTCTATATAGGGGCTATATAAATTTATGGAGCAAAGCAAAAAAAAAAAGTTTGGAAAACGTGTACCGAAAACGTTTTTCTTTTGTTAGAGTTTTTGAATTTCTTCGAAAATTTTAAACATTAATCAACAAAAAATTCGTTTGTTATTTGGTTTTTTTTCAGTAAAAAAATTATTTTTGAACCAAAAACACAGTCCATTTCGTTAATGTCAAACACTATTTTCTCACTTTAAGTCTTTAATAAGACATATAATAATGTTAAACATCTTTTCGGAATCTTCCGAACATACTTATCTGGATGTAAAAAAAAAAAAAAAAACAAAAAAAAAACTTTTTGGTGTTCGGTCGAAGTAGGGATCGAACCCACGACCCTTGGTATGCAAGGCGGACATTCTAACCATTGCTCCACGGTGTCCAACTAAATGTATGTTTCTGTTAAATAAAGTTTGTTTAATAGGCTCGTGGTCGCCGAAAACGATGCTATATAAATATAACTGTTTGACTGTTGATGACAATAACAGCTACGTAGCCCAGTGGCTAGTGTGTTAGCTTACAAACTTTATGGTCCGCGGTTCGAATTTCCGTCCAGGCGAACAGTATAATTGAAACAAGTATATACGGCCGTAAGTTCGGCCAGGCCGAAGCTTATGTACCCTCCACCATGGATTGCGTAGAATCTTCTACTGAAGACACAATCGAATTACTTGGGTTGGGGTAACACTTGCCGATGGCAAGGTATCTTAAAACTTCCTCACACCGTCTTCTAAATTGCAAGGTAGTCCATATGTGGTATATATTAAACTAAAAAAGGCCAATTTTTTATAGAAATACAATTTTGACAAAAGTTTCTATAGAAATAAAATTTTGACAACATTTTCTATAGAAGTAAAATTTGGACAAAATTTTCAATAGAATTAAAGTGTTGACAACAATCTCTATAGAAACAAAATTTTGACAAAATTTTCTATAGAAATAAAATTTTGCCAAAATTTTCTATAGAAATAAAATTTGACAAAATTTTCTATAGGAATAAAATTTTTACAATATTTTCTATAGAAATACAATTTTGACAAAATTTTCTATAGAACAAAAATTTTGATACAATTTTCTATAGAACACAAATTTTGAAAAAATTTTCTATAGAACAAAAGTTTTGACGAAAGTTTCTATAGAAATAAAATTTTGACAACATTTTCTATAGAAGTAAAATTTGGACACAATTTTTAATATAATTAAAGTTTTGACAACAATCTCTATAGAAATAAAATTTTGACAAAATTTTCTATAGAAATAAAATTTTGCCAAAATTTTCTATAGAAATAAAATTTTACAAAATTTTCTATAGGAATAAAATTTTGACAAAATTTTCTATAGAACACAAATTTTGAAAAAATTTTCTATAGAACAAAAATGTTGACAAAAATTTCTATAGAAATAAAATTTTGACAAAATTTTTTATAGAAATAGAATTTTGGTAGATTTTTTTTTTGCTCGAGTGGCAACCACGATTATGAACCGATATGAACCAATTTTTGTGTGATTGGGGATCGGCTATATATAACCACAGACCGATATGGACCAATTTTGGCATGGTTATTAGGGGCCATATACTAACACCACGTTCCAAATTTCAACCGGATCGGATGAATTTTGCTTCTCCAAGAGGCTCAAGAGATCAAATCTGGGAACAGTTTATATGGTGGCTATATATAATTATGGACCAATTTTGGCATGGTTATTAGCGGCCATATACTAACACTACGTTCCAAATTTCAACCGGATCGGATGAATTTTGCTTCTCCAAGAGGTTCCGCAAGCCAAATCTGGGGATCGGTTTATATGGGGGCTATATACAATCATGGACCGATGTGGACCAATTTTTGCATGTTTATTAAAGACCATATACTAGCACTATGTACCAAATTTCAGCCGGATCGGATAAAATTTGCTTCTCTTTGAGGCTCCGCAAGCCAAATCTAGGGATCAGTTTATATGGGGGCTATATATAATTATGGACCGATGTGGACCAACTTTTGCACATAGATGGCATCACTAGTATTAAATGCATATTACTTTTATATAGTACCAAATGTCAAATGATTCGTGTCAAAATTTGACGTCTGTAAGTCAATTAGTTTGTGAGATAGAGAGTCTTTTGTGAATTTCGTGTTTTGAAATACGGTGGAAGCAAAAACTTGGCTTGATAATGAGTTTCCGGACTCTGCCCCAGGGAAATCAACAATAATTGATTGGTATGCAAAATTCAAGCGTGGTGAAATGAGCACGGAGGACGGACGCCCGAAAGGGTGGTTACCGACGTAAACATCAAAAAATCCACAAAATGATTTTGAATGGCCGTAAAATGAAGTTGATCGAGATAGCAGAGGCCTTAAAGATATCAAAGGAACGTGTTGGTCATATCATTAATCAATATTTGGATATGCGGAAGCTCTGTGCAAAATGGGTGCCGCGCGAGCTCACATTTGACCAACAACAATAACGTGTTGATGATTTTAAGCGATGTTTGCAGCTGTTAACTCGTAATACACCCGAGTTTTTCCGTCGATATGTGACAATGGATGAAACATGGCTCCATCACTACACTCCTGAGTCCAATCGACAGTCGGCTGAGTGGACAGCGACCGGTGAACCGTCTCCGAATCGTGGAAAGACTCAAAAGTCCGCTGGCAAAGTAATGACCTCTGTTTTTTGGGATTCGCATGGAATAATTTTTATCGATTATCTTGAGAAGGGAAAAACCATCAACAATGACTACTATATGGCGTTATTGGAGCGTTTGAAGGTCGAAATCGCGGCAAAACGGCCCCATATGAAGAAGAAAAAAGTGTTGTTCCACCAAGACAACGCACCGTGCCACAAGTCATTGATAACGATGGCAAAAATTCATGAATTGGGCTTCGAATTGCTTCCCCACCCACTGTATTCTCCAGATCTGGCCCCCAGCGACTTTTTCTTGTTCTCAGACCTCAAAAGGATGCTCGCAGGGAAAAAATTTGGCTGCAATGAAGACGAATTTTGACAAAAAAAAACCCCTCGAGGAAGTGAGAAAGATGTGAAGGAAAACGAAATTATTCATATTTTTTTGAGTTATGAATAATCTTTATGATTCTATTTTTTCATCCTGTAAAAGATTCAACGTTTGTCACAAAAACTATATACTTTTCCTACAAACAAGCTTCCTTACAGCGAAAAGCAAAGGGTAAACTTATCAGCCAACCTGTTAGTTTGTAGTACAGAAAATAGGTGATAAAAACTAAATAAAGCTCGAGGAAGTGAGAAAGATGTGAAGGAAAACGAAATTATTCATATTTTTTTGAGTTAGTCTTTATGATACTGTTTTTACATCCTGTAAAAGAATCAACGTTTGTCACAAAAACTATATACTTTTCCTACAAACAAGCTTCCTTACAGCGAAAAGCAAAGGGGAAACGATATTTATTTGTCTAAAACTTCGTTTGGGAGGAAAGAATTATTTTTTTGCGTGTAGGTGTTTCAGTATATTAACAACTTTATATAACTACTTTATATGTTCCAGAACATTTTTTTTATTTTTCGATAATATGTCAATAGAATTTGAATTGCGTTAATTGTAATAAAACGAAAATAAAAGCGGAAACAAATTTAGAGTCGGTAATAAAATTTCAATGTTCAAATCATCTCCACATAATTTCAACGAATATAAAATTTATACTTTTTTAGTTTTGTTTTGCTGCCCAGGAATTGAATTTTAATCTTTCTTTTTTGTACACAGAAGTTTTAATTATCACTATCTGTTTGAGAATTCATCGAAGCTTTGTCTTGCAATGCTGTGCATATTAACAACAATTAATGAATTCATTGTTGGATAAAGAAGTTTTGGTGTTGGCAAATATCAAAGTGAAGTCGGTACAAAGTCTTCACTTTGATGACAAGTCACCTGAAGTGTTTGTCCGCAGACAACTGACGTCCCACCCGGATGAAACAGAATATATTGTCCGCATTATGTCACATAAATTCACGCACGTCGGCTCTTTTATATGCAAAAGTACAAAAGACATAAAAGATGCCAAGGTGATTCTCATATATAATTGAACATTTATTACGAAAAACTATAGAACATATTGATATTTGCTGCGTTCAGAAAATAAAGACAATTAAAAAATTGACTCTAAAAGTCTGGTATGTAGGTTTTGAGAAATGGGGAGCATTGCGATAATAGCGCAAGACATTTTGATCCTCCCGAAAAAAAAACACTGCAATACTGAATAGAGAGAAATACTTTCAATACCAATGAAACATATTTGAAACCATTATGGATCTTTTCATTATTATAATGAATTTTCTGTTGGGGAAATGATTCGTACTATTAACGAAAAAATTCGAAATGTTATTGGCTCAATTTTAATGAAATTTACTTTATGTGAAATTCTGCTAGAGTAGCACAATGAGCTTAAGAAGAAATAGTTGTCTATATGAGAAAATAAAATTATAACCATATATGTGTGATCATTTAACAATTCACAAAAATCTATAAAAAAAGTAATTCATAATTTTTATAAGTAAATATATATGGCACGCATTGTCGACATGAATTGCAAATGTGGCGCTTTGAGCTAATGCGTCTCCATTGGATCAGTTATGGATATTGGCCTAAAATAATGCTACTGAAGTAGTGTTAAAAATTACAGATAAGTGTCTAAGTACATACCTTGGCCGTATGGAGAGCCTTATTAGTTTGAATAAAACAAAAAAAAAAAAAAACAATTTTAAGCCATGAAACCTTGGCCCCTAAAACCATAAATGCCTACTTGAATTTTTTTGAAATTGCGTTTTTGTTTTTGTTAAATACAAGTAGATATTAATTTTATGCAAAAATGCAATATTACACATCATTCGAATCTTAAAATATTTAAAATACAATAGACACAAGAGAGCTCCAAAAACTTAAATGCTTGTCAATTGACATCTAGCATAATCGTATTATTGATTGTCTATAGGAGATTAGGTAGTATTGGCTGCTGAGTACTTATACAGCAACTGGACGTTGAATAGTACTGTTATACCCAAAAAACGCTATATGGCAACACAGAAAAAAATATTTTTTTTAAATTTACTTGTACTAATTTATTCAATCATCAATCACTAATTTATTCAATCATCAATCACTAATTTATTCAATCACAGAAATGATAGTATCAATCACCAAACGCACAGTGGTTCCCAATTGTTTTGGAAATAATTCTGTAACTTTTGAACGGATAAAGATATCAACATAATTTTCTCTTTGTGCTAATGTGTTTTCCTCTAAGTTTGTGTGTCCAAGTGCCGAATGTAGTCCTTGATACATGCAAAAAAAAAAAAAACTTTTGGAAAACGTGTACCGAAAACGTTTTTCATTGTTAGAGTTTTTTGAATTGCTTCGAAAATTTTAAACTTTTATCACCAAAAAAATTCGTTTGTTACAAAATTTTTATTTTTACAATAAAAAAAGTTATTTTTGAAACAACACCACAGTCCATTTCGTTTATATCAAACACTGTTCTTTTCTGACTTTAGGTCTTTAATAAGACACATTTTACAGTTCAAAATTTAATATAGTACAATGTAATGTTGAACATTTTTTCGGAATCTTCCGAACATATCTGGAATATATGTAAAAAAACAAAACAAAAAAAAACTTTGGTCGAATCAGGGATCGAACCCACGACCCTTGGCATGCAAGTCGGACGTAGCAACCACTGCTCCACGGTGCCAAACTAAATGTTTGTTTCTGTTAAATAAACTTTGTTTGTTCGGTTCATGGGCGCCGCAAGCTATGCTATATAAATATAACTTATATGGATAATTATCTATTGACAAAGTGCATGGTCCGCGGTTCGATTCTCCGACCAAGCGAAAGGTAAACAAATTTTAAAAAATTATAAAATCGTATAATTTCTTCTACATTGTTGGTATTACAGGAAAATGTGTTAAGAACTAAAAAACCTCGTGGATGTGAGAAAGATGTGAAGGAAAATGCAATTAGCAAGAAGACAATGTTTTTTTTTTTTGAGTTAATCTTTATGAAATTGTTTTTACATCCTGGAAAAGAATAAACGTTTATCACAAAAAGTATATACTTTTCTTCCAAATACATTGCCTTACAGCGAAAAGCAAATGAGAAACGAAAGAATTATTTTTTTGCGTGTAGTTGGTCACCTCGAGCATGTGCAAATATTTATTATAGTTTGCGAGATATGGGCTCCTCAATTTATTTTTTTTTTGCAAACTGTGTAACGTCAATTAAGGAATTAAGTGATCCATTAATTAATAATAACATTAAGTTATAATTAAAAATACAATAATTTTTGTGATTGATTTTTGCTTTGATTAGAATCAATTAGACTTTGAATTGAACATTTTTTTTAATTCAATTATAATTTTAATTCGAAAACTCTGTGAATGGTATATAAACTACTATTCGTGAAACGTGAAAAATATGATTACCACAAAAATCTGGGGTGTTTCGAACCCCCCAGATTTGTCAAAGGCTTTAGTTTTGTGAACTGTAACTGCAATATTTTCGCCATTTTGGTTTTGTGTCAATTTAAAATAGTTTAGAATTTCTTAAAATTTGTAAATTTTACCACAAATGAGCCTACCATAACTTCGTATGGCGCTGTAATTTAGAACAAGGAAAAAAATATTTGTGTCCAACAATTTTTTTTAAATATGTGGAAAATGTTTTATTTATTTTTGTGGTATCGGCGTTTGTAATACAATTTAGTTAAAATTTTCTAAAACTAATCCATAACCTGAAAAAGTACGGACAGTGAAGCCCCGAACTCAATAGTGTCAATTAGTTAAAAATATGAAAAAATGTTCAAGAAGGATGCTGCGTACATTGAAAAACGGATGCTTTCAAGTTCTAAGAGACACACGATATTACAAAAAAGAGAGTCCTCGGTGAATTTTCGAGACGAGATAAATTTCGCAAATGAAAACAATTTGTAAAATCCCAAAGTTATAGTGTATAAGAGAATTTATATATGACCGTAAGTCAGGCCGATCTAATCTTAAATATTCATCACTATGGATCAAATATTATAATTTCCTTTGAAAACTCCTCGTCGTAGTGGGTTACTTGATAGTATATAGAATTTCATTTGTATTAGATGTAACATACTCCCTCAAAAATATCGTTTTGAAAAGGTGCTATTCTCCAAGATAAATGTAAAATTGCCACATATGGACACTTCATAAGATTCTGGGTTTACAGTAACCATTATTTGTCTGAGTTCTTTAGGAATCAGAAACTTCTCGTTTAAGCTTGCCAGAAAATCAGATGAAATAATGCCTTTTAGATGATTTGAGATCAAAATTCTGTAGATTTAATTTGAATGAGCTCGATTAGTCAAATCGTTGTATAGTTTCGGGCAATTTGAATGGTAATTACGCCTTCTATCCACTCAAGAGGTTAAATAGAGAGACCGATGTATATGGGGGCAACATAAAATACGTAACGAAAAAATCAAATTTTACTTCTGGATTTTAAATTTCAAGCAAATCGGATAAAAGATGCTCTCGACAGCTTTATAAGAATATGGACAGATTAAAGTTGTGCACGTGAGTAATACTCACACACAATCACGACGGAAAATTTTTACTCACGCATGATTGTTTTAGTAGCACTCACACTCATTCGCGAGTGTCGTTACTCATTCTGCAGACTTAAAATATCTTCGCCGACCGCTCACGCGGGAGTTATGATAATTTCGAGTTACGTGCACACTTCTAAGCCAGATACACACCATACTGGAGCGAATATTTATCCTTGACTTTGGTTGGCCAAGACAATATTAGGTGGGCTACATCAAAATGTGGACCGATCGAAACAAAATTTGACACAGGTCTTTATGAACTCGAAATGCTGCAATATCAGACAAATCGGATCAAAAATGTCTAGATGTCCAAGAATTCAAATCGGGCTAACTGGAGACTATATCAAAAGATATCTCTAGATTTACAATTTCAAGCAAAAATTGAGGTATCCAGTTGGTCAAGAAGTCCAATCTCCTTACGGCAAGAGACGTAGGGAGAGGTGGAGGTTCTAAAAATTTCAAAATGATGAAAAATCGTTATTTAACAAGTTGGCTGATAAGTCCCCGGTCTGACACATAGATGGCGTCGTTAGTATTAAATGCATATTATTTTTATATAGTACCAACCTTCAAATGATTCGTGTCAAAATTTGACGTCTGTAAGTCAATTAGTTTCTGAGATAGAGCGTCTTTTGTGAAGCAACTTTTGTTATTGTGAAAAAAATGGAAAAAAAGGAATTTCGTGTTTTGATAAAATATTGTTTTCTGAAGGGGAAAATACGGAGGAAGCAAAAACTTGGCTTGATAATGAGTTTCCGGACTCTGCCCTAGGGAAATCAACAATAATTGATTGGTATGCAAAATTTAAGCGTGGTGAAATGAGCACGGAGGACGGTGAACGCAGTGGACGCCCGAAAGAGGTGGTTACCGACGAAAACATCAAAAAAAAATCCACAAAATGATTTTGAATGACCGTAAAATGAAGTTGATCGAGATAGCAGAGGCCTTAAAGATATCAAAGGAACGTGTTGGTCATATCATTCATCAATATTTGGATATGCGGAAGCTCTGTGCAAAATGGGTGCCGCGCGAGCGCGTGTTGATGATTCTGAGCGGTGTTTGCAGCTGTTAACTCCTAATACACCCGAGTTTTTCCATCGATATGTGACAATGGATGAAACATGGCTCCATCACTACACTCATGAGTCCAATCCACAGTCGGCTGAGTGGACAGCGACCGGTGAACCGTCTCCGAAGCGTGGAAAGACTCAAAAGTCCGCTGGCAAAGTAATGGCCTCTGGCCGCCATATAATAGTCAACAACTATTATATGGCGTTATTGGAGTGTTTGAAGGTCGAAATCGCGGCAAAACGGCCCCATATGAAGAAGAAAAAAGTGTTGTTCCACCAAGACAACGCACCGTGCCACAAGTCATTGAGAACGATGGCAAAAATTCATAAATTGGGCTTCGAATTGCTTCCCCACCCACCGTATTCTCCAGATCTGGCCCAGCGACTTTTTCTTGTTCTCAGACCTCAAAAGGATGCTCGCAGGGAAAAAATTTGGTTGCAATTAAGAGGTGATCGCCGAAACTGAGGCCTATTTTCAGGCAAAACCGTAGGAGTACTACCAAAATGGTGTCAAAAAATTGGAAGGTCGTTATAATCGTTGTATCGATCTTGAAGGGATTTATGTTGAATAATAAAAACGAATTTTGACAAAAAAAATGTGTTTTTCTTTGTTAGACCGGGGACTTATCAGCCAAATAACAATCCTATTAAAATTTTTATATTTTTATATATATACAAGTATACTAGACTAAAATGCAGTTTACATTTATTATAAATTTTAATTGTTAACAATATTGGTGATATATTTTTTCTGCGTAGAGGAATACAGAAATATCGCCTGCATCACTAAAAGACATAACCACTTTTCGAAAATTTTCTATCTGGATAGACCTATGGCCCACACCACTCTAGTTTAGAGGTGTGCACGTGACACGAAATTGTCGTGACTCACGAAAATAATAACGGCGTGAGTGTGCGTGAGCGTGATTAACCAACCAAATGTCGTGCGTGAGAGTGAGTCACGAAATTAATATCTTCGTGAGTGTGCGTGAGTAACGAATTTCGGAAAAACACGCTCACGAAAATAATCCCGCTTACGAACATAAAATGCTTACGAGTTCAATTCATTTATAATTTTAGTGACATCCTAAGTGTTAAAAGTTTTATAACGCTCTCGATTTGAATCATACTCATATTTTCAGTCAGGTTCTATAGGTAAATTACTCATAAAATTATTCGTGAGTCACGAGGTTTCTATTGAGTCACGATATTTTTCGTGAGTCACGACATTTAAAAGATTTTCGTGCGTGAGTGTGCGTGAGTACAAATTTTCTTTTCGTGAGCGTCCTACCAAAAAATTTCATGCGTGAGTGTGCGTGAATAAGATTTCTCCGTCGTGAGTGTGCGTGAGTAAAAGATTACTCACGTACACACCTCTACTCTAGTTACATATCAACAATAATAACCCAGAAAGATTTATGATGCCAGGGTACCACTATCCTCAAATATCTTACATATTTATCACTAATCACTGGCCCATTACTGTATAACATGAGACGTGTTTTGTATTTAATTTTCAAAACCGAGATATTATCATTGCATCCATACATATGTAATATATGAGATCCCTCTCAAATAATTCCCATATTTACAGACATTTAAGTACACAGAGGTACACATGAAAGATAAAATTGACATTTCCTACAGCATTCATGCATCGTCACCAGAGAGAAAGTTACGGCATGTTTTTGGGGTGCTGTCATTTGATTTCTCAAGTCGCGATAATGCAAATATTGTCAAATTTCTTATTTGTTAACAAATAAATCTGGAGATGATGCGGTACATTAACATTGTTTACCGCAATAATTAGCTCTATGTCGAAACTGAAAGTTTGTCGTTTTGCGCAAGAAATACGCAAAGTATTTTATGGCACATAACAGAGCATATGCCCACTCCCTAAATGAAAAAAGTGTTATTAAATATTGAATGTTATAATTGAGGGCTTATTTGTAATGAATTCACAGAGACCTAATGACATTTATTTACATCATTTCCTGATTAAAATGAATCTAGTTTTGTTATACTCTCCATCATAGGATGGAGTCAACTGGGTCATTCCGTTTGTAACACATCGAAATATTGATCTCAGACCCCATAAAGTATATATGTTCTGGGTCGAGGTGAAATTCTTGGTCTTTCCTAGCGACGAGCCTTCATCCGTCTGTCTGTTGAAATCAATGTCGGCGACTTCTGCAAGAGCAAATTTCCCCCGATTTAAATTTGGTACATGATGTTACTAGACGTTCTCTAACAGCCCGATGTATCAGGCTCACTTAGACTATTCAGTCCATTGTGATACAACATTGGTGAACTTCTCTCTTATCACTGAGTGCTGCCCGATTCCATTTTAAGCTCAATGATAAGGGGCCTTCTTTTTATAGCCGAGTCCGAACGGCGTTCCACATTGCAGTGAAACCACTTAGAGAAGCTTTGAAACCCTCAGAAATGTCACCAGCATTACTGAGGTGGGATATTCGCCACTGCTAAGTCGAAAACTCGAAAAAATGACAAAAATTTTCCTATTACTCTAATACACATCTATCGACCGATAAATCATAAATACACTTTTGCGAAGTTGCCTCAAAATTGGTTCAGATTTAAATGTTTCCCATGTTCTTTTTTGTAACAATGTGCTTCATCCCAGGGCATTAGCCGACTTAAATTTTGATTCTAGAGATTTTGTAGAAGTACAAAAAATTGTCTCCAAATCGGTTAAGATATAAATATTTGCATATGGGAATATAAACCTTCATGAAGGAGTTGAGATGGTAAAACAAATTTTGGTCTACAAAGCGGTGAAGTGTATAACATAGTCGGCCCCGCCCGACTTTAGACTTTACTTAATTGTTTAAAATGTGTTTTGTAGAAAATAACATCAAATTCTTGAATAATTTTAGATTTGATTGGATTACAACCTATGGCATCCAAAAGGCCAACAAAGCCATCACACGCTTCACGAAAGTGACTCTGCTGCATTTTGGCCCATTCCCAGTGAAGTGCCGTTTTGAGATTATAGACACTTCGGTATTTTTTAATGCCAACCTTACTCTCCATAATGCCCCAGGTGCAAAAGTTCAACGGATTGAGATTTTCGTGGCCATTGTTTTTGGTTGTGGGGTGCTGAGTACGATGGTGCTGAGACCTATTGGAATGTTTATGGTCTGCGGCCGAAATGTTTTTATCTCCAGGACTTCAATTCTGTCTTTAGAACAATTTCCCGATAATAGTCGACATTCATTTTGTGCTCACGATCGGTGAATATGAGCGGGAAGCAACTATCGGTTAGTACAGCCGCCCACACCATTACCATCTGTGACGCTTGAATTCCCGTGGCCAATGAAAGGTGTACATTTTCTGTTGACCTCTTTGGCACACAGAAAAAAATTTCACCAAAATATTTCCTATTAAAATTTAAATTGAATTTTCAAAAATATTCAACTAAGATTTTAATTGATTCAAAAATTTTTTTAATTAAAACAAATATTAATGATAAATTAAATTTTTAATTAGATCAATTAATTTTTTTAATTCACTTCGATAATTGATACTATAATTTCTGTGTTTGAAGACATTTCAATTAATAACAAGTATATACGGCCGCAAGTTCGAATATTATGTTCCCTCGACCATGGATTGCGTAGAAACTTCTACGAAAGACTGTCATCCACAAATTTCAACTCACTCGGATGAAATTTGCTCCTCCAAGAGGCTCCAAAACCAAATCTCGGGATGGGTTTATATGGGGGCTATAAATGATTATGGACTGACATGGACTACTTTTGGCATGGTTGTTAAATATCATATACTACCACCACGTACCAAATTTCAACCAGATCGGATGAATTTTGCTTCTCCAAAAGGCACCAGAGGTCAAATCAAATCTCTTCCAAGATGCTCCGGAGGTCAAATCTGGGAATCTGTTTATATGGGGCCTATATATAATTATGGACCGATATTGATCAATTTTTGCATGGGTGTTTGAGGCCATATATTAACATCACGTACCAAATTTCAACTGAATCAGATGAATTTTGGTCTTCCAAGAGGCTCCGGAGGTGAAATCTGGTGATCGGTTTATATGGGGGCTATATATAATTATGGACCGATATGGACCAATTTGTGCATGATCATTAGAAACCATATACTAACATCATGTACCAAATTTCACCCGGATCGGATGAAATTTGTTTCTCTTAGAGGCTCTGCAAGCCAAATCGGGGGATCGGTTTATATGGGGGCTATATATAATTATAGACCGATGTGGACCTATGTTTGCATGGTTGTTAGGGACCATATACTAACACTATGTACCAAATTTCAGCCGGATCGGATGAAATTTGCTTCTCTTAGAGGCTCCGCAAGCCAAATCGGGGGATCGGTTTATATGGGGGCTATATATAATTATGGACCGATGTGGACCAATTTTTGCATGGTTGTTAGAGACCATATACTAACACCATGTACCAAATTTCAGTCGGATCGGATGAAATTTGCTTCTCTTAGAGGCCTCGCAAGCCAAAATTTGGGGTCCGTTTATATGGGGGCTATACGTAAAAGTGGACCGATTTGGCCCATTTGCAATACCATCTGACCTACATCAATAACCACTACTTGTGCCAAGTATCAAGTCTATAGCTTATTTCGTTCGGAAGTTAGCGTGATTTCAACAGACGGACGGACAGACATGCTCAGATCGACTCAGAATTTCACCACGACCCAGAATATATATACTTTATGTGGTCTTAGATCAATATTTCGATGTGTTACAAACGGAATGACAAAGTTAATATACCCCCATCCTATGGTGGAGGGTATAATTAATTCAATCAATTAATTTCATGATTGAATCCAAAAATTATTTTTGTGTGCAAGTACACTCAGAAAAAAGTGAATTCTCTATGGCACTAAGCCAATTTAACTCTATTTACTATTTTTTGGGTGTAAACTCGATCAATATGCTTGTTCACAATCTGTCGGTAACTGACAACTTTTGTGCAAGCGAAGAAACTTCTTGGCTCTTACCAGTCTAACCTTTTTTATGTACCCAAGAAACAGCGAATTCACAGGAAGGAACATTTTGATTAATTTTAGAATGTTTAGGTTAATTTTAAATAAATTAAATTAAACTGTATAAAAAACGAAGATTAGAGAGATTACAAATTCAAGAAAATTTATTAGACGTAATTAATTTTGTTCATGTTTTTGACGCTATTGTGGTACAATTCACAATTTTTGAGAAATTCTGAACTATTTTATGGGAAATACGAATTTAGTAAATATTTATGCTTTGTAAATAATTTGTAAATAATTTTTTATCGTCTTTTAGTTCATTTAACTATCACACGCAAAAAATGATTAAAGTCAAGAAAATTTTCTCAAAACATAATAATTATATGAACTAAAATAGAGCTAAATTGGCTTTAGTTCACTTTGTATTTTGAGTGTGAACTTTTGCACTTTTTGGAACTTCAATGGCTTTAGTTCAAGCTCACTTTTCATTTTTTTTTCATCGTTCTCGCGATATGTTCTATCTCTTTTCAAAATGTATGGAATGATCTAGAAATTTTGTTTAAAATCACGTAGAACGTAGAATTTTTTGTAGCGTATAAGAATATTCCTCAGTTGAGGAATAAGTTAAGGTCGGACAAAGACTAACTCTTTCCTATGACACTCGCTCTCCCTACCATCTCATACATAAAAACTAATGAACATTACTTACACATGTTTATATTAGCCACATCAATTTAATAAAGCACATATTTTTATTGGCCATTATCAAAGGCATGTGATATTCAAAACAATTGTCGGAAACATATTCACCAGACGATAGATTCCAAATAAATTTGTCACAGCAAATGCCTATGATAACTACAACTAATGGTGAACCTTCCAATGCCATGATGTAGGCAACGCGACTAATACTTTTCTGTTGAGTGACCATGAAATACCATAAAAGTATGGTTGTTGGGCTATTGTTGGCAAATGGAAAACCCAATTGGAAGCCACTATTCGGGGTAAGGCACGTCACCCCCAACGACACTACACACCATCATAAAGTGCCCAAAAATGCAATAATTATAAATCTATGTTGCTGGGGAAACTAAAGACAATACAAAAACGTATACCATTAATTTGCCTAGCGATTAATATTCGCATTTTAAAACTTTATTTGCAAAACGTGAATGGGTTTAGAAAATTATTTGTTTTAATATATATGTATGACAAATTATGATTTTCAATTATAATAAAATGCAATGTTGGTATTTCAATAAAATTATTAATTGGCGTATATAAGTCCAGAAAGCAATTCGGAAGATAATTACTTGCACATGTCGATAAAACGGTTTTGTAATGCTTCTTGTGAGTACAATATGATCCTCAAGAGAAATGTACGATTACATTAAAAATAAAGTTTACTCGGATCAAAATATTTAGCCTTCACTTAAGGATGTTAGAGAGCCACCGTGGGGCAATGGTTTAGCCAGAAAATTCTACAAAAAGTCTATAATAGAGGTGTGGCGGTGAGTGAAATTTCACTCACACTCACGCACATTCACGAAGTCAAATATTTATTCACGCACGTAAGTGTCGTAGCTACTCACAGTCACGCACATTCACGAAATGAAAACCAGTAATCACGCATGCTCACGCACGAAGTACTTTTACAGACTCACGCTCACGCACGATTCACGGCAATTCACGTGACTCACGACATTTTCCCACCGGGAATGAGCAAGGGTAACAAAATTCATAAATAAAATATAGTTCGACAGCTAAATCAATTTCAGTTAACATACGAGTAAGAATTAAATCTTGATTTTTCTCGTGAGCGTGATTTTGCAGAAATTTTATCCACGGACATTCACGAACCGATTTTATTACTCAAACTTCCTTAAAAAATATAACCAATCGTTGTTTTTCTAAAATTTCGTTTGGGAGGAAATGCTTGCTTTTTTTCGTGTATGTTTTCCACTTTTGTATCCCCAAAACAAATTTATTTTTGCTTTTAAATGAATTTTTCATATCATATTAAGACAATACTTTGTCGGTGTGGTATATAATGCATGTAATAAAATACTTTCCTATATCTTTGATCACTATAAAAAATATCGACCTATTTTATCAAAATTTAACGACCACCAACCATATGACCCCAGGTCATTACAACAAATCACTGATGATGACTTGAATTAATTGGTCATCTTCATTGTAGCAGTTGTATGAAATAATTGGCCCTTAGTACCTTGCAGTAACGTACTATTAACAATGAGTTGACCTACAGCTACATTTTATATTCATATATGTGATTGATTTATTGCAACCAACAGAAATTAATACCATATATAAAGATCCATATTTGTACAGAATTACGTTTAACCCAAAATGCCCCACATGGTAATCCCTGTAAGACACTTCATGTAACCAAACCTTTGCCACAGGCTTTAAAATACGTTTAACCCCGTGCCAGGTAGTTGATTGCAAAAATATTAAACTGCTTACTTATATGATGGGAGCTGACAAAGATTCGTTGAATTTATTAGGCCCCCATCTTGCTCTTAACTAAACTATAAAAATTGTGTGTGAGCGCATGAGCACGCTTCACAAAATGTCTGTAGTTGTTGTTTTTTCTTAATTACCGTAAAAAAGTGAAATTATGTAATATGAATAAAGACGATGGATGAATGAAGATGGCAATGATGATAATAAATATAAAAAAATGAAAACTTAACAGATTCATTGTATTTTGCCAATCTTTATGATTCATTACCATTTAGGGGTTATCTGTTAGCATGTGTAACCATTTGAAAAGCGAATCTTAGAAAAATCATCCATTACATTGATGTAATACTTGTAATGCATTCAGAGATGGTCCGAGTATCATTTTTTTTTAAGTTTTCTACTTTCAAAAAGGTAGTAAATGTCAAAAACACCTACAGGATTCTTAAATTTGATTTCAAAAATTATTTTTAATATCCTAAGTCATAGAAAAGTCACAATGAAGTATTTTAGAATTTTTTATAATAATATTTTTAAATTTTTACTCAAATGCAATTTGCAGACATAAACGTTTGAATTCAAATCGTTTTCAAATTACTGAAACTGTCAAAATTGTTGTAAAAAAATCAGATTTAGGTACAACATGTGGGTATGCAAAATACCCACCACTCAGATTTAAATTTATTAAATACTCCGAATTTAATACGGCTATGTGAAATCCAACTGAGAGTAGAACGCCTATTTTTACTTTTTTTATAAGGAAAAGGCATTTTCAAATCAAGTAAAACATAAATGGTTCTAAAAAATGTATACTGTACAAAAAATCTTATATTGCAAAAAACTAAGTATTTCTGAAGGTTAGCGTTTTAATAAAACGAATGCTTTTCATAAATACAAAAATTGTAAAAAAAAGGACGAAATAAACGGTTCTAAATCAAGCGTACTGTACAAATTCTTATATTGTCAAAAAATAGATATTTTCAGAAGGTTTACGACTTTTTCGACGTATGGTAAAATACGTCGTAAATGTATGCCAAATACCTTACAGTTTACGACAAACCATCTCTGAATGAATTACAAACGTTCTTTGGTAGTGTTTTTATAGCAATTTGCTTTCACGTTTTTCCTTATTTGTATAGCGTTCACATGGTTCACTATTAGTTTGTAGCACATCGAAATATTGAGTCATGTCCGATCCGATCCGGTTGAAGTTGGGCCGAAAAATTGGTTCATAATCACGGAAAAGAAAAATTTGTCAAAATTTTTATTTTTATAGAAAATAAATTTTATTTTTATAGACAATTTTGAAATGATTTTATGTCTATAGAAAATTTTGTCAAAATTTTATTTTTATAGAAAATTTTGTCAAAATTTTATTTCTATAGAAAATTTTGTCAAAATTTTATTTCTATAGAAAATGTTGTCAAAATTTTTTTTCTATAGAAAATTTTGTCAAAATTTTAATTCTATAGAAAATTTTTTCAAAATTTTGTTTCTATAGAAAATTTTGTCAAAATTTTATATCTATAGAAAATTTTGTCAAAATTTTATTTCTATAGAAAATTTTGTCAAAATTTTATTTCTGTAGAAAATTTTGTCAAAATTTTATTTCTATAGAAAATTTTGTCAAAATTTTATTTCTGTAGAAAATTTTGTCAAATTTTTATTTCTATAGAAAATTTTGTCAAAATTTTATTTCTATAGAAAATTTTGTCAAAATTTTATTTCTATAGAAAATTTTGTCAAAACTTTATTTTTATAGAAAATTTTGTCAAAATTTTATTTCTATAGAAAATGTTGTCAAATTCTACCAGCTGTGGCTAACGTGTTCATAATTATTTATAGAGTCCTCTATAAAAACCGATCAAGGACTAAAGTGGCGTATATACACTGAAACAAATATTGACCTAGTGAGAGGTTATACACAAACATTGTCTAATAGACTGTGTTAGACAATGGAGACAAATTCGAATGTTTATATTGGATTGCTGGAAGTTATGCAAACAAAATAATCTTTTCTCAGAAATGAAATTTTAGACCAATGAAGTTTTCTTTTTGAAATTTGCTAACGAAATCAATTATTTTTTTAATCAAGTATTTTTTATGCCCAATTAAAACTGTGATTGATACTATCATTTTCGTGATTGAAGACATTTCAATCAATTTGATCAATTAATTTTGTGATTGAAATAGATTTTTTGTGTGTGAAGACGCACTGAAAAAAAGCATGCTCTGTTCCAAAGATTTTGTCTTTACTTTAAAAATGTTGGTATTGATTCCGAGCCAAAGAAGCGGAGAATACAAGTAAGGATACTTTTAAGACACAATTCTCTGTTGAATTTGGGTTTTGTGTACTTGCTTCTAGAAAGCAAATTTTAATTTTTCATTTTTTCACCTTTTTTTCTTCATATGCTATCAAAGTCCTTTAAAAACGAGTTGACGACAACTTTAACTTTGTAGTCAAGATGCAAAAAGACAACAAATTTAAAGACAATTAAAGATTTCTTTTTTCTGAATTATTAAAGTCAAGTCAAGCCCTTTTTTCTTTCATGTTATGATACCCATTTTTAAGTGATTTCACAATTATAAGAACAATACGACTTCATTGAAAAGTTTATCGACTTTTGGAAAAGGAAAACAACTTTATATTCGAGAAATGCATAGAAGACGCTAAGCAAAAGTTGCATTCGTATTTTAAAGATATGAAGTCTTTGACCTCACGACAATATTTTTTTCAGTGCGTCGATAAAACATACTTGTGTCTTAAGTCTTTTGATTTCGATTCTATGAAATTCATTCATAAAAGTCACTCTATCCTAAATTCATTAGAACCTTAAAAAATTCGAGATAACGAAGTTCACCTCAAACATTCCGTTGTCAAAAAATCCTCATAAAATGAATATTAAATCAAGATTGCATAAAGACGAGAATCATTGATTATCGGTATTACAACATCGACACAATCAAGGTCATTGGAATAAATTCATAACCCAGATGTCTCTGACGTTGACGACGACAAGTTGACTACAGAAAGCCAAAAAAATTTCACCCAAAATATTGTTTAAACGAAATAATAAAATACACAATACAACAACAGTAACAACAACAATAACCATCACTACACAGAAATGGTGCCACAATACATGTCGTCGTTTTCTGGGACAATGCAAAAACAAAAATTCCCAAACAAAATATCATCAAAGATGAAACCATCTATCCATACACTTCCACTTGTATACTAGGGCGTTTCTTGGCTTATACAAAAGGCATCTTTAGCGGCGTCGAAACGCTGTATTTAACATAAAATTTTGCAAGTAATCCATCACGTGAATCGTTTAGCAGAATATTAAAAATGGAAATTGACCAACAACAAGAGTTGTGGGTATCATTTTGAGATATTTTAAGGAATAAAGTAAATTGGATGCATAACACACTTCATACTTCAAAAAAAAAAAAATGTAAGGTCACAATTTATGGCATCAATGAGATTGAGGAATTTCCTTAATGACATAATGTTAATGTGGTCATTTATATGGGTGCATTTATTTATAATGAAATTTTCATGTTCATATCCTTTTGCCAAATAAATTCAATAATTCATCTTGAGTTTCTTATGTTGTTGCCATTTAATATTGATTAATTTCATTGATATTGGCTTCATTGGGATATATTCTATTTAGGTCATACAATGACTTGTAAATTTGAAAAATGTTTTTTTAGAAACAAAAACTCCATTTAAATGCTCACCTTAAATATGAAATTAGCACACACACGATGCCATCGCAATGGGCCAAAAGGGAACCATTGGTTAGGATGCCCGCCTTGCATATACAGGGCTGTGGGTTCAAATCCAGTATCGACCAAACACCATAAAGTTTTACAGCGGCGGATTATCCCACCTCAGTAATGCTGGTGACATTTCTAAGTGTTTCAAAACTTCTCCAAGTGGTTTCACTGCAATGTGGAACGCCGTTCGGACTCGGCTATAAAAAAAGAGGTCCTTGTTGGGCAGCACTCTGTGATAAGAGAGAAGTTCACCACTGTGGTATCACAATGGACTGAATAGTCTTAGTGAACCTGATATATCGGGCTGCCACTATACCTAACCTACAAGACTTGAGGGATGTCCAGTTAAGAAAGGTTAATTTTAATGTGTTAATATAGCCAACAACTGTCCACTTTGCGGAGGTGTCCGGTTTTCAGCACACAAAATTTTATTCTGTATCAATCACGAAATTAATTGTAATATTAATTAATTGTATAATTTTTTAATTGAAATGCCTTCAATAACAAAAATGCTACTATCAACTAAAAAATTAATTGAATGTCATTAAAAAAATAATTGGTCCAATTAAAAAATTAATTGATACTATGAATTTTTGTGATTGATGTTTGTTTCAACTAAAAAAATTTGTTGAATCAATTAAATTTTTAATTGAATATTTTTTAAAACTCAATTAAGGCTTTGATTGGAAAAATTTTCGTGAAATTTTTTTTCCGTGAGAGTATCCAAATTTGAGAGGTCTCCATATAACTTTCAATTATATTTTTAATTTCGCAATATTTTTATACTTAATTAAAATATTTTTTGGGACAATAAAATATAAAAACTTTCAATCATTTTCTTAACTGAATTAATTCCCTTAAAAATTTAATAGTATCAGTTAATTTTTAATTGATTATGCTTTCAACTTCAATCAATTTTTTTATTGGATGTATTTTGGTGATATTGTTTTCTGTGTTTGTCAGAATCACAAAAAAAATTTTCTGATTCAATCATGAAATTAATTGAGCCAATTAATTTTTAATTGAAATGTCTTTAATCACGGAAATGATAGTACCAATCACAATTTTAATTGGACATTAAAAAATACTTGATTAAAAAATTAATTGATTTAATTATTAATTAATTGTTTAATTGATGTTTACTGCAAAACTTAATAAATTTTTATACCCACCACCATAGAATGGTGATTGGGGTATAATAAGTTTGTCATTCCGTTTGTCGGACAGTAACTGTATTTACTGTCCGATTTTGAAATTTTAAATCTAGAGGCATTTTAGGACAATAATTTAGTGTGTCGAAAATGGTCCGCATCGGTCCATGTTTTGGTATAGCCCCAAATATAGACTGATCTCCCGATTTTACTTCTTGGGCTTCTAGAATTCGTAGTTTATCCAATTTATCTGAAATTGGAATTGTAGAGGTATTTGAGGAAATGGTGAGTGTTGGTCCGGTATAGACACCATATATGTTAGACTTACCTCCCGAACTTATTTCTTGGGCTACTAGAATCTGTAGTTTTTATCCACTTTGCCTGAAATTGGAAACTTAGGTATTTTAGGACCACAAATATATCAGCCGAATATGGTGTGTATCGAGCCATGTTTTGGTATAGCCCCCATATAGACCGATCTCACGATTTAACTCTTTGGGCTTCTAGAAACCGTAGTTTTTATCCTATTTGCCTGAAAATGTAAATATACTGGTATTGGTATATACCCTCAAAAATCTGTATCGCATTTATTTTTACCGGTCCATTAGGTAAGGCATCGATATAGACCGATTTCACTTCTTGAGGGCATAGCAGGCGCACTGCGAAAAAAATTACTTGAAACTGAAAGTAAAACTTCCAGATTTTACTCCTCGTAATCATTTAAATAATGGCGACAAAAATCTGCAGATTTAAGATTTCAAATCAAGGCCTTTTTGCATCAATCACACGATATATTTATGATTTAACCAAAACTCAAACAAAATTGATTCTTATAAAGCCAGATTCTGATCTAGTCTTCATAAGTAGAATCTTTAAATTTATCTTCGGGAAGCGTACTGGTTGAACTAATCTGCTTGGAAGAATATCTGTCATCAAATCCCCTGAAATTCTATATAATATCAAGTAACCCGCTACGACGAAGAGTTTTCAAAGTAAACTATTATATTTTATTCATGATGGTGGGTATTCAAGATTCGGCACGGACAAACTTACTACTGTATATACTTGTTTTAATTAAAACCGTAACTATTTTCAATTACTTTCTTATCTGATATACCCCCATTTTCATAAAGCTTCGTTAGCGTTCCGTTAACTAACCAACTTTTAAACCATATTATGGACGAAGCTGTCATCTTGCCTATATATTCCATATGCCAATTAGGAACTTAAATGACAAAAGGTTTTCAGTTAAAGTTAACGGAAAAGAAGATATTTGCAATTTACTTTCTGTAAACTGGCAGTTAAAGCCTATCGGAGCTACGTGAAAATGGCAATTAATGTTTTTTGCTTGATTAAAAAATTGATTGTTGAAATAAATTTTTATTTAAAATTAAAGAAAAATGCCATCACTTTTTTTTAACTTAATTAGTCTTCTGAGTTTGATTAAAAAGTTTGATATTGATACAATTAATTAATTTTTTATTTAAAAACTTAAAAATGTTCAATCATTGACTTAATGAACTTTATATTTCTATCTTGATTAAAAAGTAATTGAAAGAATTTTCAACTGCATTCAACTTTTTTAATTGGATATATTTTGAATATATTGTTTTCTGTGTTTGTCACAATGGACTAATGGTCTATTTGGTCTAGATCCCTTTAAACCTGATGCTATATTTATAACTTCAGGTGTTTTCATAATTTCTATATAAAACCCTTTTTACCAACGGCCAAATGTTACGAATTGATTTTACCATATTCACTTTGTGAATTATTAATTGAATTTTAAAAATGGGTAATTTTTCACATATACAATTTCATGTCAACAATCTTTTGACGGGTTTGTAACACCCACAAAAAATGAATGTCACTATAGTTGGTTTTATGTTTTCCCCCTATTTGATTTTAAGAGCCACTGTCAGTCATGATGCCTACCATTATCACTCACTTGTTATCCATACACCAAAAATGTAAACAATAAACAAAAAAAAATATGCATTTTAAAGCCTGAAATGAAAAGAGATAACCAAAATGCCCTACCCACCACTACTTTTTTAAACTAAATTTTTTTCTTTTGCATGATATTGTGAAATACAAAAATACATCCGCATTTACATTTGCATCACATTATATTTTACTTACCACAGTATCGTGTATTTCCATCTTTACTATTTTTTTAGCAATAACCCATCCAGAAGAAATCTTCCGTTTTAACACATCTTGCATAGCTGTGTTCATCTTCAGTTTTGTTAATTTTTTATTATAATCAATTCGACAGCTTAAAAATCTCACACCCTATTTTGACACTCCGCTTGCTTTTTAGTTATTGATTAATATATGAGTTTTTATATTTTGTCACTAATGATATATTTTGATATTCATGAACATGTTAAACAGAAAAAGCATTGAAGAAAATCAATAATTTAGTCTAACTAAAGAAAGCCCTATATAGGTCATTAATTATTTGGATGGTTTTTAGCTAGTAATCAAACAGATAATGGGTCAAGGAAATGGCTATGCTAATATTTGGCAAAGGCAAACAAAAGACTTAAGACACGAACCTGTTAAAAGAGATATAGGAGAGTGATAGTGGAGAGTATTGGGAATTTCGCTTTCAGTGATTTTTGAGAATATTTTGATGTCTTGTAATTATATTACAGTTTTTTATTTGGTTCCAGAAAATTAAGACCCCATATTGAAATTAAACAACTGAAATGTGTCTACAAAAAATTAAAAGTTTTTTTGCGGGAATTTCATATTCTAGGAATTAACTTTTATTAGAGTATTTACTTCACTGTTCTGACTCCTGGGAAATATCTTTCAACACTTTATTTTAAAGACGATTTTTAGTTGAAAATTAGTGGAAAATTTATGTTTTCGAAGGAGTTTGATTGCAAAATTTGTTTCCTAGTATCAAGTACGTGAAACTTAAATTTAAAAGATAATTATGTTTTAAGTGTATCCTTGCTTGAATTCTCCGGTCCTTTGGCTTGGAATCAATAGCAAAATCATTAGTGTAATGACGAAATCTTTGGAACCGGGCAAGATTTTTATTCAGTGTAAATGATATGCTCAGGGTGACGAAACTTTGGATAATTTCTCCGTTGCTACCCTGCTTTTGAAAAATGTCGGAAATAATATCAAATTTTAGAATCAATTTAAATTTATTCGAATTGGCTACTTTGGCTTGAAGACAATGTAAGCTCTGTGAGAGAAGAAATATGATTACCCCAAAAATATTTCAACGGTAAAATATTTTATTTGGACGGTGATCACCCAGCAAAAAACTTGCTCAATTTTCAGCAGATTTATAAAGGAAGAAAAGTCAAGCAGCACTTACCCTTGCAAGGAATTCCTCGATGAATTTATAAAGAAATGTCCCACTTAAATGCGCTTCTATTATGTATGAATTTCAACGCTTTCAGAACAAAATAGCACAAAATAAGGATGTGAAGAACATGAAATCGTAACTTGCCACATAGTTCGCAAGAAGTCGTGATAAAATATACAAACAACTCTTCTTTACAGGAGTGCAACCTTGTAAGCGAGAGACGAAGCATCTGCTTACCCATGTGCAACTCGGCTGCGCTAATTTCAGCACCACCATTATTTACATATTTTAAGTACGTTGTTCGTCTTATATATGTAGAATGAAACGCTGTGTTTGACACTGAAATTGTTGCGAGGAAAAGTAGTGCATACAGTATGGACACTATAATTTTACTGCTTCCAAATTTACAATTATTTTTTGCTCGATTAACGATAGTAACCACCGGTTTACAAAAAGTTGGCTTGGAATTATCAATATCTTTGATAAGAGAGAAGTTCACCAATGTGGTATCACAATGGACTGAATAGTCTAAGTGAGCCTGATATATCGGGCTGCCACCTAACCTAACCTACATCTCTACCGAAGTCACCTGCATCGGTTAATAATAGTGAGAAGTTCACCAAGTAAACACCGATAGTCGCCTTGCACAAGCTAACTTAGGCCAACCTCATTTTTAAAAATCCCACTTAAATTTCCATTAAAATCTTAACCTAAATAAGTGCGTTGTTTTCTCTTCCATAGTAATTGATGACAAATTTTATTGTTGACCCAACTATCTAATACCTTACATAATCCTATTTATTTACAATCCCATCGCTGATAACAAAATAAGATAAAGAAAAAACATAAAAAATAACAGAAAAGTAATTATGTTTAAACTTCAACTTGAACAAATAGTTAAACAATGAATGAATGAAAAACTGGCAGTTGGCTTTAACCATACAACACTAGAAGATTTACAAAAAGGGGAACAAATACAAAACTGGGAAAATGTTTGCAGAGGAATAATCGACTGCTAATAATGCAACAACAGCAGCTATGCATTTTAGTAATTATGTAGCAACAAAAAGAAACTATATACAAAAATGTTTTGTTATGAGAAAAAAGTTAACAAAACAAAAGAAATATAAACAAAAACCAAAAAACGAAAAGACTAAATCTTCCGGCTATAACTCAACAAACAACAGTGCCTGCATTAGAAACACAGACACGAGAAAACTACGATATAAAAATATAAATATAAGAAAATTTGCATCAAAACATATCGACACATCTTGTAAAGGTGAAATGTCTTTAATATGGAGCATAAAATGTAAATCAATTTATTTCGGTATCGTTTGAATGGATGAGATACAAAACCCAAATCCCGTATATATTCATACCAGTTTGAACTTTAGTTTATTTATGGGATTTTTATACCCTCCACTATAGGATGGGAGTATAAAATGTTTGGCATTGCGTTTGTAACACATTGAAATATGAGATTTCGAGCACCAAAGGTCGCTTTGGTTGCTAAAGTTGTTTTGTTTTTAATGTTAATGTTACACTGAGATAAACAAACAAACAAAATGGAACGCATCTAACACTCTAAAGATTTTTACCTTCGCTTAACAATTTTCGTATTAATTCTATGTGAAAGATGATAAGATAAATAAAATTAAAATTAGGATACAGATCCCATTTATCGAATTTTCATTCTCGTTTTGCGATATAAATAATACAGCTATATATGTTCAAACAATTGCCTGCTTAAAATCCAAATTATAGCAGATACTTCAAAGTAAAAATGTTTTCCTAATTCAAAAAAAAAAAAAAAACTTTAAACCAAAGTTACAGTCTTGAATTATACTTGAAGCGTTTTTATCTTATATCTGAAGATTCAATATATCAATCAATTAAAAGACAAAAAATGCCTTTCTTTACTTTAAAGAAATTTTGCATTAGTTCGCGCATTTCCGAGATTCGTGTCCTAAGTTTAATGAAAACAGCTAAGATTTCAAACACACTTTTAATTAAAATTACATTGTTTTAAAGAAATTTGCCCTTAATATTGTCTAAAGTGCGTGTCATAAAATTTTGGTTGCATGATCTTTCATAGTAGGTAAATATTTTATTCAATGCAAAGTTCAAAGCAAGGTTACCTTATAATCTGGCTATCTTCTTCATGTCGACAAATATCGCTTGGCTTGAAGCATTTTTCTGTTCTTGACCTTTTACAGTCTACACTGGAAAAAGAAGTTTACTTGGATTCAAAGATTTTGTTCTTTCTTCAAGGAGTTTGCTCTTAGGTCTAAATCTAGTTTCTATAAAATTAAAATTGGGATATCATGGATCTCAGTTTGTTTTCGCCATAAACAAAAATCTGTTAAAAATCCCCATTACAACAAATAGGTTAGGTTAGGTTAAAGAGGCAGCCCGATTAAGTTTCAGGTGATACCACATTAACCGTGGTGCAATGGTTAGCATGCCCGCCTTGCATACACAAGGTCGTGGGTTCGATTCCTGCTACGACCGAACACCAAAAAGTTTTTCAGCGGTGGATTATCCCACCTCAGTAATACTGGTGACATTTCTGAGGGTTTCAAAACTTCTCTAAGTGGTTTCACTGCAATGTGGAACGCCGTTCGGACTTGGCTATAAAAAAGAGGTCCCTTGTCATTGAGCTTAACATGGAATCGGGCAGCACTCAGTGATAAGAGAGAAGTTCACCAATGTGGTATCACAATGGACTGAATAGTCTAAGTGAGCCTAATACATCGGGCTGCCACCTAACCTAACCTAAACTAACTAAAAGTACCTCTTAAATATGGGCACTTCTAGTTTTAACAGATACTTTAAAGTACAATTTTTTATTAAAAAAATTAAACCAAAAAAAAATTTATCAGATACATTTGACATTTAGTGTCAGTATATGGTATCTGATTACCGTGCAGAAAAAAGTTCATATCGGTTCAAAATTTTATATAGACTACTCCATATAACATAAACCGTCAAGAATCTGTCTTTTTTTATTTAACATAGACTACACGCAGAGAAGAAACATGATTGTCACAATCATATTTGAAGAGCAAAATAATATGATAGAAGCTATTTTTGCAGCGACCATGTAACATTTTCACCTGCAACCATGTTGGCTCAGTGAACATGGTTCTAAGAAAAATATAATTGTCCTCATCTAACATATTATTATATTGATAAAAAGAATTTTGTTTGAATGAAACGTGCCCATCAAATGTACAAACGCAGAAATCATGTAACTTCAAATAAAAACAAGTAAGGAAAGTCTAAAGTCGGGCGGGGCCGACTATATTATACCCTGCACCACTTTGTAGATGTAAATTTTCGATACCATATCACATCCGTCAAATGTGTTGGGGGCTATATATAAAGGTTTGTCCCAAATACATACATTTAAATATCACTCGATCTGGACAGAATTTGATAGAAAATCTATAGACTCAAAATTTAAGTCGGCTAATGCACTAGGGGGGAACACAATGTTAGTAAAAACAAGTATATACAGCAGTAAATTCGGCCGGGCCGAATTTTAAATACCCACCACCATGAATCAAATATGATAGTTTTCTTTGAAAACTCTTCGTCGTAGTGGGTACCATTTGCTACTCACGTATTTGTTATCTTAAAATACCTCCAGAATTTCAAACAAATCGGCTATAAAACGTAGTCTCTAGACGCCCAAGAAGTAAAAATCGAGAGATCAGTTTATATGAGGGTTATACCAAAAAATGGACCGATATACCTAAATTTCGGCACACTTATTTGTGGTCTAAAAATACCTCTAGATTTCGAATTTCAGGCAAATCGGGTAATAAATACAGTTTATAGAAGCTCAAGAAATTCAGGCAAAGCGGATTGTAAATATAGTTTCTAGAAGCCAAAGAAGCAAAATCGGGAGATCGGTCTATATGGGGGCTATACCAAAACATGGACCGATGGGCACCATTTTCGGCACACCTTTTTATGGTCCTCAAATACCTCTATATTTCCAATTTCAGGCAAATTGGATAAAAACTACGGTTTTTATAGGCCCAAGACTCCAAATCGGAAGGTTGATTTATATGGGGGCTATATCAAAACATGGACCGATACGGACCATTTTCGACTCACCTCTTTATGGTCCCAAAATACCTCTAGATTTTCAATTTCATACAAATCGGATAGAAAATACTGTTTCTAGACGCGCAAGAAGCAAAATCGGGAGATCGGTCTATATGGGGGCTATACCAAAACATGGACCGATACGGACCATCTTCGACACACCTCCTTATGGTCCTAAAATACCTCTAGATTTTCAATTTCATACAAATCGGCTAGAAAATACTGTTTCTAGACGCCTAAGAAGCAAAATCGGGAGATCGGTCTATATTGGGGCTATACCAAAACATGGACCGATACGGACCATTTTCGACACACCTCTTTATGGTCCCAAAATACCTCTAGATTTCCAATTTGAGGTAAATGGGATGGTAAATATAGTTTCTAGACCCCCAAGAAGCAAAATCGGGAGATCGGTCTATATGGGGGCTATATCAAAACATGGACCGATACGGACCATTTTCGACACACCTCTTTATGGTTCAAAAATACCTCTAGATTTTCAATTTCAGACAAATCGGATAGAAAATACTGTTTCTAGACGCCTAAGAAGCAAAATCGGGAGATCGGTCTATATGGGGGCTATACCAAAACATGGACCGATACGGACCATTTTGGACACACCTCTTTATGGTCCAAAAATACCTCTGGATTTCCAATTTCAAGCAAATCTGATAAAAACTACGGTTTTTATAGGCCCAAGACCCCAAATCGGGAGGTCGGTTTATATGGGGACTATATCAAAACTTGGACCGATATAGCCCATCTTCGAACTTGACCTGCCTGCAAACAAAAAACTAATCTGTGCCAAATTTGGGGATGATAGCGCCATTATTGAAGGCTGTAGCGTGATTACAACAGACAGACAGACAGACGGACAGACGGACATGCTTATATCGTCTTAGAATTTCTCCTTGATCAAGAATTTATATAGTCGGAAATCGATATTTCGATGTGTTACAAACGGAATGACAAACTTATTATACCCCCGTCACCATTTTATGGTGGTGGGTATAAAAATATGGGAAACGTTTAAATCTGAAGTAATTTTAAGGAAACTTCGAAAAAGTTTATTTATGATTTATCGCTCGATATATATGTTTTAGAAGTTTAGGAAGATTAGAGTCATTTTTACAACTTTTCCACTAAGCAGTGGCGATTTTACAAGGAAAATGTTGGTATTTTGACCATTTTTGTCGAAATCAGAAAAACATATATATGGGAGCTATATCTAAATCTGAACCGATTTCAATCAAATTTGGCACACATGACTATATTACTAATTGTACTCCTAGTGCAAAATTTCAACCAAATTGGGCCTAAAATATGGCTTCTGGGGCCATATAAGTCCATATCGGGCGAAAATATATATGGCAGCTATATCTAAATCTGAACAGATTTCAATCAAATTCGGCACACATGACTATACTACCAATTGTACTCCTTGTGCAAAATTTCAAGCTAATCGGGATAAAACTCTGGCTTCTAGGACCATATAAGTGCATATCGGGCGAAAGATATATATGGGATCTATATCTAAATCTGAATCGATTTCAACCAAATTTGGCACGCATATCTACAATGCTAAATCTACTCCCTGTGCAAAATTTCAACAAAATTCGGCCAAAAATTTGGCTTCTGGGGCCATATAAGTCCATATCGGGCGAAAGATATATATGGGAGCTATATCTAAATCTGAACCGATTTCAACCAAATTTGACACGCATAGCTGCAATGGTAATTCTACTCCCTGTGCATAATTTCAACCAAATTGGGGTAAAACTCTGGCTTCTGGGACCGTATTAGTCCATATCGGGCGAAAGATATATATGGGAGCTAGATCTAAATCTGAACCGATTTCAATAAAATTTGGCACACTTGGCTATAGTACTATTGTTCTTCTTGTGCAAAATTTTAAGTAAATTAGGGTAAAACTCTGGCTTCTGGGGCCATATAAGTCCATATCGGGCGAAATATATATATGGGAGCTATATCTAAATCTGAACCGATTTCTTTAAAAATCAATAGGGATCTATTCTGAGCCAAAACACATACTTGTGCCAAATTTGAAGTCGATTGGACTAAAACTGCGACCTAGACTTTGATTACAAAAATGTGTTCACGGACAGACGGACATCGCTATATCGACTCAAGAGCCCACCCTGAGCATTTTTGCCAAAGACACCATGTGTCTATCTCGTCTCCTTCTGGGTGTTGCAAACATATGCACTAACTTATAATACCCTGATCCACACAAACAACAGAAAACAGGCACATTTTTTCAATTACACTTTCCTTTTTTGTCTTCACATAAAACCATGTGCCACTTCTGAATAAATAAATTAACAAAAAACAGTAAATCCGTATTCTCCGTCCATTCCAAGAAACAATCAACACACGACTGACGCGTAAACTGAAAATCGTGTGTACCTGCTCAATGTTTTTATAAAATTCTTTTCGCTGCAAAAAAGTTAAAAAATTAAATGGTCACGAAAAAATGTAAATGGTCTTTATGGCCATGTAATGGTTCTAGACATGTCTATACTCAACCTATAAAAATACTTTTATCCCTGTAAAAAAGAAAAAAAAAATTGAATGGTCAGGTATATGATTTTCCCGACCATTTAATGGTCTCAAATTCTATCATTTAAATGATAGAACATGTTTGCGGTATTTGAGAACCATTCAAATGCTTATTGCCACCATACATTTTTCTCCGCTCGAAAACTATTTTTACAACGACAAAATACATGGTTTTCGCGGCAATTACATGCTCTAGATAAGCATTAAATTGATGCGGCAACCATGTCCAAACATGGTTTTTCTGTGCGTGTATATATGGACTCAGTTGCAATTTAGAGATAATGTTAAGAAGTTTTAAGATACCATGACATCGGCAATGTTACTACAACTCAAGTACAGTTAACCCTCTCAAACTTGGACACTCTGAAAAGCGGTCCTCGTGCCTGGACGTTTGCATGAAAATTACCCTCTCATAATTGGATACCTCCCAAATGTGGATAATATTTAGGTGATCGTGGATATCCTCTTTTGAGAGGTTTCACTGTATTTCGATTGTAGATGACAGTCTTTAGTAGAATAGTACGCAATCCATGGTGGAGGGTACGATGACCAAACTATCGACCGTATATACTTGTTTACAAATAATTACACAGTTCTATGATATTTAAAAATTTAGATTTTCAGAAGGGTTGCGTTTCTATGATAACAGACACTTGTGAGTCCAAAATGTTCTAAATGGCAAACCAAATTTTAAATTTTCCACCATTATACCTAAAAATGTTGATGCACATTGGCACAGAAGGACCAAATCTTGGCAGAGATAACCGCTAACCTAGTCCTTGTTTTAGTACACAGAAAAAAAAGTCTGTGGTAAAACTGATGCTAAAATGAACTAATATTTATAGCAAAGACTTTATTTTGTTTTAGTTAATTTTTAAAATTTTGTAAGAAATTTTCCCCAGTCCAACGATTTTTTCTTTATTCCAAGTATGCCTCAAAAATGTTATGTAAAATTTCAATGACATACAAATTAGTTCAATTCTAACTAAAACAGAATAAGTTTTTCGTACACTTCTCAAAAATATTAAGAATGAACTTTAGCGTGGTAAAATAGGAATGATCTGACGCATAAGATTTTTAGTTAATTTTTTCTTTGCGAGAACGATACATTTCGTAAATGGTAATTAAAAATTAAAAAATGCAAAAAAAATATTCATCAATTTAAATAATCTCAAAATTTGGAATACAATTTAGTTCAATTTTCGGACGAGACAGATCATTTTTCCCATAATGTAGTTTATTTTTGTTTCTGTGTAGGATCTTCTTTATTTCTATAACAGAGCTTTATAATTCAAATTTATTGTGAAGGGTATTTCCGATTCGACTCGACCGGATTCTGTTTGGTTTATTATTGTTTTTTACTTCTTTCTCAGTTAAGGTCACATTTTTATGCAGAGTATTTTAATCATATCATATATAATTAAAAAAAATCGTTTTATATTTGGGCTTTAACGGTTTTAAATTTCTAGTGATATAGGCAAAATATATTTATATGAATAGAAAAATTGCGACCTTCAAATAAAATTGTTGGTATTGATTTAGAATCAAGCACAAAAGCAAAAATGTTTGAAAGATACAATGATTTTTACGAAGATAGAGTTCAATTATCATCGGGGAGTAAATACAAAACGGCTGCACTCATTAATATGACAGAAGGATTGCACTTGCTGATATGAGCGAAATTCGTCTCGGATGGTTCATAGTAAAATATGTGATATCCCAGCAAGTAAATTGACGCAAAAAAAATATCTTTGGACTGATGTTTGCAAAAAGACTTGAATTTTTGTTTTCTTCGTACTGGTTAAAAAAAAAGACTTTTGATGATTAATAAAATTGGTTTGAGTCAACTCAATCGTCTTTTGATGTTAACTAAAACCGACTATTGAGAATTTTGATTTAAAAAAAACTATCTAAGAGACATTTCTTGTATATTTAAATCAATTATTAAATACTCAAAACCACAAAAATAAAAACAGAGCTCTTGTAGTACTACATTCGTTAACGGAAATAATATAAAAAATAGTTTTTTAACTCCGCTACACAAAGAAAAAATACTCTCCTTAGGAATGGAATTTTTCACAACCCAAATTCCGCTTTAACTCGTTAACAGTTAATAAATCCGAAAATAAAAGTAGCGTTGCAATAATTGTTTCCAATATCTTTTATTTGCTTCAATAGACAAAATTTTAGCGTCAAAAGAAAACTTTGTTTGTTTAAAATTTCGTTCCTCACAAAAGAAAACATTTCTTTCGTTGTAAGTAACCTCCTGTCTTTTCTCTATTATTGCATATCTCTAGAATACAAAGATGTTTGTTTATCTAGACTCTTCACCAAAGGGTTTTTATACAAAAGTACGGTGGCTATTTCCACTTAAGGCGTGTTTCTGCTGTAATCTGGTTTTCAAGTCAAAAGATTTAAGAAACGAACTACATATTAAGTACAGGAGCAAATTTCTCGCTTATCAATGAATGTACCTCGAATCTTTTTTCTCTGTTATTGTATATTTCTAGAATGCAAAGATGTTTGTTTATATAGACTCTTCACCAAAGGGTTCTCATAAAAAAATTACTTAAAAAGAGTTTCTACTACAATCTGGTTTTCAAATCAAAAGACTTAAGAAACGAACTAAATACAAAGTTGAAGAGCAAATTTCTCGCTTATCAATGAGTGAACCTCGAATTTTGTTCATGTCAATGATAACATATCTCTCTCTCTCTAACTCGGAGTGTGAGAGGTCTCGTCGTGCCACACTATTCCAGATAGCACTGTTCTAGATAGTACTCAGAAATGTCGCCGGTAGTATGGAGGGCTTAAACCATCGAACAAATTTTGGTATTCCGTATTGTTAGCGCCCATGAACTTGTGCATGCAACGTGGTTATGCTAACCATTGCTCAATTCTGGTTTCCTGTAAAACAAACTAGTTAATAATACTCGCGTATACTATTCAATTTAACAAATTATCACAAACTATAAATAATTTAAATGAAGCCAAGCGTAATAACCATCCGCGTTTTTTCATCACATAATTTTTTGGCATTTATGTAGCCTCCAATAAAAACCACAAGAGCCAACAAGGTGACAAATATTTTCTTCCGAAAACATTGTTTGAATTAAAGAAATCTCAGTTGGTCGATCATAATATCACGTAAGCCTAAAGGCATTGATTGATCCCAAATACAGGCAGACAGACATATTAGCAAGCTACCAAAACTCACTCAGCCATGAATGTTTTTTTTTTTTTTTTGGGCGAAAAAGAGCAAATAACACCCAAGCCGAAAAGAAACCACAACTCAATAACGCTCATTTCTTCCGCTCCCCAAAAAATAGCAAATGAAATTGAAACCCAGCTCGCAACATAGACGACTCACTTGCAAATGCAATACAAATCTCACTCGAACATGTTGAGTGTATTTACACATCAACATTGACTTTGAGTTTTTTACGTATATAAAGTAGGGAGGCATAAAAACTTTTGTGTCATTTCATAAATTACGGTCGTTACGTTAAGAATTTCAAAGGCATTATTTTGGGGTGTCTTTAAGAAGAGCGCGTGCGTGGTGAATTTAAAACGGCAGTTAAAAAAAACAAAACTATCGAAAACGAAAGTGGTGTGATTTTGTAATAAAACAAAAAATTCCACAAAATTCTTTTTTGGATTTTTCATACCCATAAAAAATTAAAACAAAATTTTTAACAAAATGAAAGCTTTTGTGGTAGCCGGTATCTGTTTGTTCAGTGTTTTAAGTGTGGGTCTAGCCCAATTTTCAAATGGTCGCGTTTTGGATCCTCCCAACCCACAATTGTGTGCCCAACGTATTATACATGAAAAGACACCCGATGGCAAAGGGTGAGTTGAAAACCATATCAATTAATAAAAACGTATTAAAAAATAAATTATTAAAATAAATGTGAATAACCAGCCAAAAATGCGAAAAGTGCAAAAAAATTGTTTCTAAAACAGAATTTCGATCTACAAACCATTAATGGCCAAACAAATGATACCATAAATAATTTTAAAATCTAAAATTTTATAAAAGTAACATTAAAATATTATTGAAAAAATTAAAACTATGAAAATAGATGATTTATTTTAACGATGTTTGAAAACCTGAATTTTCGTTTGTTTCAAATTGTTATTAAATATTAAAAATATAAAAAATTGACTTCCCTCATAAAGAAATATTGAAAACACTAAAAAGATTTTGAAAATCTTTTAATTTCTTTAACTTAATATTTTTTTAACTATTGCATCATTCTATTTTAATTATATTTTAACAACTCATAAATACATATTAAAAAAAAATAAGATGATAAAAAATGTTTTCTTCATTGCGATTTTTAAACAAATAATAATATTGTTTTTAAAAATTTGAATTAATAAATAAAAAGAAGATTTTTAAAAAAACCCTAGCAAAAAATAATGCTTCCTTACATTTTATTGAAGAAATGAATTCTTAAAAATATTTTTTGAGTTTTTTCTTAAAAATATGAGCATGTTTTAATTTAAAAATGTTGTTTTAAAAATAATAATTTCCATGAACTATAATAAAGTTAAATTGAGCTTACTAAAATCTATATATTATGGAATAGCAATACTTGAATTTTTAACAAATGTTTGATTTTGTACAAAAAATGATATACAATTAAAATCAAGAAGATTTTCTCACATTGGGTAAAATTTTACTACAATGGACTAATATCCATAAGTTTTGAAAAAGGTCAATTGAATTTTGAAATTAAATTATCTTGTTACTTTGAAATTTTCGTTGGCTATAGCAACAAAATGCAATTATCCTTAAATTTCTATTCGTTCTCATGTAATGCTTAGTACTAAGTTCGTTTCTGCGAAAAACGAATATCTTCATCTATCTCCGTAAATGAGAAAAATCCAGGGTTGTATAAATATGTGTTTGAAAATGCTCAAAACAGAATTTTGCCTTCGAAAACGTGATCTTAGTACTAGGCTTAATACACAATTTTTTCTTGAATGCGATTTCTAAACAACAAAAAACTTTGCTTTCTTTAAGTATGTATTTGTAAAAAAATAATGCTTCTTTATATCATAAAGGGTGGTTAAAATTTCAAGGACCGATGTTGATTTTGAATAAAACACAAACTATTTAGGAAATTATTGTAATTTTATTTTATTATGATATATTGGTATTACTCAATTATGTATAGAACAAAATATCGGCCAAATGGGCGCCGCGACTCCGGTGGCACACCTTCATCCGATGGTCCAAATTTTCGATGACGCTGAAGCATAATGGAGGTTCTATGCCGTTAATGTGCCGAATTATCTCATCCTTTAGCTGGCTTATCGACGTACACCTTTTCTTTCAAATAACCCCAAAGAAAAAAGTCCAACGGTGTCAAATCACATGATCTTGGCGGCCAATTGACATCGCCATTACGTGAGATTACACGGCCATTGAATTTGTTGCGCAAAAGAGCCATTGTTTAGTTAGCTGTGTGGTAAGTGGCACCGTCCTGCTGAAACCACATATCGTCCACATCCATATCTTCCAATTTGGGCCATAAAAAGTTCGTTATCATCTCACGATAGCGAACACCATTCACAGTAACTGCCTGACCGGTCTCATTTTGGAAAAAATACGGCCCGATGATGCCGCCAGCCCATAAACCGCACCAAACAGTCACTCTTTGTGGGTGCATTGGTTTTTCGACAATCACTCTTGGATTCTCATTTGCTCAAATGCGGCAATTCTGTTTATTGACGAATCCACTGAGGTGAAAAGGTGCCTCATCACTGAAGATGATTTTCTTCGAAAATTGATCATCCACTGTTGCCATTTCTTGGAACCATTGAGTAAGTCTGAAATAGAGAAATGTCAAATAAAATTCGGAATAAAACTTGGCGTTTAGGTAGGGTTCACATTCAACATCGGCCCTTACAATTTAACCATCCTTTATTAAAGGAATTAAATCTTCAAAATATTTTTGACGTTTTCTTTTTCTTCAAAATATAGGCAATTTTTTTCATGAACTAAAACAAATGTAAATTGGCTTAAATTAAGCTCTGATTTATGGGGCAGCAATAATGGAATTTTAAAATTTTTGATTTTTTATTTTTTTAACATAGATATTTACATATTTTTTAAATTTAGATATTTTCAAAACCAAAAGTCCCACTATTAATAATATGCTAATCATTAGACAAAAAAAATATTTTTTGTCTTCAATCACGAAATTAATTGATCCAATTAATTTTTAATTGAAATATCTTCAATCACAGAAATGACAGTATCAATTAAAAAACAATTGAAAGTCAATAAAAATTAATTGATACTATTAATTTTTGTGATTGATTTTTGTTTCAATTAATTTTTAATTAATTTTTTTTTTAACTCAATTAAGACTTTAATTGGAAAAATGTTTGTGAAAATTTTTTCTGAGTAGATTTATTTTGCTACCATAAGTGAGCGCTTATTATTTTTTGCCAATATTAGCCTACTCCGAATTCTAGAAAATTTAAGACACTTACTGTGTTAATTACACTGAAAAAAACAGTGAACCCACCAGGAAGAAAACTTTGAGTTAATTTTAGAAAATTTGGAAAATTTTTATACAATTTTAACTAAACAGTATTACAAATGCTGGCATCACGCCGAAAACATTTTTCGACAAATTCAAGAAAAATTATTAGACATAAATAATTGTTTTCACTTGTTGAAGAAAATTTTGTAGTTTGAAGGAAAAAATTGGAGTTCAAAATTGCAAGAATGTCTTTAGTGACATATGAAGTTCATGAGAAATGCGAATTTAGTAAATCTTTATGCTTAAATTGTGTATAATTTTTTCCCCGTTTTTTAGTTCATTTAACTAACGTTCGCAATAAATTATTAGAGTAAAGAAAACTTTCTCCAAACATAATAATTCCATGAAATAAAATAAAATAAATTGGTGAAATAGAGAGTTCACTTTTTTAGTGTAGTTTGTGGTATATAAAGACTGATTTAAATTAATTATTTCCCAACAAGAGGTTATTACAAATGACTACAAAACTGATGACCAGAATTCCATCGAAAAATCATCTTCACCCATTTCCACCCGGGTGGCTGCGACGACAAGCATAATGGTTAAATCTGAAGCTCTATAGAAGTCTCTCCACAGCAAACAGGACCATTGGACTAATGTTTTCGCCATGCAAAATTTCATGAAAAAGTTATTGTTTTTGTTCATTACTAATGACACATTTTTCTTTGAATATTAAAATAACATCCCTATTATAAAAATATTGTCAATATTTATATCTCTTTGAATTGCATTTTTTGTATGTGGTAACTTCTCACAAATTATTTTTAAATTATAAAAAATATACGTCGACTTATACAATTAAATTAAAATTTTGTATTTATCTTTTTTATAGTTATTTCTTCTCATGGCGTGACCCTGCTTTGAAGGGTGTTGAAGAAGATTGGTTGAGTGCCAGAAATTATTGTCGCAGACGTTGCATGGATTCCGTTTCATTGGAAACTAGCTTGGAAAATGAATGGATTAAACAACGTGTTGTTGGTGAAAATGTAAGTTTCGCATATAATTTGATTGAAAAACGACATGAGTTTATGAAAACACAAGATCTATAAAAAAAATTGTGGGAAATTTTTTATAAATCGAAATTCTTTCTATAAGGAAAAATTCACTTTTTTCTATTTATATGAGATATATAGCAGATGCTAGAATTTTGAATGTTTTTTTTTTCATGAATGAAAATCTAATGACTTTGCTCTTAAATTTGATTTGTTTTATGTAGTGATTGCTATCGTGAGTGATTACTTACATTTATTCCCATTCGTGATTCTGCGTTTTTAAGCCCTTCGCTATAAGGCATGATTTAGCACATGAGAAATAATTTTCACGATTGAATATCACTCTCGCGTATACCTTAAAAGTAAGGATTAAATATCACTTAATTACGACACATATTTGTATTCAGTATATATAACAGCAATGTACACATACATACATTTTTTTTGAAGTTGACTATTATGAAACAATAGGATGCATTAACTATAAACCCAAAAAAATACCATCCAAACATTTTTTATACGATTTTAATAATTCTTCGCTTATTTTGCTATTAAATAATAGTAGTACCATTGCCATTATAATAGCACCATTGCCATTAAAAGTTGCATCAGTTTAGTAAGCATAAACCTTCAAATGTTTATGCAAGAGTATGTGTAAATTTGAATTTCACACCTCAAAACAAAATCCTCAAATATAAAATGCGTAACACACAATTCGAGTAAATTAACTTAAATATTACATTCGAATACTTGCAACACATTCAATTTCAATAGAAAACATGCTATGCGTATAAATTTTGCAGCCAATAATAAAATCCTCTCAATGATATCGATGGTGATGCCGATGCCGGTTGATTATAATACCAGCCACAGTAGTAACACAAGTACTATCGATTTATAAAATGTATATTTTTTTTTTCAATCATAGTTTGTGTATTTGTATTTAAAAAAATAGTGGTGAAATTCAATTGAAGACACAACGAGTCAACTGAAAATAGCCAAACAAACTAAATGAAATTCAAGTTAAATGAACAGAAAATAGGAATTACATAATATATTCAAGCTAACTTGAGCCTGAATGTCGTTTTGTAGGGAGGCAAAATGAGGGGGGCAGTTTGTCTGGTGGGCACATTTATCGCAGTTGCGAAAAAAGATCATGCTTTGCATTGAACTCTACATCTGCACACAAAAAATTTCATCACCAATTTTGTTAAGACTCAAGTTCATAGCAACATAGCACAGCATTTTTTTGTGAGTGCCAATAAGGATTAAGGAAAACATTTTTTTAAACAAATTTTATACATTCAAAGTTACAAATCTGTTGTAGCATTGTCATAGAGTTATATAACATTTGGAAGGTGTATTTTCTTTTGACGTCATCTTTCAATATAACAAAAAGAAAGTAACCAAGTCTATTAACCTATAAGTTAACGTAGTACAGACAAATGTACTACTACAGACAAAAGATTGAAGACACAAACTTTGAAATAACACTAAAGAAACTTCCGGAAATTCCAATGGTTGAGTAGTTCAAATGAGTCGTATTGGAAGGAGTTTTTAATGGAGTATTAACAACTAATTTATATTTTACACTGAAAGAAGAGTTTTGTTTTCTGAGAAACGAAATTTTAGACAAGCAAAGTTTTCTTTTGACGCTAAAAAATTAACATTAAAAGCTAATAAAAAGGTTTAGAAACAATCGTTGTCTCACTTATTATAAATTCAAATTTATTTGTTCTAAACGAAAATACTTTATAAGAAAGGGGAATTTCGTTTGTCTAAAATTTCGTTCCGGAGAAATTTTCTATACGAAAATTCATAATGTACTGGATGCCAAAGGTTTTTAATAAAACAAATTGATAATAATTTCTTTCTAAAAAACGTTCGTAATAAGTTTCTTCTATAAAAAGTTAGGAAAATTTAAGTTATCATTGTCATAATGTCAACCTAATAAAAAAGGTTTCTTAAGTACGGATTTTCTTTAAAACCTTCACAGCGAACAATTTCCATAAAAAAAATTACGGACATACGGACTTTGATAATAAAAATATATTTCAATAGTTTCAATTTACAAGAATTTATTAATTCTTTGTCTTCATCAAATCTTGCAAATATTTCACTTACATATTTCCAGTTTCCTTTATCAGGTGTGAAAGTACACTGTTACAAAAATATGTTTTTCATATGTTACGAAGTAAACAAAATGTGTTTCGGACACAATTTTTAAACACAATATATTTAAGTGCAAACATGTAATGTTCCTAAACTAACATTAAATGTTTGGGTCACGTATGTTAATATGTTAAAATATATTATGTTTGGTGTACGAATGTTTCATAAAAATAATATGTGTGAATGTAAACATATATAAATTTACAAATTTCGAGTAAACATATATATGTTCTGAAATTTTATTCAGAGAACGACAGAGAGACAGTATAAGGGAAGAAATAGAGATGGAAACCGGGAGAGTTGGCGAAAGATTTCAACATAACACAGCGAAAGAATCAAAAGAGAGCAATTTCTGTGAAACCGCTTGTGTGTTGTTTCGGAAAACTGTTTTATGATAAGACCCAAAATTTGATATGCTTAACATAAGTATAATTTTATTTCATTTGAATATCAGAATGTGCATTCGGAGTAATGAGAATAGGCATTCGGAACAAAGAGAAAAGACATTGAAAAAAAACTTGTGGACATGTGTTTCGTTTATCATTTTGGCATTATGTGCATTTTGGCATATTTTCTTGGTTCGCTAAAAGAAATCGGAACGTACGAGGTGTAAAATTGAAAAAGTTTAGTTTCTTTAAAACGAATTTTTAAAGAAAAGTAAAAGGCAAAACAATCTTCTTTGGGAAAATTCTTCGGAACATATAATATTTTTGGACTCAAAATGCTTCAAAACATATAATATGTTTGCATAAAACAAACATATTAATATTTCGGCAGTATCCAATAATATATGTGCTTCCTGCAAAATATGTTTGGAACTTATGTTAAAGTATCGATTTTTTTTGAGGGTGTAGGACAGTGCCAGAGATAATCCAAGATTTAATTGGCGAGTACAATTAAATCTTGTAAGACGTGTATTCGTTACTACTAGTCAATCCTATTTGATTCCAACTTGACCAATTGTGGCCCGTGAGAATTTTCACGTCTTTACTAAACGACATCGTTCAGCATTTCTTTGGTTTTGATCTCGTTCGTAGTGTTCCGGTCATCTTTCCCAGTGCTCAGCATCTAATCCTTTATCTCAGCCTAACTGATCTCAAATAATCATCACCAATACTCCAAGCCCTGTCCTCTCCCCCATACTTTATCCTTCTTTGTGATCATTTAAAAAGTGGTCCCCGATTCTATTAACGTGTCTTTGTGAAACCCTGTACTCACACTTAGCAGCTTCGTGAAAACAGAACAATTCATCTCCTCGGGAGCTATGTCTCTGGCTCCGTGAAAAACCCAAGTATTATACTTCTGTTGAATTAGAATGATCACCCACTGTTATTTAAAATATCCTCCGGTGGTTCCTCTTGCTCCTGGTCTATATGTGACTAAAATTAATTTTAACTTAAAAGTTAAAAAAAATGTGTTTAGTCTATTTATTAAGAAAACAAATCTTACAAAATCGTCTGAAAATATTTTTATCAAAAACAAATACAGGGCCCCATCTATTAGCCTTAATAATATCTAGGTCCAATGCCAACTTCTAGAGTACTGCAAAGTAGTTTGTTGCTTAAGTCATTTGTTTTGTGACAAACCTATCGGCAAAATAAGTTCAAAGTAATTATGAAAATCATGAATGAATTCATACCAAATTTTGGTTAATTTAGTAAGATAATTGCATTTTAATAAGCTTCTTATTAATGATAGTTTGTAAAATCAACGAAAATTTAAACAATTAAAAGATCTATTGTCAAATAAAAGATTAGCTGGCATCAGCATCGATAGAAAAAAAGATAACATACATAATTTCACACCATTATAGCCTAGTGACTGACTAACAAACTGACATTCATTCATGGAACAAGAAATGAATACAAAAATTAGTTTTTTTTTTGCTGGCATTGCCAGACGATTATATGCAAAGTTCAAAATCAAAACATTAAACAAATGGGAGATGACACTTATTAATATGATTAAACAAATGTGGTTCTCTCCATGTATTTGGATTGTGTCACAATTTTTTTTTGTGTGTCGTTTTTGACAAAGAAACTACTTTAGGGCAAAAAATATTAATTGTTATGGTTTGAGCTATGACCACAGTGTTGTATATTAGCCTCAAATTAATGATACAAAAAAAATACATTTTGGAGGCTTTTACATATACAAGATAACCTTTATCTTAAAGGTGATATACATATTAACAAAAGCGTGATTTAAAATGAAAAAATATTGTATGCATTAAAAAAGAAAGATGTCAACAAAATGTCCAATCAACAAAAGAAATACTACAAACAAAAACAAATGAACAAAAACCTCTAGTGGTTCCCCTCCATTGCTTTGATTGTTGTTGTTGTTACATAAAACTAACTCCATTCAATACATTTGCAAACATTACAACTCATGCTCGTTTTTACATTTATGTATTACATTTCTTTATTTTTTGTTTTAATTAAATTACCCATTGCCAAAAATAGTCGACCCAATGACTGAATACGATTTATCGTCGCCTTCGTTATGGACATGCATTAACACTTCCGGATGTTTGCTCAATATCATGCAGACATCTGTGTACTTGTTCACTGTAAAGACATAGCAAATATTTAAGATCGTTCACATTTGTTATAAAATCCCGTAATACAAAGGAGTTATGTTTTTTCTTAGGAAATTAAGTTTATTTGCTATGAGAAAATCATAAAATATTTTTTGGGCAAGCAAGCAAATATTGTAATATGTCATCAAACTTTTTTCATAAATAATTGTAAATCATAACTATAACCCGCTGAAAATATTTTTTAGATAAAATTATATATAAAAACTTTATTAAAAAAAGAATTCTCTACAAAAAAAAAATATAATCAATATCACTTAAAAAAAGTGAACTCAACACGAAGGGATATGTAGGCTAATAATAGAAAATGTTAAATAACTGTATTACAAACTCCAATTTACTTGACAGAATTATATTATTTTGTGTTAAAGAAAATTTCTTAGTTGGAGGGAAAAATTAGAGTACAAAATTGCAAAAATGTCTTTATGCTAGGTTAGGTTAGGTTATGTGGCAGCCCGATGTATCAGGCTCACTTATACTATTCAGTCCATTGTGATACCACAGTGGTGAACTTCTCTCTTATCACTGAGTGCTGCCCGATTCCATGTTAAGCTCAATGACAAGGGATCTCCTTTTTATAGCCGAGTCCGAACGGCGTTCCACATTGCAGTGAAACCACTTAGAGAAGCTTTGAAACCCTCAGAAATGTCACCAGCATTACTGAGGTGGGATAATTCAGCGCTGAAAAACTTTTTGGTGTTTGGTCGAAGCAGGAATCGAAACCACGACCTTGTGTATGCAAGGCGGGCATGCTAACCATTGCACCACGGTGGCTCCTTCCTTTAAGGATTTTGGTATTGATTCCGAGCTTCTTTAAAATAAAAACATTTTTTAGCGACCTATCTGGCTTTAAATCTAGGAGCAATAAAATTAAAATTAGGTTACAGATCTCATTTATCAAATTTTCATTCTCTTTAATAAAGGTATTCACGTACAAACAAATGTCAGTTTAAAAATCTAAATTATAACGGATACTTCAAAGTAAAACACGTTTTCTTAATCCAAAAAAAAAACTTTGAACCGAAGACGCTAAATCCTCAAAACAAGTCTTATTTTGAAGCCTATATTTGAAGCGTTTTTATCTTTAATCTTAAGTTTCAATATTTCAGTTAATTTAAGGACAATTTCTTTAAATCAAAAATGTGTTTCTTTACTTTAAGTAAAATTAGCCTTAGTTCAAAGACTTGTGACTTTAACGGAGAGACGCAAATTTACAAAATTTGTGTCCTAAATTTAATGAAAAAAAAATTTGAAGCAAAGATTATAAACCTTATTTTAATTAAAATTTCATTATTTTAAAGAAATTTGTCCTTAATATTTTGTAAATTTCGCATCCTAAAATTTAGGTTGCGAAATCTTTAACCCTCAGAAATGAGGTGGGATAATCCACCGCTGAAAATCTTTTTAGTGTCCACGACCTTGTGTATGCAAGGCGGGCATGCTAACCATTGCAACACGGTGGCTCCCTAGGAGCCCCCATAGACAAGTTCTCATGGACCCAATAGACAAACTCTTAGGAATCTGTTTCATTATGGGCATCTGAATGGCACCAGGAATGATAATTTTTTGAAATATGTTGAACAATAGGTTATTCTGATAACTCTATTTAACTAAATATGTAGATCTAATAAGATTTTAATATCAAAGTATGGAGATAAATAAATTGTGATTATTTAAAAATTGCGACAAACTGGAGGACCGGTACAAGTCTTGTGATAGGCCCGTCAGTGGCAATTTGCACCAATTAGGGTCTTTATTCTTTTTTTTTTGTATAGATTTTCCCCTTTTTAGTCTATTTAACTAAAGTACACAAAACATTAATTTGGGCGTTTTCTATTTGCAAAAAATATGTTGCCTTGATGTTACATTACTTTTTCCCTCATTGTACTTTCGCCCAAATAATAGTGTCAATATTTATTCATAATATTGAGAGGGATATAATATCCAAAATCTATGACAGTGTCCTTACACCTTTTTTCTCAATCGAAAACGCCATATGTCAAGGAATCTTTCTCATATTGGAGAAATTGTAACTAAAACATAATAATTTCCATGGACTTAAATTGGTTTTAGTAACCTGGAGGATTCACTTTTGTTTTGAGTGAAGTTTTTATAAAAACCTTTTCATATCAATTGTCCTGTGGACAATTGAAGCGCGCGCAAAGAACTTCCAAGCAAATGATTGCCAGAAATACTGGACATGTGGACAACGTACCACAATTTGTTTTTTTGTTTTTCTCAAATTCCGATATATAAAAGTCAACCCTCGTATTACAAATATCAACAAAATTTAAGACTTTAATTACACTATCATTTTAAAGAAGACACTCTATTATTGAATATCTTCAAGGAAATTGAAAATTATGGACATTACACTTGACGTTATGGGAATTTAATGAGCCCCTCTCTTGACCTCCACCACTCATAAAAAAATAATTAAAATTCACATAACACCTCAGAGTCAAGTGATATGTGGAAAATGGGCTTAAAACATTATTTGTACATACTTTCATAACTGTTAATGGAAAGCCTTTTCTTATGACTATTGCTGTTTGTTGTAAATTATTACAACAACATGCGGGAGAAAGTTCCTCTTAACGAGATTGTAAAGCATTGTAACAATAAAATATTATTATAGACCATGGTTTAATAACACAAAAAAAAAACAAAAGAAGAGTGCTGAAAGAAAAGGTGGGGTTCACCGTTAAATTCATTTGTTTATAAAGTCGAAAATGGTTACAAGTGATCTTCACTGTATACAAAATACCATTCCATAACCAACGTCTTATCAAGCATTAGTTTATATGGAGAGGGTGTGTGATCAACTGAAAGTGTTGACAATTTACGATGGTTTATTTGTAAGCACGATATGTTGTTTGTATATCTCCACCAAAACCTAAGTTAACAATGAGGGCTTATTGTGCAGTATGATTTTGGTAACAATGGTTGCCAGTTTTGTTCAAAATATGACTGTATTAGTATACAGTCATATTTTGAAAGCGTTTCATGGTTCTAGCAATAACTTTATATATTTATTTAATAGATTTGTGTTTTTAACATTTGTATTTAAATTGTTTTATATTTTTGCTACATAAATGTGCGAGGGAAATTAAGGTGGTATCGCTTGGTGTCAATGGGTAATATATTTCACTTTTGTAAAACACCTGATAATATTTCCATATTTTAAATATCTTCCTCAGGTAATACTCCATTATAAAAAATGTTGGAAAAATAATTATTTGGTATACATTTACGGTTAATGACTTTATATTACACGCTTTTTTCGTGTGGATAACTTAAATTATTTAAGTCATTCACCAAGGAAATGATAATGGTGCGTTTAATACAGATTATCAAGTCTGAATAATAAGAGTTCGTTTCTCAAGTCTTTTGGCTAAAGTTCGTGTCTTAAGTCTTTCGTATAACAGTAATGGAAGATTGACTCTTCCAATATTTCTAACAATAGGAATCAGTAGTTTCTCCAATAAGTAGAATGTAAGAGGGACATGACAATCCGAAACAGCTGCACTCAAAAAAAAAGTTGAATCTACCAGGAAGGAAATGGGTATTATAGTATTTCACCCATGGTAATATTTCCATATTTTAGACATCTTATCAAGGTAATACTCCGTTATGAAAAATGTTGGAAAATAATTATTGGCTAAAGTTCGTGTCTTAAATTTCTTGGTTTATACTCGGTTTGGTTTATACCTCATATATAACAGTATTTGAAGATTGACGTTGCCAATATTTCTAAATTTGGAATTTATACTTTTCCAAATGAATAGAACATAAGAGAGATATGACAATTCGAAACAGCTAAACAAAAAAAATTAACCCAACTGGAAGGAAAATATATGTTAGTTTTAGAAATTTGTAAATTTAACTTTAACTTAAATTGGCTATATTGCTCAGGTGAGTTCACAATTCTTTTGAATGTGTCATGACGCCATTTTGGACAAAGACTAACAAATATCCAAATGGGATCTGCTTCATTCAATGAAAAAAATATTCCTAATATTTTTCAAATTTTCATTTTTAGGAAATATTTAATTTAAAAAAATTAATTTAATTTTCTAATCATAACAAAAATCAAACACAGCAACCAGTTGGATCAATTAAATTTTCAATTGAATAAATTTATTTAATTAATTGACGATGGTGAATGATATTATCATATCCGTTCTCTTAGATTGTTATATAATGGACATTATAATGACATATTTTGTTACATAAAGCAAAGCTCGTCACAATAACGAAATTCGAACTTTGGCCCTGACTCATTTGTTTTTCTTAGATATGTATATCTCTCCTTCTTTCAATAAGTTTTTTTCGATTTTATAAAATGTTTACTATCCACTTTTTCTTATATTTAAGTCTTATATAGAGATTACTCTCTGTTTTTCCTACGATTTCTCGATTTTAATAAATGTTTTCCATTGTATTTTTTTAATTTTCTTATAGGTAAAATATATCTGGACCTCTGGCCGTCTCTGCGATTTCAAAGGTTGTGAACGTCCCGATTTGCAACCTGCCAACATCAATGGATGGTTCTGGACAGCCACATTACAAAAATTGGCTCCCACCAATGAACGCAGCCAAGGTGATTGGTCTCCCAATGGCGGTATTGGCCTCCCTCAACCTGATAACCGTGAATACAAACAAAATGGTGCTCCCGAAAATTGCTTGGCTCTTTTGAATCAATTCTACAATGATGGTGTCAACTGGCATGATGTGGCTTGTCATCACAAGAAACCATTCGTCTGCGAGGAGAACGATGCTCTCTTGAAGTATGTCCGTTACACCAATCCCCAACTGCGTATTTAAGTTAATAGAGAACAAAGAAGAAGGATGTGTTGAGCATAAGCGGCATGACGAATGAGTGACCTCAGCTGCATCCCATTCCCCCAATTCCCAAATCTTTTAGAAACCAAAAAAATTCTATATATAACCCCATTTCGTTCTATGTATATTTTGGCTCTGATTTAGACTTTTATATCCTATCCCTTCTCACCTTCCATTTTGTTTAGTTTAATTTTAATTTTTTATATTAATTTATGTTAAAAATAAAAAGAAACCAAAAGTTAAATACTAAAAAATGATGTTGTATCAATGTGCTTCATTTGTATTTATAAAAGTGCAGTGACGGTGGTCGAAACCTCTCAAACTTGGACACTGTGAAAACCTGGTATCTTTCAAAAGTGGTAACCTAGAAAGCTTAACCTACGGATAAGCTAAACTTACATCTGTGGGGCTTATCATAGTTTATCATCATGTGGACAAAAATTGTGGATTTTGTTTTAAATTGTTTTACTTACACCGATTCTATATACAAATCTTTGTCATTTCAACACGTTTTTGGCTACACTTTCTTTTATTTATTGTGTAACAAAAAAATCACATTCGCGGTACGCATTTTCATGAGGGAGAGCGAAACACTAAAAAACACGAGGCAGTTCTCGAGATTCACACAATCTACAATTGGCCACCTATCTTGGAGAGATCTAGCCAATATCCTTGTAATACTACGTTCGCACTAGACACCAAATTCTCGTAAACGAGGATTTTAGTCGAAATTCTCCTAGATCTCATACTACGTTCGCATTAGACACGAAATCCTTCTAAAGGCCGGTACTCTGTTCGGTTTTCGCGTTGAAACTCCATACAAAACCAAAACATGCGAAAAACTAGCGAAATTTTTTCCATTTGTGGTACTTTGTTTTTTTCGAGTTGAAAAACTGACGTAACTCGCGTGTTCAGTATTTTCATAACATGGCGCCATTTGCAATGTGAATTAAGAAATAATTTATTTATTAAACTGATTTTTGTGAATTTATAACACAAAAATGGATCTGATTATTATTTAAAAATGTAATCTGATGATTGATAAAACTAACATGGAATTGTATTTCCATAATAAACTAGCAACCAACATCTACCGCTCCCTACTATATGGTAGAATATAAATAATTTATATAATATGAAATTTAAACACAAATGTTAACAAAATAAAAGCTTTATTTGGTGAATTATATTTTACAATCGTTTCATTTGTACTGGGCATCGGGATAATAAACACAAAACATAATTTAAACAAAAGGAGGCACAGCAATTGATGTTCCAAACAAGCATTAGCACTTCAAGCAACATGTATAGTACCGAGGTAGCAATGAATGGAATCACAAGAATTAACTGCTATGTTCCAAAAAATAAAATGCAGCACTGTAAAATTAGTTTTTTAATTCCATAGATATTTGTAAAATAACTTCGCCTGCTTCTTCTTTTTCAAATTATTTATTTTGTATGCGTGTGTGTGTAAATCGAGCAACTAGTTGCGTATGTATATGTAATCATTTCGTGACAGTCTGCGATGTTGTCAATACATTTCGACGAAATAAACGCAAAAAAGTCCCAAAATGGCTGTTTTTTTCCCTCAAAATATATTGTCAACACTATCATTTTTCAACGCGAAACAATGATTTAGGGGAACTTTTTTCGCACCAACAAACAGAGTACCGGCCTTAAACGAGGATTTAAGTCGAAATCCTCCTAGATCTCAATAGTCTAATATCAGCTGGCTCGTAGAGGATTTCAACAAAATCACTTTCAAAATCCCCTATACTGCCTTGTACAACTGTGGTTTTAGTACTAAAAATGCGCTTTTTGCAACCCTGCCCCAATTTTCCTTGTAGATGACATGGGTGAATAAAGAGGTTGTCACGATTACAAAACCAAAATTTTCTATATGTTGTTTGCAATTTTAAGAAGTCAAAATCAGCTGATAAAAGAATCGTATGGCATTGTTAGAAGTGGCTATTATTTATTCTTTCAATTGTCCTGAAAAAAATAATTCAAATCCAGAGAAAAGCGAAAGTTCAAATTTAATTGCGTCACCTATGAGTGATTTTGAAGTGGATAATTCATCCGAGGAACGCGATATGACACAAATAAGACTATAATACACACCAAAGTTAAGAAAAAACAGACATTACGCTCAACAGTAAAATTCAACACATTAGTAATAATTTCTCAAGTGTTATCCTCAAATTGAAATGCATAGCTACTCAATAATTTCTCAAACAATTTTCGATGCCAGTGAAATTAAAAATTAACATTATTGCAAATACTTTTCAACCAAAATTTGTATAAATGATATCCCCATTTCTAATTGAAAGTCACAGCCAAAATTCAATGCATTTTGTATAATTTATTCATTTTCGTCAAAATAATATATATAATAATACATTAAAAATACACTACAATAATAATTGAAAAATAAATATCTTATTGAACAAATAAGAAAACAAGTACATACGGCCGCAAGTTCGGCCAGGCCGAATCTTATGTACCCACCACCATGGATTGCGTAGAAACTTCTACGAAAGACTGTGATTTAGTCCATACATGGTATATATTAGACAAAAAAGTTATGTATAGTTAAGTCTACAAATAATTACGAATCGATATGAACTTTTTGTACGTAGAGAGCCAGAATTGAAATATGGGGGTCGCTTATATGGGGGCTATATACAATTATGAACTTGATATGGACCAATTTTTGTGTGATTGGGGATCGATTTATCTGAGGGCCATATATAACTATAGACCGATATGGACCTAGTTAGGCATGTTTTGGCATGGTTGTTAAATATCATATACTACCACCACGTACCAAATTTAAAGCAGATCGGATGAATTTTGCTTCTCCAAAAGGCACCGGAGGTCAAATCTGGGGATCGGTTTATATGGGAGCTACATATAATTATGGACTGATAGGAACCAATTCCTGCATGGTTGTTGGATACCATATACTAACATCACGTACCAAATTTCAACCGAATGGCAAGAATTTTGCTCTTCCAAGGGGCTCTGGAGGTCAAATCTGGGGATCGGTTTATATGGGGCCTATATATAATTATGGACCGATATCGACCAATTTTTGCATAGGAGTTTGAGGCCATATATTAACACCACATACCAAATTTCAACTGAATCAGATGAATTTTGGTCTTCCAAGAGGTTCCGGAGATCAAATCTGGTGATCGGTTTATATGGGGGCTATATATAATTATGAACCAATTTTTGCATGGTTGTTATAGACCATATACTAACATCACGTACAAAATTTCAGCCGGATCGGATGAAATTTGCTTCTCTTAGCGGCCTCGCAAGCCAAATCGGGGGGTCGGTTTATATGGGGGCTATATATAATTATGGACCGATGTCGATTTTTGCATGGTTGTTAGAGACCATATACTAAAACCATGTACCAAATTTCAGCCGGATCGGATGAAATTTGCTTCTCTTAGAGGCCTCGCAAGCCAAATCGGGGGATCGGTTTATATGGGGGCTATATATAATTATGAACCGATGTGGACCAATTTTTGCGTGGTTGTTAGAGACCGTATACTAACATCATGTACCAAATTTCAGCCGGATCGGATGAAATTTGCTTCTCTTAGAGGCCTCGCAAGCCAAATTTTGGGGTCCGTTTATATGGGGGCTATACGTAAAAGTGGACCGATATGGCCCATTTGCAATACCATCCGACCTACATCAATAACAACTACTTGTGCCAAGTTTCAAGTCGATAGCTTTTGTTCGGAAGTTAGCGTGATTTCAACAGACGGACGGACATGCTCAGATCGATTCAGAATTTCACCACGACCCAGAATATATATACTTTATGGGGTCTTAGAGCAATATTTCGATGTGTTACAAACGGAATGACAAAGTTAATATACCCCCCATCCTATGGTGGTGGGTATAAAAACAACAAAACTTTAAATATCCCAAACATTATATGTAAACACTTTGCATACATTATTCGATTTCCTTCCTTTTGGTGTCATAAAACTTCACTAAAATGAATTAATATGCGGGCAATTTCAAATTAGGAACGTGCTGGACCGCGTGTTGGAGATGGAATTCTCAAAATATTCATTTTTAGCTGATAATAGGATGTAAATTATATCAAGTTTTTAACAATTTTAATTGTTAGGTTAGGTTAGGTGGCAGTCCGATGTATCAGGCTCACTTAGACTATTCAGTCCATTGTGATACCACATTGGTGAACTTCTCTTATCACTGAGTGCTGCCCGATTCCATGTTAAGCTCAATGACAAGGGACCTCCTTTTTATAGCCGAGTCCGAACGGCGTTGCAGTGAAACCACTTAGAGAAACTTTGAAACCCTCAGAAATGTCACCAGCATTACTGAGGTGGGATAATCCACCGCTAAAAAACTCTTTGGTGTTCGGTCGAAGCAGGAATCGAACCCACGACTTTGTGTATGCAAGGCGGGCATGCTAACCATTGCACCACGGTGGCTCCCAAATTTTAATTGTTAAGCCACTCATTTTTCATCGGTCATGGTCTTAATGTTTACAAAAATGTAGCATCCAAAGATTTTAGTTTTTTGCAAAGATATTTAAATTTAGTGACTTCTCTAAAATCTTGATTTAATTTCTCATATTGACTTACCAATTATTATAAACTATTTGAAGCAGTTCCAGTTACTTGTCCAACATTTTTTCATCAGTAAGTTTTGTAATGTTTTCAAGAACGTAGAATTCATAATTATAGTTTTCGGCAAAGAGATATACATTTAGTAACTTCCTTAAATTATTATTTCATCTTTTATTTTCAATTACTTATTATTATAAACTATATGGAGTAAATTCAGTTATTTGTGTAGAATTTTCCAATTTTTTTATTTCTTCCAATTGACCACGAACTTTGTTGCACAAAGAAGTATTAAAAATCACATGGTGTTTTTCGTTGCATTTTAGGGTAATGTTTTGTCAAAGTTTTCTCATATTATCTTCAACACCTTTTCAAAGATTTCTCTTTTGTGCGACTTTAGTCGCATGCGTGCGAAGCAATTTGAAGCAATTTTTATAAATGCGAATTCATCATCGTGCGCCTTACGTGGGAGCCACCGTTGTGCAATGGTCCTCCTTGGTCATGGATTCAACCCCGGTTTCGACCAAACACCAAAATGTGTTTCAGCGGTGGATGCTGAGTGTTTCAAAGCTTCTTTAAGTACTTCACCTCTGTTTGAACTCGGCTATAAAAAGGAGTCCACTTTTCATGAGCCCATAGAGCACTCATTAATGAGAGAGAAGTAAATCACGTATAGTATCACAATAACCTACACGGTATTCTGGTTTGTTCAGTCATTGTTTTATTGCATACCATTTCAACCACTACATCCGTTCTAGTACCAACAATTTTTTGATTTTTTTTTTTTAGAGCCAGAGAGAAGTTTTTGCTAGAGATTTTTTTGTCAGTAAAAACTTGTAAGAGTTTGTCATAAACATAACATACGTGCAATATATTCCACAGAGTCAATTATAAGTGTAGTATATAAATATATATTTTTATTATTTTAATTCATTTAAAGGTACTGGATGGCGTTCGCGTACATTTCTGCTATTTTAGCAAAGAGAAAAAAACTCATTTTTACTCGAGTTTTAAGTTCGAGTTTAACCGATGAAGTGAAAACTAAATCAGCAAATAAGGCATAAAATTATACATATTTGTTGCAAATTTTATTATAACTTGATGGGAAATAGCCCAAAGCAAATTTTCACAAAGTTTGAATTCCTTAAAATGGATTATTAAAGAAAAGTAACTCTAACTTCATACCCACCTTAATAATTCATTTTATAGAAATTAAACTTTATGAAAAGTTGCTTTGGGCTATTCCCCATCAAGTTACAATAAATTTTGGATCAAAGAGTTAAAATGTTATACTTGTTTTATGCTCTTTACAGACTATCAGTTATTCCGGACGACAGTGCTCGTGTCGAACATATCCCATATATTGTGCACATTATCAGCCTGTTTCTGTATGTCGAACGAGCTCTATCGATCGACTGAAATGGAGACAAACAGCTGAATCTATAACCAAAAATCAGCTGTTTCTGTGCATCTCAGTCGATCGATAGAGCTCGTTCGACATACAGAAACAGGCTGTATAAGTTAAGTCCGAATGCATAATCAATACTGCTGCATGTTTATGGGATCGATAACACATTTACCGATTATTTAGTCATCGCCGACAAGTCGTATCGATCCGACACACTGTAAGATTCTTTACAAACACCGACATTCCGTCCGGACTAACTGATAGTCTGTAAAGCGCATTACTGATTTAATTTTGGTTTTAGCGGCTAAACTCGAACTTAGTACTCACCTTATGTTAAGTACTAAGTTCGTTTATGCGAAAAACGGATATCTTCATCTATCTCCGTAAATAGGGTGTCAAACCCAGGGATGTTAACTTATTTATGCGAAATAATATACCTGCCTATTTTTTCGTGCGAAAAATCCAGTGTTCTATAAATATGTGTTTGAAAATGCTCAAAACAAAAATAACACATTTTCTCGCGAAAACGTGGTCTTAGTACTAGGCTTAAAGGGCTAAATAAACGAAATCGAAACGAAAGTCAATGCGAACGAAGACGTAACGTAATCTCTAACTACCAGTTCATGGAACCCAAAATCGACTCGAGACGAATCGTTCGCCTAGAGTGAAACTAAAATAACTTTAGATATATTTTCTAGAAAGTCCTGAATTTTGTCATAAACTCATTATATATGATTTACTATCGAACACCGAAACAATTGGGATTTCACAGACTCTGGTTTTCGCGATATCAATATGTGATTTTTGACGAATCGTTCGTCTCGAGGCGAACGAAAATTCCACGAACATGTAGTAAAATTGGGTTTCTCTAACTCGATTATTCGCATTTGGTCGAACAGAAATGTCAAATCCACTCACTTTGCACAAACCTTTCTTTTTGTGAAAAAAGCATTCATAAATAGAGAAAAACTTAATAATTGATAACTTGATTAACGCTTTTTGGTGCAAATATATAATAAAAGTGGTTTATATCGATCTATTTCTCTTTGTAATCGTCATATATACCGTTTAATGGAAATTCTAAAACGAACGGGCTACATATAATTATGGACCGATATGGACCAATTCCTACATGGTTGTTAGAGACCATATACTAACACCACGTACCAAAGTTCAACCGAATCGGATGAAATTTGCTCATCCATGAGGCTCCGAAGGCCAAATCTGAGGATCGGTTTATATGGGGGCTATATATAATTACGGACTGATGTTGACCAAGTTTTGCATGATTGTTGGAGACCATATACTAACACCATGTACCAAATTTCAGCCGGATCGGATGAAATTTCCTTCTCTTAGAGGCTCCGTAAGCCAAATCTGGGGATCGGTTTATACGGGGGCTATATAATTATGGACCAATTTTAGCATGGTTGTTAGAGACAATATACTAACACCATGTACCAAATTTCAACCGGATGGGATGAATTTTGCTCCTCCAAGAGGCTCCGCAAGCCAAATCTAATAATAAAGTGCGCTGCCTCCATCGAGAATAAAATCACTGGCTGATAGACGCTGCAACATGTAACTTGCCTCTTGTAAATCAACATCATTCTATTATTAATGAAAAAAAAATTATGTTAAATGTGTTGTGATAGTGGTATAAATGTTATATTTATAAGAATTTATAAATGTTTAATCATATTAATAAACATCTAAAAAATCGTGTTTTACTTGACCACAATGATTCTTTTACAATTATCTTAAAATGCACTTTTTCTGATTGTTTGAAGGGGCTCTTATTGCCGTAGTTCTAAATTTATTAAAAAAGACGCCTCATAATTGCACTCATGCCATACTTTTTTATAGTAACTTGGCGTGGTACAACTTCTCAATAGTGACGGCGCTTTTCTGACTAGTTTTGGATGTCGTGTACGATTGTTTTCGACGTGGTGGGGATTCTCAGAAGCGCTGTCAAATTCAGAAAATGTTGGCAGGTTATAATGTAGTGTATTATTATATATTTTATTTTGACGAAATTGAGTAAATTATACAAAATTCATAGAATTTTGGGTTTGACTTTCAATTAGAATACAAATTTTGGTTGAAAAGTATTTGCAACAATGTTAGTTTTTAATTTGACTCGTATTGAAAATTGTTTGAGAAATTATTGAGTAGCGATGCATTTCAATTTGAGGATAATACTTGAGAAATAATTGCTACTGTGTTGAATTTTACTGTTGAGGCTAATGCTTGTTTTTTGTTATGCGCTTTACAGACTATCAGTTATTCCGGACGACAGTGCTCGTGTCGAACATATCCCATATATTGTGCACATTATAAGTTAAGTCCGAAGGCATAATCGATACTGCTGCATATTTATGGGATCGATAACACATTTACCGACACACTCTAAGATTCTTTACAAACACCGACATTCCGTCCGGAATAACTGATAGTCTGTAAAGCGCATTAGGACCGCGATTTTCTCAACAATTTCTCAACTTGAATATTACCCTAATCCTTTGAAAAAATGTTTGAAAAATTGTTGAAATTTAGCATTTTTCAAACGTTTGTGTTCTTTCGCAATTGCTTTTGATCGGATATCAGAAATAGATTGTATATGAAGTTGAACTATAAAATTAATTATAGAATTTCCCTTATGCGCCGTCGAGTTATAAGTTTACCCGGACGACAGTACTGGTGTGGAACATATCCCATATGCGTCGTCCAGATTATAAGTATTTTCGGATGGAATGTCTGTATTTGTAAATAATCTTACAGTGTGGCCTATAGATACGAATTGTCGGCGATGACTAAATAATCGGTAAATGTGTTATCGATCCCATAAAAATACAGTGTTGGCGATCCCATAAAAATGCAGCAGTATCGATTATGCCTTCAGATTTAACTTATACGGCGTTCTCACCAAGCATGTTTAAGATTTTTTATGGGTTTTAGATTTTTTCCCTTTAAAGGTGGGTACTATGTTTGTTGGCACGAAAAAAACTTCACTTAACCATTCTTTCGCGTTGAAAAATGAGAGTGTTGACAATACATTTCGAACGAAGAAAACAGCTATTTTGGAGCTATTCCGCGTTTATTTCTCCGCAATTTAATTGACAACATCGCAAAATGTCATACTATTTTTACTTATACATACGCAGCAGCTGATTGTTTACATACACGCATTCATGATAATTGTTTTGAAAAGTGTTTTTCTACCAGTTTTTGGATTGTTTTGCAAAAAAATCTCATACAGCACTGGACACTAATAATTGTTAAGAATAAAGCTCCAGCCGCTCTACTCCTGGTGTCTTACCACATTCTGCAACAGCTTTTACAACATGTGGTACATTGTCGTCTTCAGCTTTTCCAAATGGATACCGTCAATTTGTAACGCACATCAAAAAAACATATAATTCCGGTGTTATGCAATCTTTTACATCATCCGCAGCAATGGGTTCATAATTCGTTCAGCAACAAACTTAATTCGTTGGTGTCCACAATATCTACATAATCGCATTGCATTAACAGTGGCCAAGAGTGTACTTATGCACATGCTGTTGCCGCCTCACTAGCAATTTCAACTCCAGTGGTCACCACCACATTTCCCACAAAGGATAATAACGCCATTTCATTTGCCAATGTTGTTACATCGGGGGGAACAACCAACTTAAGCCCATAACTCAAGTTCAAGGGTAGTTCCTAAGCCAAAGTCACTGTTCCCGACTTATATTTCGTCACAAAGGGATGTTAGTGTTCTATACCACACTCTTCGTTGACTGAAATTAATACATTGAGAAGCAATTGGCTGGTTTACTGAAGGATGTTATACTCTCCCAATGTATAAGTTCCAATAACTATTTCAGTCACGTTATGAAATTCAACCAGTGTTTTGAATTGATAAAATGCAAGAATGCCGCTAACTGAAATTTAAAAGCCACAACGAAATTAAATCGTTTCATTCCAGCCTATCGCAATCATTTTGGACAAATGATGAATACAAGAAAATTATTTTGCTACTAAAATAAAAATTATTTAATTATTTGCTATAAACATTTATTTTGGATATAACTTTGTTCAGAAAAATTTACTAATTTTAATTTAAAAAGTATAAAACGTATAAGTCCACCCAATTACTTATACCCCGGTATATAAAAATGAGACAAGTTCGATTATAATTTTATTATGATTTTTTATTAATTTGTACATTTATACACTATTTAAAGACCCTAGAACACAATGTTTTCTTTTCTGGATTATCAGCTTTCTTTCATTAATATTGTTATATTTAAAAATTTTTAATTATCATTTCTCATATTTAGCTTTCATGTTGTTTCCATTAAAAATTAAAATTGCATTAACATTTCTTTTGTTCAGTTCTCATTCATTTACGCCTCTTACACACAAAAAACGAGCTCGCTTAACAAATAGAAAAGGGAGCAATTACGAGGAGCGGTAAAATAATAAAAAAAAATACAATTCATTTCTTTGTAAAAAATGGGTGTTGAATGTAGAAGCACTGGGTTTACAGAGATAAGACGAAATCGTTTTTAAGCATATTTTAAAAAAGAAATCTTCATCGATTACATCTGCAGTATTATGACAATTAGCTTCTTCTACTTCTTCGTGTTCTGTGCAAACATTATGTTGCATAACATTAGTCAATTCTAAATTATCAGGGGATGATGATAAATGGTGGCCTGGTTGTATCTCTACAATATGACGCTGATGGAATGCTATTGTTGCTGATGGCTGAAGCGATGATGGTACTGTTGTAATAGGCGGAGTTTCCAACGGGCACCGGTCGCCGATTGGAAACTCCTAGAAGACATTCCTTAGGGGTAAAATTTCACCAACCATTTCTTCGCCAGCAAAATCCAATTTAACAACATCACCTGGTAAACATTCCTCCACATCAACTTCATTCTCCGCCGTATTTATACGGTTCAATGTCATTGTAATATCTGGACCAGACTTAAGTCCCACGGTAGCTCCTGCTAAAGCCATTGTAGTGGTGGGAACAACAACATTCGATCCAGCTGCTGGTGATACTATTGTGGATGATTGTGAAACCACCATTGCATTAGTATTGCATTTGTATTACTAACGGCAGCAACAGTCGATATTGCATTTGAAGAATTAGTAATAGTGGCTAATGTTGGAGTATTTGCTGCCACCCCAGTGGGACCACTCACTACTTGGGCGGCCGTTGTATTTGGTTGTTGCAATACAATATTTGCGGTCACAGCCACTGTGGTCGTGGCAGGTGTTGTGGGTGCTATGTTGGAGTTGTTCACTGTAGCTGATGTAGTCAGGGATGTGAGGGCAGATGCTACTGGGGCAGAAACGGCTACAGAACCAGATGCTGTTATATATGTTATATACATATAGCACTCCGTTATTTTTATTTCGTCAATCGAATTGCATTTTTAAATGACAACGCGAACCACTTTTGTATTCTAATTTAACACAAATCATTTGAATAAATCAATTATTTCTTAATTCACATTACAAATGGCGCCATGTTTTCAAACTAACTAATCTCAACATATGGAAGGATTTAAAGCCGACCTAATTAGGGACTATGCACTTTATGTCAGTTTTTCAACTCGAAAAAAACAAAGTACCACAAATGAAAAAATATTTCGGTAGTTTTTCGCATTTTTGGTTTTGTATGGGATTTCGCTTCGGAAACCGAACATAGTACCTACCTTAAGGCCGGTATGCACCTCTAGCGAAATTTTCGGTACCAAAAATTTATTTAAGTCTACAACAAAAAAACAGGGCTGTGTTCACAAATTTTAAACCAGCTAATCGCTTTTAAAAATTTTTAATATATGTTCTATCGAAAAATTTCATTCCCATAAGAAATGCATTGCTATTTATGCTAACGAAATTTTCGGTAGCGTTCAATTTCGTAAGCTGGTACGCACCTCTAATGAAAATAACAGGGTTGTCAAAAGCATATTTTGGCAGCAAACATTTAATTTATTACAATCATTGTGTGCGTAAAAGTTTTAAAAGGTCTGTAAATAATAAACAATTTATTTGAGGAATATTTGGAACATATATTAACAATTTTTAAAAGCGATTAGCTGGTTTAAAATTTGTGTACACAGCCCTGTTTTTTTGTTGTAGACTTAAATAATTTTTTGCTACCGAAAATTTCGCTAGAGGTGCATACCGGCCTTTATAAGCATTTTAAAAACGAGTCGTTTTCCCCATACAAAAAAGCATGTTCCTCCAAAACACGTTAATTTTATAATGTAAACGCCCCTAATTTGGAATATGCTCTCACTGAATATACTCATTTCAAAATATATGTCAAAATATTAAACCCTGCCAGCATTTCAAAGTTCCATTTCAACCTCATCGTTACCACAGACTCGTAAATGTCACTTCAACCATCATGAAAAGGTACATCAAAAAGTACATGCAAGTAATTTGCCATCCCTACTGTTAAAAAAGCCATTTTTTTTGTGAAACGCCAAGCGCAACCAGCTTGTTATATTTTAATTAAATAAAAACGAAAATAAAGTTCTGAAAACATAGATTATACGCTTAAAATTGTGAAAGGTATATTGGTGAACAATTTGGTGATTTTCCAAATGGAATAAAGTGATTGTTATTCAGATATTTTACAGACACGCTGCCTCCATGGAATAAAAACACTGGTTGATAGACGCAGCAACATGTAACTCGCTACTTGTAACTCAACATCATCATTAATGCCAAAAATTATGTTAAATGTAATGTGATAGTGGTATAAATGTTATATTTTTAAGAATTTGTAAATGTTTAATCAAATTAATAAATATCTAAACAAACGTGTTTTACTCGACCACAATGATTCTTTTACAACTATCTTAAAATGCACTTTTTCTGATTGTTTGGAGGGTCCCTTATTGGCGTCGTTCTAAATTGATCTATAAAGGCACCTAATAATTGCACTCATGCGAAACATTTTTGTAGTAACTTGGCGTGGTACAACTTCTCAATAGTGACGGCGCTTTTCCGACGAGTTTTTGATGTCGTATATGATTGTTTTCGACGTAATGGGGATTCTCAAAAGAGTCCCCAAATTCAAAAAATGTTGGCAGGGAAAATAAATTTCATAGAAAAAATGAATAAACAAAGCCTTTGGAGACCATAGGGACGTGAAAATAACTTAAAAAATGTTTTCCCTTTGCGATCACGGTTTTTATTTGAACAAATGGTGAGTATATTTGAATTTAAAGGAAATGGGAATTTCGAATTTCCATGGAAATTGTCAAACTAAAACATATCAACTCGGTATGAACGGTGAAATGTTTCAGAAAAACCAATGAGGAAAACGAGTCAGTGGGAACATAGCATTATATTATGGCCAATATATGGGATATGTTCGACACGAGCACTGTCGTCCAGATAAACTTATTGTCTAGACGACGCATTAATGTGATCGATAACACATTTATCGATTATTTAGTCATTGCCGAAAATTATTACCTTTTGGCCGCACTTTAAGATCTTACAAACACAGATATTTCGTCCGGATAAACTTATAGTCTGAACGGCCTATATATTTCGTATGTCAGTGCCGAATAAACAATTGTAAGGAGCCTTTAGCAAAATCACATCGGCTACAATCTCTGTAACCATATGGTTCGGCATTTAACGCCGAAAAACAAAAACAACTAAATATTTGGAAAAATGGACATTGGGGAACTATTATCATTTAAAGTAAGTACAACAATACTTTTGTGTTTAGAAGAATTTTAGTGATGGGCACAATGTCCCCAATATGTCATGATGCAATAAAATTGAATTAAATATGTTTCGATCTTTACTTTCATATTTAGCCCGAAGCTACTCCAAAACGTTCTCACGAGGACGATGAGGATTACTCGCCTGAAAGAATTTCTAGGCAGGATGAGAAAAACAAACGCCTTAAACGCATAGCTCAAGCTAAGGAGTCTGCCGAGTTTACAAAACCTGATGAATCAATTCCCCTTACTGGTGTAGCTGCAGCACTTTTGGATCCCGAATTGACCGAGGAAGAACGCTTAAATATCCTAAAATATGTGGAAAGCGAGGACGCTGAAGGTGAAGTTCTTGATGAACAAGGCTTAAAGAAACTAATGCTAGTTTTTGAAAAGAAAAACCTTAAAAATCAAGAGTTGCGAATAAAATATTCCGACAATCCTGTAAAATTCATGGACTCTGAAGTGGAATTACATTCTGTCATACAAGAACTGAAAGCAGTGGCGACGGTTCCCGATTTATATCCTTTGTTGGTAGAGCTGAATGGTATACCAAGTTTGTTGGAACTTTTAAATCATCCAAATACCGATATTGCCGTCGCCATTGTGGATTTATTACAAGAGCTTACGGATGTAGATATACTGGGTAAGTTGAATATTAAAAACCAAAATCAATTGTCTTTTAACTCTGTGCCCATTTCAGGAGAAAGTAGTGATGGTGCTGAAGTGCTTATTGAAGCTTTACGTAAACAACAAGTGATTGCCTTGTTAGTTCAAAATCTGGAGCGTCTCAATGAGCAAATCAAAGAAGAAGCCGATGGAGTTCATAATACATTGTCCATTATAGAAAATCTTACAGAAATGAATAATGATATTGTGGCCGAGGCAGCCCAACAAGGTTTACTGTCATGGATATTGAAACGATTAAAACAGAAACCTCCATATGATGCCAATAAACTCTACTGCAGTGAAATTCTCTCAATTCTTATACAAACAAACTATGAAAACAAATTAATGCTTGGAGATTTGGGCATTGATATCTTACTGCAGCAATTGGCTTTCTACAAAAAACACGACCCATCTTCCACTGAAGAACAGGAATATATGGAAAATTTATTCAATTGCATGTGTTCCGCCTTAATGGCCAAAGAAAATCGCGAGAAATTCTTAAAAGGAGAAGGACTACAACTGATGAATCTTATGTTGAGAGAAAAGAAAATGTCTCGTAATGGCTCTCTAAAAGTTTTAGATCATGCAATGTCTGGTCCCGATGGTCGTGATAATTGCAATAAATTTGTAGATATTCTGGGCCTGCGTACAATATTTCCTTTGTTTATGAAAACTCCAAAGAAAAGTAAAAGACTTTTGTCGGCCGATGCCCACGAGGAACATGTTTGCGCAATTATAGCCTCCATGTTGAGGAATTGCAAAGGCGCCCAAAGACAGAGACTTTTATCAAAATTCACAGAAAATGATCATGAGAAAGTTGATCGTTTATTGGAACTACATTTGAAGTATTTAGAAAAGGTTGAGGCGATAGATGGAGAAATTGATCAACAGCCTAGAGTGAGTATATTAATAGCATTTTGCTTCAATTTTTGCCTAGCTTAAATAATTCTTTATTCTCTCAAACAGGATGAAGATGTCGATGAAAACGAAGAAGCAGAGAATAATTACATTAAGCGCTTAACCGGCGGTCTCTTTACCTTGCAAATGATCGATTATATTATATTGGAAATAAGCGCCACGGCGGAATCTATTAAAACTCGCGTCCTTCAAATCCTTAACTTGCGAGGAGCATCTATGAAAACTATTAGAAATATTATGCGAGGTACATATACATTCCTCAAATATTGGTTTAGCTTACATTAACCTGTTTTTGTTTGTTTTAGAATATGCTGGCAACTTGGGAGATGATGGTGATGCAGATTGGAAGGAACAGGAGGAGGGTCACATTTTATCTCTAGTTGATAGATTCTGAAGACATAAAATTTTTTTTGATAAAATAAGCTTTGGTTTTATCGTTTTATCAATATGGGTAAAAGGAATACAGTCGCCACTGGTTGGAGATGAGGTTCTTATTTTCACATAAAAGTGAATAGTTTCTATCAAGAGGATCATGACTATAATTTTGTCCAGAGAGATAGTTAAACGTATATTTATCTCCATTTGATTTATTGAATATAAGAATAACCTTGTACTTCACAACGTGGTGGGCTTATTTAAGAAAATTTAGTACACATGATGAGGGTACCAAAGTGGCTGAAATTATCAAAGCAAATTTTTTCAATACATGCAAAGCAATGATAGTCAAATGGTGGGGTTTCTCACTTTGCATCAATGATGACAGTTCAGCCCCCCAAAGAGCGGTATGAAACGTTAAAAGGTTATTATACGCAGTATGCTTCAGGGAAATAATTCTCCGATAGAACAATGAACGTTTATTCATGACCAATAAAACACTTTTGATAAAAATCACCAAACAAAATTGTACATGAGGATATATGCTTACATTAGGGAAATGGCTTAGATTGTGATCATCACATAAACATCTAAAACTCCAAAAATATCCTGACAATAAGCATATAATTTTCAACTATTGTACACACTTTAGCCATTCAATAAAAAAAAATTAAAATTTTTATATGAAAAATTTCTTGTGGCTATGTCCCCAAAAAATTGAAAATTCCATCGAAATCCTAAAAAATTGAAATTTTTATATGAAGAACTTCTTATGGTGATATCTCCTAAAATATGCGTCCTAGACGTAAAGCACCCCCCAAAAACTTAAAATTCCACCCAACCAATTGCCCATATCGCCTAAACTAAGCGTCCTAGAGCGAAAAGGACTTCGATTCGAGACCACCCAAAAAATTTAAAAATCCACCCAAAACTTAAAAAAATTGAATTTTTTATATACAAAACTTCTTTTGCCGATATCGCCTAAACTAAGCATCCTAGAGCGAAAAGGACTTTAATTCGTGACCACCCCAAAAAAATTGAAAAATCCACCCAAAACCTAAAAAATTTTTTTATGCGCCCTAGAGCGAAAAGGACTTTAATTCGTGACCACCCCCAAAAAGTTGAAAAATCCACCCAAAACCTTAAAAATTTAACTTTTTATATGAACAACTTCTTTTGCCCATATCTCCTAAACTAAGCGTCCTAGAGCGAAAAGGACTTCAATTCGTGACCAGCCACAAATTATTGAAAAATCCACCCAAAAGCTAAAAAAATTTAAATTTTTATATGAAAAACTTCTTTTGCCCATATCTCCTTAAATATGCGTCATAGAGCGAAAATGGCTTTAATTCGTGACCATCCCAAAAATTAAAAAATCCACCCAGAACCTAAAAAAAGTTAAATTTTTATATGAAAAACTTCTTTTGCCTATATCTCCTAAACTAAGCGTCCCAGAGCGAAAAGGACTTTAATTCGTGACCACCCCACAAAATTGAAAAAATCCACCCATATGCTAAAAAAATTAAATTTTGATATGAAAAGCTTTTTTTGCCATATTTCCTAAACTAAGCGTCCTAGAGTGAAAACGACAATAATTCGTGACAACCCTCAATAATTTGGAAAAACCACCCAAATCCTAAAAAAAATTAAAATTTTATATGAAAAACTTCTTTCGGCCATATCGCCTTCAATATGCGTCCTAGGGCGAAAACGACAATTTTTATATGAAAAACTTCTTTTAGCAATTCTCCTTAAATATACGTCCCAGAGCGAAAAGGGCAATAATTCGTGACCATCCTTAACAGAATTTAAAAATCCACCCAACTCCTAAAAAATTTAAATTTTTATATGAAAATCTTTTGACCATATCTCCTAAACTAAGGGTCCTAGAGCGAAAAGGACTTTAATTCGTGACCATCCCCAAAAAATTTAAAAATCCACCCAAAACCTAAAAAAATTGTAATTTTGATATGAAAAACTTCTTTTGCCATATCTCCTAAACCAAGCGTCCTAGAGCGAAAAGGACTTTAATTCGTGACCACCCCCAAACAATTGGAAAATCCACCCAAAACCTAAAAAAATTTAAATTTTTATATGCAAAACTTCTTTTGCCCATACCATCTAAACTACGCGTCCTAGAGCGAAAATGACTTTAATTCGTGACCACCCCCAAAAAATTAAAAAATCCACCCAAAACCTAAAAAAATTGAAATTTTTATATGAAAAACTTCTTTTGCCCATATCTCCTTAAATATGCGTCCTAGAGCGAAAAGGACTTTAATTCGTGACCACCCCCAGAAAATTGAAAAATTCACTCACAACCTGAAAAAATTGAAATTTTTATATGAACAACTTCTTTTGCCCATATCTCCTAAACTAAGGGTCCTAGACCGAAAAGGACTTTAATTCGTGACCACCACCAAAAAAATTAAAAATCCACCCAAAACCTAAAAAATTGAAATTTTTATATGAAAAACTTCTTTTGCCCATATCTCCTAAACTAAGCGTCCTAGAGCGAAAAGGACTTTAATTCGTGATCACCCCCAAAAAATTAAAAATCCACCCAAAATGAAAAAAAATTAAAATTTTTATATGCAAAACTTCTTTTGCACATACCTTCTAAACTAAGCGTCCTAGAGCGAAACGGGCTTTAATCGTGACCATCCCAAAAAATTGCAAAATCCACCCAAAACCTAAAAAAAATGAAATTGTTATATGAAAAACTTCTTTTGCCCATATCTCCTTAAATATGCGTCCTAGAGCGAAAAGGACTTTAATTCGTGATCACCCCCAAAAAATTAAAAATCCACCCAAATCCTAAAAAAATTAAAATTTTTATATGCAAAACTTCTTTTGCACATACCTTCTAAACTAAGCGTCCTAGAGCGAAACGGGCTTTAATCGTGACCATCCCAAAAAATTGAAAAATCCACCCAAAACCTAAAAAAATTGAAATTTTTATATGAAAAACTTCTTTTGGCCATATCTCCTAAACTAAGCGTCTTAGAGCGAAAAGGGCTTTAATTCGTGACCACCCTCAAAAAATCGAAAAATCCACACAAATCCTAAAAAAATTGAAATTTTTATATGAAAAACTTCTTTTGGTCATATCTCCTAAACTAAGTGTCCTAGAGCGAAAAGGACGATAATTCGTGACCACCCTCAAAAAATCGAAAAATCCACCCAAATCCTAAAAAAATTGAAATTTTTATATGAAAAACTTCTTTTGGTCATATCTCCTAAACTAAGCGTCCTGCAGCGAAAAGGACGATAATTCGTGACCACCCTCAAAAAATCGAAAAATCCACACAAATCCTAAAAAAATTGAAATTTTTATATGAAAAACTTCTTTTGGTCAAATCTCCTAAACTAAGCGTACTAGAGCGAAAAGGACGATAATTCGTGACCACCCCCGAAAAATCGAAAAATCCACCCAAATCCTAAAAAAAGTGAAATTTTTATATGAAAAACTTCTTTTGGCCATATCTCCTAAACTAAGCGTCTTAGAGCAAAAAGGGCTTTAATTCGTGACCACCCTCAAAAAATCGAAAAATCCACCCAAATCCTAAAAAAATTGAAATTTTTATATGAAAAACTTCTTTTGGTCATATCTCCCAAACTAAGCGTCCTAGAGCGAAAAGGACGATAATTCGTGACCACCCTCAAAAAATCGAAAAATCCACCCAAATCCTAAAAAATTGAAATTTTTATATGAAAAACTTCTTTTGGTCATATCTCCTAAACTAAGCGTCCTAGAGCGAAAAGGGCTTTAATTCGTGACCACCCTCAAAAAATCGAAAAATCCACCCAAATCCTAAAAAATTGAAATTTTTATATGATAAACTTCTTTTGGTCATATCTCCTAAACTAAGCGTCCTAGAGCGAAAAGGACGATAATTCGTGACCACCTTCAAAAAATCGAAAAATCCACCCAACTCCTAAAAAAATTGAAATTTTTATATGATAAACTTCTTTTGGTCATATCTCCTAAACTAAGCGTCCTAGAGCGAAAAGGACGATAAATCGTGACCACCCTCAAAAAATCGAAAAATCCACCCAAATCCTAAAAAAATTGAAATTTTTATATGAAAAACTTCTTTGGTTCATATCTCCTAAACTAAGCGTCCTAGAGCGAAAAGGACGATAATTCGTGACCACCCTCAAAAAATCGAAAAATCCACCCAACTCCTAAAAAAATTAAAATTTTCATATGATAAACTTCTTTTGGTCATATCTCCTAAACTAAGCGTCCTAGAGCGAAAAGGACGATAATTCGTGACCACCCTCAAAAAATCGAAAAATCCACCCAAATCCTAAAAAAATTGAAATTTTTATGTGAAAAACTTCTTTTGGCCATATCTCCTAAACTAAGCGTCCTAGAGCGAAAAGGGCTTTAATTCCAAATTCCAAATCCTAAAAAAATTGAAATTTTTATATGAAAAACTTCTTTTGGTCATATCTCCTAAACTAAGCGTCCTGCAGCGAAAAGGACGATAATTCGTGACCACCCTCAAAAAATCGAAAAATCCACACAAATCCTAAAAAAATTGAAATTTTTATATGAAAAACTTCTTTTGGTCAAATCTCCTAAACTAAGCGTACTAGAGCGAAAAGGACGATAATTCGTGACCACCCCCGAAAAATCGAAAAATCCACCCAAATCCTAAAAAAAGTGAAATTTTTATATGAAAAACTTCTTTTGGCCATATCTCCTAAACTAAGCGTCTTAGAGCGAAAAGGGCTTTAATTCGTGACCACCCTCAAAAAATCGAAAAATCCACCCAAATCCTAAAAAAATTGAAATTTTTATATGAAAAACTTCTTTTGGTCATATCTCCCAAACTAAGCGTCCTAGAGCGAAAAGGACGATAATTCGTGACCACCCTCAAAAAATCGAAAAATCCACCCGAATCCTAAAAAATTGAAATTTTTATATGAAAAACTTCTTTTGGTCATATCTCCTAAACTAAGCGTCCTAGAGCGAAAAGGGCTTTAATTCGTGACCACCCTCAAAAAATCGAAAAATCCACCCAAATCCTAAAAAATTGAAATTTTTATATGATAAACTTCTTTTGGTCATATCTCCTAAACTAAGCGTCCTAGAGCGAAAAGGACGATAATTCGTGACCACCCTCAAAAAATCGAAAAATCCACCCAACTCCTAAAAAAATTGAAATTTTTATATGATAAACTTCTTTTGGTCATATCTCCTAAACTAAGCGTCCTAGAGCGAAAAGGACGATAATTCGTGACCACCCTCAAAAAATCGAAAAATCCACCCAAATCCTAAAAAAATTGAAATTTTTATATGAAAAACTTCTTTGGTTCATATCTCCTAAACTAAGCGTCCTAGAGCGAAAAGGACGATAATTCGTGACCACCCTCAAAAAATCGAAAAATTCACCCAACTCCTAAAAAAATTAAAATTTTCATATGATAAACTTCTTTTGGTCATATCTCCTAAACTAAGCGTCCTAGAGCGAAAAGGACGATAATTCGTGACCACCCTCAAAAAATCGAAAAATCCACCCAAATCCTAAAAAAATTGAAATTTTTATATGAAAAACTTCTTTTGGCCATATCTCCTAAACTAAGCGTCCTAGAGCGAAAAGGGCTTTAATTCGTGACCACCCTCAAAAAATCGAAAAATCCACCCAAATCCTAAAAAAATTGAAATTTTAATATGAAAAACTTCTTTGGTTCATATCTCCTAAACTAAGGGTCCTAGAGCGGAAAGGACGATAATTCGTGACCACCCTCAAAAAATCGAAAAATCCACCCAACTCCGAAAAAAATTGAAATTTTTATATGATAAACTTCTTTTGGTCATATCTCCTAAACTAAGCGTCCTAGAGCGAAAATGACCACCCTCGCGACCACCCTCAAAAAATCGAAAAATCCACCCAAATCCTAAAAAAATTGAAATTTTTATATGAAAAACTTCTTTTGGCCATATCTCCTAAACTAAGCGTCCTAGAGCGAAAAGGACGATAATTCGTGACCACCCTCAAAAAATCGCAAAATCCACCCAACTCCTAAAAAAATTGAAATTTTTATATGATAAACTTCTTTTGGTCATATCACCTAAACTAAGCGTCCTAGAGCGAAAAGGACGATAATTCGTGACCACCCCCGAAAAATCTAAAAATCCACCCAAATCCTAAAAAAATTTAAATTTTTATATGAAAAACTTCTTTTGACCATATCTCCTAAACTAAGCGTCCTAGAGCGAAAAGGACGATAATTCGTGACCACCCTCAAAAAATCTAAAAATCCACCCAAATCCTAAAAAAATTGAAATTTTTATATGAAAAACTTCTTTTGCCCATATCTCCTAAACTAAGCGTCCTAGAGCGAAAAGGACTTTAATTCGTGATCACCCCCAAAAAATTGAAAAATCCACCCAAAATGAAAAAAAATTAAAATTTTTATATGCAAAACTTCTTTTGCACATACCTTCTAAACTATGCGTCCTAGAGCAAAACGGGCTTTAATCGTGACCATCCCAAAAAATTGCAAAATCCACCCAAAACCTAAAAAAATGAAATTTTTATATGAAAAACTTCTTTTGCCCATATCTCCTTAAATATGCGTCCTAGAGCGAAAAGGACTTTAATTCGTGACCACCCCTAAAAAATTAAAAAATCCACCCAAAACCTAAAAAAATTGAAATTTTTATATGAAAAACTTCTTTTGGCCATATCTCCTAAACTAAGCGTCCTAGAGCGAAAAGGACGATAATTCGTGACCACCCTCAAAAAATCGAAAAATCCACCCAAATCCTAAAAAAATTGAAATTTTTATATGAAAAACTTCTTTTGGCCATATCTCCTAAACTAAGCGTCCTAGAGCGAAAAGGGCTTTAATTCGTGACCACCCTCAAAAAATCGAAAAATCCACACAAATCCTAAAAAAATTGAAATTTTTATATGAGAAACTTCTTTTGGTCATATCTCCTAAACTAAGCGTCCTAGAGCAAAAAGGACGATAATTCGTGACCACCCTCAAAAAATCGAAAAATCCACCCAACTCCTAAAAAAATTGAAATTTTTATATGATAAACTTCTTTTGGTCATATCTCCTAAACTAAGTGTCCTAGAGCGAAAAGGACGATAATTCGTGACCACCCTCAAAAATTGACCACCAAAAAAATTGAAATTTTTATATGAAAAACTTCTTTTGGTCATATCTCCTAAACTAAGCGTCCTAGAGCGAAAAGGACGATAATTCGTGACCACCCTCAAAAAATCGAAAAATCCACCCAAATCCTAAAAAATTGAAATTTTTATATGAAAAACTTCTTTTGGCCATATCTCCTAAACTAAGCGTCCTAGAGCGAAAAGGGCTTTAATTCGTGACCACCCTCAAAAAATCGAAAAATCCACCCAAATCCTATAAAAATTGAAATTTTTATATAAAAAACTTCTTTTGGTCATATCTCCTAAACTAAGCGTCCTAGAGCGAAAAGGACGATAATTCGTGACCACCCTCAAAAAATCCACCCAAATCCTAAAAAAATTTAAATTTTTATATGAAAAACTTCTTTTGGTCATATCTCCTAAACTAAGTGTCCTAGAGCGAAAAGGACGATAATTCGTGACCACCCTCAAAAAATCGAAAAATCCACCCAAATCCTAAAAAAATTGAAATTTTTATATGAAAAACTTCTTTTGGTCATATCTCCTAAACTAAGCGTCCTAGTGCGAAAAGGACGATAATTCGTGACCACCCTCAAAAAATCGAAAAATCCACACAAATCCTAAAAAAATTGAAATTTTTATATGAAAAACTTCTTTTGGTCATATCTCCTAAACTAAGCGTACTAGAGCGAAAAGGACGATAATTCGTGACCACCCCCGAAAAATCGAGAAATCCACCCAAATCCTAAAAAAAAGTGAAATTTTTATATGAAAAACTTCTTTTGGCCATATCTCCTAAACTAAGCGTCCTAGAGCGAAAAGGGCTTTAATTCGTGACCACCCTCAAAAAATCGAAAAATCCACCCAAATCCTAAAAAAATTGAAATTTTTATATGAAAAACTTCTTTTGGTCATATCTCCCAAACTAAGCGTCCTAGAGCGAAAAAAATCAAAAAATCGAAAAATCCACCCAAATCCTAAAAAATTGAAATTTTTATATGAAAAACTTCTTTTGGTCATATCTCCTAAACTAAGCGTCCTAGAGCGAAAAGGGCTTTAATTCGTGACCACCCTCAAAAAATCGAAAAATCCACCCAAATCCTAAAAAAATTGAAATTTTTATATGATAAACTTCTTTTGGTCATATCTCCTAAACTAAGCGTCCTAGAGCGAAAAGGACGATAATTCGTGACCACCCTCAAAAAATCGAAAAATCCACCCAACTCCTAAAAAAATTGAAATTTTTATATGATAAACTTCTTTTGGTCATATCTCCTAAACTAAGCGTCCTAGAGCGAAAAGGACGATAATTCGTGACCACCCTCAAAAAATCAAAAAATCCACCCAAATCCTAAAAAAATTGAAATTTTTATATGAAAAACTTCTTTGGTTCATATCTCCTAAACTAAGCGTCCTAGAGCGAAAAGGACGATAATTCGTGACCACCCTCAAAAAATCGAAAAATCCACCCAACTCCTAAAAAAATTAAAATTTTTATATGAAAAACTTCTTTTGGTCATATCTCCTAAACTAAGCGTCCTAGAGCGAAAAGGACGATAATTCGTGACCACCCTCAAAAAATCGAAAAATCCACCCAAATCCTAAAAAAATTGAAATTTTTATATGAAAAACTTCTTTTGGCCATATCTCCTAAACTAAGCGTCCTAGAGCGAAAAGGGCTTTAATTCGTGACCACCCTCAAAAAAATCGAAAAATCCACCCAAATCCTAAAAAAATTGAAATTTTTATATGAAAAACTTCTTTGGTTCATATCTCCTAAACTAAGCGTCCTAGAGCGAAAAGGACGATAATTCGTGACCACCCTCAAAAAATCGAAAAATCCACCCAACTCCTAAAAAAATTGAAATTTTTATATGATAAACTTCTTTTGGTCATATCTCCTAAACTAAGCGTCCTAGAGCGAAAAGGACGATAATTCGTGACCACCCTCAAAAAATCGAAAAATCCACTCAAATCCTAAAAAAATTGAAATTTTTATATGAAAAACTTCTTTTGGCCATATCTCCTAAACTAAGCGTCCTAGAACGAAAAGGACGATAATTCGTGACCACCCCCGAAAAATCGAAAAATCCACCCAACTCCTAAAAAAATTGAAATTTTTATATAATAAACTTCTTTTGGTCATATCTCCTAAACTAAGCGTCGTAGAGCGAAAAGGACGATAAGTCGTGACCACCCCCGAAAATTGACCACCCAAAAAAATTGAAATTTTTACATGAAAAACTTCTTTTGGTCATATCTCCTAAACAAAGCGAAAAGGACGATAATTCGTGACCACCCCCGAAAAATCGAAAAATCCAACCAAATCCTAAAAAAATTGAAATTTTTATATGAAAAACTTCTTTGGTTCATATCTCCTAAACTAAGCGTCCTAGAGCGAAAAGGACGATAATTCGTGACCACCCTCAAAAAATCGAAAAATCCACCCAACTCCTAAAAAAATTGAAATTTTTATATGATAAACTTCTTTTGGTCATATCTCCTAAACTAAGCGTCCTAGAGCGAAAAGGACGATAATTCGTGACCACCCCCGAAAATTGACCACCCAAAAAAATTGAAATTTTTACATGAAAAACTTCTTTTGGTCATATCTCCTAAACAAAGCGAAAAGGACGATAATTCGTGACCACCCCCGAAAAATCGAAAAATCCACCCAAATCCTAAAAAAATTGAAATTTTTATATGAAAAACTTCTTTGGTTCATATCTCCTAAACTAAGCGTCCTAGAGCGAAAAGGACGATAATTCGTGACCACCCTCAAAAAATCGAAAAATCCACCCAACTCCTAAAAAAATTGAAATTTTTATATGATAAACTTCTTTTGGTCATATCTCCTAAACTAAGCGTCCTAGAGCGAAAAGGACGATAATTCGTGACCACCCCCGAAAAATCTAAAAAAATTTTGGCCATATCTCCTAAACTAAGCGTCCTAGAGCGAAAAGGACGATAATTCGTGACCACCCTCAAAAAATCGAAAAATCCACCCAAATCCTAAAAAAATTTAAATTTTTATATGAAAAACTTCTTTTGGTCATATCTCCTAAACTAAGCGTCCTAGAGCGAAAAGGACGATAATTCGTGACCACCCTCAAAAAATCGAAAAATCCACCCAAATCCTTAAAAAAATTTAAATTTTTATATGAAAAACTTCTTTTTGTCATATCTCCTAAACTAAGCGTCCTAGAGCGAAAAGGACGATAATTCGTTACCACCCTCAAAAAATCGACAAATCCACCCAAATCCTAAAAAAATTGAAATTTTTATATGAAAAACTTCTTTTGGGCATATCTCCTAAACTAAGCGTCCTAGAGCGAAAAGGACGATAATTCGTGACCACCCCCGAAAAATCGAAAAATACACCCAAATCCTAAAAAATTGAAATTTTTATATGAAAAACTTCTTTTGGTCATATCTCCTAACCTAAGAGTCCTAGAGCGAAAAGGGCTTTATCTCCTAAACTAAGCGTCCTAGAGCGAAAAGGACGATAATTCGTGACCACCCTCAAAAAATCGAAAAATCCACCCAAATCCTAAAAAAAATTAAATTTTTATATGAAAAACTTCTTTAGGCCATATCTCCTAAACTAAGCGTCCTAGAGCGAAAAGGACGATAATTCGTGACCACCCTCAAAAAATCGAAAAATCCACCCAAATCCTAAAAAAATTGAAATTTTTATATGAAAAACTTCTTTGGTTAATATCTCCTAAACTAAGCGTCCTAGAGCGAAAAGGACGATAATTCGTGACCACCCTCAAAAAATCGAAAAATCCACCCAACTTCTTTTGGCCATATCTCCTAAACTAAGCGTCCTAGAGCGAAAAGGACGATAATTCGTGACCACCCTCAAAAAATCGCAAAATCCAACCAAATCCTAAAAAAATTGAAATTTTTATATGAAAAACTTCTTTGGTTCATATCTCCTAAACTAAGCGTCCTAGAGCGAAAAGGGCTTTAATTCGTGACCACCCTCAAAAAATCGAAAAATCCACCCAAATCCTAAAAAAATTGAAATTTTTATATGACAAACTTCTTTGGTTCATATCTCCTAAACTAAGCGTCCTCGAGCGAAAAGGACGATAATTCGTGACCACCCTCAAAAAATTGAAAAATCCACCCAAATCCTAAAAAAATTTAAATTTTTATATGAAAAACTTCTTTGGTTCATATCTCCTAAACTAAGCGTCCTAGAGCGAAAAGGACGATAATTCGTGACCACCCCCGAAAAATCTAAAAATCCACCCAACACCTAAAAAAATTAAAATTTTTATATGATAAACTTCTTTTGGTCATATCTCCTAAACTAAGCGTCATAGAGCGAAAAAGACGATAATTCGTGACCACCCTCAAAAAATCGAAAAATCCACCCAAATCCTAAAAAAATTTAAATTTTTATATGAAAAACTTCTTTTGGCCATATCTCCTAAACTAAGCGTCCTCAAGCGAAAAGGGCTTTAATTCGTGACCACCCTCAAAAAAAACGAAAAATCCACTTCTTTTGGTCATATCTCCTAAACTAAGCATCCTAGAGCGAAAAGGACGATAATTCGTGACCACCCCCGAAAAATCTAAAAATCCACCCAAATCCTAAAAAATTTAAATTTTTATATGAAAAACTTCTTTTGGCCATATCTCCTAAACTAAGCGTCCTAGAGCGAAAAGGACGATAATTCGTGACCACCCTCAAAAAATCGAAAAATCCACCCAAATCCTAAAAAAATTGAAATTTTTATATGAAAAACTTCTTTTGGCCATATCTCCTAAACTAAGCGTCCTAGAGCGAAAAGGGCTTTATCTCCTAAACTAAGCGTCCTAGAGCGAAAAGGACGATAATTCGTGACCACCCTCAAAAAATCGAAAAATCCACCCAAATCCTAAAAAAATTTAAATTTTTATATGAAAAACTTCTTTAGGCCATATCTCCTAAACTAAGCGTCCTAGAGCGAAAAGGACGATTATTCGTGACCACCCTCAAAAAATCGAAATATCCACCCAAATCCTAAAAAAATTGAAATTTTTATATGAAAAACTTCTTTGGTTAATATCTCCTAAACTAAGCGTCCTAGAGCGAAAAGGACGATAATTCGTGACCACCCCCAAAAAATCGAAAAATCCACCCAACTCCTAAAAAATTGAAATTTTAATATGATAAACTTCTTTTGGTCATATCTCCTAAACTAAGCGTCCTAGAGCGAAAAGGACGATAATTCGTGACCACCCTCAAAAAATCGAAAAATCCACCCAAATCCTAAAAAAATTGAAATTTTTATATGAAAAACTTCTTTTGGCCATATCTCCTAAACTAAGCGTCCTAGAGCGAAAAGGACGATAATTCGTGACCACCCCCGAAAAATCTAAAAAAATTTTGGCCATATCTCCTAAACTAAGCGTCCTAGAGCGAAAAGGACGATAATTCGTGACCACCCTCAAAAAATCGAAAAATCCACCCAAATCCTAAAAAAATTTAAATTTTTATATGAAAAACTTCTTTTGGTCATATCTTCTAAACTAAGCGTCCTAGAGCGAAAAGGACGATAATTCGTGACCACCCTCAAAAAATCGAAAAATCCACCCAAATCCTTAAAAAAATTTAAATTTTTATATGAAAAACTTCTTTTTGTCATATCTCCTAAACTAAGCGTCCTAGAGCGAAAAGGACGATAATTCGTGACCACCCCCGAAAAATCGAAAAATCCACCCAAATCCTAAAAAATTGAAATTTTTATATGAAAAACTTCTTTTGGTCATATCTCCTAAACTAAGAGTCCTAGAGCGAAAAGGGCTTTATCTCCTAAACTAAGCGTCCTAGAGCGAAAAGGACGATAATTCGTGACCACCCTCAAAAAATCGAAAAATCCACCCAAATCCTAAAAAAAATTAAATTTTTATATGAAAAACTTCTTTAGGCCATATCTCCTAAACTAAGCGTCCTAGAGCGAAAAGGACGAAAAAAAATTGAAATTTTTATATGAAAAACTTCTTTGGTTAATATCTCCTAAACTAAGCGTCCTAGAGCGAAAAGGACGATAATTCGTGACCACCCTCAAAAAATCGAAAAATCCACCCAACTTCTTTTGGCCATATCTCCTAAACTAAGCGTCCTAGAGCGAAAAGGACGATAATTCGTGACCACCCTCAAAAAATCGCAAAATCCAACCAAATCCTAAAAAAATTGAAATTTTTATATGAAAAACTTCTTTTGTTCATATCTCCTAAACTAAGCGTCCTAGAGCGAAAAGGACGATAATTCGTGACCACCCTCAAAAAATCGACAAATCCACCCAAATCCTAAAAAAATTGAAATTTTTATATGAAAAACTTCTTTTGGGCATATCTCCTAAACTAAGCGTCCTAGAGCGAAAAGGACGATAATTCGTGACCACCCCCGAAAAATCGAAAAATCCAACCAAATCCTAAAAAAATTGAAATTTTTATATGAAAAACTTCTTTTGACCATATCTCCTAAACTAAGCGTCCTAGAGCGAAAAGGGCTTTAATTCGTGACCACCCTCAAAAAATCGAAAAATCCACCCAAATCCTAAAAAAATTGAAATTTTTATATGACAAACTTCTTTGGTTCATATCTCCTAAACTAAGCGTCCTCGAGCGAAAAGGACGATAATTCGTGACCACCCTCAAAAAATTGAAAAATCCACCCAAATCCTAAAAAAATTTAAATTTTTATATGAAAAACTTCTTTGGTTCATATCTCCTAAACTAAGCGTCCTAGAGCGAAAAGGACGATAATTCGTGACCACCCCCGAAAAATCTAAAAATCCACCCAACACCTAAAAAAATTAAAATTTTTATATGATAAACTTCTTTTGGTCATATCTCCTAAACTAAGCGTCATAGAGCGAAAAAGACGATAATTCGTGACCACCCTCAAAAAATCGAAAAATCCACCCAAATCCTAAAAAAATTTAAATTTTTATATGAAAAACTTCTTTTGGCCATATCTCCTAAACTAAGCGTCCTCAAGCGAAAAGGGCTTTAATTCGTGACCACCCTCAAAAAAAAAAAACGAAAAATCCACCCAAATCCTAAAAAAATTGAAATTTTTATATGAAAAACTTCTTTTGGTCATATCTCCTAAACTAAGCATCCTAGAGCGAAAAGGACGATAATTCGTGACCACCCCCGAAAAATCTAAAAATCCACCCAAATCCTAAAAAAATTTAAATTTTTATATGAAAAACTTCTTTTGGCCATATCTCCTAAACTAAGCGTCCTAGAGCGAAAAGGACGATAATTCGTGACCACCCTCAAAAAATCGAAAAATCCACCCAAATCCTAAAAAAATTGAAATTTTTATATGAAAAACTTCTTTTGGCCATATCTCCTAAACTAAGCGTCCTAGAGCGAAAAGGGCTTTATCTCCTAAACTAAGCGTCCTAGAGCGAAAAGGACGATAATTCGTGACCACCCTCAAAAAATCGAAAAATCCACCCAAATCCTAAAAAAATTTAAATTTTTATATGAAAAACTTCCTTAGGCCATATCTCCTAAACTAAGCGTCCTAGAGCGAAAAGGACGATTATTCGTGACCACCCTCAAAAAATCGAAAAATCCACCCAAATCCTAAAAAAATTGAAATTTTTATATGAAAAACTTCTTTGGTTAATATCTCCTAAACTAAGCGTCCTAGAGCGAAAAGGACGATAATTCGTGACCACCCCCAAAAAATCGAAAAATCCACCCAACTCCTACAAAAATTGAAATTTTTATATGATAAACTTCTTTTGGTCATATCTCCTAAACTAAGCGTCCTAGAGCGAAAAGGACGATAATTCGTGACCACCCTCAAAAAATCGAAAAATCCACCCAAATCCTAAAAAAATTGAAATTTTTATATGAAAAACTTCTTTTGGCCATATCTCCTAAACTAAGCGTCCTAGAGCGAAAAGGACGATAATTCGTGACCACCCCCGAAAAATCTAAAAAAATTTTGGCCATATCTCCTAAACTAAGCGTCCTAGAGCGAAAAGGACGATAATTCGTGACCACCCTCAAAAAATCGAAAAATCCACCCAAATCCTAAAAAAATTTAAATTTTTATATGAAAAACTTCTTTTGGTCATATCTCCTAAACTAAGCGTCCTAGAGCGAAAAGGACGATAATTCGTGACCACCCTCAAAAAATCGAAAAATCCACCCAAATCCTTAAAAAAATTTAAATTTTTATATGAAAAACTTCTTTTTGTCATATCTCCTAAACTAAGCGTCCTAGAGCGAAAAGGACGATAATTCGTTACCACCCTCAAAAAATCGACAAATCCACCCAAATCCTAAAAAAATTGAAATTTTTATATGAAAAACTTCTTTTGGGCATATCTCCTAAACTAAGCGTCCTAGAGCGAAAAGGACGATAATTCGTGACCACCCCCGAAAAATCGAAAAATCCACCCAAATCCTAAAAAATTGAAATTTTTATATGAAAAACTTCTTTTTGTCATATCTCCTAAACTAAGAGTCCTAGAGCGAAAAGGGCTTTATCTCCTAAACTAAGCGTCCTAGAGCGAAAAGGACGATAATTCGTGACCACCCTCAAAAAATCGAAAAATCCACCCAAATCCTAAAAAAAATTAAATTTTTATATGAAAAACTTCTTTAGGCCATATCTCCTAAACTAAGCGTCCTAGAGCGAAAAGGACGATAATTCGTGACCACCCTCAAAAAATCGAAAAATCCACCCAAATCCTAAAAAAATTGAAATTTTTATATGAAAAACTTCTTTGGTTAATATCTCCTAAACTAAGCGTCCTAGAGCGAAAAGGACGATAATTCGTGACCACCCTCAAAAAATCGAAAAATCCACCCAACTTCTTTTGGCCATATCTCCTAAACTAAGCGTCCTAGAGCGAAAAGGACGATAATTCGTGACCACCCTCAAAAAATCGCAAAATCCAACCAAATCCTAAAAAAATTGAAATTTTTATATGAAAAACTTCTTTGGTTCATATCTCCTAAACTAAGCGTCCTAGAGCGAAAAGGACGATAATTCGTGACCACCCTCAAAAAATCGACAAATCCACCCAAATCCTAAAAAAATTGAAATTTTTATATGAAAAACTTCTTTTGGGCACATCTCCTAAACTAAGCGTCCTAGAGCGAAAAGGACGATAATTCGTGACCACCCCCGAAATATCGAAAAATCCAACCAAATCCTAAAAAAATTGAAATTTTTATATGAAAAACTTCTTTTGACCATATCTCCTAAACTAAGCGTCCTAGAGCGAAAAGGGCTTTAATTCGTGACCACCCTCAAAAAATCGAAAAATCCACCCAAATCCTAAAAAAATTGAAATTTTTATATGACAAACTTCTTTGGTTCATATCTCCTAAACTAAGCGTCCTCGAGCGAAAAGGACGATAATTCGTGACCACCCTCAAAAAATTGAAAAATCCACCCAAATCCTAAAAAAATTTAAATTTTTATATGAAAAACTTCTTTGGTTCATATCTCCTAAACTAAGCGTCCTAGAGCGAAAAGGACGATAATTCGTGACCACCCCCGAAAAATCTAAAAATCCACCCAACACCTAAAAAAATTAAAATTTTTATATGATAAACTTCTTTTGGTCATATCTCCTAAACTAAGCGTCATAGAGCGAAAAAGACGATAATTCGTGACCACCCTCAAAAAATCGAAAAATCCACCCAAATCCTAAAAAAATTTAAATTTTTATATGAAAAACTTCTTTTGGCCATATCTCCTAAACTAAGCGTCCTCAAGCGAAAAGGGCTTTAATTCGTGACCACCCTCAAAAAAAACGAAAAATCCACCCAAATCCTAAAAAAATTGAAATTTTTATATGAAAAACTTCTTTTGGTCATATCTCCTAAACTAAGCATCCTAGAGCGAAAAGGACGATAATTCGTGACCACCCCCGAAAAATCTAAAAATCCACCCAAATCCTAAAAAAATTTAAATTTTTATATGAAAAACTTCTTTTGGCCATATTTCCTAAACTAAGCGTCCTAGAGCGAAAAGGACGATAATTCGTGACCACCCTCAAAAAATCGAAAAATCCACCCAAATCCTAAAAAATTGAAATTTTTATATGAAAAACTTCTTTTGGCCATATCTCCTAAACTAAGCGTCCTAGAGCGAAAAGGGCTTTATCTCCTAAACTAAGCGTCCTAGAGCGAAAAGGACGATAATTCGTGACCACCCTCAAAAAATCGAAAAATCCACCCAAATCCTAAAAAAATTTAAATTTTTATATGAAAAACTTCTTTAGGCCATATCTCCTAAACTAAGCGTCCTAGAGCGAAAAGGACGATTATTCGTGACCACCCTCAAAAAATCGAAAAATCCACCCAAATCCTAAAAAAATTGAAATTTTTATATGAAAAACTTCTTTGGTTAATATCTCCTAAACTAAGCGTCCTAGAGCGAAAAGGACGATAATTCGTGACCACCCCCAAAAAATCGAAAAATCCACCCAACTCCTAAAAAAATTGAAATTTTTATATGATAAACTTCTTTTGGTCATATCTCCTAAACTAAGCGTCCTAGAGCGAAAAGGACGATAATTCGTGACCACCCTCAAAAAATCGAAAAATCCACCCAAATCCTAAAAAAATTGAAATTTTTATATGAAAAACTTCTTTTGGCCATATCTCCTAAACTAAGCGTCCTAGAGCGAAAAGGACGATAATTCGTGACCACCCCCGAAAAATCGCAAAATCCAACCAAATCCTAAAAAAATTGAAATTTTTATATGAAAAACTTCTTTGGTTCATATCTCCTAAACTAAGCGTCCTAGAGCGAAAAGGACGATAATTCGTGACCACCCTCAAAAAATCGAAAAATCCACCCAACTCCTAAAAAAATTGAAATTTTTATATGATAAACTTCTTTTGGTCATATCTCCTAAACTAAGCGTCCTAGAGCGAAAAGGGCTTTAATTCGTGACCACCCTCAAAAAATCGAAAAATCCACCCACATCCAAAAAAAATTGAAATTTGTATATGAAAAGCTTCTTTTGGCCATATCTCCTAAACAAGCGTCCTAGAGCGAAAAGGACGATAATTCGTGACCACCCTCAAAAAATCGAAAAATCCACCCAAATCCTAAAAAAATTGATATTTTTATATGAAAAACTTCTTTTGGCCATATCTCCTAAACTAAGCGTCCTAGAGCGAAAAGGACGATAATTCGTGACCTCCCTCAAAAAATCGAAAAATCCACCCAAATCCTAAAAAAATTGAAATTTTTATATGAAAAACTTCTTTTGGCCATATCTCCTAAACTAAGCGTCCTAGAGCGAAAAGGACGATAATTCGTGACCACCCCCGAAAAATCTAAAAATCCACCCAAATCCTAAAAAAATTTAAATTTTTGTATGAAAAACTTCTTTTGGCCATATCTCCTAAACTAAGCGTCCTAGAGCGAAAAGGACGATAATTCGTAACCACCCTTAAAAAATTGAAAAATCCACCCAAATACTTAAAAAATTGAAATTTTTATATGAAAAACTTCCTTTGGCCATATCTCCTAAACTAAGCGTCCTAGAGCAAAAAGGACGATAATTCGTAACCACCCCCAAAAAATCGAAAATTCCACCCAAATCCTAAAAAAATTGAAATTTTTATATGAAAAACATCTTTTGGTCATATCTCCTAAACTAAGCGTCCTAGACCGAAAAGGACGATAATTCGTGACCACCCCCGAAAAATCGAAAAATCCACCCAAATCCTAAAAAATTGAAATTTTTATATGAAAAACTTCTTTTGGCCATATCTCCTAAACTAAGCGTCCTAGAGCGAAAAGGGCTTTAATTCGTGACCACCCCCAAAAAATCGAAAAATCCACCCAAATCCTAAAAAAAATTGAAATTTTTATATGAAAAACTTCTTTTGACCATATCTCCAACTAGGCGTCCTAGTGCGAAAAGGGCTTTAATTCGTGACCACCCTCAAAAAATCGAAAAATCCACCCAAATCCTAAAAAAATTGAAATTTTTATATGAAAAACTTCTTTTGGTCATATCTCCTAAACTAAGCGTCCTAGAGTGAAAAGGACGATAATTCGTAACCACCCTTAAAAAATCGAAAAATCCACCCAAATACTAAAAAATTGAAATTTTTATATGAAAAACTTCATTTGGCCATATCTCCTAAACTAAGCGTCCTAGAGCGAAAAGGACGATAATTCGTAACCACCCTCAAAAAATCGAAAAATCCACCCAAATCCTAAAAAAATTGAAATTTTTATATGAAAAACTTCTTTTGGTCATATCTCCTAAACTAAGCGTCCTAGAGCGAAAAGGACGATAATTCGTGACCACCCTCAAAAAATCGAAAAATCCACCCAAATCCTAAAAAAATTGAAATTTTTATATGAAAAACTTCTGTTGGCCATATCTCCTAAACTAAGCGTCCTAGAGCGAAAAAGGCTTTAATTCGGGACCACCCTCAAAAAATCGAAAAATCCACCCAAATCCTAAAAAAATTTAAATTTTTATATGAAAAACCTCTTTTGACCATATCTCCTAAACTAAGAGTCCTAGTGCGACAAGGGCTTTAATTCGTGACCACCCTCAAAAAATCGAAAAATCCACCCAAATCTTAAAAATTGAAATTTTTATATGAAAAACTTCTTTTGGCCATATCTCCTAAACTAAGCGTCCTAGAGTGAAAAGAACGATAATTCGTAACCACCCTTAAAAAATCGAAAATCCACCAAATACTAAAAAATTGAAATTTTTATATGAAAAACTTCTTTTGGCCATATCACCTAAACTAAGCGCCCTAGAGCGAAAAGGAAGATAATTCGTGACCACCCTCAAAAAATCGAAAAATCCACCCAAATCCTAAAAAAATTGAAATTTTTATATGAAAAACTTCTTTTGGCCATATCTCCTAAACTAAGCGCCCTAGAGCGAAAAGGACGATAATTCGTGACCACCCTCAAAAAATCGAAAAATCCACCCAAATCCTAAAAAAATTGAAATTTTTATATGAAAAACTTCTTTTGGTCATATGTCCTAAACTAAGCGTCCTAGAGCGAAAAGGACGATAATTCGTGACCACCCCCAAAAAATCGAAAAATCCACCCAAATCCTAAAAAAAATTGCAATTTTTATATGAAAAACTTCTTTTGGCCATATCTCCTAAACTAAGCGTCCTAGTGCGACAAGGGCTTTAATTCGTGACCACCCTCAAAAAATCGAAAAATCCACCCAAATCCTAAAAAAATTTAAATTTTTATATGAAAAACTTCTTTTGGCCATATCTCCTAAACTAAACGTTCTAGATCGAAAAGGGCTTTAATTCGTGACCACCCTCAAAAAATCGAAAAATCCACCCAAATCCTAAAAAATTGAAATTTTTATATGAAAAACTTCTTTTGGCCATATCTCCTAAACTAAGCGCCCTAGAGCGAAAAGGACGATAATTCGTGACCACCCTCAAAAAATCGAAAAATCCACCCAAATCCTAAAAAAATTGACATTTTTATATGAAAAACTTCTTTTGGCCATATCTCCTAAACTAAACGTCCTAGAGCGAAAAGGGCTTTAATTCGTGACCACCCCCAAAAAATCGAAAAATCCACCCAAATCCTAAAAAAAATTGCAATTTTTATATGAAAAACTTCTTTTGGCCATATCTCCTAAACTAAGCGTCCTAGTGCGACAAGGGCTTTAATTCGTGACCACCCTCAAAAAATCGAAAAATCCACCCAAATCTTAAAAAAATTGAAATTTTTATATGAAAAACTTCTTTTGGCCATATCTCCTAAACTAAGCGTCCTAGAGTGAAAAGGACGATAATTCGTAACCACCCTTAAAAAATCGAAAATCCACCCAAATACTAAAAAATTGAAATTGTTATATGAAAAACTTCTTTTGGCCATATCTCCTAAACTAAGCGTCCTAGAGCGAAAAGGGCTTTAATTCGTGACCGCCCTCAAAAAATCGAAAAATCCACCCAAATCCTAAAAAAATTGAAATTTTTATATGAAAAACTTCTTTTGGTCATATCTCCTAAACTAAGCGTCCTAGAGCGAAAAGGTCAATAATTCGTGACCACCCTCAAAAAATCGAAAAATCCACCCAAATCCTAAAAAAATTGAAATTTTTATATGAAAAACTTCTTTTGGCCATATCTCCTAAACTAAGCGTCCTAGAGCGAAAAGGACGATAATTCGTGACCACCCTCAAAAAATCGAAAAATCCACCCAAATCCTAAAAAAATTAAAATTTTTATATGAAAACCTTCTTTTGGCCATATCTCCTAAACTAAGCGTCCTAGAGCGAAAAGGACGATAATTCGTGACCACCCCCAAAAAATCGAAAAATCCACCCAAATCCTAAAAAAATTGAAATTTTTATATGAAAAACTTCTTTTGGCCATATCTCCTAAACTAAGCGTCCTAGTGCGAAAAGGGCTTTAATTCGTGACCACCCTCAAAAAATCGAAAAATCCACCCAAATCCTAAAAAAATTGAAATTTTTATATGAAAAACTTCTTTTGGCCATATCTCTTAAACTAAGCGTCCTAGAGTGAAAAGGACGATAATTCGTAACCACCCTTAAAAAATCGAAAAATCCACCCAAATACTAAAAAATTGAAATTTTTATATGAAAAACTTCTTTTGGCCATATCTCCCAAACTAAGCGTCCTAGAGCGAAAAGGACGATAATTCGTGACCACCCTTAAAAAATCGAAAAATCCACCCAAATCCTAAAAAAATTGAAATTTTTATATGAAAAACTTCTTTTGGTCATATCTCCTAAACTAAGCGTCCTAGAGCGAAAAGGACGATAATTCGTGACCACCCTCAAAAAATTGAAAAATCCACCCAAATCCTAAAAAAATTGAAATTTCTATATGAAAAACTTCTGTTGGCCATATCTCCTAAACTAAGCGTCCTAGAGCGAAAATGGCTTCAATTCGGGACCACCCTCAAAAAATCGAAAAATCCACCCAAATCCTAAAAAAAATTTAAATTTTTATATGAAAAACCTCTTTTGCCCATATCTCCTAAACTAAGAGTCCTAGAGCGAAAAGGACGATAATTCGTAACCACCCTAAAAAAATCGAAAAATCCATCCAAATCCTAAAAAAATTGAAATTTTTATATGAAAAACTTCTTTTGGTCATATCTCCTAAACTAAGCGTCCTAGAGCGAAAAGGACGATAATTCGTGACCACCCCCAAAAAATCGAAAAATCCACCCAAATCCTAAAAAAATTGAAATTTTTATATGAAAAACTTCTTTTGGCCATATCTCCTAAACTAAACGTCCTAGAGCGAAAAGGGCTTTAATTCGTGACCACCCCCAAAAAATCGAAAAATCCACCCAAATCATAAAAAATTGAAATTTTTATATGAACAACTTCTTTGGGTCATATCTCCTAAACTAAGCGCCCTAGAGCGAAAAGGACGATAATTCGTGACCACCCTCAAAAAATCGAAAAATCCACCCAAATCCTAAAAAAATTGAAATTTTTATATGAAAAACTTCTTTTGGTCATATCTCCTAAACTAAGCGTCCTAGAGCGAAAAGGACGATAATTCGTGACCACCCTCAAAAAATCGAAAAATCCACCCAAATCCTAAAAAAATTGAAATTTTTATATGAAAAACTTCTTTTGGCCATATCTCCTAAACTAAGCGTCCTAGAGCGAAAAGGGCTTTAATTCGTGACCACCCTCAAAAAATCGAAAAATCCACCCAAATCCTAAAAAAATTGAAATTTTTATATGAAAAACTTCTTTTGGCCATATCTCCTAAACTAAGCGTCCTAGAGCGAAAAGGACGATAATTAGTGACCACCTCAAAAAATCGAAAAATCCACCCAAATCCTAAAAAAATTGAAATTTTTATATGAAAAACTTCTTTTGGCCATATCTCCTAAACTAAGCGTCCTAGAGCGAAAAGGGCTTTAATTCGTGACCGCCCTCAAAAAATCGAAAAATCCACCCAAATCCTAAAAAAATTGAAATTTTTATATGAAAAACTTCTTTTGGTCATATCTCCTAAACTAAGCGTCCTAGAGCGACCACCCTCAAAAAATCGAAAAATCCACCCAAATCCTAAAAAAATTGAAATTTTTATATGAAAAACTTCTTTTGGCCATATCTCCTAAACTAAGCGTCCTAGAGCGAAAAGGACGATAATTCGTGACCACCCTCAAAAAATCGAAAAATCCACCCAAATCCTAAAAAAATTAAAATTTTTATATGAAAACCTTCTTTTGGCCATATCTCCTAAACTAAGCGTCCTAGAGCGAAAAGGACGATAATTCGTGACCACCCCCAAAAAATCGAAAAATCCACCCAAATCCTAAAAAAATTGAAATTTTTATATGAAAAACTTCTTTTGGCCATATCTCCTAAACTAAGCGTCCTAGTGCGAAAAGGGCTTTAATTCGTGACCACCCTCAAAAAATCGAAAAATCCACCCAAATCCTAAAAAAATTGAAATTTTTATATGAAAAACTTCTTTTGGCCATATCTCCTAAACTAAGCGTCCTAGAGCAAAAAGGGCTTTAATTCGTGACCACCCTCAAAAAATCGAAAAATCCACCCAAATCCTAAAAAAATTTAAATTTTTATATGAAAAACTTCTTTTGGCCATATCTCCTAAACTAAGCGTCCTAGAGCGAAAAGGGCTTTAATTCGTGACCACCCTCAAAAAATCGAAAAATCCACCCAAATCCTAAAAAAAATTGAAATTTTTATATGAAAAACTTCTTTTGGCCATATCTCCAACTAAGCGTCCTAGTGCGAAAAGGGCTTTAATTCGTGACCACCCTCAAAAAATCGAAAAATCCACCCAAATCCTAAAAAAATTGAAATTTTTATATGAAAAACTTCTTTTGGCCATATCTCCTAAACTAAGCGTCCTAGAGTGAAAAGGACGATAATTCGTAACCACCCTTAAAAAATCGAAAAATCCACCCAAATACTAAAAAATTGAAATTTTTATATGAAAAACTTCTTTTGGCCATATCTCCTAAACTAAGCGTCCTAGAGCGAAAAGGACGATAATTCGTGACCACCCTTAAAAAATCGAAAAATCCACCCAAATCCTAAAAAAATTGAAATTTTTATATGAAAAACTTCTTTTGGTCATATCTCCTAAACTAAGCGTCCTAGAGCGAAAAGGACGATAATTCGTGACCACCCTCAAAAAATTGAAAAATCCACCCAAATCCTAAAAAAATTGAAATTTCTATATGAAATACTTCTGTTGGCCATATCTCCTAAACTAAGCGTCCTAGAGCGAAAAGGGCTTCAATTCGGGACCACCCTCAAAAAATCGAAAAATCCACCCAAATCCTAAAAAAAATTTAAATTTTTATATGAAAAACCTCTTTTGCCCATATCTCCTAAACTAAGAGTCCTAGAGCGAAAAGGACGATAATTCGTAACCACCCTAAAAAAATCGAAAAATCCATCCAAATCCTAAAAAATTGAAATTTTTATATGAAAAACTTCTTTTGGTCATATCTCCTAAACTAAGCGTCCTAGAGCGAAAAGGACGATAATTCGTGACCACCCCCAAAAAATCGAAAAATCCACCCAAATCCTAAAAAAATTGAAATTTTTATATGAAAAACTTCTTTTGGCCATATCTCCTAAACTAAACGTCCTAGAGCGAAAAGGGCTTTAATTCGTGACCACCCCCAAAAAATCGAAAAATCCACCCAAATCATAAAAAATTGAAATTTTTATATGAACAACTTCTTTGGGTCATATCTCCTAAACTAAGCGCCCTAGAGCGAAAAGGACGATAATTCGTGACCACCCTCAAAAAATCGAAAAATCCACCCAAATCCTAAAAAAATTGAAATTTTTATATGAAAAACTTCTTTTGGTCATATCTTCTAAACTAAGCGTCCTAGAGCGAAAAGGACGATAATTCGTGACCACCCTCAAAAAATCGAAAAATCCACCCAAATCCTAAAAAAATTGAAATTTTTATATGAAAAACTTCTTTTGGCCATATCTCCTAAACTAAACGTCCTAGAGCGAAAAGGGCTTTAATTCGTGACCACCCCCAAAAAATCGAAAAATCCACCCAAATCCTAAAAAATTGAAATTTTTATATGAAAAACTTCTTTTGGCCATATCTCCTAAACTAAGCGCCCTAGAGCGAAAAGGACGATAATTCGTGACCACCCTCAAAAAATCGAAAAATCCACCCAAATCCTAAAAAAATTGAAATTTTTATATGAAAAACTTCTTTTGGCCATATCTCCTAAACTAAGCGTCCTATTGCGAAAAGGGCTTTAATTCGCGACCACCCTCAAAAAATCGAAAAATCCACCCAAATCTTAAAAAAATTGAAATTTTTATATGAAAAACTTCTTTTGGCCATATCTCCTAAACTAAGCGTCCTAGAGTGAAGAGGACGATAATTCGTAACCACCCTTAAAAAATCGAAAAATTCACCCAAATACTAAAAAATTGAAATTTTTATATGAAAAACTTCTTTTGGCCATATCTCCTAAACTAAGCGTCCTAGAGCGAAAAGGACGATAATTCGTAACCACCCTCAAAAAATCGAAAAATCCACCCAAATCCTAAAAAATTGAAATTTTTATATGAAAAACTTCTTTTGGTCATATCTCCTAAACTAAGCGCCCTAGAGCGAAAAGGGCGATAATTCGTGACCACCCCCGAAAAATCGAAAAATCCACCCAAATCCTAAAAAATTGAAATTTTTATATGAAAAACTTCTTTTGGCCATATCTCCTAAACTAAGCGTCCTAGAGCGAAAAGGACGATAATTCGTAACCACCCTCAAAAAATCGAAAAATCCACCCAAATCCTAAAAAAATTGAAATTTTTATATGAAAAACTTCTTTTGGCCATATCTCCTAAACTAAACGTCCTAGAGCGAAAAGGGCTTTAATTCGTGACCACCCCCAAAAAATCGAAAAATCCACCCAAATCCTAAAAAAAATTGAAATTTTTATATGAAAAACTTCTTTTGGCCATATCTCCTAAACTAAGCGTCCTAGTGCGAAAAGGGCTTTAATTCGTGACCACCCTCAAAAAATTGAAAAATCCACCCAAATCTTAAAAAAATTGAAATTTTTATATGAAAAACTTCTTTTGGCCATATCTCCTAAACTAAGCGTCCTAGAGTGAAAAGGACGATAATTCGTAACCACCCTTAAAAAATCGAAAAATCCACCCAAATACTAAAAAATTGAAATTTTTATATGAAAAACTTCTTTTTGCCATATCTCCTAAACTAGGTGTCCTAGAGCGAAAAGGACGATAATTCGTAACCACCCTCAAAAAATCGAAAAATCAACCCAAATCCTAAAAAATTGAAATTTTTATATGAAAAACTTCTTTTGGCCATATCTCCTAAACTAAGCGTCCTAGAGTGAAGAGGACGATAATTCGTAACCACCCTTAAAAAATCGAAAAATTCACCCAAATACTAAAAAATTGAAATTTTTATATGAAAAACTTCTTTTGGCCATATCTCCTAAACTAAGCGTCCTAGAGCGAAAAGGACGATAATTCGTAACCACCCTCAAAAAATCGAAAAATCCACCCAAATCCTAAAAAATTGAAATTTTTATATGAAAAACTTCTTTTGGTCATATCTCCTAAACTAAGCGTCCAAGAGCGAAAAGGACGATAATTCGTGACCACCCCCGAAAAATCGAAAAATCCACCCAAATCCTAAAAAATTGAAATTTTTATATGAAAAACTTCTTTTGGCCATATCTCCTAAACTAAGCGTCCTAGAGCGAAAAGGACGATAATTCGTAACCACCCTCAAAAAATCGAAAAATCCACCCAAATCCTAAAAAAATTGAAATTTTTATATGAAAAACTTCTTTTGGCCATATCTCCTAAACTAAACGTCCTAGAGCGAAAAGGGCTTTAATTCGTGACCACCCCCAAAAAATCGAAAAATCCACCCAAATCCTAAAAAAAATTGAAATTTTTATATGAAAAACTTCTTTTGGCCATATCTCCTAAACTAAGCGTCCTAGTGCGAAAAGGGCTTTAATTCGTGACCACCCTCAAAAAATTGAAAAATCCACCCAAATCTTAAAAAAATTGAAATTTTTATATGAAAAACTTCTTTTGGCCATATCTCCTAAACTAAGCGTCCTAGAGTGAAAAGGACGATAATTCGTAACCACCCTTAAAAAATCGAAAAATCCACCCAAATACTAAAAAATTGAAATTTTTATATGAAAAACTTCTTTTTGCCATATCTCCTAAACTAGGTGTCCTAGAGCGAAAAGGACGATAATTCGTAACCACCCTCAAAAAATCGAAAAATCCACCCAAATCCTAAAAAATTGAAATTTTTATATGAAAAACTTCTTTTGGTCATATCTCCTAAACTAAGCGTCCTAGAGCGAAAAAGACGATAATTCGTGACCACCCCCGAAAAATCGAAAAATCCACCCAAATCCTAAAAAAAATTGAAATTTTTATATGAACAACTTCTTTTGGCCATATCTCCTAAACTAAGCGTCCTAGAGCAAAAAGGGCTTTAATTCGTGACTCAAAAAATCGAAAAATCCACCCAAATCCTAAAAATTTTGAAATTTTTATATGAAAAACTTCTTGTGGCGATATCTCCTAAACTAAGCGTCCTAGAGCGAAAAAGACGATAATTCGTAACCACCCTTAAAAAATCGAAAAATCCACCCAAATACTTAAAAAATTGAAATTTTTATATGAAAAACTTCCTTTGGCCATATCTCCTAAACTAAGCGTCCTAGAGCGAAAAGGACGATAATTCGTAACCACCCTCAAAAAATCGAAAAATCCACCCAAATCCTAAAAAAAATGAAATTTTTATATGAAAAACATCTTTTGGTCATATCTCCTAAACTAAGCGTCCTAGAGCGAAAAGGACGATAATTCGTGACCACCCCCGAAAAATCGAAAAATCCACCCAAATCCTAAAAAATTGAAATTTTTATATGAACAACTTCTTTTGGCCATATCTCCTAAACTAAGCGTCCTAGAGCAAAAAGGGCTTTAATTCGTGACCACCCTCAAAAAATCGAAAAATCCACCCAAATCCTAAAAAATTGAAATTTTTATATGAAAATCTTCTTTTGGTCATATCTCCTAAACTAAGCGTCCTAGAGCAAAAAGGACGATAATTCGTAACCACCCTTAAAAAATCGAAAAATCCACCCAAATACTAAAAAATTGAAAATTTTATATGAAAAACTTCTTTTGGCCATATCTCCTAAACTAAGCGTCCTAGAGCAAAAAGGACGATAATTCGTAACCACCCTTAAAAAATCGAAAAATCCACCCAAATACTAAAAAATTGAAAATTTTATATGAAAAACTTCTTTTGGCCATATCTCCTAAACTAAGCGTCCTAGAGCGAAAAGGACGATAATTCGTAACCACCCTCAAAAAAATCGAAAAATCCACCCAAATCCTAAAAAAATTGAAATTTTTATATGAAAAACTTCTTTTGGTCATATCTCCTAAACTAAGCGTCCTAGAGCGAAAAGGACGATAATTCGTGACCACCCTCAAAAAATTAAAAAATCCACCCAAATCCTAAAAAAATTGAAATTTCTATATGAAAAACTTCTGTTGGCCATATCTCCTAAACTAAGCGTCCAAGAGCGAAAAGGGCTTTAATTCGGGACCACCCTCAAAAAATCAAAAAATCCACCCAAATCCTAAAAAAATTGAAATTTTTATATGAAACACTTCTTTTGGTCATATCTCCTAAACTAAGCGTCCTAGAGCGAAAATGACGATAATTCGTGACCACCCTCAAAAAATTGAAAAATCCACCCAAATCCTAAAAAAATTGAAATTTTTATATGAAAAACTTCTGTTGACCATATCTCCTCAACTAAGCGCCCTAGAGCGAAAAGGGCTTTAAATCGGGACCACCCTCAAAAAATCGAAAAATCCACCCAAATCCTAAAAAAATTTAAATTTTTATATGAAAAACTTCTTTTGGCCATATCTCCTAAACTAAGCGTCCTAGTGCGAAAAGGACGATAATTCGTGACCACCCTCAAAAAATCGAAAAATCCACCCAAATCCTAAAAAAATTGAAATTTTTATATGAAAAAACTTCTTTTGGCCATATCTCCTAAACTAAGCGACCTAGAGCGAAAAGGACGATAATTCGTAACCACCCTTAAAAAATCGAAAAATCCACCCAAATACTTAAAAAATTGAAATTTTTATATGAAAAACTTCCTTTGGTCATATCTCCTAAACTAAGCGTCCTAGAGCGAAAAGGACGATAATTCGTAACCACCCTCAAAAAATCGAAAAATCCACCCAAATCCTAAAAAAATTGAAATTTTTATATGAAAAACATCTTTTGGTCATATCTCCTAAACTAAGCGTCCTAGAGCGAAAAGGACGATAATTCGTGACCACCCCCGAAAAATCGAAAAATCCACCCAAATCCTAAAAAATTGAAATTTTTGTATGAAAAACTTCTTTTGGCCATATCTCCTAAACTAAGCGTCCTAGAGCAAAAAGGGCTTTAATTCGTGACCACCCTCAATAAATCGAAAAATCCACCCAAATCCTAAAAAATTGAAATTTTTATATGAAAAACTTCTTTTGGTCATATCTCCTAAACTAAGCGTCCTAGAGCAAAAAGGACGATAATTCGTAACCACCCTTAAAAAATCGAAAAATCCACCCAAATACTAAAAAATTGAAAATTTTATATGAAAAACTTCTTTTGGCCATATCTCCTAAACTAAGCGTCCTAGAGCAAAAAGGACGATAATTCGTAACCACCCTTAAAAAATCGAAAAATCCACCCAAATACTAAAAAATTGAAAATTTTATATGAAAAACTTCTTTTGGCCATATCTCCTAAACTAAGCGTCCTAGAGCGAAAAGGACGATAATTCGTAACCACCCTCAAAAAAATCGAAAAATCCACCCAAATCCTAAAAAAATTGAAATTTTTATATGAAAAACTTCTTTTGGCCATATCTCCTAAACTAAGCGTCCTAGAGCGAAAAGGACGATAATTCGTGACCACCCTCAAAAAATTAAAAAATCCACCCAAATCCTAAAAAAATTGAAATTTCTATATGAAAAACTTCTGTTGGCCATATCTCCTAAACTAAGCGTCCTAGAGCGAAAAGGGCTTTAATTCGGGACCACCCTCAAAAAATCGAAAAATCCTCCCAAATCCTAAAAAAATTGAAATTTTTATATGAAAAACTTCTTTTGGTCATATCTCCTAAACTAAGCGTCCTAGAGCGAAAAGGACGATAATTCGTGACCACCCTCAAAAAATTGAAAAATCCACCCAAATCCTAAAAAAAGTGAAATTTTTATATGAAAAACTTCTGTTGACCATATCTCCTAAACTAAGCGCCCTAGAGCGAAAAGGGCTTTAATTCGGGACCACCCTCAAAAAATCGAAAAATCCACCCAAATCCTAAAAAAATTTAAATTTTTATATGAAAAACTTCTTTTGGCCATATCTCCTAAACTAAGCGTCCTAGTGCGAAAAGGGCTTTAATTCGTGACCACCCTCAAAAAATCGAAAAATCCACCCAAATCCTAAAAAAATTGAAATTTTTATATGAAAAACTTCTTTTGGCCATATCTCCTAAACTAAGCGACCTAGAACGAAAAGGACGATAATTCGTAACCACCCTTAAAAAATCGAAAAATCCACCCAAATACTTAAAAAATTGAAATTTTTATATGAAAAACTTCCTTTGGCCATATCTCCTAAACTAAGCGTCCTAGAGCGAAAAGGACGATAATTCGTAACCACCCTCAAAAAATCGAAATACACCCAAATCCTAAAAAAATTGAAATTTTTATATGAAAAACATCTTTTGGTCATATCTCCTAAACTAAGCGTCCTAGAGCGAAAAGGACGATAATTCGTGACCACCCCCGAAAAATCGAAAAATCCACCCAAATCCTAAAAAATTGAAATTTTTGTATGAAAAACTTCTTTTGGCCATATCTCCTAAACTAAGCGTCCTAGAGCAAAAAGGGCTTTAATTCGTGACCACCCTCAAAAAATCGAAAAATCCACCCAAATACTAAAAAATTGAAAATCTTATATGAAAAACTTCTTTTGGCCATATCTCCTAAACTAAGCGTCCTAGAGCGAAAAGGACGATAATTCGTAACCACCCTTAAAAAATCGAAAAATCCACCCAAATACTAAAAAATTGAAAATTTTATATGAAAAACTTCTTTTGGCCATATCTCCTAAACTAAGCGTCCTAGAGCGAAAAGGACGATAATTCGTAAGCACCCTCAAAAAAATCGAAAAATCCACCCAAATCCTAAAAAAATTGAAATTTTTATATGAAAAACTTCTTTTGGTCATATCTCCTAAACTAAGCGTCCTAGAGCGAAAAGGACGATAATTCGTGACCACCCTCAAAAAATCGAACAATCCACCCAAATCCTAAAAAAATTGAAATTTCTATATGAAAAACTTCTGTTGGCCATATCTCCTAAACTAAGCGTCCTAGAGCGAAAAGGGCTTTAATTCGGGACCACCCTCAAAAAATCGAAAAATCCACCCAAATCCTAAAAAAATTTAAATTTTTATATGAAAAACCTCTTTTGACCATATCTCCTAAACTAAGAGTCCTAGAGCGAAAAGGACGATAATTCGTAACCACCCTCAAAAAATCGAAAAATCCATCCAAATCCTAAAAAAATTGAAATTTTTATATGATAAACTTCTTTTGGTCATATCTCCTAAACTAAGCGTCCTAAAGCGAAAAGGACGATAATTCGTAACCACCCTCAAAAAATCGAAAAATCCACCCAAATCCTAAAAAAATTGAAATTTTTATATGAAAAACTTCTTTTGGTCATATCTCCTAAACTAAGCGTCCTAGAGCGAAAAGGACGATAATTCGTGACCACCCTCAAAAAATCGAAAAATCCACCCAAATCCTAAAAAAATTGAAATTTTTATATGAAAAACTTCTTTTGGCCATATCTCCTAAACTAAACGTCCTAGAGCGAAAAGGGCTTTAATTCGTGACCACCCTCAAAAAATCGAAAAATCCACCCAAATCCTAAAAAATTGAAATTTTTATATGAAAAACTTCTTTTGGCCATATCTCCTAAACTAAGCGCCCTAGAGCGAAAAGCACGATAATTCGTGACCACCCTCAAAAAAACGAAAAATCCACCCAAATCCTAAAAAAATTGAAATTTTTATATGAAAAACTTCTTTTGGCCATATCTCCTAAACTAAACGTCCTAGAGCGAAAAGGACGATAATTCGTGACCACCCCCAAAAAATCGAAAAATCCACCCAAATCCTAAAAAAAATTGAAATTTTTATATGAAAAACTTCTTTTGGCCATATCTCCTAAACTAAGCGTCCTAGTGCGAAAAGGGCTTTAATTAGTGACCACCCTCAAAAAATCGAAAAATCCACCCAAATCTTAAAAGACTTGAAATTTTTATATGAAAAACTTCTTTTGGCCATATCTCCTAAACTAAGCGTCCTAGAGTGAAAAGGACGATAATTCGTAACCACCCTTAAAAAATCGAAAAATCCACCCAAATACTAAAAAATTGAAATTTTTATATGAAAAACTTCTTTTGGCCATATCTCCTAAACTAAGCGTCCTAGAGCGAAAAGGACGATAATTCGTAACCACCCTCAAAAAATCGAAAAATCCACACAAATCCTAAAAAATTGAAATTTTTATATGAAAAACTTCTTTTGGTCATATCTCCTAAACTAAGCGTCCTAGAGCGAAAAGGACGATAATTCGTGACCACCCCCGAAAAATCGAAAAATCCACCCAAATCCTAAAAAATTGAAATTTTTATATGAAAAACTTATTTTTGCCATATCTCCTAAACTAAGCGTCCTAGAGCGAAAAAGGCTATAATTCGTGCCCACCCTCAAAAAATCGAAAAATCCACCCAAATCCTAAAAAATTGAAATTTTTATATGAAAAACTTCTTTTGGTCATATCTCCTAAACTAAGCGTCCTAGAGCGAAAAGGACGATAATTCGTGACCACACTCAAAAAATTTGAAAAATCCACCCAAATCCTAAAAAAATTGAAATTTTTATATGAAAAACTTCTGTTGGCCATATCTCCTAAACTAAGCGCCCTAGAGCGAAAAGGGCTTTAATTCGGGACCACCCTCAAAAAATCGAAAAATCCACCCAAATCCTAAAAAAATTTAAATTTTTATATGAAAAACCTCTTTTGACCATATCTCCTAAACTAAGCGTCCTAGAGCGAAAAGGACGATAATTCGTAACCACCCTCAAAAAATCGAAAAATCCACCCAAATCCTAAAAAAAATTGAAATTTTTATATGAAAAACTTCTTTTGGTCATATCTCCTAAACTAAGGGTCCTAGAGCGAAAAGGACGAAAAATCGTGACCACCCCCAAAAAATCGAAAAATCCACCCAAATCCTAAAAAAATTGAAATTTTTATATGAAAAACTTCTTTTGGTCATATCTCCTAAACTAAGCGTCCTAAAGCGAAAAGGACGATAATTCGTGACCACCCTCAAAAAATCGAAAAATCCACCCAAATCCTAAAAAAATTTAAATTTTTATATGAAAAACTTCTTTTGGCCATATCTCCTAAACTAAGCGCCCTATAGCGAAAAGGACGATAATTCGTGCCCACCCTAAAAAAATCGAAAAATCCACCCAAATCCTAAAAAAATTGAAATTTTTATATGAAAAACTTCTTTTGGTCATATCTCCTAAACTAAGCGTCCTAGAGCGAAAAGGGCTTTAATTCGTGACCACCCTCAAAAAATCGAAAAATCCACCCAAATCCTAAAAAAATTGAAATTTTTATATGAAAAACTTCTTTTGGTCATATCTCCTAAACTAAGCGTCCTAGAGCGAAAAGGACGATAATTCGTGACCACCCCCAAAAAATCGAAAAATCCACCCAAATCCTAAAAATTTTGAAATTTTTATATAAAAAACTTCTTGTGGCGATATCTCCTAAACTAAGCATCCTAGAGCGAAAAGGACGATAATTCGTGACCACCCCCAAAAAATCGAAAAATCCACCCAAATCCTAAAAATTTTGAAATTTTTATATGAAAAACTTCTTGTGGCCATATCTCCTAAACTAAGCGTCCTAGAGCGAAAAGGACGATAATTCGTGACCACCCCCAAAAAATCGAAAAATCCACCCAAATCCTAAAAAAATTGAAATTTTTATATGAAAAACTTCTTTTGGCCATATCTCCTAAACTAAGCGTCCTAGAGCGAAAAGGACGATAATTCGTAACCACCCTCAAAAGATCGAAAAATCCACCCAAATCCTAAAAAAATTGAAATTTTATGAAAAACTTCTTTTGGCCAAAGCTCCTAAACTAAGCGTCCTAGAGCGAAAAGGACGATAATTCGTGACCACCCCCGAAAAATCGAAAAATCCACCCAAATCCTAAAAAAATTTAAATTTTTATATGAAAAACTTCTCCTAAACTAAGCGTCCTAGAGCGAAAAGGACGATAATTCGTGACAACCCTCAAAAAATCGAAAAATCCTCCCAACTCCCAAAAAAATTTAAATTTTTATATGAAAAACTTCTTTTGGCCATATCTCCTAAACTAAGCGCCCTAGAGCGAAAAGGACGATAATTCGTGACCACCCTCAAAAAATCGAAAAATCCACCCAAATCCTAAAAAAATTGAAATTTTTATATGAAAAACTTCTTTTGGCCATATCTCCTAAACTAACCGTCCTAGAGCGAAAAGGACGATAATTCGTGACCACCCTCAAAAAATCGAAAAATCCACCCAAATCCTAAAAAAATTGAAATTTTTATATAAAAAACTTCTTTTGGCCATATCTCCTAATCTAAGCGTCCTAGAGCGAAAAGGACGATAATTCGTGACCACCCCCAAAAAATCGAAAAATCCACCCAAATCCTAAAAAAATTTAAATTTTTATATGAAAAACTTCTTCTGGTCAAATCTCCTAAACTAAGCGTCCTAGAGCGAAAAGGACGATAATTCGTGACCACCCCCAAAAAATCGAAAAATCCACCCAAATCCTAAAAACATTGAAATTTTTATATGAAAAACTTCTTTTGGCCATATCTCCTAAACTAAGCGTCTTAGAGCGAAAAGGACGATAATTCGTGACCACCCCCAAAAAATCGAAAAATCCACCCAAATCCTAAAAAAAATTTAAATTTTTATATGAAAAACTTCTTTTGGTCAAATCTCCTAAACTAAGCGTCCTAGAGCGAAAAGGACGATAATTCGTGACCACCCTCAAAAAATCGAAAAATCCACCCAAATCCTAAAAAAATTGAAATTTTTATATGAAAAACTTCTTTTGGCCATATCTCCTAAACTAAGCGTCCTAGAGCGAAAAGGGCTTTAATTCGTGACCACCCTCAAAAAATCGAAAAATCCACCCAAATCCTAAAAAAATTGAAATTTTTATATGAGAAACTTCTTTTGGCCATATCTCCTAAACTAAGCGTCCTAGAGCGAAAAGGAGGATAATTCGTGACCACCCTCAAAAAATCCACCCAAATCCTAAAAAAATTGAAATTTTTATATGAAAAACTTCTTTTGGCCATATCTCCTAAACTAAGCGTCCTAGAGCGAAAAGGACGATAATTCGTGACCACCCCCAAAAAATCGAAAAATCCACCCAAATCCTAAAAATTTTGAAATTTTTATATGAAAAACTTCTTGTGGCGATATCTCCTAAACTAAGCGTCCTAGAGCGAAAAAGACGATAATTCGTGCCCACCCTCAAAAAATCGAAAAATCCACCCAAATCCTAAAAAAATTGAAATTTTTATATGAAAAACTTCTTTTGGTCATATCTCCTAAACTAAGCGTCCTAGAGCGAAAAGGACGATAATTCGTGACAACCCTCAAAAAATTGAAAAATCCACCCAAATCCTAAAAAAATTTTAATTTTTATATGAAAAACTTCTGTTGGCCATATCTCCTAAACTAAGCGTCCTAGAGCGAAAAGGGCTTTAATTCGTGACCACCCTCAAAAATTCTAAAAATCCACACAAATCCTAAAAAAATTTAAATTTTTATATGAAAAACCTCTATGGACCATATCTCCTAAACTAAGCGTCCTAGAGCGAAAAGGACGATAATTCGTAACCACCCTCAAAAAATCGAAAAATCCACCCAAATCCTAAAAAAAAAATTGAAATTTTGATATGAAAAACTTCTTTTGGTCATATCTCCTAAACTAAGCGTCCTAGAGAGAAAAGGACGATAATTCGTGACCACCCCCAAAAAATCGAAAAATCCACCCAAATCCTAAAAAAATTGAAATTTTTATATGAACAACTTTTTTTGGCCATATCTCCTAAACTAAGCGTCCTAGAGCGAAAAGGAGGATAATTCGTGACCACCCTCAAAAAATCCACCCAAATCCTAAAAAAATTGAAATTTTTATATGAAAAACTTCTTTTGGCCATATCTCCTAAACTAAGCGTCCTAGAGCGAAAAGGACGATAATTCGTGACCACCCCCAAAAAATCGAAAAATCCACCCAAATCCTAAAAATTTTGAAATTTTTATATGAAAAACTTCTTGTGGCGATATCTCCTAAACTAAGCGTCCTAGAGCGAAAAAGACGATACTTCGTGCCCACCCTCAAAAAATCGAAAAATCCACCCAAATCCTAAAAAAATTGAAATTTTTATATGAAAAACTTCTTTTGGTCATATCTCCTAAACTAAGCGTCCTAGAGCGAAAAGGACGATAATTCGTGACAACCCTCAAAAAATTGAAAAATCCACCCAAATCCTAAAAAAATTGAAATTTTTATATGAAAAACTTCTGTTGGCCATATCTCCTAAACTAAGCGTCCTAGAGCGAAAAGGGCTTTAATTCGTGACCACCCTCAAAAATTCTAAAAATCCACCCAAATCCTAAAAAAATTTAAATTTTTATATGAAAAACCTCTATGGACCATATCTCCTAAACTAAGCGTCCTAGAGCGAAAAGGACGATAATTCGTAACCACCCTCAAAAAATCGAAAAATCCACCCAAATCCTAAAAAAAAATTGAAATTTTGATATGAAAAACTTCTTTTGGTCATATCTCCTAAACTAAGCGTCCTAGAGAGAAAAGGACGATAATTCGTGACCACCCCCAAAAAATCGAAAAATCCACCCAAATCCTAAAAAAATTGAAATTTTTATATGAACAACTTCTTTTGGCCATATCTCCTAAACTAAGCGCCCTAGAGCGAAAAGGACGATAATTCGTGACCACCCTCAAAAAATCGAAAAATCCACCCAAATCCTAAAAAAAATTGAAATTTTTATATGAAACACTTCTTTTGGTCATATCTCCTAAACTAAGCGTCCTAGAGCGAAAAGGACGATAATTCGTGACCACCCCTGAAAAATCGAAAAATCCACCCAAATCCTAAAAAAATTGAAATTTTTATATGAAAAACTTCTTTGGGTCATATCTCCTAAACTAAGCGTCCTAGAGCGAAAAGGACGATAATTCGTGACAACACTCAAAAAATCGAAAAATCCACCCAACTCCCAAAAAAATTGAAATTTTCATATGAAAAACTTCTTTTGGCCATATCTCCTAAACTAAGCGCCCTAGAGCGAAAAGGACGATAATTCGTGACCACCCTCAAAAAATCGAAAAATCCACCCAAATCCTAAAAAAATTGAAATTTTTATATGAAAAACTTCTTTTGGCCATATCTCCTAAACTAAGCGTCCTAGAGCGAAAAGGACGATAATTCGTGCCCACCCTAAAAAAATCGAAAAATCCACCCAAATCCTAAAAAAAATGAAACTTTTTTTATGAAAAACTTCTTTTGGCCATATCTCCTAAACTAAGCGTCCTAGAGCGAAAAGGACGATAATTCGTGACCACCATAAAAAATCGAAAAATCCACCCAAATCCTAAAAAAATTGAAATTTTTATATGAAAAACTTCTTTTGGTCATATCTCCTAAACTAAGCGTCCTAGAGCGAAAAGGACGATAATTCGTGACCACCCCCAAAAAATCGAAAAATCCACCCAAATCCTAAAAAAATTTAAATTTTTATATGAAAAACTTCTTTTGGCCATATCTCCTAAACTAAGCGTCCTAGAGCGAAAAGGACGATAATTCGTGACCACCCCCAAAAAATCGAAAAATCCACCCAAATCCTAACAAAATTGAAATTTTTATATGAAAAACTTCTTTTTGCCATATCTCCTAAACTAAGTGTCCTAGAGCGAAAAGGGCTTTAATTCGTGACCACCCTCAAAAAATCGACAAATCCACCCAAATCCTAAAAAAATTGAAATTTTTATATCAAAAACTTCTTTTGGCCATATCTCCTAAACTAAGCGTCCTAGAGCGAAAAGGACTATAATTCGTGACCACCCTCAAAAAATCGACAAATCCACCCAAATCCTAAAAAAATTGAAATTTTTATATGAAAAACTTCTTTTGGCCATATCTCCTAAACTAAGCGTCCTAGAGCGAAAAGGACGATAATTCGTGACCACCCCCAAAAAATCGAAAAATCCACCCAAATCCTAAAAAAATTGAAATTTTTATATGAAAAACTTCTTTTGGCCATATCTCCTAAACTAAGCGTCCTAGAGCGAAAAGGGCTTTAATTCGTGACCACCCTCAAAAAATCGAAAAATCCACCCAAATCCTAAAAAAATTGAAATTTTTATATGAAAAACTTCTTTTGGCCATATCTCCTAAACTAAGCGTCCTAGAGCGAAAAGGACGATAATTCGTGACCACCCCCAAAAAATCGAAAAATCCACCCAAATCATAAAAAAATTTAAATTTTTATATGAAAAACCTCTTTGGACCATATCTCCTAAACTAAGCGTCCTAGAGCGAAAAGGACGATAATTCGTGACCACCCCCAAAAAATCGAAAAATCCACCCAAATCCTAAAAAATTGAAATTTTTATATGAAAATCTTCTTTTGGCCATATCTCCTAAACTAAGCGTCCTAGAGCGAAAAGGGCTTTAATTCGTGACCACCCTCAAAAAATCGAAAAATCCACCCAAATCCTAAAAAAATTGAAATTTTTATATGAAAAACTTCTTTTGGTCATATCTCCTAAACTAAGCGTCCTAGAGCGAAAAGGACGATAATTCGTGACCACCTCCGAAAAATCGAAAAATCCACCCAAATCCTAAAAAAAATGAAATTTTTATATGAAAAACTTCTTTTGGTCATATCTCCTAAACTAAGCGTCCTAGAGCGAAAAGGACGATAATTCGTGACCACCCCCAAAAAATCGAAAAATCCACCCAAATCCTAAAAAAATAGAAATTTTTATATGAAAAACTTCTTTTGGCCATATCTCCTAAACTAAGCGTCCTAGAGCGAAAAGGACGATAATTCGTGACCACCCCCAAAAAATCGAAAAATCCACCCAAATCCTAAAAAAATTTAAATTTTTATATGAAAAACTTCTATTGGCCATAGCTCCTAAACTAAGCGTCCTAGAGCGAAAAGGACGATAATTCGTGACCACCCCCGAAAAATCGAAAAATCCTCCCAAATCCTAAAAAATTGAAATTTTATATGAAAAACTTCTTTGGGTCATATCTCCTAAACTAAGCGTCCTAGAGCGAAAAGGACGATAATTTTTTATGAAAAACTTCTTTTGGCCATATCTCCTAAACTAAGCGTCCTAGAGCGAAAAGGACGATAATTCGTGACCACCATAAAAAATCGAAAAATCCACCCAAATCCTAAAAAAATTGAAATTTTTATATGAAAAACTTCTTTTGGTCATATCTCCTAAACTAAGCGTCCTAGAGCGAAAAGGACGATAATTCGTGACCACCCCCAAAAAATCGAAAAATCCACCCAAATCCTAAAAAAATTTAAATTTTTATATGAAAAACTTCTTTTGGCCATATCTCCTAAACTAAGCGTCCTAGAGCGAAAAGGACGATAATTCGTGACCACCCCCAAAAAATCGAAAAATCCACCCAAATCCTAACAAAATTGAAATTTTTATATGAAAAACTTCTTTTTGCCATATCTCCTAAATTAAGTGTCCTAGAGCGAAAAGGGCTTTAATTCGTGACCACCCTCAAAAAATCGAAAAATCCACCCAAATCCTAAAAAAATTGAAATTTTTATATCAAAAACTTCTTTTGGCCATATCTCCTAAACTAAGCGTCCTAGAACGAAAAGGACTATAATTCGTGACCACCCTCAAAAAATCGACAAATCCACCCAAATCCTAAAAAAATTGAAATTTTTATATGAAAAACTTCTTTTGGCCATATCTCCTAAACTAAGCGTCCTAGAGCGAAAAGGACGATAATTCGTGACCACCCCCAAAAAATCGAAAAATCCACCCAAATCCTAAAAAAAATGAAATTTTTATATGAAAAACTTCTTTTGGCCATATCTCCTAAACTAAGCGTCCTAGAGCGAAAAGGGCTTTAATTCGTGACCACCCTCAAAAAATCGAAAAATCCACCCAAATCCTAAAAAAATTGAAATTTTTATATGAAAAACTTCTTTTGGCCATATCTCCTAAACTAAGCGTCCTAGAGCGAAAAGGACGATAATTCGTGACCACCCCCAAAAAATCGAAAAATCCACCCAAATCATAAAAAAATTTAAATTTTTATATGAAAAACCTCTTTGGACCATATCTCCTAAACTAAGCGTCCTAGAGCGAAAAGGACGATAATTCGTGACCACCCCCAAAAAATCGAAAAATCCACCCAAATCCTAAAAAATTGAAATTTTTATATGAAAATCTTCTTTTGGCCATATCTCCTAAACTAAGCGTCCTAGAGCGAAAAGGGCTTTAATTCGTGACCACCCTCAAAAAATCGAAAAATCCACCCAAATCCTAAAAAAATTGAAATTTTTATATGAAAAACTTCTTTTGGTCATATCTCCTAAACTAAGCGTCCTAGAGCGAAAAGGACGATAATTCGTGACCACCCCCAAAAAATCGAAAAATCCACCCAAATCCTAAAAAAATTGAAATTTTTATATGAAAAACTTCTTTTGGCCATATCTCCTAAACTAAGCGTCCTAGAGCGAAAAGGACGATAATTCGTAAACACCCTCAAAAAATCGAAAAATCCACCCAAATCCTAAAAAAATTGAAATTTTATGAAAAACTTCTATTGGCCATAGCTCCTAAACTAAGCGTCCTAGAGCGAAAAGGACGATAATTCGTGACCACCCCCGAAAAATCGAAAAATCCACCCAAATCCTAAAAAATTGAAATTTTATATGAAAAACTTCTTTGGGTCATATCTCCTAAACTAAGCGTCCTAGAGCGAAAAGGACGATAATTCGTGACCACCCTCAAAAAATCGAAAAATCCACCCAACTCCTAAAAAAATTGAAATTTTTATATGAAAAAATTCTTTTGGCCATATCTCCTAAACTAAGCGCCCTAGAGCGAAAAAGACGATAATTCGTGACCACCCTCAAAAAATCGAAAAATCCACCCAAATCCTAAAAAAATTTAAATTTTTATATGAAAAACTTCTTTTGGCCATATCTCCTAAACTAAGCGTCCTAGAGCGAAAAGGACGATAATTCGTGCCCACCCTAAAAAAATCGAAAAATCCACCCAAATCCTAAAAAAATTGAAATTTTTATATGAAAAACTTCTTTTGGCCATATCTCCTAAACTAAGCGTCCTAGAGCGAAAACGACGATAATTCGTGACCACCATCAAAAAATCGAAAAATCCACCCAAATCCTAAAAAAATTGAAATTTTTATATGAAAAACTTCTTTTGGTCTCCTAAACTAAGCGTCCTAGAGCGAAAAGGACGATAATTCGTGACCACGCCCAAAAAATCGAAAAATCCACCCAAATCCTACAAAAAATTGAAATTTTTATATGAAAAACTTCTTTTGGCCATATCTCCTAAACTAAGCGTCCTAGAGCGAAAAGGACGATAATTCGTGACCACCCTCAAAAAATCGAAAAATCCACCCAAATCCTTAAAAAAATTGAAATTTTTATATGAAAAATTCTTTTGGCCATATCTCCTAAACTAAGCGTCCTAGAGCGAAAAGGACGATAATTCGTGACCACCCTCAAAAAATCGAAAAATCCACCCAACTCCTAAAAAAATTGAAATTTTTATATGAAAAACTTCTTTTGGCCATATCTCCTAAACTAAGCGCCCTAGAGCGAAAAGGACGATAATTCGTGACCACCCTCAAAAAATCGAAAAATCCACCCAAATCCTAAAAAAAATTTAAATTTTTATATGAAAAACTTCTTTTGGTCAAATCTCCTAAACTACGCGTCCTAGAGCGAAAAGGACGATAATTCGTGACCACCCCCGAAAAATCGAAAAATCCACCCAAATCCTAAAAAAAATGAAATTTTTATATGAAAAACTTCTTTGGGTCATATCTCCTAAACTAAGCGTCCTAGAGCGAAAAGGACGATAATTCGTGACCACCCCCAGAAAATCGAAAAATCCACCCAAATCCTAAAAAAATTGAAATTTTTATATGAAAAACTTCTTTTGGCCATATCTCCTAAACTAAGTGTCCTAGAGCGAAAAGGGCTTTAATTCGTGACCACCCTCAAAAAATCGAAAAATCCACCCAAATCCTAAAAAAATTGAAATTTTTATATGAAAAACTTCTTTTGGTCATATCTCCTAAACTAAGCGTCCTAGAGCGAAAAGGACGATAATTCGTGACCACCCTCAAAAAATCTAAAAATCCACCCAAATCCTAAAAAAAATTGAAATTTTGATATGAAAAACTTCTTTTGGTCATATCTCCTAAACTAAGCGTCCTAGAGCGAAAAGGACGATAATTCGTGACCACCCCCAAAAAATCGAAAAATCCACCCAAATCCTAAAAAAATTGAAATTTTGATATGAAAAACTTCTTTTGGTCATATCTCCTAAACTAAGCGCCCTAGAGCGAAAAGGACGATAATTCGTGACCACCCTCAAAAAATCGAAAAATCCACCCAAATCCTAAAAAAAATTTAAATTTTTATATGAAAAACTTCTTTTGGTCATATCTCCTAAACTAAGCGTCCTAGAGCGAAAAGGACGATAATTCGTGACCACCCTCAAAAAATCGAAAAATCCACCCAAATCCTAAAAAAATTTAAATTTTTATATGAAAAACTTCTTTTGGCCATATCTCCTAAACTAAGCGTCCTAGAGCGAAAAGGACGATAATTCGTGACCACCCTCAAAAAATCGAAAAATCCACCCAAATCCTTAAAAAAATTGAAATTTTTATATGAAAAACTTCTTTTGGCCATATCTCCTAAACCAAGCGTCCTAGAGCGAAAAGGACGATAATTCGTGACCACCCTCAAAAAATCGAAAAATCCACCCAACTCCTAAAAAAATTGAAATTTTTATATGAAAAACTTCTTTTGGCCATATCTCCTAAACTAAGCGCCCTAGAGCGAAAAGGACGATAATTCGTGACCACCCTCAAAAAATCGAAAAATCCACCCAAATCCTAAAAAAAAATTAAATTTTTATATGAAAAACTTCTTTTGGTCAAATCTCCTAAACTAAGCGTCCTAGAGCGAAAAGGACGATAATTCGTGACCACCCCCGAAAAATCGAAAAATCCACCCAAATCCTAAAAAAAATGAAATTCGTGACCACCCTCAAAAAATCGAAAAATCCACCCAAATCCTAAAAAAAATTTAAATTTTTATATGAAAAACTTCTTTTGGTCATATCTCCTAAACTAGGCGTCCTAGAGCGAAAAGGACGATAATTCGTGACCACCCTCAAAAAATCGAAAAATCCACCCAAATCCTAAAAAAATTTAAATTTTTATATGAAAAACTTCTTGTGGCCATATCTCCTAAACTAAGCGCCCTAGAGCGAAAAGGACGATAATTCGTGCCCACCCTAAAAAAATCGAAAAATCCACCCAAATCCTAAAAAAATTGAAATTTTTATATGAAAAACTTCTTTTGGTCATATCTCCTAAACTAAGCGTCCTAGAGCGAAAAGGGCTTTAATTCGTGACCACCCTCAAAAAATCGAAAAATCCACCCAAATCCTAAAAAAAATTGAAATTTTTATATGAAAAACTTCTTTTGGTCATATCTCCTAAACTAAGCGCCCTAGAGCGAAAAGGACGATAATTCGTGACCACCTCCGAAAAATCCACCCAAATCCTAAAAAAAATGAAATTTTTATATGAAAAACTTCTTTTGGTCATATCTCCTAAACTAAGCGTCCTAGAGCGAAAAGGACGATAATTCGTGACCACCCTCAAAAAATCCACCCAAATCCTAAAAAAATTTAAATTTTTATATGAAAAACTTCTTTCTAAACTAAGCGTCCTAGAGCGAAAAGGACGATAATTCGTGACCACCCCCAAAAAATCGAAAAATCCACCCAAATCCTAAAAATTTTGAAATTTTTATATGAAAAACTTCTTTTGGTCATATCTCCTAAACTAAGCGTCCTAGAGCGAAAAGGACGATAATTCGTGACCACCCCCAAAAAATCGAAAAATCCACCCAAATCCTAAAAAAAATTGCAATTTTTATATGAAAAACTTCTTTTGGCCATATCTCCTAAACTAAGCGTCCTAGTGCGACAAGGGCTTTAATTCGTGACCACCCTCAAAAAATCGAAAAATCCACCCAAATCCTAAAAAAATTTAAATTTTTATATGAAAAACTTCTTTTGGCCATATCTCCTAAACTAAACGTTCTAGATCGAAAAGGGCTTTAATTCGTGACCACCCTCAAAAAATCGAAAAATCCACCCAAATCCTAAAAAATTGAAATTTTTATATGAAAAACTTCTTTTGGCCATATCTCCTAAACTAAGCGCCCTAGAGCGAAAAGGACGATAATTCGTGACCACCCTCAAAAAATCGAAAAATCCACCCAAATCCTAAAAAAATTGACATTTTTATATGAAAAACTTCTTTTGGCCATATCTCCTAAACTAAACGTCCTAGAGCGAAAAGGGCTTTAATTCGTGACCACCCCCAAAAAATCGAAAAATCCACCCAAATCCTAAAAAAAATTGCAATTTTTATATGAAAAACTTCTTTTGGCCATATCTCCTAAACTAAGCGTCCTAGTGCGACAAGGGCTTTAATTCGTGACCACCCTCAAAAAATCGAAAAATCCACCCAAATCTTAAAAAAATTGAAATTTTTATATGAAAAACTTCTTTTGGCCATATCTCCTAAACTAAGCGTCCTAGAGTGAAAAGGACGATAATTCGTAACCACCCTTAAAAAATCGAAAATCCACCCAAATACTAAAAAATTGAAATTGTTATATGAAAAACTTCTTTTGGCCATATCTCCTAAACTAAGCGTCCTAGAGCGAAAAGGGCTTTAATTCGTGACCGCCCTCAAAAAATCGAAAAATCCACCCAAATCCTAAAAAAATTGAAATTTTTATATGAAAAACTTCTTTTGGTCATATCTCCTAAACTAAGCGTCCTAGAGCGAAAAGGTCAATAATTCGTGACCACCCTCAAAAAATCGAAAAATCCACCCAAATCCTAAAAAAATTGAAATTTTTATATGAAAAACTTCTTTTGGCCATATCTCCTAAACTAAGCGTCCTAGAGCGAAAAGGACGATAATTCGTGACCACCCTCAAAAAATCGAAAAATCCACCCAAATCCTAAAAAAATTAAAATTTTTATATGAAAACCTTCTTTTGGCCATATCTCCTAAACTAAGCGTCCTAGAGCGAAAAGGACGATAATTCGTGACCACCCCCAAAAAATCGAAAAATCCACCCAAATCCAAAAAAAAATTGAAATTTTTATATGAAAAACTTCTTTTGGCCATATCTCCTAAACTAAGCGTCCTAGTGCGAAAAGGGCTTTAATTCGTGACCACCCTCAAAAAATCGAAAAATCCACCCAAATCCTAAAAAAATTGAAATTTTTATATGAAAAACTTCTTTTGGCCATATCTCTTAAACTAAGCGTCCTAGAGTGAAAAGGACGATAATTCGTAACCACCCTTAAAAAATCGAAAAATCCACCCAAATACTAAAAAATTGAAATTTTTATATGAAAAACTTCTTTTGGCCATATCTCCCAAACTAAGCGTCCTAGAGCGAAAAGGACGATAATTCGTGACCACCCTTAAAAAATCGAAAAATCCACCCAAATCCTAAAAAAATTGAAATTTTTATATGAAAAACTTCTTTTGGTCATATCTCCTAAACTAAGCGTCCTAGAGCGAAAAGGACGATAATTCGTGACCACCCTCAAAAAATTGAAAAATCCACCCAAATCCTAAAAAAATTGAAATTTCTATATGAAAAACTTCTGTTGGCCATATCTCCTAAACTAAGCGTCCTAGAGCGAAAATGGCTTCAATTCGGGACCACCCTCAAAAAATCGAAAAATCCACCCAAATCCTAAAAAAAATTTAAATTTTTATATGAAAAACCTCTTTTGCCCATATCTCCTAAACTAAGAGTCCTAGAGCGAAAAGGACGATAATTCGTAACCACCCTAAAAAAATCGAAAAATCCATCCAAATCCTAAAAAAATTGAAATTTTTATATGAAAAACTTCTTTTGGTCATATCTCCTAAACTAAGCGTCCTAGAGCGAAAAGGACGATAATTCGTGACCACCCCCAAAAAATCGAAAAATCCACCCAAATCCTAAAAAAATTGAAATTTTTATATGAAAAACTTCTTTTGGCCATATCTCCTAAACTAAACGTCCTAGAGCGAAAAGGGCTTTAATTCGTGACCACCCCCAAAAAATCGAAAAATCCACCCAAATCATAAAAAATTGAAATTTTTATATGAACAACTTCTTTGGGTCATATCTCCTAAACTAAGCGCCCTAGAGCGAAAAGGACGATAATTCGTGACCACCCTCAAAAAATCGAAAAATCCACCCAAATCCTAAAAAAATTGAAATTTTTATATGAAAAACTTCTTTTGGTCATATCTCCTAAACTAAGCGTCCTAGAGCGAAAAGGACGATAATTCGTGACCACCCTCAAAAAATCGAAAAATCCACCCAAATCCTAAAAAAATTGAAATTTTTATATGAAAAACTTCTTTTGGCCATATCTCCTAAACTAAGCGTCCTAGAGCGAAAAGGGCTTTAATTCGTGACCACCCTCAAAAAATCGAAAAATCCACCCAAATCCTAAAAAAATTGAAATTTTTATATGAAAAACTTCTTTTGGCCATATCTCCTAAACTAAGCGTCCTAGAGCGAAAAGGACGATAATTAGTGACCACCTCAAAAAATCGAAAAATCCACCCAAATCCTAAAAAAATTGAAATTTTTATATGAAAAACTTCTTTTGGCCATATCTCCTAAACTAAGCGTCCTAGAGCGAAAAGGGCTTTAATTCGTGACCGCCCTCAAAAAATCGAAAAATCCACCCAAATCCTAAAAAAATTGAAATTTTTATATGAAAAACTTCTTTTGGTCATATCTCCTAAACTAAGCGTCCTAGAGCGACCACCCTCAAAAAATCGAAAAATCCACCCAAATCCTAAAAAAATTGAAATTTTTATATGAAAAACTTCTTTTGGCCATATCTCCTAAACTAAGCGTCCTAGAGCGAAAAGGACGATAATTCGTGACCACCCTCAAAAAATCGAAAAATCTACCCAAATCCTAAAAAAATTAAAATTTTTATATGAAAACCTTCTTTTGGCCATATCTCCTAAACTAAGCGTCCTAGAGCGAAAAGGACGATAATTCGTGACCACCCCCAAAAAATCGAAAAATCCACCCAAATCCTAAAAAAATTGAAATTTTTATATGAAAAACTTCTTTTGGCCATATCTCCTAAACTAAGCGTCCTAGTGCGAAAAGGGCTTTAATTCGTGACCACCCTCAAAAAATCGAAAAATCCACCCAAATCCTAAAAAAATTGAAATTTTTATATGAAAAACTTCTTTTGGCCATATCTCCTAAACTAAGCGTCCTAGAGCAAAAAGGGCTTTAATTCGTGACCACCCTCAAAAAATCGAAAAATCCACCCAAATCCTAAAAAAATTTAAATTTTTATATGAAAAACTTCTTTTGGCCATATCTCCTAAACTAAGCGTCCTAGAGCGAAAAGGGCTTTAATTCGTGACCACCCTCAAAAAATCGAAAAATCCACCCAAATCCTAAAAAAAATTGAAATTTTTATATGAAAAACTTCTTTTGGCCATATCTCCAACTAAGCGTCCTAGTGCGAAAAGGGCTTTAATTCGTGACCACCCTCAAAAAATCGAAAAATCCACCCAAATCCTAAAAAAATTGAAATTTTTATATGAAAAACTTCTTTTGGCCATATCTCCTAAACTAAGCGTCCTAGAGTGAAAAGGACGATAATTCGTAACCACCCTTAAAAAATCGAAAAATCCACCCAAATACTAAAAAATTGAAATTTTTATATGAAAAACTTCTTTTGGCCATATCTCCTAAACTAAGCGTCCTAGAGCGAAAAGGACGATAATTCGTGACCACCCTTAAAAAATCGAAAAATCCACCCAAATCCTAAAAAAATTGAAATTTTTATATGAAAAACTTCTTTTGGTCATATCTCCTAAACTAAGCGTCCTAGAGCGAAAAGGACGATAATTCGTGACCACCCTCAAAAAATTGAAAAATCCACCCAAATCCTAAAAAAATTGAAATTTCTATATGAAATACTTCTGTTGGCCATATCTCCTAAACTAAGCGTCCTAGAGCGAAAAGGGCTTCAATTCGGGACCACCCTCAAAAAATCGAAAAATCCACCCAAATCCTAAAAAAAATTTAAATTTTTATATGAAAAACCTCTTTTGCCCATATCTCCTAAACTAAGAGTCCTAGAGCGAAAAGGACGATAATTCGTAACCACCCTAAAAAAATCGAAAAATCCATCCAAATCCTAAAAAATTGAAATTTTTATATGAAAAACTTCTTTTGGTCATATCTCCTAAACTAAGCGTCCTAGAGCGAAAAGGACGATAATTCGTGACCACCCCCAAAAAATCGAAAAATCCACCCAAATCCTAAAAAAATTGAAATTTTTATATGAAAAACTTCTTTTGGCCATATCTCCTAAACTAAACGTCCTAGAGCGAAAAGGGCTTTAATTCGTGACCACCCCCAAAAAATCGAAAAATCCACCCAAATCATAAAAAATTGAAATTTTTATATGAACAACTTCTTTGGGTCATATCTCCTAAACTAAGCGCCCTAGAGCGAAAAGGACGATAATTCGTGACCACCCTCAAAAAATCGAAAAATCCACCCAAATCCTAAAAAAATTGAAATTTTTATATGAAAAACTTCTTTTGGTCATATCTTCTAAACTAAGCGTCCTAGAGCGAAAAGGACGATAATTCGTGACCACCCTCAAAAAATCGAAAAATCCACCCAAATCCTAAAAAAATTGAAATTTTTATATGAAAAACTTCTTTTGGCCATATCTCCTAAACTAAACGTCCTAGAGCGAAAAGGGCTTTAATTCGTGACCACCCCCAAAAAATCGAAAAATCCACCCAAATCCTAAAAAATTGAAATTTTTATATGAAAAACTTCTTTTGGCCATATCTCCTAAACTAAGCGCCCTAGAGCGAAAAGGACGATAATTCGTGACCACCCTCAAAAAATCGAAAAATCCACCCAAATCCTAAAAAAATTGAAATTTTTATATGAAAAACTTCTTTTGGCCATATCTCCTAAACTAAGCGTCCTATTGCGAAAAGGGCTTTAATTCGCGACCACCCTCAAAAAATCGAAAAATCCACCCAAATCTTAAAAAAATTGAAATTTTTATATGAAAAACTTCTTTTGGCCATATCTCCTAAACTAAGCGTCCTAGAGTGAAGAGGACGATAATTCGTAACCACCCTTAAAAAATCGAAAAATTCACCCAAATACTAAAAAATTGAAATTTTTATATGAAAAACTTCTTTTGGCCATATCTCCTAAACTAAGCGTCCTAGAGCGAAAAGGACGATAATTCGTAACCACCCTCAAAAAATCGAAAAATCCACCCAAATCCTAAAAAATTGAAATTTTTATATGAAAAACTTCTTTTGGTCATATCTCCTAAACTAAGCGCCCTAGAGCGAAAAGGGCGATAATTCGTGACCACCCCCGAAAAATCGAAAAATCCACCCAAATCCTAAAAAATTGAAATTTTTATATGAAAAACTTCTTTTGGCCATATCTCCTAAACTAAGCGTCCTAGAGCGAAAAGGACGATAATTCGTAACCACCCTCAAAAAATCGAAAAATCCACCCAAATCCTAAAAAAATTGAAATTTTTATATGAAAAACTTCTTTTGGCCATATCTCCTAAACTAAACGTCCTAGAGCGAAAAGGGCTTTAATTCGTGACCACCCCCAAAAAATCGAAAAATCCACCCAAATCCTAAAAAAAATTGAAATTTTTATATGAAAAACTTCTTTTGGCCATATCTCCTAAACTAAGCGTCCTAGTGCGAAAAGGGCTTTAATTCGTGACCACCCTCAAAAAATTGAAAAATCCACCCAAATCTTAAAAAAATTGAAATTTTTATATGAAAAACTTCTTTTGGCCATATCTCCTAAACTAAGCGTCCTAGAGTGAAAAGGACGATAATTCGTAACCACCCTTAAAAAATCGAAAAATCCACCCAAATACTAAAAAATTGAAATTTTTATATGAAAAACTTCTTTTTGCCATATCTCCTAAACTAGGTGTCCTAGAGCGAAAAGGACGATAATTCGTAACCACCCTCAAAAAATCGAAAAATCAACCCAAATCCTAAAAAATTGAAATTTTTATATGAAAAACTTCTTTTGGCCATATCTCCTAAACTAAGCGTCCTAGAGTGAAGAGGACGATAATTCGTAACCACCCTTAAAAAATCGAAAAATTCACCCAAATACTAAAAAATTGAAATTTTTATATGAAAAACTTCTTTTGGCCATATCTCCTAAACTAAGCGTCCTAGAGCGAAAAGGACGATAATTCGTAACCACCCTCAAAAAATCGAAAAATCCACCCAAATCCTAAAAAATTGAAATTTTTATATGAAAAACTTCTTTTGGTCATATCTCCTAAACTAAGCGTCCAAGAGCGAAAAGGACGATAATTCGTGACCACCCCCGAAAAATCGAAAAATCCACCCAAATCCTAAAAAATTGAAATTTTTATATGAAAAACTTCTTTTGGCCATATCTCCTAAACTAAGCGTCCTAGAGCGAAAAGGACGATAATTCGTAACCACCCTCAAAAAATCGAAAAATCCACCCAAATCCTAAAAAAATTGAAATTTTTATATGAAAAACTTCTTTTGGCCATATCTCCTAAACTAAACGTCCTAGAGCGAAAAGGGCTTTAATTCGTGACCACCCCCAAAAAATCGAAAAATCCACCCAAATCCTAAAAAAAATTGAAATTTTTATATGAAAAACTTCTTTTGGCCATATCTCCTAAACTAAGCGTCCTAGTGCGAAAAGGGCTTTAATTCGTGACCACCCTCAAAAAATTGAAAAATCCACCCAAATCTTAAAAAAATTGAAATTTTTATATGAAAAACTTCTTTTGGCCATATCTCCTAAACTAAGCGTCCTAGAGTGAAAAGGACGATAATTCGTAACCACCCTTAAAAAATCGAAAAATCCACCCAAATACTAAAAAATTGAAATTTTTATATGAAAAACTTCTTTTTGCCATATCTCCTAAACTAGGTGTCCTAGAGCGAAAAGGACGATAATTCGTAACCACCCTCAAAAAATCGAAAAATCCACCCAAATCCTAAAAAATTGAAATTTTTATATGAAAAACTTCTTTTGGTCATATCTCCTAAACTAAGCGTCCTAGAGCGAAAAAGACGATAATTCGTGACCACCCCCGAAAAATCGAAAAATCCACCCAAATCCTAAAAAAAATTGAAATTTTTATATGAACAACTTCTTTTGGCCATATCTCCTAAACTAAGCGTCCTAGAGCAAAAAGGGCTTTAATTCGTGACTCAAAAAATCGAAAAATCCACCCAAATCCTAAAAATTTTGAAATTTTTATATGAAAAACTTCTTGTGGCGATATCTCCTAAACTAAGCGTCCTAGAGCGAAAAAGACGATAATTCGTAACCACCCTTAAAAAATCGAAAAATCCACCCAAATACTTAAAAAATTGAAATTTTTATATGAAAAACTTCCTTTGGCCATATCTCCTAAACTAAGCGTCCTAGAGCGAAAAGGACGATAATTCGTAACCACCCTCAAAAAATCGAAAAATCCACCCAAATCCTAAAAAAAATGAAATTTTTATATGAAAAACATCTTTTGGTCATATCTCCTAAACTAAGCGTCCTAGAGCGAAAAGGACGATAATTCGTGACCACCCCCGAAAAATCGAAAAATCCACCCAAATCCTAAAAAATTGAAATTTTTATATGAACAACTTCTTTTGGCCATATCTCCTAAACTAAGCGTCCTAGAGCAAAAAGGGCTTTAATTCGTGACCACCCTCAAAAAATCGAAAAATCCACCCAAATCCTAAAAAATTGAAATTTTTATATGAAAATCTTCTTTTGGTCATATCTCCTAAACTAAGCGTCCTAGAGCAAAAAGGACGATAATTCGTAACCACCCTTAAAAAATCGAAAAATCCACCCAAATACTAAAAAATTGAAAATTTTATATGAAAAACTTCTTTTGGCCATATCTCCTAAACTAAGCGTCCTAGAGCAAAAAGGACGATAATTCGTAACCACCCTTAAAAAATCGAAAAATCCACCCAAATACTAAAAAATTGAAAATTTTATATGAAAAACTTCTTTTGGCCATATCTCCTAAACTAAGCGTCCTAGAGCGAAAAGGACGATAATTCGTAACCACCCTCAAAAAAATCGAAAAATCCACCCAAATCCTAAAAAAATTGAAATTTTTATATGAAAAACTTCTTTTGGTCATATCTCCTAAACTAAGCGTCCTAGAGCGAAAAGGACGATAATTCGTGACCACCCTCAAAAAATTAAAAAATCCACCCAAATCCTAAAAAAATTGAAATTTCTATATGAAAAACTTCTGTTGGCCATATCTCCTAAACTAAGCGTCCAAGAGCGAAAAGGGCTTTAATTCGGGACCACCCTCAAAAAATCAAAAAATCCACCCAAATCCTAAAAAAATTGAAATTTTTATATGAAACACTTCTTTTGGTCATATCTCCTAAACTAAGCGTCCTAGAGCGAAAATGACGATAATTCGTGACCACCCTCAAAAAATTGAAAAATCCACCCAAATCCTAAAAAAATTGAAATTTTTATATGAAAAACTTCTGTTGACCATATCTCCTCAACTAAGCGCCCTAGAGCGAAAAGGGCTTTAATTCGGGACCACCCTCAAAAAATCGAAAAATCCACCCAAATCCTAAAAAAATTTAAATTTTTATATGAAAAACTTCTTTTGGCCATATCTCCTAAACTAAGCGTCCTAGTGCGAAAAGGACGATAATTCGTGACCACCCTCAAAAAATCGAAAAATCCACCCAAATCCTAAAAAAATTGAAATTTTTATATGAAAAAACTTCTTTTGGCCATATCTCCTAAACTAAGCGACCTAGAGCGAAAAGGACGATAATTCGTAACCACCCTTAAAAAATCGAAAAATCCACCCAAATACTTAAAAAATTGAAATTTTTATATGAAAAACTTCCTTTGGTCATATCTCCTAAACTAAGCGTCCTAGAGCGAAAAGGACGATAATTCGTAACCACCCTCAAAAAATCGAAAAATCCACCCAAATCCTAAAAAAATTGAAATTTTTATATGAAAAACATCTTTTGGTCATATCTCCTAAACTAAGCGTCCTAGAGCGAAAAGGACGATAATTCGTGACCACCCCCGAAAAATCGAAAAATCCACCCAAATCCTAAAAAATTGAAATTTTTGTATGAAAAACTTCTTTTGGCCATATCTCCTAAACTAAGCGTCCTAGAGCAAAAAGGGCTTTAATTCGTGACCACCCTCAATAAATCGAAAAATCCACCCAAATCCTAAAAAATTGAAATTTTTATATGAAAAACTTCTTTTGGTCATATCTCCTAAACTAAGCGTCCTAGAGCAAAAAGGACGATAATTCGTAACCACCCTTAAAAAATCGAAAAATCCACCCAAATACTAAAAAATTGAAAATTTTATATGAAAAACTTCTTTTGGCCATATCTCCTAAACTAAGCGTCCTAGAGCAAAAAGGACGATAATTCGTAACCACCCTTAAAAAATCGAAAAATCCACCCAAATACTAAAAAATTGAAAATTTTATATGAAAAACTTCTTTTGGCCATATCTCCTAAACTAAGCGTCCTAGAGCGAAAAGGACGATAATTCGTAACCACCCTCAAAAAAATCGAAAAATCCACCCAAATCCTAAAAAAATTGAAATTTTTATATGAAAAACTTCTTTTGGCCATATCTCCTAAACTAAGCGTCCTAGAGCGAAAAGGACGATAATTCGTGACCACCCTCAAAAAATTAAAAAATCCACCCAAATCCTAAAAAAATTGAAATTTCTATATGAAAAACTTCTGTTGGCCATATCTCCTAAACTAAGCGTCCTAGAGCGAAAAGGGCTTTAATTCGGGACCACCCTCAAAAAATCGAAAAATCCTCCCCAATCCTAAAAAAATTGAAATTTTTATATGAAAAACTTCTTTTGGTCATATCTCCTAAACTAAGCGTCCTAGAGCGAAAAGGACGATAATTCGTGACCACCCTCAAAAAATTGAAAAATCCACCCAAATCCTAAAAAAAGTGAAATTTTTATATGAAAAACTTCTGTTGACCATATCTCCTAAACTAAGCGCCCTAGAGCGAAAAGGGCTTTAATTCGGGACCACCCTCAAAAAATCGAAAAATCCACCCAAATCCTAAAAAAATTTAAATTTTTATATGAAAAACTTCTTTTGGCCATATCTCCTAAACTAAGCGTCCTAGTGCGAAAAGGGCTTTAATTCGTGACCACCCTCAAAAAATCGAAAAATCCACCCAAATCCTAAAAAAATTGAAATTTTTATATGAAAAACTTCTTTTGGCCATATCTCCTAAACTAAGCGACCTAGAACGAAAAGGACGATAATTCGTAACCACCCTTAAAAAATCGAAAAATCCACCCAAATACTTAAAAAATTGAAATTTTTATATGAAAAACTTCCTTTGGCCATATCTCCTAAACTAAGCGTCCTAGAGCGAAAAGGACGATAATTCGTAACCACCCTCAAAAAATCGAAATACACCCAAATCCTAAAAAAATTGAAATTTTTATATGAAAAACATCTTTTGGTCATATCTCCTAAACTAAGCGTCCTAGAGCGAAAAGGACGATAATTCGTGACCACCCCCGAAAAATCGAAAAATCCACCCAAATCCTAAAAAATTGAAATTTTTGTATGAAAAACTTCTTTTGGCCATATCTCCTAAACTAAGCGTCCTAGAGCAAAAAGGGCTTTAATTCGTGACCACCCTCAAAAAATCGAAAAATCCACCCAAATACTAAAAAATTGAAAATCTTATATGAAAAACTTCTTTTGGCCATATCTCCTAAACTAAGCGTCCTAGAGCGAAAAGGACGATAATTCGTAACCACCCTTAAAAAATCGAAAAATCCACCCAAATACTAAAAAATTGAAAATTTTATATGAAAAACTTCTTTTGGCCATATCTCCTAAACTAAGCGTCCTAGAGCGAAAAGGACGATAATTCGTAAGCACCCTCAAAAAAATCGAAAAATCCACCCAAATCCTAAAAAAATTGAAATTTTTATATGAAAAACTTCTTTTGGTCATATCTCCTAAACTAAGCGTCCTAGAGCGAAAAGGACGATAATTCGTGACCACCCTCAAAAAATCGAACAATCCACCCAAATCCTAAAAAAATTGAAATTTCTATATGAAAAACTTCTGTTGGCCATATCTCCTAAACTAAGCGTCCTAGAGCGAAAAGGGCTTTAATTCGGGACCACCCTCAAAAAATCGAAAAATCCACCCAAATCCTAAAAAAATTTAAATTTTTATATGAAAAACCTCTTTTGACCATATCTCCTAAACTAAGAGTCCTAGAGCGAAAAGGACGATAATTCGTAACCACCCTCAAAAAATCGAAAAATCCATCCAAATCCTAAAAAAATTGAAATTTTTATATGATAAACTTCTTTTGGTCATATCTCCTAAACTAAGCGTCCTAAAGCGAAAAGGACGATAATTCGTAACCACCCTCAAAAAATCGAAAAATCCACCCAAATCCTAAAAAAATTGAAATTTTTATATGAAAAACTTCTTTTGGTCATATCTCCTAAACTAAGCGTCCTAGAGCGAAAAGGACGATAATTCGTGACCACCCTCAAAAAATCGAAAAATCCACCCAAATCCTAAAAAAATTGAAATTTTTATATGAAAAACTTCTTTTGGCCATATCTCCTAAACTAAACGTCCTAGAGCGAAAAGGGCTTTAATTCGTGACCACCCTCAAAAAATCGAAAAATCCACCCAAATCCTAAAAAATTGAAATTTTTATATGAAAAACTTCTTTTGGCCATATCTCCTAAACTAAGCGCCCTAGAGCGAAAAGCACGATAATTCGTGACCACCCTCAAAAAAACGAAAAATCCACCCAAATCCTAAAAAAATTGAAATTTTTATATGAAAAACTTCTTTTGGCCATATCTCCTAAACTAAACGTCCTAGAGCGAAAAGGACGATAATTCGTGACCACCCCCAAAAAATCGAAAAATCCACCCAAATCCTAAAAAAAATTGAAATTTTTATATGAAAAACTTCTTTTGGCCATATCTCCTAAACTAAGCGTCCTAGTGCGAAAAGGGCTTTAATTAGTGACCACCCTCAAAAAATCGAAAAATCCACCCAAATCTTAAAAGACTTGAAATTTTTATATGAAAAACTTCTTTTGGCCATATCTCCTAAACTAAGCGTCCTAGAGTGAAAAGGACGATAATTCGTAACCACCCTTAAAAAATCGAAAAATCCACCCAAATACTAAAAAATTGAAATTTTTATATGAAAAACTTCTTTTGGCCATATCTCCTAAACTAAGCGTCCTAGAGCGAAAAGGACGATAATTCGTAACCACCCTCAAAAAATCGAAAAATCCACACAAATCCTAAAAAATTGAAATTTTTATATGAAAAACTTCTTTTGGTCATATCTCCTAAACTAAGCGTCCTAGAGCGAAAAGGACGATAATTCGTGACCACCCCCGAAAAATCGAAAAATCCACCCAAATCCTAAAAAATTGAAATTTTTATATGAAAAACTTATTTTTGCCATATCTCCTAAACTAAGCGTCCTAGAGCGAAAAAGGCTATAATTCGTGCCCACCTTCAAAAAATCGAAAAATCCACCCAAATCCTAAAAAATTGAAATTTTTATATGAAAAACTTCTTTTGGTCATATCTCCTAAACTAAGCGTCCTAGAGCGAAAAGGACGATAATTCGTGACCACACTCAAAAAATTTGAAAAATCCACCCAAATCCTAAAAAAATTGAAATTTTTATATGAAAAACTTCTGTTGGCCATATCTCCTAAACTAAGCGCCCTAGAGCGAAAAGGGCTTTAATTCGGGACCACCCTCAAAAAATCGAAAAATCCACCCAAATCCTAAAAAAATTTAAATTTTTATATGAAAAACCTCTTTTGACCATATCTCCTAAACTAAGCGTCCTAGAGCGAAAAGGACGATAATTCGTAACCACCCTCAAAAAATCGAAAAATCCACCCAAATCCTAAAAAAAATTGAAATTTTTATATGAAAAACTTCTTTTGGTCATATCTCCTAAACTAAGGGTCCTAGAGCGAAAAGGACGAAAAATCGTGACCACCCCCAAAAAATCGAAAAATCCACCCAAATCCTAAAAAAATTGAAATTTTTATATGAAAAACTTCTTTTGGTCATATCTCCTAAACTAAGCGTCCTAAAGCGAAAAGGACGATAATTCGTGACCACCCTCAAAAAATCGAAAAATCCACCCAAATCCTAAAAAAATTTAAATTTTTATATGAAAAACTTCTTTTGGCCATATCTCCTAAACTAAGCGCCCTATAGCGAAAAGGACGATAATTCGTGCCCACCCTAAAAAAATCGAAAAATCCACCCAAATCCTAAAAAAATTGAAATTTTTATATGAAAAACTTCTTTTGGTCATATCTCCTAAACTAAGCGTCCTAGAGCGAAAAGGGCTTTAATTCGTGACCACCCTCAAAAAATCGAAAAATCCACCCAAATCCTAAAAAAATTGAAATTTTTATATGAAAAACTTCTTTTGGTCATATCTCCTAAACTAAGCGTCCTAGAGCGAAAAGGACGATAATTCGTGACCACCCCCAAAAAATCGAAAAATCCACCCAAATCCTAAAAATTTTGAAATTTTTATATAAAAAACTTCTTGTGGCGATATCTCCTAAACTAAGCATCCTAGAGCGAAAAGGACGATAATTCGTGACCACCCCCAAAAAATCGAAAAATCCACCCAAATCCTAAAAATTTTGAAATTTTTATATGAAAAACTTCTTGTGGCCATATCTCCTAAACTAAGCGTCCTAGAGCGAAAAGGACGATAATTCGTGACCACCCCCAAAAAATCGAAAAATCCACCCAAATCCTAAAAAAATTGAAATTTTTATATGAAAAACTTCTTTTGGCCATATCTCCTAAACTAAGCGTCCTAGAGCGAAAAGGACGATAATTCGTAACCACCCTCAAAAGATCGAAAAATCCACCCAAATCCTAAAAAAATTGAAATTTTATGAAAAACTTCTTTTGGCCAAAGCTCCTAAACTAAGCGTCCTAGAGCGAAAAGGACGATAATTCGTGACCACCCCCGAAAAATCGAAAAATCCACCCAAATCCTAAAAAAATTTAAATTTTTATATGAAAAACTTCTCCTAAACTAAGCGTCCTAGAGCGAAAAGGACGATAATTCGTGACAACCCTCAAAAAATCGAAAAATCCTCCCAACTCCCAAAAAAATTTAAATTTTTATATGAAAAACTTCTTTTGGCCATATCTCCTAAACTAAGCGCCCTAGAGCGAAAAGGACGATAATTCGTGACCACCCTCAAAAAATCGAAAAATCCACCCAAATCCTAAAAAAATTGAAATTTTTATATGAAAAACTTCTTTTGGCCATATCTCCTAAACTAACCGTCCTAGAGCGAAAAGGACGATAATTCGTGACCACCCTCAAAAAATCGAAAAATCCACCCAAATCCTAAAAAAATTGAAATTTTTATATAAAAAACTTCTTTTGGCCATATCTCCTAATCTAAGCGTCCTAGAGCGAAAAGGACGATAATTCGTGACCACCCCCAAAAAATCGAAAAATCCACCCAAATCCTAAAAAAATTTAAATTTTTATATGAAAAACTTCTTCTGGTCAAATCTCCTAAACTAAGCGTCCTAGAGCGAAAAGGACGATAATTCGTGACCACCCCCAAAAAATCGAAAAATCCACCCAAATCCTAAAAACATTGAAATTTTTATATGAAAAACTTCTTTTGGCCATATCTCCTAAACTAAGCGTCTTAGAGCGAAAAGGACGATAATTCGTGACCACCCCCAAAAAATCGAAAAATCCACCCAAATCCTAAAAAAAATTTAAATTTTTATATGAAAAACTTCTTTTGGTCAAATCTCCTAAACTAAGCGTCCTAGAGCGAAAAGGACGATAATTCGTGACCACCCTCAAAAAATCGAAAAATCCACCCAAATCCTAAAAAATTGAAATTTTTATATAAAAACTTCTTTTGGCCATATCTCCTAAACTAAGCGTCCTAGAGCAAAAAGGGCTTTAATTCGTGACCACCCTCAAAAAATCGAAAAATCCACCCAAATCCTAAAAAAATTGAAATTTTTATATGAAAAACTTCTTTTGGCCATATCTCCTAAACTAAGCGTCCTAGAGCGAAAAGGGCTTTAATTCGTGACCACCCTCAAAAAATCGAAAAATCCACCCAAATCCTAAAAAAATTGAAATTTTTATATGAGAAACTTCTTTTGGCCATATCTCCTAAACTAAGCGTCCTAGAGCGAAAAGGAGGATAATTCGTGACCACCCTCAAAAAATCCACCCAAATCCTAAAAAAATTGAAATTTTTATATGAAAAACTTCTTTTGGCCATATCTCCTAAACTAAGCGTCCTAGAGCGAAAAGGACGATAATTCGTGACCACCCCCAAAAAATCGAAAAATCCACCCAAATCCTAAAAATTTTGAAATTTTTATATGAAAAACTTCTTGTGGCGATATCTCCTAAACTAAGCGTCCTAGAGCGAAAAAGACGATAATTCGTGCCCACCCTCAAAAAATCGAAAAATCCACCCAAATCCTAAAAAAATTGAAATTTTTATATGAAAAACTTCTTTTGGTCATATCTCCTAAACTAAGCGTCCTAGAGCGAAAAGGACGATAATTCGTGACAACCCTCAAAAAATTGAAAAATCCACCCAAATCCTAAAAAAATTTTAATTTTTATATGAAAAACTTCTGTTGGCCATATCTCCTAAACTAAGCGTCCTAGAGCGAAAAGGGCTTTAATTCGTGACCACCCTCAAAAATTCTAAAAATCCACACAAATCCTAAAAAAATTTAAATTTTTATATGAAAAACCTCTATGGACCATATCTCCTAAACTAAGCGTCCTAGAGCGAAAAGGACGATAATTCGTAACCACCCTCAAAAAATCGAAAAATCCACCCAAATCCTAAAAAAAAAATTGAAATTTTGATATGAAAAACTTCTTTTGGTCATATCTCCTAAACTAAGCGTCCTAGAGAGAAAAGGACGATAATTCGTGACCACCCCCAAAAAATCGAAAAATCCACCCAAATCCTAAAAAAATTGAAATTTTTATATGAACAACTTTTTTTGGCCATATCTCCTAAACTAAGCGTCCTAGAGCGAAAAGGAGGATAATTCGTGACCACCCTCAAAAAATCCACCCAAATCCTAAAAAAATTGAAATTTTTATATGAAAAACTTCTTTTGGCCATATCTCCTAAACTAAGCGTCCTAGAGCGAAAAGGACGATAATTCGTGACCACCCCCAAAAAATCGAAAAATCCACCCAAATCCTAAAAATTTTGAAATTTTTATATGAAAAACTTCTTGTGGCGATATCTCCTAAACTAAGCGTCCTAGAGCGAAAAAGACGATACTTCGTGCCCACCCTCAAAAAATCGAAAAATCCACCCAAATCCTAAAAAAATTGAAATTTTTATATGAAAAACTTCTTTTGGTCATATCTCCTAAACTAAGCGTCCTAGAGCGAAAAGGACGATAATTCGTGACAACCCTCAAAAAATTGAAAAATCCACCCAAATCCTAAAAAAATTGAAATTTTTATATGAAAAACTTCTGTTGGCCATATCTCCTAAACTAAGCGTCCTAGAGCGAAAAGGGCTTTAATTCGTGACCACCCTCAAAAATTCTAAAAATCCACCCAAATCCTAAAAAAATTTAAATTTTTATATGAAAAACCTCTATGGACCATATCTCCTAAACTAAGCGTCCTAGAGCGAAAAGGACGATAATTCGTAACCACCCTCAAAAAATCGAAAAATCCACCCAAATCCTAAAAAAAAATTGAAATTTTGATATGAAAAACTTCTTTTGGTCATATCTCCTAAACTAAGCGTCCTAGAGAGAAAAGGACGATAATTCGTGACCACCCCCAAAAAATCGAAAAATCCACCCAAATCCTAAAAAAATTGAAATTTTTATATGAACAACTTCTTTTGGCCATATCTCCTAAACTAAGCGCCCTAGAGCGAAAAGGACGATAATTCGTGACCACCCTCAAAAAATCGAAAAATCCACCCAAATCCTAAAAAAAATTGAAATTTTTATATGAAACACTTCTTTTGGTCATATCTCCTAAACTAAGCGTCCTAGAGCGAAAAGGACGATAATTCGTGACCACCCCTGAAAAATCGAAAAATCCACCCAAATCCTAAAAAAATTGAAATTTTTATATGAAAAACTTCTTTGGGTCATATCTCCTAAACTAAGCGTCCTAGAGCGAAAAGGACGATAATTCGTGACAACACTCAAAAAATCGAAAAATCCACCCAACTCCCAAAAAAATTGAAATTTTCATATGAAAAACTTCTTTTGGCCATATCTCCTAAACTAAGCGCCCTAGAGCGAAAAGGACGATAATTCGTGACCACCCTCAAAAAATCGAAAAATCCACCCAAATCCTAAAAAAATTGAAATTTTTATATGAAAAACTTCTTTTGGCCATATCTCCTAAACTAAGCGTCCTAGAGCGAAAAGGACGATAATTCGTGCCCACCCTAAAAAAATCGAAAAATCCACCCAAATCCTAAAAAAAATGAAACTTTTTTTATGAAAAACTTCTTTTGGCCATATCTCCTAAACTAAGCGTCCTAGAGCGAAAAGGACGATAATTCGTGACCACCATAAAAAATCGAAAAATCCACCCAAATCCTAAAAAAATTGAAATTTTTATATGAAAAACTTCTTTTGGTCATATCTCCTAAACTAAGCGTCCTAGAGCGAAAAGGACGATAATTCGTGACCACCCCCAAAAAATCGAAAAATCCACCCAAATCCTAAAAAAATTTAAATTTTTATATGAAAAACTTCTTTTGGCCATATCTCCTAAACTAAGCGTCCTAGAGCGAAAAGGACGATAATTCGTGACCACCCCCAAAAAATCGAAAAATCCACCCAAATCCTAACAAAATTGAAATTTTTATATGAAAAACTTCTTTTTGCCATATCTCCTAAACTAAGTGTCCTAGAGCGAAAAGGGCTTTAATTCGTGACCACCCTCAAAAAATCGACAAATCCACCCAAATCCTAAAAAAATTGAAATTTTTATATCAAAAACTTCTTTTGGCCATATCTCCTAAACTAAGCGTCCTAGAGCGAAAAGGACTATAATTCGTGACCACCCTCAAAAAATCGACAAATCCACCCAAATCCTAAAAAAATTGAAATTTTTATATGAAAAACTTCTTTTGGCCATATCTCCTAAACTAAGCGTCCTAGAGCGAAAAGGACGATAATTCGTGACCACCCCCAAAAAATCGAAAAATCCACCCAAATCCTAAAAAAATTGAAATTTTTATATGAAAAACTTCTTTTGGCCATATCTCCTAAACTAAGCGTCCTAGAGCGAAAAGGGCTTTAATTCGTGACCACCCTCAAAAAATCGAAAAATCCACCCAAATCCTAAAAAAATTGAAATTTTTATATGAAAAACTTCTTTTGGCCATATCTCCTAAACTAAGCGTCCTAGAGCGAAAAGGACGATAATTCGTGACCACCCCCAAAAAATCGAAAAATCCACCCAAATCATAAAAAAATTTAAATTTTTATATGAAAAACCTCTTTGGACCATATCTCCTAAACTAAGCGTCCTAGAGCGAAAAGGACGATAATTCGTGACCACCCCCAAAAAATCGAAAAATCCACCCAAATCCTAAAAAATTGAAATTTTTATATGAAAATCTTCTTTTGGCCATATCTCCTAAACTAAGCGTCCTAGAGCGAAAAGGGCTTTAATTCGTGACCACCCTCAAAAAATCGAAAAATCCACCCAAATCCTAAAAAAATTGAAATTTTTATATGAAAAACTTCTTTTGGTCATATCTCCTAAACTAAGCGTCCTAGAGCGAAAAGGACGATAATTCGTGACCACCTCCGAAAAATCGAAAAATCCACCCAAATCCTAAAAAAAATGAAATTTTTATATGAAAAACTTCTTTTGGTCATATCTCCTAAACTAAGCGTCCTAGAGCGAAAAGGACGATAATTCGTGACCACCCCCAAAAAATCGAAAAATCCACCCAAATCCTAAAAAAATTGAAATTTTTATATGAAAAACTTCTTTTGGCCATATCTCCTAAACTAAGCGTCCTAGAGCGAAAAGGACGATAATTCGTGACCACCCCCAAAAAATCGAAAAATCCACCCAAATCCTAAAAAAATTTAAATTTTTATATGAAAAACTTCTATTGGCCATAGCTCCTAAACTAAGCGTCCTAGAGCGAAAAGGACGATAATTCGTGACCACCCCCGAAAAATCGAAAAATCCTCCCAAATCCTAAAAAATTGAAATTTTATATGAAAAACTTCTTTGGGTCATATCTCCTAAACTAAGCGTCCTAGAGCGAAAAGGACGATAATTTTTTATGAAAAACTTCTTTTGGCCATATCTCCTAAACTAAGCGTCCTAGAGCGAAAAGGACGATAATTCGTGACCACCATAAAAAATCGAAAAATCCACCCAAATCCTAAAAAAATTGAAATTTTTATATGAAAAACTTCTTTTGGTCATATCTCCTAAACTAAGCGTCCTAGAGCGAAAAGGACGATAATTCGTGACCACCCCCAAAAAATCGAAAAATCCACCCAAATCCTAAAAAAATTTAAATTTTTATATGAAAAACTTCTTTTGGCCATATCTCCTAAACTAAGCGTCCTAGAGCGAAAAGGACGATAATTCGTGACCACCCCCAAAAAATCGAAAAATCCACCCAAATCCTAACAAAATTGAAATTTTTATATGAAAAACTTCTTTTTGCCATATCTCCTAAATTAAGTGTCCTAGAGCGAAAAGGGCTTTAATTCGTGACCACCCTCAAAAAATCGAAAAATCCACCCAAATCCTAAAAAAATTGAAATTTTTATATCAAAAACTTCTTTTGGCCATATCTCCTAAACTAAGCGTCCTAGAACGAAAAGGACTATAATTCGTGACCACCCTCAAAAAATCGACAAATCCACCCAAATCCTAAAAAAATTGAAATTTTTATATGAAAAACTTCTTTTGGCCATATCTCCTAAACTAAGCGTCCTAGAGCGAAAAGGACGATAATTCGTGACCACCCCCAAAAAATCGAAAAATCCACCCAAATCCTAAAAAAAATGAAATTTTTATATGAAAAACTTCTTTTGGCCATATCTCCTAAACTAAGCGTCCTAGAGCGAAAAGGGCTTTAATTCGTGACCACCCTCAAAAAATCGAAAAATCCACCCAAATCCTAAAAAAATTGAAATTTTTATATGAAAAACTTCTTTTGGCCATATCTCCTAAACTAAGCGTCCTAGAGCGAAAAGGACGATAATTCGTGACCACCCCCAAAAAATCGAAAAATCCACCCAAATCATAAAAAAATTTAAATTTTTATATGAAAAACCTCTTTGGACCATATCTCCTAAACTAAGCGTCCTAGAGCGAAAAGGACGATAATTCGTGACCACCCCCAAAAAATCGAAAAATCCACCCAAATCCTAAAAAATTGAAATTTTTATATGAAAATCTTCTTTTGGCCATATCTCCTAAACTAAGCGTCCTAGAGCGAAAAGGGCTTTAATTCGTGACCACCCTCAAAAAATCGAAAAATCCACCCAAATCCTAAAAAAATTGAAATTTTTATATGAAAAACTTCTTTTGGTCATATCTCCTAAACTAAGCGTCCTAGAGCGAAAAGGACGATAATTCGTGACCACCCCCAAAAAATCGAAAAATCCACCCAAATCCTAAAAAAATTGAAATTTTTATATGAAAAACTTCTTTTGGCCATATCTCCTAAACTAAGCGTCCTAGAGCGAAAAGGACGATAATTCGTAAACACCCTCAAAAAATCGAAAAATCCACCCAAATCCTAAAAAAATTGAAATTTTATGAAAAACTTCTATTGGCCATAGCTCCTAAACTAAGCGTCCTAGAGCGAAAAGGACGATAATTCGTGACCACCCCCGAAAAATCGAAAAATCCACCCAAATCCTAAAAAATTGAAATTTTATATGAAAAACTTCTTTGGGTCATATCTCCTAAACTAAGCGTCCTAGAGCGAAAAGGACGATAATTCGTGACCACCCTCAAAAAATCGAAAAATCCACCCAACTCCTAAAAAAATTGAAATTTTTATATGAAAAAATTCTTTTGGCCATATCTCCTAAACTAAGCGCCCTAGAGCGAAAAAGACGATAATTCGTGACCACCCTCAAAAAATCGAAAAATCCACCCAAATCCTAAAAAAATTTAAATTTTTATATGAAAAACTTCTTTTGGCCATATCTCCTAAACTAAGCGTCCTAGAGCGAAAAGGACGATAATTCGTGCCCACCCTAAAAAAATCGAAAAATCCACCCAAATCCTAAAAAAATTGAAATTTTTATATGAAAAACTTCTTTTGGCCATATCTCCTAAACTAAGCGTCCTAGAGCGAAAACGACGATAATTCGTGACCACCATCAAAAAATCGAAAAATCCACCCAAATCCTAAAAAAATTGAAATTTTTATATGAAAAACTTCTTTTGGTCTCCTAAACTAAGCGTCCTAGAGCGAAAAGGACGATAATTCGTGACCACGCCCAAAAAATCGAAAAATCCACCCAAATCCTACAAAAAATTGAAATTTTTATATGAAAAACTTCTTTTGGCCATATCTCCTAAACTAAGCGTCCTAGAGCGAAAAGGACGATAATTCGTGACCACCCTCAAAAAATCGAAAAATCCACCCAAATCCTTAAAAAAATTGAAATTTTTATATGAAAAATTCTTTTGGCCATATCTCCTAAACTAAGCGTCCTAGAGCGAAAAGGACGATAATTCGTGACCACCCTCAAAAAATCGAAAAATCCACCCAACTCCTAAAAAAATTGAAATTTTTATATGAAAAACTTCTTTTGGCCATATCTCCTAAACTAAGCGCCCTAGAGCGAAAAGGACGATAATTCGTGACCACCCTCAAAAAATCGAAAAATCCACCCAAATCCTAAAAAAAATTTAAATTTTTATATGAAAAACTTCTTTTGGTCAAATCTCCTAAACTACGCGTCCTAGAGCGAAAAGGACGATAATTCGTGACCACCCCCGAAAAATCGAAAAATCCACCCAAATCCTAAAAAAAATGAAATTTTTATATGAAAAACTTCTTTGGGTCATATCTCCTAAACTAAGCGTCCTAGAGCGAAAAGGACGATAATTCGTGACCACCCCCAGAAAATCGAAAAATCCACCCAAATCCTAAAAAAATTGAAATTTTTATATGAAAAACTTCTTTTGGCCATATCTCCTAAACTAAGTGTCCTAGAGCGAAAAGGGCTTTAATTCGTGACCACCCTCAAAAAATCGAAAAATCCACCCAAATCCTAAAAAAATTGAAATTTTTATATGAAAAACTTCTTTTGGTCATATCTCCTAAACTAAGCGTCCTAGAGCGAAAAGGACGATAATTCGTGACCACCCTCAAAAAATCTAAAAATCCACCCAAATCCTAAAAAAAATTGAAATTTTGATATGAAAAACTTCTTTTGGTCATATCTCCTAAACTAAGCGTCCTAGAGCGAAAAGGACGATAATTCGTGACCACCCCCAAAAAATCGAAAAATCCACCCAAATCCTAAAAAAATTGAAATTTTGATATGAAAAACTTCTTTTGGTCATATCTCCTAAACTAAGCGCCCTAGAGCGAAAAGGACGATAATTCGTGACCACCCTCAAAAAATCGAAAAATCCACCCAAATCCTAAAAAAAATTTAAATTTTTATATGAAAAACTTCTTTTGGTCATATCTCCTAAACTAAGCGTCCTAGAGCGAAAAGGACGATAATTCGTGACCACCCTCAAAAAATCGAAAAATCCACCCAAATCCTAAAAAAATTTAAATTTTTATATGAAAAACTTCTTTTGGCCATATCTCCTAAACTAAGCGTCCTAGAGCGAAAAGGACGATAATTCGTGACCACCCTCAAAAAATCGAAAAATCCACCCAAATCCTTAAAAAAATTGAAATTTTTATATGAAAAACTTCTTTTGGCCATATCTCCTAAACCAAGCGTCCTAGAGCGAAAAGGACGATAATTCGTGACCACCCTCAAAAAATCGAAAAATCCACCCAACTCCTAAAAAAATTGAAATTTTTATATGAAAAACTTCTTTTGGCCATATCTCCTAAACTAAGCGCCCTAGAGCGAAAAGGACGATAATTCGTGACCACCCTCAAAAAATCGAAAAATCCACCCAAATCCTAAAAAAAAATTAAATTTTTATATGAAAAACTTCTTTTGGTCAAATCTCCTAAACTAAGCGTCCTAGAGCGAAAAGGACGATAATTCGTGACCACCCCCGAAAAATCGAAAAATCCACCCAAATCCTAAAAAAAATGAAATTCGTGACCACCCTCAAAAAATCGAAAAATCCACCCAAATCCTAAAAAAAATTTAAATTTTTATATGAAAAACTTCTTTTGGTCATATCTCCTAAACTAGGCGTCCTAGAGCGAAAAGGACGATAATTCGTGACCACCCTCAAAAAATCGAAAAATCCACCCAAATCCTAAAAAAATTTAAATTTTTATATGAAAAACTTCTTGTGGCCATATCTCCTAAACTAAGCGCCCTAGAGCGAAAAGGACGATAATTCGTGCCCACCCTAAAAAAATCGAAAAATCCACCCAAATCCTAAAAAAATTGAAATTTTTATATGAAAAACTTCTTTTGGTCATATCTCCTAAACTAAGCGTCCTAGAGCGAAAAGGGCTTTAATTCGTGACCACCCTCAAAAAATCGAAAAATCCACCCAAATCCTAAAAAAAATTGAAATTTTTATATGAAAAACTTCTTTTGGTCATATCTCCTAAACTAAGCGCCCTAGAGCGAAAAGGACGATAATTCGTGACCACCTCCGAAAAATCCACCCAAATCCTAAAAAAAATGAAATTTTTATATGAAAAACTTCTTTTGGTCATATCTCCTAAACTAAGCGTCCTAGAGCGAAAAGGACGATAATTCGTGACCACCCTCAAAAAATCCACCCAAATCCTAAAAAAATTTAAATTTTTATATGAAAAACTTCTTTCTAAACTAAGCGTCCTAGAGCGAAAAGGACGATAATTCGTGACCACCCCCAAAAAATCGAAAAATCCACCCAAATCCTAAAAATTTTGAAATTTTTATATGAAAAACTTCTTTTGGTCATATCTCCTAAACTAAGCGTCCTAGAGCGAAAAGGACGATAATTCGTGACCACCCCCAAAAAATCGAAAAATCCACCCAAATCCTAAAAATTTTGAAATTTTTATATGAAAAACTTCTTGTGGCGATATCTCCTAGAGCGAAAAGGACGATAATTCGTGACCACCCCCAAAAAATCGAAAAATCCACCCAAATCCTAAAAAAATTGAAATTTTTATATCAAAAACTTCTTTTGGCCATATCTCCTAAACTAAGCGTCCTAGAGCGAAAAGGACGATAATTCGTGACCACCCCCACAAAATCGAAAAATCCACCCAAATCCTAAAAAAATTGAAATTTTTATATGAAAAACTTCTTTTGGTCATATCTCCTAAACTAAGCGTCCTAGAGCGAAAAGGGCTTTAATTCGTGACCACCCTCAAAAAATTGAAAAATCCACCCAAATCCTAAAAAAAATTGAAATTTTTATATCAAGAACTTCTTTTGGCCATATCTCCTAAACTAAGCGTCCTAGAGCGAAAAGGACGATAATTCGTAACCACCCTCAAAAAATCGAAAAATCCACCCAAATCCTAAAAAAATTGAAATTTTATGAAAAACTTCTTTTGGCCATAGCTCCTAAACTAAGCGTCCTAGAGCGAAAAGGGCTTTAATTCGTGACCACCCTCAAAAAATCGAAAAATCCACCCAAATCCTAAAAAAATTGAAATTTTTATATGAAAAACTTCTTTTGGCCATATCTCCTAAGCTAAGTGTCCTAGAGCGAAAAGGGCTTTAATTCGTGACCACCCTCAAAAAATCGAAAAATCCACCCAAATCCTAAAAAAATTGAAATTTTTATATGAAAAACTTCTTTTGGTCATATCTCCTAAACTAAGCGTCCTAGAGCGAAAAGGACGATAATTCGTGACCACCCTCAAAAAATCGAAAAATCCACCCAAATCCAAAAAAAAATTGAAATTTTGATATGAAAAACTTCTTTTGGTCATATCTCCTAAACTAAGCGTCCTAGAGCGAAAAGGACGATAATTCGTGACCACCCCCAAAAAATCGAAAAATCCACCCAAATCCTAAAAAAATTGAAATTTTGATATGAAAAACTTCTTTTGGTCATATCTCCTAAACTAAGCGCCCTAGAGCGAAAAGGACGATAATTCGTGACCACCCTCAAAAAATCGAAAAATCCACCCAAATCCTAAAAAAAATTTAAATTTTTATATGAAAAACTTCTTTTGGTCATATCTCCTAAACTAAGCGTCCTAGAGCGAAAAGGACGATAATTCGTGACCACCCTCAAAAAATCGAAAAATCCACCCAAATCCTAAAAAAATTTAAATTTTTATATGAAAAACTTCTTGTGGCCATATCTCCTAAACTAAGCGCCCTAGAGCGAAAATGACGATAATTCGTGCCCACCCTAAAAAAAATCGAAAAATCCACCCAAATCCTAAAAAAATTGAAATTTTTATATGAAAAACTTCTTTTGGTCATATCTCCTAAACTAAGCGTCCTAGAGCGAAAAGGGCTTTAATTCGTGACCACCCTCAAAAAATCGAAAAATCCACCCAAATCCTAAAAAAATTGAAATTTTTATATGAAAAACTTCTTTTGGTCATATCTCCTAAACTAAGCGTCCTAGAGCGAAAAGGACGATAATTCGTGACCACCTCCGAAAAATCCACCCAAATCCTAAAAAAAATGAAATTTTTATATGAAAAACTTCTTTTGGTCATATCTCCTAAACTAAGCGTCCTAGAGCGAAAAGGACGATAATTCGTGACCACCCTCAAAAAATCCACCCAAATCCTAAAAAAATTTAAATTTTTATATGAAAAACTTCTTTCTAAACTAAGCGTCCTAGAGCGAAAAGGACGATAATTCGTGACCACCCCCAAAAAATCGAAAAATCCACCCAAATCCTAAAAATTTTGAAATTTTTATATGAAAAACTTCTTTGGTCATATCTCCTAAACTAAGCGTCCTAGAGCGAAAAGGACGATAATTCGTGACCACCCCCAAAAAATCGAAAAATCCACCCAAATCCTAAAAATTTTGAAATTTTTATATGAAAAACTTCTTGTGGCGATATCTCCTAGAGCGAAAAGGACGATAATTCGTGACCACCCCCAAAAAATCGAAAAATCCACCCAAATCCTAAAAAAATTGAAATTTTTATATCAAAAACTTCTTTTGGCCATATCTCCTAAACTAAGCGTCCTAGAGCGAAAAGGACGATAATTCGTGACCACCCCCACAAAATCGAAAAATCCACCCAAATCCTAAAAAAATTGAAATTTTTATATGAAAAACTTCTTTTGGTCATATCTCCTAAACTAAGCGTCCTAGAGCGAAAAGGGCTTTAATTCGTGACCACCCTCAAAAAATTGAAAAATCCACCCAAATCCTAAAAAAATTGAAATTTTTATATCAAGAACTTCTTTTGGCCATATCTCCTAAACTAAGCGTCCTAGAGCGAAAAGGACGATAATTCGTAACCACCCTCAAAAAATCGAAAAATCCACCCAAATCCTAAAAAAATTGAAATTTTATGAAAAACTTCTTTTGGCCATAGCTCCTAAACTAAGCGTCCTAGAGCGAAAAGGACGATAATTCGTGACCACCCCCTAAAAAAATTGAAATTTTATATGAAAAACTTCTTTGGGTCATATCTCCTAAACTAAGCGTCCTAGAGCGAAAAGGACGATAATTCGTGACCACCCCCAAAAAATCGAAAAATCCACCCAAATCCTAAAAAAATTGAAATTTTTATATGAAAAACTTCTTTTGGTCATATCTCCTAAACTAAGCGTCCTAGAGCGAAAAGGACGATAATTCGTGACCACCCTCAAAAAATCGAAAAATCCACCCAAATCCTAAAAAAAATGAAATTTTTATATGAAAAACTTCTTTTGGCCATATCTCCTAAACTAAGCGTCCTAGAGCGAAAAGGACGATAATTCGTGACCACCCTCAAAAAATCGAAAAATCCACCCAAATCCTAAAAAAATTGAAATTTTTATATGAAAAACTTCTTTTGGCCATATCTCCTAAACTAAGCGTCCTAGAGCGAAAAGGACGATAATTCGTGACCACCCTCAAAAAATCGAAAAATCCACCCAAATCCTAAAAAAATTGAAATTTTTATATGAAAAACTTCTTTTGGTCATATCTCCTAAACTAAGCGTCCTAGAGCGAAAAGGACGACAATTCGTGACCACCCTCAAAAAATCGAAAAATCCACCCAAATCCTAAAAAAAATTGAAATTTTTATATGAAAAACTTCTTTTGGGCATATCTCCTAAACTAAGCGTCCTAGAGCGAAAAGGACGATAATTCGTGACCACCCCCAAAAAATCGAAAAATCCACCCAAATCCTAAAAAAATTGAAATTTTTATATGAACAACTTCTTTTGGCCATATCTCCTAAACTAAGCGCCCTAGAGCGAAAAGGACGATAATTCGTGACCACCCTCAAAAAATCGAAAAATCCACCCAAATCCTAAAAAAAATTGAAATTTTTATATGAAAAACTTCTTTTGGTCATATCTCCTAAACTAAGCGTCCTAGAGCGAAAAGGACGATAATTCGTGACCACCTCCGAAAAATCGAAAAATCCACCCAAATCCTAAAAAAAATGAAATTTTTATATGAAAAACTTCTTTTGGTCATATCTCCTAAACTAAGCGTCCTAGAGCGAAAAGGACGATAATTCGTGACCACCCTCAAAAAATCCACCCAAATCCTAAAAAAATTGAAATTTTTATATGAAAAACTTCTTTCTAAACTAAGCGTCCTAGAGCGAAAAGGACGATAATTCGTGACCACCCCCAAAAAATCGAAAAATCCACCCAAATCCTAAAAAAATTGAAATTTTTATATGAAAAACTTCTTTTGGTCATATCTCCTAAACTAAGCGTCCTAGAGCGAAAAGGGCTTTAATTCGTGACCACCCTCAAAAAATTGAAAAATCCACCCAAATCCTAAAAAAATTGAAATTTTTCTATCAAAAACTTCTTTTGGCCATATCTCCTAAACTAAGCGTCCTAGAGCGAAAAGGACGATAATTCGTAACCACCCTCAAAAAATCGAAAAATCCACCCAAATCCTAAAAAAATTGAAATTTTATGAAAAACTTCTTTTGGCCATAGCTCCTAAACTAAGCGTCCTAGAGCGAAAAGGACGATAATTCGTGACCACCCCCGAAAAATCGAAAAATCCACCCAAATCCTAAAAAAATTGAAATTTTATATGAAAAACTTCTTTGGGTCATATCTCCTAAACTAAGCGTCCTAGAGCGAAAAGGACGATAATTCGTGACCACCCTCAAAAAATCGAAAAATCCACCCAACTCCTAAAAAAGTTGAAATTTTTATATGAAAAACTTCTTTTGGGCATATCTCCTAAACTAAGCGTCCTAGAGCGAAAAGGACGATAATTCGTGACCACCCTCAAAAAATCGAAAAATCCACCCAAATCCTAAAAAAATTGAAATTTTTATATCAAAAACTTCTTTTGGCCATATCTCCTAAACTAAGCGTCCTAGAGCGAAAAGGACGATAATTCGTGACCACCCCCAAAAAATCGAAAAATCCACCCAAATCCTAAAAAAATTGAAATTTTGATATGAAAAACTTCTTTTGGTCATATCTCCTAAACTAAGCGTCCTAGAGCGAAAAGGGCATTAATTCGTGACCACCCTCAAAAAATTGAAAAATCCACCCAAATCCTAAAAAAATTGAAATTTTTATATCAAAAACTTCTTTTGGCCATATCTCCTAAACTAAGCGTCCTAGAGCGAAAAGGACGATAATTCGTAACCACCCTCAAAAAATCGAAAAATCCACCCAAATCCTAAAAAAATTGAAATTTTATGAAAAACTTCTTTTGGCCATAGCTCCTAAACTAAGCGTCCTAGAGCGAAAAGGACGATAATTCGTGACCACCCCCGAAAAATCGAAAAATCCACCCAAATCCTAAAAAAATTGAAATTTTATATGAAAAACTTCTTTGGGTCATATCTCCTAAACTAAGCGTCCTAGAGCGAAAAGGACGATAATTCGTGACCACCCTCAAAAAATCGAAAAATCCACCCAACTCCTAAAAAAGTTGAAATTTTTATATGAAAAACTTCTTTTGGCCATATCTCCTAAACTAAGCGTCCTAGAGCGAAAAGGACGATAATTCGTGACCACCCTCAAAAAACCGAAAAATCCACCCAAATCCTAAAAAAATTGAAATTTTTATATCAAAAATTTCTTTTGGCCATATCTCCTAAACTAAGCGTCCTAGAGCGAAAAGGACGATAATTCGTAACCACCCTCAAAAAATCGAAAAATCCACCCAAATCCTAAAAAAATTGAAATTTTATGAAAAACTTCTTTTGGCCATAGCTCCTAAACTAAGCGTCCTAGGGCGAAAAGGACGATAATTCGTGACCACCCCCTAAAAAAATTGAAATTTTATATGAAAAACTTCTTTGGGTCATATCTCCTAAACTAAGCGTCCTAGAGCGAAAAGGACGATAATTCGTGACCACCCCCAAAAAATCGAAAAATCCACCCAAATCCTAAAAAAATTGAAATTTTTATATGAAAAACTTCTTTTGGCCATATCTCCTAAACTAAGTGTCCTAGAGCGCAAAGGGCTTTAATTCGTGACCACCCTCAAAAAATCGAAAAATCCACCCAAATCCTAAAAAAATTGAAATTTTTATATCAAAAACTTCTTTTGGCCATATCTCCTAAACTAAGCGTCCTAGAGCGAAAAGGACGATAATTCGTAACCACCCTCAAAAAATCGAAAAATCCACCCAAATCCTAAAAAAATTGAAATTTTTATATGAAAAACTTCTTTTGGCCATATCTCCTAAACTAAGCGTCCTAGAGCGAAAAGGACGATAATTCGTGACCACCCTCAAAAAATCGAAAAATCCACCCAAATCCTAAAAAAATTGAAATTTTTATATGAAAAACTTCTTTTGGTCATATCTCCTAAACTAAGCGTCCTAGAGCGAAAAGGACGATAATTCGTGACCACCCTCAAAAAATCGAAAAATCCACCCAAATCCTAAAAAAAATTGAAATTTTGATATGAAAAACTTCTTTTGGTCATATCTCCTAAACTAAGCTTCCTAGAGCGAAAAGGACGATAATTCGTGACCACCCCCAAAAAATCGAAAAATCCACCCAAATCCTAAAAAAATTGAAATTTTTATATGAACAACTTCTTTTGGCCATATCTCCTAAACTAAGCGCCCTAGAGCGAAAAGGACGATAATTCGTGACCACCCTCAAAAAATCGAAAAATCCACCCAAATCCTAAAAAAATTGAAATTTTTATATGAAAAACTTCTTTTGGTCATATCTCCTAAACTAAGCGTCCTAGAGCGAAAAGGACGATTATTCGTGACCACCCTCAAAAAATCGAAAAATCCACCCAAATCCTAAAAAAATTTAAATTTTTATATGAAAAACTTCTTGTGGCCATATCTCCTAAACTAAGCGCCCTAGAGCGAAAAGGACGATAATTCGTGCCCACCCTAAAAAAATCGAAAAATCCACCTAAATCCTAAAAAAATTGAAATTTTTATATGAAAAACTTCTTTTGGTCATATCTCCTAAACTAAGCGTCCTAGAGCGAAAAGGACGATAATTCGTGACCACCTCCGAAAAATCGAAAAATCCACCCAAATCCTAAAAAAATTTAAATTTTTATATGAAAAACTTCTTTTGGTCATATCTCCTAAACTAAGCGTCCTAGAGCGAAAAGGACGATAATTCGTGACCACCTCCGAAAAATCGAAAAATCCACCCAAATCCTAAAAAAAATGAAATTTTTATATGAAAAACTTCTTTTGGTCATATCTCCTAAACTAAGCGTCCTAGAGCGAAAAGGACGATAATTCGTGACCACCCTCAAAAAATCGAAAAATCCACCCAAATCCTAAAAAAATTGAAATTTTTATATGAAAAACTTCTTTCTAAACTAAGCGTCCTAGAGCGAAAAGGACGATAATTCGTGACCACCCCCAAAAAATCGAAAAATCCACCCAAATCCTAAAAATTTTGAAATTTTTATATGAAAAACTTCTTGTGGCGATATCTCCTAAACTAAGCGTCCTAGAGCGAAAAGGACGATAATTCGTGACCACCCCCAAAAAATCGAAAAATCCACCCAAATCCTAAAAAAATTGAAATTTTTATATGAAAAACTTCTTTTGGCCATATCTCCTAAACTAAGCGTCCTAGAGCGAAAAGGACGATAATTCGTGACCACCCCCAAAATATCGAAAAATCCACCCAAATCCTAAAAAAATTCAAATTTTTATATGAAAAACTTCTTTTGGCCATATCTCCTAAACTAAGCGTCCTAGAGCGAAAAGGGCTTTAATTCGTGACCACCCTCAAAAAATCGAAAAATCCACCCAAATCCTAAAAGCGTCCTAGAGCGAAAGGACGATAATTCGTGACCACCCTCAAAAAATCGAAAAATCCACCCAAATCCTAAAAAAATTGAAATTTTTATATCAAAAACTTCTTTTGGCCATATCTCCTAAACTAAGCGTCCTAGAGCGAAAAGGACGATAATTCGTAACCACCCTCAAAAAATCGAAAAATCCACCCAAATCCTAAAAAAATTGAAATTTTATGAAAAACTTCTTTTGGCCATAGCTCCTAAACTAAGCGTCCTAGGGCGAAAAGGACGATAATTCGTGACCACCCCCTAAAAAAATTGAAATTTTATATGAAAAACTTCTTTGGGTCATATCTCCTAAACTAAGCGTCCTAGAGCGAAAAGGACGATAATTCGTGACCACCCCCAAAAAATCGAAAAATCCACCCAAATCCTAAAAAAATTGAAATTTTTATATGAAAAACTTCTTTTGGCCATATCTCCTAAACTAAGTGTCCTAGAGCGAAAAGGGCTTTAATTCGTGACCACCCTCAAAAAATCTAAAAATCCACCCAAATCCTAAAAAAATTGAAATTTTTATATCAAAAACTTCTTTTGGCCATATCTCCTAAACTAAGCGTCCTAGAGCGAAAAGGACGATAATTCGTAACCACCCTCAAAAAATCGAAAAATCCACCCAAATCCTAAAAAAATTGAAATTTTTATATGAAAAACTTCTTTTGGCCATATCTCCTAAACTAAGCGTCCTAGAGCGAAAAGGACGATAATTCGTGACCACCCTCAAAAAATCGAAAAATCCACCCAAATCCTAAAAAAATTGAAATTTTTATATGAAAAACTTCTTTTGGTCATATCTCCTAAACTAAGCGTCCTAGAGCGAAAAGGACGATAATTCGTGACCACCCTCAAAAAATCGAAAAATCCACCCAAATCCTAAAAAAAATTTAAATTTTGATATGAAAAACTTCTTTTGGTCATATCTCCTAAACTAAGCGTCCTAGAGCGAAAAGGACGATAATTCGTGACCACCCCCAAAAAATCGAAAAATCCACCCAAATCCTAAAAAAATTGAAATTTTTATATGAACAACTTCTTTTGGCCATATCTCCTAAACTAAGCGCCCTAGAGCGAAAAGGACGATAATTCGTGACCACCCTCAAAAAATCGAAAAATCCACCCAAATCCTAAAAAAATTGAAATTTTTATATGAAAAACTTCTTATGGTCATATCTCCTAAACTAAGCGTCCTAGAGCGAAAAGGACGATAATTCGTGACCACCCTCAAAAAATCGAAAAATCCACCCAAATCCTAAAAAAATTTAAATTTTTATATGAAAAACTTCTTGAGGCCATATCTCCTAAACTAAGCGCCCTAGAGCGAAAAGGACGATAATTCGTGCCCACCCTAAAAAAATCGAAAAATCCACCCAAATCCTAAAAAAATTGAAATTTTTATATGAAAAACTTCTTTTGGTCATATCTCCTAAACTAAGCGTCCTAGAGCGAAAAGGACGATAATTCGTGACCACCTCCGAAAAATCGAAAAATCCACCCAAATCCTAAAAAAATTTAAATTTTTATATGAAAAACTTCTTTTGGTCATATCTCCTAAACTAAGCGTCCTAGAGCGAAAAGGACGATAATTCGTGACCACCTCCGAAAAATCGAAAAATCCACCCAAATCCTAAAAAAAATGAAATTTTTATATGAAAAACTTCTTTTGGTCATATCTCCTAAACTAAGCGTCCTAGAGCGAAAAGGACGATAATTCGTGACCACCCTCAAAAAATCCACCCAAATCCTAAAAAAATTGAAATTTTTATATGAAAAACTTCTTTCTAAACTAAGCGTCCTAGAGCGAAAAGGACGATAATTCGTGACCACCCCCAAAAAATCGAAAAATCCACCCAAATCCTAAAAATTTTGAAATTTTTATATGAAAAACTTCTTTTGGTCATATCTCCTAAACTAAGCGTCCTAGAGCGAAAAGGACGATAATTCGTGACCACCCCCAAAAAATCGAAAAATCCACCCAAATCCTAAAAATTTTGAAATTTTTATATGAAAAACTTCTTGTGGCGATATCTCCTAAACTAAGCGTCCTAGAGCGAAAAGGACGATAATTCGTGACCACCCCCAAAAAATCGAAAAATCCACCCAAATCCTAAAAAAATTGAAATTTTTATATGAAAAACTTCTTTTGGCCATATCTCCTAAACTAAGCGTCCTAGAGCGAAAAGGACGATAACTCGTGACCACCCCCAAAATATCGAAAAATCCACCCAAATCCTAAAAAAATTCAAATTTTTATATGAAAAACTTCTTTTGGCCATATCTCCTAAACTAAGCGTCCTAGAGCGAAAAGGACGATAATTCGTGACCACCCCCAAAAAATCGAAAAATCCACCCAAATCCTAAAAAAATTGAAATTTTTATATGAACAACTTCTTTTGGCCATATCTCCTAAACTAAGCGCCCTAGAGCGAAAAGGACGATAATTCGTGACCACCCTCAAAAAATCGAAAAATCCACCCAAATCCTAAAAAAATTGAAATTTTTATATGAAAAACTTCTTTTGGTCATATCTCCTAAACTAAGCGTCCTAGAGCGAAAAGGACGATAATTCGTGACCACCCTCAAAAAATCGAAAAATCCACCCAAATCCTAAAAAAATTGAAATTTTTATATGAAAAACTTCTTTTGGTCATATCTCCTAAACTAAGCGTCCTAGAGCGAAAAGGACGATAATTCGTGACCACCCTCAAAAAATCGAAAAATCCACCCAAATCCTAAAAAAATTTAAATTTTTATATGAAAAACTTCTTGTGGCCATATCTCCTAAACTAAGCGCCCTAGAGCGAAAAGGACGATAATTCGTGCCCACCCTAAAAAAATCGAAAAATCCACCCAAATCCTAAAAAAATTGAAATTTTTATATGAAAAACTTCTTTTGGTCATATCTCCTAAACTAAGCGTCCTAGAGCGAAAAGGACGATAATTCGTGACCACCTCCGAAAAATCGAAAAATCCACCCAAATCCTAAAAAAATTTAAATTTTTATATGAAAAACTTCTTTTGGTCATATCTCCTAAACTAAGCGTCCTAGAGCGAAAAGGACGATAATTCGTGACCACCTCCGAAAAATCGAAAAATCCACCCAAATCCTAAAAAAAATGAAATTTTTATATGAAAAACTTCTTTTGGTCATATCTCCTAAACTAAGCGTCCTAGAGCGAAAAGGACGATAATTCGTGACCACCCTCAAAAAATCCACCCAAATCCTAAAAAAATTGAAATTTTTATATGAAAAACTTCTTTCTAAACTAAGCGTCCTAGAGCGAAAAGGACGATAATTCGTGACCACCCCCAAAAAATCGAAAAATCCACCCAAATCCTAAAAATTTTGAAATTTTTATATGAAAAACTTCTTGTGGCGATACCTCCTAAACTAAGCGTCCTAGAGCGAAAAGGACGATAATTCGTGACCACCCCCAAAAAATCGAAAAATCCACCCAAATCCTAAAAAAATTGAAATTTTTATATGAAAAACTTCTTTTGGCCATATCTCCTAAACTAAGCGTCCTAGAGCGAAAAGGGCTTTAATTCGTGACCACCCTCAAAAAATCGAAAAATCCACCCAAATCCTAAAAAAATTGAAATTTTTATATCAAAAACTTCTTTTAGCCATATCTCCTAAACTAAGCGTCCTAGAGCGAAAAGGACGATAATTCGTAACCACCCTCAAAAAATCGAAAAATCCACCCAAATCCTAAAAAAATTGAAATTTTATGAAAAACTTCTTTTGGCCATAGCTCCTAAACTAAGCGTCCTAGAGCGAAAAGGACGATAATTCGTGACCACCCCCGAAAAATCGAAAAATCCACCCAAATCCTAAAAAAATTGAAATTTTATATGAAAAACTTCTTTGGGTCATATCTCCTAAACTAAGCGTCCTAGAGCGAAAAGGACGATAATTCGTGACCACCCTCAAAAAATCGAAAAATCCACCCAACTCCTAAAAAAATTGAAATTTTTATATGAAAAACTTCTTTGGGTCATATCTCCTAAACTAAGCGTCCTAGAGCGAAAAGGACGATAATTCGTGACCACCCTCAAAAAATCGAAAAATCCACCCAACTCCTAAAAAAATTGAAATTTTTATATGAAAAACTTCTTTTGGCCATATCTCCTAAACTAAGCGCCCTAGAGCGAAAAGGACGATAATTCGTGACCACCCTCAAAAAATCGAAAAATCCACCCAAATCCTAAAAAAATTGAAATTTTTATATGAAAAGCTTCTTTTGGCCATATCTCCTAAACTAAGCGTCCTAGAGCGAAAAGGACGATAATTCGTGACCACCATCAAAAAATCGAAAAATTCACCCAAATCCTAAAAAAATTGAAATTTTTATATGAAAAACTTCTTTTGGTCATATCTCCTAAACTAAGCGTCCTAGAGCGAAAAGGACGATAATTCGTGACCACGCCCAAAAAATCGAAAAATCCACCCAAATCCTACAAAAATTGAAATTTTTATATGAAAAACTTCTTTTGGCCATATCTCCTAAACTAAGCGTCCTAGAGCGAAAAGGACGATAATTCGTGACCACCCCCAAAAAATCGAAAAATCCACCCAAATCCTAAAAAAATTGAAATTTTTATATGAAAAAATTCTTTTGGCCATATCTCCTAAACTAAGCGTCCTAGAGCGAAAAGGACGATAATTCGTGACCACCCCCGAAAAATCCACCCAAATCCTTAAAAAAATTGAAATTTTTATATGAAAAACTTCTTTTGGTCATATCTCCTAAACTAAGCGTCCTAGAGCGAAAAGGGCTTTAATTCGTGACCACCCTCAAAAAATTGAAAAATCCACCCAAATCCTAAAAAAATTGAAATTTTTCTATCAAAAACTTCTTTTGGCCATATCTCCTAAACTAAGCGTCCTAGAGCGAAAAGGACGATAATTCGTGACCACCCCCAAAAAATCGAAAAATCCACCCAAATCCTAAAAAAATTGAAATTTTTATATGAAAAACTTCTTTTGGTCATATCTCCTAAACTAAGCGTCCTAGAGCGAAAAGGACGATAATTCGTGACCACCCCCGAAAAATCGAAAAATCCACCCAAATCCTAAAAAAATTTAAATTTTTATATGAAAAACTTCTTTTGGCCATATCTCCTAAACTAAGCGTCCTAGAGCAAAAAGGACGATAATTCGTGACCACCCTCAAAAAATCGAAAAATCCATCGAAATCCTAAAAAAATTGAAATTTTTATATGAAAAACTTCTTTTGGTCATATCTCCTAAACTAAGCGTCCTAGAGCGAAAAGGACGATAATTCGTAACCACCCTCAAAAAATCGAAAAATCCACCCAAATCCTAAAAAAATTGAAATTTTTATATGAAAAACTTCTTTTGGCCATATCTCCTAAACTAAGCGTCCTAGAGCGAAAAGGACGATAATTCGTGCCCACCCTAAAAAAATCGAAAAATCCACCCAAATCCTAAAAAAATTGAAATTTTTATATGAAAAACTTCTTTTGGCCATATCTCCTAAACTAAGCGTCCTAGAGCGAAAAGGACGATAATTCGTGCCCACCCTAAAAAAATCGAAAAATCCACCCAAATCCTAAAAAAATTGAAATTTTTATATGAAAAACTTCTTTTGGCTATATCTCCTAAACTAAGCGTCCTAGAGCGAAAAGGACGATAATTCGTAACCACCCTCAAAAAATCGAAAAATCCACCCAAATCCTAAAAAAATTGAAATTTTTATATGAAAAACTTCTTTTGGCCATATCTCCTAAACTAAGCGTCCTAGAGCGAAAAGGACGATAATTCGTGCCCACCCTAAAAAAATCGAAAAATCCACCCAAATCCTAAAAAAATTGAAATTTTTATATGAAAAACTTCTTTTGGCCATATCTCCTAAACTAAGCGTCCTAGAGCGAAAAGGACGATAATTCGTGCCCACCCTAAAAAAATCGAAAAATCCACCCAAATCCTAAAAAAATTGAAATTTTTATATGAAAAACTTCTTTTGGCCATAGCTCCTAAACTAAGCGTCCTAGAGCGAAAAGGACGATAATTCGTGACCACCCCCGAAAAATCGAAAAATCCACCCAAATCCTAAAAAAAAATGAAATTTTTATATGAAAAACTTCTTTGGGTCATATCTCCTAAACTAAGCGTCCTAGAGCGAAAAGGACGATAATTCGTGACCACCCCAAAAAAACGAAAAATCCACCCAACTCCTAAAAAAATTGAAATTTTTATATGAAAACTTCTTTTGGCCATATCTCGTAAACTAAGCGCCCTAGAGCGAAAAGGACGATAATTCGTGACCACCCTCAAAAAATCGAAAAATCCACCCAAATCCTAAAAAAATTGAAATTTTTATATGAAAAACTTCTTTTGGCCATATCTCCTAAACTAAGCGTCCTAGAGCGAAAAGGACGATAATTCGTGCCCACCCTAAAAAAATCGAAAAATCCACCCAAATCCTAAAAAAATTGAAATTTTTATATGAAAAACTTCTTTTGGCCATATCTCCTAAACTAAGCGTCCTAGAGCGATAAGGACGATAATTCGTGACCACCATCAAAAAATCGAAAAATTCACCCAAATCCTAAAAAAATTGAAATTTTTATATGAAAAACTTCTTTTGGTCATATCTCCTAAACTAAGCGTCCTAGAGCGAAAAGGACGATAATTCGTGACCACGCCCAAAAAATCGAAAAATCCACCCAAATCCTACAAAAAATTGAAATTTTTATATGAAAAACTTCTTTTGGCCATATCTCCTAAACTAAGCGTCCTAGAGCGAAAAGGACGATAATTCGTGACCACCCCCAAAAAATCGAAAAATCCACCCAAATCCTACAAAAATTGAAATTTTTATATGAAAAACTTCTTTTGGCCATATCTCCTAAACTAAGCGTCCTAGGGCGAAAAGGACGATAATTCGTGACCACCCCCGAAAAATCCACCCAAATCCTTAAAAAAATTGAAATTTTTATATGAAAAACTTCTTTTGGCCATATCTCCTAAACTAAGCGTCCTAGAGCGAAAAGGACGATAATTCGTGACCACCCCCGAAAAATCCACCCAAATCCTAAAAAAATTCAAGTTTTTATATGAAAAACTTCTTTTGGCCATATCTCCTAAACTAAGCGTCCTAGAGCGAAAAGGACGATAATTCGTGACCACCCTCAAAAAACCGAAAAATCCATCCAAATCCTAAAAAAATTCAAGTTTTTATATGAAAAACTTCTTTTGGCCATATCTCCTAAACTAAGCGTCCTAGAGCGAAAAGGACGATAATTCGTGACCACCCCCGAAAAATCGAAAAATCCACCCAAATCCTAAAAAAAATGAAATTTTTATATGAAAAACTTCTTTGGGTCATATCTCCTAAACTAAGCGTCCTAGAGCGAAAAGGACGATAATTCGTGACCACCCCCGAAAAATCGAAAAATCCACCCAAATCCTAAAAAAAATGAAATTTTTATATGAAAAACTTCTTTGGGTCATATCTCCTAAACTAAGCGTCCTAGAGCGAAAAGGACGATAATTAGTGACCACCCTCAAAAAATCGAAAAATCTACCCAACTCCTAAAAAAATTGAAATTTTTATATGAAAAACTTCTTTTGGCCATATCTCCTAAACTAAGCGCCCTAGAGCGAAAAGGACGATAATTCGTGACCACCCCCAAAAAATCGAAAAATCCAGCCAAATCCTAAAAAAATTGAAATTTTTATATGAAAAACTTCTTTTGGCCATATCTCCTAAACTAAGTGTCCTAGAGCGAAAAGAGCTTTAATTCGTGACCACCCTCAAAAAATCGAAAAATCCACCCAAATCCTTAAAAAAATTGAAATTTTTATATGAAAAACTTCTTTTGGTCATATCTCCTAAACTAATTTTTTATATGAAAAACTTCTTTTGGTCATATCTCCTAAACTAAGCGTCCTAGAGCGAAAAGGGCTTTAATTCGTGACCACCCTCAAAAAATCGAAAAATCCACCCAAATCCTAAAAAAATTGAAATTTTTATATGAAAAACTTCTTTTGGTCATATCTCCTAAACTAAGCGCCCTAGAGCGAAAAGGACGATAATTCGTGACCACCTCCGAAAAATCGAAAAATCCACCCAAATCCTAAAAAAAATGAAATTTTTATATGAAAAACTTCTTTTGGCCATATCTCCTAAACTAAGCGTCCTAGAGCGAAAAGGACGATAATTCGTGACCACCCCCGAAAAATCCACCCAAATCCTTAAAAAAATTGAAATTTTTATATGAAAAACTTCTTTTGGCCATATCTCCTAAACTAAGCGTCCTAGAGCGAAAAGGACGATAATTCGTGACCACCCCCAAAAAATCGAAAAATCCACCCAAATCCTACAAAAATTGAAATTTTTATATGAAAAACTTCTTTTGGCCATATCTCCTAAACTAAGCGTCCTAGAGCGAAAAGGACGATAATTCGTGACCACCCCCGAAAAATCCACCCAAATCCTAAAAAAATTCAAGTTTTTATATGAAAAACTTCTTTTGGTCATATCTCCTAAACTAAGCGTCCTAGAGCGAAAAGGGCTTTAATTCGTGACCACCCTCAAAAAATCGAAAAATCCACCCAAATCCTAAAAAAATTGAAATTTTTATATGAAAAACTTCTTTTGGTCATATCTCCTAAACTAAGCGCCCTAGAGCGAAAAGGACGATAATTCGTGACCACCCTCAAAAATCGAAAAATCCACCCAAATCCTAAAAAAAATGAAATTTTTATATGAAAAACTTCTTTTGGCCATATCTCCTAAACTAAGCGTCCTAGAGCGAAAAGGACGATAATTCGTGACCACCCCCGAAAAATCCACCCAAATCCTTAAAAAAATTGAAATTTTTATATGAAAAACTTCTTTTGGCCATATCTCCTAAACTAAGCGTCCTAGAGCGAAAAGGACGATAATTCGTGACCACCCCCAAAAAATCGAAAAATCCACCCAAATCCTACAAAAATTGAAATTTTTATATGAAAAACTTCTTTTGGCCATATCTCCTAAACTAAGCGTCCTAGAGCGAAAAGGACGATAATTCGTGACCACCCCCGAAAAATCCACCCAAATCCTAAAAAAATTCAAGTTTTTATATGAAAAACTTCTTTTGGCCATATCTCCTAAACTAAGCGTCCTAGAGCGAAAAGGACGATAATTCGTGACCACCCTCAAAAAACCGAAAAATCCATCCAAATCCTAAAAAAGTTTAAATTTTTATATGAGAAACTTCTTTTGGCCATATCTCCTAAACTAAGCGTCCTAGAGCGAAAAGGACGATAATTCGTGACCACCCCCGAAAAATCGAAAAATCCACCCAAATCCTAAAAAAAATGAAATTTTTATATGAAAAACTTCTTTGGGTCGTATCTCCTAAACTAAGCGTCCTAGAGCGAAAAGGACGATAATTCGTGACCACCCCCGAAAAATCGAAAAATCCACCCAAATCCTAAAAAAAATGAAATTTTTATATGAAAAACTTCTTTGGGTCATATCTCCTAAACTAAGCGTCCTAGAGCGAAAAGGACGATAATTAGTGACCACCCTCAAAAAATCGAAAAATCTACCCAACTCCTAAAAAAATTGAAATTTTTATATGAAAAACTTCTTTTGGCCATATCTCCTAAACTAAGCGCCCTAGAGCGAAAAGGACGATAATTCGTGACCACCCCCAAAAAATCGAAAAATCCAGCCAAATCCTAAAAAAATTGAAATTTTTATATGAAAAACTTCTTTTGGCCATATCTCCTAAACTAAGTGTCCTAGAGCGAAAAGGGCTTTAATTCGTGACCACCCTCAAAAAATCGAAAAATCCACCCAAATCCTAAAAAAATTGAAATTTTTATATGAAAAACTTCTTTTGGTCATATCTCCTAAACTAATTTTTTATATGAAAAACTTCTTTTGGTCATATCTCCTAAACTAAGCGTCCTAGAGCGAAAAGGGCTTTAATTCGTGACCACCCTCAAAAAATCGAAAAATCCACCCAAATCCTAAAAAAATTGAAATTTTTATATGAAAAACTTCTTTTGGTCATATCTCCTAAACTAAGCGCCCTAGAGCGAAAAGGACGATAATTCGTGACCACCTCCGAAAAATCGAAAAATCCACCCAAATCCTAAAAAAAATGAAATTTTTATATGAAAAACTTCTTTTGGTCATATCTCCTAAACTAAGCGTCCTAGAGCGAAAAGGACGATAATTCGTGACCACCCTCAAAAAATCCACCCAAATCCTAAAAAAATTGAAATTTTTATATGAAAAACTTCTTTCTAAACTAAGCGTCCTAGAGCGAAAAGGACGATAATTCGTGACCACCCCCAAAAAATCGAAAAATCCACCCAAATCCTAAAAAAATTGAAATTTTTATATGAAAAACTTCTTTTGGTCATATCTCCTAAACTAAGCGTCCTAGAGCGAAAAGGACGATAATTCGTGACCACCCCCAAAAAATCGAAAAATCCACCCAAATCCTAAAAAAATTGAAATTTTTATATGAACAACTTCTTTTGGCCATATCTCCTAAACTAAGCGCCCTAGAGCGAAAAGGACGATAATTCGTGACCACCCTCAAAAAATCGAAAAATCCACCCAAATCCTAAAAAAAATTGAAATTTTTATATGAAAAACTTCTTTTGGTCATATCTCCTAAACTAAGCGTCCTAGAGCGAAAAGGACGATAATTCGTGACCACCCTCAAAAAATCGAACAATCCACCCAAATCCTAAAAAAATTTAAATTATTATATGAAAAACTTCTTTTGGTCATATCTCCTAAACTAAGCGTCCTAGAGCGAAAAGGACGATAATTCGTGACCACCCCCGAAAAATCGAAAAATCCACCCAAATCCTAAAAAAAAAATGAAATTTTTATATGAAAAACTTCTTTGGGTCATATCTCCTAAACTTAGCGTCCTAGAGCGAAAAGGACGATAATTCGTGACCACCCTCAAAAAATCGAAAAATCCACCGAAATCCTAAAAAAATTGAAATTTTTATAAGAAAAACTAATTTTGGTCATATCTCCTAAACTAAGCGTCCTAGAGCGAAAAGGACGATAATTCGTGACCACCCTCAAAAAATCGAAAAATCCACCCAAATCCTAAAAAAATTGAAATTTTTATATGAAAAACTTCTTTTGGTCATATCTCCTAAACTAAGCGTCCTAGAGCGAAAAGGGCTTTAATTCGTGACCACCCTCAAAAAATCGAAAAATCCACCCAAATCCTAAAAAAATTGAAATTTTTATATGAAAAACTTCTTTTGGTCATATCTCCTAAACTAAGCGTCCTAGAGCGAAAAGGACGATAATTCGTGACCACCTCCGAAAAATCGAAAAATCCACCCAAATCCTAAAAAAATTGAAATTTTTATATGAAAAACTTCTTTTGGCCATATCTCCTAAACTAAGCGTCCTAGAGCGAAAAGGGCTTTAATTCGTGACCACCCTCAAAAAATCGAAAAATCCACCGAAATCCTAAAAAAATTGAAATTTTTATAAGAAAAACTAATTTTGGTCATATCTCCTAAACTAAGCGTCCTAGAGCGAAAAGGACGATAATTCGTGACCACCCTCAAAAAATCGAAAAATCCACCCAAATCCTAAAAAAATTGAAATTTTTATATGAAAAACTTCTTTTGGTCATATCTCCTAAACTAAGCGTCCTAGAGCGAAAAGGGCTTTAATTCGTGACCACCCTCAAAAAATCGAAAAATCCACCCAAATCCTAAAAAAATTGAAATTTTTATATGAAAAACTTCTTTTGGTCATATCTCCTAAACTAAGCGTCCTAGAGCGAAAAGGACGATAATTCGTGACCACCTCCGAAAAATCGAAAAATCCACCCAAATCCTAAAAAAATTGAAATTTTTATATGAAAAACTTCTTTTGGCCATATCTCCTAAACTAAGCGTCCTAGAGCGAAAAGGGCTTTAATTCGTGACCACCCTCAAAAAATCGAAAAATCCACCCAAATCCTAAAAAAATTGAAATTTTTATATCAAAAACTTCTTTTAGCCATATCTCCTAAACTAAGCGTCCTAGAGCGAAAAGGACGATAATTCGTAACCACCCTCAAAAAATCGAAAAATCCACCCAAATCCTAAAAAAATTGAAATTTTATGAAAAACTTCTTTTGGCCATAGCTCCTAAACTAAGCGTCCTAGAGCGAAAAGGACGATAATTCGTGACCACCCCCGAAAAATAGAAAAATCCACCCAAATCCTAAAAAAATTGAAATTTTATATGAAAAACTTCTTTGGGTCATATCTCCTAAACTAAGCGTCCTAGAGCGAAAAGGACGATAATTCGTGACCACCCTCAAAAAATCGAAAAATCCACCCAACTCCTAAAAAAATTGAAATTTTATGAAAAACTTCTTTTGGCCATAGCTCCTAAACTAAGCGTCCTAGAGCGAAAAGGACGATAATTCGTGACCACCCCCGAAAAATCGAAAAATCCACCCAAATCCTAAAAAAATTGAAATTTTATATGAAAAACTTCTTTGGGTCATATCTCCTAAACTAAGCGTCCTAGAGCGAAAAGGACGATAATTCGTGACCACCCTCAAAAAATCGAAAAATCCACCCAACTCCTAAAAAAATTGAAATTTTTATATGAAAAACTTCTTTTGGCCATATCTCCTAAACTAAGCGCCCTAGAGCGAAAAGGACGATAATTCGTGACCACCCTCAAAAAATCGAAAAATCCACCCAAATCCTAAAAAAATTGAAATTTTTATATGAAAAGCTTCTTTTGGCCATATCTCCTAAACTAAGCGTCCTAGAGCGAAAAGGACGATAATTCGTGACCACCATCAAAAAATCGAAAAATTCACCCAAATCCTAAAAAAATTGAAATTTTTATATGAAAAACTTCTTTTGGTCATATCTCCTAAACTAAGCGTCCTAGAGCGAAAAGGACGATAATTCGTGACCACGCCCAAAAAATCGAAAAATCCACCCAAATCCTACAAAAATTGAAATTTTTATATGAAAAACTTCTTTTGGCCATATCTCCTAAACTAAGCGTCCTAGAGCGAAAAGGACGATAATTCGTGACCACCCCCAAAAAATCGAAAAATCCACCCAAATCCTAAAAAAATTGAAATTTTTATATGAAAAAATTCTTTTGGCCATATCTCCTAAACTAAGCGTCCTAGAGCGAAAAGGACGATAATTCGTGACCACCCCCGAAAAATCCACCCAAATCCTTAAAAAAATTGAAATTTTTATATGAAAAACTTCTTTTGGCCATATCTCCTAAACTAAGCGTCCTAGAGCGAAAAGGACGATAATTCGTGACCACCCCAAAAAAATCGAAAAATCCACCCAAATCCTAAAAAAATTGAAATTTTTATATGAAAAACTTCTTTTGGCCATATCTCCTAAACTAAGTGTCCTAGAGCGAAAAGGACGATAATTCGTGACCACCCCCAAAAAATCGAAAAATCCACCCAAATCCTAAAAAAATTCAAATTTTTATATGAAAAACTTCTTTTGGTCATATCTCCTAAACTAAGCGTCCTAGAGCGAAAAGGACGATAATTCGTGACCACCCTCAAAAAATCGAAAAATCCACCCAAATCCTAAAAAAATTGAAATTTTTATATGAAAAACTTCTTTTGGTCATATCTCCTAAACTAAGCGTCCTAAAGCGAAAAGGACGATAATTCGTGACAACCCCCGAAAAATCGAAAAATCCACCCAAATCCTAAAAAAATTGAAATTTTTATATGAAAAACTTCTTTTGGCCATATCTCCTAAACTAAGCGTCCTAGAGCGAAAAGGACGATAATTCGTGACCACCATCAAAAAATCGAAAAATTCACCCAAATCCTAAAAAAATTGAAATTTTTATATGAAAAACTTCTTTTGGTCATATCTCCTAAACTAAGCGTCCTAGAGCGAAAAGGACGATAATCCGTGACCACGCCCAAAAAATCGAAAAATCCACCCAAATCCTACAAAAAATTGAAATTTTTATATGAAAAACTTCTTTTGGCCATATCTCCTAAACTAAGCGTCCTAGAGCGAAAAGGACGATAATTCGTGACCACCCCCAAAAAATCGAAAAATCCACCCAAATCCTACAAAAATTGAAATTTTTATATGAAAAACTTCTTTTGGCCATATCTCCTAAACTAAGCGTCCTAGAGCGAAAAGGACGATAATTCGTGACCACCCCCGAAAAATCCACCCAAATCCTTAAAAAAATTGAAATTTTTATATGAAAAACTTCTTTTGGCCATATCTCCTAAACTAAGCGTCCTAGAGCGAAAAGGACGATAATTCGTGACCACCCCCAAAAAATCGAAAAATCCACCCAAATCCTACAAAAATTGAAATTTTTACATGAAAAACTTCTTTTGGCCATATCTCCTAAACTAAGCGTCCTAGAGCGAAAAGGACGATAATTCGTGACCACCCCCGAAAAATCCACCCAAATCCTAAAAAAATTCAAGTTTTTATATGAAAAACTTCTTTTGGCCATATCTCCTAAACTAAGCGTCCTAGAGCGAAAAGGACGATAATTCGTGACCACCCCCGAAAAATCGAAAAATCCACCCAAATCCTAAAAAAAATGAAATTTTTATATGAAAAACTTCTTTGGGTCATATCTCCTAAACTAAGCGTCCTAGAGCGAAAAGGACGATAATTCGTGACCACCCCCGAAAAATCGAAAAATCCACCCAAATCCTAAAAAAAATGAAATTTTTATATGAAAAACTTCTTTGGGTCATATCTCCTAAACTAAGCGTCCTAGAGCGAAAAGGACGATAATTAGTGACCACCCTCAAAAAATCGAAAAATCTACCCAACTCCTAAAAAAATTGAAATTTTTATATGAAAAACTTCTTTTGGCCATATCTCCTAAACTAAGCGCCCTAGAGCGAAAAGGACGATAATTCGTGACCACCCCCAAAAAATCGAAAAATCCAGCCAAATCCTAAAAAAATTGAAATTTTTATATGAAAAACTTCTTTTGGCCATATCTCCTAAACTAAGTGTCCTAGAGCGAAAAGGGCTTTAATTCGTGACCACCCTCAAAAAATCGAAAAATCCACCCAAATCCTAAAAAAATTGAAATTTTTATATGAAAAACTTCTTTTGGTCATATCTCCTAAACTAATTTTTTATATGAAAAACTTCTTTTGGTCATATCTCCTAAACTAAGCGTCCTAGAGCGAAAAGGGCTTTAATTCGTGACCACCCTCAAAAAATCGAAAAATCCACCCAAATCCTAAAAAAATTGAAATTTTTATATGAAAAACTTCTTTTGGTCATATCTCCTAAACTAAGCGCCCTAGAGCGAAAAGGACGATAATTCGTGACCACCTCCGAAAAATCGAAAAATCCACCCAAATCCTAAAAAAAATGAAATTTTTATATGATAAACTTCTTTTGGCCATATCTCCTAAACTAAGCGTCCTAGAGCGAAAAGGACGATAATTCGTGACCACCCCCGAAAAATCCACCCAAATCCTTAAAAAAATTGAAATTTTTATATGAAAAACTTCTTTTGGCCATATCTCCTAAACTAAGCGTCCTAGAGCGAAAAGGACGATAATTCGTGACCACCCCCAAAAAATCGAAAAATCCACCCAAATCCTACAAAAATTGAAATTTTTATATGAAAAACTTCTTTTGGCCATATCTCCTAAACTAAGCGTCCTAGAGCGAAGAGGACGATAATTCGTGATCACCCCCGAAAAATCCACCCAAATCCTAAAAAAATTCAAGTTTTTATATGAAAAACTTCTTTTGGCCATATCTCCTAAACTAAGCGTCCTAGAGCGAAAAGGACGATAATTCGTGACCACCCTCAAAAAACCGAAAAATCCATCCAAATCCTAAAAAAGTTTAAATTTTTATATGAGAAACTTCTTTTGGCCATATCTCCTAAACTAAGCGTCCTAGAGCGAAAAGGACGATAATTCGTGACCACCCCCGAAAAATCGAAAAATCCACCCAAATCCTAAAAAAAATGAAATTTTTATATGAAAAACTTCTTTGGGTCATATCTCCTAAACTAAGCGTCCTAGAGCGAAAAGGACGATAATTCGTGACCACCCCCGAAAAATCGAAAAATCCACCCAAATCCTAAAAAAAATGAAATTTTTATATGAAAAACTTCTTTGGGTCATATCTCCTAAACTAAGCGTCCTAGAGCGAAAAGGACGATAATTAGTGACCACCCTCAAAAAATCGAAAAATCTACCCAACTCCTAAAAAAATTGAAATTTTTATATGAAAAACTTCTTTTGGCCATATCTCCTAAACTAAGCGCCCTAGAGCGAAAAGGACGATAATTCGTGACCACCCCCAAAAAATCGAAAAATCCAGCCAAATCCTAAAAAAATTGAAATTTTTATATGAAAAACTTCTTTTGGCCATATCTCCTAAACTAAGTGTCCTAGAGCGAAAAGGGCTTTAATTCGTGACCACCCTCAAAAAATCGAAAAATCCACCCAAATCCTAAAAAAATTGAAATTTTTATATGAAAAACTTCTTTTGGTCATATCTCCTAAACTAATTTTTTATATGAAAAACTTCTTTTGGTCATATCTCCTAAACTAAGCGTCCTAGAGCGAAAAGGGCTTTAATTCGTGACCACCCTCAAAAAATCGAAAAATCCACCCAAATCCTAAAAAAATTGAAATTTTTATATGAAAAACTTCTTTTGGTCATATCTCCTAAACTAAGCGCCCTAGAGCGAAAAGGACGATAATTCGTGACCACCTCCGAAAAATCGAAAAATCCACCCAAATCCTAAAAAAAATGAAATTTTTATATGAAAAACTTCTTTTGGTCATATCTCCTAAACTAAGCGTCCTAGAGCGAAAAGGACGATAATTCGTGACCACCCTCAAAAAATCCACCCAAATCCTAAAAAAATTGAAATTTTTATATGAAAAACTTCTTTCTAAACTAAGCGTCCTAGAGCGAAAAGGACGATAATTCGTGACCACCCCCAAAAAATCGAAAAATCCACCCAAATCCTAAAAAAATTGAAATTTTTATATGAAAAACTTCTTTTGGTCATATCTCCTAAACTAAGCGTCCTAGAGCGAAAAGGACGATAATTCGTGACCACCCCCAAAAAATCGAAAAATCCACCCAAATCCTAAAAAAATTGAAATTTTTATATGAACAACTTCTTTTGGCCATATCTCCTAAACTAAGCGCCCTAGAGCGAAAAGGACGATAATTCGTGACCACCCTCAAAAAATCGAAAAATCCACCCAAATCCTAAAAAAAATTGAAATTTTTATATGAAAAACTTCTTTTGGTCATATCTCCTAAACTAAGCGTCCTAGAGCGAAAAGGACGATAATTCGTGACCACCCTCAAAAAATCGAACAATCCACCCAAATCCTAAAAAAATTTAAATTATTATATGAAAAACTTCTTTTGGTCATATCTCCTAAACTAAGCGTCCTAGAGCGAAAAGGACGATAATTCGTGACCATCCCCGAAAAATCGAAAAATCCACCCAAATCCTAAAAAAAAATGAAATTTTTATATGAAAAACTTCTTTGGGTCATATCTCCTAAACTTAGCGTCCTAGAGCGAAAAGGACGATAATTCGTGACCACCCTCAAAAAATCGAAAAATCCACCGAAATCCTAAAAAAATTGAAATTTTTATAAGAAAAACTAATTTTGGTCATATCTCCTAAACTAAGCGTCCTAGAGCGAAAAGGACGATAATTCGTGACCACCCTCAAAAAATCGAAAAATCCACCCAAATCCTAAAAAAATTGAAATTTTTATATGAAAAACTTCTTTTGGTCATATCTCCTAAACTAAGCGTCCTAGAGCGAAAAGGGCTTTAATTCGTGACCACCCTCAAAAAATCGAAAAATCCACCCAAATCCTAAAAAAATTGAAATTTTTATATGAAAAACTTCTTTTGGTCATATCTCCTAAACTAAGCGTCCTAGAGCGAAAAGGACGATAATTCGTGACCACCTCCGAAAAATCGAAAAATCCACCCAAATCCTAAAAAAAATGAAATTTTTATATGAAAAACTTCTTTTGGTCATATCTCCTAAACTAAGCGTCCTAGAGCGAAAAGGACGATAATTCGTGACCACCCTCAAAAAATCGAAAAATCCACCCAAATCCTAAAAAAATTGAAATTTTTATATGAAAAACTTCTTTTGGCCATATCTCCTAAACTAAGCGTCCTAGAGCGAAAAGGACGATAATCCGTGCCCACCCTAAAAAAATCGAAAAATCCACCCAAATCCTAAAAAAATTGAAATTTTTATATGAAAAACTTCTTTTGGCCATATCTCCTAAACTAAGCGTCCTAGAGCGAAAAGGACGATAATTCGTGACCACCATCAAAAAATCGAAAAATCCACCCAAATCCTACAAAAAATTGAAATTTTTATATGAAAAACTTCTTTTGGCCATATCTCCTAAACTAAGCGTCCTAGAGCGAAAAGGACGATAATTCGTGACCACCCGCAAAAAATCGAAAAATCCACCCAAATCCTTAAAAAAATTGAAATTTTTATATGAAAAACTTCTTTTGGCCATATCTCCTAAACGATAATTCGTGACCACCCCCAAAAAATCGAAAAATCCACCCAAATCCTAAAAAAATTGAAATTTTTATATGAAAAAATTCTTTTGGCCATATCTCCTAAACTAAGCGTCCTAGAGCGAAAAGGACGATAATTCGTGACCACCCCCGAAAAATCCACCCAAATCCTTAAAAAAATTGAAATTTTTATATGAAAAACTTCTTTTGGCCATATCTCCTAAACTAAGCGTCCTAGAGCGAAAAGGACGATAATTCGTGACCACCCCCAAAAAATCGAAAAATCCACCCAAATCCTAAAAAAATTGAAATTTTTATATGAAAAACTTCTTTTGGCCATATCTCCTAAACTAAGCGTCCTAGAGCGAAAAGGACGATAATTCGTGACCACCCCCGAAAAATCCACCCAAATCCTAAAAAAATTCAAATTTTTATATGAAAAACTTCTTTTGGCCATATCTCCTAAACTAAGCGTCCTAGAGCGAAAAGGACGATAATTCGTGACCACCCTCAAAAAACCGAAAAATCCACCCAAATCCTAAAAAAGTTTAAATTTTTATATGAGAAACTTCTTTTGGCCATATCTCCTAAACTAAGCGTCCTTGAGCGAAAAGGACGATAATTCGTGACCACCCCCGAAAAATCGAAAAATCCACCCAAATCCTAAAAAAAATGAAATTTTTATATGAAAAACTTCTTTGGGTCATATCTCCTAAACTAAGCGTCCTAGAGCGAAAAGGACGATAATTCTTGACCACCCCCGAAAAATCGAAAAATCCACCCAAATCCTAAAAAAAATGAAATTTTTATATGAAAAACTTCTTTGGGTCATATCTCCTAAACTAAGCGTCCTAGAGCGAAAAGGACGATAATTAGTGACCACCCTCAAAAAATCGAAAAATCCACCCAACTCCTAAAAAAATTGAAATTTTTATATGAAAAACTTCTTTTGGCCATATCTCCTAAACTAAGCGCCCTAGAGCGAAAAGGACGATAATTCGTGACCACCCCCAAAAAATCGCAAAATCCAGCCAAATCCTAAAAAAATTGAATTTTTTATATGAAAAACTTCTTTTGGTCATATCTCCTAAACTAAGTGTCCTAGAGCGAAAAGGGCTTTAATTCGTGACCACCCTCAAAAAATCGAAAAATCCACCCAAATCCTAAAAAAATTGAAATTTTTATATGAAAAACTTCTTTTGGTCATATCTCCTAAACTAAGCGTCCTAGAGCGAAAAGGACGATAATTCGTGACCACCTCCGAAAAATCGAAAAATCCACCCAAATCCTAAAAAAATGAAATTTTTATATGAAAAACTTCTTTTGGTCATATCTCCTAAACTAAGCGTCCTAGAGCGAAAAGGACGATAATTCGTGACCACCCTCAAAAAATCCACCCAAATCCTAAAAAAATTGAAATTTTTATATGAAAAACTTCTTTCTAACCTAAGCGTCCTAGAGCGAAAAGGACGATAATTCGTGACCACCCCCAAAAAATCGAAAAATCCTCCCAAATCCTAAAAAAATTGAAATTTTTATATGAAAAACTTCTTTGGGTCATATCTCCTAAACTTAGCGTCCTAGAGCGAAAAGGACGATAATTCGTGACCACCCTCAAAAAATCGAAAAATCAACCGAAATCCTAAAAAAATTGAAATTTTTATATGAAAAACTAATTTTTGTCATATCTCCTAAACTAAGCGTCCTAGAGCGAAAAGGACGATAATTCGTGACCACCCTCAAAAAATCGAAAAATCCACCCAAATCCTAAAAATTTTGAAATTTTTATATGAAAAACTTCTTTTGGCCATATCTCCTAAACTAAGCGTCCTAGAGCGAAAAGGACGATAATTCGTGCCCACCCTAAAAAATCGAAAAATCCACCCAAATCCTAAAAAAATTGAAATTTTTATATGAAAAACTTCTTTTGGCCATATCTCCTAAACTAAGCGTCCTAGAGCGAAAAGGACGATAATTCGTGACCACCATCAAAAAATCGAAAAATTCACCCAAATCCTAAAAAAATTGAAATTTTTATATGAAAAACTTCTTTTGGTCATATCTCCTAAACTAAGCGTCCTAGAGCGAAAAGGACGATAATTCGTGACCACGCCCAAAAAATCGAAAAATCCACCCAAATCCTAAAAAAATTGAAATTTTTATATGAAAAAATTCTTTTGGCCATATCTCCTAAACTAAGCGTCCTAGAGCGAAAAGGACGATAATTCGTGACCACCCCCGAAAAATCCACCCAAATCCTTAAAAAAATTGAAATTTTTATATGAAAAACTTCTTTTGGCCATATCTCCTAAACTAAGCGTCCTAGAGCGAAAAGGACGATAATTCGTGACCACCCCCAAAAAATCGAAAAATCCACCCAAATCCTAAAAAAATTGAAATTTTTATATGAAAAACTTCTTTTGGCCATATCTCCTGAACTAAGCGTCCTAGAGCGAAAAGGACGATAATTCGTGACCACCCCCGAAAAATCCACCCAAATCCTAAAAAAATTCAAATTTTTATATGAAAAACTTCTTTTGGCCATATCTCCTAAACTAAGCGTCCTAGAGCGAAAAGGACGATAATTCGTGACCACCCTCAAAAAACCGAAAAATCCACCCAAATCCTAAAAAAGTTTACATTTTTATATGAGAAACTTCTTTTGGCCATATCTCCTAAACTAAGCGTCCTAGAGCGAAAGGACGATAATTCGTGACCACCCCCGAAAAATCGAAAAATCCACCCAAATCCTAAAAAAAATGAAATTTTTATATGAAAAACTTCTTTGGGTCATATCTCCTAAACTAAGCGTCCTAGAGCGAAAAGGACGATAATTCGTGACCACCCCCGAAAAATCGAAAAATTCACCCAAATCCTAAAAAAAATGAAATTTTTATATGAAAAACTTCTTTGGGTCATATCTCCTAAACTAAGCGTCCTAGAGCGAAAAGGACGATAATTAGTGACCACCCTCAAAAAATCGAAAAATCCACCCAACTCCTAAAAAAATTGAAATTTTTATATGAAAAACTTCTTTTGGCCATATCTCCTAAACTAAGCGCCCTAGAGCGAAAAGGACGATAATTCGTGACCACCCCCAAAAAATTGAAAAATCCAGCCAAATCCTAAAAAAATTGAAATTTTTATATGAAAAACTTCTTTTGGCCATATCTCCTAAACTATGTGTCCTAGAGCGAAAAGGTCTTTAATTCGTGACCACCCTCAAAAAATCGAAAAATCCACCCAAATCCTAAAAAAATTGAAATTTTTATATGAAAAACTTCTTTTGGTCATATCTCCTAAACTAATTTTTTATATGAAAAACTTCTTTTGGTCATATCTCCTAAACTAAGCGTCCTAGAGCGAAGAGGGCTTTAATTCGTGACCACCCTCAAAAAATCGAAAAATCCACCCAAATCCTAAAAAAATTGAATTTTTATATGAAAAACTTCTTTTGGTCATATCTCCTAAACTAAGCGTCCTAGAGCGAAAAGGACGATAATTCGTGACCACCTCCGAAAAATCGAAAAATCCACCCAAATCCTAAAAAAATTGAAATTTTTATATGAAAAACTTCTTTGGGTCATATCTCCTAAACTTAGCGTCCTAGAGCGAAAAGGACGATAATTCGTGACCACCCTCAAAAAATCGAAAAATCCACCCAAATCCTAAAAAAATTGAAATTTTTATATTAAAAACTAATTTTGGTCATATCTCCTAAACTAAGCGTCCTAGAGCGAAAAGGACGATAATTCGTGACCACCCTCAAAAAATCGAAAAATCCACCCAAATCCTAAAAATTTTGAAATTTTTATATGAAAAACTTCTTTTGGTCATATCTCCTAAACTAAGCGTCCTAGAGCGAAAAGGACGATAATTCGTGACCACCCTCAAAAAATCGAAAAATCCACCCAAATCCTAAAAAAAATTGAAATTTTTATATGAAAAACTTCTTTTGGTCATATCTCCTAAACTAAGCGTCCTAGAGCGAAAAGGACGATAATTCGTGACCACCCTCAAAAAATCGAAAAATCCACCCAAATCCTAAAAAAATTTAAATTATTATATGAAAAACTTCTTTTGGTCATATCTCCTAAACTAAGCGTCCTAGAGCGAAAAGGGCTTTAATTCGTGACCACCCTCAAAAAATCGAAAAATCCACCCAAATCCTAAAAAAATTGAAATTTTTATATGAAAAACTTCTTTTGGTCATATCTCCTAAACTAAGCGTCCTAGAGCGAAAAGGACGATAATTCGTGACCACCCTCAAAAAATCCACCCAAATCCTAAAAAAATTGAAATTTTTATATGAAAAACTTCTTTCTAAACTAAGCGTCCTAGAGCGAAAAGGACGATAATTCGTGACCACCTCCAAAAAATCGAAAAATCCACCCAAATCCTAAAAATTTTGAAATTTTTATATGAAAAACTTCTTTTGGTCATATCTCCTAAACTAAGCGTCCTAGAGCGAAAAGGACGATAATTCGTGACCACCCCCAAAAAATCGAAAAATCCACCCAAATCCTAAAAATTTTGAAATTTTTATATGAAAAACTTCTTGTGGCGATATCTCCTAAACTAAGCGTCCTAGAGCGAAAAGGACGATAATTCGTGACCACCCCCAAAAAATCGAAAAATCCACCCAAATCCTAAAAAAATTGAAATTTTTATATGAAAAACTTCTTTTGGTCATATCTCCTAAACTAGAGCGAAAAGGGCTTTAATTCGTGACCACCCTCAAAAAATTGAAAAATCCACCCAAATCCTAAAAAAATTGAAATTTTTATATCAAAAACTTCTTTTGGCCATATCTCCTAAACTAAGCGTCCTAGAGCGAAAAGGACGATAATTCGTAACCACCCTCAAAAAATCGAAAAATCCACCCAAATCCTAAAAAAATTGAAATTTTATGAAAAACTTCTTTTGGCCATAGCTCCTAAACTAAGCGTCCTAGAGCGAAAAGGACGATAATTCGTGACCACCCCCGAAAAATCGAAAAATCCACCCAAATCCTAAAAAAATTGAAATTTTATATGAAAAACTTCTTTGGGTCATATCTCCTAAACTAAGCGTCCTAGAGCGAAAAGGACGATAATTCGTGAACACCCTCAAAAAATCGAAAAATCCACCCAACTCCTAAAAAAGTTGAAATTTTTATATGAAAAACTTCTTTTGGCCATATCTCCTAAACTAAGCGTCCTAGAGCGAAAAGGACGATAATTCGTGACCACCCCCAAAAAATCGAAAAATCCACCCAAATCCTAAAAAAATTCAAATTTTTATATGAAAAACTTCTTTTGGCCATATCTCCTAAACTAAGCGTCCTAGAGCGAAAAGGGCTTTAATTCGTGACCACCCTCAAAAAATCGAAAAATCCACCCAAATCCTAAAAAAATTGAAATTTTATATGAAAAACTTCTTTGGGTCATATCTCCTAAACTAAGCGTCCTAGAGCGAAAAGGACGATAATTCGTGACCACCCCCAAAAAATCGAAAAATCCACCCAAATCCTAAAAAAATTGAAATTTTTATATGAAAAACTTCTTTTGGCCATATCTCCTAAACTAAGTGTCCTAGAGCGAAAAGGGCTTTAATTCGTGACCACGATAATTCGTGACCACCCTCAAAAAATCGAAAAATCCACCCAAATCCTAAAAAAATTGAAATTTTTATATGAAAAACTTCTTTTGGCCATATCTCCTAAACTAAGCGTCCTAGAGCGAAAAGGACGATAATTCGTGACCACCCTCAAAAAATCGAAAAATCCACCCAAATCCTAAAAAAATTGAAATTTTTATATGAAAAACTTCTTTTGGTCATATCTCCTAAACTAAGCGTCCTAGAGCGAAAAGGACGATAATTCGTGACCACCCTCAAAAAATCGAAAAATCCACCCAAATCCTAAAAAAAATTGAAATTTTGATATGAAAAACTTCTTTTGGTCATATCTCCTAAACTAAGCGTCCTAGAGCGAAAAGGACGATAATTCGTGACCACCCCCGAAAAATCGAAAAATCCACCCAAATCCTAAAAAAATTGAAATTTTTATATGAACAACTTCTTTTGGCCATATCTCCTAAACTAAGCGCCCTAGAGCGAAAAGGACGATAATTTGTGACCACCCTCAAAAAATCGAAAAATCCACCCAAATCCTAAAAAAAATTGAAATTTTTATATGAAAAACTTCTTTTGGTCATATCTCCTAAACTAAGCGTCCTAGAGCGAAAAGGACGATAATTCGTGACCACCCTCAAAAAATCGAAAAATCCACCCAAATCCTAAAAAAATTTAAATTTTTATATGAAAAACTTCTTGTGGCCATATCTCCTAAACTAAGCGCCCTAGAGCGAAAAGGACGATAATTCGTACCCACCCTAAAAAAATCGAAAAATCCACCCAAATCCTAAAAAAATTGAAATTTTTATATGAAAAACTTCTTTTGGTCATATCTCCTAAACTAAGCGTCCTAGAGCGAAAAGGGCTTTAATTCGTGACCACCCTCAAAAAATCGAAAAATCCACCCAAATCCTAAAAAAATTGAAATTTTTATATGAAAAACTTCTTTTGGTCATATCTCCTAAACTAAGCGTTCTAGAGCGAAAAGGACGATAATTCGTGACCACCTCCGAAAAATCGAAAAATCCACCCAAATCCTACAAAAAATGAAATTTTTATATGAAAAACTTCTTTTGGTCATATCTCCTAAACTAAGCGTCCTAGAGCGAAAAGGACGATAAGTCGTGACCACCCTCAAAAAATCCACCCAAATCCTAAAAAAATTGAAATTTTTATATGAAAAACTTCTTTCTAAACTAAGCGTCCTAGAGCGAAAAGGACGATAATTCGTGACCACCCCCAAAAAATCGAAAAATCCACCCAAATCCTAAAAATTTTGAAATTTTTATATGAAAAACTTCTTTTGGTCATATCTCCTAAACTAAGCGTCCTAGAGCGAAAAGGACGATAATTCGTGACCACCCCCAAAAAATCGAAAAATCCACCCAAATCCTAAAAAAATTGAAATTTTTATATGAAAAACTTCTTTTGGCCATATCTCCTAAACTAAGCGTTCTAGAGCGAAAAGGACGATAATTCGTGACCACCCCCAAAAAATCGAAAAATCCACCCAAATCCTAAAAAAATTGAAATTTTTATATGAAAAACTTGTTTTGGTCATATCTCCTAAACTAAGCGTCCTAGAGCGAAAAGGGCTTTAATTCGTGACCACCCTCAAAAAATTGAAAAATCCACCCAAATCCTAAAAAAATTGAAATTTTTATATCAAAAACTTCTTTTGGCCATATCTCCTAAACTAAGCGTCCTAGAGCGAAAAGGACGATAATTCGTAACCACCCTCAAAAAATCGAAAAATCCACCCAAATCCTAAAAAAATTGAAATTTTATGAAAAACTTCTTTTGGCCATAGCTCCTAAACTAAGCGTCCTAGAGCGAAAAGGACGATAATTCGTGACCACCCCCGAAAAATCGAAAAATCCACCCAAATCCTAAAAAAATTGAAATTTTATATGAAAAACTTCTTTGGGTCATATCTCCTAAACTAAGCGTCCTAGAGCGAAAAGGACGATAATTCGTGACCACCCTCAAAAAATCGAAAAATCCACCCAACTCCTAAAAAAGTTGAAATTTTTATATCAAAAACTTCTTGTGGCCATATCTCCTAAACTAAGTGTCCTAGAGCGAAAAGGGCTTTAATTCGTGACCACCCTCAAAAAATCGAAAAATCCACCCAAATCCTAAAAAAATTGAAATTTTTATATCAAAAACTTCTTTTGGCCATATCTCCTAAACTAAGCGTCCTAGAGCGAAAAGGACGATAATTCGTAACCACCCTCAAAAAATCGAAAAATCCACCCAAATCCTAAAAAAATTGAAATTTTTATATGAAAAACTTCTTTTGGCCATATCTCCTAAACTAAGTGTCCTAGAGCGAAAAGGGCTTTAATTCGTGACCACCCTCAAAAAATCGAAAAATCCACCCAAATCCTAAAAAAATTGAAATTTTTATATGAAAAACTTCTTTTGGTCATATCTCCTAAACTAAGCGTCCTAGAGCGAAAAGGACGATAATTCGTGACCACCCCCTAAAAAAATTGAAATTTTATATGAAAAACTTCTTTGGGTCATATCTCCTAAACTAAGCGTCCTAGAGCGAAAAGGACGATAATTCGTGACCACCCCCAAAAAATCGAAAAATCCACCCAAATCCTAAAAAAATTGAAATTTTTATATGAAAAACTTCTTTTGGCCATATCTCCTAAACTAAGTGTCCTAGAGCGAAAAGGGCTTTAATTCGTGACCACCCCCAAAAAATCGAAAAATCCACCCAAATCCTAAAAAAATTGAAATTTTTATATCAAAAACTTCTTTTGGCCATATCTCCTAAACTAAGCGTCCTAGAGCGAAAAGGACGATAATTCGTAACCACCCTCAAAAAATCGAAAAATCCACCCAAATCCTAAAAAAATTGAAATTTTTATATGAAAAACTTCTTTTGGCCATATCTCCTAAACTAAGCGTCCTAGAGCGAAAAGGACGATAATTCGTGACCACCCTCAAAAAATCGAAAAATCCGCCCAAATCCTAAAAAAATTGAAATTTTTATATGAAAAACTTCTTTTGGCCATATCTCCTAAACTAAGCGTCCTAGAGCGAAAAGGACGATAATTCGTGACCACCCTCAAAAAATCGAATCCACCCAAATCCTAAAAAAATTGAAATTTTTATATGAAAAACTTCTTTTGGTCATATCTCCTAAACTAAGCGTCCTAGAGCGAAAAGGACGATAATTCGTGACCACCCTCAAAAAATCGAAAAATCCACCCAAATCCTAAAAAAAATTGAAATTTTTATATGAAAAACTTCTTTTGGTCACATCTCCTAAACTAAGCGTCCTAGAGCGAAAAGGACGATAATTCGTGACCACCCTCAAAAAATCGAAAAATCCAACCAAATCCTAAAAAAATTTAAATTTTTATATGAAAAACTTCTTGTGGCCATATCTCCTAAACTAAGCGCCCTAGAGCGAAAAGGACGATAATTCGTGCCCACCCTAAAAAAATCGAAAAATCCACCCAAATCCTAAAAAAATTGAAATTTTTATATGAAAAACTTCTTTTGGTCATATCTCCTAAACTAAGCGTCCTAGAGCGAAAAGGGCTTTAATTCGTGACCACCCTCAAAAAATCGAAAAATCCACCCAAATCCTAAAAAAATTGAAATTTTTATATGAAAAACTTCTTTTGGTCATATCTCCTAAACTAAGCGTCCTAGAGCGAAAAGGACGATAATTCGTGACCACCTCCGAAAAATCGAAAAATCCACCCAAATCCTAAAAAAATGAAATTTTTATATGAAAAACTTCTTTTGGTCATATCTCCTAAACTAAGCGTCCTAGAGCGAAAAGGACGATAATTCGTGACCACCCTCAAAAAATCGAAAAATCCACCCAAATCCTAAAAAAATTTAAATTATTATATGAAAAACTTCTTTTGGTCATATCTCCTAAACTAAGCGTCCTAGAGCGAAAAGGGCTTTAATTCGTGACCACCCTCAAAAAATCGAAAAATCCACCCAAATCCTAAAAATTTTGAAATTTTTATATGAAAAACTTCTTTTGGTCATATCTCCTAAACTAAGCGTCCTAGAGCGAAAAGGACGATAATTCGTGACCACCCTCAAAAAATCGAAAAATCCACCCAAATCCTAAAAAAAATTGAAATTTTTATATGAAAAACTTCTTTTGGTCATATCTCCTAAACTAAGCGTCCTAGAGCGAAAAGGACGATAATTCGTGACCACCCTCAAAAAATCGAAAAATCCACCCAAATCCTAAAAAAATTTAAATTATTATATGAAAAACTTCTTTTGGTCATATCTCCTAAACTAAGCGTCCTAGAGCAAAAAGGGCTTTAATTCGTGACCACCCTCAAAAAATCGAAAAATCCACCCAAATCCTAAAAAAATTGAAATTTTTATATGAAAAACTTCTTTTGGTCATATCTCCTAAACTAAGCGTCCTAGAGCGAAAAGGACGATAATTCGTGACCAACCTCAAAAAATCCACCCAAATCCTAAAAAAATTGAAATTTTTATATGAAAAACTTCTTTCTAAACTAAGCGTCCTAGAGCGAAAAGGACGATAATTCGTGACCACCCCCAAAAAATCGAAAAATCCACCCAAATCCTAAAAATTTTGAAATTTTTATATGAAAAACTTCTTTTGGTCATATCTCCTAAACTAAGCGTCCTAGAGCGAAAAGGACGATAATTCGTGACCACCCCCAAAAAATCGAAAAATCCACCCAAATCCTAAAAATTTTGAAATTTTTATATGAAAAACTTCTTGTGGCGATATCTCCTAAACTAAGCGTCCTAGAGCGACAAGGACGATAATTCGTGACCACCCCCAAAAAATCGAAAAATCCACCCAAATCCTAAAAAAATTGAAATTTTTATATGAAAAACTTCTTTTGGCCATATCTCCTAAACTAAGCGTCCTAGAGCGAAAAGGACGATAATTCGTGACCACCCCCAAAAAATCGAAAAATCCACCCAAATCCTAAAAAAATTGAAATTTTTATATGAAAAACTTCTTTTGGTCATATCTCCTAAACTAAGCGTCCTAGAGCGAAAAGGGCTTTAATTCGTGACCACCCTCAAAAAATTGAAAAATCCACCCAAATCCTAAAAAAATTGAAATTTTTATATCAAAAACTTCTTTTGGCCATATCTTCTAAACTAAGCGTCCTAGAGCGAAAAGGACGATAATTCGTAACCACCCTCAAAAAATCGAAAAATCCTCCCAAATCCTAAAAAAATTGAAATTTTATGAAAAACTTCTTTTGGCCATAGCTCCTAAACTAAGCGTCCTAGAGCGAAAAGGACGATAATTCGTGACCACCCTCAAAAAATCCACCCAAATCCTAAAAAAATTGAAATTTTTATATGAAAAACTTCTTTCTAAACTAAGCGTCCTAGAGCGAAAAGGACGATAATTCGTGACCACCCCCAAAAAATCGAAAAATCCACACAAATCCTAAAAATTTTGAAATTTTTATATGAAAAACTTCTTTTGGTCATATCTCCTAAACTAAGCGTCCTAGAGCGAAAAGGACGATAATTCGTGACCACCCCCAAAAAATCGGAAAATCCACCCAAATCCTAAAAATTTTGAAATTTTTATATGAAAAACTTCTTGTGGCGATATCTCCTAAACTAAGCGTCCTAGAGCGAAAAGGACGATAATTCGTGACCACCCCCAAAAAATCGAAAAATCCACCCAAATCCTAAAAAAATTGAAATTTTTATATGAAAAACTTCTTTTGGTCATATCTCCTAAACTAAGCGTCCTAGAGCGAAAAGGACGATAATTCGTGACCACCCTCAAAAAATCGAAAAATCCACCCAAATCCTAAAAAAAATTGAAATTTTTATATGAAAAACTTCTTTTGGTCATATCTCCTAAACTAAGCGTCCTAGAGCGAAAAGGACGATAATTCGTGACCACCCTCAAAAAATCGAAAAATCCACCCAAATCCTAAAAAAATTTAAATTATTATATGAAAAACTTCTTTTGGTCATATCTCCTAAACTAAGCGTCCTAGAGCGAAAAGGGCTTTAATTCGTGACCACCCTCAAAAAATCGAAAAATCCACCCAAATCCTAAAAAAATTGAAATTTTTATATGAAAAACTTCTTTTGGTCATATCTCCTAAACTAAGCGTCCTAGAGCGAAAAGGACGATAATTCGTGACCAACCTCAAAAAATCCACCCAAATCCTAAAAAAATTGAAATTTTTATATGAAAAACTTCTTTCTAAACTAAGCGTCCTAGAGCGAAAAGGACGATAATTCGTGACCACCCCCAAAAAATCGAAAAATCCACCCAAATCCTAAAAATTTTGAAATTTTTATATGAAAAACTTCTTTTGGTCATATCTCCTAAACTAAGCGTCCTAGAGCGAAAAGGACGATAATTCGTGACCACCCCCAAAAAATCGAAAAATCCACCCAAATCCTAAAAATTTTGAAATTTTTATATGAAAAACTTCTTGTGGCGATATCTCCTAAACTAAGCGTCCTAGAGCGACAAGGACGATAATTCGTGACCACCCCCAAAAAATCGAAAAATCCACCCAAATCCTAAAAAAATTGAAATTTTTATATGAAAAACTTCTTTTGGCCATATCTCCTAAACTAAGCGTCCTAGAGCGAAAAGGACGATAATTCGTGACCACCCCCAAAAAATCGAAAAATCCACCCAAATCCTAAAAAAATTGAAATTTTTATATGAAAAACTTCTTTTGGTCATATCTCCTAAACTAAGCGTCCTAGAGCGAAAAGGGCTTTAATTCGTGACCACCCTCAAAAAATTGAAAAATCCACCCAAATCCTAAAAAAATTGAAATTTTTATATCAAAAACTTCTTTTGGCCATATCTTCTAAACTAAGCGTCTTAGAGCGAAAAGGACGATAATTCGTAACCACCCTCAAAAAATCGAAAAATCCACCCAAATCCTAAAAAAATTGAAATTTTATGAAAAACTTCTTTTGGCCATAGCTCCTAAACTAAGCGTCCTAGAGCGAAAAGGACGATAATTCGTGACCACCCTCAAAAAATCCACCCAAATCCTAAAAAAATTGAAATTTTTATATGAAAAACTTCTTTCTAAACTAAGCGTCCTAGAGCGAAAAGGACGATAATTCGTGACCACCCCCAAAAAATCGAAAAATCCACACAAATCCTAAAAATTTTGAAATTTTTATATGAAAAACTTCTTTTGGTCATATCTCCTAAACTAAGCGTCCTAGAGCGAAAAGGACGATAATTCGTGACCACCCCCAAAAAATCGAAAAATCCACCCAAATCCTAAAAATTTTGAAATTTTTATATGAAAAACTTCTTGTGGCGATATCTCCTAAACTAAGCGTCCTAGAGCGAAAAGGACGATAATTCGTGACCACCCCCAAAAAATCGAAAAATCCACCCAAATCCTAAAAAAATTGAAATTTTTATATGAAAAACTTCTTTTGGCCATATCTCCTAAACTAAGCGTCCTAGAGCGAAAAGGACGATAATTCGTGACAACCCCCAACAAATCGAAAAATCCACCCAAATCCTAAAAAAATTGAAATTTTTATATGAAAAACTTCTTTTGGTCATATCTCCTAAACTAAGCGTCCTAGAGCGAAAAGGGCTTTAATTCGTGACCACCCTCAAAAAATTGAAAAATCCACCCAAATCCTAAAAAAATTGAAATTTTTATATCAAAAACTTCTTTTGGCCATATCTTCTAAACTAAGCGTCCTAGAGCGAAAAGGACGATAATTCGTAACCACCCTCAAAAAATCGAAAAATCCACCCAAATCCTAAAAAAATTGAAATTTTATGAAAAACTTCTTTTGGCCATAGCTCCTAAACTAAGCGTCCTAGAGCGAAAAGGACGATAATTCGTGACCACCCCCAAAAAATCGAAAAATCCACCCAAATCCTAAAAAAATTGAAATTTTATCTGAAAAACTTCTTTGGGTCATATCTCCTAAACTAAGCGTCCTAGAGCGAAAAGGACGATAATTCGTGACCACCCTCAAAAAATCGAAAAATCCACCCAACTCCTAAAAAAGTTGAAATTTTTATATGAAAAACTTCTTGTGGCCATATCTCCTAAACTAAGCGTCCTAGAGCGAAAAGGACGATAATTCGTGACCACCCCCAAAAAATCGAAAAATCCACCCAAATCCTAAAAAAATTGAAATTTTTATATGAAAAACTTCTTTTGGCCATATCTCCTAAACTAAGCGTCCTAGAGCGAAAAGGACGATAATTCGTGACCACCCCCAAAATATCGAAAAACCCACCCAAATCCTAAAAAAATTCAAATTTTTATATGAAAAACTTCTTTTGGTCATATCTCCTAAACTAAGCGTCCTAGAGCGAAAAGGGCTTTAATTCGTGACCACCCTCAAAAAATCGAAAAATCCACTCAAATCCTAAAAAAATTGAAATTTTATCTGAAAAACTTCTTTGGGTCATATCTCCTAAACTAAGCGTCCTAGAGCGAAAAGGACGATAATTCGTAACCACCCTCAAAAAATCGAAAAATCCACCCAAATCCTAAAAAAATTGAAATTTTATGAAAAACTTCTTTTGGCCATAGCTCCTAAACTAAGCGTCCTAGAGCGAAAAGGACGATAATTCGTGACCACCCCCGAAAAATCGAAAAATCCACCCAAATCCTAAAAAAATTGAAATTTTTATATGAAAAACTTCTTTTGGCCATATCTCCTAAACTAAGCGTCCTAGAGCGAAAAGGACGATAATTCGTGACCACCCCCAAAATATCGAAAAACCCACCCAAATCCTAAAAAAATTCAAATTTTTATATGAAAAACTTCTTTTGGTCATATCTCCTAAACTAAGCGTCCTAGAGCGAAAAGGGCTTTAATTCGTGACCACCCTCAAAAAATCGAAAAATCCACTCAAATCCTAAAAAAATTGAAATTTTTATATCAAAAACTTCTTTTAGCCATATCTCCTAAACTAAGCGTCCTAGAGCGAAAAGGACGATAATTCGTAACCACCCTCAAAAAATCGAAAAATCCACCCAAATCCTAAAAAAATTGAAATTTTATGAAAAACTTCTTTTGGCCATAGCTCCTAAACTAAGCGTCCTAGAGCGAAAAGGACGATAATTCGTGACCACCCCCGAAAAATCGAAAAATCCACCCAAATCCTAAAAAAATTGAAATTTTATATGAAAAACTTCTTTGGGTCATATCTCCTAAACTAAGCGTCCTAGAGCGAAAAGGACGATAATTCGTGACCACCCTCAAAAAATCGAAAAATCCACCCAACTCCTAAAAAAATTGAAATTTTTATATGAAAAACTTCTTTTGGCCATATCTCCTAAACTAAGCGCCCTAGAGTGAAAAGGACGATAATTCGTGACCACCCTCAAAAAATCGAAAAATCCACCCAAATCCTAAAAAAATTGAAATTTTTATATGAAAAACTTCTTTTGGTCATATCTCCTAAACTAAGCGTCCTAGAGCGAAAAGGACGATAATTCGTGACCACGCCCAAAAAATCGAAAAATCCACCCAAATCCTACAAAAAATTGAAATTTTTATATGAAAAACTTCTTTTGGCCATATCTCCTAAACTAAGCGTCCTAGAGCGAAAAGGACGATAATTCGTGACCACCCCCGAAAAATCCACCCAAATCCTTAAAAAAATTGAAATTTTTATATGAAAAACTTCTTTTGGCCATATCTCCTAAACTAAGCGTCCTAGAGCGAAAAGGACGATAATTCGTGACCACCCCCAAAAAATCGAAAAATCCACCCAAATCCTACAAAAATTCAAATTTTTATATGAAAAACTTCTTTTGGCCATATCTCCTAAACTAAGCGTCCTAGAGCGAAAAGGACGATAATTCGTGACCACCCCCAAAAAATCGAAAAATCCACCCAAATCCTACAAAAATTCAAACTTTTATATGAAAAACTTCTTTTGGCCATATCTCCTAAACTAAGCGTCCTGGAGCGAAAAGGACGATAATTCGTGACCTCCCTCAAAAAATCGAAAAATCCACCCAAATCCTAAAAAAATTGAAATTTTTATATGAAAAACTTCTTTTGGTCATATCTCCTAAACTAAGCGTCCTAGAGCGAAAAGGACGATAATTCGTGACCACCCCCGAAAAATCGAAAAATCGAAAAATCCACCCAAATCCTAAAAAAATTTACATTTTTATATGAAAAACTTCTTTTGGCCATATCTCCTAAACTAAGCGTCCTAGAGCAAAAAGGACGATAATTCGTGACCACCCTCAAAAAATCGAAAAATCCACCGAAATCCTAAAAAAATTGAAATTTTTATATGAAAAACTTCTTTTGGTCATATCGCCTAAACTAAGCGTCCTAGAGCGAAAAGGACGATAATTCGTGACCACCCTCAAAAAATCGAAAAATCCACCCAAATCCTAAAAAAATTGAAATTTTTATATGAAAAACTTCTTTTGGCCATATCTCCTAAACTAAGCGTCCTAGAGCGAAAAGGGCTTTAATTCGTAACCACCCTCAAAAAATCGAAAAATCCACCCAAATCCTAAAAATTTTGAAATTATATGAAAAACTTCTTTTGGCCACATCTCCTAAACTAAGCGTCCTAGAGCGAAAAGGACGATAATTCGTGACCACCCCCGAAAAATCGAAAAATTCACCCAAATCCTAAAAAAAATGAAATTTTTATATGAAAAACTTCTTTGGGTCATATCTCCTAAACTAAGCGTCCTAGAGCGAAAAGGACGATAATTCGTGACCACCCCCAAAAATCGAAAAATCCACCCAAATCCTAAAAAAAATTGAAATTTTTATATGAAAAACTTCTTTTGGTCATATCTCCTAAACTAATCGTCCTAGAGCGAAAAGGACGATAATTCGTGCCCACCCTAAAAAAATCGAAAAATCCACCCAAATCCTAAAAAAATTGAAATTTTTATATGAAAAACTTCTTTTGGCCATATCTCCTAAACTAAGCGTCCTAGAGCGAAAAGGACGATAATTCGTGACCACCATCAAAAAATCGAAAAATTCACCCAAATCCTAAAAAAATTGAAATTTTTATATGAAAAACTTCTTTTGGTCATATCTCCTAAACTAAGCGTCCTAGAGCGAAAAGGACGATAATTCGTGACCACGCCCAAAAAATCGAAAAATCCACCCAAATCCTACAAAAAATTGAAATTTTTATATGAAAAACTTCTTTTGGCCATATCTCCTAAACTAAGCGTCCTAGAGCGAAAAGGACGATAATTCGTGACCACCCCCAAAAAATCGAAAAATCCACCCAAATCCTAAAAAAATTGAAATTTTTATATGAAAAACTTCTTTTGGCCATATCTCCTAAACTAAGCGTCCTAGAGCGAAAAGGACGATAATTCGTGACCACCCCCGAAAAATCCACCCAAATCTTTAAAAAAATTGAAATTTTTATAAACTAAGCGTCCTAGAGCGAAAAGGACGATAATTCGTGACCACCCCCAAAAAATCGAAAAATCCACCCAAATCCTAAAAAAATTGAAATTTTTATATGAAAAACTTCTTTTGGCCATATCTCCTAAACTAAGCGTTCTAGAGCGAAAAGGACGATAATTCGTGACCACCCCGAAAAATCCACCCAAATCCTAAAAAAATTGAAATTTTATGAAAAACTTCTTTTGGTCATAGCTCCTAAACTAAGCGTCCTAGAGCGAAAAGGACGATAATTCGTGACCACCCTCAAAAAACCGAAAAATCCACCCAAATCCTAAAAAAGTTTAAATTGTTATATGAGAAACTTCTTTTGGCCATATCTCCTAAACTAAGCGTCCTAGAGCGAAAAGGACGATAATTCGTGACCACCCCCGAAAAACCGAAAAATCCACCCAAATCCTAAAAAAAATTAAATTTTTATATGAAAAACTTCTTTGGGTCATATCTCCTAAACTAAGCGTCCTAGAGCGAAAAGGACGATAATTCGTGACCACCCCCGAAAAATCGAAAAATCCACCCAAATCCTAAAAAAAATGAAATTTTTATATGAAAAACTTCTTTGGGTCATATCTCCTAAACTAAGCGTCCTAGAGCGAAAAGGACGATAATTAGTGACCACCCTCAAAAAATCGAAAAATCCACCCAACTCCTAAAATAATTGAAATTTTTATATGAAAAACTTCTTTTGGCCATATCTCCTAAACTAAGCGCCCTAGAGCGAAAAGGACGATAATTCGTGACCACCCCCAAAAAATCGCAAAATCCAGCCAAATCCTAAAAAAATTGAAATTTTTATATGAAAAACTTCTTTTGGCCATATCTCCTAAACTAAGTGTCCTAGAGCGAAAAGGGCTTTAATTCGTGACCACCCTCAAAAAATCGAAAAATCCACCCAAATCCTAAAAAAATTGAAATTTTTATATGAAAAACTTCTTTTGGTCATATCTCCTAAACTAATTTTTTATATGAAAAACTTCTTTTGGTCATATCTCCTAAACTAAGCGTCCTAGAGCGAAGAGGGCTTTAATTCGTGACCACCCTCAAAAAATCGAAAAATCCACCCAAATCCTAAAAAAATTGAAATTTTTATATGAAAAACTTCTTTTGGTCATATCTCCTAAACTAAGCGTCCTAGAGCGAAAAGGACGATAATTCGTGACCACCTCCGAAAAATCGAAAAATCCACCCAAATCCTAAAAAAAATGAAATTTTTATATGAAAAATTTCTTTTGGTCATATCTCCTAAACTAAGCGTCCTAGAGCGAAAAGGACGATAATTCGTGACCACCCTCAAAAAATCCACCCAAATCCTAAAAAAATTGAAATTTTTATATGAAAAACTTCTTTCTAAACTAAGCGTCCTAGAGCGAAAAGGACGATAATTCGTGACCACCCCCAAAAAATCGAAAAATCCACCCAAATCCTAAAAAAATTGAAATTTTTATATGAAAAACTTCTTTTGGTCATATCTCCTAAACTAAGCGTCCTAGAGCGAAAAGGACGATAATTCGTGACCACCCTCAAAAAATCGAAAAATCCACCCAAATCCTAAAAAAATTGAAATTTTTATATGAACAACTTCTTTTGGCCATATCTCCTAAACTAAGCGCCCTAGAGCGAAAAGGACGATAATTCGTGAGCACCCTCAAAAAATCGAAAAATCCACCCAAATCCTAAAAAAAATTGAAATTTTTATATGAAAAACTTCTTTTGGTCATATCTCCTAAACTAAGCGTCCTAGAGCGAAAAGGACGATAATTCGTGACCACCCTCAAAAAATCGAAAAATCCACCCAAATCCTAAAAAATTTAAATTATTATATGAAAAACTTCTTTTGGTCATATCTCCTAAACTAAGCGTCCTAGAGCGAAAAGGACAATAATTCGTGACCACCCCCGAAAAATCGAAAAATCCACCCAAATCCTAAAAAAAATGAAATTTTTATATGAAAAACTTCTTTGGGTCATATCTCCTAAACTTAGCGTCCTAGAGCGAAAAGGACGATAATTCGTGACCACCCTCAAAAAATCGAAAAATCCACCGAAATCCTAAAAAAATTGAAATTTTTATATGAAAAACTAATTTTGGTCATATCTCCTAAACTAAGCGTCCTAGAGCGAAAAGGACGATAATTCGTGACCACCCTCAAAAAATCGAAAAATCCACCCAAATCCTAAAAAAATTGAAATTTTTATATGAAAAACTTCTTTTGGCCATATCTCCTAAACTAAGCGTCCTAGAGCGAAAAGGGCTTTAATTCGTGACCACCCTCAAAAAATCGAAAAATCCACCCAACTCCTAAAAAAATTGAAATTTTTATATGAAAAACTTCTTTTGGCCATATCTCCTAAACTAAGCGCCCTAGAGCGAAAGGACGATAATTCGTGACCACCCCCAAAAAATCGAAAAATCCACCCAAATCCTAAAAAAATTGAAATTTTTATATGAAAAACTTCTTTTGGCCATATCTCCTAAACTAAGTGTCCTAGAGCGAAAAGGGCTTTAATTCGTGACCACCCTCAAAAAATCGAAAAATCCACCCAAATCCTAAAAAAATTGAAATTTTTATATGAACAACTTCTTTTGGCCATATCTCCTAAACTAAGCGCCCTAGAGCGAAAAGGACGATAATTCGTGACCACCCTCAAAAAATCCACCCAAATCCTAAAAAAAAATTGAAATTTTTATATGAAAAACTTCTTTTGGTCATATCTCCTAAACTAAGCGTCCTAGAGCGAAAAGGACGATAATTCGTGACCACCCTCAAAAAATCGAAAAATCCACCCAAATCCTAAAAAAAATTAAATTTTTATATGAAAAACTTCTGTAGGCCATATCTCCTAAACTAAGCGCCCTAGAGCGAAAAGGACGATAATTCGTGACCACCCTCAAAAAATCGAAAAATCCACCCAAATCCTAAAAAAAAAATTGAAATTTTTATATGAAAAACTTCTTTTGGTCATATCTCCTAAACTAAGCGTCCTAGAGCGAAAAGGACGATAATTCGTGACCACCCCCAAAAAATCGAAAAATCCACCCAAATCCTACAAAAATTGAAATTTTTATATGAAAAACTTTTTTTGGCCATATCTCCTAAACTAAGCGTCCTAGAGCGAAAAGGACGATAATTCGTGACCACCCCCGAAAAATCGAAAAATCCACCCAAATCCTAAAAAAAATGAAATTTTTATATGAAAAACTTCTTTGGGTCATATCTCCTAAACTAAGCGTCCTAGAGCGAAAAGGACGATAATTAGTGACCACCCTCAAAAAATCGAAAAATCCACCCAACTCCTAAAAAAATTGAAATTTTTATATGAAAAACTTCTTTTGGCCATATCTCCTAAACTAAGCGCCCTAGAGCGAAAAGGACGATAATTCGTGACCACCCCCACAAAATCGAAAAATCCAGCCAAATCCTAAAAAAATTGAAATTTTTATATGAAAAACTTCTTTTGGCCATATCTCCTAAACTAAGTGTCCTAGAGCGAAAAGGGCTTTAATTCGTGACCACCCTCAAAAAATCGAAAAATCCACCCAAATCCTAAAAAAATTGAAATTTTTATATGAAAAACTTCTTTTGGTCATATCTCCTAAACTAATTTTTTATATGAAAAACTTCTTTTGGTCATATCTCCTAAACTAAGCGTCCTAGAGCGAAAAGGGCTTTAATTCGTGACCACCCTCAAAAAATCGAAAAATCCACCCAAATCCTAAAAAAATTGAAATTTTTATATGAAAAACTTCTTTTGGTCATATCTCCTAAACTAAGCGTCCTAGAGCGAAAAGGACGATAATTCGTGACCACCTCCGAAAAATCGAAAAATCCACCCAAATCCTAAAAAAAATGAAATTTTTATATGAAAAACTTCTTTTGGTCATATCTCCTAAACTAAGCGTCCTAGAGCGAAAAGGACGATAATTCGTGACCACCCTCAAAAAATCCACCCAAATCCTAAAAAAATTGAAATTTTTATATGAAAAACTTCTTTCTAAACTAAGCGTCCTAGAGCGAAAAGGACGATAATTCGTGACCACCCCCAAAAAATCGAAAAATCCACCCAAATCCTAAAAAAATTGAAATTTTTATATGAAAAACTTCTTTTGGTCATATCTCCTAAACTAAGCGTCCTAGAGCGAAAAGGACGATAATTCGTGACCACCCCCAAAAAATCGAAAAATCCACCCAAATCCTAAAAAAATTGAAATTTTTATATGAACAACTTCTTTTGGCCATATCTCCTAAACTAAGCGCCCTAGAGCGAAAAGGACGATAATTCGTGACCACCCTCAAAAAATCGAAAAATCCACCCAAATCCTAAAAAAAATTTAAATTTTTATATGAAAAACTTCTTTTGGTCATATCTCCTAAACTAAGCGTCCTAGAGCGAAAAGGACGATAATTCGTGACCACCCTCAAAAAATCGAAAAATCCACCCAAATCCTAAAAAAAATTGAAATTTTTATATGAAAAACTTCTTTTGGTCATATCTCCTAAACTAAGCGTCCTAGAGCGAAAAGGACGATAATTCGTGACCACCCTCAAAAAATCGAAAAATCCACCCAAATCCTAAAAAAAATTTAAATTTTTATATGAAAAACTTCTTTGGGTCATATCTCCTAAACTAAGCGTCCTAGAGCGAAAAGGACGATAATTCGTGACCACCCTCAAAAAATCGAAAAATCCACCGAAATCCTAAAAAAATTGAAATTTTTATATGAAAAACTAATTTTGGTCATATCTCCTAAACTAAGCGTCCTAGAGCGAAAAGGACGATAATTCGTGACCACCCTCAAAAAATCGAAAAATCCACCCAAATCCTAAAAAAATTGAAATTTTTATATGAAAAACTTCTTTTGGCCATATCTCCTAAACTAAGCGTCCTAGAGCGAAAAGGGCTTTAATTCGTGACCACCCTCAAAAAATCGAAAAATCCACCCAACTCCTAAAAAAATTGAAATTTTTATATGAAAAACTTCTTTTGGCCATATCTCCTAAACTAAGCGTCCTAGAGCGAAAAGGACGATAATTCGTGACCACCACCGAAAAATCCACCCAAATCCTAAAAAAATTCAAATTTTTATATGAAAAACTTCTTTTGGCCATATCTCCTAAACTAAGCGTCCTAGAGCGAAAAGGACGATAATTCGTGACCACCCTCAAAAAATCGAAAAATCCACCCAAATCCTAAAAAAATTTAAATTATTATATGAAAAACTTCTTTTGGTCATATCTCCTAAACTAAGCGTCCTAGAGCGAAAAGGACGATAATTCGTGACCACCCCCGAAAAATCCACCCAAATCCTAAAAAAAATGAAATTTTTATATGAAAAACTTCTTTGGGTCATATCTCCTAAACTAAGCGTCCTAGAGCGAAAAGGACGATAATTCGTGACCACCCTCAAAAAATCGAAAAATCCACCGAAATCCTAAAAAAATTGAAATTTTTATATGAAAAACTAATTTTGGTCATATCTCCTAAACTAAGCGTCCTAGAGCGAAAAGGGATTTAATTCGTGACCACCCTCAAAAAACCGAAAAATCCACCCAAATCCTAAAAAAGTTTAAATTTTTATATGAAAAACTTCTTTTGGCCATATCTCCTAAACTAAGCGTCCTAGAGCGAAAAGGACGATAATTCGTGACCACCCCCAAAAAATCGAAAAATCCACCCAAATCCTAAAAAAATTGAAATTTTTATATGAAAAAATTCTTTTGGCCATATCTCCTAAACTAAGCGTCCTAGAGCGAAAAGGACGATAATTCGTGACCACCCCCGAAAAATCCACCCAAATCCTTAAAAAAATTGAAATTTTTATATGAAAAACTTCTTTTGGTCATATCTCCTAAACTAAGCGTCCTAGAGCGAAAAGGACGATAATTCGTGACCACCCCCAAAAAATCGAAAAATCCACCCAAATCCTAAAAAAATTGAAATTTTTATATGAAAAACTTCTTTTGGCCATATCTCCTAAACTAAGCGTCCTAGAGCGAAAAGGACGATAATTCGTGACCACCCCCGAAAAATCCACCCAAATCCTAAAAAAATTCAAATTTTTATATGAAAAACTTCTTTTGGCCATATCTCCTAAACTAAGCGTCCTAGAGCGAGAAGGACGATAATTCGTGACCACCCTCAAAAAACCGAAAAATCCACCCAAATCCTAAAAAAGTTTAAATTTTTATATGAGAAACTTCTTTTGGCCATATCTCCTAAACTAAGCGTCCTAGAGCGAAAAGGACGATAATTCGTGACCACCCCCGAAAAATCGAAAAATCCACCCAAATCCTAAAAAAATGAAATTTTTATATGAAAAACTTCTTTGGGTCATATCTCCTAAACTAAGCGTCCTAGAGCGAAAAGGACGATAATTCGTGACCACCCCCGAAAAATCGAAAAATCCACCCAAATCCTAAAAAAAATGAAATTTTTATATGAAAAACTTCTTTGGGTCATATCTCCTAAACTAAGCGTCCTAGAGCGAAAAGGACGATAATTAGTGACCACCCTCAAAAAATCGAAAAATCCACCCAACTCCTAAAAAAATTGAAATTTTTATATGAAAAACTTCTGTTGGACATATCTCCTAAACTAAGCGTCCTAGAGCGAAAAGGACGATAATTCGTGACCACCATCAAAAGATCGAAAAATCCACCCAAATCCTAAAAAAATTGAAATTTTTATATGAAAAACTTCTTTTGGCCATATCTCCTAAACTAAGCGTCCTAGAGCGAAAAGGACGATAATTCGTGACCACCCCCAAAAAATCGAAAAATCCACCCAAATCCTAAAAAAATTGAAATTTTTATATGAACAACTTCTTTTGGCCATATCTCCTAAACTAATTTTTTATATGAAAAACTTCTTTTGGTCATATCTCCTAAACTAAGCGTCCTAGAGCGAAAAGGGCTTTAATTCGTGACCACCCTCAAAAAATCGAAAAATCCACCCAAATCCTAAAAAAATTGAAATTTTTATATGAAAAACTTCTTTTGGTCATATCTCTTAAACTAAGCGTCCTAGAGCGAAAAGGACGATAATTCGTGACCACCTCCGAAAAATCGAAAAATCCACCCAAATCCTAAAAAAAATGAAATTTTTATATAAAAAACTTCTTTTGGTCATATCTCCTAAACTAAGCGCCCTAGAGCGAAAAGGACGATAATTCGTGACCACCCCCAAAAAATCGAAAAATCCAGCCAAATCCTAAAAAAATTGAAATTTTTATATGAAAAAATTCTTTTGGCCATATCTCCTAAACTAAGTGTCCTAGAGCGAAAAGGGCTTTAATTCGTGACCACCCTCAAAAAATCGAAAAATCCACCCAAATCCTAAAAAAATTGAAATTTTTATATGAAAAACTTCTTTTGGTCATATCTCCTAAACTAATTTTTTATATGAAAAACTTCTTTTGGTCATATCTCCTAAACTAAGCGTCCTAGAGCGAAAAGGGCTTTAATTCGTGACCACCCTCAAAAAATCGAAAAATCCACCCAAATCCTAAAAAAATTGAAATTTTTATATGAAAAACTTCTTTTGGTCATATCTCCTAAACTAAGCGTCCTAGAGCGAAAAGGACGATAATTCGTGACCACCTCCGAAAAATCGAAAAATCCACCCAAATCCTAAAAAAAATGAAATTTTTATATAAAAAACTTCTTTTGGTCATATCTCCTAAACTAAGCGTCCTAGAGCGAAAAGGACGATAATTGGTGACCACCCTCAAAAAATCCACCCAAATCCTAAAAAAATTGAAATTTTTATATGAAAAACTTCTTTCTAAACTAAGCGTCCTAGAGCGAAAAGGACGATAATTCGTGACCACCCCCAAAAAATCGAAAAATCCACCCAAATCCTAAAAAAATTGAAATTTTTATATGAAAAACTTCTTTTGGTCATATCTCCTAAACTAAGCGTCCTAGAGCGAAAAGGACGATAATTCGTGACCACCCCCAAAAAATCGAAAAATCCACCCAAATCCTAAAAAAATTGAAATTTTTATATGAAAAACTTCTTTTGGTCATATCTCCTAAACTAAGCGTCCTAGAGCGAAAAGGACGATAATTCGTGACCACCCCCAAAAAATCGAAAAATCCACCCAAATCCTAAAAAAAATTGAAATTTTTATATGAAAAACTTCTTTTGGTCATATCTCCTAGAGCGAAAAGGACGATAATTCGTGACCACCCTCAAAAAATCGAAAAATCCACCCAAATCCTAAAAAAATTTAAATTATTATATGAAAAACTTCTTTTGGTCATATCTCCTAAACTAAGCGTCCTAGAGCGAAAAGGACGATAATTCGTGACCACCCCCGAAAAATCGAAAAATCCACCCAAATCCTAAAAAAAATGAAATTTTTATATGAAAAACTTCTTTGGGTCATATCTCCTAAACTAAGTGTCCTAGAGCGAAAATGGCTTTAATTCGTGACCACCCTCAAAAAATCGAAAAATCCACCCAAATCCTAAAAAAAATTGAAATTTTTATATGAAAAACTTCTTTTGGTCATATCTCCTAAACTAAGCGTCCTAGAGCGGAAAGGACGATAATTCGTGACCACCCTCAAAAAATCGAAAAATCCACCCAAATCCTAAAAAAATTTAAATTTTTATATGAAAAACTTCTTTTGGCCATATCTCCTAAACTAAGCGCCCTAGAGCGAAAAGGACGATAATTCGTGCCCACCCTAAAAAAATCGAAAAAACCACCCAAATCCTAAAAAAATTGAAATTTTTATATGAAAAACTTCTTTTGGTCATATCTCCTAAACTAATTTTTTATATGAAAAACTTCTTTTGGTCATATCTCCTAAACTAAGCGTCCTAGAGCGAAAAGGGCTTTAATTCGTGACCACCCTCAAAAAATCGAAAAATCCACCCAAATCCTAAAAAAATTGAAATTTTTATATGAAAAACTTCTTTTGGTCATATCTCCTAAACTAAGCGTCCTAGAGCGAAAAGGACGATAATTCGTGACCACCTCCGAAAAATCGAAAAATCCACCCAAATCCTAAAAAAAATGAAATTTTTATATGAAAAACTTCTTTTGGTCATATCTCCTAAACTAAGCGTCCTAGAGCGAAAAGGACGATAATTCGTGACCACCCTCAAAAAATCCACCCAAATCCTAAAAAAATTGAAATTTTTATATGAAAAACTTCTGTTGGACATATCTCCTAAACTAAGCGTCCTAGAGCGAAAAGGACGATAATTCGTGACCACCCTCAAAAAATCGAAAAATCCACCCAAATCCTAAAAAAAATTGAAATTTTTATATGAAAAACTTCTTTTGGTCATATCTCCTAAACTAAGCGTACTAGAGCGAAAAGGACGATAATTCGTGACCACCCTCAAAAAACCGAAAAATCCACCCAAATCCTAAAAAAGTTTAAATTTTTATATGAGAAACTTCTTTTGGCCATATCTCCTAAACTAAGCGTCCTAGAGCGAAAAGGACGATAATTCGTGCCCACCCTAAAAAAATCGAAAAATCCACCCAAATCCTAAAAAAATTGAAATTTTTATATGAAAAACTTCTGTTGGACATATCTCCTAAACTAAGCGTCCTAGAGCGAAAAGGACGATAATTCGTGACCACCATCAAAAGATCGAAAAATCCACCCAAATCCTAAAAAAATTGAAATTTTTATATGAAAAACTTCTTTTGGCCATATCTCCTAAACTAAGCGTCCTAGAGCGAAAAGGACGATAATTCGTGACCACCCCCAAAAAATCGAAAAATCCACCCAAATCCTAAAAAAATTGAAATTTTTATATGAAAAACTTTTTTTGGCCATATCTCCTAAACTAAGTGTCCTAGAGCGAAAAGGGCTTTAATTCGTGACCACCCTCAAAAAATCGAAAAATCCACCCAAATCCTAAAAAAATTGAAATTTTTATATCAAAAACTTCTTTTGGTCATATCTCCTAAACTAAGCGTTCTAGAGCGAAAAGGACGATAATTCGTAACCACCCTCAAAAAATCGAAAAATCCACCCAAATCCTAAAAAAATTGAAATTTTTATATGAAAAACTTCTTTTGGCCATATCTCCTAAACTAAGCGTCCTATAGCGAAAAGGACGATAATTCGTGACCACCCTCAAAAAATCGAAAAATCCACCCAACTCCTAAAAAAATTGAAATTTTTATATGAAAAACTTCTTTTGGCCATATCTCCTAAACTAAGCGTCCTAGAGCGAAAAGGACGATAATTCGTGACCACCCTCAAAAAATCGAAAAATCCACCCAACTCCTAAAAAAATTGAAATTTTTGTATGAAAAACTTCTTTTGTTCATGTCTCCTAAACTAAGCGTCCTAGAGCGAAAAGGACGATAATTCGTACCCACCTTCAAAAAATCGAAAAATCCACCCAACTCCTAAAAAAAATTGAAATTTTTATATGATAAACTTCTTTTGGTCATATCTCCTAAACTAAGCGTCCTAGAGCGAAAAGAACGATAATTCGAGACCACCCTCAAAAATTGACCACCCAAAAAAATTGAAATTTTTATATGAAAAACTTCTTTTGGTCATATCTCCTAAACTAAGCGTCCTAGAGCGAAAAGGACGATAATTCGTGACCACCTCCGAAAAATCGAAAAATCCACCCAAATCCTAAAAAAAATGAAATTTTTATATGAAAAACTTCTTTTGGTCATATCTCCTAAACTAAGCGTCCTAGAGCGAAAAGGACGATAATTCGTGACCACCCTCAAAAAATCCACCCAAATCCTAAAAAAATTGAAATTTTTATATGAAAAACTTCTTTTGGTCATATCTCCTAAACTAAGCGTCCTAGAGCGAAAAGAACGATAATTCGTGACCACCCTCAAAAATTGACCACCCAAAAAAATTGAAATTTTTATATGAAAAACTTCTTTTGGTCATATCTCCTAAACTAAGCGTCCTAGAGCGAAAAGGACGATAATTCGTACCCACCTTCAAAAAATCGAAAAATCCACCCAACTCCTAAAAAAAATTGAAATTTTTATATGATAAACTTCTTTTGGTCATATCTCCTAAACTAAGCGTCCTAGAGCGAAAAGAACGATAATTCGTGACCACCCTCAAAAATTGACCACCCAAAAAAATTGAAATTTTTATATGAAAAACTTCTTTTGGTCATATCTCCTAAACTAAGCGTCCTAGAGCGAAAAGGACGATAATTCGTGACCACCTCCGAAAAATCGAAAAATCCACCCAAATCCTAAAAAAAATGAAATTTTTATATGAAAAACTTCTTTTGGTCATATCTCCTAAACTAAGCGTCCTAGAGCGAAAAGGACGATAATTCGTACCCACCTTCAAAAAATCGAAAAATCCACCCAACTCCTAAAAAAAATTGAAATTTTTATATGATAAACTTCTTTTGGTCATATCTCCTAAACTAAGCGTCCTAGAGCGAAAAGAACGATAATTCGTGACCACCCTCAAAAATTGACCACCCAAAAAAATTGAAATTTTTATATGAAAAACTTCTTTTGGTCATATCTCCTAAACTAAGCGTCCTAGAGCGAAAAGGACGATAATTCGTGACCACCCCCAAAAAATCGAAAAATCCACCCAAATCCTAAAAAAGTTTAAATTTTTATATGAGAAACTTCTTTTGGCCATATCTCCTAAACTAAGCGTCCTAGAGCGAAAAGGACGATAATTCGTGCCCACCCTAAAAAAATCGAAAAATCCACCCAAATCCTAAAAAAATTGAAATTTTTATATGAAAAACTTCTGTTGGACATATCTCCTAAACTAAGCGTCCTAGAGCGAAAAGGACGATAATTCGTGACCACCATCAAAAAATCGAAAAATCCACCCAAATCCTAAAAAAATTGAAATTTTTATATGAAAAACTTCTTTTGGTCATATCTCCTAAACTAAGCGTCCTAGAGCGAAAAGGACGATAATTCGTGACCACCTCCAAAAAATCGAAAAATCCACCCAAATCCTAAAAAAATTGAAATTTTTATATGAAAAACTTCTTTTGGCCATATCTCCTAAACTAAGTGTCCTAGAGCGAAAAGGGCTTTAATTCGTGACCACCCTCAAAAAATCGAAAAATCCACCCAAATCCTAAAAAAATTGAAATTTTTATATCAAAAACTTCTTTTGGTCATATCTCCTAAACTAAGCGTTCTAGAGCGAAAAGGACGATAATTCGTAACCACCCTCAAAAAATCGAAAAATCCACCCAAATCCTAAAAAAATTGAAATTTTTATATGAAAAACTTCTTTTGGCCATATCTCCTAAACTAAGCGTCCTATAGCGAAAAGGACGATAATTCGTGACCACCCTCAAAAAATCGAAAAATCCACCCAACTCCTAAAAAAATTGAAATTTTTATATGAAAAACTTCTTTTGGCCATATCTCCTAAACTAAGCGTCCTAGAGCGAAAAGGACGATAATTCGTGACCACCCTCAAAAAATCGAAAAATCCACCCAACTCCTAAAAAAATTGAAATTTTTGTATGAAAAACTTCTTTTGTTCATGTCTCCTAAACTAAGCGTCCTAGAGCGAAAAGGACGATAATTCGTACCCACCTTCAAAAAATCGAAAAATCCCCCCAACTCCTAAAAAAATTGAAATTTTTATATGATAAACTTCTTTTGGTCATATCTCCTAAACTAAGCGTCCTAGAGCGAAAAGAACGATAATTCGTGACCACCCTCAAAAATTGACCACCCAAAAAAATTGAAATTTTTATATGAAAAACTTCTTTTGGTCATATCTCCTAAACTAAGCGTCCTAGAGCGAAAAGGACGATAATTCGTGACCACCCCCGAAAAATCGAAAAATCCAACCAAATACTAAAAAAAATTTAAATTTTTATATGAAAAACTTCTTTTGACCATATCTCCTAAACTAAGCGTCCTAGAGCGAAAAGGGCTTTAATTCGTGACCACCCTCAAAAAATCGAAAAATCCGCCCAAATCCTAAAAAAATTGAAATTTTTATATGAAAAACTACTTTTGGCCATATCTCCTAAACTAAGCGTCCTAGAGCGAAAAGGGCTTTAATTCGTGACCACCCTCAAAAAATCGAAAAATCCACCCAAATCCTAAAAAAATTGAAATTTTTATATGAAAAACTTCTTTTGGCCATATCTCCTAAACTAAGCGTCCTAGAGCGAAAAGGACGATAATTCGTGACCACCCTCAAAAAATCGAAAAATCCACCCAAATCCTAAAAAAATTGAAATTTTTATATGAAAAACTAATTTTGGTCATATCTCCTAAACTAAGCGTCCTAGAGCGAAAAGGACGGTAATTCGTGACCACCCCCAAAAAATCGAAAAATCCACCCAAATCCTAAAAAAATTGAAATTTTTATATGAAAAACTTCTTTTGGCCATATCTCCTAAACTAAGTGTCCTAGAGCGAAAAGGGCTTTAATACGTGACCACCCTCAAAAAATCGAAATTTTATATCAAAAACTTCTTTTGGTCATATCTCCTAAACTAAGCGTCCTAGAGCGAAAAGGACGATAATTCGTAACCACCCTCAAAAAATCGAAAAATCCACCCAAATCCTAAAAAAATTGAAATTTTTATATGAAAAACTTCTTTTGGCCATATCTCCTAAACTAAGCGTCCTAGAGCGAAAAGGACGGTAATTCGTGACCACCCCCAAAAAATCGAAAAATCCACCCAAATCCTAAAAAAATTGAAATTTTTATATGAAAAACTTCTTTTGGCCATATCTCCTAAACTAAGTGTCCTAGAGCGAAAAGGGCTTTAATTCGTGACCACCCTCAAAAAATCGAAATTTTATATCAAAAACTTCTTTTGGTCATATCTCCTAAACTAAGCGTCCTAGAGCGAAAAGGACGATAATTCGTAACCACCCTCAAAAAATCGAAAAATCCACCCAAATCCTAAAAAAATTGAAATTTTTATATGAAAAACTTCTTTTGGCCATATCTCCTAAACTAAGTGTCCTAGAGCGAAAAGGGCTTTAATTCGTGACCACCCTCAAAAAATCGAAATTTTATATCAAAAACTTCTTTTGGTCATATCTCCTAAACTAAGCGTCCTAGAGCGAAAAGGACGATAATTCGTAACCATCCTCAAAAAATCGAAAAATCCACCCAAATCCTAAAAAAATTGAAATTTATATATGAAAAACTTCTTTTGGTCATATCTCCTAAACTAAGCGAAAAGGACGATAATTCGTGACCACCCTCAAAAAATCGCAAAATCGACCCAAATCCTAAAAAAATTGAAATTTTTATATGAAAAACTTCTTTTGGTCATATCTCCTAAACTAAGCGTCCTAGAGCGAAAAGGACGATAATTCGTGACCACCCCCGAAAAATCGAAAAATCCACCCAAATCCTAAAAAAATTGAAATTTTTATATAAAAAACTTCTTTTGACCATATCTCCTAAACTAAGCGAAAAGGGCTTTAATTCGTGACCACCCTCAAAAAATCGAAAAATCCACCCAAATCCTAAAAAAATTGAAATTTTTATATGACAAACTTCTTTGGTTCATATCTCCTAAACTAAGCGTCCTAGAGCGAAAAGGACGATAATTCGTAACCACCCTCAAAAAATCGAAAAATCCACCCAAATCCTAAAAAAATTGAAATTTTTATATGAAAAACTTCTTTTGGTCATATCTCCTAAACTAAGCGTCCTATAGCGAAAAGGACGATAATTCGTGACCACCCTCAAAAAATCGAAAAATCCACCCAAATCCTAAAAAAAATTGAAATTTTTATATGAAAAACTTCTTTTGGCCATATCTCCTAAACTAAGCGTCCTAGAGCGAAAAGGGCTTTAATTCGTGACCACCCTCAAAAAATCGCAAAATCCACCCAAATCCTAAAAAAATTGAAATTTTTATATGAAAAACTTCTTTTGGTCATATCTCCTAAACTAAGCGTCCTAGAGCGAAAAGGACGATAATTCGTGACCACCCCCGAAAAGTCCACCCAAATCCTAACAAAATTGAAATTTATATATGAAAAACTTCCTAAACTAAGCGAAAAGGACGATAATTCGTGACTACCCTCAAAAAATCGCAAAATCGACCCAAATCCTAAAAAAATTGAAATTTTTATATGAAAAACTTCTTTTGACCATATCTCCTAAACTAAGCGAAAAGGGCTTTAATTCGTGACCACCCTCAAAAAATCGAAAAATCCACCCAAATCCTAAAAAAATTAAAATTTTTATATGACAAACTTCTTTGGTTCATATCTCCTAAACTAAGCGTCCTAGAGCGAAAAGGACGATAATTCGTGACCACCCTCAAAAAATCGAAAAATCCACCCAACTTTTAAAAATATTGAAATTTTTATATGATAAACTTCTTTTGGTCATATCTCCTAAACTAAGCGTCGTAGAGCGAAAAGGACGATAATTCGTGACCACCCGCGAAAAATCGAAAAATCCACCCAAATCCTGAAAAAATTGAAATTTTTATATGAAAAACTTCTTTTGACCATATCTCCTAAACTAAGCGAAAAGGGATTTAATTCGTGACCACCCTCAAAAAATCGAAAAATCCACCCAAATCCCAAAAAAATTAAAATTTTTATATGACAATGTTCTTTGGTTCATATCTCCTAAACTAAGCGTCCTAGAGCGAAATGGATGATAATTCGTGACCTCCCTCAAAAAATCGAAAAATCCACCCAACTCCTAAAAAAATTGAAATTTTTATATGATAAACTTCTTTTGGTCATATCTCCTAAACTAAGCGTCCTAGAGCGAAAAGGACGATAATTCGTGACCACCCTCAAAAAATCGAAAAATCCACCCAAATCCTAAAAAAAATTTAAATTTTTATATGAAAAACTTCTTTGGTTCATATCTCCTAAACTAAGCGTCGTAGAGCAAAAAGGACGATAATTCGTGACCACCCTCAAAAAATCGAAAAATCCACCCAACTCCTAAAAAAATTGAAATTTTTATATGAAAAACTTCTTTTGGCCATATCTCCTAAACTAAGCGTCCTAGAGCGAAAAGGACGATAATTCGTGACCACCCTCAAAAAATCGAAAAATCCACCCAAATCCTAAAAAAATTGGAATTTTTATATGAAAAACTTCTTTTGGCCATATCTCCTAAACTAAGCGTCCTAGAGCGAAGAGGACGATAATTCGTGACCATCCTCAAAAAATCGAAAAATCCACCCAACTCCTAAAAAAATTGAAATTTTTATATGATAAACTTCTTTTGGTCATATCTCCTAAACTAAGCGTCCTAGAGCGAAAAGGACGATAATTCGTGACCACCCTCAAAAATTGACCACCCAAAAAAATTGAAATTTTTATATGAAAAACTTATTTTGGTCATATCTCCTAAACTAAGCGTCCTAGAGCGAAAAGGACGATAATTCGTGACCACCCCCGAAAAATCGAAAAATCCACCCAAATCCTAAAAAAATTGAAATTTTTATATGAAAAACTTCTTTTGACCATATCTCCTAAACTAAGCGTCCTAGAGCGAAAAGGGCTTTAATTCGTGACCACCCTCAAAAAATCGAAAAATCCACCCAAATCCTAAAAAAATTGAAATTTTTATATGAAAAACTTCTTTTGGCCATATCTCCTAAACTAAGCGTCCTAGAGCGAAAAAGGCTTTAATTCGTGACCACCCTCAAAAAATCGAATACTCCACCCAAATCCTAAAAAAATTGAAATTTTTATATGAAAAACTTCTTTTGGTCATATCTCCTAAACTAAGCGTCCTAGAGCGAAAAGGACGATAATTCGTGACCACCCTCAAAAAATCGAAAAATCCACCCAAATCCTTAAAAAAATTGAAATTTTTATATGAAAAACTTCTTTTGGTCATATCTCCTAAACTAAGCGTCCTAGAGCGAAAAGGACGATAATTCGTGACCACCCCTGAAAAATTGAAAAATCCAACCAAATCCTAAAAAAATTGAAAATTTTATATGAAAAACTTCTTTGGTTCATATCTCCTAAACTAAGCGTCCTAGAGCGAAAAGGGATTTAATTCGTGACCACCCTCAAAAAATCGAAAAATCCTCTCAACTCCTAAAAAAAGTGAAATTTTTATATGATAAACTTCTTTTGGTCATATCTCCTAAACTAAGCGTCCTAGAGCGAAAAGGACGATAATTCGTGACCACCCTCAAAAATTGACCACCCAAAAAAATTGAAATTTTTATATGAAAAACTTCTTTTGGTCATCTCCTAAACTAAGCGTCCTAGAGCGAAAAGGACGATAATTCGTGACCACCCTCAAAAAATCGAAAAATCCACCCAAATCCTAAAAAAAATTTAAATTTTTATATGAAAAACTTCTCCTAAACTAAGCGTCCTAGAGCGAAAAGGACGATAATTCGTGACCACCCCTGAAAAATTGAAAAATCCAACCAAATCCTAAAAAAATTGAAAATTGTATATGAAAAACTTCTTTGGTTCATATCTCCTAAACTAAGCGTCCTAGAGCGAAAAGGGATTTAATTCGTGACCACCCTCAAAAAATCGAAAAATCCTCTCAACTCCTAAAAAACTTGAAATTTTTATATGATAAACTTCTTTTGGTCATATCTCCTAAACTAAGCGTCCTAGAGCGAAAAGGGCTTTAATTCGTGACCACCCTCAAAAAATCGAAAAATCCACGCAACTCCTAAAAAAATTTAAATTTTTATATGAAAAACTTCTTTTGGCCATATCTCATAAACTAAGCGTCCTAGAGCGAAAAGGACGATAATTCGTGACCACCCTCAAAAAATCGAATAATCCACCCAAATCCTAAAAAAATTGAAATTTTTATATGAAAAACTTCTTTTGGTCATATCTCCTAAACTAAGCGTCCTAGAGCGAAAAGGACGATAATTCGTGACCACCCCCGAAAAATCGAAAAATCCAACCAAATCCCAAAAAAATTGAAATTTTTATATGAAAAACTCCTTTTGTTCATATCTCCTAAACTAAGCGTCCTAGAGCGAAGAGGACGATAATTCGTGACCATCCTCAAAAAATCGAAAAATCCACCCAACTCCTAAAAAAATTGAAATTTTTATATGATAAACTTCTTTTGGTCATATCTCCTAAACTAAGCGTCCTAGAGCGAAAAGGACGATAATTCGTGACCACCCTCAAAAATTGACCACCCAAAAAAATTGAAATTTTTATAGGAAAAACTTCTTTTGGTCATATCTCCTAAACTAAGCGTCCTAGAGCGAAAAGGACGATAATTCGTGACCACCCCCGAAAAATCGAAAAATCCACCCAAATCCTAAAAAAATTGAAATTTTTATATGAAAAACTTCTTTTGACCATATCTCCTAAACTAAGCGTCCTAGAGCGAAAAGGGCTTTAATTCGTGACCACCCTCAAAAAATCGAAAAATCCACCCAAATCCTAAAAAAATTGAAATTTTTATATGAAAAACTTCTTTTGGCCATATCTCCTAAACTAAGCGTCCTAGAGCGAAAAAGGCTTTAATTCGTGACCACCCTCAAAAAATCGAATACTCCACCCAAATCCTAAAAAAATTGAAATTTTTATATGAAAAACTTCTTTTGGTCATATCTCCTAAATTAAGCGTCCTAGAGCGAAAAGGACGATAATTCGTGACCACCCTCAAAAAATCGAAAAATCCACCCAAATCCTTAAAAAAATTGAAATTTTTATATGAAAAACTTCTTTTGGTCATATCTCCTAAACTAAGCGTCCTAGAGCGAAAAGGACGATAATTCGTGACCACCCCTGAAAAATTGAAAAATCCAACCAAATCCTAAAAAAATTGAAAATTTTATATGAAAAACTTCTTTGGTTCATATCTCCTAAACTAAGCGTCCTAGAGCGAAAAGGGATTTAATTCGTGACCACCCTCAAAAAATCGAAAAATCCTCTCAACTCCTAAAAAACTTGAAATTTTTATATGATAAACTTCTTTTGGTCATATCTCCTAAACTAAGCGTCCTAGAGCGAAAAGGGCTTTAATTCGTGACCACCCTCAAAAAATCGAAAGATCCACCCAAATCCTAAAAAAATTTAAATTTTTATATGAAAAACTTCTTTTGGTCGTATCTCCTAAACTAAGCATCCTAGAGCGAAAAGGACGATAATTCGTGACCACCCCCGAAAAATCGAAAAATCCACCCAAATCCTAAAAAAAATGAAATTTTTATATGAAAAACTTCTTTGGGTCATATCTCCTAAACTAAGCGTCCTAGAGCGAAAAGGACGATAATTCGTGACCACCCTCAAAAAATCGAAAAATCCACCGAAATCCTAAAAAAATTGAAATTTTTATATGAAAAACTTCTTTTGGTCATATCTCCTAAACTAAGCGTCCTAGAGCGAAAAGGGCTTTAATTCGTGACCACCCTCAAAAAATCGAAAAATTCACCCAAATCCTAAAAAAATTGAAATTTTTATATGATAAACTTCTTTTGGTAATATCTCCTAAACTAAGCATCCAAGAGCGAAAAGGACGATAATTCGTGACCACCCCCGAAAAATCTAAAAATCCACCCAAATCCTAAAAAAATTGAAATTTTTATATGAAAAACTTCTTTTGACCATATCTCCTAAACTAAGCGTCCTAGAGCGAAAAGGACGATAATTCGTGACCACCCTCAAAAAATCGAAAAATCCACGCAACTCCTAAAAAAATTTAAATTTTTATATGAAAAACTTCTTTTGGCCATATCTCATAAACTAAGCGTCCTAGAGCGAAAAGGACGATAATTCGTGACCACCCTCAAAAAATCGAATAATCCACCCAAATCCTAAAAAAATTGAAATTTTTATATGAAAAACTTCTTTTGGTCATATCTCCTAAACTAAGCGTCCTAGAGCGAAAAGGACGATAATTCGTGACCACCATCAAAAAATCGAAAAATCCACCCAAATCCTAAAAAAATTGAAATTTTTATATGAAAAGCTTCTTTTGGCCATATCTCCTAAACTAAGCGTCCTAGAGCGAAAAGGGCTTTAATTCGTGACCACCCTCAAAAAATCGAAAAATCCACCCAAATCCTAAAAAAAATGAAATTTTTATATGAAAAACTTCTTTTGGTCATATCTCCTAAACTAAGCGTCCTAGAGCGAAAAGGACGATAATTCGTGACCACCCTCAAAAAATCGAAAAATTCACCCAAATCCTAAAAAATTTAAATTTTTATATGAAAAACTTCTTTTGGTCATATCTCCTAAACTAAGCGTCCTAGAGCGAAAAGGACGATAATTCGTGACCACCCTCAAAAAATCGAAAAATCCACCCAAATCCTAAAAAAATTGAAATTTTTATATGAAAAACTACTTTTGGTCATATCTCCTAAACTAAGCGTCCTAGAGCGAAAAGGACGACAATTCGTGACCACCCTCAAAAAATCTGAAAATCCACACAAATCCTAAAAAAATTGAAATTTTTATATGAAAAACTTCTATTGGTCATATCTCCTAAACTAAGCGTCCTAGAGCGAAAAGGGCTTTAATTCGTGACCACCCTCAAAAATCGAAAAATCCTCCCAAATCCTAAAAAAAATTGAAATTTTTATATGAAAAACTTCTTTTGGTCATATCTCCTAAACTAAGCGTCCTAAAGCGAAAAGGACGATAATGCGTGACCACCCTCAAAAAATCGAAAAATCCACCCAAATCCTAAAAAAATTGAAATTTTTATATGAAAAACTTCTTTTGGCCATATCTCCTAAACTAAGCGTCCTAGAGCGAAAAGGACGATAATTCGTGACCACCCTCAAAAAATCGAAAAATCCACCCAAATCCTAAAAAAATTGAAATTTTTATATGAAAAACTTCTTTTGGCCATATCTCCTAAACTAAGCGTCCTAGAGCGAAAAGGGCTTTAATTCGTGACCACCCTCAAAAAGTCGAATAATCCACCCAAATCCTAAAAAAATTGAAATTTTTATATGAAAAACTTCTTTTGGTCATATCTCCTAAACTAAGCGTCCTAGAGCGAAAAGGACGATAATTCGTGACCACCCTCAAAAAATCGAAAAATCGACCCAAATCCTAAAAAAATTGAAATTTTTATATGAAAAACTTCTTTTGGTCATATCTCCTAAACTAAGCGTACTAGAGCGAAAAGGACGATAATTCGTGACCACCCCCGAAAAAATCTAAAAATCCCCCCAAATCCTAAAAAAATTTAAATTTTTATATGAAAAACTTCTTTTGGTCATATCTCCTAAACTAAGCGTCCTAGAGCGAAAAGGACGATAATTCGTGACCACCCTCAAAAAATCGAAAAATCCACCCAAATCGTAAAAAAATTGAAATTTTTATATGAAAAACTTCTTTTGGCCATATCTCCTAAACAAAGCGTCCTAGAGCGAAAAGGGCTTTAATTCGTGACCACCATCAAAAAATCGAAAAATCCACCCAAATCCTAACAAAATTGAAATTTTTATGTGAAAAACTTCTTTTGGCCATATCTCCTAAACTAAGCGTCCTAGAGCGAAAAGGACGATTATTCGTAACCACCCTCAAAAAATCGAAAAATCCACCCAAATCGTAAAAAAATTGAAATTTTTATATGAAAAACTTCTTTTGGCCATATCTCCTAAACAAAGCGTCCTAGAGCGAAAAGGGCTTTAATTCGTGACCACCCTCAAAAAATCGAAAAATCCACCCAAATCCTAAAAAAATTGAAATTTTTATATGAAAAACTTCTTTTGGTCATATCTCCTAAACTAAGCGTACTAGAGCGAAAAGGACGATAATTCGTGACCACCCCCGAAAAAATCTAAAAATCCCCCCAAATCCTAAAAAAATTTAAATTTTTATATGAAAAGCTTCTTTTGGCCATATCTCCTAAACTAAGCGTCCTAGAGCGAAAAGGACGATAATTCGTGACCACCCTCAAAAAATCGAAAAATCCACCCAAATCGTAAAAAAATTGAAATTTTTATATGAAAAACTTCTTTTGGCCATATCTCCTAAACAAAGCGTCCTAGAGCGAAAAGGGCTTTAATTCGTGACAACCCTCAAAAAATCGAACAATCCACCCAAATCCTAAAAAAATTGAAATTTTTATATGAAAAACTTCTTGTGGCCATATCTCCTAAACTAAGCGTCCTAGAGCGAAAAGGACGATAATTCGTGACCACCCCCGAAAAATCGAAAAATCCACCCAAATCCTAAAAAAATTGAAATTTTTATATGAAAAACTTCTTTTGATCATATCTCCTAAACTAAGCGTCCTAGAGCGAAAAGGACGATAATTCGTGACCACCCTCAAAAAAAACGAAAAATCCACCCAAATCCTAAAAAAATTGAAATTTTTATATGAAAAACTTCTTTTGGTCATATCTCCTAAACTAAGCGTCCTAGAGCGAAAAGGACGATAATTCGTGACCACCCCCGAAAAATCTAAAAATCCACCCAAATCCTAAAAAAAATTAAATTTTTATATGAAAAACTTCTTTGGTTCATATCTCCTAAACTAAGCGTCCTAGAGCGAAAAGGGCTTTAATTCGTGACCACCATCAAAAAATCGAAAAATCCACCCAAATCCTAAAAAAATTGAAATTTTTATATGAAAAGCTTATTTTGGCCATATCTCCTAAACTAAGAGTCCTAGAGCGAAAAGGACGATAATTCGTGACCACCCTCAAAAAATCGAAAAATCCACCCAAATCCTAAAAAAATTTAAATTTTTATATGAAAAACTTCTTTTGGTCATATCTCCTAAACTAAGCGTCCTAGAGCGAAAAGGACGATAATTCGTAACCACCCCCGAAAAATCGAAAAATCCACCCAAATCCTAAAAAAATTGAAATTTTTATATGACAAACTTCTTTGGTTCATATCTCCTAAACTAAGCGTCCTAGAGCGAAAAGGACGATAATTCGTGACCACCCTCAAAAAATCAAAAAATCCACCCAAATCCTAAAAAAATTTAAATTTTTATATGAAAAACTTCTTTTGGCCATATCTCCTAAACAAAGCGTCCTAGAGCGAAAAGGACGATAATTCGTGACCACCCTCAAAAAATCGAAAAATCCACCCAAATCCTAAAAAAATTGAAATTTTTATATGAAAAACTTCTTTTGGCCATATCTCCTAAACTAAGCGTCCTAGAGCGAAAAGGGCTTTAATTCGTGACCACCCTCAAAAAATCGAAAAATCCACACAAATCCTAAAAAAATTGAAATTTTTATATGACAAACTTCTTTGGTTCATATCTCCTAAACTAAGCGTCCTAGAGCGAAAAGGACGATAATTCGTGACCACCCTCAAAAAATCAAAAAATCCACCCAAATCCTAAAAAAATTGAAATTTTTATATGAAAAACTTCTTTTGGCCATATCTCCTAAACAAAGCGTCCTAGAGCGAAAAGGACTATAATTCGTGACCACCCTCAAAAAATCGAAAAATCCACACAAATCCTAAAAAAATTGAAATTTTTATATGACAAACTTCTTTGGTTCATATCTCCTAAACTAAGCGTCCTAGAGCGAAAAGGACGATAATTCGTGACCACCCCCGAAAAATCGAAAAATCCACCCAAATCCTAAAAAAATTGAAATTTTTATATGAACAACTTCTTTTGACCATATCTCCTAAACTAAGCGTCCTAGAGCGAAAAGGGCTTTAATTCGTGACCACCCTCAAAAAATCGAAAAATCCACCCAAATCCTAAAAAAAATTGAAATTTTTATATGAAAAACTTCTTTTGGTCATATCTCCTAAACTAAGCGTCCTAGAGCGAAAAGGACGATAATTCGTGACCACCCCCGAAAAATCGAAAAATCCACCCAACTTTTAAAAATATTGAAATTTTTATATGATAAACTTCTTTTGGTCATATCTCCTAAACTAAGCGTCCTAGAGCGAAAAGGACGATAATTCGTGACCACCCTCAAAAAATCGAAAAATCCACCCAAATCCTAAAAAAATTGAAATTTTTATATGAACAACTTCTTTTGGCCATATCTCCTAAACTAAGCGTCCTAGAGCGAAAAGGGCTTTAATTCGTGACCACCCTCAAAAAGTCGAATAATCCACCCAAATCCTAAAAAAATTGAAATTTTTATATGAAAAACTTCTTTTGGTCATATCTCCTAAACTTTTGGTCATGTCTCCTAAACTAAGCGTCCTAGAGCGAAAAGGACGATAATTCGTGACCTCCCTCAAAAAATCGAAAAATCCACCCAAATCCTACAAAATTTGAAATTTTTATATGAAAAACTTCTTTGGTTCATATCTCCTAAACTAAGCGTCCTAGAGCGAAAAGGACGATAATTCGAGACCACCCCCGAAAAATCTAAAAATCCACCCAAATCCTAAAAAAATTTAAATTTTTATATGAAAAACTTCTTTTGGCCATATCTCCTAAACTAAGCGTCCTAGAGCGAAAAGGACGATAATTCGTGACCACCCTCAAAAAATCGAAAAATCCACCCAAATCCTAAAAAAATTGAAATTTTTATATGAAAAACTTCTTTTGGCCATATCTCCTAAACTAAGCGTCCTAGAGCGAAAAGGGCTTTTATTCGTGACCACCCTCAAAAAATCGAAAAATCCACCCAAATCCTAAAAAAATTGAAATTTTTATATGAAAAACTTCTTTTGGTCATATCTCCTAAACTAAGCGTCCTAGAGCGAAAAGGACGATAATTCGTGACCACCCTCAAAAAATCGAAAAATCGACCCAAATCCTAAAAAAATTGAAATTTTTATATGAAAAACTTCTTTTGGTCATATGTCCTAAACTAAGCGTACTAGAGCGAAAAGGACGATAATTCGTGACCACCCCCGAAAAAATCTAAAAATCCCCCCAAATCCTAAAAAAATTTAAATTTTTATATGAAAAACTTCTTTTGGTCATATCTCCTAAACTAAGCGTCCTAGAGCGAAAAGGACGATAATTCGTGACCACCCTCAAAAAATCGAAAAATCCACCCAAATCGTAAAAAAATTGAAATTTTTATATGAAAAACTTCTTTTGGCCATATCTCCTAAACAAAGCGTCCTAGAGCGAAAAGGCCTTTAATTCGTGACCACCATCAAAAAATCGAAAAATCCACCCAAATCCTAAAAAAATTTAAATTTTTATATGAAAAGCTTCTTTTGGCCATATCTCCTAAACTAAGCGTCCTAGAGCGAAAAGGACGATAATTCGTGACCACCCTCAAAAAATCGAAAAATCCACCCAAATCGTAAAAAAATTGAAATTTTTATATGAAAAACTTCTTTTGGCCATATCTCCTAAACAAAGCGTCCTAGAGCGAAAAGGGCTTTAATTCGTGACAACCCTCAAAAAATCGAAAAATCCACCCAAATCCTAAAAAAATTGAAATTTTTATATGAAAAACTTCTTGTGGCCATATCTCCTAAACTAAGCGTCCTAGAGCGAAAAGGACGATAATTCGTGACCACCCTCAAAAACTTCTGTTGGTCATATCTCCTAAACTAAGCGTCCTAGAGCGAAAAGGACGATAATTCGTGACCACCCTCAAAAAATCGAAAAATCCACCCAAATCCTAAAAAAATTGAAATTTTTATATGAAAAACTTCTTTTGGTCATATCTCCTAAACTAAGCGTCCTAGAGCGAAAAGGACGATAATTCGTGACCACCCCCGAAAAATCGAAAAATCCACCCAAATCCTAAAAAAATTTAAATTTTTATATGAAAAACTTCTTTTGATCATATCTCCTAAACTAAGCGTCCTAGAGCGAAAAGGACGATAATTCGTGACCACCCTCAAAAAACGAAAAATCCACCCAAATCCTAAAAAAATTGAAATTTTTATATGAAAAACTTCTTTTGGTCATATCTCCTAAACTAAGCGTCCTAGAGCGAAAAGGACGATAATTCGTGACCACCCCCGAAAAATCTAAAAATCCACCCAAATCCTAAAAAAAATTAAATTTTTATATGAAAAACTTCTTTGGTTCATATCTCCTAAACTAAGCGTCCTAGAGCGAAAAGGGCTTTAATTCGTGACCACCATCAAAAAATCGAAAAATCCACCCAAATCCTAAAAAAATTGAAATTTTTATATGAAAAGCTTATTTTGGCCATATCTCCTAAACTAAGCGTCCTAGAGCGAAAAGGACGATAATTCGTGACCACCCTCAAAAAATCAAAAAATCCACCCAAATCCTAAAAAAATTTAAATTTTTATATGAAAAACTTCTTTTGGCCATATCTCCTAAACAAAGCGTCCTAGAGCGAAAAGGACGATAATTCGTGACCACCCTCAAAAAATCGAAAAATCCACCCAAATCCTAAAAAAATTGAAATTTTTATATGAAAAACTTCTTTTGGCCATATCTCCTAAACTAAGCGTCCTAGAGCGAAAAGGGCTTTAATTCGTGACCACCCTCAAAAAATCGAAAAATCCACACAAATCCTAAAAAAATTGAAATTTTTATATGACAAACTTCTTTGGTTCATATCTCCTAAACTAAGCGTCCTAGAGCGAAAAGGACGATAATTCGTGACCACCCTCAAAAAATCAAAAAATCCACCCAAATCCTAAAAAAATTTAAATTTTTATATGAAAAACTTCTTTTGGCCATATCTCCTAAACAAAGCGTCCTAGAGCGAAAAGGACTATAATTCGTGACCACCCTCAAAAAATCGAAAAATCCACCCAAGTCCTAAAAAAATTGAAATTTTTATATGAAAAACTTCTTTTGGCCATATCTCCTAAACTAAGCGTCCTAGAGCGAAAAGGGCTTTAATTCGTGACCACCCTCAAAAAATCGAATAATCCACCCAAATTCTAAAAAAATTGAAATTTTTATATGAAAAACTTCTTTTGGTCATATCTCCTAAACTAAGCGTCCTAGAGCGAAAAGGGCTTTAATTCGTGACCACCATCAAAAAATCGAAAAATCCACCCAAATCCTAAAAAAATTGAAATTTTTATATGAAAAGCTTCTTTTGGCCATATCTCCTAAACTAAGCGTCCTAGAGCGAAAAGGGCTTTAATTCGTGACCACCCTCAAAAAATCGAAAAATCCACCCAAATCCTAAAAAAATTGAAATTTTTATATGAAAAACTTCTTTTGGCCATATCTCCTAAACTAAGCGTCCTAGAGCGAAAAGGACGATAATTCGTGACCACCCTCAAAAAATCGAAAAATCCACCCAAATCTTAAAAAAATTTAAATTTTTATATGAAAAACTTCTTTTGGTCATATCTCCTAAACTAAGCGTCCTAGGGCGAAAAGGGCTTTAATTCGTGACAACCCTCAAAAAATCGAAAAATCCACCCAAATCCTAAAAAAATTGAAATTTTTATATGAAAAACTTGTTTTGGTCATATCTCTAAACTAAGCGTCCTAGAGCGAAAAGGACGATAATTCGTGACCACCCTCAAAAAATCGAATTGGGTGGACCCAAATCCTAAAAAAATTGAAATTTTTATATGAAAAACTTCTTTTGGCCATATCTCCTAAACTAAGCGTCCTAGAGCGAAAAGGACGATAATTCGTGACCACCCCCGAAAAATCGAAAAATCCAACCAAATCCTAAAAAAAATGAAATTTTTATATGATAAACTTCTTTTGGTCATATCTCCTAAACTAAGCGTCCTAGAGCGAAAAGGACGATAATTCGTGACCACCCTCAAAAAATCGAAAAATCCACCCTCAAAAAATCGAAAAATCCACCCAAATCCTAAAAAAATTGAAATTTTTATATGCAATACTTCTTTTGGCCATATCTCCTAAACTAAGCGTCCTAGAGCGAAAAGGGCTTTAATTTGTGACCACCCTCAAAAAATCGAAAAATCCACCCAAATCCTAAAAAAATTGAAATTTTTATATGAAAAACTTCTTTGGTTCATATCTCCTAAACTAAGCGTCCTAGAGCGAAAAGGACGATAATTCGTGACCACCCCCGAAAAATCTAAAAATCCACCCAAGTCCTAAAAAAATTTAAATTTTTATATGAAAAACTTCTTTTGGCCATATCTCCTAAACTAAGCGTCCTAGAGCGAAAAGGACGATAATTCGTGACCACCCTCAAAAAATCGAAAAATCCACCCAAATCCTAAAAAAATTTAAATTTTTATATGAAAAACTTTTTTTGGCCATATCTCCTAAACAAAGCGTCCTAGAGCGAAAAGGACTATAATTCGTGACCACCCTCAAAAAATCGAAAAATCCACCCAAATCCTAAAAAATTTGAAATTTTTATATGAAAAACTTCTTTGGTTCATATCTCCTAAACTAAGCGTCCTAGAGCGAAAAGGACGATAATTCGAGACCACCCCCGAAAAATCTAAAAATCCACCCAAATCCTAAAAAAATTTAAATTTTTATATGAAAATCTTCTTTTGGCCATATCTCCTAAACTAAGCGTCCTAGAGCGAAAAGGACGATAATTCGTGACCACCCTCAAAAAATCGAAAAATCCACCCAAATCCTAAAAAAATTGAAATTTTTATATGAAAAACTTCTTTTGGCCATATCTCCTAAACTAAGCGTCCTAGAGCGAAAAGGGCTTTAATTCGTGACCACCCTCAAAAAATCGAAAAATCCACCCAAATCCTAAAAAAATTGAAATTTTTATATGAAAAACTTCTTTTGGTCATATCTCCTAAACTAAGCGTCCTAGAGCGAAAAGGACGATAATTTGTGACCACCCTCAAAAAATCGAAAAATCGACCCAAATCCTAAAAAAATTGAAATTTTTATATGAAAAACTTCTTTTGGTCATATCTCCTAAACTAAGCGTCCTAGAGCGAAAAGGACGATAATTCGTGACCACCCTCAAAAAATCGAAAAATCCACCCAAATCGTAAAAAAATTGAAATTTTTATATGAAAAACTTCTTTTGGCCATATCTCCTAAACAAAGCGTCCTAGAGCGAAAAGGGCTTTAATTCGTGACAACCCTCAAAAAATCGAAAAATCCACCCAAATCCTAAAAAAATTGAAATTTTTATATGAAAAACTTCTTGTGGCCATATCTCCTAAACTAAGCGTCCTAGAGCGAAAAGGACGATAATTCGTGACCACCTTCAAAAACTTCTGTTGGTCATATCTCCTAAACTAAGCGTCCTAGAGCGAAAAGGACGATAATTCGTGACCACCCTCAAAAAATCGAAAAATCCACCCAAATCCTAAAAAAATTGAAATTTTTATATGAAAAACTTCTTTTGGTCATATCTCCTAAACTAAGCGTCCTAGAGCGAAAAGGGCTTTAATTCGTGACCACCCTCAAATTAAATTTTTATATGAAAAACTTCTTTTGGCCATATCTCCTAAACAAAGCGTCCTAGAGCGAAAAGGACTATAATTCGTGACCACCCTCAAAAAATCGAAAAATCCACCCAAGTCCTAAAAAAATTGAAATTTTTATATGAAAAACTTCTTTTGGCCATATCTCCTAAACTAAGCGTCCTAGAGCGAAAAGGGCTTTAATTCGTGACCACCCTCAAAAAATCGAATAATCCACCCAAATCCTAAAAAAATTGAAATTTTTATATGAAAAACTTCTTTTGGTCATATCTCCTAAACTAAGCGTCCTAGAGCGAAAAGGGCTTTAATTCGTGACCACCATCAAAAAATCGAAAAATCCACCCAAATCCTAAAAAAATTGAAATTTTTATATGAAAAGCTTCTTTTGGCCATATCTCCTAAACTAAGCGTCCTAGAGCGAAAAGGGCTTTAATTCGTGACCACCCTCAAAAAATCGAAAAATCCACCCAAATCCTAAAAAAATTGAAATTTTTATATGAAAAACTTCTTTTGGCCATATCTCCTAAACTAAGCGTCCTAGAGCGAAAAGGACGATAATTCGTGACCACCCTCAAAAAATCGAAAAATCCACCCAAATCTTAAAAAAATTTAAATTTTTATATGAAAAACTTCTTTTGGTCATATCTCCTAAACTAAGCGTCCTAGGGCGAAAAGGGCTTTAATTCGTGACAACCCTCAAAAAATCGAAAAATCCACCCAAATCCTAAAAAAATTGAAATTTTTATATGAAAAACTTGTTTTGGTCATATCTCTAAACTAAGCGTCCTAGAGCGAAAAGGACGATAATTCGTGACCACCCTCAAAAAATCGAATTGGGTGGACCCAAATCCTAAAAAAATTGAAATTTTTATATGAAAAACTTCTTTTGGCCATATCTCCTAAACTAAGCGTCCTAGAGCGAAAAGGACGATAATTCGTGACCACCCCCGAAAAATCGAAAAATCCAACCAAATCCTAAAAAAAATGAAATTTTTATATGATAAACTTCTTTTGGTCATATCTCCTAAACTAAGCGTCCTAGAGCGAAAAGGACGATAATTCGTGACCACCCTCAAAAAATCGAAAAATCCACCCTCAAAAAATCGAAAAATCCACCCAAATCCTAAAAAAATTGAAATTTTTATATGCAATACTTCTTTTGGCCATATCTCCTAAACTAAGCGTCCTAGAGCGAAAAGGGCTTTAATTCGTGACCACCCTCAAAAAATCGAAAAATCCACCCAAATCCTAAAAAAATTGAAATTTTTATATGAAAAACTTCTTTGGTTCATATCTCCTAAACTAAGCGTCCTAGAGCGAAAAGGACGATAATTCGTGACCACGCCCGAAAAATCTAAAAATCCACCCAAGTCCTAAAAAAATTTAAATTTTTATATGAAAAACTTCTTTTGGCCATATCTCCTAAACTAAGCGTCCTAGAGCGAAAAGGACGATAATTCGTGACCACCCTCAAAAAATCGAAAAATCCACACAAATCCTAAAAAAATTTAAATTTTTATATGAAAAACTTTTTTTGGCCATATCTCCTAAACAAAGCGTCCTAGAGCGAAAAGGACTATAATTCGTGACCACCCTCAAAAAATCGAAAAATCCACCCAAATCCTAAAAAATTTGAAATTTTTATATGAAAAACTTCTTTTGGCCATATCTCCTAAACTAAGCGTCCTAGAGCGAAAAGGACGATAATTTGTGACCACCCTCAAAAAATCGAAAAATCGACCCAAATCCTAAAAAAATTGAAATTTTTATATGAAAAACTTCTTTTGGTCATATCTCCTAAACTAAGCGTCCTAGAGCGAAAAGGACGATAATTTGTGACCACCCTCAAAAAATCGAAAAATCGACCCAAATCCTAAAAAAATTGAAATTTTTATATGAAAAACTTCTTTTGGTCATATCTCCTAAACTAAGCGTCCTAGAGCGAAAAGGACGATAATTCGTGACCACCCTCAAAAAATCGAAAAATCCACCCAAATCGTAAAAAAATTGAAATTTTTATATGAAAAACTTCTTTTGGCCATATCTCCTAAACAAAGCGTCCTAGAGCGAAAAGGGCTTTAATTCGTGACAACCCTCAAAAAATCGAAAAATCCACCCAAATCCTAAAAAAATTGAAATTTTTATATGAAAAACTTCTTGTGGCCATATCTCCTAAACTAAGCGTCCTAGAGCGAAAAGGACGATAATTCGTGACCACCCTCAAAAACTTCTGTTGGTCATATCTCCTAAACTAAGCGTCCTAGAGCGAAAAGGACGATAATTCGTGACCACCCTCAAAAAATCGAAAAATCCACCCAAATCCTAAAAAAATTGAAATTTTTAAAGGGTGATTTGTTAAGAGCTTGATAACTTTTTTTTTAAAAAAACGCATAAAATTTGCAAAATCTCATCGGTTCTTTATTTGAAACGTTAGATTGGTCCATGACATTTACTTTTTGAAGATAATTTCATTTAAATGTTGACCGCGGCTGCGTCTTAGGTGGTCCATTCGGAAAGTCCAATTTTGGGCAACTTTTTCGAGCATTTCGGCCGGAATAGCCCGAATTTCTTCGGAAATGTTGTCTTCCAAAGCTGGAATAGTTGCTGGCTTATTTCTGTAGACTTTAGACTTGACGTAGCCCCACAAAAAATAGTCTAAAGGCGTCAAATCGCATGATCTTGGTGGCCAACTTACCGGTCCATTTCTTGAGATGAATTGTTCTCCGAAGTTTTCCCTCAAAATGGCCATAGAATCGCGAGCTGTGTGGCATGTAGCGCCATCTTGTTGAAACCACATGTCAACCAAGTTCAGTTCTTCCATTTTTGGCAACAAAAAGTTTGTTAGCATCGAACGATAGCGATCGCCATTCACCGTAACGTTGCGTCCAACAGCATCTTTGAAAAAATACGGTCCAATGATTCCACCAGCGTACAAACCACACCAAACAGTGCATTTTTCGGGATGCATGGGCAGTTCTTGAACGGCTTCTGGTTGCTCTTCACTCCAAATGCGGCAATTTTGCTTATTTACGTAGCCATTCAACCAGAAATGAGCCTCATCGCTGAACAAAATTTGTCGATAAAAAAGCGGATTTTCTGCCAACTTTTCTAGGGCCCATTCACTGAAAATTCGACGTTGTGGCTCGTTAGTAAGTCTATTCATGATGAAATGTCAAAGCATACTGAGCATCTTTCTCTTTGACACCATGTCTGAAATCCCACGTGATCTGTCAAATACTAATGCATGAAAATCCTAACCTCAAAAGAATCACCCTTTATATGAAAAACTTCTTTTGGTCATATCTCCTAAACTAAGCGTCCTAGAGCGAAAAGGACGATAATTCGTGACCACCCCCGAAAAATCGAAAAATCCACCCAAATCCTAAAAAAATTGAAATTTTTATATGAAAAACTTCTTTTGATCATATCTCCTAAACTAAGCGTCCTAGAGCGAAAAGGACGATAATTCGTGACCACCCTCAAAAAACGAAAAATCCACCCAAATCCTAAAAAAATTGAAATTTTTATATGAAAAACTTCTTTTGGTCATATCTCCTAAACTAAGCGTCCTAGAGCGAAAAGGACGATAATTCGTGACCACCCCCGAAAAATCTAAAAATCCACCCAAATCCTAAAAAAAATTAAATTTTTATATGAAAAACTTCTTTGGTTCATATCTCCTAAACTAAGCGTCCTAGAGCGAAAAGGGCTTTAATTCGTGACCACCATCAAAAAATCGAAAAATCCACCCAAATCCTAAAAAAATTGAAATTTTTATATGAAAAGCTTATTTTGGCCATATCTCCTAAACTAAGCGTCCTAGAGCGAAAAGGACGATAATTCGTGACCACCCTCAAAAAATCGAAAAATTCACCCAAATCCTAAAAAAATTGAAATTTTTATATGAAAAACTTCTTTTGGTCATATCTCCTAAACTAAGCGTCCTAGAGCGAAAAGGACGATAATTCGTGACCACACTCGAAAAATCGAAAAATCCACCCAAATCCTAAAAAAATTGAAATTTTTATATGACAAACTTCTTTGGTTCATATCTCCTAAACTAAGCGTCCTAGAGCGAAAAGGACGATAATTCGTGACCACCCTCAAAAAATCAAAAAATCCACCCAAATCCTAAAAAAATTTAAATTTTTATATGAAAAACTTCTTTTGGCCATATCTCCTAAACAAAGCGTCCTAGAGCGAAAAGGACGATAATTCGTGACCACCCTCAAAAAATCGAAAAATCCACCCAAATCCTAAAAAAATTGAAATTTTTATATGAAAAACTTCTTTTGGCCATATCTCCTAAACTAAGCGTCCTAGAGCGAAAAGGGCTTTAATTCGTGACAACCCTCAAAAAATCGAAAAATCCACACAAATCCTAAAAAAATTGAAATTTTTATATGACAAACTTCTTTGGTTCATATCTCCTAAACTAAGCGTCCTAGAGCGAAAAGGACGATAATTCGTGACCACCCTCAAAAAATCAAAAAATCCACCCAAATCCTAAAAAAATTTAAATTTTTATATGAAAAACTTCTTTTGGCCATATCTCCTAAACAAAGCGTCCTAGAGCGAAAAGGACTATAATTCGTGACCACCCTCAAAAAATCGAAAAATCCACCCAAATCCTAAAAAAATTGAAATTTTTATATGAAAAACTTCTTTTGGCCATATCTCCTAAACTAAGCGTCCTAGAGCGAAAAGGGCTTTAATTCGTGACCACCCTCAAAAAATCGAATAATCCACCCAAATCCTAAAAAAATTGAAATTTTTATATGAAAAACTTCTTTTGGTCATATCTCCTAAACTAAGCGTCCTAGAGCGAAAAGGGCTTTAATTCGTGACCACCATCAAAAAATCGAAAAATCCACCCAAATCCTAAAAAAATTGAAATTTTTATATGAAAAGCTTCTTTTGGCCATATCTCCTAAACTAAGCGTCCTAGAGCGAAAAGGGCTTTAATTCGTGACCACCCTCAAAAAATCGAAAAATCCACCCAAATCCTAAAAAAATTGAAATTTTTATATGAAAAACTTCTTTTGGCCATATCTCCTAAACTAAGCGTCCTAGAGCGAAAAGGACGATAATTCGTGACCACCCTCAAAAAATCGAAAAATCCACCCAAATCTTAAAAAAATTTAAATTTTTATATGAAAAACTTCTTTTGGTCATATCTCCTAAACTAAGCGTCCTAGGGCGAAAAGGGCTTTAATTCGTGACAACCCTCAAAAAATCGAAAAATCCACCCAAATCCTAAAAAAATTGAAATTTTTATATGAAAAACTTGTTTTGGTCATATCTCTAAACTAAGCGTCCTAGAGCGAAAAGGACGATAATTCGTGACCACATTCAAAAAATCGAATTGGGTGGACCCAAATCCTAAAAAAATTGAAATTTTTATATGAAAAACTTCTTTTGGCCATATCTCCTAAACTAAGCGTCCTAGAGCGAAAAGGACGATAATTCGTGACCACCCCCGAAAAATCGAAAAATCCAACCAAATCCTAAAAAAAATGAAATTTTTATATGATAAACTTCTTTTGGTCATATCTCCTAAACTAAGCGTCCTAGAGCGAAAAGGACGATAATTCGTGACCACCCTCAAAAAATCGAAAAATCCACCCTCAAAAAATCGAAAAATCCACCCAAATCCTAAAAAAATTGAAATTTTTATATGCAATACTTCTTTTGGCCATATCTCCTAAACTAAGCGTCCTAGAGCGAAAAGGGCTTTAATTCGTGACCACCCTCAAAAAATCGAAAAATCCACCCAAATCCTAAAAAAATTGAAATTTTTATATGAAAAACTTCTTTGGTTCATATCTCCTAAACTAAGCGTCCTAGAGCGAAAAGGACGATAATTCGTGACCACCCCCGAAAAATCTAAAAATCCACCCAAGTCCTAAAAAAATTTAAATTTTTATATGAAAAACTTCTTTTGGCCATATCTCCTAAACTAAGCGTCCTAGAGCGAAAAGGACGATAATTCGTGACCACCCTCAAAAAATCGAAAAATCCACCCAAATCCTAAAAAAATTTAAATTTTTATATGAAAAACTTTTTTTGGCCATATCTCCTAAACAAAGCGTCCTAGAGCGAAAAGGACTATAATTCGTGACCACCCTCAAAAAATCGAAAAATCCACCCAAATCCTAAAAAAATTGAAATTTTTATATGAAAAACTTCTTTTGGCCATATCTCCTAAACTAAGCGTCCTAGAGCGAAAAGGGCTTTAATTCGTGACCACCCCCGAAAAATCTAAAAATCCACCCAAGTCCTAAAAAAATTTAAATTTTTATATGAAAAACTTCTTTTGGCCATATCTCCTAAACTAAGCGTCCTAGAGCGAAAAGGACGATAATTCGTGACCACCCTCAAAAAATCGAAAAATCCACCCAAATCCTAAAAAAATTGAAATTTTTATATGAAAAACTTCTTTTGGCCATATCTCCTAAACTAAGCGTCCTAGAGCGAAAAGGGCTTTAATTCGTGACCACCCTCAAAAAATCGAAAAATCCACCCAAATCCTAAAAAAATTGAAAATTTTATATGAAAAACTTCTTTTGGTCATATCTCCTAAACTAAGCGTCCTAGAGCGAAAAGGACGATAATTCGTGACCACCCTCAAAAAATCGAAAAATCCACCCAAATCCTAAAAAAATTTAAATTTTTATATGAAAAACTTCTTTTGGTCATATCTCCTAAACTAAGCGTCCTAGAGCGAAAAGGACGATAATTCGTGACCACCCCCGAAAAATCTAAAAATCCCTCCAAATCCTAAAAAAATATAAATTTTTATATGAAAAACTTCTTTTGGCCATATCTCCTAAACTTAGCGTCCTAGAGCGAAAAGGACGATAATTCGTGACCACCCCCAAAAACTTCTTTTGGTCATATCTCCTAAACTAAGCGTCCTAGAGCGAAAAGGACGATAATTCGTGACCACCCTCAAAAAATCGAAAAATCCACCCAAATCCTAAAAAAATTGAAATTTTTATATGAAAAACTTCTTTTGGTCATATCTCCTAAACTAAGCGTCCTAGAGCGAAAAGGACGATAATTCGTGACCACCCCCGAAAACTCTAAAAATCCACCCAAATCCTAAAAAAATTAAATTTTTATATGAAAAACTTCTTTGGTTCATATCTCCTAAACTAAGCGTCCTAGAGCGAAAAGGGCTTTAATTCGTGACCACCATCAAAAAATCGAAAAATCCACCCAAATCCTAAAAAAATTGAAATTTTTATATGAAAAGCTTATTTTGGCCATATCTCCTAAACTAAGCGTCCTAGAGCGAAAAGGACGATAATTCGTGACCACCCCCGAAAAATCTAAAAATCCACCCAAGTCCTAAAAAAAATTAAATTTTTATATGAAAAACTTCTTTTGGCCATATCTCCTAAACTAAGCGTCCTAGAGCGAAAAGGACGATAATTCGTGACCACCCTCAAAAAAGCGAAAAATCCACCCAAATCCTAAAAAAATTGAAGTTTTTATATGAAAAACTTCTTTTGGCCATATCTCCTAAACTAAGCGTCCTAGAGCGAAAAGGAAGATAATTCGTGACCACCCTCAAAAAATCGAAAAAATCGAAAAATCCACCCAAATCCTAAAAAAATTGAAATTTTTATATGAAAAACTTCTTTTGGCCATATCTCCTAAACTAAGCGTCCTAGAGCGAAAAGGGCTTTAATTCGTGACCACCCTCAAAAAATCGAAAAATCCACACAAATCCTAAAAAAATTGAAATTTTTATATGACAAACTTCTTTGGTTCATATCTCCTAAACTAAGCGTCCTAGAGCGAAAAGGACGATAATTCGTGACCACCCTCAAAAAATCAAAAAATCCACCCAAATCCTAAAAAAATTTAAATTTTTATATGAAAAACTTCTTTTGGCCATATCTCCTAAACAAAGCGTCCTAGAGCGAAAAGGACTTTAATTCGTGACCACCCTCAAAAAATCGAAAAATCCACCCAAATCCTAAAAAAATTGAAATTTTTATATGAAAAACTTCTTTTGGCCATATCTCCTAAACTAAGCGTTCTAGAGCGAAAAGGGCTTTAATTCGTGACCACCCTCAAAAAATCGAATAATCCACCCAAATCCTAAAAAAATTGAAATTTTTATATGAAAAACTTCTTTTGGTCATATCTCCTAAACTAAGCGTCCTAGAGCGAAAAGGGCTTTAATTCGTGACCACCATCAAAAAATCGAAAAATCCACCCAAATCCTAAAAAAATTGAAATTTTTATATGAAAAGCTTCTTTTGGCCATATCTCCTAAACTAAGCGTCCTAGAGCGAAAAGGGCTTTAATTCGTGACCACCCTCAAAAAATCGAAAAATCCACCCAAATCCTAAAAAAATTGAAATTTTTATATGAAAAAATTCTTTTGGCCATATCTCCTAAACTAAGCGTCCTAGAGCGAAAAGGACGATAATTCGTGACCACCCTCAAAAAATCGAAAAATCCACCCAAATCTTAAAAAAATTTAAATTTTTATATGAAAAACTTCTTTTGGTCATATCTCCTAAACTAAGCGTCCTAGGGCGAAAAGGGCTTTAATTCGTGACAACCCTCAAAAAATCGAAAAATCCACCCAAATCCTAAAAAAATTGAAATTTTTATATGAAAAACTTGTTTTGGTCATATCTCTAAACTAAGCGTCCTAGAGCGAAAAGGACGATAATTCGTGACCACCCTCAAAAAATCGAATTGGGTGGACCCAAATCCTAAAAAAATTGAAATTTTTATATGAAAAACTTCTTTTGGCCATATCTCCTAAACTAAGCGTCCTAGAGCGAAAAGGACGATAATTCGTGACCACTCCCGAAAAATCGAAAAATCCAACCAAATCCTAAAAAAAATGAAATTTTTATATGATAAACTTCTTTTGGTCATATCTCCTAAACTAAGCGTCCTAGAGCGAAAAGGACGATAATTCGTGACCACCCTCAAAAAATCGAAAAATCCACCCTCAAAAAATCGAAAAATCCACCCAAATCCTAAAAAAATTGAAATTTTTATATGCAATACTTCTTTTGGCCATATCTCCTAAACTAAGCGTCCTAGAGCGAAAAGGGCTTTAATTCGTGACCACCCTCAAAAAATCGAAAAATCCACCCAAATCCTAAAAAAATTGAAATTTTTATATGAAAAACTTCTTTGGTTCATATCTCCTAAACTAAGCGTCCTAGAGCGAAAAGGACGATAATTCGTGACCACCCCCGAAAAATCTAAAAATCCACCCAAGTCCTAAAAAAATTGAAATTTTTATATGAAAAACTTCTTTTGGCCATATCTCCTAAACTAAGCGTCCTAGAGCGAAAAGGGCTTTAATTCGTGACCACCCCCGAAAAATCTAAAAATCCACCCAAGTCCTAAAAAAATTTAAATTTTTATATGAAAAACTTCTTTTGGCCATATCTCCTAAACTAAGCGTCCTAGAGCGAAAAGGACGATAATTCGTGACCACCCTCAAAAAATCGAAAAATCCACCCAAATCCTAAAAAAATTGAAATTTTTATATGAAAAACTTCTTTGGTTCATATCTCCTAAACTAAGCGTCCTAGAGCGAAAAGGACGATAATTCGTGACCACCCCCGAAAAATCTAAAAATCCACCCAAGTCCTAAAAAAATTTAAATTTTTATATGAAAAACTTCTTTTGGCCATATCTCCTAAACTAAGCGTCCTAGAGCGAAAAGGACGATAATTCGTGACCACCCTCAAAAAATCGAAAAATCCACCCAAATCCTAAAAAAATTTAAATTTTTATATGAAAAACTTTTTTTGGCCATATCTCCTAAACAAAGCGTCCTAGAGCGAAAAGGACTATAATTCGTGACCACCCTCAAAAAATCGAAAAATCCACCCAAATCCTAAAAAAATTGAAATTTTTATATGAAAAACTTCTTTTGGCCATATCTCCTAAACTAAGCGTCCTAGAGCGAAAAGGACGATAATTCGTGACCACCCCCGAAAAATCGAAAAATCCAACCAAATCCTAAAAAAATGAAATTTTTATATGATAAACTTCTTTTGGTCATATCTCCTAAACTAAGCGTCCTAGAGCGAAAAGGACGATAATTCGTGACCACCCTCAAAAAATCGAAAAATCCACCCTCAAAAAATCGAAAAATCCACCCAAATCCTAAAAAAATTGAAATTTTTATATGCAAAACTTCTTTTGGCCATATCTCCTAAACTAAGCGTCCTAGAGCGAAAAGGGCTTTAATTCGTGACCACCCTCAAAAAATCGAAAAATCCACCCAAATCCTAAAAAAATTGAAATTTTTATATGAAAAACTTCTTTGGTTCATATCTCCTAAACTAAGCGTCCTAGAGCGAAAAGGACGATAATTCGTGACCACCCCCGAAAAATCTAAAAATCCACCCAAGTCCTAAAAAAATTTAAATTTTTATATGAAAAACTTCTTTTGGCCATATCTCCTAAACTAAGCGTCCTAGAGCGAAAAGGACGATAATTCGTGACCACCCTCAAAAAATCGAAAAATCCACCCAAATCCTAAAAAAATTGAAATTTTTATATGAAAAACTTCGTTTGGTCATATCTCCTAAACTAAGCGTCCTAGAGCGAAAAGGGCTTTAATTCGTGACCACCATCAAAAAATCGAAAAATCCACCCAAATCCTAAAAAAATTGAAATTTTTATATGAAAAACTTCTTTTGGCCATATCTCCTAAACTAAGCGTCCTAGAGCGAAAAGGACGATATTTCGTGACCACCCTCAAAAACTTCTTTTGGTCATATCTCCTAAACTAAGCGTCCTAGAGCGAAAAGGGCTTTAATTCGTGACCGCCATCAAAAAATCGAAAAATCCACCCAAATCCTAAAAAAATTGAAATTTTTATATGAAAAGCTTATTTTGGCCATATCTCCTAAACTAAGCGTCCTAGAGCGAAAAGGACGATAATTCGTGACCACCCTCAAAAAATCGAAAAATTCACCCAAATCCTAAAAAAATTGAAATTTTTATATGAAAAACTTCTTTTGGCCATATCTCCTAAACTAAGCGTCCTAGAGCGAAAAGGGCTTTAATTCGTGACAACCCTCAAAAACTTCTTTTGGTCATATCTCCTAAACTAAGCGTCCTAGAGCGAAAAGGACGATAATACGTGACCACCCTCAAAAAATCGAAAAATCCACCCAAATCCTAAAAAAATTTAAATTTTTATATGAAAAACTTCTTTGGTCATATCTCCTAAACTAAGCGTCCTAGAGCGAAAAGGACGATAATTCGTGACCACCCTCAAAAAATCGAAAAATCCACCCAAATCCTAAAAAAATTGAAATTTTTATATGAAAAACTTCTTTTGGTCATATCTCCTAAACTAAGCGTACTAGAGCGAAAAGGACGATAATTTGTGACCACCCCCGAAAAATCTAAAAATCCACCCAAATCCTAAAAAAATTTAAATTTTTATATGAAAAACTTCTTTGGTTCATATCTCCTAAACTAAGCGTCCTAGAGCGAAAAGGGCTTTAATTCGTGACCACCATCAAAAAATCGCAAAATCCACCCAAATCCTAAAAAAATTGAAATTTTTATATGAAAAGCTTCTTTTGGCCATATCTCCTACACTAAGCGTCCTAGAGCGAAAAGGACGATAATTCGTGACCACCCTCAAAAAATCGAAAAATCCACCCAAATCGTAAAAAAATTGAAATTTTTATATGAAAAACTTCTTTTGGCCATATCTCCTAAACTAAGCGTCCTAGAGCTAAAAGGGCTTTAATTCGTGACAACCCTCAAAAAATCGAAAAATCCACCCAAATCCTAAAAAAATTGAAATTTTTATATGAAAAACTTCTTTTGGCCATATCTCCTAAACTAGGCGTCCTAGAGGGAAAAGGACGATAATTCGTGACCACCCTCAAAAACTTCTTTTGGTCATATCTCCTAAACTAAGCGTCCTAGAGCGAAAAGGACGATAATTCCTGACCACCCTCACAAAATCGAAAAATCCACCCAAATCCTAAAAAAATTGAAATTTTTATATGAAAAACTTCTTTTGGTCATATCTCCTAAACTAAGCGTCCTAGAGCGAAAAGGACGATAATTCGTGACCACCCCCGAAAAATCGAAAAATCCACACAAATCCTAAAAAAATTGAAATTTTTATATGAAAAACTTCTTTTGGCCATATCTCCTAAACTAAGCGGCCTAGAGCGAAAAGGACGATAATTCGTGACCACCCCCAAAAAATCGAAAAATCCACCAAAATCCTAAAAAAATTTAAATTTTTATATGAAAAACTTCTTTTGGCCAGATCTCCTAAACTAAGCGTCCTAGAGCGAAAAGGGCTTTAATTCGTGACCACCCTCAAAAAATCGAAAAGTCCACCCAAATCCTAAAAAAATTGAAATTTTTATATGAAAAACTTCTTTTGGCCATATCTCCTAAACTAAGCGTCCTAGAGCGAAAAGGACGATAATTAGTAACCACCCTTAAAAAATCGAAAAATCCACCCAAATCCTAAAAAAATTTAAATTTTTATATGAAAAACTTCTTTTGGCCATATCTCCTAAACTAAGCGTCCTAGAGCGAAAAGGGCTTTAATTCGTGACCACCCTCAAAAAATCGAAAAATCCACCCAAATCCTAAAAAAATTGAAATTTTTATATGAAAAACTTCTTTTGATCATATAATTCGTGACCACCCTCAAAAAATCGAAAAATCCACCCAACTCCTAAAAAAATTGAAATTTTTATATGATAAACTTCTTTTGGTCATATGTCCTAAACTAAGCGTCCTAGAGCGAAAAGGACGATAATTCGTGACCACCCTCAAAAAATCGAAAAATCCACCCACATCCTAAAAATTTTGAAATTTTTATATGAAAAACTTCTTTTGGTCATATCTCCTAAACTAAGCGTCCTAGAGCGAAAAGGACGATAATTCGTGACCACCCTCAAAAAATCGAAAAATCCACCCAAATCCTAAAAAAATTGAAATTTTTATATGAAAAACTTCTTTTGGTCATATCTCCTAAACTAAGCGTCCTAGAGCGAAAAGGACGATAATTCGTGACCACCCTCAAAAAATCGAATTGGGTGGACCCAAATCCTAAAAAAATTGAAATTTTTATATGAAAATCTTCTTTTGGCCATATCTCCTAAACTAAGCGTCCTAGAGCGAAAAGGACGATAATTCGTGACCACACCAGAAAAATCGAAAAATCCAACCAAATCCTAAAAAAATTGAAATTTTTATATGATAAACTTCTTTTGGTCATATCTCCTAAACTAAGCGTCCTAGAGCGAAAAGGACGATAATTCGTGACCACCCTCACAAAATCGAAAAATCCACCCAACTCCAAAAAAAAATTGAAATTTTTATATGATAAACTTCTTTTGGTCATATCTCCTAAACTAAGCGTCCTAGAGCGAAAAGGACGATAATTCGTGACCACCCTCAAAAAATCGAAAAATCCACCCAAATCCTAAAAAAATTGAAATTTTTATATGAAAAACTTCTTTTGGCCATATCTCCTAAACTAAGCGTCCTAGAGCGAAAAGGACGATAATTCGTGACCACCCTCAAAAAATCGAAAAATCCACACAAATCCTAAAAAAATTGAAATTTTTATATGAAAAACTTCTTTTGGTCATATCTCCTAAACTAAGCGTCCTAGAGCGAAAAGGGCTTTAATTCGTGACCACCCTCAAAAAATCGAAAAATCCACCCAAATCCTAAAAAAATTGAAATTTTTATATGAAAAAATTCTTTTGGCCATATCTCCTAAACTAAGCGTCCTAGAGCGAAAAGGACGATAATTCGTGACCACCCTCAAAAAATCGAAAAATCCACCCAACTCCTAAAAAAATTGAAATTTTTATATGATAAACTTCTTTTGGTCATATGTCCTAAACTAAGCGTCCTAGAGCGAAAAGGACGATAATTCGTGACCACCCTCAAAAAATCGAAAAATCCACCCACATCCTAAAAATTTTGAAATTTTTATATGAAAAACTTCTTTTGGTCATATCTCCTAAACTAAGCGTCCTAGAGCGAAAAGGACGATAATTCGTGACCACCCTCAAAAAATCGAAAAATCCACCCAAATCCTAAAAAAATTGAAATTTTTATATGAAAAACTTCTTTTGGTCATATCTCCTAAACTAAGCGTCCTAGAGCGAAAAGGACGATAATTCGTGACCACCCTCAAAAAATCGAAAAATCCACCCAAATCCTAAAAAAATTGAAATTTTTATATGAAAATCTTCTTTTGGCCATATCTCCTAAACTAAGCGTCCTAGAGCGAAAAGGACGATAATTCGTGACCACACCCGAAAAATCGAAAAATCCAACCAAATCCTAAAAAAATTGAAATTTTTATATGATAAACTTCTTTTGGTCATATCTCCTAAACTAAGCGTCCTAGAGCGAAAAGGACGATAATTCGTGACCACCCTCACAAAATCGAAAAATCCACCCAACTCCAAAAAAAAATTGAAATTTTTATATGATAAACTTCTTTTGGTCATATCTCCTAAACTAAGCGTCCTAGAGCGAAAAGGACGATAATTCGTGACCACCCTCAAAAAATCGAAAAATCCACCCAAATCCTAAAAAAATTGAAATTTTTATATGAAAAACTTCTTTTGGCCATATCTCCTAAACTAAGCGTCCTAGAGCGAAAAGGACGATAATTCGTGACCACCCCCGAAAAATCTAAAAATCCACCCAAATCCTAAAAAAATTTAAATTTTTATATGAAAAACTTCTTTTGGCCATATCTCCTAAACTAAGCGTCCTAGAGCGAAAAGGACGATAATTCGTGACCACCCTCAAAAAATCGAAAAATCCACCCAAATCCTAAAAAAATTGAAATTTTTATATGAAAAACTTCTTTTGGCCATATCTCCTAAACTAAGCGTCCTAGAGCGAAAAGGGCTTTAATTCGTGACCACCCTCAAAAAATCGAATAATCCACCCAAATCCTAAAAAATTGAAATTTTTATATGAAAAACTTCTTTGGGTCATATCTCCTAAACTAAGCGTCCTAGAGCGAAAAGGGCTTTAATTCGTGACCACCCTCAAAAAATCGAATAATCCACCCAAATCCTAAAAAATTGAAATTTTTATATGAAAAACTTCTTTGGGTCATATCTCCTAAACTAAGCGTCCTAGAGCGAAAAGGACGATAATTCGTGACCACCCTCAAAAACTTCTTTTGGTCATATCTCCTAAACTAAGCGTCCTAGAGCGAAAAGGACGATAATTCGTGACCACCCTCAAAAAATCGAAAAATCCACCCAAATCCTAAAAAAATTGAAATTTTTATATGAAAAACTTCTTTTGGTCATATCTCCTAAACTAAGCGTCCTAGAGCGAAAAGGACGATAATTCGTGACCACCCTCAAAAAATCGAAAAATCCACCCAAATCCTAAAAAAATTGAAATTTTTATATGAAATACTTCTTTTGGTCATATCTCCTAAACTAAGCGTCCTGGAGCGAAAAGGACGATAATTCGTGACCACCCCCGAAAAATCGAAAAATCCACCCAAATCCTAAAAAAATTGAAATTTTTATATGAAAAACTTCTTTTGGCCATATCTCCTAAACTAAGCGTCCTAGAGCGAAAAGGACGATAATTCGGACCACCCTCAAAAAATCGCAAAATCCACCAAAATCCTAAAAAAATTTAAATTTTGTATGAAAAACTTCTTTTGGCCATATCTCCTAAACTAAGCGCCCTAGAGCGAAAAGGGCTTTAATTCGTGACCACCCTCAAAAAATCGAAAAATCCACCCAAATCCTAAAAAAATTGAAATTTTTATATGAAAAACTTCTTTTGGCCATATCTCCTAAACTAAGCGTCCTAGAGCGAAAAGGACGATAATTAGTGACCACCCTCAAAAAATCGAAAAATCCACCCAAATCCTAAAAAAATTGAAATTTTTATATGAAAAACTTCTTTTGGCCATATCTCCTAAACTAAGCGTCCTAGAGCGAAAAGGGCTTTAATTCGTGACCACCCTCAAAAAAATCGAAAAATCCACCCAAATCCTAAAAAAATTGAAATTTTTATATGAAAAACTTCTTTTGATCATATCTCCTAAACTAAGCGTCCTAGAGCGAAAAGGACGATAATTCGTGACCACCCTCAAAAAAACGAAAAATCCACCCAAATCCTAAAAAAATTGAAATTTTTATATGAAAAACTTCTTTTGGTCATATCTCCTAAACTAAGCGTCCTAGAGCGAAAAGGACGATAATTCGTGACCACCCCCGAAAAATCTAAAAATCCACCCAAATCCTAAAAAAAATTGAAATTTTTATATGAAAAACTTCTTTGGTTCATATCTCCTAAACTATGCGTCCTAGAGCGAAAAGGGCTTTAATTCGTGACCACCATCAAAAAATCGAAAAATCCACCCAAATCCTAAAAAAATTGAAATTTTTATATGAAAAGCTTCTTTTGGCCATATCTCCTAAACTAAGAGTCCTAGAGCGAAAAGGACGATAATTCGTGACCACCCTCAAAAAATCGAAAAATCCACCCAAATCCTAAAAAAATTGAAATTTTTATATGAAAAACTTCTTTTGGCCATATCTCCTAAACTAAGCGTCCTAGAGCGAAAAGGGCTTTAATTCGTGACAACCCTCAAAAAATCGAAAAATCCACCCAAATCCTAAAAAAATTGAAATTTTTATATGAAAAACTTCTTTTGGCCATATCTCCTAAACTAAGCGTCCTAGAGCGAAAAGGACGATAATTCGTCACCACTCCCGAAAAATCGAAAGATCCACCCAAATCCTAAAAAAATTGAAATTTTTATATGAAAAACTTCTTTTGGCCATATCTCCTAAACTAAGCGTCCAGAGCGAAAAGGACGATAATTCGTGACCACCCTCAAAAAATCGAAAAATCCACCCAAAATCCTAAAAAAATTTAAATTTTTATATGAAAAACTTCTTTTGGTCATATCTCCTAAACTAAGCGTCCTAGAGCGAAAAGGACGATAATTCGTGACCACCCTCAAAAAATCGAAAAATCCACCCAAATCCTAAAAAAATTGAAATTTTTATATGAAAAACTTCTTTTGGCCATATCTCCTAAACTAAGCGTCCTAGTGCGAAAAGGGCTTTAATTCGTGACCACCCCCAAAAAATCGAAAAATCCACCAAAATCCTAAAAAAATTGAAATTTTTATATGAAAAACTTCTTTTGGCCATATCTCCTAAACTAAGCGTCCTAGAGCGAAAAGGGCTTTAATTCGTGACCGCCCTCAAAAAATCCACCCAAATCCCAAAAAAATTGAAATTTTTATATGAAAAACTTATTTTGGCCATATCTCCTAAACTAATCGCCCTAGAGCAAAAAGGACGATAATTCGTGACCACCCTCAAAAAATCGAAAAATCCACCCAAATCCTAAAAAAAATTAAATTTTTATATGAAAAACTTCTTTTGGCCATATCTCCTAAATTAAGTGTCCTAGAGCGAAAAGGACGATAATTCGTGACCACCCTCGAAAAATCGAAAAATCCACCCAAATCCTAAAAAAATTGAAATTTTTATATGAAAAACTTCTTTTGGTCATATCTCCTAAACTAAGCGTCCTAGAGCGAAAAGGACGATAATTCGTGACCACCCCCGAAAAATCCACCCAAATCCTTAAAAAAATTTAAATTTTTATATGAAAAACTTCTTTTGGTCATATCTCCTAAACGAAGCGTCCCAGAGCGAAAAGGGCTTTAATTCGTGACCACCCTCAAAAAATCGAAAAATCCACCCAAATCCTAAAAAAATTGAAATTTTTATATGAAAAACTTCTTTTGGCCATATCTCCTAAACTAAGCGTCCTAGAGCGAAAAGGAAGATAATTCGTGACCACCCTCAAAAAATCGAAAAAATCCACCAAAATCCTAAAAAAATTTAAATTTTTATATGAAAAACTTCTTTTGGCCATATCTCCTAAACTAAGCGTCCTAGAGCGAAAAGGACTTTAATTCGTGACCACCCTCAAAAAATCGAAAAATCCACCCAAATCCTAAAAAAATTGAAATTTTTATATGAATAACTTCTTTTGGCCATATCTCCTAAACTAAGCGTCCTAGAGCGAAAAGGGCTTTAATTCGTGACCACCCTCAAAAAATCGAAAAATCCCCCCAAATCCTAAAAAAATTGAAATTTTTATATGAAAAACCTCTTTTGGTCATATCTCCTAAACTAAGCGTCCTAGAGCGAAAAGGACGATAATTCGTGACCACCCTCAAAAAATCGAAAAATCCACCCAAATCCTAAAAAAATTGAAATTTTTATATGAAAAACTTCTTTTGGCCATATCTCTTAAACTAAGCGTCCTAGAGCGAAAAGGACGATATTTCGTGACCACCCTCAAAAAATCGAAAAATCCACCCAAATCCTAAAAAAATTGAAATTTTTATATGAAAACCTTCTTTTGGCCATATCTCCTAAACTAAGCGTCCTAGAGCGAAAAGGGCTTTAATTCGTGACCACCCTCAAAAAATCGAAAAATCCACCCAAATGCTAAAAAAATTGAAATTTTTATATGAAAAACTTCTTTTGGTCATATCTCCTAAACTAAGCGTCCTAGAGCGAAAAGGGCTTTAATTCGTGACCACCCTCAAAAAATCGAAAAATCCACCCAAATCCTAAAAAAAATTAAATTTTATATGAAAAACTTCTTTTGGTCATATCTCCTAAACTAAGCGTCCCAGAGCGAAAAGGACGATAATTCGTGACCACCCCCGAAAAATCGAAAAATCCACCCAAATCCTAAAAAACTGAAATTTTTATATGAAAAGCTTCTTTTGGCCATATCTCCTAAACTAAGCGTCCTAGAGCGAAAAGGACGATAATTCGTGCCCACCCTCAAGAAATCGAAAAATCCACCCAAATCCTAAAAAAATTTAAATTTTTATATGAAAAACTTCTTTTGGCCATATCTCCTAAACTAAGCGTCCTAGAGCGAAAAGGGCTTTAATTCGTGACCACCCCCGAAAAATCGAAAAATCCACCCAAATCCTAAAAAAATTGAAATTTTTATATGAAAAACTTCTTTTGGCCATATCTCCTAAACTAAGCGGCCTAGAGCGAAAAGGACGATAATTCGTGACCACCCTCAAAAAATCGAAAAATCCACCAAAATCCTAAAAAAATTTAAATTTTTATATGAAAAACTTCTTTTGGCCAGATCTCCTAAACTAAGCGTCCTAGAGCGAAAAGGGCTTTAATTCGTGACCACCCTCAAAAAATCGAAAAATCCACCCAAATCCTAAAAAAATTGAAATTTTTATATGAAAAACTTCTTTTGGCCATATCTCCTAAACTAAGCGTCCTAGAGCGAAAAGGACGATAATTAGTAACCACCCTTAAAAAATCGAAAAATCCACCCAAATCCTAAAAAAATTGAAATTTTTATATGAAAAACTTCTTTTGGCCATATCTCCTAAACTAAGCGTCCTAGAGCGAAAAGGGCTTTAATTCGTGACCACCCTCAAAAAATCGAAAAATCCGCCCAAATCCTAAAAAAATTGAAATTTTTATATGAAAAACTTCTTTTGATCATATCTCCTAAACTAAGCGTCCTAGAGCGAAAAGGACGATAATTCGTGACCACCCCCGAAAAATCTAAAAATCCACCCAAATCCTAAAAAAAATTAAATTTTTATATGAAAAACTTCTTTGGTTCATATCTCCTAAACTAAGCGTCCTAGGGCGAAAAGGGCTTTAATTCGTGACCACCATCAAAAAATCGAAAAATCCACCCAAATCCTAAAAAAATTGAAATTTTTATATGAATAGCTTCTTTTGGCCATATCTCCTAAACTAAGCGTCCTAGAGCGAAAAGGACGATAATTCGTGACCACCCTCAAAAAATCGAAAAATCCACCCAAATCCTAAAAAAATTGAAATTTTTATATGAAAAGCTTCTTTTGGTCATATCTCCTAAACTAAGCGTCCTAGAGCGCAAAGGACGATAATTCGTGACCACCCTCAAAAAATCGAAAAATCCACCCAACTCCTAAAAAAATTGAAATTTTTATATGATAAACGTCTTTTGGTCATATCTCCTAAACTAAGCGTCCTAGAGCGAAAAGGACGATAATTCGTGACCACCCACAAAAAATCGAAAAATCCACCGAAATCCTAAAAAAATCGAAATTTTTATATGAAAAACTTCTTTTGGTCATATCTCCTAAACTAAGCGTCCTAGAGCGAAAAGGACGATAATTCGTGACCACCCTCAAAAAATCGAAAAATCCACACAAATCCTAAAAAAATTGAAATTTTTATATGAAAAACTTCTTTTGGTCATATCTCCTAAACTAAGCGTCCTAGAGCGAAAAGGGCTTTAATTCGTGACCACCCTCAAAAAGTCGAAAAATCCACCCAAATCCTAAAAAAATTGAAATTTTTATATGAAAAAATTCTTTTGGCCATATCTCCTAAACTAAGCGTCCTAGAGCGAAAAGGACGATAATTCGTGACCACCCTCAAAAAATCGAAAAATCCACCCAACTCCTAAAAAAATTGAAATTTTTATATGATAAACTTCTTTTGGTCATATGTCCTAAACTAAGCGTCCTAGAGCGAAAAGGACGATAATTCGTGACCACCCTCAAAAAATCGAAAAATCCACCCACATCCTAAAAATTTTGAAATTTTTATATGAAAAACTTCTTTTGGTCATATCTCCTAAACTAAGCGTCCTAGAGCGAAAAGGACGATAATTCGTGACCACCCTCAAAAAATCGAAAAATCCACCCAAATCCTAAAAAAATTGAAATTTTTATATGAAAAACTTCTTTTGGTCATATCTCCTAAACTAAGCGTCCTAGAGCGAAAAGGACGATAATTCGTGACCACCCTCAAAAAATCGAATTGGGTGGACCCAAATCCTAAAAAAATTGAAATTTTTATATGAAAATCTTCTTTTGGCCATATCTCCTAAACTAAGCGTCCTAGAGCGAAAAGGACGATAATTCGTGACCACACCCGAAAAATCGAAAAATCCAACCAAATCCTAAAAAAATTGAAATTTTTATATGATAAACTTCTTTTGGTCATATCTCCTAAACTAAGCGTCCTAGAGCGAAAAGGACGATAATTCGTGACCACCCTCACAAAATCGAAAAATCCACCCAACTCCAAAAAAAAATTGAAATTTTTATATGATAAACTTCTTTTGGTCATATCTCCTAAACTAAGCGTCCTAGAGCGAAAAGGACGATAATTCGTGACCACCCTCAAAAAATCGAAAAATCCACCCAAATCCTAAAAAAATTGAAATTTTTATATGAAAAACTTCTTTTGGCCATATCTCCTAAACTAAGCGTCCTAGAGCGAAAAGGACGATAATTCGTGACCACCCTCAAAAAATCGAAAAATCCACCCAAATCCTAAAAAAATTGAAATTTTTATATGAAAAACTTCTTTTGGCCATATCTCCTAAACTAAGCGTCCTAGAGCGAAAAGGGCTTTAATTCGTGACCACCCTCAAAAAATCGAAAAATCCACCCAAATCCTAAAAAAATTGAAATTTTTATATGAAAAACTTCTTTTGATCATATCTCCTAAACTAAGCGTCCTAGAGCGAAAAGGACGATAATTCGTGACCACCCCCGAAAAATCGAAAAATCCACCCAAATCCTAAAAAAACTGAAATTTTTATATGAAAAGCTTCTTTTGGCCATATCTCCTAAAGTAAGCGTCATAGAGCGGAAAGGACGATAATTCGTGCCCACCCTCAAGAAATCGAAAAATCCATCCAAATCCTAAAAAAATTTAAATTTTTATATGAAAAACTTCTTTTGGCCATATCTCCTAAACTAAGCGTCCTAGAGCGAAAAGGGCTTTAATTCGTGACAACCCTCAAAAAATCGAAAAATCCACCCAAATCCCAAAAAAATTGAAATTTTTATATGAAAAACTTCTTTTGGCCATATCTCCTAAATTAATCGCCCTAGAGCGAAAAGGACGATAATTCGTGACCACACTCAAAAAATCGAAAAATCCACCCAAATCCTAAAAAATTTAAATTTTATATGAAAAACTTCTTTTGGCCATATCTCCTAAATTAAGCGTCCTAGAGCGAAAAGGACGATTATTCGTGACCACCCTCAAAAAATCGAAAAATCCACCCAAATCCTAAAAAAATTGAAATTTTTATATGAAAAACTTCTTTTGGTCATATCTCCTAAACTAAGCGTCCTAGAGCGAAAAGGACGATAATTCGTGACCATCCCCGAAAAATCCACCCAAATCCTTAAAAAAATTGAAATTTTTATATGAAAAACTTCTTTTGGCCATATCTCCTAAACGAAGCGTCCCAGAGCGAAAAGGGGTTTAATTCGTGACCACCCTCAAAAAATCGAAAAATCCACCCAAATCCTAAAAAAATTGAAATTTTTATATGAAAAACTTCTTTTGGCCATATCTCCTAAACTAAGCGTCCTAGAGCGAAAAGGAAGATAATTCGTGACCACCCTCAAAAAATCGAAAAATCCACCAAAATCCTAAAAAAATTTAAATTTTTATATGAAAAACTTCTTTTGGCCATATCTCCTAAACTAAGCGTCCTAGAGCGAAAAGGACTTTAATTCGTGACCACCCTCAAAAAATCGAAAAATCCACCCAAATCCTAAAAAAATTGAAATTTTGATATGAAAAACTTCTTTTGGCCATATCTCCTAAACTAAGCGTCCTAGAGCGAAAAGGGCTTTAATTCGTGACCACCCTCAAAAAATCGAAAAATCCACCCAAATCCTAAAAAAATTGAAATTTTTATATGAAAAACCTCTTTTGGTCATATCTCCTAAACTAAGCGTCCTAGAGCGAAAAGGACGATAATTCGTGACCACCCTCAAAAAATCGAAAAATCCACCCAAATCCTAAAAAAATTTAAATTTTTATATGAAAAACCTCTTTTGGTCATATCTCCTAAACTAAGCGTCCTAGAGCGAAAAGGACGATAATTCGTGACCACCCTCAAAAAATCGAAAAATCCACCCAAATCCTAAAAAATTGAAATTTTTATGTGAAAAACTTCGTTTGGCCATATCTCCTAAACTAAGCGTCCTAGAGCGAAAAGGACGATAATTCGTGACCACCCTCAATCGAAAAATCCACCCAAATCCTAAAAAAATTGAAATTTTTATATGAAAAACTTCTTTTGGCCATATCTCCTAAACTAAGCGTCCTAGAGCGAAAAGGACGATAATTCGTGACCACCCTCAAAAAATCGAAAAATCCACCCAAATCCTAAAAAAATTTTAATTTTTATATGAAAAACTTCTTTTGGCCATATCTCCTAAACTAAGCGTCCTAGAGCGAAAAGGACGATAATTAGTGACCACCCTCAAAAAATCGAAAAATCCACCCAAATCCTAAAAAAATGAAATTTTTATATGAAAAACTTCTTTTGGCCATATCTCCTAAACTAAGCGTCCTAGAGCGAAAAGAACGATAATTCGTGACCACCCTCAAAAAATCGAAAAATCCACCCAAATCCTAAAAAAATTGAAATTTTTATGTGAAAACCTTCTTTTGGCCATATCTCCTAAACTAAGCGTCCTAGAGCGAAAAGGGCTTTAATTCGTGACCACCCTCAATCGAAAAATCCACCCAAATCCTAAAAAAATTGAAATTTTTATATGAAAAACTTCTTTTGGTCATATCTCCTAAACTAAGCGTCCTAGAGCGAAAAGGGCTTTAATTCGTGACCACCCTCAAAAAATCGAAAAATCCACCCAAATCCTAAAAAAATTGAAATTTTTATATGAAAAACTTCTTTTGGCCATATCTCCTAAACTAAGCGTCCTAGAGCGAAAAGGAAGATAATTCGTGACCACCCTCAAAAAATCGAAAAATCCACCAAAATCCTAAAAAAATTTAAATTTTTATATGAAAAACTTCTTTTGGCCATATCTCCTAAACTAAGCGTCCTAGAGCGAAAAGGACTTTAATTCGTGACCACCCTCAAAAAATCGAAAAATCCACCCAAATCCTAAAAAAATTGAAATTTTTATATGAAAAACTTCTTTTGGCCATATCTCCTAAACTAAGCGTCCTAGAGCGAAAAGGGCTTTAATTCGTGACCACCCTCAAAAAATCGAAAAATCCACCCAAATCCTAAAAAAATTGAAATTTTTATATGAAAAACCTCTTTTGGTCATATCTCCTAAACTAAGCGTCCTAGAGCGAAAAGGACGATAATTCGTGACCACCCTCAAAAAATCGAAAAATCCACCCAAATCCTAAAAAATTGAAATTTTTATGTGAAAAACTTCGTTTGGTCATATCTCCTAAACTAAGCGTCCTAGAGCGAAAAGGACGATAATTCGTGACCACCCCCGAAAAATCGAAAAATCCACCCAAATCCTAAAAAAACTGAAATTTTTATATGAAAAGCTTCTTTTGGCCATATCTCCTAAACTAAGCGTCCTAGAGCGAAAAGGACGATAATTCGTGACCACCCTCAAAAAATCGAAAAATCCACCCAAATCCTAAAAAAATTTAAATTTTTATATGAAAAACTTCTTTTGGCCATATCTCCTAAACTAAGCGTCCTAGAGCGAAAAGGACGATAATTCGTGACCACCCTCAAAAAATCGAAAAATCCACCCAAATCCTAAAAAAATTTTAATTTTTATATGAAAAACTTCTTTTGGCCATATCTCCTAAACTAAGCGTCCTAGAGCGAAAAGGACGATAATTAGTGACCACCCTCAAAAAATCGAAAAATCCACCCAAATCCTAAAAAAATGAAATTTTTATATGAAAAACTTCTTTTGGCCATATCTCCTAAACTAAGCGTCCTAGAGCGAAAAGAACGATAATTCGTGACCACCCTCAAAAAATCGAAAAATCCACCCAAATCCTAAAAAAATTGAAATTTTTATGTGAAAACCTTCTTTTGGCCATATCTCCAAAACTAAGCGTCCTAGAGCGAAAAGGGCTTTAATTCGTGACCACCCTCAATCGAAAAATCCACCCAAATCCTAAAAAAATTGAAATTTTTATATGAAAAACTTCTTTTGGTCATATCTCCTAAACTAAGCGTCCTAGAGCGAAAAGGGCTTTAATTCGTGACCACCCTCAAAAAATCGAAAAATCCACCCAAATCCTAAAAAAATTGAAATTTTATATGAAAAACTTCTTTTGGTCATATCTCCTAAACTAAGCGTCCTAGAGCGAAAAGGACGATAATTCATGACCACCCCCGAAAAATCGAAAAATCCACCCAAATCCTAAAAAAAACTGAAATTTTTATATGAAAAGCTTCTTTTGGCCATATCTCCTAAACTACCCTCAAAAAATCGAAAAATCCACCCAAATCCTAAAAAAATTGAAATTTTTATATGAAAAACTTCTTTTGGCCATATCTCCTAAACTAAGCGTCCTAGAGCGAAAAGGGCTTTAATTCGTGACCACCCTCAAAAAATCGAAAAATCCACCCAAATCCTAAAAAAATTTAAATTTTTATATGAAAAACTTCTTTTGGCCATATCTCCTAAACTAAGCGTCCTAGAGCGAAAAGGACGATAATTAGTGACCACCCTCAAAAAATCGAAAAATCCACCCAAATCCTAAAAAAATGAAATTTTTATATGAAAAACTTCTTTTGGCCATATCTCCTAAACTAAGCGTCCTAGAGCGAAAAGAACGATAATTCGTGACCACACTCAAAAAATCGAAAAATCCACCCAAATCCTAAAAAAATTTAAATTTTTATATGAAAAACTTCTTTTGGCCATATCTCCTAAATTAAGTGTCCTAGAGCGAAAAGGACGATAATTCGTGACCACCCTCGAAAAATCGAAAAATCCACCCAAATCCTAAAAAAATTGAAATTTTTATATGAAAAACTTCTTTTGGTCATATCTCCTAAACTAAGCGTCCTAGAGCGAAAAGGACGATAATTCGTGACCACCCCCGAAAAATCCACCCAAATCCTTAAAAAAATTTAAATTTTTATATGAAAAACTTCTTTTGGCCATATCTCCTAAACGAAGCGTCCCAGAGCGAAAAGGGCGTTAATTCGTGACCACCCTCAAAAAATCGAAAAATCCACCCAAATCCTAAAAAAATTGAAATTTTTATATGAAAAACTTCTTTTGGCCATATCTCCTAAACTAAGCGTCCTAGAGCGAAAAGGAAGATAATTCGTGACCACCCTCAAAAAATCGAAAAAATCCACCAAAATCCTAAAAAAATTTAAATTTTTATATGAAAAACTTCTTTTGGCCATATCTCCTAAACTAAGCGTCCTAGAGCGAAAAGGACTTTAATTCGTGACCACCCTCAAAAAATCGAAAAATCCACCCAAATCCTAAAAAAATTGAAATTTTTATATGAATAACTTCTTTTGGCCATATCTCCTAAACTAAGCGTCCTAGAGCGAAAAGGGCTTTAATTCGTGACCACCCTCAAAAAATCGAAAAATCCCCCCAAATCCTAAAAAAATTGAAATTTTTATACCTCTTTTGGTCATATCTCCTAAACTAAGCGTCCTAGAGCGAAAAGGACGATAATTTGTGACCTCCCTCAAAAAATCGAAAAATCCACCCAAATCCTAAAAAAATTGAAATTTTTATATGAAAAACTTCTTTTGGCCATATCTCTTAAACTAAGCGTCCTAGAGCGAAAAGGACGATAATTCGTGACCACCCTCAAAAAATCGAAAAATCCACCCAAATCCTAAAAAAATTGAAATTTTTATATGAAAACCTTCTTTTGGCCATATCTCCTAAACTAAGCGTCCTAGAGCGAAAAGGGCTTTAATTCGTGACCACCCTCAAAAAATCGAAAAATCCACCCAAATCCTAAAAAAATTGAAATTTTTATATGAAAAACTTCTTTTGGTCATATCTCCTAAACTAAGCGTCCTAGAGCGAAAAGGGCTTTAATTCGTGACCACCCTCAAAAAATCGAAAAATCCACCCAAATCCTAAAAAAAATTAAATTTTATATGAAAAACTTCTTTTGGTCATATCTCCTAAACTAAGCGTCCTAGAGCGAAAAGGACGATAATTCGTGACCACCCCCGAAAAATCGAAAAATCCACCCAAATCCTAAAAAAACTGAAATTTTTATATGAAAAGCTTCTTTTGGCCATATCTCCTAAACTAAGCGTCCTAGAGCGAAAAGGACGATAATTCGTGCCCACCCTCAAGAAATCGAAAAATCCACCCAAATCCTAAAAAAATTTAAATTTTTATATGAAAAACTTCTTTTGGCCATATCTCCTAAATTAAGCGTCCTAGAGCGAAAAGGACGATAATTCGTGACCACACTCAAAAAATCGAAAAATCCACCCAAATCCTAAAAAATTTAAATTTTATATGAAAAACTTCTTTTGGCCATATCTCCTAAATTAAGCGTCCTAGAGCGAAAAGGACGATAATTCGTGACCACCCTCAAAAAATCGAAAAATCCACCCAAATCCTAAAAAAATTGAAATTTTTATATGAAAAACTTCTTTTGGTCATATCTCCTAAACTAAGCGTCCTAGAGCGAAAAGGACGATAATTCGTGACCACCCTCAAAAAATCGAAAAATCCACCAAAATCCTAAAAAAAATTAAATTTTTATATGAAAAACTTCTTTTGGCCATATCTCCTAAACTAAGCGTCCTAGAGCGAAAAGGACTTTAATTCGTGACCACCCTCAAAAAATCGAAAAATCCACCCAAATCCTAAAAAAATTGAAATTTTTATATGAAAAACCTCTTTTGGTCATATCTCCTAAACTAAGCGTCCTAGAGCGAAAAGGACGATAATTCGTGACCACCCTCAAAAAATCGAAAAATCCACCCAAATCCTAAAAAAATTTAAATTTTTATATGAAAAACTTCTTTTGGCCATATCTCTTAAACTAAGCGTCCTAGAGCGAAAAGGACGATAATTCGTGACCACCCTCAAAAAATCGAAAAATCCACCCAAATCCTAAAAAATTGAAATTTTTATGTGAAAAACTTCTTTTGGCCATATCTCCTAAACTAAGCGTCCTAGAGCGAAAAGGACGATAATTCGTGACCACCCTCAAAAAATCGAAAAATCCACCCAAATCCTAAAAAAATTTAAATTTTTATATGAAAAACTTCTTTTGGCCATATCTCCTAAACTAAGCGTCCTAGAGCGAAAAGGACGATAATTCGTGACCACCCTCAAAAAATCGAAAAATCCACCCAAATCCTAAAAAAATTTTAATTTTTATATGAAAAACTTCTTTTGGCCATATCTCCTAAACTAAGCGTCCTAGAGCGAAAAGGACGATAATTAGTGACCACCCTCAAAAAATCGAAAAATCCACCCAAATCCTAAAAAAATGAAATTTTTATATGAAAAACTTCTTTTGGCCATATCTCCTAAACTAAGCGTCCTAGAGCGAAAAGAACGATAATTCGTGACCACCCTCAAAAAATCGAAAAATCCACCCAAATCCTAAAAAAATTGAAATTTTTATGTGAAAACCTTCTTTTGGCCATATCTCCTAAACTAAGCGTCCTAGAGCGAAAAGGGCTTTAATTCGTGACCACCCTCAATCGAAAAATCCACCCAAATCCTAAAAAAATTGAAATTTTTATATGAAAAACTTCTTTTGGTCATATCTCCTAAACTAAGCGTCCTAGAGCGAAAAGGGCTTTAATTCGTGACCACCCTCAAAAAATCGAAAAATCCACCCAAATCCTAAAAAAATTGAAATTTTATATGAAAAACTTCTTTTGGTCATATCTCCTAAACTAAGCGTCCTAGAGCGAAAAGGACGATAATTCGTGACCACCCCCGAAAAATCGAAAAATCCACCCAAATCCTAAAAAAAACTGAAATTTTTATATGAAAAGCTTCTTTTGGCCATATCTCCTAAACTACCCTCAAAAAATCGAAAAATCCACCCAAATCCTAAAAAAATTGAAATTTTTATATGAAAAACTTCTTTTGGCCATATCTCCTAAACTAAGCGTCCTAGAGCGAAAAGGGCTTTAATTCGTGACCACCCTCAAAAAATCGAAAAATCCACCCAAATCCTAAAAAAATTTAAATTTTTATATGAAAAACTTCTTTTGGCCATATCTCCTAAACTAAGCGTCCTAGAGCGAAAAGGACGATAATTAGTGACCACCCTCAAAAAATCGAAAAATCCACCCAAATCCTAAAAAAATGAAATTTTTATATGAAAAACTTCTTTTGGCCATATCTCCTAAACTAAGCGTCCTAGAGCGAAAAGAACGATAATTCGTGACCACCCTCAAAAAATCGAAAAATCCACCCAAATCCTAAAAAAATTGAAATTTTTATATGAAAAACCTCTTTTGACCATATCTCCTAAACTAAGCGTCCTAGAGCGAAAAGGACTTTAATTCGTGACCACCCTCAAAAAATCGAAAAATCCACCCAAATCCTAAAAAAATTGAAATTTTTATATGAAAAACTTCTTTTGGCCATATCTCCTAAACTAAGCGTCCTAGAGCGAAAAGGACGATAATTCGTGACCACCCTCAAAAAATCGAAAAATCCACCCAAATCCTAAAAAAATTGAAATTTTTATATGAAAAACTTCTTTTGGTCATATCTGCTAAACTAAGCGTCATAGAGCGAAAAGGACGATAATTCGTGACCACCCCCGAAAAATCTAAAAATCCACCCAAATCCTAAAAATATTTAAATTTTTATATGAAAAACTTCTTTGGTTCATATCTCCTAAACTAAGCGTCCTAGAGCGAAAAGGGCTTTAATTCGTGACCACCATCAAAAAATCGAAAAATCCACCCAAGTCGTAAAAAAATTTAAATTTTTATATGAAAAACTTCTTTTGGTCATATCTCCTAAACTAAGCGTGCTAGAGCGAAAAGGACCCAAATCCTAAAAAAATTGAAGTTTTTATATGAAAAACTTCTTTTGGTCATATCTCCTAAACTACGCGTCCTAGAGCGAAAAGGACGATAATTCGTGACCACCCCCGAAAAATTGAAAAATCCACCCAAATCCTAAAAAAATTGAAATTTTTATATGAAAAACTTCTTTTGGCCATATCTCCTAAACTAAGCGTCCTAGAGCGAAAAGGACGATAATTCGTGACCACCCTCAAAAACTTCTTTTGGTCATATCTCCTAAACTAAGCGACCTAGAGCGAAAAGGACGATAATTCGTGACCACCCTCAAAAAATCGAAAAATCCACCCACATCCTAAAAAAATTGAAATTTTTATATGAAAAACTTCTTTTGGTCATATCTCCTAAACTAAGCGTCCTAGAGCGAAAAGGACGATAATTCGTGACCACCCCCGAAAAATCGAAAAATCCACCCAAATCCTAAAAAAATTGAAATTTTTATATGAAAAACTTCTTTTGGCCATATCTCCTAAACTAAGCGTCCTAGAGCGAAAAGGACGATAATTCGTGACCACCCTCAAAAAATCGAAAAATCCACCAAAATCCTAAAAAAATTTAAATTTTTATATGAAAAACTTCTTTTGGCCATATCTTCTAAACTAAGCGTCCTAGAGCGAAAAGGGCTTTAATTCGTGACCACCCTCAAAAAATCGAAAAATCCACCCAAATCCTAAAAAAATTGAAATTTTTATATGAAAAACTTCTTTTGGCCATATCTCCTAAACTAAGCGTCCTAGAGCGAAAAGGACGATAATTAGTGACCACCCTCAAAAAATCGAAAAATCCACCCAAATCCTAAAACAATTGAAATTTTTATATGAAAAACTTCTTTTGGCCATATCTCCTAAACTAAGCGTCCTAGAGCGAAAAGGGCTTTAATTCGTGACAACCCTCAAAAAATCGAAAAATCCACCCAAATCCTAAAAAAATTTAAATTTTTATATGAAAAACTTCTTTTGGCCATATCTCCTAAACTAAGCGTCCTAGAGCGAAAAGGACGATAATTAGTGACCACCCTCAAAAAATCGAAAAATCCACCCAAATCCTAAAAAAATGAAATTTTTATATGAAAAACTTCTTTTGGCCTAAACTAAGCGTCCTAGAGCGAAAAGGACGATAATTCGTGACCACCCTCAAAAAATCGAAAAATCCACCAAAATCCTAAAAAAATTTAAATTTTTATATGAAAAACTTCTTTTGGCCATATCTTCTAAACTAAGCGTCCTAGAGCGAAAAGGGCTTTAATTCGTGACCACCCTCAAAAAATCGAAAAATCCACCCAAATCCTAAAAAAATTGAAATTTTTATATGAAAAACTTCTTTTGGCCATATCTCCTAAACTAAGCGTCCTAGAGCGAAAAGGACGATAATTAGTGACCACCCTCAAAAAATCGAAAAATCCACCCAAATCCTAAAAAAATTGAAATTTTTATATGAAAAACTTCTTTTGGCCATATCTCCTAAACTAAGCGTCCTAGAGCGAAAAGGGCTTTAATTCGTGACAACCCTCAAAAAATCGAAAAATCCACCCAAATCCTAAAAAAATTGAAATTTTTATATGAAAAACTTCTTTTGTTCATATCTCCTAAACTAAGCGTCCTAGAGCGAAAAGGACGATAATTCGTGACCTCCCTCAAAAAATCGAAAAATCCACCCAAATCCTAAAAAAATTGAAATTTTTATATGAAAAACTTCTTTTGGCCATATCTCCTAAACTAAGCGTCCTAGAGCGAAAAGGACGATAATTCGTCACCACCCCCGAAAAATCGAAAAATCCACCCAAATCCTAAAAAAATTGAAATTTTTATATGAAAAACTTCTTTTGGCCATATCTCCTAAACTAAGCGTCCTAGAGCGAAAAGGGCTTTAATTCGTGACCACCCTCAAAAAATCGAAAAATCCACCCAAATCCTAAAAAAATTGAAATTTTTATATGAAAAACCTCTTTTGACCATATCTCCTAAACTAAGCGTCCTAGAGCGAAAAGGACTTTAATTCGTGACCACCCTCAAAAAATCGAAAAATCCACCCAAATACTAAAAAAATTGAAATTTTTATATGAAAAACTTCTTTTGGCCATATCTCCTAAAGTAAGCGTCCTAGAGCGAAAAGGACGATAATTCGTGACCACCCTCAAAAAATCGAAAAATCTACCCAAATCCTAAAAAAATTGAAATTTTTATATGAAAAACTTCTTTTGGTCATATCTCCTAAACTAAGCGTCATAGAGCGAAAAGGACGATAATTCGTGACCACCCCCGAAAAATCTAAAAATCCACCCAAATCCTAAAAATATTTAAATTTTTATATGAAAAACTTCTTTGGTTCATATCTCCTAAACTAAGCGTCCTAGAGCGAAAAGGGCTTTAATTCGTGACCACCATCAAAAAATCCACCCAAATCCAAAAAAAAAATTAAATTTTTATATGAAAAGATTCTTTTGGCCATATCTCCTAAACTAAGCGTCCTAGAGCGAAAAGGACGATAATTCGTGACCACCCTCAAAAAATCGAAAAATCCACCCAAATCGTAAAAAAATTTAAATTTTTATATGAAAAACTTCTTTTGGCCATATCTCCTAAACTAAGCGTCCTAGAGCGAAAAGGGCTTTAAATCGTGACAACCCTCGAAAAAAAAAAATCGAAAAATCCACCCAAATCCTAAAAAAATTGAAATTTTTATATGAAAAACTTCTTTTGGCCATATCTCCTAAACTAAGCGTGCTAGAGCGAAAAGGACCCAAATCCTAAAAAAATTGAAATTTTTATATGAAAAACTTCTTTTGGTCATATCTCCTAAACTAAGCGTCCTAGAGCGAAAAGAACGATAATTCGTGACCACCCCCGAAAAATTGAAAAATCCACCCAAATCCTAAAAAAATTGAAATTTTTATATGAAAAACTTCTTTTGGCCATATCTCCTAAACTAAGCGTCCTAGAGCGAAAAGGACGATAATTCGTGACCACCCTCAAAAACTTCTTTTGGTCATATCTCCTAAACTAAGCGACCTAGAGCGAAAAGGACGATAATTCGTGACCACCCTCAAAAAATCGAAAAATCCACCCAAATCCTAAAAAAATTGAAATTTTTATATGAAAAACTTCTTTTGGTCATATCTCTTAAACTAAGCGTCCTAGAGCGAAAAGGACGATAATTCGTGACCACCCCCGAAAAATCGAAAAATCCACCCAAATCCTAAAAAAATTGAAATTTTTATATGAAAAACTTCTTTTGGCCATATCTCCTAAACTAAGCGTCCTAGAGCGAAAAGGACGATAATTCGTGACCACCCTCAAAAAATCGAAAAATCCACCAAAATCCTAAAAAAATTTAAATTTTTATATGAAAAACTTCTTTTGGCCATATCTTCTAAACTAAGCGTCCTAGAGCGAAAAGGGCTTTAATTCGTGACCACCCTCAAAAAATCGAAAAATCCACCCAAATCCTAAAAAAATTGAAATTTTTATATGAAAAACTTCTTTTGGCCATATCTCCTAAACTAAGCGTCCTAGAGCGAAAAGGGCTTTAATTCGTGACAACCCTCAAAAAATCGAAAAATCCACCCAAATCCTAAAAAAATTGAAATTTTTATATGAAAAACTTCTTTTGTTCATATCTCCTAAACTAAGCGTCCTAGAGCGAAAAGGACGATAATTCGTGACCTCCCTCAAAAAATCGAAAAATCCACCCAAATCCTAAAAAAATTGAAATTTTTATATGAAAAACTTCTTTTGGCCATATCTCCTAAACTAAGCGTCCTAGAGCGAAAAGGACGATAATTCGTCACCACCCCCGAAAAATCGAAAAATCCACCCAAATCCTAAAAAAATTGAAATTTTTATATGAAAAACTTCTTTTGGCCATATCTCCTAAACTAAGCGTCCTAGAGCGAAAAGGACGATAATTCCTGACCACCCTCAAAAAATCGAAAAATCCACCCAAATCCTAAAAAAATTGAAATTTTTATATGAAAAACTTCTTTTGGTCATATCTCGTAAACTAAGCGTCATAGAGCGAAAAGGACGATAATTCGTGACCACCCCCGAAAAATCTAAAAATCCACCCAAATCCTAAAAAAATTTAAATTTTTATATGAAAAACTTCTTTTGTTCATATCTCCTAAACTAAGCGTCCTAGAGCGAAAAGGATGTTAATTCGTGACCTCCCTCAAAAAATCGAAAAATCCACCCAAATCCTAAAAAAATTGAAATTTTTATATGAAAAACTTCTTTTGGCCATATCTCCTAAACTAAGCGTCCTAGAGCGAAAAGGACGATAATTCGTCACCACCCCCGAAAAATCGAAAAATCCACCCAAATCCTAAAAAAATTGAAATTTTTATATGAAAAACTTCTTTTGGCCATATCTCCTAAACTAAGCGTCCTAGAGCGAAAAGGACGATAATTCGTGACCACCATCAAAAAATCGAAAAATCCACCCAAATCCTAAAAAAATTTAAATTTTTATATGAAAAGCTTCTTTTGGCCATATCTCCTAAACTAAGCGTCCTAGAGCGAAAAGGACGATAATTCGTGACCACCCCAGAAAAATCGAAAAATCCACCCAAATCCTAAAAAAATTGAAATTTTTATATGAAAAACTTCTTTTGGCCATATCTCCTAAACTAAGCGTCCTAGAGCGAAAAGGACGATAATTCGTCACCACCCCCGAAAAATCGAAAAATCCACCCAAATCCTAAAAAAATTGAAATTTTTATATGAAAAACTTCTTTTGGCCATATCTCCTAAACTAAGCGTCCTAGAGCGAAAAGGGCTTTAATTCGTGACCACCCTCAAAAAATCGAAAAATCCACCCAAATCCTAAAAAATTTAAATTTTTATATGAAAAACTTCTTTTGGCCATATCTCCTAAACTAAGCGTCCTAGAGCGAAAAGGGCTTTAATTCGTGACCACCCTCAAAAAATCGAAAAATCCACCCAAATCCTAAAAAAATTTAAATTTTTATATGAAAAACTTCTTTTGGCCATATCTCCTAAACTAAGCGTCCTAGAGCGAAAAGGACGATAATTAGTGAACACCCTCAAAAAATCGAAAAATCCACCCAAATCCTAAAAAAATGAAATTTTTATATGAAAAACTTCTTTTGGCCATATCTCCTAAACTAAGCGTCCTAGAGCGAAAAGGACGATAATTCGTGACCACCATCAAAAAATCGAAAAATCCACCCAAATCCTAAAAAAATTTAAATTTTTATATGAAAAGCTTCTTTTGGCCATATCTCCTAAACTAAGCGTCCTAGAGCGAAAAGGACGATAATTCGTGACCACCCTCAAAAAATCGAAAAATCCACCCAAATCCTAAAAAAATTGAAATTTTTATATGAAAAACTTCTTTTGGTCATATCTTCTAAACTAAGCGTCCTAGAGCGAAAAGGACGATACTTCGTGACCACCCCCGAAAAATCGAAAAATCCACCCAAATCCTAAAAAAATTGAAATTTTTATATGAAAAACTTTTTTTGGCCATATCTCCTAAACTAAGCGTCCTAGAGCGAAAAGGACGATAATTCGTGACCACCCTCAAAAAATCGAAAAATCCACCCAAATCCTAAAAAAATTTAAATTTTTATATGAAAAGCTTCTTTTGGCCATATCTCCTAAACTAAGCGTCCTAGAGCGAAAAGGACGATAATTCGTGACCACCCTCAAAAAATCGAAAAATCCACCCAAATCGTAAAAAAATTGAATTTTTTATATGAAAAACTTCTTTTGGCCATATCTCCTAAACTAAGCGTCCTAGAGCGAAAAGGGCTTTAATTCGTGACAACCCTCAAAAAATCGAAAAATCCACCCAAATCCTAAAAAAATTGAAATTTTTATATGAAAAACTTCTTTTGGTCATATCTCCTAAACTAAGCGTGCTAGAGCGAAAAGGACCCAAATCCTAAAAAAATTGAAATTTTTATATGAAAAACTTCTTTTGGCCATATCTCCTAAACTAAGCGTCCTAGAGCGAAAAGAACGATAATTCGTGACCACCCCCGAAAAATTGAAAAATCCACCCAAATCCTACAAAAATTGAAATTTTTATATGACAAACTTCTTGTGGCCATATCTCCTAAACTAAGCGTCCTAGAGCGAAAAGGACGATAATTCGTGACCACCCTCAAAAACTTCTTTTGGTCATATCTCCTAAACTAAGCGTCCTAGAGCGAAAAGGACGATAATTCGTGACCACCCTCAAAAAATCGAAAAATCCACCCAAATCCTAAAAAAATTGAAATTTTTATATGAAAAACTTCTTTTGGCCATATCTCCTAAACTAAGCGTCCTAGAGCGAAAAGGACGATAATTCGTGACCACCCTCAAAAAATCGAAAAATCCACCAAAATCCTAAAAAAATTTAAATTTTTATATGAAAAACTTCTTTTGGCCATATCTCCTAAACTAAGCGTCCTAGAGCGAAAAGGACGATAATTAGTGACCACCCTCAAAAAATCGAAAAATCCACCCAAATCCTAAAAAAATTGAATTTTTTATATGAAAAACTTCTTTTGGCCATATCTCCTAAACTAAGCGTCCTAGAGCGAAAAGGGCTTTAATTCGTGACCACCCTCAAAAAATCGAAAAATCCACCCAAATCCTAAAAAAATTGAAATTTTTATATGAAAAACTTCTTTTGATCATATCTCCTAAACTAAGCGTCCTAGAGCGAAAAGGACGATAATTCGTGACCACCCTCAAAAAAACGAAAAATCCACCCAAATCCTAAAAAAATTGAAATTTTTATATGAAAAACTTCTTTTGGTCATATCTCCTAAACTAAGCGTCCTAGAGCGAAAAGGACGATAATTCGTGACCACCCCCGAAAAATCTAAAAATCCACCCAAATCCTAAAAAAATTTAAATTTTTATACGAAAAACTTCTTTGGTTCATATCTCCTAAACTAAGCGTCCTAGAGCGAAAAGGGCTTTAATTCGTGACCACCCTCAAAAAATCGAAAAATCCACCCAAATCCTAAAAAAATTGAAATTTTTATATGAAAAGCTTCTTTTGGCCATATCTCCTAAAGCGAAAAGGATGATAATTCGTGACCACCCCCGAAAAATCGAAAAATCCACCCAAATCCTAAAAAAATTGAAATTTTTATATGAAAAACTTCTTTTGACCATATCTCCTAAACTAAGCGTCCTAGAGCGAAAAGGACGATAATTCGTGACCACCCCCGAAAAATCCACCCAAATCCTAAAAAAATTGAAATTTTTATATGAAAAACATCTTTTGGCCATATCTCCTAAACTAAGCGTCCTAGAGCGAAAAGGACGATAATTCGTGACCACCCCCGAAAAATCGAAAAATCCACCCAAATCCTAAAAAAATTGAAATTTTTATATGAAAAACATCTTTTGGCCATATCTCCTAAATTAAGCGTCCTAGAGCGAAAAGGACGATAATTCGTGACCACCCTCAAAAACTTCTTTTGGTCATATCTCCTAAACTAAGCGTCCTAGAGCGAAAAGGACGATAACTCGTGAACACCCTCAAAAAATCGAAAAATCCACCCAAATCCTAGAAAAATTGAAATTTTTATATAAAAAACTTCTTTTGGTCATATCTCCTAAACTAAGCGTCCTAGAGCGAAAAGGACGATAATTCGTGACCACCCTCAAAAAATCGAAAAATCTACCCAAATCCTAAAAAAATTGAAATTTTTATATGAAAAACTTCTTTCGGCCATACCTCCTAAACTAAGCGTCCTAGAGCGAAAAGGGCTTTAATTCGTGGCCACCCTCAAAAAATCGAAAAATCCACCCAAAATCCTAAAAAAATTGAAATTTTTATATGAAAAACTTATTTTGGTCATATCTCCTAAACTAAGCGTCCTAGAGCGAAAAGGACGATAATTCGTGACCACCCCCGAAAAATCGAAAAATCCTCCCAAATCCTACAAAAATTGAAATTTTTATATGAAAAACTTCTTTTGGCCATATCTCCTAAACTAAGCGTCCTAGAGCGAAAAGGACGGTAATTCGTGACCATCCTCAACAAATCGAAAAATCCACCCAAATCCTAAAAAAATTGAAATTTTTATATGGAAAACTTCTTTAGGCCATATCTCCTAAACTAAGCGTCCTAGTGCGAAAAGGGCTTTAATTCGTGACCACCCCCAAAAAATCGAAAAATCCACCCAAATCCTAAAAAAATTTAAATTTTTATATGAAAAACTTCTTTTGGCCATATCTCCTAAACTAAGCGTCCTAGAGCGAAAAGGGCTTTCATTCGTGACCACCCTCAAAAATCGAAAAATCCACCCACATCCCAAAAAAAATGAAATTTTTATATGAAAAACTTCTTTTGGCCATATCTCCTAAACTAATCGTCCGATTAAAAGGACGATTAAAAGGACGATAATTCGTGACCACCCTCAAAAAATCGAAAAATCCACCCAAATCCTAAAAAAATTTAAATTTTTATATGAAAAACTTCTTTTGGCCATATCTCCTAAACTAAGTGTCCTAGAGCGAAAAGGACGATAATTCGTGACCACCCTCAAAAAATCGAAAAATCCACCCAAATCCTAAAAAAATTGAAATTTTTATATGAAAAACTTCTTTTGGTCATATCTCCTAAACTAAGCGTCCTAGAGCGAAAAGGACATAATTCGTGACCACCCTCGAAAAATCCACCCAAATCCTTAAAAATATTGAAATTTTTATATGAAAAACTTCTTTTGGCCATATCTCCTAAACGAAGCGTCCCAGAGCGAAAAGGGCTTTAATTCGTGACCACCCTCAAAAAATCGAAAAATCCACCCAAATCCTAAAAAAATTGAAATTTTTATATGAAAACCTTCTTTTGGCCATATCTCCTAAACTAAGCGTCCTAGAGCGAAAAGGGCTTTAATTCGTGACCACCCCCAAAAAATCGAAAAATCCACCCAAATCCTAAAAAAAATTGAAATTTTTATATGAAAAACTTCTTTTGGCCATATATCCTAAACTAAGCGTCCTAGTGCGAAAAGGACTTTAATTCGTGACCACCCTCAAAAAATCGAAAAATCCACCCAAATCCTTAAAAAATTGAAATTTTTATATGAAAAACTTCTTATGGTCATAACTCCTAAATTAAGCGTCCTAGAGCGAAAAGGACGATAATTGGTGACCACCCTCAAAAAATGGAAAAATCCTAAAAAAATTGAAATTTTTATATGAAAAACTTCTTTTGGCCATAGCTCCTAAACTAAGCGTCCTAGAGCGAAAAGGACGATAATTCGTAGCCACCCTTAAAAAATCGAAAAATCCACCCAAATACTAAAAAAATTTAAATTTTTATATGAAAACTTCTTTTGGCCATATCTCCTAAACTAAGCGTCCTAGAGCGAAAAGGACGATAATTCGTAACCACCCTCAAAAAATCGAAAAATCCACCCAAATCCTAAAAAAATTGAAATTTTTATATGAAAAACTTCTTTTGGTCATATCTCCTAAACTAAGCGTCCTAGAGCGAAAAGGACGATAATTCGTGACCACCCCCGAAAAATCGAAAAATCCACCCAAATCCTAAAAAAATTTAAATTTTTATATGAAAAACTTCTTTTGGCCATATCTCCTAAACTAAGCGTCCTAGAGCGAAAAGGACGATAATTCGTGACCACCCTCAAAAAATCGAAAAATCCACCGAAATCCTAAAAAATTGAAATTTTTATATGAAAAACTTCTTTTGGTCATATCTCCTAAACTAAGCGTCCTAGAGCGAAAAGGACGATAATTCGTGACCACCCTCAAAAAATCGAAAAATCCACCCAAATCCTAAAAAAATTGAAATTTTTATATGAAAAACTTCTTTTGGCCATATCTCCTAAACTAAGCGTCCTAGAGCGAAAAGGACGATAATTCGTGACCACCCTCAAAAAATCGAAAAATCCACCCAAATCCTAAAAATTTTGAAATTTTTATATGAAAAACTTCTTTTGGCCATATCTCCTAAACTAAGCGTCTAGAGCGAAAAGGACGATAATTCGTGACAACCCTCAAAAACTTCTTTTGGTCATATCTCCTAAACTAAGCGTCCTAGAGCGAAAAGGACGATAATTCGTGACCACCCTCAAAAAATCGAAAAATCCACCCAAATCCTAAAAAAATTGAAATTTTTATATGATAAACTCTTTTGGTCATATCTCCTAAACTAAGCGTCCTAGAGCGAAGAGGACTTTAATTCGTGACCACCCTCAAAAAATCGAAAAATCCACCCAAATCCTAAAAAAATTTAAATTTTTATATGAAAAACTTCTTTTGATCTCCTAAACTAAGTGTCCTAGAGCGAAAAGGACGATAATTCGTGACCACCCTCAAAAATTCGAAAAATCCACCCAAATCCTAAAAAAATTGAAATTTTTATATGAAAAACTTCTTTTGGTCATATCTCCTAAACTAAGCGTCCTAGAGCGAAAAGGACGATAATTCGTGACCACCCCCGAAAAATCCACCCAAATCCTTAAAAATATTGAAATTTTTATATGAAAAACTTCTTTTGGCTATATCTCCTAAACGAAGCGTCCCAGAGCGAAAAGGGCTTTTATTCGTGACCACCCTCAAAAAATCGAAAAATCCACCCAAATCCTAAAAAAATTGAAATTTTTATATGAAAACCTTCTTTTGGCCATATCTCCTAAACTAAGCGTCCTAGAGCGAAAAGGGCTTTAATTCGTGACCACCCCCAAAAAATCGAAAAATCCACCCAAATCCTAAAAAAAATTGAAATTTTTATATGAAAAACTTCTTTTGGCCATATATCCTAAACTAAGCGTCCTAGTGCGAAAAGGACTTTAATTCGTGACCACCCTCAAAAAATCGAAAAATCCACCCAAATCCTTAAAAAATTGAAATTTTTATATGAAAAACTTCTTATGGTCATAACTCCTAAATTAAGCGTCCTAGAGCGAAAAGGACGATAATTGGTGACCACCCTCAAAAAATGGAAAAATCCTAAAAAAATTGAAATTTTTATATGAAAAACTTCTTTTGGCCATAGCTCCTAAACTAAGCGTCCTAGAGCGAAAAGGACGATAATTCGTAGCCACCCTTAAAAAATCGAAAAATCCACCCAAATACTAAAAAAATTTAAATTTTTATATGAAAACTTCTTTTGGCCATATCTCCTAAACTAAGCGTCCTAGAGCGAAAAGGACGATAATTCGTAACCACCCTCAAAAAATCGAAAAATCCACCCAAATCCTAAAAAAATTGAAATTTTTATATGAAAAACTTCTTTTGGTCATATCTCCTAAACTAAGCGTCCTAGAGCGAAAAGGACGATAATTCGTGACCACCCCCGAAAAATCGAAAAATCCACCCAAATCCTAAAAAAATTTAAATTTTTATATGAAAAACTTCTTTTGGCCATATCTCCTAAACTAAGCGTCCTAGAGCGAAAAGGACGATAATTCGTGACCACCCTCAAAAAATCGAAAAATCCACCGAAATCCTAAAAAAATTGAAATTTTTATATGAAAAACTTCTTTTGGTCATATCTCCTAAACTAAGCGTCCTAGAGCGAAAAGGACGATAATTCGTGACCACCCTCAAAAAATCGAAAAATCCACCCAAATCCTAAAAAAATTGAAATTTTTATATGAAAAACTTCTTTTGGCCATATCTCCTAAACTAAGCGTCCTAGAGCGAAAAGGACGATAATTCGTGACCACCCTCAAAAAATCGAAAAATCCACCCAAATCCTAAAAATTTTGAAATTTTTATATGAAAAACTTCTTTTGGCCATATCTCCTAAACTAAGCGTCTAGAGCGAAAAGGACGATAATTCGTGACAACCCTCAAAAACTTCTTTTGGTCATATCTCCTAAACTAAGCGTCCTAGAGCGAAAAGGACGATAATTCGTGACCACCCTCAAAAAATCGAAAAATCCACCCAAATCCTAAAAAAATTGAAATTTTTATATGAAAAACTCTTTTGGTCATATCTCCTAAACTAAGCGTCCTAGAGCGAAGAGGACTTTAATTCGTGACCACCCTCAAAAAATCGAAAAATCCACCCAAATCCTAAAAAAATTGAAATTTTTATATGAAAAACTTCTTTTGGCACATATCTCCTAAACTAAGCGTCTAGAGCGAAAAGGGCTTTAATTCGTGGCCACCCTCAAAAAATCGAAAAATCCACCCAAATCCTAAAAAAATTTAAATTTTTATATGAAAAACTTCTTTTGGTCATATCTCCTAAACTAAGCGTCCTAGAGAGAAAAGGACGATAATTCGTGACCACCCCCGAAAAATCGAAAAATCCACCCAAATCCTAAAAAAATTGAAATTTTTATATGAAAAACTTCTTTTGACCATATCTCCTAAACTAAGCGTCCTAGAGCGAAAAGGGCTTTAATTCGTGACCACCCTCAAAAAATCGAAAACTCCACCCAAATCCTAAAAAAATTGAAATTTTTATATGAAAAACTTCTTTTGGCCATATCTCCTAAACTAAGCGTCCTAGAGCGAAAAGGGCTTTAATTCGTGACCACCCTCAAAAAATCGAATAATCCACCCGAATCCTAAACAAATTGAAATTTTTATATGAAAAACTTCTTTTGGTCATATCTCCTAAACTAAGCGTCCTAGAGCGAAAAGGGCTTTAATGCGTGACCACCCTCAAAAAATCGAAAAATCCACACAAATCCTAAAAAAATTTAAATTTTTATATGAAAAACTTCTTTTGGTCATATCTCCTAAACTAAGCGTCCTAGAGCGAAAAGGACGATAATTCGTGACCACCCTCAAAACATCGAAAAATCCACCCGAATCCTAAACAAATTGAAATTTTTATATGAAAAACTTCTTTTGGTCATATCTCCTAAACTAAGCGTCCTAGAGCGAAAAGGGCTTTAATTCGTGACCACCCTCAAAAAATCGAAAAATCCACACAAATCCTAAAATAATTTAAATTTTTATATGAAAAACTTCTTTTGGTCATATCTCCTAAACTAAGCGTCCTAGAGCGAAAAGGACGATAATTCGTGACCACCCTCAAAAAATCGAAAAATCCACACAAATCCTAAAAAAAATGAAATTTTTATATGAAAAACTTCTTTTGACCATATCTCCTAAACTAAGCGTCCTAGAGCGAAAAGGGCTTTAATTCGTGACCACCCTCAAAAAATCGAATAATCCACCCAAATCCTAAAACAATTGATATTTTTATATGAAAAACTTCTTTTGGTCATATCTCCTAAACTAAGCGTCCTAGAGCGAAAAGGACGATAATTCGTGACCACCCTCAAAAAATAGAAAAATCCACCCAAATCCTAAAAAAATTGAAATTTTTATATGAAAAACTTCTTTTGGTCATATCTCCTAAACTAAGCGTCCTAGAGCGAAAAGGACGATAATTCGTGACCACCCCCGATAAATCGAAAAATCCACCCAAATCCTAAAAAAATTGAAATTTTTATATGAAAAACTTCTTTTGGTCATATCTCCTAAACTAAGCGTCCTAGAGCGAAAAGGACGATAAAAAATCCACCCAAATCCTAAAAAAAAATGAAATTTTTATATGAAAAACTTCTTTTGGCCATATCTCCTAAACTAAGCGTCCTAGAGCGAAAAGGGCTTTAATTCGTGACCACCCTCAAAAAATCGAAAAATCCAAATCCTAAAAAAATTGAAATTTTTATATGAAAAACTTCTTTTGCCCATATCTCCTAAACTAAGCGTCCTAGAGCGAAAAGGACGATAATTCGTGACCACCCTCAAAAAATCGAAAACTCCACCCAAATCCTAAAAAAAATGAAATTTTTATATGAAAAACTTCTTTTGGCCATATCTCCTAAACTAAGCGTCCTAGAGCGAATAGGGCTTTAATTCGTGACAACCCTCAAAAAATCGAAAAATCCACCCAAATCCTAAAAAAATTGAAATTTTTATATGAAAAACTTCTTTTGATCATATCTCCTAAACTAAGCGTCCTAGAGCGAAAAGGACGATAATTCATGACCACCCTCAAAAAATCGAAAAATCCACCCAAATCCTAAAAAAATTTAAATTTTTATATGAAAAACTTCTTTTGGCCATATCTCCTAAACTAAGCGTCCTAGAGCGAAAAGGGCTTTAATTCGTGACCACCCTCAAAAAATCGAAAAATCCACCCAAATCCTAAAAAATTGAAATTTTTATATGAAAAACTTCTTTTGGTCATATCTCCTAAACTAAGCGTCCTAGAGCGAAAAGGACGATAATTCGTGACCACCCTCAAAAAATCGAAAAATCCATCCAAATCATAAAAAAATTGAAATTTTTATATGAAAAACTTCTTTGGGTCATATCTCCTAAACTAAGCGTCCTAGAGCGAAAAGGACGATAATTCGTGACCACCCTCAAAAACTTCTTTTGGTCATATCTCCTAAACTAAGCGTCCTAGAGCGGAAAGGACGATAATTCGTGACCACCCTCAAAAAATCGAAAAATCCACCCAAATCCTAAAAAAATTGAAATTTTTATATGAAAAACTTCTTTTGGCCATACCTCCTAAACTAAGCGTCCTAGAGCGAAAAGGGCTTTAATTCGTGACCACCCTCAAAAAATCGAAAAATCCACCCAAATCCTAAAAAAATTGAAATTTTTATATGAAAAACTTCTTTTGGCCATATCTCCTAAACTAAGCGTCCTAGTGCCAAAAGGGCTTTAAATCGTGACCACCACCAAAAAATCGAAAAATCCACCCAAATCCTAAAAAAATTTAAATTTTTATGTGAAAAACTTCTTTTGGCCATATCTCCTAAACTAAGCGTCCTAGAGCGAAAAGGGCTTTAATTCGTGACCACCCTCAAAAAATCGAAAAATCCACCCAAATCCTAAAAAAATTGAAATTTTTATATGAAAAACTTCTTTTGGCCATATCTCCTAAACTAAGCGTCCTAGAGCGAAAAGGACGATAATTCGTGACCACCCTCAAAACATCGAAAAATTCTCCCAAATCCTAAAAAAATTGAAATTTTTATATGAAAAACTTCTTTTGGGCATATCTCCTAAACTAAGCGCCCTAGAGCGAAAAGGGCGATAATTCGTGACCACCCTCAAAAAATCGAAAAATCCACCCAAATCCTAAAAAAATTGAAATTTTTATATGAGAAACTTCTTTTGGCCATATCTCCTAAACTAAGCGTCCTAGAGCGAAAAGGACGATAATTCGTGACCACCCTCACAAAATCCACCCAAATCCTAAAATCCCTCAAAAAATCGAAAAATCCACCCAAATACTAAAAAAATTGAAATTTTTATATGAGAAACTTCTTTTGGCCATATCTCCTAAACTAAGCGTCCTAGAGCGAAAAGGACGATAATTCGTGACCACCCTCAAAAAATCGAAAAATCCACCCAAATCCTAAAAAAATTTAAATTTTTATATGAAAAACTTCTTTTGGTCATATCTCCTAAACTAAGCGTCCTAGAGCGAAAAGGACGATAATTCGTGACCACCCTCAAAAAATCGAAAAATCCACCCAAACCTAAAAAAATTTTAATTTTTATATGAAAAACTTTTTTTGGCCATATCTCCTAAACTAAGCGCCCTAGAGCGAAAAGGACGATAATTCGTGGCCACCCTCAAAAAATCCACCCAAATCCTAAAAAAATTGAAATTTTTATATGAAAAACTTCTTTTGGCCATATCTCCTAAACTAAGCGTCCTAGAGTGAAAAGGACGATAATTCGTGACCCCCCCCCCCAAAATCGAAAAATCCACCCAAATCCAAAAAATTTTGAAATTTTTATATGAAAAACTTCTTGTGGCGATATCTCCTAAACGAAGCGTCCTAGAGCGAAAAGGGCTTTAATTCGTGACCACCCTCCAAAAATCGAAAAATCCACCCAAATCCTAAAAAAAATTGAAATTTTTATATGAAAAACTTCTTTTGGCCATATCTCCTAAACTAAGCGTCCTAGAGCGAAAAGGACGATAATTCGTGACCACCCTCAAAAAATCGAAAAATCCACCCAAATCCTAAAAAAATTGAAATTTTTATATGAAAAACTTCTTTGGGTCATATCTCCTAAACTAAGCGTCCTAGAGCGAAAAGGACGATAATTCGTGACCACCCTCAAAAACTTCGTTTGGTCATATCTCCTAAACTAAGCGTCCTAGAGCGAAAAGGACGATAATTCGTGACCACCCTCAAAAAATCGAAAAATCCACCCAAATCCTAAAAAAATTGAAATTTTTATATGAAAAACTTCTTTTGGCCATATCTCCTAAACTAAGCGTCCTAGAGCGAAAAGGACGATAATTCGTGACCCCCCCCCCAAAAAATCGAAAAATCCACCCAAATCCAAAAAATTTTGAAATTTTTATATGAAAAACTTCTTGTGGCGATATCTCCTAAACGAAGCGTCCTAGAGCGAAAAGGGCTTTAATTCGTGACCACCCTCCAAAAATCGAAAAATCCACCCAAATCCTAAAAAAATTGAAATTTTTATATGAAAAACTTCTTTTGGCCATATCTCCTAAACTAAGCGTCCTAGAGCGAAAAGGACGATAATTCGTGCCCACCCTCAAAAAATCGAAAAATCCACCCAAATCCTAAAAAAAATTGAAATTTTTATATGAAAAACTTCTTTGGGTCATATCTCCTAAACTAAGCGTCCTAGAGCGAAAAGGACGATAATTCGTGACCACCCTCAAAAACTTCTTTTGGTCATATCTCCTAAACTAAGCGTCCTAGAGCGAAAAGGACGATAATTCGTGACCACCCTCAAAAAATCGAAAAATCCACCCAAATCCTAAAAAAATTGAAATTTTTATATGAAAAACTTCTTTTGGCCATATCTCCTAAACTAAGCGTCCTAGAGCGAAAAGGACGACAATTCGTGACCACCCTCAAAAAATCGAAAAATCCACCCAAATCCTAAAAAAATTGAAATTTTTATATGAAAAACTTCTTTTGGCCATACCTCCTAAACTAAGCGTCCTAGAGCGAAAAGGGCTATAATTCGTGACCACCCTCAAAAAATCGAAAAATCCACCCAAATCCTAAAAAAATTTAAATTTTTATATGAAAAACTTCTTTTGGCCATATCTCCTAAACTAAGCGTCCTAGAGCGAAAAGGACGATAATTCGTGACCACCCCCGAAAAATCGAAAAATCCACCAAAATCCTAAAAAATTTGAAATTTTTATATGAAAAACTTCTTTTGGCCATATCTCCTAAATTAAGCGTCCTAGAGCGAAAAGGACGATAATTCGTGACCACCCTCAAAAAATCGAAAAATCCACCCAAATCCTAAAAAAATTGAAATTTTTATATGAAAAAGTTCTTTTGGCCATATCTCCTAAACTAAGCGTCCTAGTGCGAAAAGGGCTTTAATTCGTGACCACCCCCAAAAAATCGAAAAATCCACCAAAATCCTAAAAAAATTGAAATTTTTATATGAAAAACTTCTTTTGGCCATATCTCTTAAACTAAGCGTCCTAGAGCGAAAAGGGCTTTAATTCGTGACCACCCTCAAAAAATCGAAAAATCCACCCAAATCCTAAAAAAATTGAAATTTTTATATGAAAAACTTCTTTTGGCCATATCTCCTAAACTAAGCGTCCTAGAGCGAAAAGGACGATAATTCGTGACCACCCTCAAAAAATCGAAAAATCCACCCAAATCCTAAAAAAATTGAAATTTTTATATGAAAAGCTTCTTTTGGCCATATCTCCTAAACTAAGCGTCCTAGAGCGAAAAGGACGAAAATTCGTGACCACCCTCAAAAAATCGAAAAATCCACCCAAATCCTAAAAAAAATTGAAATTTTTATATGAAAAACTTCTTTTGGCCATATCTCCTAAACTAAGCGTCCTAGAGCGAAAAGGACGATAATTCGTGACCACCCTCAAAAAATCGAAAAATCCACCCAAATCCTAAAAAAATTTAAATTTTTATATGAAAAACTTCTTTTGGCCATATCTCCTAAACTAAGCGTCCTAGAGCGAAAAGGACGATAATTCGTGACCACCCTTAAAAAATCGAAAAATCCACCCATATACTAAAAAAATTGAAATTTTTATATGAAAAACTTCTTTTGGCCATATCTCCTAAACTAAGCGTCCTAGAGCAAAAAGGACGATAATTCGTAACCACCCTCAAAAAATCGAAAAATCCACCCAAATCCTAAAAAAATTGAAATTTTTATATGAAAAACTTCTTTTGGTCATATCTCCTAAACTAAGCTTCCTAGAGCGAAAAGGGCTTTAATTCGTGACCACCCCCGAAAAATCGAAAAATCCACCCAAATCCTAAAAAATTGAAATTTTTATATGAAAAACTTCTATCTCCTAAACTAAGCGTCCTAGAGCGAAAAGGACGATAATTCGTGACCACCCCCGAAAAAACGAAAAATCCACCCAAATCCTAAAAAATTGAAATTTTTATATGAAAAACTTCTTTTGGTCATATCTCCTAAACTAAGCGTCCTAGAGCGAAAAGGACGATAATTCGTGACCACCCTCAAAAAATCGAAAAATCCACCCAAATCCTAAAAAAAATTGAAATTTTTATATGAAAAACTTCTTTTGGCCATATCTCCTAAACTAAGCGCCCTAGAGCGAAAAGGACGATAATTCGTGACCACCCTCAAAAAATCCACCCAAATCCTAAAAAAATTGAAATTTTTATATGAAAAACTCCTTTTGGCCATATCTCCTAAACTAAGCGTCCTAGAGCGAAAAGGACGATAATTCGTGACCACCCTCAAAAAATCGAAAAATCCACCCAAATCCTAAAAAAATTGAAATTTTTATATGAAAAACTTCTTTTGGTCATATCTCCTAAACTAAGCGTCCTAGAGCGAAAAGGACGATAATTCGTGACCACCCTCAAAAAATCGAAGAATCCACCCAAATCCTAAAAAATTGAAATTTTTATATGAAAACCTTCTTTTGGCCATATTTCCTAAACTAAGCGTCCTAGAGCGAAAAGGGCTTCAATTCGTGACCACCCTCAAAAAATCGAAAAATCCACCCAAATCCATAAAAAAATTGAAATTTTTATATGAAAAACTTCTTTTGGCCATATCTCCTAAACTAAGCGTCCTAGATCGAAAAGGGCTTTAATTCGTGACCACCCTCAAAAAATCGAAGAATCCACCCAAATCCTAAAAAAATTGAAATTTTTATATGAAAAACTTCTTTTGGTCATATCTCCTAAACTAAGCGTCCTAGAGCGAAAAGGACGATAATTCGTGACCACCCCCAAAAAATCGAAAAATCCACCCAAATCCTACAAAAATTGAAATTTTTATATGAAAAACTTCTTTTGGCCATATCTCCTAAACTAAGCGCCCTAGAGCGAAAAGGACGATAATTCGTGACCACCCTCAAAAAATCGAAAAATCCACCCAAATCCTAAAAAAATTGAAATTTTTATATGAAAAACTTCTTTTGGCCATATCTCCTAAACTAAGCGTCCTAGATCGAAAAGGGCTTTAATTCGTGACCACCCTCAAAAAATCGAAAAATCCACCCAAATCCTAAAAAAATTGAAATTTTTATATGAAAAACTTCTTTTGGTCATATCTCCTAAACTAATCGTCCTAGAGCGAAAAGGACGATAATTCGTAACCACCCTCAAAAAATCGAAAAATCCACCCAAATCCTAAAAAATTTGAAATTTTTATATGAAAAACTTCTTTTGGTCATATCTCCTAAACTAAGCGTCCTAGAGCGAAAAGGACGATAATTCGTGACCACCTCCGAAAAATCGAAAAATCCACCCAAATCCTAAAAAAATTGAAATTTTTATATGAAACCCTTCTTTTGGCCATATCTCCTAAACTAAGCGTACTAGAGCGAAAAGGGCTTTAATTCGTGACCACCCTCAAAAAATCGAAAAATCCACCCAAATCCTAAAAAAAAAATCAAAACTTCTTTTGGTCATATCTCCTAAACTAAGCGTCCTAGAGCGAAAAGGGCGATAATTCGTGACCACCCCCGAAAAATCGAAAAATCCACCCAAATCCTAAAAAATTGAAATTTTTATATGAAAAACTTCTTTTGGTCATATCTCCTAAACTAAGCGTCCTAGAGCGAAAAGGACGATAATTCGTGACCACCCTCAAATAATCGAAAAATCCTAAAAAAAATTTAATTTTTTATATGAAACACTTCTTTTGGCCATATCTCCTAAACTAAGCGCCCTAGAGCGAAAAGGACGATAATTCGTGACCACCCTCAAAAAATCGAAAAATCCACCCAAATCCTACAAAAATTGAAATTTTTATATGAAAAACTTCTTTTGGCCATATCTCCTAAACTAAGCGCCCTAGAGCGAAAAGGACGATAATTCGTGACCACCCTCAAACAATTTTTATATGAAAAACTTCTTTTGGTCATATCTCCTAAACTAAGCGTCCTAGAGCGAAAAGGACGATAATTCGTGACCACCCCCAAAAAATCGAAAAATCCACCCAAATCCTACAAAAATTGAAATTTTTATATGAAAAACTTCTTTTGGCCATATCTCCTAAACAAAGCGCCCTAGAGCGAAAAGGACGATAATTCGTGACCACCCTCAAAAAATCGAAAAATCCACCCAAATCCTAAAAAAATTGAAATTTTTATATGAAAAACTTCTTTTGGCCATATCTCCTAAACTAAGCGTCCTAGATCGAAAAGGGCTTTAATTCGTGACCACCCTCAAAAAATTGAAAAATCCACCCAAATCCTAAAAAAATTGAAATTTTTATATGAAAAACTTCTTTTGGCCATATCTCCTAAACTAAGCGTCCTAGAGCGAAAAGGGCTTTAATTCGTGACCATCCTTAAAAAATCGAAAAATCCACCCAAATCCTAAAAAAATCAAAATTTCTTTTGGTCATATCTCCTAAACTAAGCGTCCTAGAGCGAAAAGGACGATAATTCGTGACCACCCCCAAAAAATCGAAAAATCCACCCAAATCCTTAAAAATTGAAATTTTTATATGAAAAACTTCTTTTGGTCATATCTCCTAAACTAAGCGTCCTATAGCGAAAAGGACGATAATTCGTGATCACCCTCAAAAAATCGAAAAATCCACCCAAATCCTAAAAAAAATTAATTTTTTATATGAAAAACTTCTTTTGGCCATATCTCCTAAACTAAGCGCCCTAGAGCGAAAAGGACGATAGTTCGATAATTCAAAAAATCCACCCAAATCCTAGAAAAATTTAAATTTTTATATGAAAAACCTCTTGTGGCCATATCTCCTAAACTAAGCGTCCTAGATCGAAAAGGACGATAATTCGTAACCACCCTCAAAAAATCGAAAAATCCACCCAAATCCTAAAAAAATTTAAATTTTTATATGAAAAACTTCTTTTGGTCATATCCCCTAAACTAAGCGTCCTAGAGCGAAAAGGACGATAATTCGTGACCACCCCCAAAAAATCGAAAAATCCACCCAAATCCTAAAAAAATTGAAATTTTTATATGAAAAACTTCTTTTGGCCATATCTCCTAAACTAAGCGTCCTAGAGCGAAAAGGACGATAATTCGTGCCCACCCTAAAAATATCGAAAAATCCACCCAAATCCTAAAAAAATTGAAATTTTTATATGAAAAACTTCTTTTGGCCATATCTCCTAAACTAAGCGTCCTAGAGCGAAAAGGACGATAATTCGTAACCACCCTCAAAAAATCGAAAAATCCACCCAAATTCTAAAAAAATTGAAATTTTTATATGAAAAACTTCTTTTGGTCATATCTCCTAAACTAAGCGTCCTAGAGCGAAAAGGACGATAATTCGTGACCACCCCCAAAAAATCGAAAAATCCACCCAAATCTTAAAAAAATTGAAATTTTTATATGAAAAAGTTCTTTTGGCCATATCTCCTAAACTAAGCGCCCTAGAGCGAAAAGGGCTTTAATTCGTGAGCACCCTCAAAAAATCGAAAAATCCACCCAAATCCTAAAAAAATTGAAATTTTTATATGAAAAACTTCTTTTGGTCATATCTCCTAAACTAAGCGATATAGCTCTATTCAACCGTCGAACGGAACGGACGTGTTTTTCAATAGCGGATAAACTCATCGTAATAGGTACCTACTACGAATTTCAAGTGTGGTGGGATATTAAGCCACCATGCAGCGAAATTCCAAGTCATCCACTGGGTTGCTAACTTCAGGGCCCAGTGGACGGGTATCGACTGGAGTTATAAATCTGGGCAATGACCAAGAGTTAGGCCCAATTAGTCGACCTGTAGACGGGTCGACAGGTGGCGACACTCTGACAAGTCGAACTTTTTCTAAGGTAACGACATCAAAAGGAGGTAATCCCTCACGAAAGAGATTCAAGGAACGCTGAAATGCTTTGTTTATCCTAAAGAAGTTAGGATCAGTCGACCCAAGCACGCTGTCGGCTAAACAAAGCGATTCCTTAAAATGGGCTCAAGGAATTCTTGAAACTGGAAAAAGGGAACGATCGCCGGATGAGCTGCCATCCTCCAAAAGGGATCAAAGATCGTTTGCCTCAGTTGCTAAAGATAGCCTTGTGATGGCTATCATTAATAAAGGAGCATTGGACGGTATGGTTCCAAAGCAAAAATGGGGGGAAATTGAGAATGCTCTGTCTGTCGTCTACTCACAGGTGCTGGAAAAGTTTCCCGGCCCAGATCCTCGACACCAAGAGGCTGGTTGGTATCAAGGACGATTTAAGCTAGTCGCATTTGAGGACCAGAGGTCTATAGAATGTTTTAAAGCTGCTCTGATACTAATTGGTGAAGTTTGGGAAGGAGCTGCTCTAGAGTTAGTCGAGAAGAAAGACATACCGGCTAGACCTAGAGCACATGCCTGGATACCTGCAAACCCTTCTGACCCTGAATCTATTTTAAATAGACTGAAACGATGCAATCCAGATCTTCCAACAGCTGATTGGAAGGTTGGCCGTTTGGATGAAGTGGATGGACCAAGACGGCATGCAGTGTTTATATTGAACACTCAGTCTTTGCCACATCTTGCAAAGTCCCAGGGCCGTGTATGTTATGGCTTTCATTATATCCAAATGAAGGTGTATAAAAACGATCAGCTAAAGGATTCAGAAATGGACAAGCCTCTGTCTGAATCAGAAGTAAGCGGATCCTCTTGCGAAGTCGAGGGAGATACCAAAGTTGAAGACATGGATAGATACCGTATGCGTGAGGAGGCTTCTATTGCCTCAGAACTCACCAAAGTCGAACCTATGGTTATTGCGAGAGTCACCGATATCTCTGAAGAGGACATTCTTGATGACTCGATTGAAGCGGCTGATGTGACGGTTGTTGAAAATCTCGATGGTCCTACGGATCCTCCAGATAAATCTTCATCATTGTAAGGCTGCATGTGCTGCCTTAAAAGTTCTCCTGATGAAAGGGGACATAGACATAGTTCTTATTCAAGAACCATATGTTTATAGAAACAAAATATGTGAATTAAGTACTCCGGGGTTCAAACTATTGCAGTATACTGGTAATGATGTAATTCGAGCCTGTATAATTGCTAAAAACGAGCTTAACTTGTTTCTGCTTCCTTCAATGTGCAATGCAGACACTGTCGTTGCCAATTTAGAAATAGCCAAATGCAAATATTGGGTATCTTCGGTCTATATGGGACATGACAGGGAGATGCCTCCATGTGCCGTTAAGGCCTTAGTTGAGGAGTCACTGAAAACAAAGACGAAACTCATAATGGGATGCGATGCGAATGCGCATCATAGTATATGGGGAAGTAGTGATACTAATGCAAGGGGAGAGTCGCTAATAGAGTTTATTTTGCGTACTAATCTGGTAGTTTGCAACAAGGGAGATGCCCCAACCTTTGTCACTAAAAACAGGCAAGAGGTTTTGGACATCACCTTGGCCTCGCAAGAACTGAATGAAATGATATCTGAGTGGCATGTTTTAAGTGAACACAGCTTCTCAGATCATCGCTACATCAGTTTCAAATTTGATGTTCATATCACCAAGACCATATTTTCGCCAAATGTTAGGAAAGCTGACTGGAATAGGTATAGGGAATCGTTCAATATGATGATACCGGAAATAACAGAGACAAATATGAGAAATGTGCAAGATATCGAACACGCAGTGGAGCGGATTACTAAGGCCTTCAACATCTCACTGAAAGCTGCATGCCCTAGAGGAAAGCCAAGGGGGAAACATCGACCACCATGGTGGTCTACGGAATTAAGTAATATGAGGAAATCCTGCAGGAAGCTCTTTAACAAGGCAAAGTCCACCAGAGCCCCTGAGGACTGGGACGCTTACAAGAGGAATCTGAGAGGATACAAGCGAGAACTGAGAAAGGCTCAGCATAACTCTTGGAATGACTATTGCAGCAGTATTGAGAATACGTCCGAGGCTTCCAGACTACGGAAAGTTCTAGCATCCACCAACTCCGCTCCAGGTTTCATTAAAACATCGGAGGGAAATTGGACAACGTCCAGTGAGGAGACGCTGGAGGTACTATTGGACACACATTTTCCTGGAAATCAGACGGTTGAACCATGTACTGGCGGTGCCACAGTTGCTCAGCGGTCGTTTCCTGTCGAGGAAATTGTATCGGAAACTAGAATAAAATGGGCGCTAAATAGCTTTGGACCATTCAAATCCCCCGGACCTGATGGAATTACTCCGGCGGAGTTACAAGCTGTAACTGACAAAATTATCCCCTGGTTGTCAGTGATATATAAAGGATGTATCAACTTATCATATATCCCAGGAAAGTGGAGGGAAACAAAAGTCGTTTTCATACCTAAAGCGGGAAAAGCCTCTCACTCGAGGGCGAAGGATTTCCGACCAATCAGCTTATCCTCATTCCTACTTAAGACTCTGGAGAGGATGATAGATATTTATCTTAGAACTAGCATCGATTCAAGGTTGTTCTCGAAGGGACAGCATGCATACTCGAAGGGCAGGTCTACTGAGACCGCACTACATGAACTAGTCAGCTTTATTGAAAGCTCACTATCTGTCAAAGAATACACAATCGTGGCGTTTCTAGACATCGAAGGGGCGTTCAATAATGTCCATCCGAGCTCGATATTAAATGGACTGACAACTCTGAATGTTGATCCATGTATACTCAGGCTGTTAGACGAACTGCTAATGAAGAGACGTATTTCAGCCACACTAGGACAAGCAAACATACAAAGGTATGTGAACAGAGGCACTCCCCAAGGAGGAGTTCTATCACCTCTTCTTTGGAATGTTGCTATAAATAGCCTTCTGGTTACTCTAGAAAAAGAAAGGATACAAGTGGTGGCATACGCAGATGATGTGGCTCTGGCAGTCAGGGGAAAATTCCCATCCACAATCAGAGATATTATTCAGAGGGCCCTCCGGATGACTGAGAAATGGGCGAAAGACAATGGTCTTGGGGTAAATCCTGCAAAGACAGAATTAGTCATGTACTGCAACGATCGCAAAACTCCCACGGTTAGGCCTATTTCCTTAGGGGGTATTGAAATTCCCTTTGGTGAATGTGCAAAATACCTTGGCGTTATTTTGGACAGGAAGCTGAACTTTAAGCTTAATATTGAAGAAAGGGCGAGAAAGGCAACTGTAGCTTTGTACTCGTGCAAAAAGGCAATAGGAAAAAAGTGGGGACTGAAACCAAAAATTGTGCATTGGCTATACACGGCAGTGGTTAGACCTATAATGCTATATGGTGTTGTAGTCTGGTGGCCGGCACTTCAGAAACCGACTTGTTTAGATAAAGTTCAGCGTATGGCGTGTTTGTGTATTTCAGGCGCATTCAGCAAGACAGGAACAAATTCCCTTAATGTCGTGCTGCATCTATTGCCTTTAGACATTTTGGCCAAACAGTCAGCTGCAACAACGGCTGTGCGGTTGCGCGAATTATCGCTGTGGTCGGAAAAAGGTTACGGTCACAGTTCTGTCCTCAAAATAATGCCAGATGTGCCTAACGTAGTGGATTACACTTTGGCGAGTCCACTTTTCGACAAAAAGTTTGAGACTCTAATCCCCAACAGTGAGGCGTGGTGCACACAGACCCCGGGAAATAAAGAATATATAGATTTCTACACTGATGGCTCCAAATTGGATGGACAAGTGGGGTTCGGAGTATATTCTAATGATCTGGAACTTCGAATAGCGAAAAGATTACCTAATCACTGTAGTGTTTTTCAGGCTGAAATATTAGCAATAAGAGAGGTGGCGAATTGGCTGAGAAGTAATGTTCCAAAAAATGTGGGCATTAATATATACTCAGACAGTCAACCTGCAATAAAATCCTTGGACTCTGTGTTCCTCAACTCGAAAACGGCCATCGACTGCCGCAAATCTCTCAATGAGATGGCTGAGCAGTACAATATTCACCTAATATGGGTGCCTGGCCATAGGAACATACCGGGGAACTGCGAAGCGGATGAGTTGGCAAGGCTAGGGACTACCTTACATATTCCAGGGGAACTAGAATTTGTTGGTATGCCCCTAGCTACCTGCAAGCTCATGCTGCGTGAGAAGGCTGTTATGATGGCAAATGTTCGATGGGAGAATTGCAAGGGTTGTAACGACACCAAGCAAATATGGCCCCATTTCAACTTAAACCGCACACTAGATATGCTAATGTTCTCGAGACGTCAGATATCACTCCTGATATCTGCTATAACGGGTCGCTGCCTGATAGGCGATTTTGCAAAAACTATTGGCGCGAAGTATAATGACTATTGTATGAGCTGTCATGATGCGGAGGAAAAAGAATCAATTAAACACCTCTTGTGTGAGTGTCCTGCATTTTGTGTAAAGCGCAAGCAACTTTTAGGAGCATATAGCTTCAGATTACTGGCGGATCTGGAAAACGTTAACTTAAGCAGTCTGCTACTGTTTTTGGAACAATCTGGTTGGTTCAACAAAGAAAAATAATCAAGAAGGTTCAGCGGTTAAAACTAGAAGTGCCCATATGTAATAGGTACTTTTAGTTAATGTGGTATCACAATGGACTGAATAGTCTAAGTGAGCCTGAATCTTAATCGGGCTGCCACTTTAACCTAACCTAACCTAAACTAAGCGTCCTAGAGCGAAAAGGACGATAATTCGTGACCACCTCCGAAAAATCGAAAAATCCACCCAAATCCTAAAAAAAATTGAAATTTTTATATGAAAAACTTCTTTTGGCCATATCTCCTAAACTAAGCGTCCTAGAGCGAAAAGGGCTTTAATTCGTGACCACCCTCAAAAAATCGAAAAATCCACCCAAATCCTAAAAAAATATCAAATTTTTATATGAAAAACTTCTTTTGGCCATATCTCCTAAACTAAGCGTCCTAGAGCGAAAAGGGTTATAATTCGTGACCACCCTCAAAAAATCGAAAAATCCACCCAATTCCTAAAAAAATTTAAATTTTAATATCAAAAACTTCTTTTGGCCATATCTCCTAAACTAAGCGTCCTAGATCGAAAAGGGCTTTAATTCGAAACCACCCTCAAAAAATTGAAAAATCCACCCAAATCCTAAAAAAAATTGAAATTTTTATATGAAAAACTTCTTTTGGCCATATCTCCTAAACTAAGCGTCCTAGAGCGAAAAGGGCTTTAATTCGTGACCACCCTCAAAAAAACAAAAATTCGTGACCACCCTCAAAAAATCGAAAAATCCACCCAAATCCTAAAAAAATTGAAATTTTTATATGAAAAACTTCTTTTGGCCATATCTCCTAAACTAAGCGTCCTAGAGCGAAAAGGGCTTTAATTCGTGGCCACCCTCAAAAAAACGAGAAATCCACCCAAATCCTAAAAAAAATTGAAATTTTTATATGAAAAACTTCTTTTGGTCATATCTCCTAAACTGAGCGTCCTAGAGCGAAAAGGACGATAATTCGTGACCACCCCCGAAAAATCGAAAAATCCACCCAAATCCTAAAAAATTAAATTTTTATATGAAAAACTCTTTTGGTCATATCTCCTAAACTAAGCGTCCTAGAGCGAAAAGGGCTTTAATTCGTGACCACCCTCAAAAAAACGAAAAATCCACCCAAATCCTAAAAAAAATTGAAATTTTTATATGAAAAACTTCTTTTGGTCATATCTCCTAAACTGAGCGTCCTAGAGCGAAAAGGACGATAATTCGTGACCACCCCCGAAAAATCGAAAAATCTACCCAAATCCTAAAAAAATTGAAATTTTTATATGAAAAACTTCTTTTGGCCATATCTCCTAAACCCTCAAAAATTCATGACCACCCTCAAAAACTTCTTTTGGTCATATCTCCTAATCTAAGCGTCCTAGAGCGAAAAGGACGATAATTCGTGACCACCCTCAAAAAATCGAAAAATCCACCCAAATCCTAAAAAAAATTAAATTTTTATATGAAAAACTCTTTTGGTCATATCTCCTAAACTAAGCGTCCTAGAGCGAAAAGGACGATAATTCGTGACCACCCTCAAAAAATCGAAAAATCCTCCCAAATCCTAAAAAAATTGAAATTTTTATATGAAAAACTTTTTTGGCCATATCTCCTAAACTAAGCGTCCTAGTGCGAAAAGGGCTTTAATTCGTGACCACCCCCAAAAAATCGAAAAATCCACCCAAATCCTAAAAAAATTCAAATTTTTATATGAAAAACTTCTTTTGGCCATATCTCCTAAACTAAGCTTCCAAGAGCGAAAAGGGCTTTAATTCGTGACCACCCTCAAAAAATCGAAAAATCCACCCAAATCCTAAAAAAAATCAAATTTTTATATGAAAAACTTCTTTGGGTCATATCTCCTAAACTAAGCGTCCTAGAGCGAAAAGGGCTTTAATTCGTGACCACCCTCAAAAAACGAAAAATCCACCCAAATCCTAAAAAAATTGAATTTTTTATATCAAAAACTTCTTTTGGCCATATCTCCTAAACTAAGCGTCCTAGAGCGAAAAGGACGATAATTCGTGACCACCCCCGAAAAATCGAAAAATCCACCCAAATCCTAAAAAATTTTAAATTTTTATATAAAAAAACTTCTTTTGGCCATATCTCCTAAACTAAGCGTCCTAGAGCGAAAAGGGCTTTAATTCGTGGCCACCCTCAAACAATCGAAAAATCCACCCAAATCCTAAAAAAATTGAAATTTTTATATGATAAACTTCTTTTGGTCATATCTCCTAAACTAAGCGTCCTAGGGCGAAAAGGACGATAATTCGTGACCACCCCCGAAAAATCGAAAAATCCACCCAAATCCTAAAAAAATTTAAATTTTTATATGAAAAACTTCTTTTGGCCATATCTCCTAAACTAAGCGTCCTAGAGCGAAAAGGACGATAATTCGTGACCACCCTCAAAAAATCGAAAAATCCACCCAAATCCTAAAAAAATTGAAATTTTTCTATGAAAAACTTCTTTTGGCCATATCTCCTAAACTAAGCGTCCTAGTGCGAAAAGGGCTTTAATTCGTGACCACCCCCAAAAAATCGAAAAATCCACCCAAATCCTAAAAAAATTCAAATTTTTATATGAAAAACTTCTTTTGGCCATATCTCCTAAACTAAGCGTCCTAGAGCGAAAAGGGCTTTAATTCGTGACCACCCTCAAAAAATCGAAAAATCCACCCAAATCCTAAAAAAATTGAAATTTTTATATGAAAAACTTCTTATGGTCATATCTCCTAAATTAAGCGTCCTAGAGCGAAAAGGACGATAATTGGTGACGACCCTCAAAAAATCGAAAAATCCACCCAAATCCTAAAAAAATTGAAATTTTTATATGAAAAACTTCTTTTGGCCATATCTCCTAAACTAAGCGTCCTAGGGCGAAAAGGACGATAATTCGTGACCACCCTCAAAAAATCGAAAAATCCACCCAAATCCTAAAAAAATTGAAATTTTTCTATGAAAAACTTCTTTTGGCCATATCTCCTAAACTAAGCGTCCTAGTGCGAAAAGGGCTTTAATTCGTGACCACCCCCAAAAAATCGAAAAATCCACCCAAATCCTAAAAAAATTCAAATTTTTATATGAAAAACTTCTTTTGGCCATATCTCCTAAACTAAGCGTCCTAGATCGAAAAGGGCTTTAATTCGTGACCACCCTCAAAAAAACGAAAAATCCACCCAAATCCTAAAAAAAATTGAAATTTTTATATGAAAAACTTCTTTTGGTCATATCTCCTAAACTGAGCGTCCTAGAGCGAAAAGGACGATAATTCGTGACCACCCCCGAAAAATCGAAAAATCTACCCAAATCCTAAAAAAATTGAAATTTTTATATGAAAAACTTCTTTTGGCCATATCTCCTAAACCCTCAAAAATTCATGACCACCCTCAAAAACTTCTTTTGGTCATATCTCCTAATCTAAGCGTCCTAGAGCGAAAAGGACGATAATTCGTGACCACCCTCAAAAAATCGAAAAATCCACCCAAATCCTAAAAAAAATTAAATTTTTATATGAAAAACTCTTTTGGTCATATCTCCTAAACTAAGCGTCCTAGAGCGAAAAGGACGATAATTCGTGACCACCCTCAAAAAATCGAAAAATCCACCCAAATCCTAAAAAAATTGAAATTTTTATATGAAAAACTTCTTTTGGCCATATCTCCTAAACTAAGCGTCCTAGTGCGAAAAGGGCTTTAATTCGTGACCACCCCCAAAAAATCGAAAAATCCACCCAAATCCTAAAAAAATTCAAATTTTTATATGAAAAACTTCTTTTGGCCATATCTCCTAAACTAAGCTTCCAAGAGCGAAAAGGGCTTTAATTCGTAACCACCCTCAAAAAATCCACCCAAATCATAAAAAAATTGAAATTTTTATATGAAAAACTTCTTATGGTCATATCTCCTAAATTAAGCGTCCTAGAGCGAAAAGGGCTTTAATTCGTGACCACCCTCAAAAAATCGAAAAATCCACCCAAATCCTAAAAAAATTGAAATTTTTATATGAAAAACTTCTTTTGGCCATATCTCCTAAACTAAGCGTCCTAGAGCGAAAAGGACGATAATTCGTGACCACCCTCAAAAAATCGAAAAGTCCACCCAAATCCTAAAAAAATTGAAATTTTTATATGAAAAACTTCTTATGGCCATATCTCCTGAACTAGGCGTCCTAGAGCGAAAAGGACGATAATTCGTGACCACCCTCAAAAAATCGAAAAATCCACCCAAATCCTAAAAAAAAATGAAATTTTTATATGAAAAACTTCTTTTAGCCATATCTCCTAAACTAAGCGTCCTAGAGCGAAAAGGGCTTTAATTCGTGACCACCCTCAAAAAATCGAAAAATTCACCCAAATCCTAAAAAAATTGAAATTTTTATATGAAAAATTTCTTTTGGCCATATCTCCTAAACTAAGCGTCCTAGAGCGAAAAGGGCTTTAATTCGTGACCACCCTCAAAAAATCGAAAAATCCACCCAAATCCTAAAAAAAATCAAATTTTTATATGAAAAACTTCTTTTGGCCATATCTCCTAAACTAAGCGTCCTAGAGCGAAAAGGGCTTTAATTCGTGACCACCCTCAAAAAACGAAAAATCCACCCAAATCCTAAAAAAATTGAAATTTTTATATGAAAAACTTCTTTTGGCCATATCTCCTAAACTAAGCGTCCTAGGGCGAAAAGGACGATAATTCGTGACCACCCTCAAAAAATCGAAAAATCCACCCAAATCCTAAAAAAATTGAAATTTTTATATGAAAAACTTCTTTTGGTCATATCTCCTAAACTAAGCGTCCTAGAGCGAAAAGGACGATAATTCGTGACCACCTCCGAAAAATCCACCCAAATCCTAAAAAAATTGAAATTTTTATATGAAAAACTTCTTCTGTTCATATCTCCTAAACTAAGCGTCCTAGAGCGAAAAGGACGATAATTCGTGACCACCTCCGAAAAATCCACCCAAATCCTAAAAAAATTGAAATTTTTATATGAAAAACTTCTTCTGTTCATATCTCCTAAACTAAGCGTCCTAGAGCGAAAAGGACGATAATTCGTGACCACCCTCAAAAAATCGAAAAATCCACCCAAATCCTAAAAAAATTTAAATTTTTATATGAAAAACTTCTTTTGGCCATATCTCCTAAACTAAGCGTCCTAGAGCGAAAAGGACGATAATTCGTGACCACCCTCAAAAAATCGAAAAATCCACCCAAATCCTAAAAAAAAATCAAATTTTTATATGAAAAACTTCTTTTGGCCATATCTCCTAAACTAAGCGTCCTAGAGCGAAAAGGGCTTTAATTCGTGACCACCCTCAAAAAAACGAGAAATCCACCCAAATCCTAAAAAAATTGAAATTTTTATATGAAAAACTTCTTTTGGTCATATCTCCTAAACTGAGAGTCCTAGAGCGAAAAGGACGATAATTCGTGACCACCCCCGAAAAATCGAAAAATCCACCCAAATCCTAAAAAAATTAAATTTTTATATGAAAAACTCTTTTGGGCATATCTCCTAAACTAAGCGTCCTAGAGCGAAAAGGACGATAATTCGTGACCACCCCCAAAAAATCGAAAAATCCACCCAAATCCTAAAAAAATTGAAATTTTTATATGAAAAACTTCTTTTGGCCATATCTCCTAAACTAAGCGTCCTAGAGCGAAAAGGGCTTTAATTCGTGACCACCCTCAAAAAAACGAACAATCCACCCAAATCCTAAAAAAAATTGAAATTTTTATATGAAAAACTTCTTTTGGTCATATCTCCTAAACTGAGCGTCCTAGAGCGAAAAGGACGATAATTCGTGACCACCCCCGAAAAATCGAAAAATCCACCCAAATCCTAAAAAAATTGAAATTTTTATATGAAAAACTTCTTTTGGCCATATCTCCTAAACCCTCAAAAATTCGTGACCACCCTCAAAAACTTCTTTTGGTCATATCTCTTAAACTAAGCGTCCTAGAGCGAAAAGGACGATAATTCGTGACCACCCTCAAAAATCGAAAAATCCACCCAAATCCTAAAAAAATTAAATTTTTATATGAAAAACTCTTTTGGTCATATCTCCTAAACTAAGCGTCCTAGAGCGAAAAGGACGATAATTCGTGACCACCCTCAAAAAATCGAAAAATCCACCCAAATCCTAAAAAAATTGAAATTTTTATATGAAAAACTTCTTTTGGCCATATCTCCTAAACTAAGCGTCCTAGTGCGAAAAGGGCTTTAATTCGTGACCACCCCCAAAAAACCGAAAAATCCACCCAAATCCTAAAAAAATTCAAATTTTTATATGAAAAACTTCTTTTGGCCATATCTCCTAAACTAAGCTTCCTAGAGCGAAAAGGGCTTTAATTCGTGACCACCCTCAAAAAATCCACCCAAATCCTAAAAAAATTGAAATTTTTATATGAAAAACTTCTTATGGTCATATCTCCTAAATTAAGCGTCCTAGAGCGAAAAGGGCTTTAATTCGTGACCACCCTCAAAAAATCGAAAAATCCACCCAAATCCTAAAAAAATTGAAATTTTTATATGAAAAACTTCTTTTGGCCATATCTCCTAAACTAAGCGTCCTAGAGCGAAAAGGACGATAATTCGTGACCACCCTCAAAAAATCGAAAAGTCCACCCAAATCCTAAAAAAATTGAAATTTTTATATGAAAAACTTCTTTTGGCCATATCTCCTGAACTAGGCGTCCTAGAGCGAAAAGGACGATAATTCGTGACCACCCTCAAAAAATCGAAAAATCCACCCAAATCCTAAAAAAAAAATGAAATTTTTATATGAAAAACTTCTTTTAGCCATATCTCCTAAACTAAGCGTCCTAGAGCGAAAAATTCACCCAAATCCTAAAAAAATTGAAATTTTTATATGAAAAATTTCTTTTGGCCATATCTCCTAAACTAAGCGTCCTAGAGCGAAAAGGGCTTTAATTCGTGACCACCCTCAAAAAATCGAAAAATCCACCCAAATCCTAAAAAAATTGAAATTTTTATATGAAAAACTTCTTTTGGCCATATCTCCTAAACTAAGCGTCCTAGAGCGAAAAGGACGATAATTCGTGACCACCCTCAAAAAATCGAAAAGTCCACCCAAATCCTAAAAAAATTGAAATTTTTATATGAAAAACTTCTTTTGGCCATATCTCCTGAACTAGGCGTCTCCTGAACTAGGCGTCCTAGAGCGAAAAGGACGATAATTCGTGACCACCCCCGAAAAATCGAAAAATCCACCCAAATCCTAAAAAAATTGAATTTTTTATATGAAAAACTTCTTTTGGCCATATCTCCTAAACTAAGCGTCCTAGAGCGAAAAGGACGATAATTCGTGACCACCCCCGAAAAATCGAAAAATCCACCCAAATCCTAAAAAAATTTAAATTTTTATATGAAAAACTTCTTTTGGCCATATCTCCTAAACTAAGCGTCCTAGAGCGAAAAGGACGATAATTCGCGACCACCCTCAAAAACTTCTTTTGGTCATATCTCCTAAACTAAGCGTCCTAGAGCGAAAAGGGCTTTAATTCGTGGCCACCCTCAAACAATCGAAAAATCCACCCAAATCCTAAAAAAATTTAAATTTTTATATGATAAACTTCTTTTGGTCATATCTCCTAAACTAAGCGTCCTAGGGCGAAAAGGCCGATAATTCATATCTCCTAAACTAAGCGTCCTAGAGCGAAAAGGACGATAATTCGCGACCACCCTCAAAAACTTCTTTTGGTCATATCTCCTAAACTAAGCGTCCTAGAGCGAAAAGGGCTTTAATTCGTGGCCACCCTCAAACAATCGAAAAATCCACCCAAATCCTAAAAAAAATTAAATTTTTATATGATAAACTTCTTTTGGTCATATCTCCTAAACTAAGCGTCCTAGGGCGAAAAGGACGATAATTCGTGACCACCCTCAAAAAATCGAAAAATCCACCCAAATCCTAAAAAAATTGAAATTTTTCTATGAAAAACTTCTTTTGGCCATATCTCCTAAACTAAGCGTCCTAGTGCGAAAAGGGCTTTAATTCGTGACCACCCCCAAAAAATCGAAAAATCCACCCAAATCCTAAAAAAATTTAAATTTTTATATAAAAAACTTCTTTTGGCCATATCTCCTAAACTAAGCGTCCTAGAGCGAAAAGGACGATAATTCGTGACCACCCTCAAAAAATCGAAAAATCCACCCAAATCCAAAAAAAAAGAAATTTTTATATGAAAAACTTCTTTTAGCCATATCTCCTAAACTAAGCGTCCTAGAGCGAAAAGGGCTTTAATTCGTGACCACCCTCAAAAAATCGAAAAATCCACCCAAATCCTAAAAAAATTTAAATTTTTATATGAAAAACTTCTTTTGGTCATATCTCATAAACTAAGCGTCCTAGAGCGAAAAGGACGATAATTCGTGACCACCTCCGAAAAATCCACCCAAATCCTAAAAAAATTGAAATTTTTATATGAAAAACTTCTTCTGTTCATATCTCCTAAACTAAGCGTCCTAGAGCGAAAAGGACGATAATTCGTGACCACCCTCAAAAAATCGAAAAATCCACCCAAATCCTAAAAAAATTTAAATTTTTATATGAAAAACTTCTTTTGGCCATATCTCCTAAACTAAGCGTCCTAGAGCGAAAAGGACGATAATTCGTGACCACCCTCAAAAAATCGAAAAATCCACCCAAATCCTTAAAAAAAATCAAATTTTTATATGAAAAACTTCTTTTGGCCATTTCTCCTAAACTAAGCGTCCTAGAGCGAAAAGGGCTTTAATTCGTGACCACTCTCAAAAAATCGAAAAATCCATCCAAATCCTAAAAAAATTTAAATTTTTATATCAAAAACTTCTATTGGCCATATCTCCTAAACTAAGCGTCCTAGAGCGAAAAGGACGATAATTCGTAACCACCCTCAAAAAATTGAAAAATCCACCCAAATCCTAAAAAAAAATGAAATTTTTATATGAAAAACTTCTTTTGGCCATATCTCCTAAACTAAGCGTCCTAGAGCGAAAAGGGCTTTAATTCGTGACCACCCTCAAAAAATCGAAAATTCCACCCAAATCCTAAAAAAATTAAAATTTTTATATCAAAAACTTCTTTTGGCCATATCTCCTAAACTAAGCGTCCTAGAGCGAAAAGGGCTTTAATTCGTGGCCACCCTCAAACAATCGAAAAATCCACCCAAATCCTAAAAAAATTGAAATTTTTATATGAAAAACTTCTTTTGGTCATATCTCCTAAACTAAGCGTCCTAAAGCGAAAAGGACGATAATTCGTGACCACCCCCGAAAAATCGAAAAATCCACCCAAATCCTAAAAAAATTGAAATTTTTATATGAAAAACTTCTTTTGGCCTTATCTCCTAAACTAAGCGTCCTAGAGCGAAAAGGGCTTTAATTCGTGGCCACCCTCAAACAATCGAAAAATCCACCCAAATCCTAAAAAAATTGAAATTTTTATATGAAAAACTTCTTTTGGTCATATCTCCTAAACTAAGCGTCCTAAAGCGAAAAGGACGATAATTCGTGACCACCCCCGAAAAATCGAAAAATCCACCCAAATCCTAAAAAAATTGAAATTTTTATATCAAAAACTTCTTTTGGCCATATCTCCTAAACTAAGCGTCCTAGAGCGAAAAGGGCTTTAATTCGTGGCCACCCTCAAACAATCGAAAAATCCACCCAAATCCTAAAAAAATTTAAATTTTTATATCAAAAACTTCTTTTGGTCATATCTCCTAAACTAAGCGTCCTAGAGCGAAAAGGACGATAATTCGTGAAATTTTTATATGAAAAACTTCTTTTGGTCATATCTCATAAACTAAGCGTCCTAGAGCGAAAAGGACGATAATTCGTGACCACCTCCGAAAAATCCACCCAAATCCTAAAAAAATTGAAATTTTTATATGAAAAACTTCTTCTGTTCATATCTCCTAAACTAAGCGTCCTAGAGCGAAAAGGACGATAATTCGTGACCACCCTCAAAAAATCGAAAAATCCACCCAAATCCTAAAAAAATTTAAATTTTTATATGAAAAACTTCTTTTGGCCATATCTCTTAAACTAAGCGTCCTAGAGCGAAAAGGACGATAATTCGTGACCACCCTCAAAAAATCGAAACATCCACCCAAATCCTAAAAAAAATCAAATTTTTATATGAAAAACTTCTTTTGGCCATTTCTCCTAAACTAAGCGTCCTAGAGCGAAAAGGGCTTTAATTCGTGACCACCCTCAAAAAATCGAAAAATCCATCCAAATCCTAAAAAAATTTAAATTTTTATATCAAAAACTTCTTTTGGCCATATCTCCTAAACTAAGCGTCCTAGAGCGAAAAGGACGATAATTCGTAACCACCCTCAAAAAATTGAAAAATCCACCCAAATCCTAAAAAAAATTGAAATTTTTATATGAAAAACTTCTTTTGGCCATATCTCCTAAACTAAGCGTCCTAGAGCGAAAAGGGCTTTAATTCGTGACCACCCTCAAAAAATCGAAAATTCCACCCAAATCCTAAAAAAATTAAAATTTTTATATCAAAAACTTCTTTTGGCCATATCTCCTAAACTAAAAATCGAAAAATCGAAAAATCCACCCAAATCCTAAAAAAATTGAAATTTTTATATGAAAAACTTCTTTTGGCCATATCTCCTAAACTAAGCGTCCTAGAGCGAAAAGGGCTTTAATTCGTGGCCACCCTCAAACAATCGAAAAATCCACCCAAATCCTAAAAAAATTGAAATTTTTATATGAAAAACTTATTTTGGTCATATCTCCTAAACTAAGCGTCCTAGAGCGAAAAGGACGATAATTCGTGACCACCCTCAAATAATCGAAAAATCCACCCAAATCCTAAAAAATTGAAATTTTTATATGAAAAACTTCTTTTGGCCATATCTCCTAAACGAAGCGTCCTAGAGCGAAAAGGGCTTTAATTCGTGACCACCCTCAAAAAATCCACCCAAATCCACCCAAATCCTAAAAAAAAATAAATTTTTATATGAAAAACTTCTTTTGGCCATATCTCTTAAACTAAGCGTCCTAGAGCGAAAAGGACGATAATTCGTGACCACCCTCAAAAAATCGAAAAATCCACCCAAATCCTAAAAAAAATCAAATTTTTATATGAAAAACTTCTTTTGGCCATTTCTCCTAAACTAAGCGTCCTAGAGCGAAAAGGGCTTTAATTCGTGACCACCCTCAAAAAATCGAAAAATCCATCCAAATCCTAAAAAAATTTAAATTTTTATATCAAAAACTTCTTTTGGCCATATCTCCTAAACTAAGCGTCCTAGAGCGAAAAGGACGATAATTCGTAACCACCCTCAAAAAATTGAAAAATCCACCCAAATCCTAAAAAAAATTGAAATTTTTATATGAAAAACTTCTTTTGGCCATATCTCCTAAACTAAGCGTCCTAGAGCGAAAAGGGCTTTAATTCGTGACCACCCTCAAAAAATCGAAAATTCCACCCAAATCCTAAAAAAATTAAAATTTTTATATCAAAAACTTCTTTTGGCCATATCTCCTAAACTAAGCGTCCTAGAGCGAAAAGGGCTTTAATTCGTGGCCACCCTCAAACAATCGAAAAATCCACCCAAATCCTAAAAAAATTGAAATTTTTATATGAAAAACTTCTTTTGGTCATATCTCCTAAACTAAGCGTCCTAGAGCGAAAAGGACGATAATTCGTGACCACCCCCGAAAAATCGAAAAATCCACCCAAATCCTAAAAAAATTGAAATTTTTATATGAAAAACTTCTTTTGGCCTTATCTCCTAAACTAAGCGTCCTAGAGCGAAAAGGACGATAATTCGTGACCACCCTCAAAAAATCGAAAAATCCACCCAAATCCTAAAAAAAATGAAATTTTTATATGAAGAACTTCTTTTAGCCATATCTCCTAAACTAAGCGTCCTAGAGCGAAAAGGGCTTTAATTCGTGATCACCCTCAAAAAATCGAAAAATTCACCCAAATCCTAAAAAAATTGAAATTTTTATATGAAAAATTTCTTTTGGCCATATCTCCTAAACTAAGCGTCCTAGAGCGAAAAGGACGATAATTCGTGACATCCCTCCAAAAATCGAAAAATTCACCCAAATGCTAAAAAAATTGAAATTTTTATATGAAAAACTTCTTTTGGCCATATCTCCTAAACTAAGCGTCCTAGAGCGAAAAGGACGATAATTCGTGACCACCCTCAAAAAATCGAAAAATCCACCCAAATCCTAAAAAAATTGAAATTTTTATATGAAAAACTTCTTTTGGCCATATCTCCTAAACGAAGCGTCCTAGAGCGAAAAGGGCTTTAATTCGTGACCACCCTCAAAAAATCCACCCAAATCCTAAAAAAAATTAAATTTTTATATGAAAAACTTCTTTTGGCCATATCTCTTAAACTAAGCGTCCTAGAGCGAAAAGGACGATAATTCGTGACCACCCCCGAAAAATCCACCCAAATCCTAAAAAAATTGAAATTTTTATATGAAAAACTTCTTTTGGCCATATCTCCTAAACTAAGCGTCCTAGAGCGACAAGGACGATAATCCGTGCCCACCCTAAAAATATCGAAAAATCCACCCAAATCCTAAAAAAATTGAAATTTTTATATGAAAAACTTCTTTTGGCCATATCTCCTAAACTAAGCGTCCTAGAGCGAAAAGGGCTTTAATTCGTGACCACCCTCAAAAAATCGAAAAATCTACCCAAATCCTAAAAAAATTGAAATTTTTATATGAAAAACCTCTTGTGGTCATATCTCCTAAACTAAGCGTCCTAGAGCGAAAAGGACGATAATTCGTGACCACCCTCAAAAAATCCACCCAAATCCACCCAATCCTAAAAAAAATTAAATTTTTATATGAAAAACTTCTTTCGGCCATATCTCTTAAACTAAGCGTCCTAGAGCGAAAAGGACGATAATTCGTGACCACCCCCGAAAAATCCACCCAAATCCTAAAAAAATTGAAATTTTTATATGAAAAACTTCTTTTGGCCATATCTCCTAAACTAAGCGTCCTAGAGCGAAAAGGACGATAATTCGTGACCACCCTCAAAAAATCGAAAAATCCACGCAAATCCTAAAAAAAAATTAAATTTTTATATGAAAAACTCTTTTGGTCATATCTCCTAAACTAAGCGTCCTAGAGCGAAAAGGACGATAATTCGTGACCACCCTCAAAAAATCGAAAAATCCACCCAAATCCTAAAAAAATTGAAATTTTTATATGAAAAACTTCTTTTGGCCATATCTCCTAAACTAAGCGTCCTAGAGCGACAGGGACGATAATTCGTGCCCACCCTAAAAATATCGAAAAATCCACCCAAATCCTAAAAAAATTGAAATTTTTATATGAAAAACTTCTTTTGGCCATATCTCCTAAACTAAGCGTCCTAGAGCGAAAAGGGCTTTAATTCGTGACCACCCTCAAAAAATCGAAAAATCCACCAAAATCCTAAAAAAATTGAAATTTTTATATGAAAAACTTCTTTTGGCCATAGCTCCTAAACTAAGCGTCCTAGAGCGAAAAGGACGATAATTCGTGACCACCCCCGAAAAATCCAACCAAATCCACCCAAATCCTAAAAAAATTTAAATTTTTATATGAAAAACTTCTTTTGGGCATATCTCCTAAACTAAGCGCCCTAGAGCGAAAAGGACGATAATTCGTGACCACCCTCACAAAATCGAAAAATCCACCCAAATCCTAAAAAAATTGAAATTTTTATATGAGAAACTTCTTTTGGTCATATCTCCTAAACTAAGCGTCCTAGAGCGAAAAGGACGATAATCCGTGACCACCCTCAAAAAATCGAAAAATCCACACAAATCCTAAAAAAATTGAAATTTTTATATGAAAAACTTCTTTTGGCCATATCTCCTAAACTAAGCGTCCTAGAGCGAAAAGGGCTTTAATTCGTGACCACCCTCAAAAAAACGAAAAATCCACCCAAATCCTGAAAAAAATTGAAATTTTTATATGAAAAACTTCTTTTGGTCATATCTCCTAAACTGAGCGTCCTAGAGCGAAAAGGACGATAATTCGTGACCACCCCCGAAAAATCGAAAAATCCACCCAAATCCTAAAAAAATAGAAATTTTTATATGAAAAACTTCTTTTGGCCATATCTCCTAAACCCTCAAAAATTCGTGACCACCCTCAAAAACTTCTTTTGGTCATATCTCCTAAACTAAGCGTCCTAGAGCGAAAAGGGCGATAATTCGTGACCACCCTCAAAAAATCGAAAAATCCACCCAAATCCTAAAAAAAATTAAATTTTTATATGAAAAACTCTTTTGGTCATATCTCCTAAACTAAGCGTCCTAGAGCGAAAAGGACGATAATTCGTGCCCACCCCCGAAAAATCGAAAAATCCACCCAAATCCTAAAAAAATTGAAATTTCTATATGAAAAACTTCTTTTGGCCATATCTCCTAAACTAAGCGTCCTAGAGCGAAAAGGGCTTTAATTCGTGACCACCCTCAAAAAATCGAAAAATTCACCCAAATCCTAAAAAAATTGAAATTTTTATATGAAAAATTTCTTTTGGCCATATCTCCTAAACTAAGCGTCCTAGAGCGAAAAGGACGATAATTCGTGACATCCCTCCAAAAATCGAAAAATCCACCCAAATGCTAAAAAAATTGAAATTTTTATATGAAAAACTTCTTTTGGCCATATCTCCTAAACTAAGCGTCCTAGAGCGAAAAGGACGATAATTCGTGACCACCCTCAAAAAATCGAAAAATCCACCCAAATCCTAAAAAAATTGAAATTTTTATATGAAAAACTTCTTTTGGCCATATCTCCTAAACGAAGCGTCCTAGAGCGAAAAGGGCTTTAATTCGTGACCACCCTCAAAAAATCCACCCAAATCCTAAAAAAAATTAAATTTTTATATGAAAAACTTCTTTTGGCCATATCTCTTAAACTAAGCGTCCTAGAGCGAAAAGGACGATAATTCGTGACCACCCCCGAAAAATCCACCCAAATCCTAAAAAAATTGAAATTTTTATATGAAAAACTTCTTTTGGCCATATCTCCTAAACTAAGCGTCCTAGAGCGAAAAGGACGATAATTCGTGACCACCCTCAAAAAATCGAAAAATCCACGCAAATCCTAAAAAAAAATTAAATTTTTGTATGAAAAACTCTTTTGGTCATATCTCCTAAACTAAGCGTCCTAGAGCGAAAAGGACGATAATTCGTGACCACCCTCAAAAAATCGAAAAATCCACCCAAATCCTAAAAAAATTGAAATTTTTATATGAAAAACTTCTTTTGGCCATATCTCCTAAACTAAGCGTCCTAGAGCGACAAGGACGATAATCCGTGCCCACCCTAAAAATATCGAAAAATCCACCCAAATCCTAAAAAAATTGAAATTTTTATATGAAAAACTTCTTTTGGCCATATCTCCTAAACTAAGCGTCCTAGAGCGAAAAGGGCTTTAATTCGTGACCACCCTCAAAAAATCGAAAAATCTACCCAAATCCTAAAAAAATTGAAAATTTTATATGAAAAACCTCTTGTGGTCATATCTACTAAACTAAGCGTCCTAGAGCGAAAAGGACGATAATTCGTGACCACCCTCAAAAAATCCACCCAAATCCTAAAAAAAATTAAATTTTTATATGAAAAACTTCTTTCGGCCATATCTCTTAAACTAAGCGTCCTAGAGCGAAAAGGACGATAATTCGTGACCACCCCCGAAAAATCCACCCAAATCATAAAAAAATTGAAATTTTTATATGAAAAACTTCTTTTGGCCATATCTCCTAAACTAAGCGTCCTAGAGCGAAAAGGACGATAATTCGTGACCACCCTCAAAAAATCGAAAAATCCACGCAAATCCTAAAAAAAAATTAAATTTTTATATGAAAAACTCTTTTGGTCATATCTCCTAAACTAAGCGTCCTAGAGCGAAAAGGACGATAATTCGTGACCACCCTCAAAAAATCGAAAAATCCACCCAAATCCTAAAAAAATTGAAATTTTTATATGAAAAACTTCTTTTGGCCATATCTCCTAAACTAAGCGTCCTAGAGCGACAGGGACGATAATTCGTGCCCACCCTAAAAATATCGAAAAATCCACCCAAATCCTAAAAAAATTGAAATTTTTATATGAAAAACTTCTTTTGGCCATATCTCCTAAACTAAGCGTCCTAGAGCGAAAAGGGCTTTAATTCGTGACCACCCTCAAAAAAACGAAAAATCCACCCAAATCCTGAAAAAAATTGAAATTTTTATATGAAAAACTTCTTTTGGTCATATCTCCTAAACTGAGCGTCCTAGAGCGAAAAGGACGATATTTCGTGACCACCCCCGAAAAATCGAAAAATCCACCCAAATCCTAAAAAAATAGAAATTTTTATATGAAAAACTTCTTTTGGCCATATCTCCTAAACCCTCAAAAATTCGTGACCACCCTCAAAAACTTCTTTTGGTCATATCTCCTAAACTAAGCGTCCTAGAGCGAAAAGGGCGATAATTCGTGACCACCCTCAAAAAATCGAAAAATCCACCCAAATCCTAAAAAAAATTAAATTTTTATATGAAAAACTCTTTTGGTCATATCTCCTAAACTAAGCGTCCTAGAGCGAAAAGGACGATAATTCGTGCCCACCCCCGAAAAATCGAAAAATCCACCCAAATCCTAAAAAAATTGAAATTTTTATATGAAAAACTTCTTTTGGCCATATCTCCTAAACTACGCGTCCTAGAGCGAAAAGGGCTTTAATTCGTGACCACCCTCAAAAAATCGAAAAATCCACCCAAATCCTAAAAAAATTGAAATTTTTATATGAAAAACCTCTTGTGGTCATATCTCCTAAACTAAGCGTCCTAGAGCGAAAAGGACGATAATTCGTAACCACCCTCAAAAAATCGAAAAATCCACCCAAATCCTAAAAAAATTGAAATTTTTATATGAAAAACTTCTTTTGGTCATATCTCCTAAACTAAGCTTCCTAGAGCGAAAAGGACGATAATTCGTGACCACCCCCAAAAAATCGAAAAATCCACTCAAATCCACAAAAAATTGAAATTTTTATATGAAAAACTTCTTTTGGCCATATCTCCTAAACTAAGCGCCCTAGAGCGAAAAGGGCTTTAATTCGTGAGCACCCTCAAAAAATCGAAAAATCCACCCAAATCCTAAAAAAATTGAAATTTTTATATGAAAAACTTCTTTTGGTCATATCTCCTAAACTAAGCGTCCTAGAGCGAAAAGGACGATAATTCGTAACCACCCAAATCCTAAAAAAATTGAAATTTTTATATGAAAAACTTCTTTTGGTCATATCGCCTAAACTAAGCGTCCTAGAGCGACAAAGACGATAATTCGTGACCACCTCCGAAAAATCGAAAAATCCACCCAAATCCTAAAAAAATTGAAATTTTTATATGAAAAACTTCTTTTGGTCATATCTCCTAAACTAAGCGTCCTAGAGCGACAAAGACGATAATTCGTGACCACCTCCGAAAAATCGAAAAATCCACCCAAATGCTAAAAAAATTGAAATTTTTATATGAAAAACTTCTTTTGACAATATCTCCTAAACTAAGCGTCCTAGAGCGAAAAGGACGATAATTCGTGACCACCCTCAAAAAATCGAAAAATCCACCCAAATCCTAAAAAAATTGAAATTTTTATATGAAAAACTTCTTTTGGCCATATCTCCTAAACTAAACGTCCTAGAGCGAAAATGGCTTTAATTCGTGGCCACCCTCAAACAATCGAAAAATCCACCCAAATCCTAAAAAAATTTAAATTTTTATATGATAAACTTCTTTTGGTCATATCTCCTAAACTAAGCGTCCTAGAGCGAAAAGGACGATAATTCGTGACCACCCCCGAAAAATCGAAAAATCCACCCAAATCCTAAAAAAATTTAAATTTTTATATGAAAAACTTCTTTTGGCCATATCTCCTAAACTAAGCGTCCTAGAGCGAAAAGGGCTTTAATTCGTGGCCACCCTCAAACAATCGAAAAATCCACCCAAATCCTAAAAAAATTTAAATTTTTCTATGAAAAACTTCTTTTGGCCATATCTCCTAAACTAAGCGTCCTAGTGCGAAAAGGGCTTTAATTCGTGACCACCCCCAAAAAATCGAAAAATCCACCCAAATCCTAAAAAAATTTAAATTTTTATATGAAAAACTTCTTTTGGCCATATCTCCTAAACTAAGCGTCCTAGAGCGAAAAGGACGATAATTCGTGACCACCCTCAAAAAATCGAAAAATCCACCCAAATCCTAAAAAAATTGAAATTTTTCTATGAAAAACTTCTTTTGGCCATATCTCCTAAACTAAGCGTCCTAGTGCGAAAAGGGCTTTAATTCGTGACCACCCCCAAAAAATCGAAAAATCCACCCAAATCCTAAAAAAATTTAAATTTTTATATAAAAAACTTCTTTTGGCCATATCTCCTAAACTAAGCGTCCTAGAGCGAAAAGGACGATAATTCGTGACCACCCTCAAAAAATCGAAAAATCCACCCAAATCCAAAAAAAAAGAAATTTTTATATGAAAAACTTCTTTTAGCCATATCTCCTAAACTAAGCGTCCTAGAGCGAAAAGGGCTTTAATTCGTGACCACCCTCAAAAAATCGACAAATCCACCCAAATCCTAAAAAAATTGAAATTTTTATATGAAAAATTTCTTTTGGCCATATCTCCTAAACTAAGCGTCCTAGAGCGAAAAGGACGATAATTCGTGACATCCCTCCAAAAATCGAAAAATCCACCCAAATGCTAAAAAAATTGAAATTTTTATATGAAAAACTTCTTTTGGCCATATCTCCTAAACTAAGCGTCCTAGAGCGAAAAGGACGATAATTCGTGACCACCCTCAAAAAATCGAAAAATCCACCCAAATCCTAAAAAAATTGAAATTTTTATATGAAAAACTTCTTTTGGCCATATCTCCTAAACGAAGCGTCCTAGAGCGAAAAGCGCTTTAATTCGTGACCACCCTCAAAAAATCCACCCAAATCCTAAAAAAAATTAAATTTTTATATGAAAAACTTCTTTTGGCCATATCTCTTAAACTAAGCGTCCTAGAGCGAAAAGGACGATAATTCGTGACCACCCCCGAAAAATCCACCCAAATCCTAAAAAAATTGAAATTTTTATATGAAAAACTTCTTTTGGCCATATCTCCTAAACTAAGCGTCCTAGAGCGAAAAGGACGATAATTCGTGACCACCCCCGAAAAATCCACCCAAATCCTAAAAAAATTGAAATTTTTATATGAAAAACTTCTTTTGGCCATATCTCCTAAACTAAGCGTCCTAGAGCGAAAAGGACGATAATTCGTGACCACCCTCAAAAAATCCACCCAAATCCTAAAAAAAATTAAATTTTTATATGAAAAACTTCTTTCGGCCATATCTCTTAAACTAAGCGTCCTAGAGCGAAAAGGACGATAATACGTGACCACCCCCGAAAAATCCACCCAAATCCTAAAAAAATTGAAATTTTTATATGAAAAACTTCTTTTGGCCATATCTCCTAAACTAAGCGTCCTAGAGCGAAAAGGACGATAATTCGTGACCACCCTCAAAAAATCGAAAAATCCACGCAAATCCTAAAAAAAAATTAAATTTTTATATGAAAATCTCTTTTGGTCATATCTCCTAAACTAAGCGTCCTAGAGCGAAAAGGACGATAATTCGTGACCACCCTCAAAAAATCGAAAAATCCACCCAAATCCTAAAAAAATTGAAATTTTTATATGAAAAACTTCTTTTGGCCATATCTCCTAAACTAAGCGTCCTAGAGCGACAGGGCCGATAATTCGTGCCCACCCTAAAAATATCGAAAAATCCACCCAAATCCTAAAAAAATTGAAATTTTTATATGAAAAACTTCTTTTGGCCATATCTCCTAAACTAAGCGTCCTAGAGCGAAAAGGGCTTTAATTCGTGACCACCCTCAAAAAATCGAAAAATCCACCAAAATCCTAAAAAAATTGAAATTTTTATATGAAAAACTTCTTTTGGCCATAGCTCCTAAACTAAGCGTCCTAGAGCGAAAAGGGCTTTAATTCGTGAGCACCCCCGAAAAATCCAACCAAATCCACCCAAATCCTAAAAAAATTTAAATTTTTATATGAAAAACTTCTTTTGGGCATATCTCCTAAACTAAGCGCCCTAGAGCGAAAAGGACGATAATTCGTGACCACCCTCACAAAATCGAAAAATCCACCCAAATCCTAAAAAAATTGAAATTTTTATATGAGAAACTTCTTTTGGTCATATCTCCTAAATTAAGCGTCCTAGAGCGAAAAGGACGATAATCCGTGACCACCCTCAAAAAATCGAAAAATCCACACAAATCCTAAAAAAATTGAAATTTTTATATGAAAAACTTCTTTTGGCCATATCTCCTAAACTAAGCGTCCTAGAGCGAAAAGGGCTTTAATTCGTGACCACCCTCAAAAAAACGAAAAATCCACCCAAATCCTGAAAAAAATTGAAATTTTTATATGAAAAACTTCTTTTGGTCATATCTCCTAAACTGAGCGTCCTAGAGCGAAAAGGACGATAATTCGTGACCACCCCCGAAAAATCGAAAAATCCACCCAAATCCTAAAAAAATAGAAATTTTTATATGAAAAACTTCTTTTGGCCATATCTCCTAAACCCTCAAAAATTCGTGACCACCCTCAAAAACTTCTTTTGGTCATATCTCCTAAACTAAGCGTCCTAGAGCGAAAAGGGCGATAATTCGTGACCACCCTCAAAAAATCGAAAAATCCACCCAAATCCTAAAAAAAATTAAATTTTTATATGAAAAACTCTTTTGGTCATATCTCCTAAACTAAGCGTCCTAGAGCGAAAAGGACGATAATTCGTGCCCACCCCCGAAAAATCGAAAAATCCACCCAAATCCTAAAAAAATTGAAATTTTTATATGAAAAACTTCTTTTGGCCATATCTCCTAAACTAAGCGTCCTAGAGCGAAAAGGGCTTTAATTCGTGACCACCCTCAAAAAATCGAAAAATCCACCCAAATCCTAAAAAAATTGAAATTTTTATATGAAAAACCTCTTGTGGTCATATCTCCTAAACTAAGCGTCCTAGAACGAAAAGGACGATAATTCGTAACCACCCTCAAAAAATCGAAAAATCCACCCAAATCCTAAAAAAATTGAAATTTTTATATGAAAAACTTCTTTTGGTCATATCTCCTAAACTAAGCGTCCTAGAGCGAAAAGGACGATAATTCGTGACCACCCCCAAAAAATCGAAAAATCCACTCAAATCCACAAAAAATTGAAATTTTTATATGAAAAACTTCTTTTGGCCATATCTCCTAAACTAAGCGCCCTAGAGCGAAAAGGGCTTTAATTCGTGAGCACCCTCAAAAAATCGAAAAATCCACTCAAATCCTAAAAAAATTGAAATTTTTATATGAAAAACTTCTTTTGGTCATATCTCCTAAACTAAGCGTAAATCGAAAAATCCACCCAAATCCTAAAAAAATTGAAATTTTTATATGAAAAACTTCTTTTGGTCATATCTCCTAAACTAAGAGTCCTAGAGCGACAAAGACGATAATTCGTGACCACCTCCGAAAAATCGAAAAATCCACCCAAATGCTAAAAAAATTGAAATTTTTATATGAAAAACTTCTTTTGACAATATCTCCTAAACTAAGCGTCCTAGAGCGAAAAGGACGATAATTCGTGACCACCCTCAAAAAATCGAAAAATCCACCCAAATCCTAAAAAAATTGAAATTTTTATATGAAAAACTTCTTTTGGCCATATCTCCTAAACTAAACGTCCTAGAGCGAAAATGGCTTTAATTCGTGGCCACCCTCAAACAATCGAAAAATCCACCCAAATCCTAAAAAAATTTAAATTTTTATATGATAAACTTCTTTTGGTCATATCTCCTAAACTAAGCGTCCTAGAGCGAAAAGGACGATAATTCGTGACCACCCCCGAAAAATCGAAAAATCCACCCAAATCCTAAAAAAATTTAAATTTTTATATGAAAAACTTCTTTTGGCCATATCTCCTAAACTAAGCGTCCTAGAGCGAAAAGGGCTTTAATTCGTGGCCACCCTCAAACAATCGAAAAATCCACCCAAATCCTAAAAAAATTTAAATTTTTCTATGAAAAACTTCTTTTGGCCATATCTCCTAAACTAAGCGTCCTAGTGCGAAAAGGGCTTTAATTCGTGACCACCCCCAAAAAATCGAAAAATCCACCCAAATCCTAAAAAAATTTAAATTTTTATATGAAAAACTTCTTTTGGCCATATCTCCTAAACTAAGCGTCCTAGAGCGAAAAGGACGATAATTCGTGACCACCCTCAAAAAATCGAAAAATCCACCCAAATCCTAAAAAAATTGAAATTTTTCTATGAAAAACTTCTTTTGGCCATATCTCCTAAACTAAGCGTCCTAGTGCGAAAAGGGCTTTAATTCGTGACCACCCCCAAAAAATCGAAAAATCCACCCAAATCCTAAAAAAATTTAAATTTTTATATAAAAAACTTCTTTTGGCCATATCTCCTAAACTAAGCGTCCTAGAGCGAAAAGGACGATAATTCGTGACCACCCTCAAAAAATCGAAAAATCCACCCAAATCCAAAAAAAAAGAAATTTTTATATGAAAAACTTCTTTTAGCCATATCTCCTAAACTAAGCGTCCTAGAGCGAAAAGGGCTTTAATTCGTGACCACCCTCAAAAAATCGAAAAATCCACCCAAATCCTAAAAAAATTGAAATTTTTATATGAAAAACTTCTTTTGGTCATATCTCATAAACTAAGCGTCCTAGAGCGAAAAGGACGATAATTCGTGACCACCTCCGAAAAATCCACCCAAATCCTAAAAAAATTGAAATTTTTATATGAAAAACTTCTTCTGTTCATATCTCCTAAACTAAGCGTCCTAGAGCGAAAAGGACGATAATTCGTGACCACCCTCAAAAAATCGAAAAATCCACCCAAATCCTAAAAAAATTTAAATTTTTATATGAAAAACTTCTTTTGGCCATATCTCCTAAACTAAGCGTCCTAGAGCGAAAAGGACGATAATTCGTGACCACCCTCAAAAAATCGAAAAATCCACCCAAATCCTAAAAAAAATCAAATTTTTATATGAAAAACTTCTTTTGGCCATTTCTCCTAAACTAAGCGTCCTAGAGCGAAAAGGGCTTTAATTCGTGACCACCCTCAAAAAATCGAAAAATCCATCCAAATCCTAAAAAAATTTCAATTTTTATATCAAAAACTTCTTTTGGCCATATCTCCTAAACTAAGCGTCCTAGAGCGAAAAGGACGATAATTCGTGACCTCCCTCCAAAAATCGAAAAATCCACCCAAATGCTAAAAAAATTGAAATTTTTATATGAAAAACTTCTTTTGGCCATATCTCCTAAACTAAGCGTCCTAGAGCGAAAAGGACGATAATTCGTCACCACCCTCAAATAATCGAAAAATCCACCCAAATCCTAAAAAATTGAAATTTTTATATGAAAAACTTCTTTTGGCCATATCTCCTAAACGAAGCGTCCTAGAGCGAAAAGGGCTTTAATTCGTGACCACCCTCAAAAAATCCACCCAAATCCACCCAAATCCTAAAAAAAATTAAATTTTTATATGAAAAACTTCTTTTGGCCATATCTCTTAAACTAAGCGTCCTAGAGCGAAAAGGACGATAATTCGTGACCACCCTCAAAAAATCGAAAAATCCACCCAAATCCTAAAAAAAATCAAATTTTTATATGAAAAACTTCTTTTGGCCATTTCTCCTAAACTAAGCGTCCTAGAGCGAAAAGGGCTTTAATTCGTGACCACCCTCAAAAAAACGAAAAATCCACCCAAATCCTGAAAAAAATTGAAATTTTTATATGAAAAACTTCTTTTGGTCATATCTCCTAAACTGAGCGTCCTAGAGCGAAAAGGACGATAATTCGTGACCACCCCCGAAAAATCGAAAAATCCACCCAAATCCTAAAAAAATAGAAATTTTTATATGAAAAACTTCTTTTGGCCATATCTCCTAAACCCTCAAAAATTCGTGACCACCCTCAAAAACTTCTTTTGGTCATATCTCCTAAACTAAGCGTCCTAGAGCGAAAAGGGCGATAATTCGTGACCACCCTCAAAAAATCGAAAAATCCACCCAAATCCTAAAAAAAATTAAATTTTTATATGAAAAACTCTTTTGGTCATATCTCCTAAACTAAGCGTCCTAGAGCGAAAAGGACGATAATTCGTAACCACCCTCAAAAAATCGAAAAATCCACCCAAATCCTAAAAAAATTGAAATTTTTATATGAAAAACTTCTTTTGGTCATATCTCCTAAACTAAGCGTCCTAGAGCGAAAAGGACGATAATTCGTGACCACCCCCAAAAAATCGAAAAATCCACTCAAATCCACAAAAAATTGAAATTTTTATATGAAAAACTTCTTTTGGCCATATCTCCTAAACTAAGCGCCCTAGAGCGAAAAGGGCTTTAATTCGTGAGCACCCTCAAAAAATCGAAAAATCCACCCAAATCCTAAAAAAATTGAAATTTTTATATGAAAAACTTCTTTTGGTCATATCTCCTAAACTAAGCGTCCTAGAGCGAAAAGGACGATAATTCGTAACCACCCTCAAAAAATCGAAAAATCCACCCAAATCCTAAAAAAATTGAAATTTTTATATGAAAAACTTCTAAACTAAACTAAGCGTCCTAGAGCGACAAAGACGATAATTCGTGACCACCTCCGAAAAATCGAAAAATCCACCCAAATCCTAAAAAAATTGAAATTTTTATAAACTTCTTTTGGTCATATCTCCTAAACTAAGAGTCCTAGAGCGACAAAGACGATAATTCGTGACCACCTCCGAAAAATCGAAAAATCCACCCAAATGCTAAAAAAATTGAAATTTTTATATGAAAAACTTCTTTTGACAATATCTCCTAAACTAAGCGTCCTAGAGCGAAAAGGACGATAATTCGTGACCACCCTCAAAAAATCGAAAAATCCACCCAAATCCTAAAAAAATTGAAATTTTTATATGAAAAACTTCTTTTGGCCATATCTCCTAAACTAAACGTCCTAGAGCGAAAATGGCTTTAATTCGTGGCCACCCTCAAACAATCGAAAAATCCACCAAAATCCTAAAAAAATTTAAATTTTTATATGATAAACTTCTTTTGGTCATATCTCCTAAACTAAGCGTCCTAGAGCGAAAAGGACGATAATTCGTGACCACCCCCGAAAAATCGAAAAATCCACCCAAATCCTAAAAAAATTTAAATTTTTATATGAAAAACTTCTTTTGGCCATATCTCCTAAACTAAGCGTCCTAGAGCGAAAAGGGCTTTAATTCGTGGCCACCCTCAAACAATCGAAAAATCCACCCAAATCCTAAAAAAATTTAAATTTTTCTATGAAAAACTTCTTTTGGCCATATCTCCTAAACTAAGCGTCCTAGTGCGAAAAGGGCTTTAATTCGTGACCACCCCCAAAAAATCGAAAAATCCACCCAAATCCTAAAAAAATTTAAATTTTTATATGAAAAACTTCTTTTGGCCATATCTCCTAAACTAAGCGTCCTAGAGCGAAAAGGACGATAATTCGTGACCACCCTCTAAAAATCGAAAAATCCACCCAAATCCTAAAAAAATTGAAATTTTTCTATGAAAAACTTCTTTTGGCCATATCTCCTAAACTAAGCGTCCTAGTGCGAAAAGGGCTTTAATTCGTGACCACCCCCAAAAAATCGAAAAATCCACCCAAATCCTAAAAAAATTTAAATTTTTATATAAAAAACTTCTTTTGGCCATATCTCCTAAACTAAGCGTCCTAGAGCGAAAAGGACGATAATTCGTGACCACCCTCAAAAAATCGAAAAATCCACCCAAATCCAAAAAAAAAGAAATTTTTATATGAAAAACTTCTTTTAGCCATATCTCCTAAACTAAGCGTCCTAGAGCGAAAAGGGCTTTAATTCGTGACCACCCTCAAAAAATCCACCCAAATCCACCCAAATCCTAAAAAAAATTAAATTTTTATATGAAAAACTTCTTTTGGCCATATCTCTTAAACTAAGCGTCCTAGAGCGAAAAGGACGATAATTCGTGACCACCCTCAAAAAATCGAAAAATCCACCCAAATCCTAAAAAAAATCAAATTTTTATATGAAAAACTTCTTTTGGCCATTTCTCCTAAACTAAGCGTCCTAGAGCGAAAAGGGCTTTAATTCGTGACCACCCTCAAAAAAACGAAAAATCCACCCAAATCCTGAAAAAAATTGAAATTTTTATATGAAAAACTTCTTTTGGTCATATCTCCTAAACTGAGCGTCCTAGAGCGAAAAGGACGATAATTCGTGACCACCCCCGAAAAATCGAAAAATCCACCCAAATCCTAAAAAAATAGAAATTTTTATATGAAAAACTTCTTTTGGCCATATCTCCTAAACCCTCAAAAATTCGTGACCACCCTCAAAAACTTCTTTTGGTCATATCTCCTAAACTAAGCGTCCTAGAGCGAAAAGGGCGATAATTCGTGACCACCCTCAAAAAATCGAAAAATCCACCCAAATCCTAAAAAAAATTAAATTTTTATATGAAAAACTCTTTTGGTCATATCTCCTAAACTAAGCGTCCTAGAGCGAAAAGGACGATAATTCGTAACCACCCTCAAAAAATCGAAAAATCCACCCAAATCCTAAAAAAATTGAAATTTTTATATGAAAAACTTCTTTTGGTCATATCTCCTAAACTAAGCGTCCTAGAGCGAAAAGGACGATAATTCGTGACCACCCCCAAAAAATCGAAAAATCCACTCAAATCCACAAAAAATTGAAATTTTTATATGAAAAACTTCTTTTGGCCATATCTCCTAAACTAAGCGCCCTAGAGCGAAAAGGGCTTTAATTCGTGAGCACCCTCAAAAAATCGAAAAATCCACCCAAATCCTAAAAAAATTGAAATTTTTATATGAAAAACTTCTTTTGGTCATATCTCCTAAACTAAGCGTCCTAGAGCGAAAAGGACGATAATTCGTAACCACCCTCAAAAAATCGAAAAATCCACCCAAATCCTAAAAAAATTGAAATTTTTATATGAAAAACTTCTAAACTAAACTAAGCGTCCTAGAGCGACAAAGACGATAATTCGTGACCACCTCCGAAAAATCGAAAAATCCACCCAAATCCTAAAAAAATTGAAATTTTTATAAACTTCTTTTGGTCATATCTCCTAAACTAAGAGTCCTAGAGCGACAAAGACGATAATTCGTGACCACCTCCGAAAAATCGAAAAATCCACCCAAATGCTAAAAAAATTGAAATTTTTATATGAAAAACTTCTTTTGACAATATCTCCTAAACTAAGCGTCCTAGAGCGAAAAGGACGATAATTCGTGACCACCCTCAAAAAATCGAAAAATCCACCCAAATCCTAAAAAAATTGAAATTTTTATATGAAAAACTTCTTTTGGCCATATCTCCTAAACTAAACGTCCTAGAGCGAAAATGGCTTTAATTCGTGGCCACCCTCAAACAATCGAAAAATCCACCAAAATCCTAAAAAAATTTAAATTTTTATATGATAAACTTCTTTTGGTCATATCTCCTAAACTAAGCGTCCTAGAGCGAAAAGGACGATAATTCGTGACCACCCCCGAAAAATCGAAAAATCCACCCAAATCCTAAAAAAATTTAAATTTTTATATGAAAAACTTCTTTTGGCCATATCTCCTAAACTAAGCGTCCTAGAGCGAAAAGGGCTTTAATTCGTGGCCACCCTCAAACAATCGAAAAATCCACCCAAATCCTAAAAAAATTTAAATTTTTCTATGAAAAACTTCTTTTGGCCATATCTCCTAAACTAAGCGTCCTAGTGCGAAAAGGGCTTTAATTCGTGACCACCCCCAAAAAATCGAAAAATCCACCCAAATCCTAAAAAAATTTAAATTTTTATATGAAAAACTTCTTTTGGCCATATCTCCTAAACTAAGCGTCCTAGAGCGAAAAGGACGATAATTCGTGACCACCCTCTAAAAATCGAAAAATCCACCCAAATCCTAAAAAAATTGAAATTTTTCTATGAAAAACTTCTTTTGGCCATATCTCCTAAACTAAGCGTCCTAGTGCGAAAAGGGCTTTAATTCGTGACCACCCCCAAAAAATCGAAAAATCCACCCAAATCCTAAAAAAATTTAAATTTTTATATAAAAAACTTCTTTTGGCCATATCTCCTAAACTAAGCGTCCTAGAGCGAAAAGGACGATAATTCGTGACCACCCTCAAAAAATCGAAAAATCCACCCAAATCCAAAAAAAAAGAAATTTTTATATGAAAAACTTCTTTTAGCCATATCTCCTAAACTAAGCGTCCTAGAGCGAAAAGGGCTTTAATTCGTGACCACCCTCAAAAAATCGAAAAATCCACCCAAATCCTAAAAAAATTGAAATTTTTATATGAAAAACTTCTTTTGGTCATATCTCATAAACTAAGCGTCCTAGGGCGAAAAGGACGATAATTCGTGACCACCTCCGAAAAATCCACCCAAATCCTAAAAAAATTGAAATTTTTATATGAAAAACTTCTTCTGTTCATATCTCCTAAACTAAGCGTCCTAGAGCGAAAAGGACGATAAATCGTGACCACCCTCAAAAAATCGAAAAATCCACCCAAATCCTAAAAAAATTTAAATTTTTATATGAAAAACTTCTTTTGGCCATAACTCCTAAACTAAGCGTCCTAGAGCGAAAAGGACGATAATTCGTGACCACCCTCAAAAAATCGAAAAATCCACCCAAATCCTAAAAAAAATCAAATTTTTATATGAAAAACTTCTTTTGGCCATTTCTCCTAAACTAAGCGTCCTAGAGCGAAAAGGGCTTTAATTCGTGACCACTCTCAAAAAATCGAAAAATCCATCCAAATCCTAAAAAAATTTCAATTTTTATATCAAAAACTTCTTTTGGCCATATCTCCTAAACTAAGCGTCCTAGAGCGAAAAGGACGATAATTCGTGACCTCCCTCCAAAAATCGAAAAATCCACCCAAATGCTAAAAAAATTGAAATTTTTATATGAAAAACTTCTTTTGGCCATATCTCCTAAACTAAGCGTCCTAGAGCGAAAAGGACGATAATTCGTGACCACCCTCAAATAATCGAAAAATCCACCTAAATCCTAAAAAATTGAAATTTTTATATGAAAAACTTCTTTTGGCCATATCTCCTAAACGAAGCGTCCTAGAGCGAAAAGGGCTTTAATTCGTGACCACCCTCAAAAAATCCACCCAAATCCACCCAAATCCTAAAAAAAATTAAATTTTTATATGAAAAACTTCTTTTGGCCATATCTCTTAAACTAAGCGTCCTAGAGCGAAAAGGACGATAATTCGTGACCACCCTCAAAAAATCGAAAAATCCACCCAAATCCTAAAAAAAATCAAATTTTTATATGAAAAACTTCTTTTGGCCATTTCTCCTAAACTAAGCGTCCTAGAGCGAAAAGGGCTTTAATTCGTGACCACCCTCAAAAAATCGAAAAATCCATCCAAATCCTAAAAAAATTTAAATTTTTATATCAAAAACTTCTTTTGGCCATATCTCCTAAACTAAGCGTCCTAGAGCGAAAAGGACGATAATTCGTAACCACCCTCAAAAAATTGAAAAATCCACCCAAATCCTAAAAAAAATTGAAATTTTTATATGAAAAACTTCTTTTGGCCATATCTCCTAAACTAAGCGTCCTAGAGCGAAAAGGGCTTTAATTCGTGGCCACCCTCAAACAATCGAAAAATCCACCCAAATCCTAAAAAAATTGAAATTTTTATATGAAAAACTTCTTTTGGCCATATCTCCTAAACTAAGCGTCCTAGAGCGAAAAGGACGATAATTCGTGACCACCCCCGAAAAATCGAAAAATCCACCCAAATCCTAAAAAAATTGAAATTTTTATATGAAAAACTTCTTTTGGCCTTATCTCCTAAACTAAGCGTCCTAGAGCGAAAAGGACGATAATTCGTGACCACCCTCAAAAAATCGAAAAATCCACCCAAATCCTAAAAAAAATGAAATTTTTATATGAAGAACTTCTTTTAGCCATATCTCCTAAACTAAGCGTCCTAGAGCGAAAAGGGCTTTAATTCGTGATCACCCTCAAAAAATCGAAAAATTCACCCAAATCCTAAAAAAATTGAAATTTTTATATGAAAAATTTCTTTTGGCCATATCTCCTAAACGAAGCGTCCTAGAGCGAAAAGGACGATAATTCGTGACATCCCTCCAAAAATCGAAAAATCCACCCAAATGCTAAAAAAATTGAAATTTTTATATGAAAAACTTCTTTTGGCCATATCTCCTAAACTAAGCGTCCTAGAGCGAAAAGGACGATAATTCGTGACCACCCTCAAAAAATCGAAAAATCCACCCAAATCCTAAAAAAATAGAAATTTTTATATGAAAAACTTCTTTTGGCCATATCTCCTAAACGAAGCGTCCTAGAGCGAAAAGGGCTTTAATTCGTGACCACCCTCAAAAAATCCACCCAAATCCTAAAAAAAATTAAATTTTTATATGAAAAACTTCTTTTGGCCATATCTCTTAAACTAAGCGTCCTAGAGCGAAAAGGACGATAATTCGTGACCACCCCCGAAAAATCCACCCAAATCCTAAAAAATTGAAATTTTTATATGAAAAACTTCTTTTGGCCATATCTCCTAAACTAAGCGTCCTAGAGCGAAAAGGACGATAATTCGTGATCACCCTCAAAAAATCGAAAAATCCACGCAAATCCTAAAAAAAATTAAATTTTTATATGAAAAACTCTTTTGGTCATATCTCCTAAACTAAGCGTCCTAGAGCGAAAAGGACGATAATTCGTGACCACCCTCAAAAAATCGAAAAATCCACCCAAATCCTAAAAAAATTAAATTTTTATATGAAAAACTTCTTTTGGCCATATCTCCTAAACTAAGCGTCCTAGAGCGACAAGGACGATAATCCGTGCCCACCCTAAAAATATCGAAAAATCCACCCAAATCCTAAAAAAATTGAAATTTTTATATGAAAAACTTCTTTTGGCCATATCTCCTAAACTAAGCGTCCTAGAGCGAAAAGGGCTTTAATTCGTGACCACCCTCAAAAAATCGAAAAATCTACCCAAATCCTAAAAAAATTGAAATTTTTATATGAAAAACCTCTTGTGGTCATATCTCCTAAACTAAGCGTCCTAGAGCGAAAAGGACGATAATTCGTGACCACCCTCAAAAAATCCACCCAAATCCACCCAAATCCTAAAAAAAATTAAATTTTTATATGAAAAACTTCTTTCGGCCATATCTCTTAAACTAAGCGTCCTAGAGCGAAAAGGACGATAATTCGTGACCACCCCCGAAAAATCCACCCAAATCCTAAAAAAATTGAAATTTTTATATGAAAAACTTCTTTTGGCCATATCTCCTAAACTAAGCGTCCTAGAGCGAAAAGGACGATAATTCGTGACCACCCTCAAAAAATCGAAAAATCCACGCAAATCCTAAAAAAAAATTAAATTTTTATATGAAAAACTCTTTTGGTCATATCTCCTAAACTAAGCGTCCTAGAGCGAAAAGGACGATAATTCGTGACCACCCTCAAAAAATCGAAAAATCCACCCAAATCCTAAAAAAATTGAAATTTTTATATGAAAAACTTCTTTTGGCCATATCTCCTAAACTAAGCGTCCTAGAGCGACAGGGACGATAATTCGTGCCCACCCTAAAAATATCGAAAAATCCACCCAAATCCTAAAAAAATTGAAATTTTTATATGAAAAACTTCTTTTGGCCATATCTCCTAAACTAAGCGTCCTAGAGCGAAAAGGACGATAATTCGTAACCACCCTCAAAAAATCGAAAAATCCACCCAAATCCTAAAAAAATTGAAATTTTTATATGAAAATCTTCTTTTGGCCATATCTCCTAAACTAAGCGTCCTAGAGCGAAAAGGGCTTTAATTCGTGACCACCCCCAAAATATCGAAAAATCCACCCAAATCCTAAAAAAAAATGAAATTTTTATATGAAAAACTTCTTTTGGGCATATCTCCTAAACTAAGCGCCCTAGAGCGAAAAGGACGATAATTCGTGATCACCCTCACAAAATCGAAAAATCCACCCAAATCCTAAAAAAATTGAAATTTTTATATGAGAAACTTCTTTTGGTCATATCTCCTAAACTAAGCGTCCTAGAGCGAAAAGGACGATAATCCGTGACCACCCTCAAAAAATCGAAAAATCCACACAAATCCTAAAAAAATTGAAATTTTTATATGAAAAACTTCTTTTGGCCATATCTCCTAAACTAAGCGTCCTAGAGCGAAAAGGGCTTTAATTCGTGACCACCCTCAAAAAAACGAAAAATCCACCCAAATCCTGAAAAAAATTGAAATTTTTATATGAAAAACTTCTTTTGGTCATATCTCCTAAACTGAGCGTCCTAGAGCGAAAAGGACGATAATTCGTGACCACCCCCGAAAAATCGAAAAATCCACCCAAATCCTAAAAAAATAGAAATTTTTATATGAAAAACTTCTTTTGGCCATATCTCCTAAACCCTCAAAAATTCGTGACCACCCTCAAAAACTTCTTTTGGTCATATCTCCTAAACTAAGCGTCCTAGGGCGAAAAGGGCGATAATTCGTGACCACCCTCAAAAAATCGAAAAATCCACCCAAATCCTAAAAAAAATTAAATTTTTATATGAAAAACTCTTTTGGTCATATCTCCTAAACTAAGCGTCCTAGAGCGAAAAGGACGATAATTCGTGCCCACCCCCGAAAAATCGAAAAATCCACCCAAATCCTAAAAAAATTGAAATTTTTATATGAAAAACTTCTTTTGGCCATATCTCCTAAACTAAGCGTCCTAGAGCGAAAAGGGCTTTAATTCGTGACCACCCTCAAAAAATCGAAAAATCCACCCAAATCCTAAAAAAATTGAAATTTTTATATGAAAAACCTCTTGTGGTCATATCTCCTAAACTAAGCGTCCTAGAGCGACAAGGACGATAATTCGTAACCACCCTCAAAAAATCGAAAAATCCACCCAAATCCTAAAAAAATTGAAATTTTTATATGAAAAACTTCTTTTGGTCATATCTCCTAAACTAAGCGTCCTAGAGCGAAAAGGACGATAATTCGTGACCACCCCCAAAAAATCGAAAAATCCACTCAAATCCACAAAAAATTGAAATTTTTATATGAAAAACTTCTTTTGGCCATATCTCCTAAACTAAGCGCCCTAGAGCGAAAAGGGCTTTAATTCGTGAGCACCCTCAAAAAATCGAAAAATCCACCCAAATCCTAAAAAAATTGAAATTTTTATATGAAAAACTTCTTTTGGTCATATCTCCTAAACTAAGCGTCCTAGAGCGAAAAGGACGATAATTCGTAACCACCCTCAAAAAATCGAAAAATCCACCCAAATCCTAAAAAAATTGAAATTTTTATATGAAAAACTTCTTTTGGTCATATCGCCTAAACTAAGCGTCCTAGAGCGACAAAGACGATAATTCGTGACCACCTCCGAAAAATCGAAAAATCCACCCAAATGCTAAAAAAATTGAAATTTTTATATGAAAAACTTCTTTTGACAATATCTCCTAAACTAAGCGTCCTAGAGCGAAAAGGACGATAATTCGTGACCACCCTCAAAAAATCGAAAAATCCACCCAAATCCTAAAAAACTGAAATTTTTATATGAAAATCTTCTTTTGGCCATATCTCCTAAACTAAGCGTCCTAGAGCGAAAAGGACGATAATTCGTGACCACCCTCAAAAAATCGAAAAATCCACCCAAATCCTAAAAAAATTTAAATTTTTATATGAAAAACTTCTTTTGGCCATATCTCCTAAACTAAGCGTCCTAGAGCGAAAAGGGCTTTAATTCGTGGCCACCCTCAAACAATCGAAAAAATCCACCCAAATCCTAAAAAAATTGAAATTTTTATATGAAAAACTTCTTTTGGTCATATCTCCTAAACTAAGCGTCCTAGAGCGAAAAGGACGATAATTCGTGACCACCCCCAAAAAATCGAAAAATCCACCCAAATCCTAAAAAAATTTAAATTTTTATATGAAAAACTTCTTTTGGCCATATCTCCTAAACTAAGCGTCCTAGAGCGAAAAGGACGATAATTCGTGACCACCCTCAAAAAATCGAAAAATCCACCCAAATCCTAAAGAAATTGAAATTTTTATATGAAAAACTTCTTTTGGCCATATCTCCTAAACTAAGCGTCCTAGAGCGAAAAGGACGATAATTCGTGACCACCCCCGAAAAATCGAAAAATCCACCCAAATCCTAAAAAAATTTAAATTTTTATATGAAAAACTTCTTTTGGCCATATCTCCTAAACTAAGCGTCCTAGAGCGAAAAGGACGATAATTGGTGACCACCCTCAAAAAATCGAAAAATCCACCCAAATCCTAAAAAAATTGAAATTTTTATATGAAAAACTTCTTTTGGCCATATCTCCTAAACTAAGCGTCCTAGAGCGAAAAGGGCTTTAATTCGTGGCCACCCTCAAACAATCGAAAAATCCACCCAAATCCTAAAAAAATTGAAATTTTTATATGAAAAACTTCTTTTGGTCATATCTCCTAAACTAAGCGTCCTAGAGCGAAAAGGACGATAATTCGTGACCACCCCCAAAAAATCGAAAAATCCACCCAAATCCTAAAAAAATTTAAATTTTTATATGAAAAACTTCTTTTGGCCATATCTCCTAAACTAAGCGTCCTAGAGCGAAAAGGACGATAATTCGTGACCACCCTCAAAAAATCGAAAAATCCACCCAAATCCTAAAAAAATTGAAATTTTTATATGAAAAACTTCTTTTGGCCATATCTCCTAAACTAAGCGTCCTAGAGCGAAAAGGGCTTTAATTCGTGGCCACCCTCAAACAATCGAAAAATCCACCCAAATCCTAAAAAAATTTAAATTTTTATATGAAAAACTTCTTTTGGTCATATCTCCTAAACTAAGCGTCCTAGAGCGAAAAGGACGATAATTCGTGACCACCCCCGAAAAATCGAAAAATCCACCCAAATCCTAAAAAAATTGAAATTGAATTTGGGTGGACCACCCTCAAAAAATCGAAAAATCCACCCAAATCCTAAAAAAATTTAAATTTTTATATGAAAAACTTCTTTTGGCCATATCTCCTAAACTAAGCGTCCTAGAGCGAAAAGGACGATAATTCGTGACCACCCCCGAAAAATCGAAAAATCCACCCAAATCCTAAAAAAAATTAAATTTTTATATGAAAAACTTCTTTTGGCCATATCTCCTAAACTAAGCGTCCTAGAGCGAAAAGGACGATAATTCGTGACCACCCTCAAAAAATCGAAAAATCCACCCAAATCCTAAAAAAATGAAATTTTTATATGAAAAACTTCTTTTAGCCATATCTCCTAAACTAAGCGTCCTAGAGCGAAAAGGGCTTTAATTCGTGACCACCCTCAAAAAATCGAAAAATTCACCCAAATCCTAAAAAAATTGAAATTTTTATATGAAAAATTTCTTTTGGCCATATCTCCTAAACTAAGCGTCCTCGAGCGAAAAGGACGATAATTCGTGACCACCCCCGAAAAATCAAAAAATCCACCCAAATCCTAAAAAAATTGAAATTTTTATATCAAAAACTTCTTTTGGCCATATCTCCTAAACTAAGCGTCCTAGAGCGAAAAGGACGATAATTCGTGACCTCCCTCAAAAAATCGAAAAATCCACCCAAATCCTAAAAAAATTGAAATTTTTACATGAAAAACTTCTTTTGGTCATATCTCCTAAACTAAGCGTCCTAGAGCGAAAAATCCACCCAAATACTAAAAAATTGAAATTTTTATAGAAAAACTTCTTTTGGCCATATCTCCTAAACTAAGCGTCCTAGAGCGAAAAGGGCTTTAATTTGTGACCACCCTCAAAAAATCGAAAAATCCACTCAAATCCTAAAAAAAATCAAATTTTTATATGAAAAACTTTTTTTGGTCATATCTCCTAAACTAAGCGTCCTAGAGCGAAAAGGACGATAATTCGTGACCACCCCCGAAAAATCGAAAAATCCACACAAATCCTAAAAAATTGAAATTTTTATATCAAAAACTTCTTTTGACCATATCTCCTAAACTAAGCGTCCTAGAGCGAAAAGGACGATAATTCGTGACCTCCCTCAAAAAATCGAAAAATCCACCCAAATCCTAAAAAAATTGAAATTTTTATATGAAAAACTTCTTTTGGTCATATCTCCTAAACTAAGCGTCCTAGAGCGAAAAGGACGATAATTCGTGACCACCCTCAAAAAATCGAAAAATTCACCCAAATCCTAAAAAAATTGAAATTTTTATATGAAAAACTTCTTTTGGCCATATCTCCTAAACTAAGCGTCCTAGAGCGAAAAGGGCTTTAATTCGTGACCACCCTCAAAAAAACGAAAAATCCACCCAAATCCTAAAAAAAATTGAAATCTTTATATGAAAAACTTCTTTTGGTCATATCTCCTAAACTAAGCGACCTAGAGCGAAAAGGACGATAATTCGTGAGCACCCCCGAAAAATCGAAAAATCCACCCAAATCCTAAAAAAATTGAAATTTTTATATGAAAAACTTCTTTTGGTCATATCTCCTAAACCAAGCGTCCTAGAGCGAAAAGGCCGATAATTCGTGACCACCCCCGAAAAATCGAAAAATCCACCTAAATCCTAAAAAAATTGAAATTTTTATATGAAAAACTTCTTTTGGCCATATCTCCTAAACTAAGCGTCCTAGAGCGAAAAGGGCTTTAATTCGTGACCACCCTCAAAAAAAGAAAAATCCACCCAAATCCTAAAAAAAATTGAAATTTTTATATGAAAAACTTCTTTTGGTCATATCTCCTAACTAAGCGTCCTAGAGCGTAAAGGACGATAATTCGTGACCACCCCCGAAAAATCGAAAAATCCACCCAAATCCAAAAAAAAATGAAATTTTTATATGAAAAACTTCGTTTGGCCATATCTCCTAAACTAAGCGTCCTAGAGCGAAAAGGGCTTTAATTCGTGACCACCCTCAAAAAAACGAAAAATCCACCCAAATCCTAAAAAAAATTGAAATTTTTATATGAAAAACTTCTTTTGGTCATATCTCCTAAACTAAGCGTCCTAGAGCGAAAAGGGCTTTAATTCGTGACCACCCTCAAAAAATCGAAAAATCCACCCAAATCCTAAAAAAATTGAAATTTTTATATGAAAAACTTCTTTTGGCCATATCTCCTAAACTAAGCGTCCTAGAGCGAAAAGGGCTTTAATTCGTGGCCACCCTCAAACAATCGAAAAATCCACACAAATCCTAAAAAAATTTAAATTTTTATATGAAAAACATCTTTTGGTCATATCTCCTAAACTAAGCGTCCTAGAGCGAAAAGGACGATAATTCGTGACCACCCCCGAAAAATCGAAAAATCCACCCAAATCCTAAAAAAATTTAAATTGAATTTGGGTGGACCACCCTCAAAAAATCGAAAAATCCAACCAAATCCTAAAAAAATTGAAATTTTTATATGAAAAACTTCTTTTGGCCATATCTCCTAAACTAAGCGTCCTAGAGCGAAAAGGACGATAATTCGTGACCACCCCCGAAAAATCGAAAAATCCACCTAAATCCTAAAAAAATTTAAATTTTTATATGAAAAACTTCTTTTGACCATATCTCCTAAACTAAGCGTCCTAGAGCGAAAAGGACGATAATTCGTGACCACCCTCAAAAAATCGAAAAATCCACCCAAATCCTAAAAAAATTGAAATTTTTATATGAAAAACTTCTTTTGGCCATATCTCCTAAACTAAGCGTCCTAGAGCGAAAAGGACGATAATTCGTGACCACCCTCAAAAAAATCGAAAAATCCACCCAAATCCTAAAAAAATGAAATTTTTATATGAAAAACTTCTTTTAGCCATATCTCCTAAACTAAGCGTCCTAGAGCGAAAAGGGCTTTAATTCGTGACCACCCTCAAAAAATCGAAAAATTCACCCAAATCCTAAAAAAATTGAAATTTTTATATGAAAAATTTCTTTTGGCCATATCTCCTAAACTAAGCGTCCTCGAGCGAAAAGGACGATAATTCGTGACCTCCCTCAAAAAATCGAAAAATCCACCCAAATCCTAAAAAAATTGAAATTTTTATATGAAAAACTTCTTTTGGTCATATCTCCTAAACTAAGCGTCCTAGAGCGAAAAATCCACCCAAATACTAAAAAATTGAAATTTTTATATGAAAAACTTCTTTTGGCCATATCTCCTAAACTAAGCGTCCTAGAGCGAAAAGGGCTTTAATTTGTGACCACCCTCAAAAAATCGAAAAATTCACTCAAATCCTAAAAAAAATCAAATTTTTATATGAAAAACTTCTTTTGGCCATATCTCCTAAACTAAGCGTCCTAGAGCGAAAAGGGCTTTAATTCGTGACCACCCTCAAAAAATCGAAAAATCCACCCAAATCCTAAAAAAATTGAAATTTTTATATCAAAAACTTCTTTTGGCCATATCTCCTAAACTAAGCGTCCTAGAGCGAAAAGGACGATAATTCGTGACCTCCCTCAAAAAATCGAAAAATCCACCCAAATCCTAAAAAAATTGAAATTTTTATATGAAAATCTTCTTTTGGCCATATCTCCCAAACTAAGCGTCCTAGAGCGAAAAGGGCTTTAATTCGTGACCACCCTCAAAAAAACGAAAAATCCACCCAAATCCTAAAAAAATTGAAATTTTTATATGAAAAACTTCTTTTGGCCATAGCTCCTAAACTAAACGTCCTAGAGCGAAAAGGACGATAATTCGTGACCACCCCCGAAAAATTGAAAAATCCACACAAATCCTAAAAAATTGAAATTTTTATATCAAAAACTTCTTTTGGCCATATCTCCTAAACTAAGCGTCCTAGAGCGAAAAGGACGATAATCCGTGACCTCCCTCAAAAAATCGAAAAATCCAACCAAATCCTAAAAAAATTGAAATTTTTATATGAAAAACTTCTTTTGGTCATATCTCCTAAACTAAGCGTCCTAGAGCGAAAAGGACGATAATTCGTGACCACCCTCAAAAAATCGAAAAATTCACCCAAATCCTAAAAAATTGAAATTTTTATATGAAAAACTTCTTATGGCCATATCTCCTAAACTAAGCGTCCTAGAGCGAAAAGGGCTTTAATTCGTGACCACCCTCAAAAAAACGAAAAATCCACCCAAATCCTAAAAAAAAATTGAAATTTTTATATGAAAAACTTCTTTTGGTCATATCTCCTAACTAAGCGTCCTAGAGCGTAAAGGACGATAATTCGTGACCACCCCCGAAAAATCGAAAAATCCACCCAAATCCAAAAAAAAAATGAAATTTTTATATGAAAAACTTCTTTTGGCCATATCTCCTAAACTAAGCGTCCTAGAGCGAAAAGGGCTTTAATTCGTGACCACCCTAAAAAAAAAACGAAAAATCCACCCAAATCCTAAAAAAAATTTAAATTTTGATATGAAAAACTTCTTTTGGTCATATCTCCTAACTAAGCGTCCTAGAGCGTAAAGGACGATAATTCGTGACCACCCACGAAAAATCGAAAAATCCACCCAAATCCAAAAAAAAAAAATTAAATTTTTATATGAAAAACTTCTTTTAGCCATATCTCCTAAACTAAGCGTCCTAGAGCGAAAAGGGCTTTAATTCGTGACCACCCTCAAAAAATCGAAAAATTCACCCAAATCCTAAAAAAAATGAAATTTTTATATGAAAAATTTCTTTTGGCCATATCTCCTAAACTAAGCGTCCTAGAGCGAAAAGGACGATAATTCGTGACCTCCCTCAAAAAATCGAAAAATCCACCCAAATGCTAAAAAAATTTAAATTTTTATATGAAAAACTTCTTTTGGCCATATCTCCTAAACTAAGCGTCCTAGAGCGAAAAGGACGATAATTCGTGACCACCCTCAAAAAATCGAAAAATCCACCCAAATCCTAAAAAAATTGAAATTTTTATATCAAAAACTTCTTTTGGCCATATCTCCTAAACTAAGCGTCCTAGCGCGAAAAGGACGATAATTCGTGACCTCCCTCAAAAAATAGAAAAATCCACCCAAATGCTAAAAAAAATGAAATTTTTATATGAAAAACTTCTTTTGGTCCTATCTCCTAAACTAAGCGTCCTAGAGCGAAAAGGACGATAATTCGTGACCACTCTCAAACAATCGAAAAATCCACCCAAATCCTAAAAAAATTGAAATTTTTATATGAAAAACTTCTTTTGGCCATATCTCCTAAACTAAGCGTCCTAGAGCGAAAAGGGCTTTAATTCGTGGCCACCCTCAAACAATCGAAAAATCCACCCAAATCCTAAATAAACTTAAATTTTTATATGAAAAACTTCTTTTGGTCATATCTCCTAAACTAAGCGTCCTAGAGCGAAAAGGACGATAATTCGTGACCACCCCCGAAAAATCGAAAAATCTACCCAAATCCTAAAAAAATTTAAATTTTTATATGAAAAACTTCTTTTGGCCATATCTCCTAAACTAAGCGTCCTAGAGCGAAAAGGACGATAATTGGTTACCACCCCCGAAAAATCGAAAAATCCACCCAAATCCTAAAAAAATTTAAATTTTTATATGAAAAACTTCTTTTGGTCATATCTCCTAAACTAAGCGTCCTAGAGCGAAAAGGACGATAATTCGTGACCAACCTCAAAAAATCGAAAAATCCACCCATATCCTAAAAAAATTGAAATTTTTATATGAAAAACTTCTTTTGGCCATATCTCCTAAACTAAGCGTCCTAGTGCGAAAAGGGCTTTAATTCGTGACCTCCCCCAAAAAATCGAAAAATCCACCCAAATCCTAAAAAATTGAAATTTTTATATGAAAAACTTCTTTTGGTCATATCTCCTAAACTAAGCGTCCTAGAGCGAAAAGGACAATTCGTGACCACCCTCAAACAATCGAAAAATCCACCCAAATCCTAAAAAAATTTAAATTTTTATATGAAAAACTCTTTTGGTCATATCTCCTAAACTAAGCGTCCTAGAGCGAAAAGGACGATAATTCGTGACCACCCTCAAAAAATCGAAAAATCCACCCAAATTCTAAAAAAATTGAAATTTTTATATGAAAAACTTCTTTTGGCCATATCTCCTAAACTAAGCGTCCTAGAGCGAAAAGGGCATTAATTCGTGGCCACCCTCAAACAATCGAAAAATCCACCCAAATCCTAAAAAAACTTAAATTTTTATATGAAAAACTTCTTTTGGTCATATCTCCTAAACTAAGCGTCGTAGAGCGAAAAGGACGATAATTCGTGACCACCCCCGAAAAATCGAAAAATCCACCCAAATCCTAAAAAAATTTAAATTTTTATATGAAAAACTTCTTTTGGCCATATCTCCTAAACTAAGCGTCCTAGAGCGAAAAGGACGATAATTCGTGACCACCCTCAAAAAATCGAAAAATCCACCCAAATCCTAAAAAATTGAAATTTTTATATGAAAAACTTCTTTTGGCCATATCTCCTAAACTAAGCGTCCTAGAGCGAAAAGGGCTTTAATTCGTGGCCACCCTCAAACAATCGAAAAATCCACCCAAATCCTAAAAAAAATTAAATTTTTATATGAAAAACTTCTTTTGGCCATATCTCCTAAACTAAGCGTCCTAGAGCGAAAAGGACGATAATTGGTGACCACCCTCAAAAAATCGAAAAATCCACCCAAATCCTAAAAAAATTGAAATTTTTATATGAAAAACTTCTTTTGGCCATATCTCCTAAACTAAGCGTCCTAGAGCGAAAAGGGATTTAATTCGTGACCCTCAAAAAATCGAAAAATCCACCCAAATCCTAAAAAAATTGAAATTTTTATATCAAAAACTTCTTTTGGCCATATCTCCTAAACTAAGCGTCCTAGAGCGAAAAGGGCTTTAATTCGTGGCCACCCCCGAAAAATCGAAAAATCCACCCAAATCCTAAAAAAATTTAAATTTTTATATGAAAAACTTCTTTTGGTCATATCTCCTAAACCAAGCGTCCTAGAGCGAAAAGGACGATAATTCGTGACCACCCTCAAAAAATCGAAAAATCCACCCATATCCTAAAAAAATTGAAATTTTTATATGAAAAACTTCTTTTGGTCATATCTCCTAAACTAAGCGTCCTAGTGCGAAAAGGGCTTTAATTCGTGACCACCCCCAAAAAATCGAAAAATCCACCCAAATCCTAAAAAATTGAAAATTTTATATGAAAAACTTCTTTTGGCCATATCTCCTAAACTAAGCGTCTTAGAGCGAAAAGGGCTTTAATTCGTGACCACCCTCAAAAAATCGAAAAATCCACCCAAATCCTAAAAAAATTGAAATTTTTATATCAAAAACTTCTTATGGTCATATCTCCTAAATTAAGCGTCCTACAGCGAAAAGGACGATAATTGGTGACCACCCTCAAAAAATCGAAAAATCCACCCAAATCCTAAAAAAAATTGAAATTTTTATATGAACAACTTCTTTTGGTCATATCTCCTAAACTAAGCGTCCTAGAGCGAAAAGGGCTTTAATTCGTGGCCACCCCCGAAAAATCGAAAAATCCACCCAAATCCTAAAAAAATTTAAATTTTTATATGAAAAACTTCTTTTGGTCATATCTCCTAAACCAAGCGTCCTAGAGCGAAAAGGACGATAATTCGTGACCACCCTCAAAAAATCGAAAAATCCACCCATATCCTAAAAAAATTGAAATTTTTATATGAAAAACTTCTTTTGGTCATATCTCCTAAACTAAGCGTCCTAGAGCGAAAAGGGCTTTAATTCGTGGCCACCCCCGAAAAATCGAAAAATCCACCCAAATCCTAAAAAAATTTAAATTTTTATATGAAAAACTTCTTTTGGTCATATCTCCTAAACCAAGCGTCCTAGAGCGAAAAGGACGATAATTCGTGACCACCCTCAAAAAATCGAAAAATCCACCCAAATCCTAAAAAAAATTGAAATTTTTATATGAACAACTTCTTTTGGCCATATCTCCTAAACTAAGCGTCCTAGAGCAAAAAGGGCTTTAATTCGTGACTCAAAAAATCGAAAAATCCACCCAAATCCTAAAAATTTTGAAATTTTTATATGAAAAACTTCTTGTGGCGATATCTCCTAAACTAAGCGTCCTAGAGCGAAAAAGACGATAATTCGTAACCACCCTTAAAAAATCGAAAAATCCACCCAAATACTTAAAAAATTGAAATTTTTATATGAAAAACTTCCTTTGGCCATATCTCCTAAACTAAGCGTCCTAGAGCGAAAAGGACGATAATTCGTAACCACCCTCAAAAAATCGAAAAATCCACCCAAATCCTAAAAAAAATGAAATTTTTATATGAAAAACATCTTTTGGTCATATCTCCTAAACTAAGCGTCCTAGAGCAAAAAGGGCTTTAATTCGTGACCACCCTCAAAAAATCGAAAAATCCACCCAAATCCTAAAAAATTGAAATTTTTATATGAAAATCTTCTTTTGGTCATATCTCCTAAACTAAGCGTCCTAGAGCAAAAAGGACGATAATTCGTAACCACCCTTAAAAAATCGAAAAATCCACCCAAATACTAAAAAATTGAAAATTTTATATGAAAAACTTCTTTTGGCCATATCTCCTAAACTAAGCGTCCTAGAGCAAAAAGGACGATAATTCGTAACCACCCTTAAAAAATCGAAAAATCCACCCAAATACTAAAAAATTGAAAATTTTATATGAAAAACTTCTTTTGGCCATATCTCCTAAACTAAGCGTCCTAGAGCGAAAAGGACGATAATTCGTAACCACCCTCAAAAAAATCGAAAAATCCACCCAAATCCTAAAAAAATTGAAATTTTTATATGAAAAACTTCTTTTGGTCATATCTCCTAAACTAAGCGTCCTAGAGCGAAAAGGACGATAATTCGTGACCACCCTCAAAAAATTAAAAAATCCACCCAAATCCTAAAAAAATTGAAATTTCTATATGAAAAACTTCTGTTGGCCATATCTCCTAAACTAAGCGTCCAAGAGCGAAAAGGGCTTTAATTCGGGACCACCCTCAAAAAATCAAAAAATCCACCCAAATCCTAAAAAAATTGAAATTTTTATATGAAACACTTCTTTTGGTCATATCTCCTAAACTAAGCGTCCTAGAGCGAAAATGACGATAATTCGTGACCACCCTCAAAAAATTGAAAAATCCACCCAAATGCTAAAAAAATTTAAATTTTTATATGAAAAACTTCTTTTGGCCATATCTCCTAAACTAAGCGTCCTAGAGCGAAAAGGACGATAATTCGTGACCACCCTCAAAAAATCGAAAAATCCACCCAAATCCTAAAAAAATTGAAATTTTTATATCAAAAACTTCTTTTGGCCATATCTCCTAAACTAAGCGTCCTAGCGCGAAAAGGACGATAATTCGTGACCTCCCTCAAAAAATAGAAAAATCCACCCAAATGCTAAAAAAAATGAAATTTTTATATGAAAAACTTCTTTTGGTCCTATCTCCTAAACTAAGCGTCCTAGAGCGAAAAGGACGATAATTCGTGACCACTCTCAAACAATCGAAAAATCCACCCAAATCCTAAAAAAATTGAAATTTTTATATGAAAAACTTCTTTTGGCCATATCTCCTAAACTAAGCGTCCTAGAGCGAAAAGGGCTTTAATTCGTGGCCACCCTCAAACAATCGAAAAATCCACCCAAATCCTAAATAAACTTAAATTTTTATATGAAAAACTTCTTTTGGTCATATCTCCTAAACTAAGCGTCCTAGAGCGAAAAGGACGATAATTCGTGACCACCCCCGAAAAATCGAAAAATCTACCCAAATCCTAAAAAAATTTAAATTTTTATATGAAAAACTTCTTTTGGCCATATCTCCTAAACTAAGCGTCCTAGAGCGAAAAGGACGATAATTGGTTACCACCCCCGAAAAATCGAAAAATCCACCCAAATCCTAAAAAAATTTAAATTTTTATATGAAAAACTTCTTTTGGTCATATCTCCTAAACTAAGCGTCCTAGAGCGAAAAGGACGATAATTCGTGACCAACCTCAAAAAATCGAAAAATCCACCCATATCCTAAAAAAATTGAAATTTTTATATGAAAAACTTCTTTTGGCCATATCTCCTAAACTAAGCGTCCTAGTGCGAAAAGGGCTTTAATTCGTGACCTCCCCCAAAAAATCGAAAAATCCACCCAAATCCTAAAAAAAATTGAAATTTTTATATGAAAAACTTCTTTTGGTCATATCTCCTAAACTAAGCGTCCTAGAGCGAAAAGGACAATTCGTGACCACCCTCAAACAATCGAAAAATCCACCCAAATCCTAAAAAAATTTAAATTTTTATATGAAAAACTCTTTTGGTCATATCTCCTAAACTAAGCGTCCTAGAGCGAAAAGGACGATAATTCGTGACCACCCTCAAAAAATCGAAAAATCCACCCAAATTCTAAAAAAATTGAAATTTTTATATGAAAAACTTCTTTTGGCCATATCTCCTAAACTAAGCGTCCTAGAGCGAAAAGGGCATTAATTCGTGGCCACCCTCAAACAATCGAAAAATCCACCCAAATCCTAAAAAAACTTAAATTTTTATATGAAAAACTTCTTTTGGTCATATCTCCTAAACTAAGCGTCGTAGAGCGAAAAGGACGATAATTCGTGACCACCCCCGAAAAATCGAAAAATCCACCCAAATCCTAAAAAAATTTAAATTTTTATATGAAAAACTTCTTTTGGCCATATCTCCTAAACTAAGCGTCCTAGAGCGAAAAGGACGATAATTCGTGACCACCCTCAAAAAATCGAAAAATCCACCCAAATCCTAAAAAAATTGAAATTTTTATATGAAAAACTTCTTTTGGCCATATCTCCTAAACTAAGCGTCCTAGAGCGAAAAGGGCTTTAATTCGTGGCCACCCTCAAACAATCGAAAAATCCACCCAAATCCTAAAAAAAATTAAATTTTTATATGAAAAACTTCTTTTGGCCATATCTCCTAAACTAAGCGTCCTAGAGCGAAAAGGACGATAATTCGTGACCACCCTCAAAAAATCGAAAAATCCACCCATATCCTAAAAAAATTGAAATTTTTATATGAAAAACTTCTTTTGGTCATATCTCCTAAACTAAGCGTCCTAGTGCGAAAAGGGCTTTAATTCGTGACCACCCCCAAAAAATCGAAAAATCCACCCAAATCCTAAAAAATTGAAAATTTTATATGAAAAACTTCTTTTGGCCATATCTCCTAAACTAAGCGTCTTAGAGCGAAAAGGGCTTTAATTCGTGACCACCCTCAAAAAATCGAAAAATCCACCCAAATCCTAAAAAAATTGAAATTTTTATATCAAAAACTTCTTATGGTCATATCTCCTAAATTAAGCGTCCTACAGCGAAAAGGACGATAATTGGTGACCACCCTCAAAAAATCGAAAAATCCACCCAAATCCTAAAAAAAATTGAAATTTTTATATGAACAACTTCTTTTGGTCATATCTCCTAAACTAAGCGTCCTAGAGCGAAAAGGGCTTTAATTCGTGGCCACCCCCGAAAAATCGAAAAATCCACCCAAATCCTAAAAAAATTTAAATTTTTATATGAAAAACTTCTTTTGGTCATATCTCCTAAACCAAGCGTCCTAGAGCGAAAAGGACGATAATTCGTGACCACCCTCAAAAAATCGAAAAATCCACCCATATCCTAAAAAAATTGAAATTTTTATATGAAAAACTTCTTTTGGTCATATCTCCTAAACTAAGCGTCCTAGAGCGAAAAGGGCTTTAATTCGTGGCCACCCCCGAAAAATCGAAAAATCCACCCAAATCCTAAAAAAAATTGAAATTTTTATATGAACAACTTCTTTTGGCCATATCTCCTAAACTAAGCGTCCTAGAGCAAAAAGGGCTTTAATTCGTGACTCAAAAAATCGAAAAATCCACCCAAATCCTAAAAATTTTGAAATTTTTATATGAAAAACTTCTTGTGGCGATATCTCCTAAACTAAGCGTCCTAGAGCGAAAAAGACGATAATTCGTAACCACCCTTAAAAAATCGAAAAATCCACCCAAATACTTAAAAAATTGAAATTTTTATATGAAAAACTTCCTTTGGCCATATCTCCTAAACTAAGCGTCCTAGAGCGAAAAGGACGATAATTCGTAACCACCCTCAAAAAATCGAAAAATCCACCCAAATCCTAAAAAAAATGAAATTTTTATATGAAAAACATCTTTTGGTCATATCTCCTAAACTAAGCGTCCTAGAGCAAAAAGGGCTTTAATTCGTGACCACCCTCAAAAAATCGAAAAATCCACCCAAATCCTAAAAAATTGAAATTTTTATATGAAAATCTTCTTTTGGTCATATCTCCTAAACTAAGCGTCCTAGAGCAAAAAGGACGATAATTCGTAACCACCCTTAAAAAATCGAAAAATCCACCCAAATACTAAAAAATTGAAAATTTTATATGAAAAACTTCTTTTGGCCATATCTCCTAAACTAAGCGTCCTAGAGCAAAAAGGACGATAATTCGTAACCACCCTTAAAAAATCGAAAAATCCACCCAAATACTAAAAAATTGAAAATTTTATATGAAAAACTTCTTTTGGCCATATCTCCTAAACTAAGCGTCCTAGAGCGAAAAGGACGATAATTCGTAACCACCCTCAAAAAAATCGAAAAATCCACCCAAATCCTAAAAAAATTGAAATTTTTATATGAAAACTTCTTTTGGTCATATCTCCTAAACTAAGCGTCCTAGAGCGAAAAGGACGATAATTCGTGACCACCCTCAAAAAATTAAAAAATCCACCCAAATCCTAAAAAAATTGAAATTTCTATATGAAACACTTCTTTTGGTCATATCTCCTAAACTAAGCGTCCTAGAGCGAAAATGACGATAATTCGTGACCACCCTCAAAAAATTGAAAAATCCACCCAAATGCTAAAAAAATTTAAATTTTTATATGAAAAACTTCTTTTGGCCATATCTCCTAAACTAAGCGTCCTAGAGCGAAAAGGACGATAATTCGTGACCACCCTCAAAAAATCGAAAAATCCACCCAAATCCTAAAAAAATTGAAATTTTTATATCAAAAACTTCTTTTGGCCATATCTCCTAAACTAAGCGTCCTAGCGCGAAAAGGACGATAATTCGTGACCTCCCTCAAAAAATAGAAAAATCCACCCAAATGCTAAAAAAAATGAAATTTTTATATGAAAAACTTCTTTTGGTCCTATCTCCTAAACTAAGCGTCCTAGAGCGAAAAGGACGATAATTCGTGACCACTCTCAAACAATCGAAAAATCCACCCAAATCCTAAAAAAATTGAAATTTTTATATGAAAAACTTCTTTTGGCCATATCTCCTAAACTAAGCGTCCTAGAGCGAAAAGGGCTTTAATTCGTGGCCACCCTCAAACAATCGAAAAATCCACCCAAATCCTAAATAAACTTAAATTTTTATATGAAAAACTTCTTTTGGTCATATCTCCTAAACTAAGCGTCCTAGAGCGAAAAGGACGATAATTCGTGACCACCCCCGAAAAATCGAAAAATCTACCCAAATCCTAAAAAAATTTAAATTTTTATATGAAAAACTTCTTTTGGCCATATCTCCTAAACTAAGCGTCCTAGAGCGAAAAGGACGATAATTGGTTACCACCCCCGAAAAATCGAAAAATCCACCCAAATCCTAAAAAAATTTAAATTTTTATATGAAAAACTTCTTTTGGTCATATCTCCTAAACTAAGCGTCCTAGAGCGAAAAGGACGATAATTCGTGACCAACCTCAAAAAATCGAAAAATCCACCCATATCCTAAAAAAATTGAAATTTTTATATGAAAAACTTCTTTTGGCCATATCTCCTAAACTAAGCGTCCTAGTGCGAAAAGGGCTTTAATTCGTGACCTCCCCCAAAAAATCGAAAAATCCACCCAAATCCTAAAAAATTGAAATTTTTATATGAAAAACTTCTTTTGGTCATATCTCCTAAACTAAGCGTCCTAGAGCGAAAAGGACAATTCGTGACCACCCTCAAACAATCGAAAAATCCACCCAAATCCTAAAAAAATTTAAATTTTTATATGAAAAACTCTTTTGGTCATATCTCCTAAACTAAGCGTCCTAGAGCGAAAAGGACGATAATTCGTGACCACCCTCAAAAAATCGAAAAATCCACCCAAATTCTAAAAAAATTGAAATTTTTATATGAAAAACTTCTTTTGGCCATATCTCCTAAACTAAGCGTCCTAGAGCGAAAAGGGCATTAATTCGTGGCCACCCTCAAACAATCGAAAAATCCACCCAAATCCTAAAAAAACTTAAATTTTTATATGAAAAACTTCTTTTGGTCATATCTCCTAAACTAAGCGTCGTAGAGCGAAAAGGACGATAATTCGTGACCACCCCCGAAAAATCGAAAAATCCACCCAAATCCTAAAAAAATTTAAATTTTTATATGAAAAACTTCTTTTGGCCATATCTCCTAAACTAAGCGTCCTAGAGCGAAAAGGACGATAATTCGTGACCACCCTCAAAAAATCGAAAAATCCACCCAAATCCTAAAAAAATTGAAATTTTTATATGAAAAACTTCTTTTGGCCATATCTCCTAAACTAAGCGTCCTAGAGCGAAAAGGGCTTTAATTCGTGGCCACCCTCAAACAATCGAAAAATCCACCCAAATCCTAAAAAAAATTAAATTTTTATATGAAAAACTTCTTTTGGCCATATCTCCTAAACTAAGCGTCCTAGAGCGAAAAGGACGATAATTCGTGACCACCCTCAAAAAATCGAAAAATCCACCCATATCCTAAAAAAATTGAAATTTTTATATGAAAAACTTCTTTTGGTCATATCTCCTAAACTAAGCGTCCTAGTGCGAAAAGGGCTTTAATTCGTGACCACCCCCAAAAAATCGAAAAATCCACCCAAATCCTAAAAAATTGAAAATTTTATATGAAAAACTTCTTTTGGCCATATCTCCTAAACTAAGCGTCTTAGAGCGAAAAGGGCTTTAATTCGTGACCACCCTCAAAAAATCGAAAAATCCACCCAAATCCTAAAAAAATTGAAATTTTTATATCAAAAACTTCTTATGGTCATATCTCCTAAATTAAGCGTCCTACAGCGAAAAGGACGATAATTGGTGACCACCCTCAAAAAATCGAAAAATCCACCCAAATCCTAAAAAAAATTGAAATTTTTATATGAACAACTTCTTTTGGTCATATCTCCTAAACTAAGCGTCCTAGAGCGAAAAGGGCTTTAATTCGTGGCCACCCCCGAAAAATCGAAAAATCCACCCAAATCCTAAAAAAATTTAAATTTTTATATGAAAAACTTCTTTTGGTCATATCTCCTAAACCAAGCGTACTAGAGCGAAAAGGACGATAATTCGTGACCACCCTCAAAAAATCGAAAAATCCACCCATATCCTAAAAAAATTGAAATTTTTATATGAAAAACTTCTTTTGGTCATATCTCCTAAACTAAGCGTCCTAGAGCGAAAAGGGCTTTAATTCGTGGCCACCCCCGAAAAATCGAAAAATCCACCCAAATCCTAAAAAAATTTAAATTTTTATATGAAAAACTTCTTTTGGTCATATCTCCTAAACCAAGCGTCCTAGAGCGAAAAGGACGATAATTCGTGACCACCCTCAAAAAATCGAAAAATCCACCCAAATCCTAAAAAAAATTGAAATTTTTATATGAACAACTTCTTTTGGCCATATCTCCTAAACTAAGCGTCCTAGAGCAAAAAGGGCTTTAATTCGTGACTCAAAAAATCGAAAAATCCACCCAAATCCTAAAAATTTTGAAATTTTTATATGAAAAACTTCTTGTGGCGATATCTCCTAAACTAAGCGTCCTAGAGCGAAAAAGACGATAATTCGTAACCACCCTTAAAAAATCGAAAAATCCACCCAAATACTTAAAAAATTGAAATTTTTATATGAAAAACTTCCTTTGGCCATATCTCCTAAACTAAGCGTCCTAGAGCGAAAAGGACGATAATTCGTAACCACCCTCAAAAAATCGAAAAATCCACCCAAATCCTAAAAAAAATGAAATTTTTATATGAAAAACATCTTTTGGTCATATCTCCTAAACTAAGCGTCCTAGAGCAAAAAGGGCTTTAATTCGTGACCACCCTCAAAAAATCGAAAAATCCACCCAAATCCTAAAAAATTGAAATTTTTATATGAAAATCTTCTTTTGGTCATATCTCCTAAACTAAGCGTCCTAGAGCAAAAAGGACGATAATTCGTAACCACCCTTAAAAAATCGAAAAATCCACCCAAATACTAAAAAATTGAAAATTTTATATGAAAAACTTCTTTTGGCCATATCTCCTAAACTAAGCGTCCTAGAGCAAAAAGGACGATAATTCGTAACCACCCTTAAAAAATCGAAAAATCCACCCAAATACTAAAAAATTGAAAATTTTATATGAAAAACTTCTTTTGGCCATATCTCCTAAACTAAGCGTCCTAGAGCGAAAAGGACGATAATTCGTAACCACCCTCAAAAAAATCGAAAAATCCACCCAAATCCTAAAAAAATTGAAATTTTTATATGAAAAACTTCTTTTGGTCATATCTCCTAAACTAAGCGTCCTAGAGCGAAAAGGACGATAATTCGTGACCACCCTCAAAAAATTAAAAAATCCACCCAAATCCTAAAAAAATTGAAATTTCTATATGAAAAACTTCTGTTGGCCATATCTCCTAAACTAAGCGTCCAAGAGCGAAAAGGGCTTTAATTCGGGACCACCCTCAAAAAATCAAAAAATCCACCCAAATCCTAAAAAAATTGAAATTTTTATATGAAACACTTCTTTTGGTCATATCTCCTAAACTAAGCGTCCTAGAGCGAAAATGACGATAATTCGTGACCACCCTCAAAAAATTGAAAAATCCACCCAAATGCTAAAAAAATTTAAATTTTTATATGAAAAACTTCTTTTGGCCATATCTCCTAAACTAAGCGTCCTAGAGCGAAAAGGACGATAATTCGTGACCACCCTCAAAAAATCGAAAAATCCACCCAAATCCTAAAAAAATTGAAATTTTTATATCAAAAACTTCTTTTGGCCATATCTCCTAAACTAAGCGTCCTAGCGCGAAAAGGACGATAATTCGTGACCTCCCTCAAAAAATAGAAAAATCCACCCAAATGCTAAAAAAAATGAAATTTTTATATGAAAAACTTCTTTTGGTCCTATCTCCTAAACTAAGCGTCCTAGAGCGAAAAGGACGATAATTCGTGACCACTCTCAAACAATCGAAAAATCCACCCAAATCCTAAAAAAATTGAAATTTTTATATGAAAAACTTCTTTTGGCCATATCTCCTAAACTAAGCGTCCTAGAGCGAAAAGGGCTTTAATTCGTGGCCACCCTCAAACAATCGAAAAATCCACCCAAATCCTAAATAAACTTAAATTTTTATATGAAAAACTTCTTTTGGTCATATCTCCTAAACTAAGCGTCCTAGAGCGAAAAGGACGATAATTCGTGACCACCCCCGAAAAATCGAAAAATCTACCCAAATCCTAAAAAAATTTAAATTTTTATATGAAAAACTTCTTTTGGCCATATCTCCTAAACTAAGCGTCCTAGAGCGAAAAGGACGATAATTGGTTACCACCCCCGAAAAATCGAAAAATCCACCCAAATCCTAAAAAAATTTAAATTTTTATATGAAAAACTTCTTTTGGTCATATCTCCTAAACTAAGCGTCCTAGAGCGAAAAGGACGATAATTCGTGACCAACCTCAAAAAATCGAAAAATCCACCCATATCCTAAAAAAATTGAAATTTTTATATGAAAAACTTCTTTTGGCCATATCTCCTAAACTAAGCGTCCTAGTGCGAAAAGGGCTTTAATTCGTGACCTCCCCCAAAAAATCGAAAAATCCACCCAAATCCTAAAAAATTGAAATTTTTATATGAAAAACTTCTTTTGGTCATATCTCCTAAACTAAGCGTCCTAGAGCGAAAAGGACAATTCGTGACCACCCTCAAACAATCGAAAAATCCACCCAAATCCCAATAAAAAAATTTAAATTTTTATATGAAAAACTCTTTTGGTCATATCTCCTAAACTAAGCGTCCTAGAGCGAAAAGGACGATAATTCGTGACCACCCTCAAAAAATCGAAAAATCCACCCAAATTCTAAAAAAATTTAAATTTTTATATGAAAAACTTCTTTTGGCCATATCTCCTAAACTAAGCGTCCTAGAGCGAAAAGGGCATTAATTCGTGGCCACCCTCAAACAATCGAAAAATCCACCCAAATCCTAAAAAAACTTAAATTTTTATATGAAAAACTTCTTTTGGTCATATCTCCTAAACTAAGCGTCGTAGAGCGAAAAGGACGATAATTCGTGACCACCCCCGAAAAATCGAAAAATCCACCCAAATCCTAAAAAAATTTAAATTTTTATATGAAAAACTTCTTTTGGCCATATCTCCTAAACTAAGCGTCCTAGAGCGAAAAGGACGATAATTCGTGACCACCCTCAAAAAATCGAAAAATCCACCCAAATCCTAAAAAAATTGAAATTTTTATATGAAAAACTTCTTTTGGCCATATCTCCTAAACTAAGCGTCCTAGAGCGAAAAGGGCTTTAATTCGTGGCCACCCTCAAACAATCGAAAAATCCACCCAAATCCTAAAAAAAATTTAATTTTTATATGAAAAACTTCTTTTGGCCATATCTCCTAAACTAAGCGTCCTAGAGCGAAAAGGACGATAATTGGTGACAACCCTCAAAAAATCGAAAAATCCACCCAAATCCTAAAAAAATTGAAATTTTTATATGAAAAACTTCTTTTGGCCATATCTCCTAAACTAAGCGTCCTAGAGCGAAAAGGGATTTAATTCGTGACCCTCAAAAAATCGAAAAATCCACCCAAATCCTAAAAAAATTGAAATTTTTATATCAAAAACTTCTTTTGGCCATATCTCCTAAACTAAGCGTCCTAGAGCGAAAAGGGCTTTAATTCGTGGCCACCCCCGAAAAATCGAAAAATCCACCCAAATCCTAAAAAAATTTAAATTTTTATATGAAAAACTTCTTTTGGTCATATCTCCTAAACCAAGCGTCCTAGAGCGAAAAGGACGATAATTCGTGACCACCCTCAAAAAATCGAAAAATCCACCCATATCCTAAAAAAATTGAAATTTTTATATGAAAAACTTCTTTTGGTCATATCTCCTAAACTAAGCGTCCTAGTGCGAAAAGGGCTTTAATTCGTGACCACCCCCAAAAAATCGAAAAATCCACCCAAATCCTAAAAAATTGAAAATTTTATATGAAAAACTTCTTTTGGCCATATCTCCTAAACTAAGCGTCTTAGAGCGAAAAGGGCTTTAATTCGTGACCACCCTCAAAAAATCGAAAAATCCACCCAAATCCTAAAAAAATTGAAATTTTTATATCAAAAACTTCTTATGGTCATATCTCCTAAATTAAGCGTCCTACAGCGAAAAGGACGATAATTGGTGACCACCCTCAAAAAATGGAAAAATCCTAAAAAAATTGAAATTTTTATATGAAAAACTTCTTTTGGCCATAGCTCCTAAACTAAGCGTCCTAGAGCGAAAAGGACGATAATTCGTGACCACCCTCAAAAAATCGAAAAATCCACCCAAATCCTAAAAAAATTTAAATTTTTATATGAAAAACTTCTTTTGGCCATATCTCCTAAACTAACCGTCCTAGAGCGAAAAGGACGATAATTCGTGACCACCCTCAAAAAATCGAAAAATCCACCCAAATCCTAAAAAAAATGAAATTTTTATATGAAAAACTTCTTTTAGCCATATCTCCTAAACTAAGCGTCCTAGAGCGAAAAGGGCTTTAATTCGTGACCACCCTCACAAAATCGAAAAATCCACCCAAATCCTAAAAAAATTGAAATTTTTATATGAAAACCTTCTTTTGGCCATATATCCTAAACTAAGCGTCCTAGAGCGAAAAGGGCTTTAATTCGTGACCACCCCCAAAAAATCGAAAAATCCACCCAAATCCTAAAAAAAATTGAAATTTTATGAAAAACTTCTTTTGGCCATATCTCCTAAACTAAGCGTCCTAGTGCGAAAAGGGCTTTATTTCGTGACCACCCTCAAAAAATCGAAAAATCCGCCCAAATACTAAAAAAATTGAAATTTTTATATGAAAAACTTCTTTTGTCCATATCTCCTAAACTAAGCGTCCTAGAGCGAAAAGGACGATAATTCGTAACCAACCTCAAAAATTCGAAAAATCCACCCAAATCCTAAAAAAATTGAAATTTTTATATGAAAAACTTCTTTTGGTCATATCTCCTAAACTAAGCGTCCTAGAGCGAAAAGGACGATAATTCGTAACCACCCCTAAAAATCGAAAAATCCACCCAAATCCTAAAAAAATTGAAATTTTTATATGAAAAACTTCTTTTGGCCATATCTCCTAAACTAAGCGTCCTAGAGCAAAAAGGGCTTTAATTCGTGACCGCCCTCAAAAAATCGAAAAATCCACCCAAATCCTAAAAAAAATCAAATTTGTATATGAAAAACTTCTCTTGGCCATATCTCCTAAACTAAGCGTCCTAGAGCGAAAAGGGCTTTAATTCGTGACCACCCTCAAAAAATCGAAAAATCCACCCAAATCCTAAAAAAATTGAAATTTTTATATGAAAAACTTCTTTTGGCCATATCTCCTAAACTAAGCGTCCTAGGGCGAAAAGGGCTTTAATTCGTGACCACCCTCAAAAAATCGAAAAATCCACCCAAATCCTAAAAAAATTGAAATTTTTATATCAAAATCTTCTTTTGGTCATATCTCCTAAACTAAGCGTCCTAGAGCGAAAAGGACGATAATTCGTGACCTCCCTCAAAAAATCGAAAAATCCACCCAAATCCTAAAAAAAATTGAAATTTTTATATGAAAAACTTCTTTTGGCCATATCTCCCAAACTAAGCGTCCTAGAGCGAATAGGGCTTTAATTCGTGGCCACCCTCAAAAAATCGAAAAATCCACCCAAATCTTAAAAATATTGAAATTTTTATATGAAAAACTTCTTTGGGTCATATCTCCTAAACTAAGCGTCCTAGAGCGCAAAGGACGATAATTCGTGACCACCCTCAAAAAATCGAAAAATCCACCCAACTCCTAAAAAAATTTAAATTTTTATATGAAAAACTTCTTTTGGTCATATCTCCTAAACTAAGCGTCCTAGAGCGAAAAGGACGATAATTCGTGACCACCCTCAAAAAATCGAAAAATCCACCCAAATCCTAAAAAAATTGAAATTTTTATATGAAAAACTTCTTTTGGCCATATCTCCTAAACTAAGCGTCCTAGAGCGAAAAGGACGATAATTCGTGACCAACCCCGAAAAATCCACCCAAATCCTAAAAAAATTGAAATTTTTATATGAAAAACTTCCTTTGGCCATATCTCCTAAACTAAGCGTCCTAAAGCGAAAAGGACGATAATTCGTGACCACCCTCAAAAAATCGAAAAATCCACCCAAATCCTAAAAAAATTGAAATTTTTATATGAAAAACTTCTTTTGGCCATATCTCCTAAACTAAGCGTCCTAGAGCGAAAAGGACGATAATTCGTGACCACCCTCAAAAAATCGAAAAATCCTAAAAAAAATGAAATTTTTATATGAAAAACTTCTTTTGGCCATATCTCCTAAACTAAGCGTCCTAGAGCGAAAAGGACGATAATTCGTGACCACCCTCAAAAAATCGAAAAATCCACCCAAATCCTAAAAAAATGAAATTTTTATATGAAAAACTTCTTTTGGCCATATCTCCGGAACTAAGCGTCCTAGAGCGAAAAGGACGATAATTCGTGACCACCCTCAAAAAATCGAAAAATCCACCCAAATCCTAAAAAAAATGAAATTTTTATATGAAAAACTTCTTTTAGCCATATCTCCTAAACTAAGCGTCCTAGAGCGAAAAGGGCTTTAATTCGTGACCACCCTCAAAAAATCGAAAAATTCACCCAAATCATAAAAAAATTGAAATTTTTATATGAAAATTTTCTTTTGGCCATATCTCCTAAACTAAGCGTCCTAGAGCGAAAAGGGCTTTAATTCGTGACCACCCTCAAAAAATCGAAAAATCCACCCAATAGCTAAAAAAATTTAAATTTGTATATGAAAAACTTCTTTTGGCCATATCTCCTAAACTAAGCGTCCTAGAGCGAAAAGGACGATAATTCGTGACCACCCTCAAAAAATCGAAAAATCCACCCAAATCCTAAAAAATTGAAATGTTTATATGAAAAACTTCTTTTGGCCATATCTCCTAAACTAAGCGTCCTAGAGCGAAAAGGACGATAATTCGTAACCACCCTCAAAAAATCGAAAAATCCACCAAAATCCTAAAAAAATTGAAATTTTTATATGAAAAACTTCTTTTGGTCATATCTCCTAAACTAAGCGTCCAAGAGCGAAAAGGACGATAATTCGTGACCACCCCCGAAAAATCCACCCAAATCCTAAAAAAATTGAAATTTTTATATGGAAAACTTCTTTTGGCCATATCCCCGAAAAATCCACCCAAATCCTAAAAAAATTGACATTTTTATATGAAAAACTTCTTTTGGCCATATCTCCTAAACTAAGCGTCCTAGAGCGAAAAGGACGATAATTCGTGACCACCCTCACAAAATCGAAAAATCCACCCAAATCCTAAAAAAATTGAAATCCTAAAAAAATTGAAATTTTTATATGAAAAACTTCTTTTGGTCATATCTCCTAAACTAAGCGTCCTAGAGCGAAAAGGACGATAATTCGTGACCACCCCCGAAAAATCCACCCAAATCCTAAAAAATTCGAAATTTTTATATGAAAAACTTCTTTTGGCCATATCTCCTAAAGTAAGCGTCCTAGAGCGAAAAGGACGATAATTCGTGACCACCCCCGAAAAATCCACCCAAATCCTAAAAAATTCGAAATTTTTATATGAAAAACTTCTTTTGGCCATATCTCCTAAACTAAGCGTCCTAGAGCGAAAAGGACGATAATTCGTGACCACCCTCAAAAAATCGCAAAATCCACCCAAATCCTAAAAAAATTGAAATTTTTATATGAAAAACTTCTTTTGGTCATATCTCCTAAACTAAGCGTCCTAGAGCGAAAAGGACGATAATTCGTGACCACCCCCGAAAAATCGAAAATTCCACCCAAATCCTAAAAAAATTGAAATTTTTATATGAAAAACTTCTTTTGGCCATATCTCCTAAACTAAGCGTCCTAGAGCGAAAAGGACGATAATTCGTGACCACCCTCAAAAAATCGAAAAATCCACCCAAATCCTAAAAAAATTGAAATTTTTATATGAAAAACTTCTTTTGGCCATATCTCCTAAACTAAGCGTCCTAGAGCGAAAAGGACGATAATTCGTGACCACCCTCAAAAAATCGAAAAATCCACCCAAATCCTAAAAAAATTGAAATTTTTATATGAAAAACTTCTTTTGGTCATATCTCCTAAACTAAGCGTCCTAGAGCGAAAAGGACGATAATTCGTGACCACCCTCAAAAAATCGAAAAATCCTAAAAAAAATGAAATTTTTATATGAAAAACTTCTTTTGGCCATATCTCCTAAACTAAGCGTCCTAGAGCGAAAAGGACGATAATTCGTAACCACCCTCAAAAAATCGAAAAATCCACCCAAATCCTAAAAAAATGAAATTTTTATATGAAAAACTTCTTTTGGCCATATCTCCAGAACTAAGCGTCCTAGAGCGAAAAGGACGATAATTCGTGACCACCCTCAAAAAATCGAAAAATCCACCCAAATCCTAAAAAAAATGAAATTTTTATATGAAAAACTTCTTTTAGCCATATCTCCTAAACTAAGTGTCCTAGAGCGAAAAGGGCTTTAATTCGTGACCACCCTCAAAAAATCGGAAAATTCACCCAAATCCTAAAAAAATTGAAATTTTTATATGAAAAATTTCTTTTGGCCATATCTCCTAAACTAAGCGTCCTAGAGCGAAAAGGGCTTTAATTCGTGACCACCCTCAAAAAATCGAAAAATCCACCCAAATCCTAAAAAAATTGACATTTTTATATGAAAAACTTCTTTTGGCCATATCTCCTAAACTAAGCGTCCTAGAGCGAAAAGGACGATAATTCGTGACCACCCTCACAAAATCGAAAAATCCACCCAAATCCTAAAAAAATTGAAATTTTTATATGAAAAACTTCTTTTGGTCATATCTCCTAAACTAAGCGTCCTAGAGCGAAAAGGACGATAATTCGTGACCACCCCCGAAAAATCCACCCAAATCCTAAAAAATTCGAAATTTTTATATGAAAAACTTCTTTTGGCCATATCTCCTAAAGTAAGCGTCCTAGAGCGAAAAGGACGATAATTCGTGACCACCCTCAAAAAATCGAAAAATCCACCCAAATCCTAAAAAAATTGAAATCCTAAAAAAATTGAAATTTTTATATGAAAAACTTCTTTTGGTCATATCTCCTAAACTAAGCGTCCTAGAGCGAAAAGGACGATAATTCGTGACCACCCCCGAAAAATCCACCCAAAGCCTAAAAAAATTGAAATTTTTATATGAAAAACTTCTTTTGGCCATATCTCCTAAACTAAGCGTCCTAGAGCGAAAAGGACGATAATTCGTGACCACCCTCAAAAAATCGCAAAATCCACCCAAATCCTAAAAAAATTGAAATTTTTATATGAAAAACTTCTTTTGGTCATATCTCCTAAACTAAGCGTCCTAGAGCGAAAAGGACGATAATTCGTGACCACCCCCGAAAAATCGAAAATTCCACCCAAATCCTAAAAAAATTTAAATTTTTATATGAAAAACTTCTTTTGGCCATATCTCCTAAACTAAGCGTCCTAGAGCGAAAAGGACGATAATTGGTGACCACCCTCAAAAAATCGAAAAATCCACCCAAATCCTAAAAAAATTGAAATTTTTATATGAAAAACTTCTTTTGGGCATATCTCCTAAACTAAGCGTCCTAGAGGGAAAAGGGCTTTAATTCGTGACCCTCAAAAAATCAAAAAATCCACCCAAATCCTAAAAAAATTGAAATTTTTATATGAAAAACTTCTTTTGGCCATATCTCCTAAACTAAGCGTCCTAGAGCGAAAAGGGCCTTAATTCGTGACCACCCTCAAAAAAACGAAAAATCCACCCAAATACTAAAAAAATTGAAATTTTTATATGAAAAACTTCTTTTGGTCATATCTCCTAAACTAAGCGTCCTAGAGCGAAAAGGACGATAATTCGTAACCACCCCCGAAAAATCGAAAAATCCACCCAAATCCTAAAAAAATTGAAATTTTTATATCAAAAACTTCTTTTGGCCATATCTCCTAAACTAAGCGTCCTAGAGCGAAAAGGGCTTTAATTCGTGGCCACCCCCGAAAAATCGAAAAATCCACCCAAATCCTAAAAAAATTGAAATTTTTATATGAAAAACTTCTTTTGGCCATATCTCCTAAACTAAGCGTCCTAGTGCGAAAAGAGCTTTAATTCGTGACCACCCCCAAAAAATCGAAAAATCCACCCAAATCCTAAAAAAATTGAAATTTTTATATGAAAAACTTCTTTTGGCCATATCTCCTAAACTAAGCGTCCTAGAGCGAAAAGGGCTTTAATTCGTGACCACCCTCAAAAAATCGAAAAATCCACCCAAATCCTAAAAAAATTGAAATTTTTATATGAAAAACTTCTTATGGTCATATCTCCTAAATTAAGCGTCCTAGAGCGAAAAGGACGATAATTGGTGACCACCCCCAAAAAATCGAAAAATCCTAAAAAAATTGAAATTTTTATATGAAAACCTTCTTTTGGCCATAGCTCCTAAACTAAGCGTCCTAGAGCGAAAAGGACGATAATTCGTGACCACCCTCAAAAAATCGAAAAATCCACCCAAATCCTAAAAAAATTTAAATTTTTATATGAAAAACTTCTTTTGGCCATATCTCCTAAACTAAGCGTCCTAGAGCGAAAAGGACGATAATTCGTGACCACCCTCAAAAAATCGAAAAATCCACCCAAATCCTAAAAAAAATTAAATTTTTATATGAAAAACTTCTTTTAGCCATATCTCCAAAACTAAGCGTCCTAGAGCGAAAAGGGCATTAATTCGTGACCACCCTCAAAAAATCGAAAAATTCGCCCAAATCCTAAAAAAATTGAAATTTTTATATGAAAAATTTCTTTTGGCCATATCTCCTAAACTAAGCGTCCTAGAGCGAAAAGGACGATAATTCGTGACCTCCCTCAAAAAATCGAAAAATCCACCCAAATGCTAAAAAAATTGAAATTTTTATATGAAAAACTTCTTTTGGCCATATCTCCTAAACTAAGCGTCCTAGAGCGAAAAGGACGATAATTCGTGACCACCCTCAAAAAATCGAAAAATACAACCAAATCCTAAATAAATTGAAATTTTTATATGAAAAACTTCTTTTGGTCATATCTCCTAAACGAAGCGTCCTAGAGCGAAAAGGACGATAATTCGTGACCACCCTCAAAAAATCGAAAAATCCACCAAAATCCTAAAAAAATTGAAATTTTTATATGTAAAACTTCTTTTGGCTATATCTCCTAAACTAAGCGTCCTAGAGCGAAAAGGACGATAACTCGTAACCACCCTCAAAAAATCGAAAAATCCACCCAAATCCTAAAAAATTGAAATTTTTATATGAAAAACTTCTTTTGGTCATATCTCCTAAACTAAGCGTCCTAGAGCGAAAAGGACGATAATTCGTGACCACCCCCGAAAAATCCACCCAAATCCTAAAAAAATCGAAATTTTTATATGAAAAACTTCTTTTGGTCATATCTCCTAAAGTAAGCGTCCTAGAGCGAAAAGGACGATAATTCGTGACCACCCTCAAAAAATCGAAAAATCCACCCAAATCCTAAAAAAATTGAAATCCTAAAAAAATTGAAATTTTTATATGAAAAACTTCTTTTGGTCATATCTCCTAAACTAAGCGTCCTAGAGCGAAAAGGACGATAATTCGTGACCACCCCCGAAAAATCCACCCAAATCCTAAAAAAATTGAAATTTTTATATGAAAAACTTCTTTTGGCCATATCACCTAAACTAAGCGTCCTAGAGCGAAAAGGACGATAATTCGTGACCACCCTCAAAAAATCGAAAAATCCACCCAAATCCTAAAAAAATTGAAATTTTTATATGAAAAACTTCTTTTGGTCATATCTCCTAAACTAAGCGTCCTAGAGCGAAAATGACGATAATTCGTGACCACCCTCAAAAAATCGAAAAATCCACCCAAATCCTAAAAAAATTGAAATTTTTATATGAAAACCTTCTTTTGGCCATATTTCCTAAACTAAGGGTCCTAGAGCGAAAAGGACGATAATTCGTGACCACCCCCGAAAAATCGAAAAATCCACCCAAATCCTAAAAAAATTGAAATTTTTATATGAAAAACTTCTTTTGGCCATATCTCCTAAACTTAGCGTCCTAGAGCGAAAAGGACGATAATTCGTGACCACCCTCAAAAATCGAAAAATCCACCCAAATCCTAAAAAAATTGAAATTTTTATATGAAAAACTTCTTTTGGCCATATCCCCTGAACTAAGCGTCCTAGAGCGAAAAGGACGATAATTCGTGACCACCCTCAAAAAATCGAAAAATCCACCCAAATCCTAAAAAAATTGAAATTTTTATATGAAAACCTTCTTTTGGGCATATCTCCTAAACTAAGCGTCCTAGAGCGAAAAGGGCTTTAATTCGTGACCACCCCCAAAAAATCGAAAAATCCACCCAAATCCTAAAAAAAATTGAAATTTTATGAAAAACTTCTTTTGGCCATATCTCCTAAACTAAGCGTCCTAGTGCGAAAAGGGCTTTATTTCGTGACCACCCTCAAAAAATCGAAAAATCCACCCAAATACTAAAAAAATTGAAATTTTTATATGAAAAACTTCTTTTGTCCATATCTCCTAAACTAAGCGTCCTAGAGCGAAAAGGACGATAATTCGTAACCACCCTCAAAAAATCGAAAAATCCACCCAAATCCTAAAAAAATTGAAATTTTTATATGAAAAACTTCTTTTGGTCATATCTCCTAAACTAAGCGTCCTAGAGCGAAAAGGACGATAATTCGTAACCACCCCTAAAAATCGAAAAATCCACCCAAATCCTAAAAGAATTGAAATTTTTATATGAAAAACTTCTTTTGGCCATATCTCCTAAACTAAGCGTCCTAGAGCAAAAAGGGCTTTAATTCGTGACCACCCTCAAAAAATCGAAAAATCCACCCAAATCCTAAAAAAAATCAAATTTGTATATGAAAAACTTCTTTTGGCCATATCTCCTAAACTAAGCGTCCTAGAGCGAAAAGGGCTTTAATTCGTGACCACCCTCAAAAAATCGAAAAATCCACCCAAATCCTAAAAAAATTGAAATTTTTATATGAAAAACTTCTTTTGGCCATATCTCCTAAACTAAGCGTCCTAGAGCGAAAAGGGCTTTAATTCGTGACCACCCTCAAAAAATCGAAAAATCCACCCAAATCCTAAAAAAATTGAAATTTTTATATCAAAAACTTCTTTTGGTCATATCTCCTAAACTAAGCGTCCTAGAGCGAAAAGGACGATAATTCGTGACCTCCCTCAAAAAATCGAAAAATCCACCCAAATCCTAAAAGAATTGAAATTTTTATATGAAAAACTTCTTTTGGTCATATCTCCTAAACTAAGCGTCCTAGAGCGAAAAGGACGATAATTCGTGACCACCCTCAAAAAATCGAAAAATCCACCCAAATCCTAAAAAAATTGAAATTTTTATATGAAAAACTTCTTTTGGTCATATCTCCTAAACTAAGCGTCCTAGAGCGAAAAGGACGATAATTCGTGACCACCCTCAAAAAATCCACCCAAATCCTAAAAAAATTGAAATTTTTATATGAAAAACTTCTTTTGGTCATATCTCCTAAACTAAGCGTCCAAGAGCGAAAAGGACGATAATTCGTGACCACCCCCGAAAAATCCACCCAAATCCTAAAAAAATTGAAATTTTTATATGGAAAACTTCTTTGGCCATATCCCCGAAAAATCCACCCAAATCCTAAAAAAATTGAAATTTTTATATGAAAAACTTCTTTTGGCCATATCTCCTAAACTAAGCGTCCTAGAGCGAAAAGGACGATAATTCGTAACCACCCTCAAAAAATCGAAAAATCCACCCAAATCCTAAAAAAATTGAAATTTTTATATGAAAAATTTCTTTTGGTCATATCTCCTAAACTAAGCGTCCAAGAGCGAAAAGGACGATAATTCGTGACCACCCCCGAAAAATCCACCCAAATCCTAAAAAAATTGAAATTTTTATATGGAAAACTTCTTTTGGCCATATCCCCGAAAAATCCACCCAAATCCTAAAAAAAATTGAAATTTTTATATGAAAAACTTCTTTTGGCCATATCTCCTAAACTAAGCGTCCTAGAGCGAAAAGGACGATAATTCGTGACCACCCTCACAAAATCGAAAAATCCACCCAAATCCTAAAAAAATTGAAATTTTTATATGAAAAACTTCTTTTGGTCATATCTCCTAAACTAAGCGTCCTAGAGCGAAAAGGACGATAATTCGTGACCACCTCAAAAAATCGAAAAATCCTAAAAAAATTGAAATTTTTATATGAAAAACTTCTTTTGGCCATATCTCCTAAACTAAGCGTCCTAGAGCGAAAAGGACGATAATTCGTGACCACCCTCAAAAAATCGAAAAATCCACCCAAATCCTAAAAAAATTTAAATTTTTATATGAAAAACTTCTTTTGGCCATATCTCCGGAACTAAGCGTCCTAGAGCGAAAAGGACGATAATTCGTGCAAAAAATCGAAATATCCACCCAAATCCTAAAAAAAATCAAATTTGTATATGAAAAACTTCTTTTGGCCATATCTCCTAAACTAAGCGTCCTAGAGCGAAAAGGGCTTTAATTCGTGACCACCCTCAAAAAATCGAAAAATCCACCCAAATCCTAAAAAAATTGAAATTTTTATATGAAAAACTTCTTTTGGCCATATCTCCTAAACTAAGCGTCCTAGAGCGAAAAGGGCTTTAATTCGTGACAACCCTCAAAAAATCGAAAAATCCACCCAAATCCTAAAAAAATTGAAATTTTTATATGAAAAACTTCTTTGGGTCATATCTCCTAAACTAAGCGTCCTAGAGCGAAAAGGACGATAATTCGTGACCACCCTCAAAAAATCGAAAAATCCACCCAACTCCTAAAAAAATTGAAATTTTTATATGAAAAACTTCTTTTGGCCATATCACCTAAACTAAGCGTCCTAGAGCGAAAAGGACGATAATTCGTGACCACCCTCAAAAAATCGAAAAATCCACCCAAATCCTAAAAAAATTGAAATTTTTATATGAAAAACTTCTTTTGGTCATATCTCCTAAACTAAGCGTCCTAGAGCGAAAAGGACGATAATTCGTGACCACCCTCAAAAAATCGAAAAATCCACCCAAATCCTAAAAAAATTGAAATTTTTATATGAAAACCTTCTTTTGGCCATATTTCCTAAACTAAGGGTCCTAGAGCGAAAAGGACGATAATTCGTGACCACCCCCGAAAAATCGAAAAATCCACCCAAATCCTAAAAAAATTGAAATTTTTATATGAAAAACTTCTTTTGGCCATATCTCCTAAACTTAGCGTCCTAGAGCGAAAAGGGCTTTAATTCGTGACCACCCTCAAAAAATCGAAAAATCCACCCAAATCCTAAACAAATTGAAATTTTTATATGAAAAACTTCTTTTGGCCATATCCCCTGAACTAAGAGTCCTAGAGCGAAAAGGACGATAATTCGTGACCACCCTCAAAAAATCGAAAAATCCACCCAAATCCTAAAAAAATTGAAATTTTTATGTGAAAACCTTCTTTTGGCCATATCTCCTAAACTAAGCGTCCTAGAGCGAAAAGGGCTTTAATTCGTGACCACCCCCAAAAAATCGAAAAATCCACCCAAATCCTAAAAAAAATTGAAATTTTATGAAAAACTTCTTTTGGCCATATCTCCTAAACTAAGCGTCCTAATGCGAAAAGGGCTTTATTTCGTGACCACCCTCAAAAAATCGAAAAATCCACCCAAATACTAAAAAAATTGAAATTTTTATATGAAAAACTTCTTTTGTCCATATCTCCTAAACTAAGCGTCCTAGAGCGAAAAGGACGATAATTCGTGACCACCCTCAAAAAATCGAAAAATCCACCCAAATCCTAAAAAAATTGAAATTTTTATATGAAAAACTTCTTTTGGTCATATCTCCTAAACTAAGCGTCCAAGAGCGAAAAGGACGATAATTCGTGACCACCCCCGAAAAATCCACCCAAATCCTAAAAAAATTGAAATTTTTATATGGAAAACTTCTTTGGCCATATCCCCGAAAAATCCACCCAAATCCTAAAAAAATTGAAATTTTTATATGAAAAACTTCTTTTGGCCATATCTCCTAAACTAAGCGTCCTAGAGCGAAAAGGACGATAATTCGTAACCACCCTCAAAAAATCGAAAAATCCACCCAAATCCTAAAAAAATTGAAATTTTTATATGAAAAATTTCTTTTGGTCATATCTCCTAAACTAAGCGTCCAAGAGCGAAAAGGACGATAATTCGTGACCACCCCCGAAAAATCCACCCAAATCCTAAAAAAATTGAAATTTTTATATGGAAAACTTCTTTTGGCCATATCCCCGAAAAATCCACCCAAATCCTAAAAAAATTGAAATTTTTATATGAAAATCTTCTTTTGGCCATATCTCCTAAACTAAGCGTCCTAGAGCGAAAAGGACGATAATTCGTGACCACCCTCACAAAATCGAAAAATCCACCCAAATCCTAAAAAAATTGAAATTTTTATATGAAAAACTTCTTTTGGTCATATCTCCTAAACTAAGCGTCCTAGAGCGAAAAGGACGATAATTCGTGACCACCCTCAAAAAATCGAAAAATCCACCCAAATCCTAAAAAAATTGAAATTTTTATATGAAAAACTTCTTTTGGCCATATCTCCTAAACTAAGCGTCCTAGAGCGAAAAGGACGATAATTCGTGACCACCCTCAAAAAATCGAAAAATCCACCCAAATCCTAAAAAAAATTTAAATTTTTATATGAAAAACTTCTTTTGGCCATATCCCCGGAACTAAGCGTCCTAGAGCGAAAAGGACGATAATTCGTGCAAAAAATGGAAAAATCCACCCAAATCCTAAAAAAAATCAAATTTGTATATGAAAAACTTCTTTTGGCCATATCTCCTAAACTAAGCGTCCTAGAGCGAAAAGGGCTTTAATTCGTGACCACCCTCAAAAAATCGAAAAATCCACCCAAATCCTAAAAAAATTGAAATTTTTATATGAAAAACTTCTTTTGGGCATATCTCCTAAACTAAGCGTCCTAGAGCGAAAAGGGCTTTAATTCGTGACCACCCTCAAAAAATCGAAAAATCCACCCAAATCCTAAAAAAATTGAAATTTTTATATATGAAAAACTTCTTTGGGTCATATCTCCTAAACTAAGCGTCCTAGAGCGAAAAGGGCTTTAATTCGTGACCACCCTCAAAAAATCGAAAAATCCACCCAAATCCTAAAAAAATTGAAATTTTTATATGAAAAACTTCTTTTGGCCATATCCCCTAAACTAAGCGTCCTAGAGCGAAAAGGACGATAATTCGTGACCAACCCCGAAAAATCCACCCAAATCCTAAAAAAATTGAAATTTTTATATGAAAAACTTCTTTTGGCCATATCTCCTAAACTAAGCGTCCTAGAGCGAAAAGGACGATAATTCGTGACCACCCTCAAAAAATCGAAAAATCCACCCAAATCCTAAAAAATTGAAATGTTTATATGAAAAACTTCTTTTGGCCATATCTCCTAAACGAAGCGTCCTAGAGCGAAAAGGGCTTTAATTCGTGACCACCCTCAAAAAATCGTAAAATCCACCCAAATCCTAAAACAATTGAAATTTTTATATGAAAAACTTCTTTTGGCCATATCTCCTAAACTAAGCGCCCTAGAGCGAAAAGGACGATAATTCGTAACCACCCTCAAAAAATCGAAAAATCCACCCAAATCCTAAAAAAATTTAAATTTTTATATGAAAAACTTCTTTGGGTCATATCTCCTAAACTAAGCGTCCAAGAGCGAAAAGGACGATAATTCGTGACCACCCCCGAAAAATCCACCCAAATCCTAAAAAAATTGAAATTTTTATATGGAAAACTTCTTTTGGCCATATCCCCGAAAAATCCACCCAAATCCTAAAAAAACTGAAATTTTTATATGAAAAACTTCTTTTGGCCATATCTCCTAAACTAAGCGTCCTAGAGCGAAAAGGACGATAATTCGTGACCACCCTCACAAAATCGAAAAATCCACCCAAATCCTAAAAAAATTGAAATTTTTATATGAAAAACTTCTTTTGGCCATATCTCCTAAACTAAGCGTCCTAGAGCGAAAAGGACGATAATTCGTGACCACCCTCAAAAAATCGAAAAATCCTAAAAAAATTGAAATTTTTATATGAAAAACTTCTTTTGGCCATATCTCCTAAACTAAGCGTCCTAGAGCGAAAAGGACGATAATTCGTGACCACCCTCAAAAAATCGAAAAATCCACCCAAATCCTAAAAAAATTGAAATTTTTATATGAAAAACTTCTTTTGGCCATATCTCCTAAACTAAGCGTCCTAGAGCGAAAAGGACGATAATTCGTGACCACCCTCAAAAAATCGAAAAATTCACCCAAATCCTAAAAAAATTGAAATTTTTATATGAAAAATTTCTTTTGGCCATATCTCCTAAACTAAGCGTCCTAGAGCGAAAAGGGCTTTAATTCGTGACCACCCTCAAAAAATCGAAAAATCCACCCAATAGCTAAAAAAATTGAAATTTGTATATGAAAAACTTCTTTTGGCCATATCTCCTAAACTATGCGTCCTAGAGCGAAAAGGACGATAATTCGTGACCACCCTCAAAAAATCGAAAAATCCACCCAAATCCTAAAAAATTGAAATTTTTATATGAAAAATTTCTTTGGCCATATCTCCTAAACTAAGCGTCCTAGAGCGAAAAGGGCTTTAATTCGTGACCACCCTCAAAAAATCGAAAAATCCACCCAAATCCTAAAAAAATTGAAATTTTTATATGAAAAACTTCTTTTGGTCATATCTCCTAAACGAAGCGTCCAAGAGCGAAAAGGACGATAATTCGTGACCACCCCCGAGAAATCCACCCAAATCCTAAAAAAATTGAAATTTTTATATGAAAAACTTCTTTTGGCCATATCCCCTAAACTAAGCGTCCTAGAGCGAAAAGGACGATAATTCGTGACCACCCTCAAACAATCGAAAAATCCACCCAAATCCTAAAAAAATTGAAATTTTTATATGAAAAACTTCTTTTGGTCATATCTCCTAAACTAAGCGTCCTAGAGCAAAAAGGACGATAATTCGTGACCACCCCCGAAAAATCCACCCAAATCCTAAAAAAATTGAAATTTTTATATGAAAAATTTCTTTTGGCCATATCTCCTAAACTAAGCGTCCTAGAGCGAAAAGGACGATAATTCGTGACCACCCCCGAAAAATCCACCCAAATCCAAAAAAAATTGAAATTTTTATATGAAAAACTTCTTTTGGCCATATCCCCTAAACTAAGCGTCCTAAAAAAATTGAAATTTTTATATGAAAAACTTCTTTTGGCCATATCCCCTAAACTAAGCGTCCTAGAGCGAAAAGGACGATAATTCGTGACCACCCTCAAAAAATCGAAAAATCCACCCAAATCCTAAAAAAATTGAAATTTTTATATGAAAACCTTCTTTTGGCCATATCTCCTAAACTAAGCGTCCTAGAGCGAAAAGGGCTTTAATTCGTGACCACCCCAAAAAATCGAAAAATCCACCCAAATCCTAAAAAAATTGAAATTTTTATATGAAAAACTTCTTTTGGCCATATCTCCTAAACTAAGCGTCCTAGAGCGAAAAGGACGATAATTCGTGACCACCCTCAAAAAATCGAAAAATCCACCCAAATCCTAAAAAAATTGAAATTTTTATATGAAAAACTTCTTTTGGCCATATCTCCGGAACTAAGCGTCCTAGAGCGAAAAGGACGATAATTCGTGACCACCCTCAAAAAATCGAAAAATCCACCCAAATCCTAAAAAATTGAAATGTTTATATGAAAAACTTCTTTTGGCCATATCTCCTAAACGAAGCGTCCTAGAGCGAAAAGGGCTTTAATTCGTGACCACCCTCAAAAAATCGAAAAATCCACCCAAATCCTAAAACAATTGAAATTTTTATATGAAAAACTTCTTTTGGCCATATCTCCTAAACTAAGCGTCCTAGAGCGAAAAGGACGATAATTCGTAACCACCCTCAAAAAATCGAAAAATCCACCCAAATCCTAAAAAAATTTAAATTTTTATATGAAAAACTTCTTTTGGTCATATCTCCTAAACTAAGCGTCCAAGAGCGAAAAGGACGATAATTCGTGACCACCCTCAAAAAATCGAAAAATCCACCCAAATCCTAAAAAAATTTAAATTTTTATATGAAAAACTTCTTTTGGTCATATCTCCTAAACTAAGCGTCCAAGAGCGAAAAGGACGATAATTCGTGACCACCCCCGAAAAATCCACCCAAATCCTAAAAAAATTGAAATTTTTATATGGAAAACTTCTTTTGGCCATATCCCCGAAAAATCCACCCAAATCCTAAAAAAACTGAAATTTTTATATGAAAAACTTCTTTTGGCCATATCTCCTAAACTAAGCGTCCTAGAGCGAAAAGGACGATAATTCGTGACCACCCTCACAAAATCGAAAAATCCACCCAAATCCTAAAAAAATTGAAATTTTTATATGAAAAACTTCTTTTGGCCATATCTCCTAAACTAAGCGTCCTAGAGCGAAAAGGACGATAATTCGTGACCACCCTCAAAAAATCGAAAAATCCTAAAAAAATTGAAATTTTTATATGAAAAACTTCTTTTGGCCATATCTCCTAAACTAAGCGTCCTAGAGCGAAAAGGACGATAATTCGTGACCACCCTCAAAAAATCGAAAAATCCACCCAAATCCTAAAAAAAATGAAATTTTTATATGAAAAACTTCTTTTAGCCATATCTCCTAAACTAAGCGTCCTAGAGCGAAAAGGGCTTTAATTCGTGACCACCCTCAAAAAATCGAAAAATTCACCCAAATCCTAAAAAAATTGAAATTTTTATATGAAAAATTTCTTTTGGCCATATCTCCTAAACTAAGCGTCCTAGAGCGAAAAGGGCTTTAATTCATGACCACCCTCAAAAAATCGAAAAATCCACCCAATAGCTAAAAAAATTGAAATTTGTATATGAAAAACTTCTTTTGGCCATATCTCCTAAACTATGCGTCCTAGAGCGAAAAGGACGATAATTCGTGACCACCCTCAAAAAATCGAAAAATCCACCCAAATCCTAAAAAATTGAAATGTTTATATGAAAAACTTCTTTTGGCCATATCTCCTAAACGAAGCGTCCTAGAGCGAAAAGGGCTTTAATTCGTGACCACCCTCAAAAAATCGAAAAATCCACCCAAATCCTAAAAAAATTGAAATTTTTATATGAAAAACTTCTTTTGGCCATATCTCCTAAACTAAGCGTCCTAGAGCGAAAAGAACGATAATTCGTGACCACCCTCAAAAAATCGAAAAATCCACCCAAATCCTAAAAAAATTGAAATTTTTATATGAAAAACTTCTTTTGGTCATATCTCCTAAACTAAGCGTCCAAGAGCGAAAAGGACGACAATTCGTGACCACCCCCGAGAAATCCACCCAAATCCTAAAAAAATTTAAATTTTTATATGAAAAACTTCTTTTGGCCATATCCCCTAAACTAAGCGTCCTAGAGCGAAAAGGACGATAATTCGTGACCACCCTCAAACAATCGAAAAATCCACCCAAATCCTAAAAAAAATTGAAATTTTTATATGAAAAACTTCTTTTGGTCATATCTCCTAAACTAAGCGTCCTAGAGCGAAAAGGACGATAATTCGGGACCACCCTCACAAAATCCACCCAAATCCTAAAAAAATTGAAATTTTTATATGAAAAACTTCTTTTGGCCATATCCCCTAAACTAAGCGTCCTTGAGCGAAAAGGACGATAATTCGTGACCACCCTCAAAAAATCGAAAAATCCACCCAAATCCTAAAAAAATTGAAATTTTTATATGAAAACCTTCTTTTGGCCATATCTCCTAAACTAAGCGTCCTAGAGCGAAAAGGGCTTTAATTCGTGACCACCCCCAAAAAATCGAAAAATCCACCCAAATCCTAAAAAAATTGAAATTTTTATATGAAAAAATTCTTTTGGCCATATCTCCTAAACTAAGCGTCCTGGAGCGAAAAGGACGATAATTCGTAACCACCCCTAAAAATCGAAAAATCCACCCAAATCCTAAAAAAATTGAAATTTTTATATGAAAAACTTCCTTTGGCCATATCCCCTAAACTAAGCGTCCTAGAGCGAAAAGGACGATAATTCGTGACCACCCTCAAAAAATCGAAAAATCCACCCAAATCCTAAAAAAATTGAAATTTTTATATGAAAACCTTCTTTTGGCCATATCTCCTAAACTAAGCGTCCTAGAGCGAAAAGGGCTTTAATTCGTGACCACCCCCAAAAAATCGAAAAATCCACCCAAATCCTAAAAAAAATGAAATTTTTATATGAAAAACTTCTTTTGGCCATATCTCCTAAACTAAGCGTCCTAGTGCGAAAAGGGCTTTAATTCGTGACCACCCTCAAAAAATCGAAAAATCCACCCAAATCCTAAAAAAATTAAAATTTTTATATGAAAACCTTCTTTTGGCCATATCTCCTAAACTAAGCGTCCTAGAGCGAAAAGGGCTTTAGTTCGTAACCACCCCTAAAAATCGAAAAATCCACCCAATCCTAAAAAATTGAAATTTTTATATGAAAAACTTCTTTTGGCCATATCTCCTAAACTAAGCGTCCTCGAGCGAAAATTCGTGACCACCCTCACAAAATCGAAAAATCCACCCAAATCCTAAAAAAATTGAAATTTTTATATGAAAAACTTCTTTTGTCCATATCTCCTAAACTAAGCGTCCTAGAGCGAAAAGGACGATAATTCGTAACCACCCTCAAAGGATCGAAAAATCCAAAATTTTTATATGAAAAACTTCTTTTGGTCATATCTCCTAAACTAAGCGTCCTAGAGCAAAAAGGACGATAATTCGTAACCACCCCTAAAAATCGAAAAATCCACCCAAATCCTAAAAAAATTGAAATTTTTATATGAAAAACTTCTTTTGGCCATATCTCCTAAACTAAGCGTCCTAGAGCACAAAGGGCTTTAATTCGTGACCACCCTCAAAAAATCGAAAAATCCACCCAAATCCTAAAAAAAATTAAATTTTTATATCAAAAACTTCTTTTGGCCATATCTCCTAAACTAAGCGTCCTAGAGCGAAAAGGACGATAAATCGTGACCTCCCTCAAAAAAACGACAAATCCACCCAAATCCTAAAAAAAATTGAAATTTTTGTATGAAAAACTTCTTTTGGCCATATCTTCCAAACTAAGCGTCCTAGAGCGAAAAGGGCTTTAATTCGTGACCACCCTCAAAAAATCGAAAAATCCACCCAAATCTTAAAAATATTGAAATTTTTATATGAAAAACTTCTTTTGGCCATATCTCCTAAACTAAGCGTCCTAGAGCGAAAAGGACGATAATTCGTGACCACCCTCAAAAAATCGAAAAATCCACCCAACTCCTAAAAAAATTGAAATTTTTATATGAAAAACTTCTTTTGGCCATATCTCCTAAACTAAGCGTCCTAGAGCGAAAAGGACGATAATTCGTGACCACCCTCAAAAAAACGAAAAATCCACCCAAATCCTAAAAAAATTGAAATTTTTATATGAAAAACTTCTTTTGGCCATATCTCCTAAACTAAGCGTCCTAGAGCGAAAAGGACGATAATTCGTAACCACCCTCAAAAAATCGAAAAATCCACCCAAATCCTAAAAATCGAAAAATCCACCCAAATCCTAAAAAAATTTAAATTTTTATATGAAAAACTTCTTTTGGCCATATCTCCTAAACTAAGCGTCCTAGAGCGAAAAGGACGATAATTCGTAACCACCCTCAAAAAATCGAAAAATCCACCCAACTCCTAAAAAAATTGAAATTTTTATATGAAAAACTTCTTTTGGTCATATCTCCTAAACTAAGCGTCCTAGAGCGAAAAGGACGATAATTCGTGACCACCCTCAAAAAAACGAAAAATCCACCCAAATCCTAAAAAAATTGAAATTTTTATATGAAAAACTTCTTTTGGTCATATCTCCTAAACTAAGCGTCCTAGAGCGAAAAGGACGATAATTCGTAACCACCCTCAAAAAATCGAAAAATCCACCCAAATCCTAAAAATCGAAAAATCCACCCAAATCCTAAAAAAAATGAAATTTTTATATGAAAAACTTCTTTTAGCCATATCTCCTAAACTAAGCGTCCTAGAGCGAAAAGGGCTTTAATTCGTGACCACCCTCAAAAAATCGAAAAATCCACCCAAATCCTAAAAAAATTTAAATTTTTATATGAAAAACTTCTTTTGGCCATATCTCCTAAACTAAGCGCCCTAGAGCGAAAAGGGCGATAATTCGTGACCACCCTCAAAAAATCGAAAAATCCACCCAAATCCTAAAAAAATTGAAATTTTTATATGAGAAACTTCTTTTGGCCATATCTCCTAAACTAAGCGTCCTAGAGCGAAAAGGACGATAATTCGTGACCACCCTCACAAAATCCACCCAAATCCTAAAAAAATTGAAATTTTTATATGAAAAACTTATTTTGGCCATATCTCCTAAACTAAGCGTCCTAGAGCGAAAAGGACGATAATTCGTGACCACCCCCAAAAAATCGGAAAATCCACCCAAATCCTAAAAAAATTGAAATTTTTATATGAAAACCTTCTTTTGGCCACATCTCCTAAACTAAGCGCCCTAGAGCGAAAAGGACGATAATTCGTGACCACCCTCAAAAAATCGAAAAATTCACCCAAATCCTAAAAAAATTTAAATTTTTATATGAAAAACTTCTTTTGGCCATATCTCCTAAACTAAGCGTCCTAGAGCGAAAAGGGCATTAATTCGTGACCACCCCCAAAAAATCGAAAAATCCACCCAAATCCTAAAAAAATTTAAATTTTTATATGAAAAACTTCTTTTGGCCATATCTCCTAAACTAAGCGTCCTAGAGAGCAAAGGAGGATAATTCGTGACCACCATCAAAAAATCGAAAAATCCACCCAAATCCTAAAAAAATTGAAATTTTTATACGAAAAACTTCTTTTGTCCATATCTCCTAAACTAAGCGTCCTAGAGCGAAAAGGGCTTTAATTCGTGACCACCCTCAAAAAATCGAAAAATCCACCCAAATCCTAAAAAAATTGAAATTTTTATATGAAAAACCTCTTGTGGCCATATCTCCTAAACTAAGCGTCCTAAAGCGAAAAGGACGATAATTCGTAAACACCCTCAAAAAATCGAAAAATCCACCCAAATCCTAAAAAACTTGAAATTTGTATATGAAAAACTTCTTTTGGTCATATCTCCTAAACTATGCGTCCTAGAGCGAAAAGGACGATAATTCGTGACCACCCTCAAAAAATCGAAAAATCCACCCAAATCCTAAAAAAATTGAAATTTTTATATGAAAAACTTCTTTTGGCCATATCTCCTAAACTAAGCGTCCTAGAGCGAAAAGGTCTTTAATTCGTGACCACCCTCAAAAAATCGAAAAATCCACCCAAATCCTAAAAAAATTGAAATTTTTATATGAAAAACTTCTTTTGGTCATATCTCCTAAACTAAGCGTCCTAGAGCGAAAAGGACGATAATTCGTAACCACCCTCAAAAAATCGAAAAATCCACCCAAATCCTGAAAAAATTGAAATTTTTATATGAAAAACTTCTTTTGCCCATATCTCCTAAACTAAGCGTCCTAGAGCGAAAAGGGCTTTAATTCGTGACCACCCTCAAAAAATCGAAAAATCCACCCAAATCCTAAAAAAATTGAAATTTTTATATGAAAAACTTCTTTTGCCCATATCTCCTAAACTAAGCGTCCTAGAGCGAAAAGGGCTTTAATTCGTGACCACCCTCAAAAAATCGAAAAATCCACCCAAATCCTAAAAAAATTGAAATGTTTATATGAAAAACTTCTTTTGGCCATATCTCCTAAACTAAGCGTCCTAGAGCGAAAAGGACGATAATTCGTAACCACCCTCAAAAAATCGAAAAATCCACCAAAATCCTAAAAAAATTGAAATTTTTATATGAAAAACTTCTTTTGGTCATATCTCCTAAACTAAGCGTCCAAGAGCGAAAAGGACGATAATTCGTGACCACCCCCGAAAAATCCACCCAAATCCTAAAAAAATTGAAATTTTTATATGGAAAACTTCTTTTGGCCATATCCCCGAAAAATCCACCCAAATCCTAAAAAAATTGACATTTTTATATGAAAAACTTCTTTTGGCCATATCTCCTAAACTAAGCGTCCTAGAGCGAAAAGGACGATAATTCGTGACCACCCTCACAAAATCGAAAAATCCACCCAAATCCTAAAAAAATTGAAATCCTAAAAAAATTGAAATTTTTATATGAAAAACTTCTTTTGGTCATATCTCCTAAACTAAGCGTCCTAGAGCGAAAAGGACGATAATTCGTGACCATCCCCGAAAAATCCACCCAAATCCTAAAAAATTCGAAATTTTTATATGAAAAACTTCTTTTGGCCATATCTCCTAAAGTAAGCGTCCTAGAGCGAAAAGGACGATAATTCGTGACCACCCCCGAAAAATCCACCCAAATCCTAAAAAATTCGAAATTTTTATATGAAAAACTTCTTTTGGCCATATCTCCTAAACTAAGCGTCCTAGAGCGAAAAGGACGATAATTCGTGACCACCCTCAAAAAATCGCAAAATCCACCCAAATCCTAAAAAAATTGAAATTTTTATATGAAAAACTTCTTTTGGTCATATCTCCTAAACTAAGCGTCCTAGAGCGCAAAGGACGATAATTCGTGACCACCCCCGAAAAATCGAAAATTCCACCCAAATCCTAAAAAAATTGAAATTTTTATATGAAAAACTTCTTTTGGCCATATCTCCTAAACTAAGCGTCCTAGAGCGAAAAGGACGATAATTCGTGACCACCCTCAAAAAATCGAAAAATCCACCCAAATCCTAAAAAAATTGAAATTTTTATATGAAAAACTTCTTTTGGCCATATCTCCTAAACTAAGCGTCCTAGAGCGAAAAGGACGATAATTCGTGACCACCCTCAAAAAATCGAAAAATCCACCCAAATCCTAAAAAAATTGAAATTTTTATATGAAAAACTTCTTTTGGTCATATCTCCTAAACTAAGCGTCCTAGAGCGAAAAGGACGATAATTCGTGACCACCCTCAAAAAATCGAAAAATCCTAAAAAAATGAAATTTTTATATGAAAAACTTCTTTTGGCCATATCTCCTAAACTAAGCGTCCTAGAGCGAAAAGGACGATAATTCGTGACCACCCTCAAAAAATCGAAAAATCCACCCAAATCCTAAAAAAAATGAAATTTTTATATGAAAAACTTCTTTTGGCCATATCTCCGGAACTAAGCGTCCTAGAGCGAAAAGGACGATAATTCGTGACCACCCTCAAAAAATCGAAAAATCCACCCAAATCCTAAAAAAAAATGAAATTTTTATATGAAAAACTTCTTTTAGCCATATCTCCTAAACTAAGCGTCCTAGAGCGAAAAGGGCTTTAATTCGTGACCACCCTCAAAAAATCGGAAAATTCACCCAAATCCTAAAAAAATTGAAATTTTTATATGAAAAATTTCTTTTGGCCATATCTCCTAAACTAAGCGTCCTAGAGCGAAAAGGGCTTTAATTCGTGACCACCCTCAAAAAATCGAAAAATCCACCCAAATCCTAAAAAAATTGAAATTTTTATATGAAAAACTTCTTTTGGCCATATCTCCTAAACTAAGCGTCCTAGAGCGAAAAGGACGATAATTCGTAACCACCCTCAAAAAATCGAAAAATCCACCCAAATCCTAAAAAAATTGAAATTTTTATATGAAAAACTTCTTTTGGTCATATCTCCTAAACTAAGCGTCCAAGAGCGAAAAGGACGATAATTCGTGACCACCCCCGAAAAATCCACCCAAATCCTAAAAAAATTGAAATTTTTATATGGAAAACTTCTTTTGGCCATATCCCCGAAAAATCCACCCAAATCCTAAAAAAATTGACATTTTTATATGAAAAACTTCTTTTGGCCATATCTCCTAAACTAAGCGTCCTAGAGCGAAAAGGGCTTTAATTCGTGACCACCCTCAAAAAATCGAAAAATCCACCCAAATCCTAAAAAAATTGAAATTTTTATATGAAAAACTTCTTTTGGGCATATCTCCTAAACTAAGCGCCCTAGAGCGAAAAGGGCGATAATTCGTGACCACCCTCAAAAAATCGAAAAATCCACCCAAATCCTAAAAAAATTGAAATTTTTATATGAGAAACTTCTTTTGGCCATATCTCCTAAACTAAGCGTCCTAGAGCGAAAAGGACGATAATTCGTGACCACCCTCACAAAATCCACCCAAATCCTAAACTCCCTCAAAAAATCGAAAAATCCACCCAAATACTAAAAAAATTGAAATTTTTATATGAAAAACTTCTTTTGGCCATATCTCCTAAACTAAGCGTCCTAGAGCGAAAAGGACGATAATTCGTAACCACCATCAAAAAGTCGAAAAATCCACCCAAATCCTAAATAATTGAAATTTTAATATGAAAAACTTCTTTTGGTCATATCTCCTAAACTAAGCGTCCTAGAGCGAAAAGGGCTTTAATTCGTGACCACCCTCAAAAAATCGAAAAATCCACCCAAATCCTAAAAAAATTGAAATTTTTATATGAAAAACTTCTTTTGGGCATATCTCCTAAACTAAGCGCCCTAGAGCGAAAAGGGCGATAATTCGTGACCACCCTCAAAAAATCGAAAAATCCACCCAAATCCTAAAAAAATTGAAATTTTTATATGAGAAACTTCTTTTGGCCATATCTCCTAAACTAAGCGTCCTAGAGCGAAAAGGACGATAATTCGTGACCACCCTCACAAAATCCACCCAAATCCTAAAATCCCTCAAAAAATCGAAAAATCCACCCAAATACTAAAAAAATTGAAATTTTTATATGAGAAACTTCTTTTGGCCATATCTCCTAAACTAAGCGTCCTAGAGCGAAAAGGACGATAATTCGTAACCACCCCTAAAAATCGAAAAATCCACCCAAATTCTAAAAAAATTGAAATTTTTATATGAAAAACTTCTTTTGGCCATATCTCCTAAACTAAGCGTCCTAGAGCAAAAAGGGCTTTAAGTCGTGACCACCCTCAAAAAATCGAAAAATCCAACCAAATCCTGAAATTATTGAAATTTTTATATGAAAAACTTCTTTTGGCCATATCTCCTAAACTAAGCGTCCTAGAGCGAAAAGGACGATAATTCGTGACCACCCTCAAAAAATCGAAAAATCCACCCAAATCATAAAAAAATTGAAATTTTTATATGAAAAACTTCTTTTGGCCATATCTCCTAAACTAAGCGCCCTAGAGCGAAAAGGTCTTTAATTCGTGACCACCCTCAAAAAATCGAAAAATCCACCCAAATCCTAAAAAAATTGAAATTTTTATTTGAAAAACTTCTTTTGGTCATATCTCCTAAACTAAGCGTCCTAGAGCGAAAAGGACGATAATTCGTAACCACCCTCAAAAAATCGAAAAATCCACCCAAATCCCAAAAAAATTGAAATTTTTATATGAAAAACTTCTTTTGGTCACTTCTCCTAAACTAAGCGTCCTAGAGCGAAAAGGACGATAATTCGTGACCACCTCCGAAAAATCCACCCAAATTCTAAAAAAATTGAAATTTTTATATGAAAAACTTCTTTTGGTCATATCTCCTAAACTAAGCGTCCTAGAGCAAAAAGGACGATAATTCGTGACCACCCCCAAAAAATCGGAAAATCCACCCAAATCCTAAAAAAATTGAAATTTTTATATGAAAACCTTCTTTTGGCCACATCTCCTAAACTAAGCGCCCTAGAGCGAAAAGGACGATAATTCGTGACCACCCTCAAAAAATCGAAAAATTCACCCAAATCCTTAAAAAATTTAAATTTTTATATGAAAAACTTCTTTTGGCCATAGCTCCTAAACTAAGCGCCCTAGAGCGAAAAGGGCGATAATTCGTGACCACCCTCAAAAAATCGAAAAATCCACCCAAATCCTAAAAAAATTGAAATTTTTATATGAGAAACTTCTTTTGGCCATATCTCCTAAACTAAGCGTCCTAGAGCGAAAAGGACGATAATTCGTGACCACCCTCACAAAATCCACCCAAATCCTAAAAAAATTGAAATTTTGATATGAAAAGCTTATTTTGGCCATATCTCCTAAACTAAGCGTCCTAGAGCGAAAAGGACGATAATTCGTGACCACCCCCAAAAAATCGGAAAATCCACCCAAATCCTAAAAAAATTGAAATTTTTATATGAAAACCTTCTTTTGGCCACATCTCCTAAACTAAGCGCCCTAGAGCGAAAAGGACGATAATTCGTGACCACCCTCAAAAAATCGAAAAATTCACCCAAATCCTAAAAAAATTTAAATTTTTATATGAAAAACTTCTTTTGGCCATATCTCCTAAACTAAGCGTCCTAGAGCGAAAAGGGCATTAATTCGTGACCACCCCCAAAAAATCGAAAAATCCACCCAAATCCTAAAAAAATTTAAATTTTTATATGAAAAACTTCTTTTGGCCATATCTCCTAAACTAAGCGTCCTAGAGAGCAAAGGAGGATAATTCGTGACCACCATCAAAAAATCGAAAAATCCACCCAAATCCTAAAAAAATTGAAATTTTTATACGAAAAACTTCTTTTGGCCATATCTCCTAAACTAAGCGTCCTAGAGCGAAAAGGGCTTTAATTCGTGACCACCCTCAAAAAATCGAAAAATCCACCCAAATCCTAAAAAAATTGAAATTTTTATATGAAAAACCTCTTGTGGCCATATCTCCTAAACTAAGCGTCCTAAAGCGAAAAGGACGATAATTCGTAACCACCCTCAAAAAATCGAAAAATCCACCCAAATCCTAAAAAACTTGAAATTTTTATATGGAAATTTTTATATGGAAAACTTCTTTTGGCCATATCCCCGAAAAATCCACCCAAATCCTAAAAAAATTGACATTTTTATATGAAAAACTTCTTTTGGCCATATCTCCTAAACTAAGCGTCCTAGAGCGAAAAGGGCTTTAATTCGTGACCACCCTCAAAAAATCGAAAAATCCACCCAAATCCTAAAAAAATTGAAATTTTTATATGAAAAACTTCTTTTGGGCATATCTCCTAAACTAAGCGCCCTAGAGCGAAAAGGGCGATAATTAGTGACCACCCTCAAAAAATCGAAAAATCCACCCAAATCCTAAAAAAATTGAAATTTTTATATGAGAAACTTCTTTTGGCCATATCTCCTAAACTAAGCGTCCTAGAGCGAAAAGGACGATAATTCGTGACCACCCTCACAAAATCCACCCAAATCCTAAACTCCCTCAAAAAATCGAAAAATCCACCCAAATACTAAAAAAATTGAAATTTTTATATGAAAAACTTCTTTTGGCCATATCTCCTAAACTAAGCGTCCTAGAGCGAAAAGGACGATAATTCGTAACCACCATCAAAAAGTCGAAAAATCCACCCAAATCCTAAATAATTGAAATTTTTATATGAAAAACTTCTTTTGGTCATATCTCCTAAACTAAGCGTCCTAGAGCGAAAAGGGCTTTAATTCGTGACCACCCTCAAAAAATCGAAAAATCCACCCAAATCCTAAAAAAATTGAAATTTTTATATGAAAAACTTCTTTTGGGCATATCTCCTAAACTAAGCGCCCTAGAGCGAAAAGGGCGATAATTCGTGACCACCCTCAAAAAATCGAAAAATCCACCCAAATCCTCCTAAACTAAGCGTCCTAGAGCGAAAAGGACGATAATTCGTAACCACCATCAAAAAGTCGAAAAATCCACCCAAATCCTAAATAATTGAAATTTTTATATGAAAAACTTCTTTTGGTCATATCTCCTAAACTAAGCGTCCTAGAGCGAAAAGGGCTTTAATTCGTGACCACCCTCAAAAAATCGAAAAATCCACCCAAATCCTAAAAAAATTGAAATTTTTATATGAAAAACTTCTTTTGGGCATATCTCCTAAACTAAGCGCCCTAGAGCGAAAAGGGCGATAATTCGTGACCACCCTCAAAAAATCGAAAAATCCACCCAAATCCTAAAAAAATTGAAATTTTTATATGAGAAACTTCTTTTGGCCATATCTCCTAAACTAAGCGTCCTAGAGCGAAAAGGACGATAATTCGTGACCACCCTCACAAAATCCACCCAAATCCTAAAATCCCTCAAAAAATCGAAAAATCCACCCAAATACTAAAAAAATTGAAATTTTTATATGAGAAACTTCTTTTGGCCATATCTCCTAAACTAAGCGTCCTAGAGCGAAAAGGACGATAATTCGTAACCACCCCTAAAAATCGAAAAATCCACCCAAATTCTAAAAAAATTGAAATTTTTATATGAAAAACTTCTTTTGGCCATATCTCCTAAACTAAGCGTCCTAGAGCAAAAAGGGCTTTAAGTCGTGACCACCCTCAAAAAATCGAAAAATCCAACCAAATCCTGAAATTATTGAAATTTTTATATGAAAAACTTCTTTTGGCCATATCTCCTAAACTAAGCGTCCTAGAGCGAAAAGGACGATAATTCGTGACCACCCTCAAAAAATCGAAAAATCCACCCAAATCATAAAAAAATTGAAATTTTTATATGAAAAACTTCTTTTGGCCATATCTCCTAAACTAAGCGCCCTAGAGCGAAAAGGTCTTTAATTCGTGACCACCCTCAAAAAATCGAAAAATCCACCCAAATCCTAAAAAAATTGAAATTTTTATTTGAAAAACTTCTTTTGGTCATATCTCCTAAACTAAGCGTCCTAGAGCGAAAAGGACGATAATTCGTAACCACCCTCAAAAAATCGAAAAATCCACCCAAATCCTAAAAAAATTGAAATTTTTATATGAAAAACTTCTTTTGGTCACATCTCCTAAACTAAGCGTCCTAGAGCGAAAAGGACGATAATTCGTGACCACCTCCGAAAAATCCACCCAAATTCTAAAAAAATTGAAATTTTTATATGAAAAACTTCTTTTGGTCATATCTCCTAAACTAAGCGTCCTAGAGCAAAAAGGACGATAATTCGTGACCACCCCCAAAAAATCGGAAAATCCACCCAAATCCTAAAAAAATTGAAATTTTTATATGAAAACCTTCTTTTGGCCACATCTCCTAAACTAAGCGCCCTAGAGCGAAAAGGACGATAATTCGTGACCACCCTCAAAAAATCGAAAAATTCACCCAAATCCTTAAAAAATTTAAATTTTTATATGAAAAACTTCTTTTGGCCATAGCTCCTAAACTAAGCGCCCTAGAGCGAAAAGGGCGATAATTCGTGACCACCCTCAAAAAATCGAAAAATCCACCCAAATCCTAAAAAAATTGAAATTTTTATATGAGAAACTTCTTTTGGCCATATCTCCTAAACTAAGCGTCCTAGAGCGAAAAGGACGATAATTCGTGACCACCCTCACAAAATCCACCCAAATCCTAAAAAAATTGAAATTTTGATATGAAAAGCTTATTTTGGCCATATCTCCTAAACTAAGCGTCCTAGAGCGAAAAGGACGATAATTCGTGACCACCCCCAAAAAATCGGAAAATCCACCCAAATCCTAAAAAAATTGAAATTTTTATATGAAAACCTTCTTTGGCCACATCTCCTAAACTAAGCGCCCTAGAGCGAAAAGGACGATAATTCGTGACCACCCTCAAAAAATCGAAAAATTCACCCAAATCCTAAAAAAATTTAAATTTTTATATGAAAAACTTCTTTTGGCCATATCTCCTAAACTAAGCGTCCTAGAGCGAAAAGGGCATTAATTCGTGACCACCCCCAAAAAATCGAAAAATCCACCCAAATCCTAAAAAAATTTAAATTTTTATATGAAAAACTTCTTTTGGCCATATCTCCTAAACTAAGCGTCCTAGAGAGCAAAGGAGGATAATTCGTGACCACCATCAAAAAATCGAAAAATCCACCCAAATCCTAAAAAAATTGAAATTTTTATACGAAAAACTTCTTTTGGCCATATCTCCTAAACTAAGCGTCCTAGAGCGAAAAGGGCTTTAATTCGTGACCACCCTCAAAAAATCGAAAAATCCACCCAAATCCTAAAAAAATTGAAATTTTTATATGAAAAACCTCTTGTGGCCATATCTCCTAAACTAAGCGTCCTAAAGCGAAAAGGACGATAATTCGTAACCACCCTCAAAAAATCGAAAAATCCACCCAAATCCTAAAAAACTTGAAATTTTTATATGGAAATTTTTATATGGAAAACTTCTTTTGGCCATATCCCCGAAAAATCCACCCAAATCCTAAAAAAATTGACATTTTTATATGAAAAACTTCTTTTGGCCATATCTCCTAAACTAAGCGTCCTAGAGCGAAAAGGGCTTTAATTCGTGACCACCCTCAAAAAATCGAAAAATCCACCCAAATCCTAAAAAAATTGAAATTTTTATATGAAAAACTTCTTTTGGGCATATCTCCTAAACTAAGCGCCCTAGAGCGAAAAGGGCGATAATTAGTGACCACCCTCAAAAAATCGAAAAATCCACCCAAATCCTAAAAAAATTGAAATTTTTATATGAGAAACTTCTTTTGGCCATATCTCCTAAACTAAGCGTCCTAGAGCGAAAAGGACGATAATTCGTGACCACCCTCACAAAATCCACCCAAATCCTAAACTCCCTCAAAAAATCGAAAAATCCACCCAAATACTAAAAAAATTGAAATTTTTATATGAAAAACTTCTTTTGGCCATATCTCCTAAACTAAGCGTCCTAGAGCGAAAAGGACGATAATTCGTAACCACCATCAAAAAGTCGAAAAATCCACCCAAATCCTAAATAATTGAAATTTTTATATGAAAAACTTCTTTTGGTCATATCTCCTAAACTAAGCGTCCTAGAGCGAAAAGGGCTTTAATTCGTGACCACCCTCAAAAAATCGAAAAATCCACCCAAATCCTAAAAAAATTGAAATTTTTATATGAAAAACTTCTTTTGGGCATATCTCCTAAACTAAGCGCCCTAGAGCGAAAAGGGCGATAATTCGTGACCACCCTCAAAAAATCGAAAAATCCACCCAAATCCTAAAAAAATTGAAATTTTTATATGAGAAACTTCTTTTGGCCATATCTCCTAAACTAAGCGTCCTAGAGCGAAAAGGACGATAATTCGTGACCACCCTCACAAAATCCACCCAAATCCTAAAATCCCTCAAAAAATCGAAAAATCCACCCAAATACTAAAAAAATTGAAATTTTTATATGAGAAACTTCTTTTGGCCATATCTCCTAAACTAAGCGTCCTAGAGCGAAAAGGACGATAATTCGTAACCACCCCTAAAAATCGAAAAATCCACCCAAATTCTAAAAAAATTGAAATTTTTATATGAAAAACTTCTTTTGGCCATATCTCCTAAACTAAGCGTCCTAGAGCAAAAAGGGCTTTAAGTCGTGACCACCCTCAAAAAATCGAAAAATCCAACCAAATCCTGAAATTATTGAAATTTTTATATGAAAAACTTCTTTTGGCCATATCTCCTAAACTAAGCGTCCTAGAGCGAAAAGGACGATAATTCGTGACCACCCTCAAAAAATCGAAAAATCCACCCAAATCATAAAAAAATTGAAATTTTTATATGAAAAACTTCTTTTGGCCATATCTCCTAAACTAAGCGCCCTAGAGCGAAAAGGTCTTTAATTCGTGACCACCCTCAAAAAATCGAAAAATCCACCCAAATCCTACAAAAATTGAAATTTTTATTTGAAAAACTTCTTTTGGTCATATCTCCTAAACTAAGCGTCCTAAAGCGAAAAGGACGATAATTCGTAACCACCCTCAAAAAATCGGAAAATCCACCCAAATCCTAAAAAAATTGAAATTTTTATATGAAAAACTTCTTTTGGTCACATCTCCTAAACTAAGCGTCCTAGAGCGAAAAGGACGATAATTCGTGACCACCTCCGAAAAATCCACCCAAATTCTAAAAAAATTGAAATTTTTATATGAAAAACTTCTTTTGGTCATATCTCCTAAACTATGCGTCCTAGAGCGAAAAGGACGATAATTCGTGACCACCCCCAAAAAATCGGAAAATCCACCCAAATCCTAAAAAAACTGAAATTTTTATATGAAAACCTTCTTTTGGCCACATCTCCTAAACTAAGCGCCCTAGAGCGAAAAGGACGATAATTCGTGACCACCCTCAAAAAATCGAAAAATCCACCCAAATCCTAAAAAAATTGAAATTTTTATATGAGAAACTTCTTTTGGCCATATCTCCTAAACTAAGCGTCCTAGAGCGAAAAGGGCGATAATTCGTGACCACCCTCAAAAAATCGAAAAATCCAACCAAATCCTAAAAAAATTGAAATTTTTATATGAGAAACTTCTTTTGGCCATATCTCCTAAACTAAGCGTCCTAGAGCGAAAAGGACGATAATTCGTGACCACCCTCACAAAATCCACCCAAATCCTAAAAAAATTGAAATTTTTATATGAAAAACTTATTTTGGCCATATCTCCTAAACTAAGCGTCCTAGAGCGAAAAGGACGATAATTCGTGACCACCCCCAAAAAATCGGAAAATCCACCCAAATCCTAAAAAAATTGAAATTTTTATATGAAAACCTTCTTTTGGCCACATCTCCTAAACTAAGCGCCCTAGAGCGAAAAGGACGATAATTCGTGACCACCCTCAAAAAATCGAAAAATTCACCCAAATCCTAAAAAAATTTAAATTTTTATATGAAAAACTTCTTTTGGCCATATCTCCTAAACTAAGCGTCCTAGAGCGAAAAGGGCATTAATTCGTGACCACCCCCAAAAAATCGAAAAATCCACCCAAATCCTAAAAAAATTTAAATTTTTATATGAAAAACTTCTTTTGGCCATATCTCCTAAACTAAGCGTCCTAGAGAGCAAAGGAGGATAATTCGTGACCACCATCAAAAAATCGAAAAATCCACCCAAATCCTAAAAAAATTGAAATTTTTATACGAAAAACTTCTTTTGGCCATATCTCCTAAACTAAGCGTCCTAGAGCGAAAAGGGCTTTAATTCGTGACCACCCTCAAAAAATCGAAAAATCCACCCAAATCCTAAAAAAATTGAAATTTTTATATGAAAAACCTCTTGTGGCCATATCTCCTAAACTAAGCGTCCTAAAGCGAAAAGGACGATAATTCGTAACCACCCTCAAAAAATCGAAAAATCCACCCAAATCCTAAAAAACTTGAAATTTGTATATGAAAAACTTCTTTTGGTCATATCTCCTAAACTATGCGTCCTAGAGCGAAAAGGACGATAATTCGTGACCACCCTCAAAAAATCGAAAAATCCACCCAAATCCTAAAAAAATTGAAATTTTTATATGAAAAACTTCTTTTGGGCATATCTCCTAAACTAAGCGCCCTAGAGCGAAAAGGACGATAATTCGTGACCACCCTCAAAAAATCGAAAAATCCACCCAAATCCTAAAAAAATTGAAATTTTTATATGAGAAACTTCTTTTGGCCATATCTCCTAAACTAAGCGTCCTAGAGCGAAAAGGACGATAATTCGTGACCACCCTCACAAAATCCACCCAAATCCTAAAATCCCTCAAAAAATCGAAAAATCCACCCAAATACTAAAAAAATTGAAATTTTTATATGAGAAACTTCTTTTGGCCATATCTCCTAAACTAAGCGTCCTAGAGCGAAAAGGACGATAATTCGTAACCACCCCTAAAAATCGAAAAATCCACCCAAATTCTAAAAAAATTGAAATTTTTATATGAAAAACTTCTTTTGGCCATATCTCCTAAACTAAGCGTCCTAGAGCAAAAAGGGCTTTAAGTCGTGACCACCCTCAAAAAATCGAAAAATCCAACCAAATCCTGAAATTATTGAAATTTTTATATGAAAAACTTCTTTTGGCCATATCTCCTAAACTAAGCGTCCTAGAGCGAAAAGGACGATAATTCGTGACCACCCTCAAAAAATCGAAAAATCCACCCAAATCCTAAAAAAATTGAAATTTTTATATGAAAAACTTCTTTTGGCCATATCTCCTAAACTAAGCGTCCTAGAGCGAAAAGGACGATAATTCGTAACCACCCTCAAAAAATCGAAAAATCCACCCAAATCCTAAAAAAATTGACATTTTTATATGAAAAACTTCTTTTGGCCATATCTCCTAAACTAAGCGTCCTAGAGCGAAAAGGACGATAATTCGTGACCACCCTCACAAAATCGAAAAATCCACCCAAATCCTAAAAAAATTGAAATCCTAAAAAAATTGAAATTTTTATATGAAAAACTTCTTTTGGTCATATCTCCTAAACTAAGCGTCCTAGAGCGAAAAGGACGATAATTCGTGACCACCCCCGAAAAATCCACCCAAATCCTAAAAAATTCGAAATTTTTATATGAAAAACTTCTTTTGGCCATATCTCCTAAAGTAAGCGTCCTAGAGCGAAAAGGACGATAATTCGTGACCACCCCCGAAAAATCCACCCAAATCCTAAAAAATTCGAAATTTTTATATGAAAAACTTCTTTTGGCCATATCTCCTAAACTAAGCGTCCTAGAGCGAAAAGGACGATAATTCGTGACCACCCTCAAAAAATCGCAAAATCCACCCAAATCCTAAAAAAATTGAAATTTTTATATGAAAAACTTCTTTTGGTCATATCTCCTAAACTAAGCGTCCTAGAGCGAAAAGGACGATAATTCGTGACCACCCCCGAAAAATCGAAAATTCCACCCAAATCCTAAAAAAATTGAAATTTTTATATGAAAAACTTCTTTTGGCCATATCTCCTAAACTAAGCGTCCTAGAGCGAAAAGGACGATAATTCGTGACCACCCTCAAAAAATCGAAAAATCCACCCAAATCCTAAAAAAATTGAAATTTTTATATGAAAAACTTCTTTTGGCCATATCTCCTAAACTAAGCGTCCTAGAGCGAAAAGGACGATAATTCGTGACCACCCTCAAAAAATCGAAAAATCCACCCAAATCCTAAAAAAATTGAAATTTTTATATGAAAAACTTCTTTTGGTCATATCTCCTAAACTAAGCGTCCTAGAGCGAAAAGGACGATAATTCGTGACCACCCTCAAAAAATCGAAAAATCCTAAAAAAAATGAAATTTTTATATGAAAAACTTCTTTTGGCCATATCTCCTAAACTAAGCGTCCTAGAGCGAAAAGGACGATAATTCGTGACCACCCTCAAAAAATCGAAAAATCCACCCAAATCCTAAAAAAAATGAAATTTTTATATGAAAAACTTCTTTTGGCCATATCTCCGGAACTAAGCGTCCTAGAGCGAAAAGGACGATAATTCGTGACCACCCTCAAAAAATCGAAAAATCCACCCAAATCCTAAAAAAAATGAAATTTTTATATGAAAAACTTCTTTTAGCCATATCTCCTAAACTAAGCGTCCTAGAGCGAAAAGGGCTTTAATTCGTGACCACCCTCAAAAAATCGGAAAATTCACCCAAATCCTAAAAAAATTGAAATTTTTATATGAAAAATTTCTTTTGGCCATATCTCCTAAACTAAGCGTCCTAGAGCGAAAAGGGCTTTAATTCGTGACCACCCTCAAAAAATCGAAAAATCCACCCAAATCCTAAAAAAATTGAAATTTTTATATGAAAAACTTCTTTTGGCCATATCTCCTAAACTAAGCGTCCTAGAGCGAAAAGTACGATAATTCGTGACCACCCTCAAAAAATCGAAAAATCCACCCAAATCCTAAAAAATTGAAATGTTTATATGAAAAACTTCTTTTGGCCATATCTCCTAAACTAAGCGTCCTAGAGCGAAAAGGACGATAATTCGTAACCACCCTCAAAAAATCGAAAAATCCACCCAAATCCTAAAAAAATTGAAATTTTTATATGAAAAACTTCTTTTGGTCATATCTCCTAAACTAAGCGTCCAAGAGCGAAAAGGACGATAATTCGTGACCACCCCCGAAAAATCCACCCAAATCCTAAAAAAATTGAAATTTTTATATGGAAAACTTCTTTTGGCCATATCCCCGAAAAATCCACCCAAATCCTAAAAAAATTGACATTTTTATATGAAAAACTTCTTTTGGCCATATCTCCTAAACTAAGCGTCCTAGAGCGAAAAGGGCTTTAATTCGTGACCACCCTCAAAAAATCGAAAAATCCACCCAAATCCTAAAAAAATTGAAATTTTTATATGAAAAACTTCTTTTGGGCATATCTCCTAAACTAAGCGCCCTAGAGCGAAAAGGGCGATAATTCGTGACCACCCTCAAAACATCGAAAAATCCACCCAAATCCTAAAAAAATTGAAATTTTTATATGAGAAACTTCTTTTGGCCATATCTCCTAAACTAAGCGTCCTAGAGCGAAAAGGACGATAATTCGTGACCACCCTCACAAAATCCACCCAAATCCTAAACTCCCTCAAAAAATCGAAAAATCCACCCAAATACTAAAAAAATTGAAATTTTTATATGAAAAACTTCTTTTGGCCATATCTCCTAAACTAAGCGTCCTAGAGCGAAAAGGACGATAATTCGTAACCACCGTCAAAAAGACGAAAAATCCACCCAAATCCTAAATAATTGAAATTTTTATATGAAAAACTTCTTTTGGTCATATCTCCTAAACTAAGCGTCCTAAAGCGAAAAGGACGATAATTCGTGACCACCCTCAAAAAATCGAAAAATCCACCCAAATCCTAAATAATTGAAATTTTTATATGAAAAACTTCTTTTGGCCATATCTCCTAAACTAAGCGTCCTAGAGCGAAAAGGACGATAATTCGTGACCACCCTCAAAAAATCGAAAAATCCTAAAAAAAATGAAATTTTTATATGAAAAACTTCTTTTGGCCATATCTCCTAAACTAAGCGTCCTAGAGCGAAATGGACGATAATTCGTGACCACCCTCAAAAAATCGAAAAATCCACCCAAATCCTAAAAAAATGAAATTTTTATATGAAAAACTTCTTTTGGCCATATCTCCGGAACTAAGCGTCCTAGAGCGAAAAGGACGATAATTCGTGACCACCCTCAAAAAATCGAAAAATCCTAAAAAAAATGAAATTTTTATATGAAAAACTTCTTTTAGCCATATCTCCTAAACTAAGCGTCCTAGAGCAAAAAGGGCTTTAAGTCGTGACCACCCTCAAAAAATCGAAAAATCCAACCAAATCCTGAAATTATTGAAATTTTTATATGAAAAACTTCTTTTGGCCATATCTCCTAAACTAAGCGTCCTAGAGCGAAAAGGACGATAATTCGTGACCACCCTCAAAAAATCGAAAAATCCACCCAAATCCTAAAAAAATTGAAATTTTTATATGAAAAACTTCTTTTGGCCATATCTCCTAAACTAAGCGCCCTAGAGCGAAAAGGTCTTTAATTCGTGACCACCCTCAAAAAATCGAAAAATCCACCCAAATCCTAAAAAAATTGAAATTTTTATTTGAAAAACTTCTTTTGGTCATATCTCCTAAACTAAGCGTCCTAGAGCGAAAAGGACGATAATTCGTAACCACCCTCAAAAAATCGAAAAATCCACCCAAATCCTAAAAAAATTGAAATTTTTATATGAAAAACTTCTTTTGGTCACATCTCCTAAACTAAGCGTCCTAGAGCGAAAAGGACGATAATTCGTGACCACCTCCGAAAAATCCACCCAAATTCTAAAAAAATTGAAATTTTTATATGAAAAACTTCTTTTGGTCATATCTCCTAAACTAAGCGTCCTAGAGCAAAAAGGACGATAATTCGTGACCACCCCCAAAAAATCGGAAAATCCACCCAAATCCTAAAAAAATTGAAATTTTTATATGAAAACCTTCTTTTGGCCACATCTCCTAAACTAAGCGCCCTAGAGCGAAAAGGACGATAATTCGTGACCACCCTCAAAAAATCGAAAAATTCACCCAAATCCTTAAAAAATTTAAATTTTTATATGAAAAACTTCTTTTGGCCATAGCTCCTAAACTAAGCGCCCTAGAGCGAAAAGGGCGATAATTCGTGACCACCCTCAAAAAATCGAAAAATCCACCCAAATCCTAAAAAAATTGAAATTTTTATATGAGAAACTTCTTTTGGCCATATCTCCTAAACTAAGCGTCCTAGAGCGAAAAGGACGATAATTCGTGACCACCCTCACAAAATCCACCCAAATCCTAAAAAAATTGAAATTTTTATACGAAAAACTTATTTTGGCCATATCTCCTAAACTAAGCGTCCTAGAGCGAAAAGGACGATAATTCGTGACCACCCCCAAAAAATCGGAAAATCCACCCAAATCCTAAAAAAATTGAAATTTTTATATGAAAACCTTCTTTTGGCCACATCTCCTAAACTAAGCGTCCTAGAGCGAAAAGGGCATTAATTCGTGACCACCCCCAAAAAATCGAAAAATCCACCCAAATCCTAAAAAAATTTAAATTTTTATATGAAAAACTTCTTTTGGCCATATCTCCTAAACTAAGCGTCCTAGAGAGCAAAGGAGGATAATTCGTGACCACCATCAAAAAATCGAAAAATCCACCCAAATCCTAAAAAAATTGAAATTTTTATACGAAAAACTTCTTTTGGCCATATCTCCTAAACTAAGCGTCCTAGAGCGAAAAGGGCTTTAATTCGTGACCACCCTCAAAAAATCGAAAAATCCACCCAAATCCTAAAAAAATTGAAATTTTTATATGAAAAACCTCTTGTGGCCATATCTCCTAAACTAAGCGTCCTAAAGCGAAAAGGACGATAATTCGTAACCACCCTCAAAAAATCGAAAAATCCACCCAAATCCTAAAAAACTTGAAATTTGTATATGAAAAACTTCTTTTGGTCATATCTCCTAAACTATGCGTCCTAGAGCGAAAAGGACGATAATTCGTGACCACCCTCAAAAAATCGAAAAATCCACCCAAATCCTAAAAAAATTGAAATTTTTATATGAAAAACTTCTTTTGGGCATATCTCCTAAACTAAGCGCCCTAGAGCGAAAAGGGCGATAATTCGTGACCACCCTCAAAAAATCGAAAAATCCACCCAAATCCTAAAAAAATTGAAATTTTTATATGAGAAACTTCTTTTGGCCATATCTCCTAAACTAAGCGTCCTAGAGCGAAAAGGACGATAATTCGTGACCACCCTCACAAAATCCACCCAAATCCTAAAATCCCTCAAAAAATCGAAAAATCCACCCAAATACTAAAAAAATTGAAATTTTTATATGAGAAACTTCTTTTGGCCATATCTCCTAAACTAAGCGTCCTAGAGCGAAAAGGACGATAATTCGTAACCACCCCTAAAAATCGAAAAATCCACCCAAATTCTAAAAAAATTGAAATTTTTATATGAAAAACTTCTTTTGGCCATATCTCCTAAACTAAGCGTCCTAGAGCAAAAAGGGCTTTAAGTCGTGACCACCCTCAAAAAATCGAAAAATCCAACCAAATCCTGAAATTATTGAAATTTTTATATGAAAAACTTCTTTTGGCCATATCTCCTAAACTAAGCGTCCTAGAGCGAAAAGGACGATAATTCGTGACCACCCTCAAAAAATCGAAAAATCCACCCAAATCCTAAAAAAATTGAAATTTTTATATGAAAAACTTCTTTTGGCCATATCTCCTAAACTAAGCGTCCTAGAGCGAAAAGGACGATAATTCGTAACCACCCTCAAAAAATCGAAAAATCCACCCAAATCCTAAAAAAATTGAAATTTTTATATGAAAAACTTCTTATGGTCACATCTCCTAAACTAAGCGTCCTAGACCGAAAAGGACGATAATTCGTGACCACCTCCGAAAAATCCACCCAAATTCTAAAAAAATTGAAATTTTTATATGAAAAACTTCTTTTGGTCATATCTCCTAAACTAAGCGTCCTAGAACAAAAAGGACGATAATTCGTGACCACCCCCAAAAAATCGAAAAATCCACCCAAATCCTAAAAAAATTTAAATTTTTATATGAAAAACTTCTTTTGGCCATATCTCCTAAACTAAGCGTCCTAGAGCGAAAAGGGCTTTAATTCGTGACCACCCTCAAATCGAAAAATCCACCCAAATCAAAAAAAAAAATCAAATTTTTATATGAAAAACTTCTTTTGGCCATATCTCCTAAAAAAATTGAAATTTTTATATGAAAAACTTCTTTTGGTCATATCTCCTAAACTAAGCGTCCTAGAGCGAAAAGGACGATAATTCGTGACCACCCTCAAAAAATCGAAAAATCCACCCAAATCCTAAAAAAATTGAAATTTTTATATGAAAAACTTCTTTTGGCCATATCTCCTAAACTAAGCGTCCTAGAGCGAAAAGGGCTTTAATTCGTGACCACCCTCAAAAAATCGAAAAATCCACCCAAATCCTAAAAAAATTGAAATTTTTATATGAAAAACCTCTTGTGGCCATATCTCCTACACCAAGCGTCCTAGAGCGAAAAGGACGATAATTCGTAACCACCCTCAAAAAATCGAAAAATCCACCCAAATCCTAAAAAAATTGAAATTTTTATATGAAAAACTTCTTTTGGTCATATCTCCTAAACTATGCGTCCTAGAGCGAAAAGGACGATAATTCGTGACCACCCTCAAAAAATCGGAAAATCCACCCAAATACTAAAAAATTGAAATTTTTATATGAAAAACTTCTTTTGGCCATATCTCCTAAACTAAGCGCCCTAGAGCGAAAAGGTCTTTAATTCGTGACAACCCTCAAAAAATCGAAAAATCCACCCAAATCCCAAAAAAATTGAAATTTTTATATGAAAAACTTCTTTTGGTCATATCTCCTAAACTAAGCGTCCTAGAGCGAAAAGGACTATAATTCGTAACCACCCTCAAAAAATCGAAAAATCCACCCAAATATTAAAAAAATTGAAATTTTTATATGAAAAACTTCTTTTGGCCATATCTCCTAAACTAAGCGTCCTAGAGCGAAAAGGACGATAATTCGTGACCACCCTCAAAAAATCGAAAAATCCACCCAAATCCTAAAAAAATTTAAATTTTTATATGAAAAACTTCTTTTGGCCATATCTCCTAAACTAAGCGTCCTAGAGCGAAAAGGGCTTTAATTCGTGACCACCCTCAAAAAATCGAAAAATCCACCCAAATCCTACAAAAAATTTAAATTTTTATATGAAAAACTTCTTTTGGCCATATCTCCTAAACTAAGCGTCCTAGAACGAAAAGGGCTTTAATTCGTGACCACCCTTAAAAAATCGAAAAATCCACCCAAATCCTAAATAATTGAAATTTTTATATGAAAAACTTCTTTTGGTCATATCTCCTAAACTAAGCGTCCTAGAGCGAAAAGGACGATAATTCGTAACCACCCTCAAAAAATCGAAAAATCCACCCAAATCCTAAAAAAATTGAAATTTTTATATGAAAAACTTCTTTTGGTCATATCTCCTAAACTATGCGTCCTAGAGCGAAAAGGACGATAATTCGTGACCACCCTCAAAAAATCGGAAAATCCACCCAAATACTAAAAAATTGAAATTTTTATATGAAAAACTTCTTTTGGCCATATCTCCTAAACTAAGCGCCCTAGAGCGAAAAGGTCTTTAATTCGTGACAACCCTCAAAAAATCGAAAAATCCACCCAAATCCCAAAAAAATTGAAATTTTTATATGAAAAACTTCTTTTGGTCATATCTCCTAAACTAAGCGTCCTAGAGCGAAAAGGACTATAATTCGTAACCACCCTCAAAAAATCGAAAAATCCACCCAAATATTAAAAAAATTGAAATTTTTATATGAAAAACTTCTTTTGGCCATATCTCCTAAACTAAGCGTCCTAGAGCGAAAAGGACGATAATTCGTGACCACCCTCAAAAAATCGAAAAATCCACCCAAATCCTAAAAAAATTTAAATTTTTATATGAAAAACTTCTTTTGGCCATATCTCCTAAACTAAGCGTCCTAGAGCGAAAAGGGCTTTAATTCGTGACCACCCTCAAAAAATCGAAAAATCCACCCAAATCCTACAAAAAATTGAAATTTTTATATGAAAAACTTCTTTTGGCCATATCTCCTAAACTAAGCGTCCTAGAACGAAAAGGGCTTTAATTCGTGACCACCCTTAAAAAATCGAAAAATCCACCCAAATCCTAAATAATTGAAATTTTTATATGAAAAACTTCTTTTGGTCATATCTCCTAAACTAAGCGTCCTAGAGCGAAAAGGGCTTTAATTCGTGACCACCCTCAAAAAATCGAAAAATCCAACCAAATCCTAAAAAAATTGAAATTTTTATATGAAAAACTTCTTTTGGCCATAGCTCCTAAACTAAGCGTCCTAGAGCGAAAAGGACGATAATTCGTGACCTCCCTCAAAAAATCGAAAAATCCACCCAAATCCTAAAAAAATTAAAATTTTTATATGAAAAACTTCTTTTGGCCATATCTCCTAAACTAAGCGTCCTAGAGCGAAAAGGACGATAATTCGTGACCACCCTCAAAAAATCGAAAAATCCACCCAAATCCTAAAAAAATTTAAATTTTTATATGAAAAACTTCTTTTGGCCATATCTCCTAAACTAAGCGTCCTAGAGCGAAAAGGGCTTTAATTCGTGACCACCCTCAAAAAATCGAAAAATCCACCCAAATCCTACAAAAAATTGAAATTTTTATATGAAAAACTTCTTTTGGCCATATCTCCTAAACTAAGCGTCCTAGAGCGAAAAGGACGATAATTCGTGACCACCCTCAAAAAATCGAAAAATCCACCCAAATCCTAAAAAAATTTAAATTTATATCTCCTAAACTAAGCGTCCTAGAGCGAAAAGGACGATAATTCGTGACCACCCTCAAAAAATCGAAAAATCCACCCAAATCCTAAAAAGATTGAAATTTTTATATGAACAACTTCTTTTGGCCATATCTCCTAAACTAAGCGTCCTAGAGCGAAAAGGACGATAATTCGTGACCACCCTCAAAAAATCGAAAAATCCACCCAAATCCTAAAAAAAATTGAAATTTTTATATGAAAAACTTCTTTTGGTCATATCTCCTAAACTAAGCGTCCTAGAGCGAAAAGGAAGATAATTCGTGACCACCCTCAAAAAATCGAAAAATTCACCCAAATCCTAAAAAAAATTGAAATTTTTATATGAAAAACTTCTTTTGGTCATATCTCCTAAACTAAGCGTCCTAGAGCGAAAAGGACGATAATTCGTGACCACCCTCAAAAAATCGAAAAATCCACCCAAATCCTAAAAAAATTGAAATTTTTATATGAAAAACTTCTTTTGGTCATATCTCCTAAACTAAGCGTCCTAGAGCGAAAAGGACGATAATTCGTGACCACCCTCAAAAAATCGAAAAATCCACCCAAATCCTAAAAAAATTGAAATTTTTATATGAAAAACTTCTTTTGGTCATATCTCCTAAACTAAGCGTCCTAGAGCGAAAAGTACGATAATTCGTGACCACCCCCGAAAAATCGAAAAATCCACCCAAATCCTAAAAAAATTTAAATTTTTATATGAAAAACTTCTTATGGTCATATCTCCTAAATTAAGCGTCCTAGAGCGAAAAGGACGATAATTGGTGAACACCCTCAAAAAGTCGAAAAATCCACCCAAATCCTAAAAAAATTTAAATTTTTATATGAAAAACTTCTTTTGGCCATATCTCCTAAACTAAGCGTCCTAGAGCGAAAAGGACGATAATTCGTGACCACCCTCAAAAAATCGAAAAATCCACCCAAATCCTAAAAAAATTGAAATTTTTATATGAAAAACTTCTTTTGGCCATATCTCCTAAACTAAGCGTCCTAGAGCGAAAAGGGTTTTAATTCGTGACCACCCTTAAAAAAGTTCTTTTGGTCATATCTCCTAAACTAAGCGTCCTAGAGCGAAAAGGACGATAATTCGTGACCACCCCCGAAAAATCGAAAAATCCACCCAAATCCTAAAAAAATTGAAATTTTTATATGAAAAACTTCTTATGGTCATATCTCCTAAATTAAGCGTCCTAGAGCGAAAAGGACGATAATTGGTGACCACCCTCAAAAAATCGAAAAATCCAACCAAATCCTAAAAAAATTGAAATTTTTATATGAAAAACTTCTTTTGGCCATATCTCCTAAACTAAGCGTCCTAGAGCGAAAAGGACGATAATTCGTGACCACCCTCAAAAAATCGAAAAATCCACCCAAATCCTAAAAAAAATTAAATTTTTATATGAAAAACTTCTTTTGGTCATATCTCCTAAACTACGCGTCCTAGAGCGAAAAGGACGATAATTCGTAACCACCCTCAAAAAATCGAAAAATCCACCCAAATTTTTATATGAAAAACTTCTTTTGGTCATATCTCCTAAACTAAGCGTCCTAGAGCGAAAAGGACGATAATTCGTGACCACCCCCAAAAAATCGAAAAATCTACCCAAATCCTAAAAAAATTGAAATTTTTATATGAAAAACTTCTTTTGGCCATATCTCCTAAACTAAGCGTCCTAGAGCGAAAAGGGCTTTAATTCGTGACCACCATCAAAAAATCCACCCAAATCCAAAAAAAAATTAAATTTTTATATGAAAAGATTCTTTTGGCCATATCTCCTAAACGTCCTAGAGCGAAAAGGACGATAATTCGTGACCACCCTCAAAAAATCGAAAAATCCACCCAAATCGTAAAAAAATTTAAATTTTTATATGAAAAACTTCTTTTGGCCATATCTCCTAAACTAAGCGTCCTAGAGCGAAAAGGGCTTTAATTCGTGACAACCCTCGAAAAAAAAAAAATCGAAAAATCCACCCAAATCCTAAAAAAATTGAAATTTTTATATGTAAAACTTCTTTTGGCCATATCTCCTAAACTAAGCGTGCTAGAGCGAAAAGGACCCAAATCCTAAAAAAATTGAAATTTTTATATGAAAAACTTCTTTTGGTCATATCTCCTAAACTAAGCGTCCTAGAGCGAAAAGAACGATAATTCGTGACCACCCCCGAAAAATTGAAAAATCCACCCAAATCCTAAAAAAATTTAAATTTTTATATGAAAAACTTCTTATGGTCATATCTCCTAAATTAAGCGTCCTAGAGCGAAAAGGACGATAATTGGTGAACACCCTCAAAAAGTCGAAAAATCCACCCAAATCCTAAAAAAATTTAAATTTTTATATGAAAAACTTCTTTTGGCCATATCTCCTAAACTAAGCGTCCTAGAGCGAAAAGGACGATAATTCGTGACCACCCTCAAAAAATCGAAAAATCCACCCAAATCCTAAAAAAATTGAAATTTTTATATGAAAAACTTCTTTTGGCCATATCTCCTAAACTAAGCGTCCTAGAGCGAAAAGGGTTTTAATTCGTGACCACCCTTAAAAAAGTTCTTTTGGTCATATCTCCTAAACTAAGCGTCCTAGAGCGAAAAGGACGATAATTCGTGACCACCCCCGAAAAATCGAAAAATCCACCCAAATCCTAAAAAAATTGAAATTTTTATATGAAAAACTTCTTATGGTCATATCTCCTAAATTAAGCGTCCTAGAGCGAAAAGGACGATAATTGGTGACCACCCCCAAAAAATCGGAAAATCCACCCAAATCCTAAAAAAATTGAAATTTTTATATGAAAACCTTCTTTTGGCCACATCTCCTAAACTAAGCGCCCTAGAGCGAAAAGGACGATAATTCGTGACCACCCTCAAAAAATCGAAAAATTCACCCAAATCCTTAAAAAATTTAAATTTTTATATGAAAAACTTCTTTTGGCCATAGCTCCTAAACTAAGCGCCCTAGAGCGAAAAGGGCGATAATTCGTGACCACCCTCAAAAAATCGAAAAATCCACCCAAATCCTAAAAAAATTGAAATTTTTATATGAGAAACTTCTTTTGGCCATATCTCCTAAACTAAGCGTCCTAGAGCGAAAAGGACGATAATTCGTGACCACCCTCACAAAATCCACCCAAATCCTAAAAAAATTGAAATTTTTATACGAAAAACTTATTTTGGCCATATCTCCTAAACTAAGCGTCCTAGAGCGAAAAGGACGATAATTCGTGACCACCCCCAAAAAATCGGAAAATCCACCCAAATCCTAAAAAAATTGAAATTTTTATATGAAAACCTTCTTTTGGCCACATCTCCTAAACTAAGCGTCCTAGAGCGAAAAGGGCATTAATTCGTGACCACCCCCAAAAAATCGAAAAATCCACCCAAATCCTAAAAAAATTGAAATTTTTATATGAAAAACTTCTTTTGGCCATATCTCCTAAACTAAGCGTCCTAGAGAGCAAAGGAGGATAATTCGTGACCACCATCAAAAAATCGAAAAATCCACCCAAATCCTAAAAAAATTGAAATTTTTATACGAAAAACTTCTTTTGGCCATATCTCCTAAACTAAGCGTCCTAGAGCGAAAAGGGCTTTAATTCGTGACCACCCTCAAAAAATCGAAAAATCCACCCAAATCCTAAAAAAATTGAAATTTTTATATGAAAAACCTCTTGTGGCCATATCTCCTAAACTAAGCGTCCTAAAGCGAAAAGGACGATAATTCGTAACCACCCTCAAAAAATCGAAAAATCCACCCAAATCCTAAAAAACTTGAAATTTGTATATGAAAAACTTCTTTTGGTCATATCTCCTAAACTATGCGTCCTAGAGCGAAAAGGACGATAATTCGTGACCACCCTCAAAAAATCGAAAAATCCACCCAAATCCTAAAAAAATTGAAATTTTTATATGAAAAACTTCTTTTGGGCATATCTCCTAAACTAAGCGCCCTAGAGCGAAAAGGGCGATAATTCGTGACCACCCTCAAAAAATCGAAAAATCCACCCAAATCCTAAAAAAATTGAAATTTTTATATGAGAAACTTCTTTTGGCCATATCTCCTAAACTAAGCGTCCTAGAGCGAAAAGGACGATAATTCGTGACCACCCTCACAAAATCCACCCAAATCCTAAAATCCCTCAAAAAATCGAAAAATCCACCCAAATACTAAAAAAATTGAAATTTTTATATGAGAAACTTCTTTTGGCCATATCTCCTAAACTAAGCGTCCTAGAGCGAAAAGGACGATAATTCGTAACCACCCCTAAAAATCGAAAAATCCACCCAAATTCTAAAAAAATTGAAATTTTTATATGAAAAACTTCTTTTGGCCATATCTCCTAAACTAAGCGTCCTAGAGCAAAAAGGGCTTTAAGTCGTGACCACCCTCAAAAAATCGAAAAATCCAACCAAATCCTGAAATTATTGAAATTTTTATATGAAAAACTTCTTTTGGCCATATCTCCTAAACTAAGCGTCCTAGAGCGAAAAGGACGATAATTCGTGACCACCCTCAAAAAATCGAAAAATCCACCCAAATCCTAAAAAAATTGAAATTTTTATATGAAAAACTTCTTTTGGCCATATCTCCTAAACTAAGCGTCCTAGAGCAAAAAGGACGATAATTCGTGACCACCCCCAAAAAATCGAAAAATCCACCCAAATCCTAAAAAAATTTAAATTTTTATATGAAAAACTTCTTTTGGCCATATCTCCTAAACTAAGCGTCCTAGAGCGAAAAGGGCTTTAATTCGTGACCACCCTCAAATCGAAAAATCCACCCAAATCAAAAAAAAAATCAAATTTTTATATGAAAAACTTCTTTTGGCCATATCTCCTAAAAAAATTGAAATTTTTATATGAAAAACTTCTTTTGGTCATATCTCCTAAACTAAGCGTCCTAGAGCGAAAAGGACGATAATTCGTGACCACCCTCAAAAAATCGAAAAATCCACCCAAATCCTAAAAAAATTGAAATTTTTATATGAAAAACTTCTTTTGGCCATATCTCCTAAACTAAGCGTCCTAGAGCGAAAAGGGCTTTAATTCGTGACCACCCTCAAAAAATCGAAAAATCCACCCAAATCCTAAAAAAATTGAAATTTTTATATGAAAAACCTCTTGTGGCCATATCTCCTACACCAAGCGTCCTAGAGCGAAAAGGACGATAATTCGTAACCACCCTCAAAAAATCGAAAAATCCACCCAAATCCTAAAAAAATTGAAATTTTTATATGAAAAACTTCTTTTGGTCATATCTCCTAAACTATGCGTCCTAGAGCGAAAAGGACGATAATTCGTGACCACCCTCAAAAAATCGGAAAATCCACCCAAATACTAAAAAATTGAAATTTTTATATGAAAAACTTCTTTTGGCCATATCTCCTAAACTAAGCGCCCTAGAGCGAAAAGGTCTTTAATTCGTGACAACCCTCAAAAAATCGAAAAATCCACCCAAATCCCAAAAAAATTGAAATTTTTATATGAAAAACTTCTTTTGGTCATATCTCCTAAACTAAGCGTCCTAGAGCGAAAAGGACTATAATTCGTAACCACCCTCAAAAAATCGAAAAATCCACCCAAATATTAAAAAAATTGAAATTTTTATATGAAAAACTTCTTTTGGCCATATCTCCTAAACTAAGCGTCCTAGAGCGAAAAGGACGATAATTCGTGACCACCCTCAAAAAATCGAAAAATCCACCCAAATCCTAAAAAAATTTAAATTTTTATATGAAAAACTTCTTTTGGCCATATCTCCTAAACTAAGCGTCCTAGAGCGAAAAGGGCTTTAATTCGTGACCACCCTCAAAAAATCGAAAAATCCACCCAAATCCTACAAAAAATTGAAATTTTTATATGAAAAACTTCTTTTGGCCATATCTCCTAAACTAAGCGTCCTAGAACGAAAAGGGCTTTAATTCGTGACCACCCTTAAAAAATCGAAAAATCCACCCAAATCCTAAATAATTGAAATTTTTATATGAAAAACTTCTTTTGGTCATATCTCCTAAACTAAGCGTCCTAGAGCGAAAAGGGCTTTAATTCGTGACCACCCTCAAAAAATCGAAAAATCCAACCAAATCCTAAAAAAATTGAAATTTTTATATGAAAAACTTCTTTTGGCCATAGCTCCTAAACTAAGCGTCCTAGAGCGAAAAGGACGATAATTCGTGACCTCCCTCAAAAAATCGAAAAATCCACCCAAATCCTAAAAAAATTAAAATTTTTATATGAAAAACTTCTTTTGGCCATATCTCCTAAACTAAGCGTCCTAGAGCGAAAAGGACGATAATTCGTGACCACCCTCAAAAAATCGAAAAATCCACCCAAATCCTAAAAAAATTTAAATTTTTATATGAAAAACTTCTTTTGGCCATATCTCCTAAACTAAGCGTCCTAGAGCGAAAAGGGCTTTAATTCGTGACCACCCTCAAAAAATCGAAAAATCCACCCAAATCCTACAAAAAATTGAAATTTTTATATGAAAAACTTCTTTTGGCCATATCTCCTAAACTAAGCGTCCTAGAGCGAAAAGGACGATAATTCGTGACCACCCTCAAAAAATCGAAAAATCCACCCAAATCCTAAAAAAATTTAAATTTATATCTCCTAAACTAAGCGTCCTAGAGCGAAAAGGACGATAATTCGTGACCACCCTCAAAAAATCGAAAAATCCACCCAAATCCTAAAAAGATTGAAATTTTTATATGAACAACTTCTTTTGGCCATATCTCCTAAACTAAGCGTCCTAGAGCGAAAAGGGCTTTAATTCGTGACCACCCTCAAAAAATCGAAAAATCCACCCAAATCCTACAAAAAATTGAAATTTTTATATGAAAAACTTCTTTTGGCCATATCTCCTAAACTAAGCGTCCTAGAGCGAAAAGGACGATAATTCGTGACCACCCTCAAAAAATCGGAAAATCCACCCAAATCCTAAAAAAATTGAAATTTTTATATCAAAAACTTCTTTTGGTCATATCTCCTAAACTAAGCGTCCTAGAGCGAAAAGGACGATAATTCGTGACCACCCTCAAAAAATCGAAAAATCCACCCAAATCCTAAAAAAAATTGAAATTTTTATATGAAAAACTTCTTTTGGTCATATCTCCTAAACTAAGCGTCCTAGAGCGAAAAGGAAGATAATTCGTGACCACCCTCAAAAAATCGAAAAATTCACCCAAATCCTAAAAAAAATTGAAATTTTTATATGAAAAACTTCTTTTGGTCATATCTCCTAAACTAAGCGTCCTAGAGCGAAAAGGACGATAATTCGTGACCACCCTCAAAAAATCGAAAAATCCACCCAAATCCTAAAAAAATTGAAATTTTTATATGAAAAACTTCTTTTGGTCATATCTCCTAAACTAAGCGTCCTAGAGCGAAAAGGACGATAATTCGTGACCACCCTCAAAAAATCGAAAAATCCACCCAAATCCTAAAAAAATTGAAATTTTTATATGAAAAACTTCTTTTGGTCATATCTCCTAAACTAAGCGTCCTAGAGCGAAAAGTACGATAATTCGTGACCACCCCCGAAAAATCGAAAAATCCACCCAAATCCTAAAAAAATTTAAATTTTTATATGAAAAACTTCTTATGGTCATATCTCCTAAATTAAGCGTCCTAGAGCGAAAAGGACGATAATTGGTGAACACCCTCAAAAAGTCGAAAAATCCACCCAAATCCTAAAAAAATTTAAATTTTTATATGAAAAACTTCTTTTGGCCATATCTCCTAAACTAAGCGTCCTAGAGCGAAAAGGACGATAATTCGTGACCACCCTCAAAAAATCGAAAAATCCACCCAAATCCTAAAAAAATTGAAATTTTTATATGAAAAACTTCTTTTGGCCATATCTCCTAAACTAAGCGTCCTAGAGCGAAAAGGGTTTTAATTCGTGACCACCCTTAAAAAAGTTCTTTTGGTCATATCTCCTAAACTAAGCGTCCTAGAGCGAAAAGGACGATAATTCGTGACCACCCCCGAAAAATCGAAAAATCCACCCAAATCCTAAAAAAATTGAAATTTTTATATGAAAAACTTCTTATGGTCATATCTCCTAAATTAAGCGTCCTAGAGCGAAAAGGACGATAATTGGTGACCACCCTCAAAAAATCGAAAAATCCAACCAAATCCTAAAAAAATTGAAATTTTTATATGAAAAACTTCTTTTGGCCATATCTCCTAAACTAAGCGTCCTAGAGCGAAAAGGACGATAATTCGTGACCACCCTCAAAAAATCGAAAAATCCACCCAAATCCTAAAAAAAATTAAATTTTTATATGAAAAACTTCTTTTGGTCATATCTCCTAAACTACGCGTCCTAGAGCGAAAAGGACGATAATTCGTAACCACCCTCAAAAAATCGAAAAATCCACCCAAATTTTTATATGAAAAACTTCTTTTGGTCATATCTCCTAAACTAAGCGTCCTAGAGCGAAAAGGACGATAATTCGTGACCACCCCCAAAAAATCGAAAAATCTACCCAAATCCTAAAAAAATTGAAATTTTTATATGAAAAACTTCTTTTGGCCATATCTCCTAAACTAAGCGTCCTAGAGCGAAAAGGGCTTTAATTCGTGACCACCATCAAAAAATCCACCCAAATCCAAAAAAAAATTAAATTTTTATATGAAAAGATTCTTTTGGCCATATCTCCTAAACTAAGCGTCCTAGAGCGAAAAGGACGATAATTCGTGACCACCCTCAAAAAATCGAAAAATCCACCCAAATCGTAAAAAAATTTAAATTTTTATATGAAAAACTTCTTTTGGCCATATCTCCTAAACTAAGCGTCCTAGAGCGAAAAGGGCTTTAATTCGTGACAACCCTCGAAAAAAAAAAATCGAAAAATCCACCCAAATCCTAAAAAAATTGAAATTTTTATATGAAAAACTTCTTTTGGCCATATCTCCTAAACTAAGCGTGCTAGAGCGAAAAGGACCCAAATCCTAAAAAAATTGAAATTTTTATATGAAAAACTTCTTTTGGTCATATCTCCTATACTAAGCGTCCTAGAGCGAAAAGAACGATAATTCGTGACCACCCCCGAAAAATTGAAAAATCCACCCAAATCCTAAAAAAATTGAAATTTTTATATGAAAAACTTCTTTTGGCCATATCTCCTAAACTAAGCGTCCTAGAGCGAAAAGGACGATAATTCGTGACCACCCTCAAAAACTTCTTTTGGTCATATCTCCTAAACTAAGCGACCTAGAGCGAAAAGGACGATAATTCGTGACCTCCCTCAAAAAATCGAAAAATCCACCCAAATCCTAAAAAAATTGAAATTTTTATATGAAAAACTTCTTTTGGCCATATCTCCTAAACTAAGCGTCCTAGAGCGAAAAGGACGATAATTCGTGACCACCCTCAAAAAATCGAAAAATCCACCCAAATCCTTAAAAAATTGAAATTTTTATATGAAAAACTTCTTTTGGTCATATCTCCTAAACTAAGCGTCCTAGAGCGAAAAGGGCGATAATTCGTGACCACCTCCGAAAAATCGAAAAATCCACCCAAATCCTAAAAAAATTGAAATTTTTATATCAAAAACTTCTTTTGGCCATATCTCCTAAACTAAGCGTCCTAGAGCGAAAAAGACGGTAATTCGTGACCTCCCTCAAAAAATCGAAAAATCCACCCAAATCCTAAAAAAATTTAAATTTTTATATGAAAAACTTCTTTAGGCCATATCTCCTAAACTAAGCGTCCTAGAGCGAAAAGGGCTTTAATTCGTGACCATCCTCAAAAAATCGAAAAATCCACCCAAATCCTTAAAAAATTGAAATTTTTATATGAAAAACTTCTTTTGGTCATATCTCCTAAACTAAGCGTCCTAGAGCGAAAAGGGCGATAATTCGTGACCACCTCCGAAAAATCGAAAAATCCACCCAAATCCTAAAAAAATTGAAATTTTTATATGGAAAACTTCTTTGGGTCATATCTCCTAAACTAAGCGTCCTAGAGCGAAAAGGACGATAATTCGTGACCACCCTCAAAAAATCGAAAAATCCACCCAACTCCTAAAAAAATTGAAATTTTTATATGAAAAACTTCTTTTGGCCATATCTCCTAAACTAAGCGTCCTAGAGCGAAAAGGACGATAATTCGTGACCACCCTCAAAAAATCGAAAAATCCACCCAAATCCTAAAAAAAATTAAATTTTTATATGAAAAACTTCTTTTGGTCATATCTCCTAAGCTAAGCGTCCTAGAGCGAAAAGGACGCTCTAGGACCACCCTCAAAAAATCGCTCTTGACCACCCTCAAAAAATCGAAAAATCCACCCAAATCCTAAAAAAAATTGAAATTTTTATATGAAAAACTTCTTTTGGCCATATCTCCTAAACTAAGCGTCCTAGAGCGAAAAGGGCTTTAATTCGTGGCCACCCTCAAACAATCGAAAAATCCACCCAAATCCTAAAAAAATTGAAATTTTTATATGAAAAACTTCTTTTGGCCATATCTCCTAAACTAAGCGTCCTAGAGCGAAAAGGACGATAATTCGTGACCACCCCCGAAAAATCGAAAAATCCACCCAAATCCTAAAAAATTGAAATTTTTATATGAAAAACTTCTTATGGTCATATCTCCAAAATTAAGCGTCCTAGAGCGAAAAGGACGATAATTCGTGACCACCCTCAAAAAATCGAAAAATCCACCCAAATCCTAAAAAAATTGAAATTTTTATATGAAAAACTTCTTTTGGCCATATCTCCTAAACTAAGCGTCCTAGTGCGAAAAGGGCTTTAATTCGTGACCACCCCCAAAAAATCGAAAAATCCACCCAAATCCTAAAAAAATTCAATTTTTTATATGAAAAACTTCTTTGGGTCATATCTCCCAAATTAAGCGTCCTAGAGCGAAAAGGACGATAATTGGTGACCACCCTCAAAAAATCGAAAAATCCACCCAAATCCTAAAAAAATTGAAATTTTTATATGAAAAACTTCTTTTGGCCATATCTCCTAAACTAAGCGTCCTAGTGCGAAAAGGGCTTTAATTCGTGACCACACCCAAAAAATCGAAAAATCCACCCAAATCCTAAAAAAATTGAAATTTTTATATGAAAAACTTCTTTTGGCCATTTCTCCTAAACTAAGCGTCCTAGAGCGAAAAGGACGATAATTCGTGACCACCCTCAAAAAATCGAAAAATCCACCCAAATCCTTAAAAAATTGAAATTTTTATATGAAAAACTTCTTTTGGCCATATCTCCTAAACGAAGCGTCCTAGAGCGAAAAGGCTTTAATTCGTGACCACCCTCAAAAAATCGAAAAATCCACCCAAATCCTAAAAAAATTGAAATTTTTATATGAAAAACTTCTTTTGGCCATATCTCCTAAACTAAGCGTCCTAGAGCGAAAAGGACGATAATTCGTGACCACCCTCAAAAAATCGAAAAATCCACCCAAATCCTAAAAAAATTGAAATTTTTATATGAAAAACTTCTTTTGGTCATATCTCCTAAACTAAGCGTCCTAGAGCGAAAAGGACGATAATTCGTGACCACCCTCAAAAAATCGAAAAATCCACCCAAATCCTAAAAAAATTGAAATTTTTATATGAAAAACTTCTTCTGGTCATATCTCCTAAACTAAGCGTCCAAGAGCGAAAAGGACGATAATTCGTGACCACCCCCGAAAAATCCACCCAAATCCTAAAAAAATTGAAATTTTTATATGGAAAACTTCTTTGGCCATATCCCCGAAAAATCCACCCAAATCCTAAAAAAATTGAAATTTTTATATGAAAAACTTCTTTTGGCCATATCTCCTAAACTAAGCGTCCTAGAGCGAAAAGGACGATAATTCGTGACCACCCTCAAAAAATCGAAAAGTCCACCCAAATCCTAAAAAAATTGAAATTTTTATATGAAAAACTTCTTTTGGTCATATCTCCTAAACTAAGCGTCCTAGAGCGAAAAGGACGATAATTCGTGACCACCCTCAAAAAATCGAAAAATCCACCCAAATCCTAAAAAAATTGAAATTTTTATATGAAAAACTTCTTTTGGTCATATCTCCTAAACTAAGCGTCCTAGAGCGAAAAGGACGATAATTCGTGACCACCCTTACAAAAGTTCTTTTGGTCATATCTCCTAAACTAAGCGTCCTAGAGCGAAAAGGACGATAATTCGTGACCACCCTCAAAAAATCCACCCAAATCCTAAAAAAATTGAAATTTTTATATGAAAAACTCTTTTGGTCATATCTCCTAAGCTAAGCGTCCTAGAGCGAAAAGGACGCTCTAGGACCACCCTCAAAAAATCGCTCTTGACCACCCTCAAAAAATCGAAAAATCCACCCAAATCCTAAAAAAATTGAAATTTTTATATGAAAAACTTCATTTGGTCATATCTCCTAAACTAAGCGTCCTAGAGCGAAAAGGGCTTTAATTCGTGGCCACCCTCAAACAATCGAAAAATCCACCCAAATCCTAAAAAAATTGAAATTTTTATATGAAAAACTTCATTTGGTCATATCTCCTAAACTAAGCGTCCTAGAGCGAAAAGGACGATAATTCGTGACCACCCCCGAAAAATCGAAAAATCCACCCAAATCCTAAAAAAATTGAAATTTTTATATGAAAAACTTCTTATGGTCATATCTCCTAAATTAAGCGTCCTAGAGCGAAAAGGACGATAATTGGTGACCACCCTCAAAAAATCGAAAAATCCAACCAAATCCTAAAAAAATTGAAATTTTTATATGAAAAACTTCTTTTGGCCATATCTCCTAAACTAAGCGTCCTAGAGCGAAAAGGACGATAATTCGTGACCACCCTCAAAAAATCGAAAAATCCACCCAAATTCTAAAAAAATTGAAATTTTTATATGAAAAACTTCTTTTGGTCATATCTCCTAAACTAAGCGTCCTAGAGCGAAAAGGACGATAATTCGTAACCACCCTCAAAAACTCGAAAAATCCACCCAAATTTTTATATGAAAAACTTCTTTTGGTCATATCTCCTAAACTAAGCGTCCTAGAGCGAAAAGGACGATAATTCGTGACCACCCCCAAAAAATCGAAAAATCCACCCAAATCCTAAAAAAATTGAAATTTTTATATGAAAAACTTCTTTTGGCCATATCTCCTAAACTAAGCGTCCTAGAGCGAAAAGGACGATAATTCGTGACCACCCTCAAAAAATCGAAAAATCCACCCAAATCCTAAAAAAATTGAAATTTTTATATAAAAACTTCTTTTGGCCATATCTCCTAAACTAAGCGTCCTAGAGCGAAAAGGGAGCCACCGTGGTGCAATGGTTAGCATGCCCGCCTTGCATACACAAGGTCGTGGGTTCGATTCCTGCTACGACCGAACACCAAAAAGTTTTTCAGCGGTGGATTATCCCACCTCAGTAATGCTGGTGACATTTCTGAGGGTTTCGAAGCTTCTCTAAGTGGTTTAACTGCAATGTGGAACGCCGTTCGGACTCGGCTATAAAAAGGAGGTCCCTTGTCATTGAGCTTAACATGGAATCGGGCAGCACTCAGTGATAAGAGAGAAGTTCACCAATGTGGTATCACAATGGACTGAATAGTCTAAGTGAGCCTGATACATCGGGCTACCACCTAACCTAACCTAACCTAACCTAACCTAGAGCGAAAAGGACGATAATTCGTGAACACCCTCAAAAAATCGAAAAATCCACCCAAATCCTAAAAAAATTGAAATTTTTATATGAAAAACTTCTTTTGGCCATATCTCCTAAACTAAGCGTCCTAGAGCGAAAAGGGCGATAATTCGAAAAATCCACCCAAATCCTAAAAAAATTGAAATTTTTATATCAAAAACTTCTTTTGGCCATATCTCCTAAACTAAGCGTCCTAGAGCGAAAAGGACGCTCCAGGACCACCCTCAAAAAATCGCTCTTGACCACCCTCAAAAAATCGAAAAATCCACCCAAATCCTAAAAAAAATTGAAATTTTTATATGAAAAACTTCTTTTGGCCATATCTCCTAAACTAAGCGTCCTAGAGCGAAAAGGGCTTTAATTCGTGGCCACCCTCAAACAATCGAAAAATCCACCCAAATCCTAAAAAAATTGAAATTTTTATATGAAAAACTTCTTTTGGTCATATCTCCTAAACTAAGCGTCCTAGAACGAAAAGGACGATAATTCGTGACCACCCCCGAAAAATCGAAAAATCCACCCAAATCCTAAAAAAATTGAAATTTTTATATGAAAAACTTCTTATGGTCATATCTCCAAAATTAAGCGTCCTAGAGCGAAAAGGACGATAATTCGTGACCACCCTCAAAAAATCGAAAAATCCACCCAAATCCTAAAAAAATTGAAATTTTTATATGAAAAACTTCTTTTGGCCATATCTCCTAAACTAAGCGTCCTAGTGCGAAAAGGGCTTTAATTCGTGACCACCCCCAAAAAATCGAAAAATCCACCCAAATCCTAAAAAAATTCAATTTTTTATATGAAAAACTTCTTTTGGCCATATCTCCTAAATTAAGCGTCCTAGCGCGAAAAGGGCTTTAATTCGTGACCACCCTCAAAAAATCGAAAAATCCACCCAAATCCTAAAAAAATTGAAATTTTTATATGAAAAACTTCTTTGGGTCATATCTCCCAAATTAAGCGTCCTAGAGCGAAAAGGACGATAATTGGTGAACACCCTCAAAAAATCGAAAAATCCACCCAAATCCTAAAAAAATTGAAATTTTTATATGAAAAACTTCTTTTGGCCATATCTCCTAAACTAAGCGTCCTAGAGCGAAAAGGACGATAATTCGTGACCACCCTAAAAAAATCGAAAAATCCACCCAAATTCTAAAAAAATTGAAATTTTTATATGAAAAACTTCTTTTGGTCATATCTCCTAAACTAAGCGTCCTAGAGCGAAAAGGACGATAATTCGTGACCACCCTCAAAAAATCCACCCAAATCCTAAAAAAATTGAAATTTTTATATGAAAAACTCTTTTGGTCATATCTCCTAAGCTAAGCGTCCTAGAGCGAAAAGGACGCTCTAGGACCACCCTCAAAAAATCGCTCTTGACCACCCTCAAAAAATCGAAAAATCCACCCAAATCCTAAAAAAATTGAAATTTTTATATGAAAAACTTCTTTTGGCCATATCTCCTAAACTAAGCGTCCTAGAGCGACAAGGGCTTTAATTCGTGACCACCCTCAAAAAATCGAAAAATCCACCCAAATCCTAAAAAAATTGAAATTTTTATATGAAAAACTTCTTTTGGTCATATCTCCTAAACTAAGCGTCCTAGAGCGAAAAGGACGATAATTCGTGACCACCCCCGAAAAATCGAAAAATCCACCCAAATCCTAAAAAAATTGAAATTTTTATATGAAAAACTTCTTATGGTCATATCTCCTAAATTAAGCGTCCTAGAGCGAAAAGGACGATAATTGGTGACCACCCTCAAAAAATCGAAAAATCCAACCAAATCCTAAAAAAATTGAAATTTTTATATGAAAAACTTCTTTTGGCCATATCTCCTAAACTAAGCGTCCTAGAGCGAAAAGGACGATAATTCGTGACCACCCTCAAAAAATCGAAAAATCCACCCAAATTCTAAAAAAATTGAAATTTTTATATGAAAAACTTCTTTTGGTCATATCTCCTAAACTAAGCGTCCTAGAGCGAAAAGGACGATAATTCGTAACCACCCTCAAAAACTCGAAAAATCCACCCAAATTTTTATATGAAAAACTTCTTTTGGTCATATCTCCTAAACTAAGCGTCCTAGAGCGAAAAGGACGATAATTCATGACCACCCCCAAAAAATCGAAAAATCCACCCAAATCCTAAAAAAATTGAAATTTTTATATGAAAAACTTCTTTTGGCCATATCTCCTAAACTAAGCGTCCTAGAGCGAAAAGGACGATAATTCGTGACCACCCTCAAAAAATCGAAAAATCCACCCAAATCCTAAAAAAATTGAAATTTTTATATGAAAAACTTCTTTTGGCCATATCTCCTAAACTAAGCGTCCTAGAGCGAAAAGGAGATAATTCGTGACCACCCTCAAAAAATCGAAAAATCCACCCAAATCCTAAAAAAATTGAAATTTTTATATGAAAAACTTCTTTTGGCCATATCTCCTAAACTAAGCGTCCTAGAGCGAAAAGGACTTTAATTCGTGACCACCCTCAAAAAATCGAAAAATCCACCCAAATCCTACAAAAAATTGAAATTTTTATATGAAAAACTTCTTTTGGCCATATCTCCTAAACTAAGCGTCCTAGAGCGAAAAGGACTTTAATTCGTGACCACCCTCAAAAAATCGAAAAATCCACCCAAATCCTAAAAAAAATTGAAATTTTTATATGAAAAACTTCTTTTGGTCATATCTCCTAAACTAAGCGTCCTAGAGCGAAAAGGACGATAATTCGTGACCACCCCCAAAAAATCGAAAAATCCACCCAAATCCTAAAAAAAATTGAAATTTTTATATGAAAAACTTCTTTTGGCCATATCTCCTAAACTAAGCGTCCTAGAGCGAAAAGGACGATAATTCGTGACCACCCTCAAAAAATCGAAAAATCCACCCAAATCCTAAAAAAATTTAAATTTTTATATGAAAAACTTCTTTTGGCCATATCTCCTAAACTAAGCGTCCTAGAGCGAAAAGGAGATAATTCGTGACCACCCTCAAAAAATCGAAAAATCCACCCAAATCCTAAAAAAAGTGAAATTTTTATATCAAAAACTTCTTTTGGCCATATCTCCTAAACTAAGCGTCCTAGAGCGAAAAGGGCTTTAATTCGTGGCCACCCTCAAACAATCGAAAAATCCACCCAAATCCTACAAAAATTGAAATTTTTATATGAAAAACTTCTTTTGGTCATATCTCCTAAACTAAGCGTCCTAGAGCGAAAAGGACGATAATTCGTGACCACCCCCGAAAAATCGAAAAATCCACCCAAATCCTAAAAAAATTGAAATTTTTATATGAAAAACTTCTTATGGTCATATCTCCAAAATTAAGCGTCCTAGAGCGAAAAGGACGATAATTCGTGACCACCCTCAAAAAATCGAAAAATCCACCCAAATCCTAAAAAAATTGAAATTTTTATATGAAAAACTTCTTTTGGCCATATCTCCTAAACTAAGCGTCCTAGTGCGAAAAGGGCTTTAATTCGTGACCACCCCCAAAAAATCGAAAAATCCACCCAAATCCTAAAAAAATTCAATTTTTTATATGAAAAACTTCTTTTGGCCATATCTCCTAAACTAAGCGTCCTAGCGCGAAAAGGGCTTTAATTCGTGACCACCCTCAAAAAATCGAAAAATCCACCCAAATCCTAAAAAAATTGAAATTTTTATATGAAAAACTTCTTTGGGTCATATCTCCCAAATTAAGCGTCCTAGAGCGAAAAGGACGATAATTGGTGACCACCCTCAAAAAATCGCTCTTGACCACCCTCAAAAAATCGAAAAATCCACCCAAATCCTAAAAAAAATTGAAATTCTTATATGAAAAACTTCTTTTGGCCATATCTCCTAAACTAAGCGTCCTAGAGCGAAAAGGGCTTTAATTCGTGGCCACCCTCAAACAATCGAAAAATCCACCCAAATCCTAAAAAAATTGAAATTTTTATATGAAAAACTTCTTTTGGTCATATCTCCTAAACTAAGCGTCCTAGAGCGAAAAGGACGATAATTCGTGACCACCCTCAAAAAATCGAAAAATCCACCCAAATCCTAAAAAAATTGAAATTTTTATATGAAAAACTTCTTATGGTCATATCTCCAAAATTAAGCGTCCTAGAGCGAAAAGGACGATAATTCGTGACCACCCTCAAAAAATCGAAAAATCCACCCAAATCCTAAAAAAATTGAAATTTTTATATGAAAAACTTCTTTTGGCCATATCTCCTAAACTAAGCGTCCTAGTGCGAAAAGGGCTTTAATTCGTGACCACCCCCAAAAAATCGAAAAATCCACCCAAATCCTAAAAAAATTCAATTTTTTATATAAAAAACTTCTTTTGGCCATATCTCCTAAACTAAGCGTCCTAGCGCGAAAAGGGCTTTAATTCGTGACCACCCTCAAAAAATCGAAAAATCCACCCAAATCCTAAAAAAATTGAAATTTTTATATGAAAAACTTCTTTGGGTCATATCTCCCAAATTAAGCGTCCTAGAGCGAAAAGGACGATAATTGGTGACCACCCTCAAAAAATCGAAAAATCCACCCAAATCCTAAAAAAATTGAAATTTTTATATGAAAAACTTCTTTTGGCCATATCTCCTAAACTAAGCGTCCTAGTGCGAAAAGGGCTTTAATTCGTGACCACACCCAAAAAATCGAAAAATCCACCCAAATCCTAAAAAAATTGAAATTTTTATATGAAAAACTTCTTTTGGCCATATCTCCTAAACTAAGCGTCCTAGAGCGAAAAGGACGATAATTCGTGACCACCCTCAAAAAATCGAAAAATCCACCCAAATCCTTAAAAAATTGAAATTTTTATATGAAAAACTTCTTTTGGCCATATCTCCTAAACGAAGCGTCCTAGAGCGAAAAGGGCTTTAATTCGTGACCACCCTCAAAAAATCGAAAAATCCACCCAAATCCTAAAAAAATTTAAATTTTTATATGAAAAACTTCTTTTGGCCATATCTCCTAAACTAAGCGTCCTAGAGCGAAAAGGACGATAATTCGTGACCACCCTCAAAAAATCGAAAAATCCACCCAAATCCTAAAAACATTGAAATTTTTATATGAAAAACTTCTTTTGGCCATATCTCCTAAACTAAGCGTCTAGACCGAAAAGGGCTTTAATTCGTGACCACCCTCAAAAAATCGAAAAATCCACCCAAATCCTAAAAAAATTGAAATTTTTATATGAAAAACTTCTTTGGGTCATATCTCCCAAATTAAGCGTCCTAGAGCGAAAAGGACGATAATTGGTGACCACCCTCAAAAAATCGAAAAATCCACCCAAATCCTAAAAAAATTGAAATTTTTATATGAAAAACTTCTTTTGGCCATATCTCCTAAACTAAGCGTCCTAGTGCGAAAAGGGCTTTAATTCGTGACCACCCCCGAAAAATCGAAAAATCCACCCAAATCCTAAACAAATTGAAATTTTTATATGAAAAACTTCTTTTGGCCATATCTCCTAAACTAAGCGTCCTAGAGCGAAAAGGACGATAATTCGTGACCACCCTCAAAAAATCGAAAAATCCACCCAAATCCTAAACAAATTGAAATTTTTATATGAAAAAATTTCCTAAAAACATTGAAATTTTTATATGAAAAACTTCTTTTGGCCATATCTCCTAAACTAAGCGTCTAGACCGAAAAGGGCTTTAATTCGTGACCACCCTCAAAAAATCGAAAAATCCACCCAAATCCTAAAAAAATTGAAATTTTTATATGAAAAACTTCTTTTGGTCATATCTCCTAAACTAAGCGTCCTAGAGCGAAAAGGACGATAATTCGTGACCACCCCCGAAAAGTCGAAAACTCCACCCAAATCCTAAAAAAATTGAAATTTTTATATGAAAAACTTCTTTTGGCCATATCTCCTAAACTAAGCGTCCTAGAGCGAAAAGGGCTTTAATTCGTGACCACCCTCAAAAAATCGAAAAATCCTCCCAAATCCTAAAAAAATTGAAATTTTTATATGAAGAACTTCTTTTGGCCATATCCCCTAAACTAAGCGTCCTAGAGCGAAAAGGACGATAATTCGTGACCACCCTCAAAAAATCGAAAAATCCACCCAAATACTAAAAAAATTAAAATTTTTATATGAAAAACTTCTTTTGGCCATATCTCCTAAACTAAGCGTCCTAGAGCGAAAAGGACGATAATTCGTGACCACCATCAAAAAATCGAAAAATCCACCCAAATCCTAAAAAAATTGAAATTTTTATATGAAAAACTTCTTTTGGTCATAAACTAAGCGTCCTAGAGCGAAAAGGACGATAATTCGTGACCACCCCCAAAAAATCGAAAAATCCACCCAAATCCTACAAAAATTGAAATTTTTATATGAAAAACTTCTTTTGGCCATATCTCCTAAACTAAGCGCCCTAGAGCGAAAAGGGCTTTAATTCGTGACCACCCTCAAAAAATCGAAAAATCCACCCAAATCCTAAAAAAATTGAAATTTTTATATGAAAAACTTCTTTTGGTCATATCTCCTAAACTAAGCGTCCTAGAGCGAAAAGGACGATAATTCGTAACCACCCTCAAAAAAGCGAAAAATCCACCCAAATCCTAAAAAATTGAAATTTTTATATGAAAAACTTCTTTTGGTCATATCTCCTAAACTAAGCGTCCTAGAGCGAAAAGGACGATAATTCGTGACCACCCTCAAAAAATCGAAAAATCCACCCATATCCTAAAAAAATTGACATTTTTATATGAAAAACTTCTTTTGGTCATATCTCCTAAACTAAGCGTCCTAGAGCGAAAAGGACGATAATTCGTGACCAACCCCAAAAAATCGAAAAATCCACCCAAATCCTTAAAAAAATTGAAATTTTTATATGAAAAACTTCTTTTGGCCATATCTCCTAAACTAAGCGTCCTAGAGCGAAAAGGGCTTTAATTCGTGACCACCCTCAAAAAATCGAAAAATCCACCCAAATCCTAAAAAAAATCAAATTTTTATATGAAAAACTTCTTTTGGCCATATCTCCTAAACTAAGCGTCCTAGAGCGAAAAGGGCTTTAATTCGTGACCACCCTCAAAAAATCGAAAAATCCACCCAAATCCTAAAAAAATTGAAATTTTTATATCAAAAACTTCTTTTGGCCATATCTCCTAAACTAAGCGTCCTAGAGCGAAAAGGACGATAATTCGTAACCACCCTCAAAAAATCGAAAAATCCACCCAAATCCTAAAAAAATTGAAATTTTTATATGAAAAACTTCTTTTGCCCATATCTCCTAAACTAAGCGTCCTAGAGCGAAAAGGGCTTTAAGTCGTGACCGCCCTCAAAAAATCGAAAAATCCACCCAAATCCTAAAAAAATTGAAATTTTTATATCAAAATCTTCTTTTGGCCATATCTCCTAAACTAAGCGTCCTAGAGCGAAAAGGACAATAATTCGTGACCACCCTCAAAAAATCGAAAAATCCACCCAAATCCTAAAAAAATTGAAATTTTTATATGAAAAACTTCTTTTGGCCATATATCCTAAACTAAGCGTCCTAGAGCGAAAAGGGCTTTAATTCGTGACCACCCTCAAAAAATCGAAAAATCCACCCAAATCCTAAAAAAATTGAAATTTTTATATCAAAAACTTCTTATGGTCATATCTCCTAAACTAAGCGTCCTAGAGCGAAAAGGACGATAATTCGTGACCACCCTCAAAAAATCGAAAAATCCACCCAACTCCTAAAAAAATTGAAATTTTTATATGAAAAACTTCTTTTGGTCATAACTCCTAAACTAAGCGTCCTAGAGCGAAAAGGACGATAATTCGTGACCACCCTCAAAAAATCGAAAAATCCACCCAAATCCTAAAAAAATTGAAATTTTTATATGAAAAATTTATTTTGGCCATATCTTCTAAAATAAGCGTTCTAGAGCGAAAAGTGCTTTAATTTGTGACCACCCCCAAAAAATCGAAAAATCCACCCAAATCCTAAAAAAATTGAAATTTTTATATGAAAAACTTCTTTTGGCCATATCTCCTAAACTAAGCGTCCTAGAGCGAAAAGGACGATAATTCGTGACCACCCCCAAAAAATCGAAAAATCCACCCAAATCCTAAAAAAATTGAAATTTTTATATGAAAAACTTCTTTTGGTCATATCTCCTAAACTAAGCGTCCTAGAGCGAAAAGGGCTTTAATTCGTGAACACCCTCAAAAAATCGAAAAATCCACCCAAATCCTAAAAAAATTGAAAATTTTATATGAAAAACTTCTTTTGGTCATATCTCCTAAACTAAGCGTCCTAGAGCGAAAAGGACGATAATTCGTGACCACCCCCAAAAAATCGAAAAATCCACCCAAATCCTAAAAAAAATGAAATTTTTATATGAAAAACTTCTTTTGGCCATATCTCCTAAACTAAGTGCCCTATAGCGAAAAGGACGATAATTCGTGACCACCCTCAAAAAATCGAAAAATCCACCCAAATCCTAACAAAATTGAAATTTTTATATGAAAAACTTCTTTTGGCCATATCTCCTAAACTAAGCGTCCTAGAGCGAAAAGGACGATAATTCGTGACCACCCTCAAAAAATCGAAAAATCCACCCAAATCCTAAAAAAATTGTTATATGAAAAATTTCTTTTGGCCATATCTCTTAAACTAAGCGTCCTAGAGCGAAAAGGACTATAATTCGTGACCACCCCCAAAAAATCGAAAAATCCACCCAAATCCTAAAAAAAATGAAATTTTTATATGAAAAACTTCTTTTGGCCATATCTCCTAAACTAAGTGCCCTATAGCGAAAAGGACGATAATTCGTGACCACCCTCAAAAAATCGAAAAATCCACCCAAATCCTAACAAAATTGAAATTTTTATATGAAAAACTTCTTTTGGCCATATCTCCTAAACTAAGCGTCCTAGAGCGAAAAGGACGATAATTCGTGACCACCTCCAAAAAATCGAAAAATCCACCCAAATCCTAAAAAATTGAAATTTTTATATGAAAAACTTCTTTTGGCCATATCTCCTAAACTAAGCGTCCTAGAGCGAAAAGGGCTTTAATTCGTGACCACCCTCAAAAAATCGAAAAATCCACCCAAATCCTAAAAAAATTGAAATTTTTATTGAAAAACTTCTTTTGGTCATATCTCCTAAACTAAGCGTTCTAGAGCGAAAAGGACGATAATTCGTGACCACCCCCAAAAAATCGAAAAATCCACCCAAATCCTAAAAACATTTAAATGTTTATATGAAAAACTTCTTTTGGCCATATCTCCTAAACTAAGCGTCCTAGAGCGAAAAGGACGATAATTCGTGACCACCCCCAAAAAATCGAAAAATCCACCCAAATCCTAAAAAAATTGAAATTTTTATATGAAAAACTTCTTTTGGCCATATCTCCTAAACTAATCGTCCTAGAGCGAAAAGGACGATAATTCGTACCCACCCCCAAAAAATCGAAAAATCCACCCAAATCCTAAAAAAAAATCTAAATTTTTATATGAAAAACTTCTTTTGGCCATATCTCCTAAACTAAGCGTCCTAGAGCGAAAAGGACGATAATTCGTGACCACCCTCAAAAAATCGAAAAATCCACCCAAATCCTAAAAAAATTGAAATTTTTATATGAAAACCTTCTTTTGGCCATATCTCCTAAACTAAGCGTCCTAGAGCGAAAAGGTCTTTAATTCGTGACCACCCTCAAAAAATCGAAAAATCCACCAAAATTCTAAAAAAATTGAAATTTTTATGTGAAAAACTTCTTTTGGCCATATCTCCTAAACTAAGCGTCCTAGAGCGAAAAGGACGATAATTCGTGACCACCCTCAAAAAATCGAAAAATCCACCCAAATCCTAAAAAATTGAAATTTTTATATGAAAAACTTCTTTTGGCCATATCTCCTAAACTAAGCGCCCTAGAGCGAAAAGGGCTTTAATTCGTGACCACCCTCAAAAAATCGAAAAATCCACCCAAATCCTAAAAAAATTGAAATTTTTATATGAAAAACTTCTTTTGGTCATATCTCCTAAACTAAGCGTCCTAGAGCGAAAAGGACGATAATTCGTAACCACCCTCAAAAAAGCGAAAAATCCACCCAAATCCTAAAAAATTGAAATTTTTATATGAAAAACTTCTTTTGGTCATATCTCCTAAACTAAACGTCCTAGAGCGAAAAGGACGATAATTCGTGACCACCCTCAAAAAATCGAAAAATCCACCCAAATCCTAAAAAAATTGAAATTTTTATATGAAAAACTTCTTTTGGCCATATATCCTAAACTAAGCGTCCTAGAGCGAAAAGGGCTTTAATTCGTGACCACCCTCAAAAAATCGAAAAATCCACCCAAATCCTAAAAAAATTGAAATTTTTATATCAAAAACTTCTTATGGTCATATCTCCTAAACTAAGCGTCCTAGAGCGAAAAGGACGATAATTCGTGACCACCCTCAAAAAATCGAAAAATCCACCCAACTCCTAAAAAAATTGAAATTTTTATATGAAAAACTTCTTTTGGTCATAACTCCTAAACTAAGCGTCCTAGAGCGAAAAGGACGATAATTCGTGACCACCCTCAAAAAATCGAAAAATCCACCCAAATCCTAAAAAAATTGAAATTTTTATATGAAAAATTTATTTTGGCCATATCTTCTAAAATAAGCGTTCTAGAGCGAAAAGTGCTTTAATTTGTGACCACCCCCAAAAAATCGAAAAATCCACCCAAATCCTAAAAAAATTGAAATTTTTATATGAAAAACTTCTTTTGGCCATATCTCCTAAACTAAGCGTCCTAGAGCGAAAAGGACGATAATTCGTGACCACCCCCAAAAAATCGAAAAATCCACCCAAATCCTACAAAAATTGAAATTTTTATATGAAAAACTTCTTTTGGTCATATCTCCTAAACTAAGCGTCCTAGGGCGAAAAGGGCTTTAATTCGTGAACACCCTCAAAAAATCGAAAAATCCACCCAAATCCTAAAAAAATTGAAATTTTTATATGAAAAACTTCTTTTGGTCATATCTCCTAAACTAAGCGTCCTAGAGCGAAAAGGACGATAATTCGTGACCACCCCCAAAAATCGAAAAATCCATATGAAAAACTTCTTTTGGTCATATCTCCTAAACTAAGTGTCCTAGAGCGAAAAGGACGATAATTCGTGACCACCCCCAAAAAATCGAAAAATCCACCCAAATCCTAAAAAAATTGAAATTTTTATATCAAAAACTTCTTTTGGCCATATCTCCTAAACTAAGCGTCCTAGAGCGAAAAGGACGATAATTCGTGACCACCCTCAAAAAATCGAAAAATCCACCCAAATCCTAAAAAAATTGAAATTTTTATATGAAAAATTTCTTTTGGCCATATCTCTTAAACTAAGCGTCCTAGAGCGAAAAGGACTATAATTCGTGACCACCCCCAAAAAATCGAAAAATCCACCCAAATCCTAAAAAAATGAAATTTTTATATGAAAAACTTCTTTTGGCCATATCTCCTAAACTAAGCGTCCTAGAGCGAAAAGGACGATAATTCGTGACCACCCTCAAAAATTCGAAAAATCCACCCAAATCCTAAAAAAATTGAAATTTTTATATGAAAAATTTCTTTTGGCCATATCTCTTAAACTAAGCGTCCTAGAGCGAAAAGGACTATAATTCGTGACCACCCCCAAAAAATCGAAAAATCCACCCAAATCCTAAAAAAATGAAATTTTTATATGAAAAACTTCTTTTGGCCATATCTCCTAAACTAAGCGTCCTAGAGCGAAAAGGGCTTTAATTCGTGACCACCCTCAAAAAATCGAAAAATCCACCCAAATCCTAAAAAAATTGAAATTTTTATTGAAAAACTTCTTTTGGTCATATCTCCTAAACTAAGCGTTCTAGAGCGAAAAGGACGATAATTCGTGACCACCCCCAAAAAATCGAAAAATCCACCCAAATCCTAAAAACATTTAAATGTTTATATGAAAAACTTCTTTTGGCCATATCTCCTAAACTAAGCGTCCTAGAGCGAAAAGGACGATAATTCGTGACCACCCTCAAAAAATCGAAAAATCCACCCAAATCCTAAAAAAATTTAAATTTTTATATGAAAAACTTCTTTTGGCCATATCTCCTAAACTAAACGTCCGCGAGCGAAAATTCGTGACCACCCCCAAAAAATCGAAAAATCCACCCAAATCCTAAAAAAATTGAAATTTTTATATGAAAAACTTCTTTTGGCCATATCTGCTAAACTAAGCGTCCTAGAGCGAAAAGGACGATAATTCGTACCCACCCCCAAAAAATCGAAAAATCCACCCAAATCCTAAAAAAAAATCTAAATTTTTATATGAAAAACTTCTTTTGGCCATATCTCCTAAACTAAGCGTCCTAGAGCGAAAAGGACGATAATTCGTGACCACCCTCAAAAAATCGAAAAATCCACCCAAATCCTAAAAAAATTGAAATTTTTATATGAAAACCTTCTTTTGGCCATATCTCCTAAACTAAGCGTCCTAGAGCGAAAAGGGCTTTAATTCGTGACCACCCTCAAAAAATCGAAAAATCCACCAAAATCCTAAAAAAATTGAAATTTTTATGTGAAAAACTTCTTTTGGCCATATCTCCTAAACTAAGCGTCCTAGAGCGAAAAGGACGATAATTCGTGACCACCCTCAAAAAATCGAAAAATCCACCCAAATCCTAAAAAATTGAAATTTTTATATGAAAAACTTCTTTTGGCCATATCTCCTAAACTAAGCGTCCTAGAGCGAAAAGGACTTTAATTCGTGACCACCCTCAAAAAATCGAAAAATCCACCCAAATCCTAAAAAAATTGAAATTTTTATATGAAAAACTTCTTTTGGCCATATCTCCTAAACTAAGCGTCCTAGAGCGAAATGGACGATAATTCGTGACCACCCTCAAAAAATCGAAAAATCCACCCAAATCCTAAAAAAATTGAAATTTTTATATGAAAAACTTCTTTTGGTCATATCTCCTAAACTAAGCGTCCTAGAGCGAAAATGGCTTTAATTTGTGACCACCCCCAAAAAATCGAAAAATCCACCCAAATCCTAAAAAAATTGAAATTTTTATATGAAAAACTTCTTTTGGAGATATCTCCTAAACTAAGCGTCCTAGAGCGAAAAGGGCTTTAATTTGTGACCACCCCCAAAAAATCGAAAAATCCACCCAAATCCTAAAAAAATTGAAATTTTTATATGAAAAAATTCTTTTGGCCATATCTCCTAAACTAAGCGTCCTAGAGCGAAAAGGGCTTTAATTCGTGACCACCCTCAAAAAATCGAAAAATCCACCCAAATCCTAAAAAAATTGAAATTTTTATATGAAAAACTTCTTTTGGCCATATCTCCTAAACTAAGTGTCCTAGTGCGAAAAGGACGATAATTCGTGACCACCCTCAAAAAATCGAAAAATCCACCCAAATCCTAAAAAAATTGAAATTTTTATATGAAAAACTTCTTTTGGTCATATCTCCTAAACTAAGTGTCCTAGTGCGAAAAGGACGATAATTCGTGACCACCCCCAAAAAATCGAAAAATCCACCCAAATCCTAAAAAAATTGAAATTTTTATATGAAAAACTTCTTTTGGCCATATCTCCTAAACTAAGCGTGCTAGAGCGAAAAGGACTATAATTCGTGACCACCCCCAACAAATCGAAAAATCCACCCAAATCCTAAAAAAATTGAAATTTTTATATGAAAAACTTCTTTTGGCCATATCTCCTAAACTAAGCGTCCTAGAGCGAAAAGGACGATAATTCGTGACCACCCCCAAAAAATCGAAAAATCCACCCAAATCCCAAAAAAATTGAAATTTTTATATGAAAAACTTCTTTTGGCCATATCTCCTAAACTAAGCGTCCTAGAGCGAAAAGGACGATAATTCGTGACCACCTCCAAAAAATCGAAAAATCCACCCAAATCCTAAAAAATTGAAATTTTTATATGAAAAACTCCTTTTGGCCATATCTCTTAAACTAAGCGTCCTAGAGCGAAAAGGGCTTTAATTCGTGACCACCCTCAAAAAATCGAAAAATCCACCCAAATCCTAAAAAAAATGAAATTTTTATTGAAAAACTTCTTTTGGTCATATCTCCTAAACTAAGCGTCCTAGAGCGAAAAGGACGATAATTCGTGACCACCCCCAAAAAATCGAAAAATCCACCCAAATCCTAAAAACATTTAAATGTTTATATGAAAAACTTCTTTTGGCCATATCTCCTAAACTAAGCGTCCTAGAGCGAAAAGGGCTTTAATTTGTGACCACCCCCAAAAAATCGAAAAATCCACCCAAATCCTAAAAAAATTGAAATTTTTATATGAAAAAATTCTTTTGGCCATATCTCCTAAACTAAGCGTCCTAGAGCGAAAAGGGCTTTAATTCGTGACCACCCTCAAAAAATCGAAAAATCCACCCAAATTCTAAAAAATTTGAAATTTTTATATGAAAAACTTCTTTTGGTCATATCTCCTAAACTAAGCGTCCTAGAGCGAAAGGGGCTTTAATTTGTGACCACCCCCAAAAAATCGAAAAATCGACCCAAATCGTAAAAAAATTGAAATTTTTATATGAAAAACTTCTTTTGGCCATATCTCCTAAACTAAGCGTCCTAGAGCGAAAAGGGCTTTAATTTGTGACCACCCCCAAAAAATCGAAAAATCCACCCAAATCCTAAAAAAATTGAAATTTTTATATGAAAAAATTCTTTTGGCCATATCTCCTAAACAAAGCGTCCTAGAGCGAAAAGGGCTTTAATTCGTGTCCACCCTCAAAAAATCGAAAAATCCACCCAAATCCTAAAAAATTTGAAATTTTTATATGAAAAACTTCTTTTGGCCATATCTCCTAAACTAAGCGTCCTAGAGCGAAAAGGGCTTTAATTTGTGACCACCCTCAAAAAATCGAAAAATCCACCCAAATCCTAAAAAAATTGAAATTTTTATATGAAAAACTTCTTTTGGTCATATCTCCTAAACTAAGCGTCCTAGAGCGAAAAGGACGATTATTCGTAACCACCCTCAAAAAATCGAAAAATCCACCCAAATCCTAACAAAATTGAAATTTTTATGTGAAAAACTTCTTTTGGCCATATCTCCTAAACTAAGCGTCCTAGAGCGAAAAGGGCTTTAATTCGTGACCACCCTCAAAAAATCGAAAAATCCACCCAAATCCTAAAAAAATTGAAATTTTTATATGAAAAACTTCTTTTGGTCATATCTCCTAAACTAAGCGTCCTAGAGCGAAAGGGGCTTTAATTTGTGACCACCCCCAAAAAATCGAAAAATCCACCCAAATCGTAAAAAAATTGAAATTTTTATATGAAAAACTTCTTTTGGCCATATCTCCTAAACTAAGCGTCCTAGAGCGAAAAGGGCTTTAATTTGTGACCACCCCCAAAAAATCGAAAAATCCACCCAAATCCTAAAAAAATTGAAATTTTTATATGAAAAAATTCTTTTGGCCATATCTCCTAAACTAAGCGTCCTAGAGCGAAAAGGCCTTTAATTCGTGACCACCCTCAAAAAATCGAAAAATACACCCAAATCCTAAAAAATTTGAAATTTTTATATGAAAAACTTCTTTTGGTCATATCTCCTAAACTAAGCGTCCTAGAGCGAAAAGGGCTTTAATTTGTGACCACCCCCAAAAAATCGAAAAATCCACCCAAATCCTAAAAAAATTGAAATTTTTATATGAAAAACTTCTTTTGGCCATATCTCCTAAACTAAGTGTCCTAGAGCGAAAAGGACGATAATTCGTGACCACCCTCAAAAAATCGAAAAATCCACCCAAATCCTAAAAAAATTGAAATTTTTATATGAAAAACTTCTTTTGGTCATATCTCCTAAACTAAGCGTCCTAGAGCGAAAAGGACGATAATTCGTGACCACCCTCAAAAAATCGAAAAATCCACCGAAATCCTAAAAAACTTGAAATTTTTATATTAAAAACTAATTTTGGTCATATCTCCTAAACTAAGCGTCCTAGAGCGAAAAGGACGATAATTCGTGACCACCCTCAAAAAATCGAAAAATCCACCCAAATCCTAAAAATTTTGAAATTTTTATATGAAAAACTTCTTTTGGCCATATCTCCTAAACTAAGCGTCCTAGAGCGAAAAGGGCATTAATTTGTGACCACCCTCAAAAAATCGAAAAATCCACCCAAATCCTAAAAAAATTTAAATTTTTATATGAAAAACTTCTTTTGGCCATATCTCCTAAACTAAGCGTCCTAGTGCGAAAAGGGCTTTAATTTGTGACCACCCCCAAATAATCGAAAAATCCACCCAAATCCTAAAAAAATTGAAATTTTTATATGAAAAAATTCTTTTGGCCATATCTCCTAAACTAAGCGTCCTAGAGCGAAAAGGGCTTTAATTCGTGACCACCCTCAAAAAATCGAAAAATCCACCCAAATCCTAAAAAATTTGAAATTTTTATATGAAAAACTTCTTTTGGTCATATCTCCTAAACGAAGCGTCCTAGAGCGAAAGGGGCTTTAATTTGTGACCACCCCCAAAAAATCGAAAAATCCACCCAAATCGTAAAAAAATTGAAATTTTTATATGAAAAACTTCTTTTGGCCATATCTCCTAAACTAAGCGTCCTAGAGCGAAAAGGGCTTTAATTTGTGACCACCCCCAAAAAATCGAAAAATCCACCCAAATCCTAAAAAAATTGAAATTTTTATATGAAAAAATTCTTTTGGCCATATCTCCTAAACTAAGCGTCCTAGAGCGAAAAGGGCTTTAATTCGTGTCCACCCTCAAAAAATCGAAAAATCCACCCAAATCCTAAAAAATTTGAAATTTTTATATGAAAAACTTCTTTTGGTCATATCTCCTAAACTAAGCGTCCTAGAGCGAAAAGGGCTTTAATTTGTGACCACCCCCAAAAAATCGAAAAATCCACCCAAATCCTAAAAAAATTGAAATTTTTATATGAAAAACTTCTTTTGGCCATATCTCCTAAACTAAGTGTCCTAGAGCGAAAAGGACGATTATTCGTAACCACCCTCAAAAAATCGAAAAATCCACCCAAATCCTAACAAAATTGAAATTTTTATGTGAAAAACTTCTTTTGGCCATATCTCCTAAACTAAGCGTCCTAGAGCGAAAAGGGCTTTAATTCGTGACCACCCTCAAAAAATCGAAAAATCCACCCAAATCCTAAAAAATTTGAAATTTTTATATGAAAAACTTCTTTTGGTCATATCTCCTAAACTAAGCGTCCTAGAGCGAAAGGGGCTTTAATTTGTGACCACCCCCAAAAAATCGAAAAATCCACCCAAATCGTAAAAAAATTGAAATTTTTATATGAAAAACTTCTTTTGGCCATATCTCCTAAACTAAGCGTCCTAGAGCGAAAAGGGCTTTAATTTGTGACCACCCCCAAAAAATCGAAAAATCCACCCAAATCCTAAAAAAATTGAAATTTTTATATGAAAAAATTCTTTTGGCCATATCTCCTAAACTAAGCGTCCTAGAGCGAAAAGGGCTTTAATTCGTGACCACCCTCAAAAAATCGAAAAATCCACCCAAATCCTAAAAAATTTGAAATTTTTATATGAAAAACTTCTTTTGGTCATATCTCCTAAACTAAGCGTCCTAGAGCGAAAGGGGCTTTAATTTGTGACCACCCCCAAAAAATCGAAAAATCCACCCAAATCGTAAAAAAATTGAAATTTTTATATGAAAAACTTCTTTTGGCCATATCTCCTAAACTAAGCGTCCTAGAGCGAAAAGGGCTTTAATTTGTGACCACCCCCAAAAAATCGAAAAATCCACCCAAATCCTAAAAAAATTGAAATTTTTATATGAAAAAATTCTTTTGGCCATATCTCCTAAACTAAGCGTCCTAGAGCGAAAAGGCCTTTAATTCGTGACCACCCTCAAAAAATCGAAAAATCCACCCAAATCCTAAAAAATTTGAAATTTTTATATGAAAAACTTCTTTTGGTCATATCTCCTAAACTAAGCGTCCTAGAGCGAAAAGGGCTTTAATTTGTGACCACCCCCAAAAAATCGAAAAATCCACCCAAATCCTAAAAAAATTGAAATTTTTATATGAAAAACTTCTTTTGGCCATATCTCCTAAACTAAGTGTCCTAGAGCGAAAAGGACGATAATTCGTGACCACCCTCAAAAAATCGAAAAATCCACCCAAATCCTAAAAAAATTGAAATTTTTATATGAAAAACTTCTTTTGGTCATATCTCCTAAACTAAGCGTCCTAGAGCGAAAAGGACGATAATTCGTACCCACCCCCAAAAAATCGAAAAATCCACCCAAATCCTAAAAAAAAATCTAAATTTTTATATGAAAAACTTCTTTTGGCCATATCTCCTAAACTAAGCGTCCTAGAGCGAAAAGGACGATAATTCGTGACCACCCTCAAAAAATCGAAAAATCCACCCAAATCCTAAAAAATTTGAAATTTTTATATGAAAAACTTCTTTTGGCCATATCTCCTAAACTAAGCGTCCTAGAGCGAAAAGGGCTTTAATTCGTGACCACCCCCAAAAAATCGAAAAATCCACCCAAATCCTAAAAAAATTGAAATTTTTATATGAAAAACTTCTTTTGGCCATATCTCCTAAACTAAGCGTCCTAGAGCGAAAAGGGCTTTAATTTGTGACCACCCTCAAAAAATCGAAAAATCCACCCAAATCCTAAAAAAATTTAAATTTTTATATGAAAAACTTCTTTTGGCCATATCTCCTAAACTAAGCGTCCTAGAGCGAAAAGGGCTTTAATTTGTGACCACCCCCAAAAAATCGAAAAATCCACCCAAATCCTAAAAAAATTGAAATTTTTATATGAAAAAATTCTTTTGGCCATATCTCCTAAACTAAGCGTCCTAGAGCGAAAAGGGCTTTAATTCGTGACCACCCTCAAAAAATCGAAAAATCCACCCAAATCCTAAAAAATTTGAAATTTTTATATGAAAAACTTCTTTTGGTCATATCTCCTAAACTAAGCGTCCTAGAGCGAAAGGGGCTTTAATTTGTGACCACCCCCAAAAAATCGAAAAATCCACCCAAATCGTAAAAAAATTGAAATTTTTATATGAAAAACTTCTTTTGGCCATATCTCCTAAACTAAGCGTCCTAGAGCGAAAAGGGCTTTAATTTGTGACCACCCCCAAAAAATCGAAAAATCTACCCAAATCCTAAAAAAATTGAAATTTTTATATGAAAAAATTCTTTTGGCCATATCTCCTAAACTAAGCGTCCTAGAGCGAAAAGGGCTTTAATTCGTGTCCACCCTCAAAAAATCGAAAAATCCACCCAAATCCTAAAAAATTTGAAATTTTTATATGAAAAACTTCTTTTGGTCATATCTCCTAAACTAAGCGTCCTAGAGCGAAAAGGGCTTTAATTTGTGACCACCCCCAAAAAATCGAAAAATCCACCCAAATCCTAAAAAAATTGAAATTTTTATATGAAAAACTTCTTTTGGCCATATCTCCTAAACTAAGTGTCCTAGAGCGAAAAGGACGATAATTCGTGACCACCCTCAAAAAATCGAAAAATCCACCCAAATCCTAAAAAATTGAAATTTTTATATGAAAAACTTCTTTTGGTCATATCTCCTAAACTAAGCGTCCTAGAGCGAAAAGGACGATTATTCGTAACCACCCTCAAAAAATCGAAAAATCCACCCAAATCCTAACAAAATTGAAATTTTTATGTGAAAAACTTCTTTTGGCCATATCTCCTAAACTAAGCGTCCTAGAGCGAAAAGGGCTTTAATTCGTGACCACCCTCAAAAAATCGAAATATCCACCCAAATCCTAAAAAATTTGAAATTTTTATATGAAAAACTTCTTTTGGTCATATCTCCTAAACTAAGCGTCCTAGAGCGAAAGGGGCTTTAATTTGTGACCACCCCCAAAAAATCGAAAAATCCACCCAAATCGTAAAAAAATTGAAATTTTTATATGAAAAACTTCTTTTGGCCATATCTCCTAAACTAAGCGTCCTAGAGCGAAAAGGGCTTTAATTTGTGACCACCACCAAAAAATCGAAAAATCCACCCAAATCCTAAAAAAATTGAAATTTTTATATGAAAAAATTCTTTTGGCCATATCTCCTAAACTAAGCGTCCTAGAGCGAAAAGGCCTTTAATTCGTGACCACCCTCAAAAAATCGAAAAATCCACCCAAATCCTAAAAAATTTGAAATTTTTATATGAAAAACTTCTTTTGGTCATATCTCCTAAACTAAGCGTCCTAGAGCGAAAAGGGCTTTAATTTGTGACCACCCCCAAAAAATCGAAAAATCCACCCAAATCCTAAAAAAATTGAAATTTTTATATGAAAAACTTCTTTTGGCCATATCTCCTAAACTAAGCGTGCTAGAGCGAAAAGGACGATAATTCGTGACCACCCTCAAAAAATCGAAAAATCCACCCAAATCCTAAAAAAATTGAAATTTTTATATGAAAAACTTCTTTTGGCCATATCTCCTAAACTAAGCGTCCTCGAGCGAAAATTCGTGACCACCCCCAAAAAATCGAAAAATCCACCCAAATCCTAAAAAAATTGAAATTTTTATATGAAAAACTTCTTTTGGCCATATCTCCTAAACTAAGCGTCCTAGAGCGAAAAGGACGATAATTCGTACCCACCCCCAAAAAATCGAAAAATCCACCCAAATCCTAAAAAAATTTAAATTTTTATATGAAAAACTTCTTTTGGCCATATCTTCTAAACTAAGCGTCCTAGAGCGAAAAGGACGATAATTCGTGACCACCCTCAAAAAATCGAAAAATCCACCCAAATCCTAAAAAAATTGAAATTTTTATATGAAAAACTTCTTTTGGTCATATCTGCTAAACTAAGCGTCCTAGAGCGAAAAGGACGATAATTCGTGACCACCCCCAAAAATCGAAAAATCCATATGTAAAACTTCTTTTGGTCATATCTCCTGAACTAAGTGTCCTAGAGCGAAAAGGACGATAATTCGTGACCACCCTCAAAAAATCGAAAAATCCACCCAAATCCTAAAAAAATTGAAATTTTTATATGAAAAACTTCTTTTGGCCATATCTCCTAAACTAAGCGTCCTAGAGCGAAGAGGACGATAATTCGTGACCACCCTCAAAAAATCGAAAAATCCACCCAAATCCTAAAAAAATTTAAATTTTTATATGAAAAATTTCTTTTGGCCATATCTCTTAAAATAAGCGTCCTAGAGCGAAAAGGGCTTTAAATCGTGACCACCCCCAAAAAATCGAAAAATCCACTCAAATCCTAAAAAAATGAAATTTTTATTGAAAAACTTCTTTTGGCCATATCTCCTAAACTAAGCGTCCTAGAGCGAAAAGGACGATAATTCGTGACCACCCCCAAAAAATCGAAAAATCCACCCAAATCCTAAAAAAATTGAAATTTTTATATGAAAAACTTCTTTTGGCCATATCTCCTAAACTAAGCGTCCTAGAGCGAAAAGGACGATAATTCGTGACCACCCCAAAAAATCGAAAAATCCACCCAAATCCAAAAAAAATTGAAATTTTTATATGAAAAACTTCTTTTGGTCATATCTCCTAAACTAAGCGTCCTAGAGCGAAAAGGGCTTTAATTCGTGACCACCCTCAAAAAATCGAAAAATCCACCCAAATCCTAACAAAATTGAAATTTTTATGTGAAAAACTTCTTTTGGCCATATCTCCTAAACTAAGCGTCCTAGAGCGAAAAGGACGATAATTCGTGACCACCCCCAAAAAATCGAAAAATCCACCCAAATCCTAAAAAAATTGAAATTTTTATATGAAAAACTTCTTTTGGCCATATCTCCTAAACTAAGCGTCCTAGAGCGAAAAGGGCTTTAATTCGTGACCACCCTCAAAAAATCGAAAAATCCACCCAAATCCTAAAAAAATTGAAATTTTTATATGAAAAACTTCTTTTGGCCATATCTCCTAAACTAAGCGTCTTAGAACGAAAAGGGCTTTAATTCGTGACCACCCTCAAAAAATCGAAAAATCCACCCAAATCCTAAAAAAATTTAAATTTTTATATGAAAAACTTCTTTTGGTCATATCTCCTAAACTACTCGTCCTAGAGCGAAAAGGACGATAATTCGTGACCACCCTCAAAAAATCGAACAATCCACCCAAATCCTAAAAAAACTGAAATTTTCATATGAAAATCTTCTTTTGGCCATATCTCCTAAACTAAGCGCCCTAGAGCGAAAAGGGCTTTAATTCGTGACCACTCCCAAAAAATCGAAAAATCCACCCAAATCCTAAAAAAATTGAAATTTTTATATGAAAAACTTCTTTTGGCCATATCTCCTAAACTAAGCGTCCTAGAGCGAAAAGAGCTTTAATTCGTGACCACCCTCAAAAAATCGAAAAATCCACCCAAATCCTAAAAAAAATGAAATTTTTATATGAAAAACTTCTTTTGGCCATATCTCCTAAACTAAGCGTCCTAGAGCGAAAAGGGCTTTAATTCGTGACCACCCCCAAAATATCGAAAAATCCACCCAAATCCTAAAAAAAACTATGCCTCCTAGAGCGAAAAGGACGATAATTCGTAACCACCCTCAAAAAATCGAAAAATCCACCCAAATCCTAAAAAAATTTTAATTTTTAATGAAAAACTTCTTTTGGCCATATCTCCTAAACTAAGAGTCCTAGAGCGAAAAGGACGATAATTCGTGACCACCCCAAAAAATCGAAAAATCCACCCAAATCCTAAAAAAATTGAAATTTTTATATGAAAAACTTCTTTTGGCCATATCTCCTAAACTAAGCGTCCTAGAGCGAAAAGGGCTTTAATTCGTGACCACCCCCAAAAAATCGAAAAATCCACCCAAATCCTAAAAAATTGAAATTTTTATATGAAAAACTTCTTTTGGCCATATCTCCTAAACTAAGCGTCCTAGAGCGAAAAGGACGATAATTCGTGACCACCCCCAAAAAATCGAAAAATCCACCCAAATCCTAAAAAAATTGAAATTTTTATATGAAAAACTTCTTTTGGCCATATCTCCTAAACTAAGCGTCCTAGAGCGAAAAGGGCTTTAATTCGGGACCACCCTCAAAAAATCGAAAAATCCTCCCAAATCCTAACAAAATTGAAATTTTTATGTGAAAAACTTCTTTTGGCCATATCTCCTAAACTAAGCGTCCTAGAGCGAAAAGGACGATAATTCGTGACCACCCCCAAAAAATCGAAAAATCCACCCAAATCCTAAAAAAATTGAAATTTTTATATGAAAAACTTCTTTTGGCCATATCTCCTAAACTAAGCGTCCTAGAACGAAAAGGGCTTTAATTCGTGACCACCCTCAAAAAATCGAAAAATCCACCCAGATCCTAAAAAAATTGAAATTTTTATATGAAAAACTTCTTTTGGCCATATCTCCTAAACTAAGCGTCCTAGAGCGAAAAGGACGATAATTCGTGACCACCCCCAAAAAATCGAAAAATCCACCCAAATCCTAAAAAAATTGAAATTTTTATATGAAAAACTTCTTTTGGCCATATCTCCTAAACTAAGCGTCCTAGAGCGAAAAGGACGATAATTCGTGACCACCCTCAAAAAATCGAAAAATCCACCCAAATCCTAAAAAAATTGAAATTTTTATATGAAAAACTTCTTTTGGCCATATCTCCTAAACTAAGCGTCCTAGAGCGAAAGGGACGATAATTCGTGACCACCCTCAAAAAATCGAAAAATCCACCCAAATCCTAACAAAATTGAAATTTTTATGTGAAAAACTTCTTTTGGCCATATCTCCTAAACTAAGCGTCCTAGAGCGAAAAGGACGATAATTCGTGACCACCCTCAAAAAATCGAAAAATCTACCCAAATCCTAAAAAAACTGAAATTTTTATATGAAAAACTTCTTTTGGCCATATCTCCTAAACTAAGCGTCCTAGAGCGAAAAGGACGATAATTCGTGACCACCCTCAAAAAATCGAAAAATCCACCCAAATCCTAAAAAAATTGAAATTTTTATATGAAAAACTTCTTTTGGCCATATCTCCTAAACTAAGCGTCCTAGAACGAAAAGGGCTTTAATTCGTGACCACCCTCAAAAAATCGAAAAATCCACCCAAATCCTAAAAAAATTGAAATTTTTATATGAAAAACTTCTTTTGGCCATATCTCCTAAACTAAGCGTCCCAGAGCGAAAAGGACGATATTTCGTAACCACCCTCAAAAAATCGAAAAATCCACTCAAATCCTAAAAAAATTGAAATTTTTATATGAAAAACTTCTTTTGGTCATATCTCCTAAACTAAGCGTCCTAGAGCGAAAAGGACGATAATTCGTGACCACCCCCATAAAATCGAAAAATCCACCCAAATCCTAAAAAAATTGAAATTTTTATATGAAAAACTTCTTTTGGCAATATCTCCTAAACTAAGCGTCCTAGAGCGAAAAGGACGATAATTCGTGACCACCCTCAAAAAATCGAAAAATCCACCCAAATCCTAAAAAAATTGAAATTTTTATATGAAAAACTTCTTTTGGCAATATCTCCTAAACTAAGCGTCCTAGAGCGAAAAGGGCTTTAAATCGTGACCACCCCCAAAAAATCGAAAAATCCACCCAAATCCTAAAAAATTGAAATTTTTATATGAAAAACTTCTTTTGGCCATATCTCCTAAACTAAGCGTCCTAGAGCGAAAAGGACGATAATTCGTGACCACCCCCAAAAAATCGAAAAATCCACCCAAATCCTAAAAAAATTGAAATTTTTATATGAAAAACTTCTTTTGGCCATATCTCCTAAACTAAGCGTCCTAGAGCGAAAAGGGCTTTAATTCGGGACCACCCTCAAAAAATCGAAAAATCCACCCAGATCCTAAAAAAATTGAAATTTTTATATGAAAAACTTCTTTTGGCCATATCTCCTAAACTAAGCGTCCTAGAGCGAAAAGGACGATAATTCGTGACCACCCTCAAAAAATCGAAAAATCCACCCAAATCCTAAAAAAATTGAAATTTTTATATGAAAAACTTCTTTTGGCAATATCTCGTAAACTAAGCGTCCTAGAGCGAAAAGGGCTTTAATTCGTGACCACCCCCAAAAAATCGAAAAATCCACCCAAATCCTAAAAAATTGAAATTTTTATATGAAAAACTTCATTTGGCCATATCTCCTAAACTAAGCGTCCTAGAGCGAAAAGGACGATAGTTCGTGACCACCCCCAAAAAATCGAAAAATCCACCCAAATCCTAAAAAAATTGAAATTTTTATATGAAAAACTTCTTTTGGCCATATCTCCTAAACTAAGCGTCCTAGAGCGGAAAGGACGATAATTCGTGACCACCCCAAAAAATCGAAAAATCCACCCAAATCCTAAAAAAATTGAAATTTTTATATGAAAAACTTCTTTTGGCTATATCTCCTAAACTAAGCGTCCTAGAGCGAAAAGGGCTTTAATTCGTGACCACCCTCAAAAAATCGAAAAATCCACCCAAATCCTAAAAAATTGAAATTTTTATGTGAAAAACTTCTTTTGGCCATATCTCCTAAACTAAGCGTCCTAGAGCGAAAAGGACGATTATTCGTAACCACCCTCAAAAAATCGAAAAATCCACCCAAATCCTAAAAAAATTTTAATTTTTATATGAAAAACTTCTTTTGGTCATATCTCCTAAACTACGCGTCCTAGAGCGAAAAGGACGATAATTCGTGACCACCCTCAAAAAATCGAACAATCCACCCAAATCCTAAAAAAACTGAAATTTTCATATGAAAATCTTCTTTTGGCCATATCTCCTAAACTAAGCGCCCTAGAGCGGAAAGGACGATAATTCGTGACCACCCTCAAAAAATCGAAAAATCCACCCAAATCCTAAAAAAATTGAAATTTTTATATGAAAAACTTCTTTTGGCCATATCTCCTAAACTAAGCGTCCTAGAGCGAAAAGAGCTTTAATTCGTGACCACCCTCAAAAAATCGAAAAATCCACCCAAATCCTAAAAAAATTGAAATTTTTATATGAAAAACTTCTTTTGGCCATATCTCCTAAACTAAGCGTCCTAGAGCGAAAAGGGCTTTAATTCGTGACCACCCCCAAAATATCGAAAAATCCACCCAAATCCTAAAAAAAATGAAATTTTTATATGAAAAACTTCTTTTCGCCATATCTCCTAAACTAAGCGTCCTAGAGCGAAAAGGACGATAATTCGTGACCACCCCCAAAAAATCGAAAAATCCACCCAAATCCTAAAAAAATTGAAATTTTTATATGAAAAACTTCTTATGGCCATATCTCCTAAACTACGCGTCCTAGAGCGAAAAGGACGATAATTCGTGACCACCCTCAAAAAATCGAACAATCCACCCAAATCCTAAAAAAACTGAAATTTTCATATGAAAATCTTCTTTTGGCCATATCTCCTAAACTAAGCGCCCTAGAGCGGAAAGGACGATAATTCGTGACCACCCTCAAAAAATCGAAAAATCCACCCAAATCCTAAAAAAATTGAAATTTTTATATGAAAAACTTCTTTTGGCCATATCTCCTAAACTAAGCGTCCTAGAGCGAAAAGAGCTTTAATTCGTGACCACCCTCAAAAAATCGAAAAATCCACCCAAATCCTAAAAAAATTGAAATTTTTATATGAAAAACTTCTTTTGGCCATATCTCCTAAACTAAGCGTCCTAGAGCGAAAAGGGCTTTAATTCGTGACCACCCCCAAAATATCGAAAAATCCACCCAAATCCTAAAAAAAATGAAATTTTTATATGAAAAACTTCTTTTCGCCATATCTCCTAAACTAAGCGTCCTAGAGCGAAAAGGACGATAATTCGTGACCACCCCCAAAAAATCGAAAAATCCACCCAAATCCTAAAAAAATTGAAATTTTTATATGAAAAACTTCTTATGGCCATATCTCCTAAACTAAGCGTCCTAGAGCGAAAAGGACGATAATTCGTAACCACCATCAAAAAATCGAAAAATCCACCCAAATCCTAAAAAAATTGAAATTTTTATATGAAAAACTTCTTTTGGCCATATCTCCTAAACTAAGCGTCCTAGAGCGAAAAGGACGATAATTCGTGACCACCCCAAAAAATCGAAAAATCCACCCAAATCCTAAAAAAATTGAAATTTTTATATGAAAAACTTCTTATGGCCATATCTCCTAAACTAAGCGTCCTAGAGCGAAAAGAGCTTTAATTCGTGACCACCCTCAAAAAATCGAAAAATCCACCCAAATCCTAAAAAAATTGAAATTTTTATATGAAAAACTTCTTTTGGCCATATCTCCTAAACTAAGCGTCCTAGAGCGAAAAGGGCTTTAATTCGTGACCACCCCCAAAATATCGGCCATATCTCCTAAACTACGCGTCCTAGAGCGAAAAGGGCGATAATTCGTGACCACCCTCAAAAAATCGAACAATCCACCCAAATCCTAAAAAAACTGAAATTTTCATATGAAAATCTTCTTTTGGCCATATCTCCTAAACTAAGCGCCCTAGAGCGGAAAGGACGATAATTCGTGACCACCCTCAAAAAATCGAAAAATCCACCCAAATCCTAAAAAAATTGAAATTTTTATATGAAAAACTTCTTTTGGCCATATCTCCTAAACTAAGCGTCCTAGAGCGAAAAGAGCTTTAATTCGTGACCACCCTCAAAAACTGGAAAAATACACCCAAATCCTAAAAAAATTGAAATTTTTATATGAGAAACTTCTTTTGGCCATATCTCCTAAACTAAGCGTCCTAGAGCGAAAAGGGCTTTAATTCGTGACCACCCCCAAAAAATCGAAAAATCCACCCAAATCCTAAAAAAAATGAAATTTTTATATGAAAAACTTCTTTTCGCCATATCTCCTAAACTAAGCGTCCTAGAGCGAAAAGGACGATAATTCGTGACCACCCCCAAAAAATCGAAAAATCCACCCAAATCCTAAAAAAATTGAAATTTTTATATGAAAAACTTCTTATGGCCATATCTCCTAAACTAAGCGTCCTAGAGCGAAAAGGACGATAATTCGTAACCACCATCAAAAATTCGAAAAATCCACCCAAATCCTAAAAAAATTGAAATTTTTATATGAAAAACTTCTTTTGGCCATATCTCCTAAACTAAGCGTCCTAGAGCGAAAAGGACGATAATTCGTGACCACCCCAAAAAATCGAAAAATCCACCCAAATCCTAAAAAAAATGAAATTTTTATATGAAAAACTTCTTTTGGCCATATCTCCTAAACTAAGCGTCCTAGAGCGAAAAGGACGATAATTCGTGACCACCCTCAAAAAATCGAAAAATCCACCCAAATCCTAAAAAAATTGAAATTTTTATATGAAAAACTTCTTTTGGTCATATCTCCTAAACTAAGCGTCCTAGAGCGAAAAGGACGATTATTCGTAACCACCCTCAAAAAATCGAAAAATCCACCCAAATCCTAACAAAATTGAAATTTTTATGTGAAAAACTTCTTTTGGCCATATCTCCTAAACTAAGCGTCCTAGAGCGAAAAGGACGATAATTCGTGACCACCCTCAAAAAATCGCAAAATCCACCCAAATCCTAAAAAAATTGAAATTTTTATATGAAAAACTTCTTTTGGCCATATCTCCTAAACTAAGCGTCCTAGAGCGAAAAGGACGATAATTCGTGACCACCCTCAAAAAATCGAAAAATCCACCCAAATCCTAAAAAAATTTAAATTTTTATATGAAAAACTTCTTTTGGCCATATCTCCTAAACTAAGCGTCCTAGAGCGAAAAGGACGATAATTCGTGACCACCCTCAAAAAATCGAAAAATCCACCCAAATCCTAACAAAATTGAAATTTTTATGTGAAAAACTTCTTTTGGCCATATCTCCTAAACTAAGCGTCCTAGAGCGAAAAGGACGATTATTCGTAACCACCCTCAAAAAATCGAAAAATCCACCCAAATCCTAAAAAAATTTTAATTTTTATATGAAAAACTTCTTTTGGCCATATCTCCTAAACTAAGCGTCCTAGAGCGAAAAGGACGATAATTCGTGACCACCCTCAAAAAATCGAAAAATCCACCCAAATCCTAAAAAAATTTAAATTTTTATATGAAAAACTTCTTTTGGCCATATCTCCTAAACTAAGCGTCCTAGAACGAAAAGGTCTTTAATTCGTGACCACCCTCAAAAAATCGAAAAATCCACCCAAATCCTAAAAAAATTTAAATTTTTATATGAAAAACTTCTTTTGGCCATATCTCCTAAACTAAGCGTCCTAGAACGAAAAGGACGATAATTCGTGAACACCCTCAAAAAATCGAACAATCCACCCAAATCCTAAAAAAATTGAAATTTTCATATGAAAATCTTCTTTTGGCCATATCTCCTAAACTAAGCGCCCTAGAGCGAAAAGGGCTTTAATTCGTGACCACCCCCAAAAAATCGAAAAATCCACCCAAATCCTAAAAAAATTGAAATTTTTATATGAAAAACTTCTTTTGGCCATATCTCCTAAACTAAGCGTCCTAGAGCGAAAAGAGCTTTAATTCGTGACCACCCTCAAAATATCGAAAAATCCACCCAAATCCTAAAAAAATTGAAATTTTTATATGAAAAACTTCTTTTGGCCATATCTCCTAAACTAAGCGTCCTAGAGCGAAAAGGACGATAATTCGTGAGCACCCCCAAAAAATCGAAAAATCCACCCAAATCCTAAAAAAATTGAAATTTTTATATGAAAAACTTCTTTTGGCCATATCTCCTAAACTAAGCGTCCTAGAGCGAAAAGGACGATAATTCGTAACCACCCTCAAAAAATCGAAAAATCCACCCAAATCCTAAAAAAATTGAAATTTTTATATGAAAAACTTATTTTGGCCATATCTCCTAAACTAAGCGTCCTAGAGCGAAAAGGGCTTTAATTCGTGACCACCCCCAAAATATCGAAAAATTCACCCAAATCCTAAAAAAAATGAAATTTTTATATGAAAAACTTCTTTTAGCCATATCTCCTAAACTAAGCGTCCTAGAGCGAAAAGGACGATAATTCGTGAGCACCCCCAAAAAATCGAAAAATCCACCCAAATCCTAAAAAAATTGAAATTTTTATATGAAAAACTTCTTTTGGCCATATCTCCTAAACTAAGCGTCCTAGAGCGAAAAGGACGATAATTCGTAACCACCCTCAAAAAATCGAAAAATCCACCCAAATCCTAAAAAAATTGAAATTTTTATATGAAAAACTTCTTTTGGCCATATCTCCTAAACTAAGCGTCCTAGAGCGAAAAGGACGATAATTCGTGACCACCCCAAAAAATCGAAAAATCCACCCAAATCCTAAAAAAATTGAAATTTTTATATGAAAAACTTCTTTTGGCCATATCTCCTAAACTAAGCGTCCTAGAGCGAAAAGGACGATAATTCGTGACCACCCTCAAAAAATCGAAAAATCCACCCAAATCCTAAAAAAATTGAAATTTTTATATGAAAAACTTCTTTTGGCCATATCTCCTAAACTATGCGTCCTAGAGCGAAAAGGACGATAATTCGTGACCACCCTCAAAAAATCGAAAAATCCACCCAAATCCTAAAAAAATTGAAATTTTTATATAAAAAACTTCTTTTGGTCATATCTCCTAAACTAAGCGTCCTAGAGCGAAAAGGACGATAATTCATGACCACCCCCATAAAATCGAAAAATCCACCCAAATCCTAAAAAAATTGAAATTTTTATATGAAAAACTTTTTTTGGCAATATCTCCTAAACTAAGCGTCCTAGAGCGAAAAGGACGATAATTCGTGACCACCCCCAAAAAATCGAAAAATCCACCCAAATCCTAAAAAAATTTAAATTTTTATATGAAAACCTTCTTTTGGCCATATCTCCTAAACTAAGCGTCCTAGAGCGATTAGGTCTTTAATTCGTGACCACCCCCACAAAATCGAAAAATCCACCCAAATCCTAAAAAAATTGAAATTTTTATATGAAAAACTTCTTTTGGCCATATCTCCTAAACTAAGCGTCCTAGAGCGAAAAGGACGATAATTCGTGACCACCCTCAAAAAATCGAAAAATCCACCCAAATCCTAAAAAAATTGAAATTTTTATATGAAAAACTTCTTTTGGCCATATCTCCTAAACTAAGCGTCCTAGAGCGAAAAGGACGATTATTCGTGACCACCCCAAAAAATCGAAAAATCCACCCAAATCCTAAAAAAATTGAAATTTTTATATGAAAAACTTCTTTTGGCCATATCTCCTAAACTAAGCGTCCTAGAGCGAAAAGGGCTTTAATTCGTGACCACCCTCAAAAAATCGAAAAATCCACCCAAATCCTAAAAAAATTGAAATTTTTATATGAAAAACTTCTTTTGGCCATATCTCCTAAACTAAGCGTCCTAGAACGAAAAGGGCTTTAATTCGTAACCACCCTCAAAAAATCGAAAAATCCACCCAAATCCTAAAAAAATTTAAATTTTTATATGAAAAACTTCTTTTGGTCATATCTCCTAAACTACGCGTCCTAGAGCGAAAAGGACGATAATTCGTGACCACCCTCAAAAAATCGAACAATCCACCCAAATCCTAAAAAAACTGAAATTTTCATATGAAAATCTTCTTTTGGCCATATCTCCTAAACTAAGCGCCCTAGAGCGAAAAGGGCTTTAATTCGTGACCACCCCCAAAAAATCGAAAAATCCACCCAAATCCTAAAAAAATTGAAATTTTTATATGAAAAACTTCTTTTGGCCATATCTCCTAAACTAAGCGTCCTAGAGCGAAAAGAGCTTTAATTCGTGACCACCCTCAAAAAATCGAAAAATCCACCCAAATCCTAAAAAAATTGAAATTTTTATATGAAAAACTTCTTTTGGCCATATCTCCTAAACTAAGCGTCCTAGAGCGAAAAGGGCTTTAATTCGTGACCACCCCCAAAATATCGAAAAATTCACCCAAATCCTAAAAAAAATGAAATTTTTATATGAAAAACTTCTTTTAGCCATATCTCCTAAACTAAGCGTCCTAGAGCGAAAAGGACGATAATTCGTGAGCACCCCCAAAAAATCGAAAAATCCACCCAAATCCTAAAAAAATTGAAATTTTTATATGAAAAACTTCTTTTGGCCATATCTCCTAAACTAAGCGTCCTAGAGCGAAAAGGACGATAATTCGTAACCACCCTCAAAAAATCGAAAAATCCACCCAAATCCTAAAAAAATTGAAATTTTTATATGAAAAACTTCTTTTGGCCATATCTCCTAAACTAAGCGTCCTAGAACGAAAAGGACGATAATTCGTGAACACCCTCAAAAAATCGAACAATCCACCCAAATCCTAAAAAAATTGAAATTTTCTTATGAAAATCTTCTTTTGGCCATATCTCCTAAACTAAGCGCCCTAGAGCGAAAAGGGCTTTAATTCGTGACCACCCCCAAAAAATCGAAAAATCCACCCAAATCCTAAAAAAATTGAAATTTTTATATGAAAAACTTCTTTTGGCCATATCTCCTAAACTAAGCGTCCTAGAGCGAAAAGAGCTTTAATTCGTGACCACCCTCAAAAAATCGAAAAATCCACCCAAATCCTAAAAAAATTGAAATTTTTATATGAAAAACTTCTTTTGGCCATATCTCCTAAACTAAGCGTCCTAGAGCGAAAAGGACGATAATTCGTGAGCACCCCCAAAAAATCGAAAAATCCACCCAAATCCTAAAAAAATTGAAATTTTTATATGAAAAACTTCTTTTGGCCATATCTCCTAAACTAAGCGTCCTAGAGCGAAAAGGACGATAATTCGTAACCACCCTCAAAAAATCGAAAAATCCACCCAAATCCTAAAAAAATTGAAATTTTTATATGAAAAACTTCTTTTGGCCATATCTCCTAAACTAAGCGTCCTAGAGCGAAAAGGACGATAATTCGTGACCACCCCAAAAAATCGAAAAATCCACCCAAATCCTAAAAAAATTGAAATTTTTATATGAAAAACTTCTTTTGGCCATATCTCCTAAACTAAGCGTCCTAGAGCGAAAAGGACGATAATTCGTGACCACCCTCAAAAAATCGAAAAATCCACCCAAATCCTAAAAAAATTGAAATTTTTATATGAAAAACTTCTTTTGGCCATATCTCCTAAACTATGCGTCCTAGAGCGAAAAGGACGATAATTCGTGACCACCCTCAAAAAATCGAAAAATCCACCCAAATCCTAAAAAAATTGAAATTTTTATATAAAAAACTTCTTTTGGTCATATCTCCTAAACTAAGCGTCCTAGAGCGAAAAGGACGATAATTCATGACCACCCCCATAAAATCGAAAAATCCACCCAAATCCTAAAAAAATTGAAATTTTTATATGAAAAACTTTTTTTGGCAATATCTCCTAAACTAAGCGTCCTAGAGCGAAAAGGACGATAATTCGTGACCACCCCCAAAAAATCGAAAAATCCACCCAAATCCTAAAAAAATTTAAATTTTTATATGAAAACCTTCTTTTGGCCATATCTCCTAAACTAAGCGTCCTAGAGCGATTAGGTCTTTAATTCGTGACCACCCCCACAAAATCGAAAAATCCACCCAAATCCTAAAAAAATTGAAATTTTTATATGAAAAACTTCTTTTGGCCATATCTCCTAAACTAAGCGTCCTAGAGCGAAAAGGACGATAATTCGTGACCACCCTCAAAAAATCGAAAAATCCACCCAAATCCTAAAAAAATTGAAATTTTTATATGAAAAACTTCTTTTGGCCATATCTCCTAAACTAAGCGTCCTAGAGCGAAAAGGACGATTATTCGTGACCACCCCAAAAAATCGAAAAATCCACCCAAATCCTAAAAAAATTGAAATTTTTATATGAAAAACTTCTTTTGGCCATATCTCCTAAACTAAGCGTCCTAGAGCGAAAAGGGCTTTAATTCGTGACCACCCTCAAAAAATCGAAAAATCCACCCAAATCCTAAAAAAATTGAAATTTTTATATGAAAAACTTCTTTTGGCCATATCTCCTAAACTAAGCGTCCTAGAACGAAAAGGGCTTTAATTCGTAACCACCCTCAAAAAATCGAAAAATCCACCCAAATCCTAAAAAAATTTAAATTTTTATATGAAAAACTTCTTTTGGTCATATCTCCTAAACTACGCGTCCTAGAGCGAAAAGGACGATAATTCGTGACCACCCTCAAAAAATCGAACAATCCACCCAAATCCTAAAAAAACTGAAATTTTCATATGAAAATCTTCTTTTGGCCATATCTCCTAAACTAAGCGCCCTAGAGCGAAAAGGGCTTTAATTCGTGACCACCCCCAAAAAATCGAAAAATCCACCCAAATCCTAAAAAAATTGAAATTTTTATATGAAAAACTTCTTTTGGCCATATCTCCTAAACTAAGCGTCCTAGAGCGAAAAGAGCTTTAATTCGTGACCACCCTCAAAAAATCGAAAAATCCACCCAAATCCTAAAAAAATTGAAATTTTTATATGAAAAACTTCTTTTGGCCATATCTCCTAAACTAAGCGTCCTAGAGCGAAAAGGGCTTTAATTCGTGACCACCCCCAAAATATCGAAAAATTCACCCAAATCCTAAAAAAAATGAAATTTTTATATGAAAAACTTCTTTTAGCCATATCTCCTAAACTAAGCGTCCTAGAGCGAAAAGGACGATAATTCGTGAGCACCCCCAAAAAATCGAAAAATCCACCCAAATCCTAAAAAAATTGAAATTTTTATATGAAAAACTTCTTTTGGCCATATCTCCTAAACTAAGCGTCCTAGAGCGAAAAGGACGATAATTCGTAACCACCCTCAAAAAATCGAAAAATCCACCCAAATCCTAAAAAAATTGAAATTTTTATATGAAAAACTTCTTTTGGCCATATCTCCTAAACTAAGCGTCCTAGAACGAAAAGGACGATAATTCGTGAACACCCTCAAAAAATCGAACAATCCACCCAAATCCTAAAAAAATTGAAATTTTCTTATGAAAATCTTCTTTTGGCCATATCTCCTAAACTAAGCGCCCTAGAGCGAAAAGGGCTTTAATTCGTGACCACCCCCAAAAAATCGAAAAATCCACCCAAATCCTAAAAAAATTGAAATTTTTATATGAAAAACTTCTTTTGGCCATATCTCCTAAACTAAGCGTCCTAGAGCGAAAAGAGCTTTAATTCGTGACCACCCTCAAAAAATCGAAAAATCCACCCAAATCCTAAAAAAATTGAAATTTTTATATGAAAAACTTCTTTTGGCCATATCTCCTAAACTAAGCGTCCTAGAGCGAAAAGGACGATAATTCGTGAGCACCCCCAAAAAATCGAAAAATCCACCCAAATCCTAAAAAAATTGAAATTTTTATATGAAAAACTTCTTTTGGCCATATCTCCTAAACTAAGCGTCCTAGAGCGAAAAGGACGATAATTCGTAACCACCCTCAAAAAATCGAAAAATCCACCCAAATCCTAAAAAAATTGAAATTTTTATATGAAAAACTTATTTTGGCCATATCTCCTAAACTAAGCGTCCTAGAGCGAAAAGGGCTTTAATTCGTGACCACCCCCAAAATATCGAAAAATTCACCCAAATCCTAAAAAAAATGAAATTTTTATATGAAAAACTTCTTTTAGCCATATCTCCTAAACTAAGCGTCCTAGAGCGAAAAGGACGATAATTCGTGAGCACCCCCAAAAAATCGAAAAATCCACCCAAATCCTAAAACAATTGAAATTTTTATATGAAAAACTTCTTTTGGCCATATCTCCTAAACTAAGCGTCGTAGAGCGAAAAGGACGATAATTCGTAACCACCCTCAAAAAATCGAAAAATCCACCCAAATCCTAAAAAAATTGAAATTTTTATATGAAAAACTTCTTTTGGCCATATCTCCTAAACTAAGCGTCCTAGAGCGAAAAGGACGATAATTCGTGACCACCCCAAAAAATCGAAAAATCCACCCAAATCCTAAAAAAATTGAAATTTTTATATGAAAAACTTCTTTTGGCCATATCTCCTAAACTAAGCGTCCTAGAGCGAAAAGGACGATAATTCGTGACCACCCTCAAAAAATCGAAAAATCCACCCAAATCCTAAAAAAATTGAAATTTTTATATGAAAAACTTCTTTTGGCCATATCTCCTAAACTATGCGTCCTAGAGCGAAAAGGACGATAATTCGTGACCACCCTCAAAAAATCGAAAAATCCACCCAAATCCTAAAAAAATTGAAATTTTTATATAAAAAACTTCTTTTGGTCATATCTCCTAAACTAAGCGTCCTAGAGCGAAAAGGACGATAATTCATGACCACCCCCATAAAATCGAAAAATCCACCCAAATCCTAAAAAAATTGAAATTTTTATATGAAAAACTTTTTTTGGCAATATCTCCTAAACTAAGCGTCCTAGAGCGAAAAGGACGATAATTCGTGACCACCCCCAAAAAATCGAAAAATCCACCCAAATCCTAAAAAAATTTAAATTTTTATATGAAAACCTTCTTTTGGCCATATCTCCTAAACTAAGCGTCCTAGAGCGATTAGGTCTTTAATTCGTGACCACCCCCACAAAATCGAAAAATCCACCCAAATCCTAAAAAAATTGAAATTTGAAAACTTTTTTTGGCAATATCTCCTAAACTAAGCGTCCTAGAGCGAAAAGGACGATAATTCGTGACCACCCCCAAAAAATCGAAAAATCCACCCAAATCCTAAAAAAATTTAAATTTTTATATGAAAACCTTCTTTTGGCCATATCTCCTAAACTAAGCGTCCTAGAGCGATTAGGTCTTTAATTCGTGACCACCCCCACAAAATCGAAAAATCCACCCAAATCCTAAAAAAATTGAAATTTTTATATGAAAAACTTCTTTTGGCCATATCTCCTAAACTAAGCGTCCTAGAGCGAAAAGGACGATAATTCGTGACCACCCTCAAAAAATCGAAAAATCCACCCAAATCCTAAAAAAATTGAAATTTTTATATGAAAAACTTCTTTTGGCAATATCTCCTAAACTAAGCGTCCTAGAGCGAAAAGGGCTTTAATTCGTGACCACCCCCAAAAAATCGAAAAATCCACTCAAATCCTAAAAAATTGAAATTTTTATATGAAAAACTTCTTTTGGCCATATCTCCTAAACTAAGCGTCCTAGAGCGAAAAGGACGATAGTTCGTGACCACCCCCAAAAAATCGAAATATCCACCCAAATCCTAAAAAAATTGAAATTTTTATATGAAAAACTTCTTTTGGCCATATCTCCTAAACTAAGCGTCCTAGAGCGAAAAGGACGATTATTCGTGACCACCCCAAAAAATCGAAAAATCCACCCAAATCCTAAAAAAATTGAAATTTTTATATGAAAAACTTCTTTTGGCCATATCTCCTAAACTAAGCGTCCTAGAGCGAAAAGGGCTTTAATTCGTGACCACCCTCAAAAAATCGAAAAATCCACCCAAATCCTAAAAAAATTGAAATTTTTATATGAAAAACTTCTTTTGGCCATATCTCCTAAACTAAGCGTCCTAGAACGAAAAGGGCTTTAATTCGTAACCACCCTCAAAAAATCGAAAAATCCACCCAAATCCTAAAAAAATTTAAATTTTTATATGAAAAACTTCTTTTGGTCATATCTCCTAAACTACGCGTCCTAGAGCGAAAAGGACGATAATTCGTGACCACCCTCAAAAAATCGAACAATCCACCCAAATCCTAAAAAAACTGAAATTTTCATATGAAAATCTTCTTTTGGCCATATCTCCTAAACTAAGCGCCCTAGAGCGAAAAGGGCTTTAATTCGTGACCACCCCCAAAAAATCGAAAAATCCACCCAAATCCTAAAAAAATTGAAATTTTTATATGAAAAACTTCTTTTGGCCATATCTCCTAAACTAAGCGTCCTAGAGCGAAAAGAGCTTTAATTCGTGACCACCCTCAAAAAATCGAAAAATCCACCCAAATCCTAAAAAAATTGAAATTTTTATATGAAAAACTTCTTTTGGCCATATCTCCTAAACTAAGCGTCCTAGAGCGAAAAGGGCTTTAATTCGTGACCACCCCCAAAATATCGAAAAATTCACCCAAATCCTAAAAAAAATGAAATTTTTATATGAAAAACTTCTTTTAGCCATATCTCCTAAACTAAGCGTCCTAGAGCGAAAAGGACGATAATTCGTGAGCACCCCCAAAAAATCGAAAAATCCACCCAAATCCTAAAAAAATTGAAATTTTTATATGAAAAACTTCTTTTGGCCATATCTCCTAAACTAAGCGTCCTAGAGCGAAAAGGACGATAATTCGTAACCACCCTCAAAAAATCGAAAAATCCACCCAAATCCTAAAAAAATTGAAATTTTTATATGAAAAACTTCTTTTGGCCATATCTCCTAAACTAAGCGTCCTAGAGCGAAAAGGACGATAATTCGTGACCACCCCAAAAAATCGAAAAATCCACCCAAATCCTAAAAAAATTGAAATTTTTATATGAAAAACTTCTTTTGGCCATATCTCCTAAACTAAGCGTCCTAGAGCGAAAAGGACGATAATTCGTGACCACCCTCAAAAAATCGAAAAATCCACCCAAATCCTAAAAAAATCGAAATTTTTATATGAAAAACTTCTTTTGGCCATATCTCCTAAACTATGCGTCCTAGAGCGAAAAGGACGATAATTCGTGACCACCCTCAAAAAATCGAAAAATCCACCCAAATCCTAAAAAAATTGAAATTTTTATATAAAAAACTTCTTTTGGTCATATCTCCTAAACTAAGCGTCCTAGAGCGAAAAGGACGATAATTCATGACCACCCCCATAAAATTGAAAAATCCACCCAAATCCTAAAAAAATTGAAATTTTTATATGAAAAACTCTTTTTGGCAATATCTCCTAAACTAAGCGTCCTAGAGCGAAAAGGACGATAATTCGTGACCACCCTCAAAAAATCAAAAAATCCACCCAAATCCTAAAAAAATTTAAATTTTTATATGAAAACCTTCTTTTGGCCATATCTCCTAAACTAAGCGTCCTAGAGCGATTAGGTCTTTAATTCGTGACCACCCCCACAAAATCGAAAAATCCACCCAAATCCTAAAAAAATTGAAATTTTTATATGAAAAACTTCTTTTGGCCATATCTCCTAAACTAAGCGTCCTAGAGCGAAAGGGACGATAATTCGTGACCACCCTTAAAAAATCGAAAAATCCACCCAAATCCTAAAAAAATTGAAATTTTTATATGAAAAACTTCTTTTGGCAATATCTCCTAAACTAAGCGTCCTAGAGCGAAAAGGGCTTTAATTCGTGACCACCCCCAAAAAATCGAAAAATCCACCCAAATCCTAAAAAATTGAAATTTTTATATGAAAAACTTCTTTTGGCCATATCTCCTAAACTAAGCGTCCTAGAGCGAAAAGGACGATAGTTCGTGACCACCCCCAAAAAATCGAAAAATCCACCCAAATCCTAAAAAAATTGAAATTTTTATATGAAAAACTTCTTTTGGCCATATCTCCTAAACTAAGCGTCCTAGAGCGAAAAGGACGATTATTCGTGACCACCCCAAAAAATCGAAAAATCCACCCAAATCCTAAAAAAATTGAAATTTTTATATGAAAAACTTCTTTTGGCCATATCTCCTAAACTAAGCGTCCTAGAGCGAAAAGGGCTTTAATTCGTGCCCACCCTCAAAAAATCGAAAAATCCACCCAAATCCTAAAAAAATTGAAATTTTTATATGAAAAACTTCTTTTGGCCATATCTCCTAAACTAAGCGTCCTAGAACGAAAAGGGCTTTAATTCGTGACCACCCTCAAAAAATCGAAAAATCCACCCAAATCCTAAAAAAATTTAAATTTTTATATGAAAAACTTCTTTTGGTCATATCTCCTAAACTACGCGTCCTAGAGCGAAAAGGACGATAATTCGTGACCACCCTCAAAAAATCGAACAATCCACCCAAATCCTAAAAAAACTGAAATTTTCATATGAAAATCTTCTTTTGGCCATATCTCCTAAACTAAGCGCCCTAGAGCGAAAAGGGCTTTAATTCGTGACCACCCCCAAAAAATCGAAAAATCCACCCAAATCCTAAAAAAATTGAAATTTTTATATGAAAAACTTCTTTTGGCCATATCTCCTAAACTAAGCGTCCTAGAGCGAAAAGAGCTTTAATTCGTGACCACCCTCAAAAAATCGAAAAATCCACCCAAATCCTAAAAAAATTGAAATTTTTATATGAAAAACTTCTTTTGGCCATATCTCCTAAACTAAGCGTCCTAGAGCGAAAAGGGCTTTAATTCGTGACCACCCCCAAAATATCGAAAAATTCACCCAAATCCTAAAAAAAATGAAATTTTTATATGAAAAACTTCTTTTAGCCATATCTCCTAAACTAAGCGTCCTAGAGCGAAAAGGACGATAATTCGTGAGCACCCCCAAAAAATCGAAAAATCCACCCAAATCCTAAAAAAATTGAAATTTTTATATGAAAAACTTCTTTTGGCCATATCTCCTAAACTAAGCGTCCTAGAGCGAAAGGACGATAATTCGTAACCACCCTCAAAAAATCGAAAAATCCACCCAAATCCTAAAAAAATTGAAATTTTTATATGAAAAACTTCTTTTGGCCATATCTCCTAAACTAAGCGTCCTAGAGCGAAAAGGACGATAATTCGTGACCACCCCAAAAAATCGAAAAATCCACCCAAATCCTAAAAAAATTGAAATTTTTATATGAAAAACTTCTTTTGGCCATATCTCCTAAACTAAGCGTCCTAGAGCGAAAAGGACGATAATTCGTGACCACCCTCAAAAAATCGAAAAATCCACCCAAATCCTAAAAAAATCGAAATTTTTATATGAAAAACTTCTTTTGGCCATATCTCCTAAACTATGCGTCCTAGAGCGAAAAGGACGATAATTCGTGACCACCCTCAAAAAATCGAAAAATCCACCCAAATCCTAAAAAAATTGAAATTTTTATATAAAAAACTTCTTTTGGTCATATCTCCTAAACTAAGCGTCCTAGAGCGAAAAGGACGATAATTCATGACCACCCCCATAAAATCGAAAAATCCACCCAAATCCTAAAAAAATTGAAATTTTTATATGAAAAACTCTTTTTGGCAATATCTCCTAAACTAAGCGTCCTAGAGCGAAAAGGACGATAATTCGTGACCACCCTCAAAAAATCAAAAAATCCACCCAAATCCTAAAAAAATTTAAATTTTTATATGAAAACCTTCTTTTGGCCATATCTCCTAAACTAAGCGTCCTAGAGCGATTAGGTCTTTAATTCGTGACCACCCCCACAAAATCGAAAAATCCACCCAAATCCTAAAAAAATTGAAATTTTTATATGAAAAACTTCTTTTGGCCATATCTCCTAAACTAAGCGTCCTAGAGCGAAAAGGACGATAATTCGTGACCACCCTTAAAAAATCGAAAAATCCACCCAAATCCTAAAAAAATTGAAATTTTTATATGAAAAACTTCTTTTGGCAATATCTCCTAAACTAAGCGTCCTAGAGCGAAAAGGGCTTTAATTCGTGACCACCCCCAAAAAATCGAAAAATCCACCCAAATCCTAAAAAATTGAAATTTTTATATGAAAAACTTCTTTTGGCCATATCTCCTAAACTAAGCGTCCTAGAGCGAAAAGGACGATAGTTCGTGACCACCCCCAAAAAATCGAAAAATCCACCCAAATCCTAAAAAAATTGAAATTTTTATATGAAAAACTTCTTTTGGCCATATCTCCTAAACTAAGCGTCCTAGAGCGAAAAGGACGATTATTCGTGACCACCCCAAAAAATCGAAAAATCCACCCAAATCCTAAAAAAATTGAAATTTTTATATGAAAAACTTCTTTTGGCCATATCTCCTAAACTAAGCGTCCTAGAGCGAAAAGGGCTTTAATTCGTGCCCACCCTCAAAAAATCGAAAAATCCACCCAAATCCTAAAAAAATTGAAATTTTTATATGAAAAACTTCTTTTGGCCATATCTCCTAAACTAAGCGTCCTAGAACGAAAAGGGCTTTAATTCGTGACCACCCTCAAAAAATCGAAAAATCCACCCAAATCCTAAAAAAATTTAAATTTTTATATGAAAAACTTCTTTTGGTCATATCTCCTAAACTACGCGTCCTAGAGCGAAAAGGACGATAATTCGTGACCACCCTCAAAAAATCGAACAATCCACCCAAATCCTAAAAAAACTGAAATTTTCATATGAAAATCTTCTTTTGGCCATATCTCCTAAACTAAGCGCCCTAGAGCGAAAAGGGCTTTAATTCGTGACCACCCCCAAAAAATCGAAAAATCCACCCAAATCCTAAAAAAATTGAAATTTTTATATGAAAAACTTCTTTTGGCCATATCTCCTAAACTAAGCGTCCTAGAGCGAAAAGAGCTTTAATTCGTGACCACCCTCAAAAAATCGAAAAATCCACCCAAATCCTAAAAAAATTGAAATTTTTATATGAAAAACTTCTTTTGGCCATATCTCCTAAACTAAGCGTCCTAGAGCGAAAAGGGCTTTAATTCGTGACCACCCCCAAAATATCGAAAAATCCACCCAAATCCTAAAAAAAATGAAATTTTTATATGAAAAACTTCTTTTGGCCATATCTCCTAAACTAAGCGTCCTAGAGCGAAAAGGACGATAATTCGTAACCACCCTCAAAAAATCGAAAAATCCACCCAAATCCTAAAAAAATTGAAATTTTTATATGAAAAACTTCTTTTGGCCATATCTCCTAAACTAAGCGTCCTAGAGCGAAAGGGACGATAATTCGTGACCACCCCCAAAAAATCGAAAAATCCACCCAAATCCTAAAAAAATTGAAATTTTTATATGAAAAACTTCTTTTGGCCATATCTCCTAAACTAAGCGTCCTAGAGCGAAAAGGACGATAATTCGTAACCACCCTCAAAAAATCGAAAAATCCACCCAAATCCTAAAAAAATTTAAATTTTTATATGAAAACCTTCTTTTGGCCATATCTCCTAAACTAAGCGTCCTAGAGCGATTAGGTCTTTAATTCGTGACCACCCCCACAAAATCGAAAAATCCACCCAAATCCTAAAAAAATTGAAATTTTTATATGAAAAACTTCTTTTGGCCATATCTCCTAAACTAAGCGTCCTAGAGCGAAAGGGACGATAATTCGTGACCACCCTTAAAAAATCGAAAAATCCACCCAAATCCTAAAAAAATTGAAATTTTTATATGAAAAACTTCTTTTGGCAATATCTCCTAAACTAAGCGTCCTAGAGCGAAAGGGCTTTAATTCGTGACCACCCCCAAAAAATCGAAAAATCCACCCAAATCCTAAAAAATTGAAATTTTTATATGAAAAACTTCTTTTGGCCATATCTCCTAAACTAAGCGTCCTAGAGCGAAAAGGACGATAGTTCGTGACCACCCCCAAAAAATCGAAAAATCCACCCAAATCCTAAAAAAATTGAAATTTTTATATGAAAAACTTCTTTTGGCCATATCTCCTAAACTAAGCGTCCTAGAGCGAAAAGGACGATTATTCGTGACCACCCCAAAAAATCGAAAAATCCACCCAAATCCTAAAAAAATTGAAATTTTTATATGAAAAACTTCTTTTGGCCATATCTCCTAAACTAAGCGTCCTAGAGCGAAAAGGGCTTTAATTCGTGCCCACCCTCAAAAAATCGAAAAATCCACCCAAATCCTAAAAAAATTGAAATTTTTATATGAAAAACTTCTTTTGGCCATATCTCCTAAACTAAGCGTCCTAGAACGAAAAGGGCTTTAATTCGTGACCACCCTCAAAAAATCGAAAAATCCACCCAAATCCTAAAAAAATTTAAATTTTTATATGAAAAACTTCTTTTGGTCATATCTCCTAAACTACGCGTCCTAGAGCGAAAAGGACGATAATTCGTGACCACCCTCAAAAAATCGAACAATCCACCCAAATCCTAAAAAAACTGAAATTTTCATATGAAAATCTTCTTTTGGCCATATCTCCTAAACTAAGCGCCCTAGAGCGAAAAGGGCTTTAATTCGTGACCACCCCCAAAAAATCGAAAAATCCACCCAAATCCTAAAAAAATTGAAATTTTTATATGAAAAACTTCTTTTGGCCATATCTCCTAAACTAAGCGTCCTAGAGCGAAAAGAGCTTTAATTCGTGACCACCCTCAAAAAATCGAAAAATCCACCCAAATCCTAAAAAAATTGAAATTTTTATATGAAAAACTTCTTTTGGCCATATCTCCTAAACTAAGCGTCCTAGAGCGAAAAGGGCTTTAATTCGTGACCACCCCCAAAATATCGAAAAATTCACCCAAATCCTAAAAAAAATGAAATTTTTATATGAAAAACTTCTTTTAGCCATATCTCCTAAACTAAGCGTCCTAGAGCGAAAAGGACGATAATTCGTGAGCACCCCCAAAAAATCGAAAAATCCACCCAAATCCTAAAAAAATTGAAATTTTTATATGAAAAACTTCTTTTGGCCATATCTCCTAAACTAAGCGTCCTAGAGCGAAAGGACGATAATTCGTAACCACCCTCAAAAAATCGAAAAATCCACCCAAATCCTAAAAAAATTGAAATTTTTATATGAAAAACTTCTTTTGGCCATATCTCCTAAACTAAGCGTCCTAGAGCGAAAAGGACGATAATTCGTGACCACCCCAAAAAATCGAAAAATCCACCCAAATCCTAAAAAAATTGAAATTTTTATATGAAAAACTTCTTTTGGCCATATCTCCTAAACTAAGCGTCCTAGAGCGAAAAGGACGATAATTCGTGACCACCCTCAAAAAATCGAAAAATCCACCCAAATCCTAAAAAAATCGAAATTTTTATATGAAAAACTTCTTTTGGCCATATCTCCTAAACTATGCGTCCTAGAGCGAAAAGGACGATAATTCGTGACCACCCTCAAAAAATCGAAAAATCCACCCAAATCCTAAAAAAATTGAAATTTTTATATAAAAAACTTCTTTTGGTCATATCTCCTAAACTAAGCGTCCTAGAGCGAAAAGGACGATAATTCATGACCACCCCCATAAAATCGAAAAATCCACCCAAATCCTAAAAAAATTGAAATTTTTATATGAAAAACTCTTTTTGGCAATATCTCCTAAACTAAGCGTCCTAGAGCGAAAAGGACGATAATTCGTGACCACCCTCAAAAAATCAAAAAATCCACCCAAATCCTAAAAAAATTTAAATTTTTATATGAAAACCTTCTTTTGGCCATATCTCCTAAACTAAGCGTCCTAGAGCGATTAGGTCTTTAATTCGTGACCACCCCCACAAAATCGAAAAATCCACCCAAATCCTAAAAAAATTGAAATTTTTATATGAAAAACTTCTTTTGGCCATATCTCCTAAACTAAGCGTCCTAGAGCGAAAAGGACGATAATTCGTGACCACCCTTAAAAAATCGAAAAATCCACCCAAATCCTAAAAAAATTGAAATTTTTATATGAAAAACTTCTTTTGGCAATATCTCCTAAACTAAGCGTCCTAGAGCGAAAAGGGCTTTAATTCGTGACCACCCCCAAAAAATCGAAAAATCCACCCAAATCCTAAAAAATTGAAATTTTTATATGAAAAACTTCTTTTGGCCATATCTCCTAAACTAAGCGTCCTAGAGCGAAAAGGACGATAGTTCGTGACCACCCCCAAAAAATCGAAAAATCCACCCAAATCCTAAAAAAATTGAAATTTTTATATGAAAAACTTCTTTTGGCCATATCTCCTAAACTAAGCGTCCTAGAGCGAAAAGGACGATTATTCGTGACCACCCCAAAAAATCGAAAAATCCACCCAAATCCTAAAAAAATTGAAATTTTTATATGAAAAACTTCTTTTGGCCATATCTCCTAAACTAAGCGTCCTAGAGCGAAAAGGGCTTTAATTCGTGCCCACCCTCAAAAAATCGAAAAATCCACCCAAATCCTAAAAAAATTGAAATTTTTATATGAAAAACTTCTTTTGGCCATATCTCCTAAACTAAGCGTCCTAGAACGAAAAGGGCTTTAATTCGTGACCACCCTCAAAAAATCGAAAAATCCACCCAAATCCTAAAAAAATTTAAATTTTTATATGAAAAACTTCTTTTGGTCATATCTCCTAAACTACGCGTCCTAGAGCGAAAAGGACGATAATTCGTGACCACCCTCAAAAAATCGAACAATCCACCCAAATCCTAAAAAAACTGAAATTTTCATATGAAAATCTTCTTTTGGCCATATCTCCTAAACTAAGCGCCCTAGAGCGAAAAGGGCTTTAATTCGTGACCACCCCCAAAAAATCGAAAAATCCACCCAAATCCTAAAAAAATTGAAATTTTTATATGAAAAACTTCTTTTGGCCATATCTCCTAAACTAAGCGTCCTAGAGCGAAAAGAGCTTTAATTCGTGACCACCCTCAAAAAATCGAAAAATCCACCCAAATCCTAAAAAAATTGAAATTTTTATATGAAAAACTTCTTTTGGCCATATCTCCTAAACTAAGCGTCCTAGAGCGAAAAGGGCTTTAATTCGTGACCACCCCCAAAATATCGAAAAATCCACCCAAATCCTAAAAAAAATGAAATTTTTATATGAAAAACTTCTTTTGGCCATATCTCCTAAACTAAGCGTCCTAGAGCGAAAAGGACGATAATTCGTAACCACCCTCAAAAAATCGAAAAATCCACCCAAATCCTAAAAAAATTGAAATTTTTATATGAAAAACTTCTTTTGGCCATATCTCCTAAACTAAGCGTCCTAGAGCGAAAAGGACGATAATTCGTGACCACCCCCAAAAAATCGAAAAATCCACCCAAATCCTAAAAAAATTTAAATTTTTATATGAAAAACTTCTTTTGGCCATATCTCCTAAACTAAGCGTCCTAGAGCGAAAAGGACGATAATTCGTAACCACCCTCAAAAAATCGAAAAATCCACCCAAATCCTAAAAAAATTGAAATTTTTATATGAAAAACTTCTTTTGGCCATATCTCCTAAACTAAGCGTCCTAGAGCGAAAAGGACGATAATTCGTGACCACCCTCAAAAAATCGAAAAATCCACCCAAATCCTAAAAAAAATTGAAATTTTTATATGAAAAACTTCTTTTGGCCATATCTCCTAAACTAAGCGTCCTAGAGCGATTAGGTCTTTAATTCGTGACCACCCCCAAAAAATCGAAAAATCCACCCAAATCCTAAAAAAATTGAAATTTTTATATGAAAAACTTCTTTTGGCCATATCTCCTAAACTAAGCGTCCTAGAGCGAAAAGGACGATAATTCGTGACCACCCTCAAAAAATCGAAAAATCCACCCAAATCCTAAAAAAATTGAAATTTTTATATGAAAAACTTCTTTTGGCAATATCTCCTAAACTAAGCGTCCTAGAGCGAAAAGGGCTTTAATTCGTGACCACCCCCAAAAAATCGAAAAATCCACCCAAATCCTAAAAAATTGAAATTTTTATATGAAAAACTTCTTTTGGCCATATCTCCTAAACTAAGCGTCCTAGAGCGAAAAGGACGATAGTTCGTGACCACCCCCAAAAAATCGAAAAATCCACCCAAATCCTAAAAAAATTGAAATTTTTATATGAAAAACTTCTTTTGGCCATATCTCCTAAACTAAGCGTCCTAGAGCGAAAAGGACGATTATTCGTGACCACCCCAAAAAATCGAAAAATCCACCCAAATCCTAAAAAAATTGAAATTTTTATATGAAAAACTTCTTTTGGCCATATCTCCTAAACTAAGCGTCCTAGAGCGAAAAGGGCTTTAATTCGTGACCACCCTCAAAAAATCGAAAAATCCACCCAAATCCTAAAAAAATTGAAATTTTTATATGAAAAACTTCTTTTGGCCATATCTCCTAAACTAAGCGTCCTAGAACGAAAAGGGCTTTAATTCGTGACCACCCTCAAAAAATCGAAAAATCCACCCAAATCCTAAAAAAAATTAAATTTTTATATGAAAAACTTCTTTTGGTCATATCTCCTAAACTACGCGTCCTAGAGCGAAAAGGACGATAATTCGTGACCACCCTCAAAAAATCGAACAATCCACCCAAATCCTAAAAAAACTGAAATTTTCATATGAAAATCTTCTTTTGGCCATATCTCCTAAACTAAGCGCCCTAGAGCGAAAAGGGCTTTAATTCGTGACCACCCCCAAAAAATCGAAAAATCCACCCAAATCCTAAAAAAATTGAAATTTTTATATGAAAAACTTCTTTTGGCCATATCTCCTAAACTAAGCGTCCTAGAGCGAAAAGAGCTTTAATTCGTGACCACCCTCAAAAAATCGAAAAATCCACCCAAATCCTAAAAAAATTGAAATTTTTATATGAAAAACTTCTTTTGGCCATATCTCCTAAACTAAGCGTCCTAGAGCGAAAAGGGCTTTAATTCGTGACCACCCCCAAAATATCGAAAAATTCACCCAAATCCTAAAAAAAATGAAATTTTTATATGAAAAACTTCTTTTAGCCATATCTCCTAAACTAAGCGTCCTAGAGCGAAAAGGACGATAATTCGTGAGCACCCCCAAAAAATCGAAAAATCCACCCAAATCCTAAAAAAAATTGAAATTTTTATATGAAAAACTTCTTTTGGCCATATCTCCTAAACTAAGCGTCCTAGAGCGAAAAGGACGATAATTCGTAACCACCCTCAAAAAATCGAAAAATCCACCCAAATCCTAAAAAAATTGAAATTTTTATATGAAAAACTTCTTTTGGCCATATCTCCTAAACTAAGCGTCCTAGAGCGAAAAGGACGATAATTCGTGACCACCCCAAAAAATCGAAAAATCCACCCAAATCCTAAAAAAAATGAAATTTTTATATGAAAAACTTCTTTTGGCCATATCTCCTAAACTAAGCGTCCTAGAGCGAAAAGGACGATAATTCGTGACCACCCTCAAAAAATCGAAAAATCCACCCAAATCCTAAAAAAATTGAAATTTTTATATGAAAAACTTCTTTTGGCCATATCTCCTAAACTATGCGTCCTAGAGCGAAAAGGACGATAATTCGTGACCACCCTCAAAAAATCGAAAAATCCACCCAAATCCTAAAAAAATTGAAATTTTTATATAAAAAACTTCTTTTGGTCATATCTCCTAAACTAAGCGTCCTAGAGCGAAAAGGACGATAATTCATGACCACCCCCATAAAATCGAAAAATCCACCCAAATCCTAAAAAAATTGAAATTTTTATATGAAAAACTTTTTTTGGCAATATCTCCTAAACTAAGCGTCCTAGAGCGAAAAGGACGATAATTCGTGACCACCCTCAAAAAATCAAAAAATCCACCCAAATCCTAAAAAAATTTAAATTTTTATATGAAAACCTTCTTTTGGCCATATCTCCTAAACTAAGCGTCCTAGAGCGATTAGGTCTTTAATTCGTGACCACCCCCACAAAATCGAAAAATCCACCCAAATCCTAAAAAAATTGAAATTTTTATATGAAAAACTTCTTTTGGCCATATCTCCTAAACTAAGCGTCCTAGAGCGAAAAGGACGATTATTCGTGACCACCCCAAAAAATCGAAAAATCCACCCAAATCCTAAAAAAATTGAAATTTTTATATGAAAAACTTCTTTTGGCCATATCTCCTAAACTAAGCGTCCTAGAGCGAAAAGGGCTTTAATTCGTGCCCACCCTCAAAAAATCGAAAAATCCACCCAAATCCTAAAAAAATTGAAATTTTTATATGAAAAACTTCTTTTGGCCATATCTCCTAAACTAAGCGTCCTAGAACGAAAAGGGCTTTAATTCGTGACCACCCTCAAAAAATCGAAAAATCCACCCAAATCCTAAAAAAATTTAAATTTTTATATGAAAAACTTCTTTTGGTCATATCTCCTAAACTACGCGCCCTAGAGCGAAAAGGACGATAATTCGTGACCACCCTCAAAAAATCGAACAATCCACCCAAATCCTAAAAAAACTGAAATTTTCATATGAAAATCTTCTTTTGGCCATATCTCCTAAACTAAGCGCCCTAGAGCGAAAAGGGCTTTAATTCGTGACCACCCCCAAAAAATCGAAAAATCCACCCAAATCCTAAAAAAATTGAAATTTTTATATGAAAAACTTCTTTTGGCCATATCTCCTAAACTAAGCGTCCTAGAGCGAAAAGAGCTTTAATTCGTGACCACCCTCAAAAAATCGAAAAATCCACCCAAATCCTAAAAAAATTGAAATTTTTATATGAAAAACTTCTTTTGGCCATATCTCCTAAACTAAGCGTCCTAGAGCGAAAAGGGCTTTAATTCGTGACCACCCCCAAAATATCGAAAAATCCACCCAAATCCTAAAAAAATGAAATTTTTATATGAAAAACTTCATTTAGCCATATCTCCTAAACTAAGCGTCCTAGAGCGAAAAGGACGATAATTCGTGAGCACCCCCAAAAAATCGAAAAATCCACCCAAATCCTAAAAAAATTGAAATTTTTATATGAAAAACTTCTTTTGGCCATATCTCCTAAACTAAGCGTCCTAGAGCGAAAAGGACGATAATTCGTAACCACCCTCAAAAAATCGAAAAATCCACCCAAATCCTAAAAAAATTGAAATTTTTATATGAAAAACTTCTTTTGGCCATATCTCCTAAACTAAGCGTCCTAGAGCGAAAAGGACGATAATTCGTGACCACCCCAAAAAATCGAAAAATCCACCCAAATCCTAAAAAAATTGAAATTTTTATATGAAAAACTTCTTTTGGCCATATCTCCTAAACTAAGCGTCCTAGAGCGAAAAGGACGATAATTCGTGACCACCCTCAAAAAATCGAAAAATCCACCCAAATCCTAAAAAAATTGAAATTTTTATATGAAAAACTTCTTTTGGTCATATCTCCTAAACTAAGCGTCCTAGAGCGAAAAGGACGATTATTCGTAACCACCCTCAAAAAATCGAAAAATCCACCCAAATCCTAACAAAATTGAAATTTTTATGTGATAAAATTCTTTTGGTCATATCTCCTAAACTACGCGTCCTAGAGCGAAAAGGACGATAATTCGTGACCACCCTCAAAAAATCGAACAATCCACCCAAGTCCTAAAAAACTGAAAATTTCATATGAAAATCTTCTTTTGGCCATATCTCCTAAACTAAGCGCCCTAGAACGAAAAGGGCTTTAATTCGTGACCACCCTCAAAAAATCGAAAAATCCACCCAAATCCTAAAAAAATTGAAATTTTTATATGAAAAACTTCTTTTGGCCATATCTCCTAAACTAAGCGTCCTAGAGCGAAAAGAGCTTTAATTCGTGACCACCCTCAAAAAATCGAAAAATCCACCCAAATCCTAAAAAAATTGAAATTTTTATATGAAAAACTTCTTTTGGCCATATCTCCTAAACTAAGCGTCCTAGAGCGAAAAGGACGATAATTCGTGACCACCCTCAAAAAATCGAAAAATCCACCCAAATCCTAAAAAAATTGAAATTTTTATATGAAAAACTTCTTTTGGCCATATCTCCTAAACTAAGCGTCCTAGAGCGAAAAGGACGATAATTCGTGACCACCCCAAAAAATCGAAAAATCCACCCAAATCCTAAAAAAATTGAAATTTTTATATGAAAAACTTCTTTTGGCCATATCTCCTAAACTAAGCGTCCTAGAGCGAAAAAGACGATAATTCGTAACCACCCTCAAAAAATCGAAAAATCCACCCAAATCCTAAAAAAATTGAAATTTTTATATGAAAAACTTCTTTTGGCCATATCTCCTAAACTAAGCGTCCTAGAGCGAAAAGGACGATAATTCGTGACCACCCCAAAAAATCGAAAAATCCACCCAAATCCTAAAAAAATTGAAATTTTTATATGAAAAACTTCTTTTGGCCATATCTCCTAAACTAAGCGTCCTAGAGCGAAAAGGACGATAATTCGTGACCACCCTCAAAAAATCGAAAAATCCACCCAAATCCTAAAAAAATTGAAATTTTTATATGAAAAACTTCTTTTGGCCATATCTCCTAAACTAAGCGCCCTAGAACGAAAAGGGCTTTAATTCGTGACCACCCCCAAAAAATCGAAAAATCCACCCAAATCCTAAAAAAATTGAAATTTTTATATGAAAAACTTCTTTTGGCCATATCTCCTAAACTAAGCGTCCTAGAGCGAAAAGAGCTTTAATTCGTGACCACCCTCAAAAAATCGAAAAATCCACCCAAATCCTAAAAAAATTTAAATTTTTATATGAAAAACTTCTTTTGGTCATATCTCCTAAACTACGCGTCCTAGAGCGAAAAGGACGATAATTCGTGACCACCCTCAAAAAATCGCAAAATCCACCTAAATCCTAACAAAATTGAAATTTTTATGTGAAAAACTTCTTTTGGCCATATCTCCTAAACTAAGCGTCCTAGAGCGAAAAGGACGATTATTCGTCACCACCCTCAAAAAATCGAAAAATCCACCCAAATCCCAAAAAAATTGAAATTTGTATATGAAAAACTTCTTTTGGTCATATCTCCTAAACTAAGCGTCCTAGAGCGAAAAGGACGATTATTCGTAACCACCCTCAAAAAATCGAAAAATCCACCCAAATCCTAACAAAATTGAAATTTTTATGTGAAAAAATTCTTTTGGCCATATCTCCTAAACTAAGCGTCCTAGAGCGAAAAGGACGATAATTCGTGACCACCCTCAAAAAATCGAAAAATCCACCCAAATCCTAACAAAATTGAAATTTTTATGTGAAAAACTTCTTTTGGCCATATCTCCTAAACTAAGCGTCCTAGAGCGAAAAGGACGATTATTCGTAACCACCCTCAAAAAATCGAAAAATCCACCCAAATCCTAAAAAAATTTTAATTTTTATATGAAAAACTTCTTTTGGTCATATCTCCTAAACTACGCGTCCTAGAGCGAAAAGGACGATAATTCGTGACCACCCTCAAAAAATCGAACAATCCACCCAAGTCCTAAAAAAACTGAAATTTTCATATGAAAATCTTCTTTTGGCCATATCTCCTAAACTAAGCGCCCTAGAGCGAAAAGGGCTTTAATTCGTGACCACCCCCAAAAAATCGAAAAATCCACCCAAATCCTAAAAAAATTGAAATTTTTATATGAAAAACTTCTTTTGGCCATATCTCCTAAACTAAGCGTCCTAGAGCGAAAAGAGCTTTAATTCGTGACCACCCTCAAAAAATCGAAAAATCCACCCAAATCCTAAAAAAATTGAAATTTTTATATGAAAAACTTCTTTTGGTCATATCTCCTAAACTACGCGTCCTAGAGCGAAAAGGACGATAATTCGTGACCACCCTCAAAAAATCGAACAATCCACCCAAATCCTAAAAAAACTGAAATTTTCATATGAAAATCTTCTTTTGGCCATATCTCCTAAACTAAGCGCCCTAGAGCGAAAAGGACGATTATTCGTAACCACCCTCAAAAAATCGAAAAATCCACCCAAATCCTAACAAAATTGAAATTTTTATGTGAAAAACTTCTTTTGGCCATATCTCCTAAACTAAGCGTCCTAGAGCGAAAAGGGCTTTAATTCGTGACCACCCCCAAAATATCGAAAAATCCACCCAAATCCTAAAAAAAATGAAATTTTTATATGAAAAACTTCTTTTGGCCATATCTCCTAAACTAAGCGTCCTAGAGCGAAAAGAGCTTTAATTCGTGACCACCCTCAAAAAATCGAAAAATCCACCCAAATCCTAAAAAAAATGAAATTTTTATATGAAAAACTTCTTTTGGCCATATCTCCTAAACTAAGCGTCCTAGAGCGAAAAGGGCTTTAATTCGTGACCACCCCCAAAATATCGAAAAATCCACCCAAATCCTAAAAAAAATGAAATTTTTATATGAAAAACTTCTTTTGGCCATATCTCCTAAACTAAGCGTCCTAGAGCGAAAAGGACGATAATTCGTGACTACCCTCAAAAAATCGAAAAATCCACCCAAATCCTAAAAAAATTGAAATTTTTATGTGAAAAACTTCTTTTGGCCATATCTCCTAAACTAAGCGTCCTAGAGCGAAAAGGACGATAATTCGTGACCACCCTCAAAAAATCGAAAAATCCACCCAAATCCTAAAAAAATTGAAATTTTTATATGAAAAACTTCTTTTGGCCATATCTCCTAAACTAAGCGTCCTAGAGCGAAAAGGACGATAATTCGTGACCACCCTCAAAAAATCGAAAAATCCACCCAAATCCTAACAAAATTGAAATTTTTATGTGAAAAACTTCTTTTGGCCATATCTCCTAAACTAAGCGTCCTAGAGCGAAAAGGACGATTATTCGTAACCACCCTCAAAAAATCGAAAAATCCACCCAAATCCTAAAAAAATTTTAATTTTTATATGAAAAACTTCTTTTGGTCATATCTCCTAAACTAAGCGTCCTAGAGCGAAAAGGACGATAATTCGTGACCACCCTCAAAAAATCGAACAATCCACCCAAGTCCTAAAAAAACTGAAATTTTCATATGAAAATCTTCTTTTGGCCATATCTCCTAAACTAAGCGCCCTAGAGCGAAAAGGGCTTTAATTCGTGACCACCCCCAAAAAATCGAAAAATCCACCCAAATCCTAAAAAAATTGAAATTTTTATATGAAAAACTTCTTTTGGCCATATCTCCTAAACTAAGCGTCCTAGAGCGAAAAGGGCTTTAATTCGTGACCACCCTCAAAAAATCGAAAAATCCACCCAAATCCTAAAAAAATTTAAATTTTTATATGAAAAACTTCTTTTGGTCATATCTCCTAAACTACGCGTCCTAGAGCGAAAAGGACGATAATTCGTGACCACCCTCAAAAAATCGAACAATCCACCCAAATCCTAAAAAAACTGAAATTTTCATATGAAAATCTTCTTTTGGCCATATCTCCTAAACTAAGCGCCCTAGAGCGAAAAGGACGATTATTCGTAACCACCCTCAAAAAATCGAAAAATCCACCCAAATCCTAACAAAATTGAAATTTTTATGTGAAAAACTTCTTTTGGCCATATCTCCTAAACTAAGCGTCCTAGAGCGAAAAGGGCTTTAATTCGTGACCACCCCCAAAATATCGAAAAATCCACCCAAATCCTAAAAAAAATGAAATTTTTATATGAAAAACTTCTTTTGGCCATATCTCCTAAACTAAGCGTCCTAGAGCGAAAAGAGCTTTAATTCGTGACCACCCTCAAAAAATCGAAAAATCCACCCAAATCCTAAAAAAATTGAAATTTTTATATGAAAAACTTTTTTTGGCCATATCTCCTAAACTAAGCGTCCTAGAGCGAAAAGGGCTTTAATTCGTGACCACCCCCAAAATATCGAAAAATCCACCCAAATCCTAAAAAAAATGAAATTTTTATATGAAAAACTTCTTTTGGCCATATCTCCTAAACTAAGCGTCCTAGAGCGAAAAGGACGATAATTCGTGACTACCCTCAAAAAATCGAAAAATCCACCCAAATCCTAAAAAAATTGAAATTTTTATGTGAAAAACTTCTTTTGGCCATATCTCCTAAACTAAGCGTCCTAGAGCGAAAAGGACGATAATTCGTGACCACCCTCAAAAAATCGAAAAATCCACCCAAAACCTAAAAAAATTGAAATTTTTATATGAAAAACTTCTTTTGGCCATATCTCCTAAACTAAGCGTCCTAGAGCGAAAAGGACGATAATTCGTGACCACCCTCAAAAAATCGAAAAATCCACCCAAATCCTAAAAAAATTGAAATTTTTATATGAAAAACTTCTTTTGGCCATATCTCCTAAACTAAGCGTCCTAGAGCGAAAAGGACGATAATTCGTGACCACCCCAAAAAATCGAAAAATCCACCCAAATCCTAAAAAAATTGAAATTTTTATATGAAAAACTTCTTTTGGCCATATCTCCTAAACTAAGCGTCCTAGAGCGAAAAGGACGATAATTCGTAACCACCCTCAAAAAATCGAAAAATCCACCCAAATCCTAAAAAAATTGAAATTTTTATATGAAAAACTTCTTTTGGCCATATCTCCTAAACTAAGCGTCCTAGAGCGAAAAGGACGATAATTCGTGACCACCCCAAAAAATCGAAAAATCCACCCAAATCCTAAAAAAATTGAAATTTTCATATGAAAATCTTCTTTTGGCCATATCTCCTAAACTAAGCGTCCTAGAGCGAAAAGAGCTTTAATTCGTGACCACCCTCAAAAAATCGAAAAATCCACCCAAATCCTAAAAAAATTGAAATTTTTATATGAAAAACTTCTTTTGGCCATATCTCCTAAACTAAGCGTCCTAGAGCGAAAAGGGCTTTAATTCGTGACCACCCCCAAAATATCGAAAAATCCACCCAAATCCTAAAAAAAATGAAATTTTTATATGAAAAACTTCTTTTGGCCATATCTCCTAAACTAAGCGTCCTAGAGCGAAAAGGACGATAATTCGTGACCACCCTCAAAAAATCGAAAAATCCACCCAAATCCTAAAAAAATTGAAATTTTTATGTGAAAAACTTCTTTTGGCCATATCTCCTAAACTAAGCGTCCTAGAGCGAAAAGGACGATAATTCGTGACCACCCTCAAAAAATCGAAAAATCCACCCAAATCCTAAAAAAATTGAAATTTTTATATGAAAAACTTCTTTTGGCCATATCTCCTAAACTAAGCGTCCTAGAGCGAAAAGGACGATAATTCGTGACCACCCTCAAAAAATCGAAAAATCCACCCAAACCCTAAAAAAATTAAAATTTTTATATGAAAAACTTCTTTTGGCCATATCTCCTAAACTAAGCGTCCTAGAGCGAAAAGGACGATAATTCGTGACCACCCTCAAAAAATCGAAAAATCCACCCAAATCCTAAAAAAATTGAAATTTTTATGTGAAAAACTTCTTTTGGCCATATCTCCTAAACTAAGCGTCCTAGAGCGAAAAGGACGATAATTCGTGACCACCCTCAAAAAATCGAAAAATCCACCCAAATCCTAAAAAAATTGAAATTTTTATATGAAAAACTTCTTTTGGCCATATCTCCTAAACTAAGCGTCCTAGAGCGAAAAGGACGATAATTCGTGACCACCCCAAAAAATCGAAAAATCCACCCAAATCCTAAAAAAATTGAAATTTTTATATGAAAAACTTCTTTTGGCCATATCTCCTAAACTAAGCGTCCTAGAGCGAAAAGGACGATAATTCGTAACCACCCTCAAAAAATCGAAAAATCCACCCAAATCCTAAAAAAATTGAAATTTTTATATGAAAAACTTCTTTTGGCCATATCTCCTAAACTAAGCGTCCTAGAGCGAAAAGGACGATAATTCGTGACCACCCCAAAAAATCGAAAAATCCACCCAAATCCTAAAAAAATTGAACTTTTCATATGAAAATCTTCTTTTGGCCATATCTCCTAAACTAAGCGCCCTAGAGCGAAAAGGACGATTATTCGTAACCACCCTCAAAAAATCGAAAAATCCACCCAAATCCTAACAAAATTGAAATTTTTATGTGAAAAACTTCTTTTGGCCATATCTCCTAAACTAAGCGTCCTAGAGCGAAAAGGGCTTTAATTCGTGACCACCCCCAAAATATCGAAAAATCCACCCAAATCCTAAAAAAAATGAAATTTTTATATGAAAAACTTCTTTTGGCCATATCTCCTAAACTAAGCGTCCTAGAGCGAAAAGAGCTTTAATTCGTGACCACCCTCAAAAAATCGAAAAATCCACCCAAATCCTAAAAAAATTGAAATTTTTATATGAAAAACTTCTTTTGGCCATATCTCCTAAACTAAGCGTCCTAGAGCGAAAAGGGCTTTAATTCGTGACCACCCCCAAAATATCGAAAAATCCACCCAAATCCTAAAAAAAATGAAATTTTTATATGAAAAACTTCTTTTGGCCATATCTCCTAAACTAAGCGTCCTAGAGCGAAAAGGACGATAATTCGTGACCACCCTCAAAAAATCGAAAAATCCACCCAAATCCTAAAAAAATTTAAATTTTTATGTGAAAAACTTCTTTTGGCCATATCTCCTAAACTAAGCGTCCTAGAGCGAAAAGGACGATAATTCGTGACCACCCTCAAAAAATCGAAAAATCCACCCAAATCCTAAAAAAATTGAAATTTTTATATGAAAAACTTCTTTTGGCCATATCTCCTAAACTAAGCGTCCTAGAGCGAAAAGGACGATAATTCGTGACCACCCTCAAAAAATCGAAAAATCCACCCAAATCCTAAAAAAATTTAAATTTTTATATGAAAAACTTCTTTTGGCCATATCTCCTAAACTAAGCGTCCTAGAGCGAAAAGGACGATAATTCGTGACCACCCCAAAAAATCGAAAAATCCACCCAAATCCTAAAAAAATTGAAATTTTTATATGAAAAACTTCTTTTGGCCATATCTCCTAAACTAAGCGTCCTAGAGCGAAAAGGACGATAATTCGTAACCACCCTCAAAAAATCGAAAAATCCACCCAAATCCTAAAAAAATTGAAATTTTTATATGAAAAACTTCTTTTGGCCATATCTCCTAAACTAAGCGTCCTAGAGCGAAAAGGACGATAATTCGTGACCACCCCAAAAAATCGAAGAATCCACCCAAATCCTAAAAAAATTGAAATTTTTATATGAAAAACTTCTTTTGGCCATATCTCCTAAACTAAGCGTCCTAGAGCGAAAAGGACGATAATTCGTGACCACCCTCAAAAAATCGAAAAATCCACCCAAATCCTAAAAAAATTGAAATTTTTATATGAAAAACTTCTTTTGGTCATATCTCCTAAACTAAGCGTCCTAGAGCGAAAAGGACGATTATTCGTAACCACCCTCAAAAAATCGAAAAATCCACCCAAATCCTAACAAAATTGAAATTTTTATGTGAAAAAATTCTTTTGGTCATATCTCCTAAACTACGCGTCCTAGAGCGAAAAGGACGATAATTCGTGACCACCCTCAAAAAATCGAACAATCCACCCAAGTCCTAAAAAAACTGAAAATTTCATATGAAAATCTTCTTTTGGCCATATCTCCTAAACTAAGCGCCCTAGAACGAAAAGGGCTTTAATTCGTGACCACCACCAAAAAATCGAAAAATCCACCCAAATCCTAAAAAAATTGAAATTTTTATATGAAAAACTTCTTTTGGCCATATCTCCTAAACTAAGCGTCCTAGAGCGAAAAGAGCTTTAATTCGTGACCACCCTCAAAAAATCGAAAAATCCACCCAAATCCTAAAAAAATTTAAATTTTTATATGAAAAACTTCTTTTGGTCATATCTCCTAAACTACGCGTCCTAGAGCGAAAAGGACGATAATTCGTGACCACCCTCAAAAAATCGAAAAATCCACCTAAATCCTAACAAAATTGAAATTTTTATGTGAAAAACTTCTTTTGGCCATATCTCCTAAACTAAGCGTCATAGAGCGAAAAGGACGATTATTCGTAACCACCCTCAAAAAATCGAAAAATTCACCCAAATCCCAAAAAAATTGAAATTTTTATATGAAAAACTTCTTTTGGTCATATCTCCTAAACTAAGCGTCCTAGAGCGAAAAGGACGATTATTCGTAACCACCCTCAAAAAATCGAAAAATCCACCCAAATCCTAACAAAATTGAAATTTTTATGTGAAAAAATTCTTTTGGCCATATCTCCTAAACTAAGCGTCCTAGAGCGAAAAGGACGATAATTCGTGACCACCCTCAAAAAATCGAAAAATCCACCCAAATCCTAAAAAAATTGAAATTTTTATATGAAAAACTTCTTTTGGCCATATCTCCTAAACTAAGCGTCCTAGAGCGAAAAGGGCTTTAATTCGTGACCACCCTCAAAAAATCGAAAAATCCACCCAAATCCTAAAAAAATTTTAATTTTTATATGAAAAACTTCTTTTGGTCATATCTCCTAAACTACGCGTCCTAGAGCGAAAAGGACGATAATTCGTGACCACCCTCAAAAAATCGAACAATCCACCCAAGTCCTAAAAAAACTGAAATTTTCATATGAAAATCTTCTTTTGGCCATATCTCCTAAACTAAGCGCCCTAGAGCGAAAAGGGCTTTAATTCGTGACCACCCCCAAAAAATCGAAAAATCCACCCAAATCCTAAAAAAATTGAAATTTTTATATGAAAAACTTCTTTTGGCCATATCTCCTAAACTAAGCGTCCTAGAGCGAAAAGAGCTTTAATTCGTGACCACCCTCAAAAAATCGAAAAATTCACCCAAATCCTAAAAAAATTGAAATTTTTATATGAAAAACTTCTTTTGGCCATATCTCCTAAACTAAGCGTCCTAGAGCGAAAAGGGCTTTAATTCGTCACCACCCTCAAAAAATCGAAAAATCCACCCAAATCCTAAAAAAATTGAAATTTTTATATGAAAAACTTCTTTTGGCCATATCTCCTAAACTAAGCGTCCTAGAGCGAAAAGGGCTTTAATTCGTGACCACCCCCAAAAAATCGAAAAATCCACCCAAATCCTAAAAAAATTGAAATTTTTATATGAAAAACTTCTTTTGGCCATATCTCCTAAACTAAGCGTCCTAGAGCGAAAAGAGCTTTAATTCGTGACCACCCTCAAAAAATCGAAAAATCCACCCAAATCCTAAAAAAATTGAAATTTTTATATGAAAAACTTCTTTTGGCCATATCTCCTAAACTAAGCGTCCTAGAGCGAAAAGGGCTTTAATTCGTGACCACCCCCAAAATATCGAAAAATCCACCCAAATCCTAAAAAAAATGAAATTTTTATATGAAAAACTTCTTTTGGCCATATCTCCTAAACTAAGCGTCCTAGAGCGAAAAGGACGATAATTCGTGACCACCCTCAAAAAATCGAAAAATCCACCCAAATCCTAAAAAAATTGAAATTTTTATGTGAAAAACTTCTTTTGGCCATATCTCCTAAACTAAGCGTCCTAGAGCGAAAAGGACGATAATTCGTGACCACCCTCAAAAAATCGAAAAATCCACCCAAATCCTAAAAAAATTGAAATTTTTATATGAAAAACTTCTTTTGGCCATATCTCCTAAACTAAGCGTCCTAGAGCGAAAAGGACGATAATTCGTGACCACCCTCAAAAAATCGAAAAATCCACCCAAACCCTAAAAAAATTAAAATTTTTATATGAAAAACTTCTTTTGGCCATATCTCCTAAACTAAGCGTCCTAGAGCGAAAAGGACGATAATTCGTGACCACCCTCAAAAAATCGAAAAATCCACCCAAATCCTAAAAAAATTGAAATTTTTATGTGAAAAACTTCTTTTGGCCATATCTCCTAAACTAAGCGTCCTAGAGCGAAAAGGACGATAATTCGTGACCACCCTCAAAAAATCGAAAAATCCACCCAAATCCTAAAAAAATTGAAATTTTTATATGAAAAACTTCTTTTGGCCATATCTCCTAAACTAAGCGTCCTAGAGCGAAAAGGACGATAATTCGTGACCACCCCAAAAAATCGAAAAATCCACCCAAATCCTAAAAAAAATTGAAATTTTTATATGAAAAACTTCTTTTGGCCATATCTCCTAAACTAAGCGTCCTAGAGCGAAAAGGACGATAATTCGTAACCACCCTCAAAAAATCGAAAAATCCACCCAAATCCTAAAAAAATTGAAATTTTTATATGAAAAACTTCTTTTGGCCATATCTCCTAAACTAAGCGTCCTAGAGCGAAAAGGACGATAATTCGTGACCACCCCAAAAAATCGAAAAATCCACCCAAATCCTAAAAAAATTGAACTTTTCATATGAAAATCTTCTTTTGGCCATATCTCCTAAACTAAGCGCCCTAGAGCGAAAAGGACGATTATTCGTAACCACCCTCAAAAAATCGAAAAATCCACCCAAATCCTAACAAAATTGAAATTTTTATGTGAAAAACTTCTTTTGGCCATATCTCCTAAACTAAGCGTCCTAGAGCGAAAAGGGCTTTAATTCGTGACCACCCCCAAAATATCGAAAAATCCACCCAAATCCTAAAAAAAATGAAATTTTTATATGAAAAACTTCTTTTGGCCATATCTCCTAAACTAAGCGTCCTAGAGCGAAAAGAGCTTTAATTCGTGACCACCCTCAAAAAATCGAAAAATCCACCCAAATCCTAAAAAAATTGAAATTTTTATATGAAAAACTTCTTTTGGCCATATCTCCTAAACTAAGCGTCCTAGAGCGAAAAGGGCTTTAATTCGTGACCACCCCCAAAATATCGAAAAATCCACCCAAATCCTAAAAAAAATGAAATTTTTATATGAAAAACTTCTTTTGGCCATATCTCCTAAACTAAGCGTCCTAGAGCGAAAAGGACGATAATTCGTGACCACCCTCAAAAAATCGAAAAATCCACCCAAATCCTAAAAAAATTTAAATTTTTATGTGAAAAACTTCTTTTGGCCATATCTCCTAAACTAAGCGTCCTAGAGCGAAAAGGACGATAATTCGTGACCACCCTCAAAAAATCGAAAAATCCACCCAAATCCTAAAAAAATTGAAATTTTTATATGAAAAACTTCTTTTGGCCATATCTCCTAAACTAAGCGTCCTAGAGCGAAAAGGACGATAATTCGTGACCACCCTCAAAAAATCGAAAAATCCACCCAAATCCTAAAAAAATTTAAATTTTTATATGAAAAACTTCTTTTGGCCATATCTCCTAAACTAAGCGTCCTAGAGCGAAAAGGACGATAATTCGTGACCACCCCAAAAAATCGAAAAATCCACCCAAATCCTAAAAAAATTGAAATTTTTATATGAAAAACTTCTTTTGGCCATATCTCCTAAACTAAGCGTCCTAGAGCGAAAAGGACGATAATTCGTAACCACCCTCAAAAAATCGAAAAATCCACCCAAATCCTAAAAAAATTGAAATTTTTATATGAAAAACTTCTTTTGGCCATATCTCCTAAACTAAGCGTCCTAGAGCGAAAAGGACGATAATTCGTGACCACCCCAAAAAATCGAAGAATCCACCCAAATCCTAAAAAAATTGAAATTTTTATATGAAAAACTTCTTTTGGCCATATCTCCTAAACTAAGCGTCCTAGAGCGAAAAGGACGATAATTCGTGACCACCCTCAAAAAATCGAAAAATCCACCCAAATCCTAAAAAAATTGAAATTTTTATATGAAAAACTTCTTTTGGTCATATCTCCTAAACTAAGCGTCCTAGAGCGAAAAGGACGATTATTCGTAACCACCCTCAAAAAATCGAAAAATCCACCCAAATCCTAACAAAATTGAAATTTTTATGTGAAAAAATTCTTTTGGTCATATCTCCTAAACTACGCGTCCTAGAGCGAAAAGGACGATAATTCGTGACCACCCTCAAAAAATCGAACAATCCACCCAAGTCCTAAAAAAACTGAAAATTTCATATGAAAATCTTCTTTTGGCCATATCTCCTAAACTAAGCGCCCTAGAACGAAAAGGGCTTTAATTCGTGACCACCACCAAAAAATCGAAAAATCCACCCAAATCCTAAAAAAATTGAAATTTTTATATGAAAAACTTCTTTTGGCCATATCTCCTAAACTAAGCGTCCTAGAGCGAAAAGAGCTTTAATTCGTGACCACCCTCAAAAAATCGAAAAATCCACCCAAATCCTAAAAAAATTTAAATTTTTATATGAAAAACTTCTTTTGGTCATATCTCCTAAACTACGCGTCCTAGAGCGAAAAGGACGATAATTCGTGACCACCCTCAAAAAATCGAAAAATCCACCTAAATCCTAACAAAATTGAAATTTTTATGTGAAAAACTTCTTTTGGCCATATCTCCTAAACTAAGCGTCATAGAGCGAAAAGGACGATTATTCGTAACCACCCTCAAAAAATCGAAAAATTCACCCAAATCCCAAAAAAATTGAAATTTTTATATGAAAAACTTCTTTTGGTCATATCTCCTAAACTAAGCGTTCTAGAGCGAAAAGGACGATTATTCGTAACCACCCTCAAAAAATCGAAAAATCCACCCAAATCCTAACAAAATTGAAATTTTTATGTGAAAAAATTCTTTTGGCCATATCTCCTAAACTAAGCGTCCTAGAGCGAAAAGGACGATAATTCGTGACCACCCTCAAAAAATCGAAAAATCCACCCAAATCCTAAAAAAATTGAAATTTTTATATGAAAAACTTCTTTTGGCCATATCTCCTAAACTAAGCGTCCTAGAGCGAAAAGGACGATAATTCGTGACCACCCTCAAAAAATCGAAAAATCCACCCAAATCCTAAAAAAATTTTAATTTTTATATGAAAAACTTCTTTTGGTCATATCTCCTAAACTACGCGTCCTAGAGCGAAAAGGACGATAATTCGTGACCACCCTCAAAAAATCGAACAATCCACCCAAGTCCTAAAAAAACTGAAATTTTCATATGAAAATCTTCTTTTGGCCATATCTCCTAAACTAAGCGCCCTAGAGCGAAAAGGGCTTTAATTCGTGACCACCCCCAAAAAATCGAAAAATCCACCCAAATCCTAAAAAAATTGAAATTTTTATATGAAAAACTTCTTTTGGCCATATCTCCTAAACTAAGCGTCCTAGAGCGAAAAGAGCTTTAATTCGTGACCACCCTCAAAAAATCGAAAAATTCACCCAAATCCTAAAAAAATTGAAATTTTTATATGAAAAACTTCTTTTGGCCATATCTCCTAAACTAAGCGTCCTAGAGCGAAAAGGGCTTTAATTCGTCACCACCCTCAAAAAATCGAAAAATCCACCCAAATCCTAAAAAAATTGAAATTTTTATATGAAAAACTTCTTTTGGCCATATCTCCTAAACTAAGCGTCCTAGAGCGAAAAGGGCTTTAATTCGTGACCACCCCCAAAAAATCGAAAAATCCACCCAAATCCTAAAAAAATTGAAATTTTTATATGAAAAACTTCTTTTGGCCATATCTCCTAAACTAAGCGTCCTAGAGCGAAAAGAGCTTTAATTCGTGACCACCCTCAAAAAATCGAACAATCCACCCAAATCCTAAAAAAACTGAAATTTTCATATGAAAATCTTCTTTTGGCCATATCTCCTAAACTAAGCGTCCTAGAGCGAAAAGGACGATAATTCGTGACCACCCTCAAAAAATCGAAAAATCCACCCAAATCCTAAAAAAATTGAAATTTTTATATGAAAAACTTCTTTTGGTCATATCTCCTAAACTAAGCGTCCTAGAGCGAAAAGGACGATTATTCGTAACCACCCTCAAAAAATCGAAAAATCCACCCAAATCCTAAAAAAATTGAAATTTTTATATGAAAAACTTCTTTTGGCCATATCTCCTAAACTAAGCGTCCTAGAGCGAAAAGGACGATAATTCGTGACCACCCTCAAAAAATCGAAAAATCCACCCAAATCCTAAAAAAATTGAAATTTTTATATGAAAAACTTCTTTTGGCCATATCTGCTAAACTAAGCGTCCTAGAGCGAAAAGGACGATAATTCGTGACCACCCTCAAAAAATCGAAAAATCCACCCAAATCCTAACAAAATTTAAATTTTTATGTGAAAAACTTCTTTTGGCCATATCTCCTAAACTAAGCGTCCTAGAGCGAAAAGGACGATTATTCGTAACCACCCTCAAAAAATCGAAAAATCCACCCAAATCCTAAAAAAATTTTAATTTTTATATGAAAAACTTCTTTTGGTCATATCTCCTAAACTACGCGTCCTAGAGCGAAAAGGACGATAATTCGTGACCACCCTCAAAAAATCGAACAATCCACCCAAATCCTAAAAAAACTGAAATTTTCATATGAAAATCTTCTTTTGGCCATATCTCCTAATCTAAGCGCCCTAGAGCGAAAAGGGCTTTAATTCGTGACCACCCCCAAAAAATCGAAAAATCCACCCAAATCCTAAAAAAATTGAAATTTTTATATGAAAAACTTCTTTTGGCCATATCTCCTAAACTAAGCGTCCTAGAGCGAAAAGAGCTTTAATTCGTGACCACCCTCAAAAAATCGAAAAATCCACCCAAATCCTAAAAAAATTGAAATTTTTATATGAAAAACTTCTTTTGGCCATATCTCCTAAACTAAGCGTCCTAGAGCGAAAAGGGCTTTAATTCGTGACCACCCCCAAAATATCGAAAAATCCACCCAAATCCTAAAAAAATGAAATTTTTATATGAAAAACTTCTTTTGGCCATATCTCCTAAACTAAGCGTCCTAGAGCGAAAAGGACGATAATTCGTGACCACCCCCAAAAAATCGAAAAATCCACCCAAATCCTAAAAAAATTTTAATTTTTATATGAAAAACTTCTTTTGGCCATATCTCCTAAACTAAGCGTCCTAGAGCGAAAAGAGCTTTAATTCGTGACCACCCTCAAAAAATCGAAAAATCCACCCAAATCCTAAAAAAATTGAAATTTTTATATGAAAAACTTCTTTTGGCCATATCTCCTAAACTAAGCGTCCTAGAGCGAAAAGGGCTTTAATTCGTGACCACCCCCAAAATATCGAAAAATCCACCCAAATCCTAAAAAAATTGAAATTTTTATATGAAAAACTTCTTTTGGCCATATCTCCTAAACTAAGCGTCCTAGAGCGAAAAGGACGATAATTCGTGACCACCCCAAAAAAATCGAAAAATCCACCCAAATCCTAAAAAAATTGAAATTTTTATATGAAAAACTTCTTTTGGCCATGTCTCCTAAACTAAGCGTCCTAGAGCGAAAAGGACGATAATTCGTAACCACCCTCAAAAAATCGAAAAATCCACCCAAATCCTAAAAAAATTGAAATTTTTATATGAAAAACTTCTTTTGGCCATATCTCCTAAACTAAGCGTCCTAGAGCGAAAAGGACGATAATTCGTGACCACCCCAAAAAATCGCAAAATCCACCCAAATCCTAAAAAAATTGAAATTTTTATATGAAAAACTTCTTTTGGCCATATCTCCTAAACTAAGCGTCCTAGAGCGAAAAGGACGATAATTCGTGACCACCCCAAAAAATCGAAAAATCCACCCAAATCCTAAAAAAATTGAAATTTTTATATGAAAAACTTCTTTTGGCCATATCTCCTAAACTAAGCGTCCTAGAGCGAAAAGGGCTTTAATTCGTGACCACCCTCAAAAAATCGAAAAATCCACCCAAATCCTAAAAAAATTGAAATTTTTATATGAAAAACTTCTTTTGGCCATATCTCCTAAACTAAGCGTCCTAGAACGAAAAGGGCTTTAATTCGTGACCACCCTCAAAAAATCGAAAAATCCACCCAAATCCTAAAAAAATTTAAATTTTTATATGAAAAACTTCTTTTGGTCATGTCTCCTAAACGCGTCCTAGAGCGAAAAGGACGATAATTCGTGACCACCCTCAAAAAATCGAACAATCCACCCAAATCCTAAAAAAACTGAAATTTTCATATGAAAATCTTCTTTTAGCCATATCTCCTAAACTAAGCGCCCTAGAGCGAAAAGGGCTTTAATTCGTGACCACCCCCAAAAAATCGAAAAATCCACCCAAATCCTAAAAAAATTGAAATTTTTATATGAAAAACTTCTTTTGGCCATATCTCCTAAACTAAGCGTCCTAGAGCGAAAAGAGCTTTAATTCGTGACCACCCTCAAAAAATCGAAAAATCCACCCAAATCCTAAAAAAATTTAAATTTTTATATGAAAAACTTCTTTTGGCCATATCTCCTAAACTAAGCGTCCTAGAGCGAAAAGGGCTTTAATTCGTGACCACCCCCAAAATATCGAAAAATCCACCCAAATCCTAAAAAAAATGAAATTTTTATATGAAAAACTTCTTTTAGCCATATCTCCTAAACTAAGCGTCCTAGAGCGAAAAGGACGATAATTCGTGACCACCCCCAAAAAATCGAAAAATCCACCCAAATCCTAAAAAAAATGAAATTTTTATATGAAAAACTTCTTTTGGCCATATCTCCTAAACTAAGCGTCCTAGAGCGAAAAGGACGATAATTCGTGACCACCCCCAAAAAATCGAAAAATCCACCCAAATCCTAAAAAAATTGAAATTTTTATATGAAAAACTTCTTTTGGTCATATCTCCTAAACTAAGCGTCCTAGAGCGAAAAGGACGATAATTCGTGACCACCCCCAAAAAATCGAAAAATCCACCCAAATCCTAAAAAATTGAAATTTTTATATGAAAAACTTCTTTTGGCCATATCTCCTAAACTAAGCGTCCTAGAGCGAAAAGGACGATAATTCGTGACCACCCCCAAAAAATCGAAAAATCCACCCAAATCCTAAAAAAATTGAAATTTTTATATGAAAAACTTCTTTTGGCCATATCTCCTAAACTAAGCGTCCTAGAGCGAAAAGGACGATAATTCGTGACCACCCCCAAAAAATCGAAAAATCCACCCAAATCCTAAAAAATTGAAATTTTTATATGAAAAACTTCTTTTGGCCATATCTCCTAAACTAAGCGTCCTAGAGCGAAAAGGACGATAATTCGTGACCACCCCCAAAAAATCGAAAAATCCACCCAAATCCTAAAAAAATTGAAATTTTTATATGAAAAACTTCTTTTGGCCATATCTCCTAAACTAAGCGCCCTAGAGCGAAAAGGGCTTTAATTCGTGACCACCCCCAAAATATCGAAAAATCCACCCAAATCCTAAAAAAAATGAAATTTTTATATGAAAAACTTCTTTTAGCCATATCTCCTAAACTAAGCGTCCTAGAGCGAAAAGGGCTTTAATTCGTGACCACCCCCAAAATATCGAAAAATCCACCCAAATCCTAAAAAAAATGAAATTTTTATATGAAAAACTTCTTTTAGCCATATCTCCTAAACTAAGCGTCCTAGAGCGAAAAGGACGATAATTCGTAACCACCCTCAAAAAATCGAAAAATCCACCCAAATCCTAAAAAAATTGAAATTTTTATATGAAAAACTTCTTTTGGCCATATCTCCTAAACTAAGCGTCCTAGAGCGAAAAGGACGATAATTCGTGACCACCCCCAAAAAATCGAAAAATCCACCCAAATCCTAAAAAAATTGAAATTTTTATATGAAAAACTTCTTTTGGCCATATCTCCTAAACTAAGCGTCCTAGAGCGAAAAGGACGATAATTCGTGACCACCCCCAAAAAATCGAAAAATCCACCCAAATCCTAAAAAATTGAAATTTTTATATGAAAAACTTCTTTTGGCCATATCTCCTAAACTAAGCGTCCTAGAGCGAAAAGGACGATAATTCGTGACCACCCCCAAAAAATCGAAAAATCCACCCAAATCCTAAAAAAATTGAAATTTTTATATGAAAAACTTCTTTTGGCCATATCTCCTAAACTAAGCGTCCTAGAGCGAAAAGGACGATAATTCGTAACCACCCTCAAAAAATCGAAAAATCCACCCAAATCCTAAAAAAATTGAAATTTTTATATGAAAAACTTCTTTTGGCCATATCTCCTAAACTAAGCGTCCTAGAGCGAAAAGGACGATAATTCGTGACCACCCCAAAAAATCGAAAAATCCACCCAAATCCTAAAAAAATTGAAATTTTTATATGAAAAACTTCTTTTGGCCATATCTCCTAAACTAAGCGTCCTAGAGCGAAAAGAGCTTTAATTCGTGACCACCCTCAAAAAATCGAAAAATCCACCCAAATCCTAAAAAAATTTAAATTTTTATATGAAAAACTTCTTTTGGCCATATCTCCTAAACTAAGCGTCCTAGAGCGAAAAGGACGATAATTCGTGACCACCCCAAAAAATCGCAAAATCCACCCAAATCCTAAAAAAATTGAAATTTTTATATGAAAAACTTCTTTTGGCCATATCTCCTAAACTAAGCGTCCTAGAGCGAAAAGGGCTTTAATTCGTGACCACCCTCAAAAAATCGAAAAATCCACCCAAATCCTAAAAAAATTTAAATTTTTATATGAAAAACTTCTTTTGGTCATGTCTCCTAAACGCGTCCTAGAGCGAAAAGGACGATAATTCGTGACCACCCTCAAAAAATCGAACAATCCACCCAAATCCTAAAAAAACTGAAATTTTCATATGAAAATCTTCTTTTAGCCATATCTCCTAAACTAAGCGCCCTAGAGCGAAAAGGGCTTTAATTCGTGACCACCCCCAAAAAATCGAAAAATCCACCCAAATCCTAAAAAAATTGAAATTTTTATATGAAAAACTTCTTTTGGCCATATCTCCTAAACTAAGCGTCCTAGAGCGAAAAGAGCTTTAATTCGTGACCACCCTCAAAAAATCGAAAAATCCACCCAAATCCTAAAAAAATTTAAATTTTTATATGAAAAACTTCTTTTGGCCATATCTCCTAAACTAAGCGTCCTAGAGCGAAAAGGGCTTTAATTCGTGACCACCCCCAAAATATCGAAAAATCCACCCAAATCCTAAAAAAAATGAAATTTTTATATGAAAAACTTCTTTTAGCCATATCTCCTAAACTAAGCGTCCTAGAGCGAAAAGGACGATAATTCGTGACCACCCCCAAAAAATCGAAAAATCCACCCAAATCCTAAAAAAAATGAAATTTTTATATGAAAAACTTCTTTTGGCCATATCTCCTAAACTAAGCGTCCTAGAGCGAAAAGGACGATAATTCGTGACCACCCCCAAAAAATCGAAAAATCCACCCAAATCCTAAAAAAATTGAAATTTTTATATGAAAAACTTCTTTTGGTCATATCTCCTAAACTAAGCGTCCTAGAGCGAAAAGGACGATAATTCGTGACCACCCCCAAAAAATCGAAAAATCCACCCAAATCCTAAAAAATTGAAATTTTTATATGAAAAACTTCTTTTGGCCATATCTCCTAAACTAAGCGTCCTAGAGCGAAAAGGACGATAATTCGTGACCACCCCCAAAAAATCGAAAAATCCACCCAAATCCTAAAAAAATTGAAATTTTTATATGAAAAACTTCTTTTGGCCATATCTCCTAAACTAAGCGTCCTAGAGCGAAAAGGACGATAATTCGTGACCACCCCCAAAAAATCGAAAAATCCACCCAAATCCTAAAAAATTGAAATTTTTATATGAAAAACTTCTTTTGGCCATATCTCCTAAACTAAGCGTCCTAGAGCGAAAAGGACGATAATTCGTGACCACCCCCATATCTCCTAAACTAAGCGTCCTAGAGCGAAAAGGACGATAATTCGTAACCACCCTCAAAAAATCGAAAAATCCACCCAAATCCTAAAAAAATTGAAATTTTTATATGAAAAACTTCTTTTGGCCATATCTCCTAAACTAAGCGTCCTAGAGCGAAAAGGACGATAATTCGTGACCACCCCAAAAAATCGAAAAATCCACCCAAATCCTAAAAAAATTGAAATTTTTATATGAAAAACTTCTTTTGGCCATATCTCCTAAACTAAGCGTCCTAGAGCGAAAAGAGCTTTAATTCGTGACCACCCTCAAAAAATCGAAAAATCCACCCAAATCCTAAAAAAATTTAAATTTTTATATGAAAAACTTCTTTTGGCCATATCTCCTAAACTAAGCGTCCTAGAGCGAAAAGGACGATAATTCGTGACCACCCCAAAAAATCGCAAAATCCACCCAAATCCTAAAAAAATTGAAATTTTTATATGAAAAACTTCTTTTGGCCATATCTCCTAAACTAAGCGTCCTAGAGCGAAAAGGGCTTTAATTCGTGACCACCCTCAAAAAATCGAAAAATCCACCCAAATCCTAAAAAAATTTAAATTTTTATATGAAAAACTTCTTTTGGTCATGTCTCCTAAACGCGTCCTAGAGCGAAAAGGACGATAATTCGTGACCACCCTCAAAAAATCGAACAATCCACCCAAATCCTAAAAAAACTGAAATTTTCATATGAAAATCTTCTTTTAGCCATATCTCCTAAACTAAGCGCCCTAGAGCGAAAAGGGCTTTAATTCGTGACCACCCCCAAAAAATCGAAAAATCCACCCAAATCCTAAAAAAATTGAAATTTTTATATGAAAAACTTCTTTTGGCCATATCTCCTAAACTAAGCGTCCTAGAGCGAAAAGAGCTTTAATTCGTGACCACCCTCAAAAAATCGAAAAATCCACCCAAATCCTAAAAAAATTTAAATTTTTATATGAAAAACTTCTTTTGGCCATATCTCCTAAACTAAGCGTCCTAGAGCGAAAAGGGCTTTAATTCGTGACCACCCCCAAAATATCGAAAAATCCACCCAAATCCTAAAAAAAATGAAATTTTTATATGAAAAACTTCTTTTAGCCATATCTCCTAAACTAAGCGTCCTAGAGCGAAAAGGACGATAATTCGTGACCACCCCCAAAAAATCGAAAAATCCACCCAAATCCTAAAAAAAATGAAATTTTTATATGAAAAACTTCTTTTGGCCATATCTCCTAAACTAAGCGTCCTAGAGCGAAAAGGACGATAATTCGTGACCACCCCCAAAAAATCGAAAAATCCACCCAAATCCTAAAAAAATTGAAATTTTTATATGAAAAACTTCTTTTGGTCATATCTCCTAAACTAAGCGTCCTAGAGCGAAAAGGACGATAATTCGTGACCACCCCCAAAAAATCGAAAAATCCACCCAAATCCTAAAAAATTGAAATTTTTATATGAAAAACTTCTTTTGGCCATATCTCCTAAACTAAGCGTCCTAGAGCGAAAAGGACGATAATTCGTGACCACCCCCAAAAAATCGAAAAATCCACCCAAATCCTAAAAAAATTGAAATTTTTATATGAAAAACTTCTTTTGGCCATATCTCCTAAACTAAGCGTCCTAGAGCGAAAAGGACGATAATTCGTGACCACCCCCAAAAAATCGAAAAATCCACCCAAATCCTAAAAAATTGAAATTTTTATATGAAAAACTTCTTTTGGCCATATCTCCTAAACTAAGCGTCCTAGAGCGAAAAGGACGATAATTCGTGACCACCCCCAAAAAATCGAAAAATCCACCCAAATCCTAAAAAAATTGAAATTTTTATATGAAAAACTTCTTTTGGCCATATCTCCTAAACTAAGCGCCCTAGAGCGAAAAGGGCTTTAATTCGTGACCACCCCCAAAATATCGAAAAATCCACCCAAATCCTAAAAAAAATGAAATTTTTATATGAAAAACTTCTTTTAGCCATATCTCCTAAACTAAGCGTCCTAGAGCGAAAAGGGCTTTAATTCGTGACCACCCCCAAAATATCGAAAAATCCACCCAAATCCTAAAAAAAATGAAATTTTTATATGAAAAACTTCTTTTAGCCATATCTCCTAAACTAAGCGTCCTAGAGCGAAAAGGACGATAATTCGTAACCACCCTCAAAAAATCGAAAAATCCACCCAAATCCTAAAAAAATTGAAATTTTTATATGAAAAACTTCTTTTGGCCATATCTCCTAAACTAAGCGTCCTAGAGCGAAAAGGACGATAATTCGTGACCACCCCCAAAAAATCGAAAAATCCACCCAAATCCTAAAAAAATTGAAATTTTTATATGAAAAACTTCTTTTGGCCATATCTCCTAAACTAAGCGTCCTAGAGCGAAAAGGACGATAATTCGTGACCACCCCCAAAAAATCGAAAAATCCACCCAAATCCTAAAAAATTGAAATTTTTATATGAAAAACTTCTTTTGGCCATATCTCCTAAACTAAGCGTCCTAGAGCGAAAAGGACGATAATTCGTGACCACCCCCAAAAAATCGAAAAATCCACCCAAATCCTAAAAAAATTGAAATTTTTATATGAAAAACTTCTTTTGGCCATATCTCCTAAACTAAGCGTCCTAGAGCGAAAAGGACGATAATTCGTAACCACCCTCAAAAAATCGAAAAATCCACCCAAATCCTAAAAAAATTGAAATTTTTATATGAAAAACTTCTTTTGGCCATATCTCCTAAACTAAGCGTCCTAGAGCGAAAAGGACGATAATTCGTGACCACCCCAAAAAATCGAAAAATCCACCCAAATCCAGGGATCCGGAGCGGAGCGTGGAGCGGAGCGGAGCAAACCCTTTTTTGGCCGGAGCGGGAGCGGAGCGGGAGCGGAGCGGGAGCGGCATTTCTAAAATCCGGAGCGGAGCGGTAGCGGAGCGGTTTTCAAATGAAAAACCGCTCCGCTCCGAATAAAATATTCCTTGAATGAAATGTGTAACTTTGAAATTACACTGTGTATGTAATTTCAAATTTAGCTAGTACTTAGCGTAGTGTGAGTAAACGTTTAAAATGTACGATATGTATTTTTGTACGTACGTACATTGGGGAAAACACAACGTGTTTTTTAGTAATTGTTTTCAAAAACGGCAAATGTCAAAATATATATCTAGTATGTGTTGTAAAAGCAACAACAGTACTTTCGATCAATTTCATCCCGTATTACTACAAAGATGTTTGTAATGAACGTCAAATTTTTCAGTTTTCTACACTGAAAAAAATATTGTCGTGAAGTCAAAGATTCCATGTCCTTAGAATAAGAATGCAAATTTGCTTAACATGGAAGACGCATTTCTCTAAAATAAAGTTTTTTTCTTGTCCAAAAGGCAATAAACTTTTGAATGAAGTTGTAATGTCCTTATAATTAAGTGATTTTACTTAAATATGTGTATCATAACATGAAAGATAAAATTTTTGAGGTAAGGTCAACGTGACTTTAATAATTAAGAAAAATTCTTTAAAATTAATAAAATTGTCTTTAAATTTGTTTCCTTTTTGCATCTTGCCTACAAAGCAAAAAATCGTTAAAAAATAAGACATGTTTTTCAACACTTTATTTTAAAGACGCTTTTTACTTGAAACATAGCATAATTTCTACTGGAAGTCGAGTCTTAATATGGAAAAAAAATAACTCATTAACTCGTTTTTAAAGGATTTTCATAACAACTGACGAAAAAAAATCTAAAAAAATGAAAAATTAACATTTGCTTCCTAGAAGCAAGTACATAACCCCCAAATTTAGAAGAGAATTACGTCTGTAAAGTATCCTTACTTGTATTCTCCGCTTCTTTGGCTCGGAATTAATACCCAAACTGTTAAAGTAAAGACAAGATCTTTGGAACCGGGCATGCTTTTTTTCATTCACATTTGCTTTACTATTGTACTATATCCTAGCATTCTCTGATATTAGTTCTCGAAAATTTAAATTATGGATAGTTTCAATTTTGGTTGAAAAATGTGCGCATATACATTTATTATACAATAAAGGGGAAAAAGCGAAATTAGGTAACACTAGATCTGAGTAAGAATATTCGTAGGTATACCACGGACTGATGTCGATGGAGGTTGTTGCAAACATAAACATACACACACACATTACAAATATAACAAAACCTCTTCTCTACGTCTGTTGCAAAACAAAAAAAAAACTTTCGGAGAGTAGTTACTTCTACTCTGTGTATAGACTTTCAATTCCAATCAGCGTTGCCGTTTTGGTCCGATCGGACCAAAATTGGTCCAAAAGATTTCTAATTTTTAAATTTGGTTTGATGGTCAGACCAAACAGAATTTGGTCCATTTTGGTCCATTTTCATAAATTTGGTTTCTATCACATATTAAATAGTAGATGGTGCACCGCAAAGAATATTGTCGGGAGGCCAAATATTTCACATGCTTAAAACACGAATATGAATTTTGCTTAGAATAGAAGACGTATTTCTCTGAAAAAAAGTTTTTCCTTGTCTAAAAGTCTCTAAACTTTTCAATGAAGTCTGTTTGTCCTTATAGCTAAATGATTCGACATAAAAATGTGTATCCTAACATGAATGCAAATTTCAAATGTCAAAATGGATTTAATATTTCTGAAAAAATCTTCAAATTAATAAAATATTTCAGCACATTGTTTTAAAGTCATTATACCCTAAACCACATAGTGGTTAGGGTATAATAAGTTTGATCTGCCAAAAAATGTGCCTACAAGAAATATTGATTTTAGACCCCATAAAATATATACCGATCGACTCAGAATCACCTCCTGAGTCGATCTAGCTCTTCGCGTCCGTCCGTCCATCCGTCCGTCTGTCCATGTATTTGTTGTTCACAGGATTTCGGTCGCAATTATTAACCGATTTTGATGAAATTTGGTACAGGGAGTTTTTTTGGGCACAAGGACGAACGTTATTGAATTTGGAAGAAATCGGATCAAATTTAGATATAGCTCCCATATATATGTATTGCCCGATTTCGACGAATGGGGTCACGTTGCACTTTTTTTACTAACCGATCGTCGTCAAATTTAGCACAAAATAATCTTCTGTATCACCCTTTAAGTCTGAAAATTTCATCGAAATCGGTTCAGATTTAGATATAGGTCCCATATATATGTATCGCCCGATTTTGTCAAATTAGGTCATAAAACCCTTATTTATCAACCGATCTTACTCAAAGTTGGCGAAATGTAATCTTCTATAGCACTAACTATATGTGCAAAAAATCATCGAAATCGGTTCAGATTTAGCTATAGCTCCCATATATGTACCGCCCGATTTTTCTAAATAAAATAAAACTCAATTGAACAAATAATACAATGTTTGTACTATAATTTTCTCGAAGAGGAGCGGAGCGGAGCGTGGAGCGGAGCGGAGCGATTTTTTTTTCTCGGAGCGGAGCGAGGAGCGGAGCGAGGAGCGGAGCGGTTTTTTTTTTCTCCGGAGCGGGAGCGGAGCGGAGCGAAAAAAATGGACCGCTCCGGATCCCTGCCCAAATCCTAAAAAAATTGAAATTTTTATATGAAAAACTTCTTTTGGCCATATCTCCTAAACTAAGCGTCCTAGAGCGAAAAGGACGATAATTCGTGACCACCCCAAAAAATCGAAAAATCCACCCAAATCCTAAAAAAATTGAAATTTTTATATGAAAAACTTCTTTTGGCCATATCTCCTAAACTAAGCGTCCTAGAGCGAAAAGGGCTTTAATTCGTGACCACCCTCAAAAAATCGAAAAATCCACCCAAATCCTAAAAAAATTGAAATTTTTATATGAAAAACTTCTTTTGGCCATATCTCCTAAACTAAGCGTCCTAGAACGAAAAGGGCTTTAATTCGTGACCACCCTCAAAAAATCGAAAAATCCACCCAAATCCTAAAAAAATTTAAATTTTTATATGAAAAACTTCTTTTGGTCATATCTCCTAAACTACGCGTCCTAGAGCGAAAAGGACGATAATTCGTGACCACCCTCAAAAAATCGAACAATCCACCCAAATCCTAAAAAAACTGAAATTTTCATATGAAAATCTTCTTTTGGCCATATCTCCTAAACTAAGAGCCCTAGAGCGAAAAGGGCTTTAATTCGTGACCACCCCCAAAAAATCGAAAAATCCACCCAAATCCTAAAAAAATTGAAATTTTTATATGAAAAACTTCTTTTGGCCATATCTCCTAAACTAAGCGTCCTAGAGCGAAAAGAGCTTTAATTCGTGACCACCCTCAAAAAATCGAAAAATCCACCCAAATCCTAAAAAAATTTAAATTTTTATATGAAAAACTTCTTTTGGCCATATCTCCTAAACTAAGCGTCCTAGAGCGAAAAGGGCTTTAATTCGTGACCACCCCCAAAATATCGAAAAATCCACCCAAATCCTAAAAAAAATGAAATTTTTATATGAAAAACTTCTTTTAGCCATATCTCCTAAACTAAGCGTCCTAGAGCGAAAAGGACGATAATTCGTAACCACCCTCAAAAAATCGAAAAATCCACCCAAATACTAAAAAAATTGAAATTTTTATATGAAAAACTTCTTTTGGCCATATCTCCTAAACTAAGCGTCCTAGAGCGAAAAGGACGATAATTCGTGACCACCCCCAAAAAATCGAAAAATCCACCCAAATCCTAAAAAAATTGAAATTTTTATATGAAAAACTTCTTTTGGCCATATCTCCTAAACTAAGCGTCCTAGAGCGAAAAGGACGATAATTCGTGACCACCCCCAAAAAATCGAAAAATCCACCCAAATCCTAAAAAATTGAAATTTTTATATGAAAAACTTCTTTTGGCCATATCTCCTAAACTAAGCGTCCTAGAGCGAAAAGGACGATAATTCGTGACCACCCCCAAAAAATCGAAAAATCCACCCAAATCCTAAAAAAATTGAAATTTTTATATGAAAAACTTCTTTTGGCCATATCTCCTAAACTAAGCGTCCTAGAGCGAAAAGGACGATAATTCGTAACCACCCTCAAAAAATCGAAAAATCCACCCAAATCCTAAAAAAATTGAAATTTTTATATGAAAAACTTCTTTTGGCCATATCTCCTAAACTAAGCGTCCTAGAGCGAAAAGGACGATAATTCGTGACCACCCCAAAAAATCGAAAAATCCACCCAAATCCTAAAAAAATTGAAATTTTTATATGAAAAACTTCTTTTGGCCATATCTCCTAAACTAAGCGTCCTAGAGCGAAAAGGACGATAATTCGTGACCACCCTCAAAAAATCGAAAAATCCACCCAAATCCTAACAAAATTGAAATTTTTATGTGAAAAACTTCTTTTGGCCATATCTCCTAAACTAAGCGTCCTAGAGCGAAAAGGACGATTATTCGTAACCACCCTCAAAAAATCGAAAAATCCACCCAAATCCTAAAAAAATTTTAATTTTTATATGAAAAACTTCTTTTGGTCATATCTCCTAAACTACGCGTCCTAGAGCGAAAAGGACGATAATTCGTGACCACCCTCAAAAAATCGAACAATCCACCCAAATCCTAAAAAAACTGAAATTTTCATATGAAAATCTTCTTTTGGCCATATCTCCTAAACTAAGCGCCCTAGAGCGAAAAGGGCTTTAAGTCGTGACCACCCCCAAAAAATCGAAAAATCCACCCAAATCCTAAAAAAATTGAAATTTTTATATGAAAAACTTCTTTTGGCCATATCTCCTAAACTAAGCGTCCTAGAGCGAAAAGAGCTTTAATTCGTGACCACCCTCAAAAAATCGAAAAATCCACCCAAATCCTAAAAAATTGAAATTTTTATATGAAAAACTTCTTTTGGCCATATCTCCTAAACTAAGCGTCCTAGAGCGAAAAGGGCTTTAATTCGTGACCACCCCCAAAATATCGAAAAATCCACCCAAATCCTAAAAAAAAATGAAATTTTTATATGAAAAACTTCTTTTGGCCATATCTCCTAAACTAAGCGTCCTAGAGCGAAAAGGACGATAATTCGTGACCACCCCCAAAAAACCGAAAAATCCACCCAAATCCTAAAAAAATTGAAATTTTTATATGAAAAACTTCTTTTGGCCATATCTCCTAAACTAAGCGTCCTAGAGCGAAAAGGACGATAATTCGTAACCACCCTCAAAAAATCGAAAAATCCACCCAAATCCTAAAAAAATTGAAATTTTTATATGAAAAACTTCTTTTGGCCATATCTCCTAAACTAAGCGTCCTAGAGCGAAAAGGACGATAATTCGTGACCACCCCAAAAAATCCACCCAAATCCTAAAAAAATTGAAATTTTTATATGAAAAACTTCTTTTGGCCATATCTCCTAAACTAAGCGTCCTAGAGCGAAAAGGACGATAATTCGTGACCACCCCAAAAAATCGAAAAATCCACCCAAATCCTAAAAAATTGAAATTTTTATATGAAAAACTTCTTTTGGCCATATCTCCTAAACTAAGCGTCCTAGAGCGAAAAGGGCTTTAATTCGTGACCACCCTCAAAAAATCGAAAAATCCACCCAAATCCTAAAAAAATTGAAATTTTTATATGAAAAACTTCTTTTGGCCATATCTCCTAAACTAAGCGTCCTAGAACGAAAAGGGCTTTAATTCGTGACCACCCTCAAAAAATCGAAAAATCCACCCAAATCCTAAAAAAATTGAAATTTTTATATGAAAAACTTCTTTTGGTCATATCTCCTAAACTACGCGTCCTAGAGCGAAAAGGACGATAATTCGTGACCACCCTCAAAAAATCGAACAATCCACCCAAATCCTAAAAAAACTGAAATTTTCATATGAAAATCTTCTTTTGGCCATATCTCCTAAACTAAGCGCCCTAGAGCGAAAAGGGCTTTAATTCGTGACCACCCCCAAAAAATCGAAAAATCCACCCAAATCCTAAAAAAATTGAAATTTTTATATGAAAAACTTCTTTTGGCCATATCTCCTAAACTAAGCGTCCTAGAGCGAAAAGAGCTTTAATTCGTGACCACCCTCAAAAAATCGAAAAATCCACCCAAATCCTAAAAAAATTGAAATTTTTATATGAAAAACTTCTTTTGGCCATATCTCCTAAACTAAGCGTCCTAGAGCGAAAAGGGCTTTAATTCGTGACCACCCCCAAAATATCGAAAAATCCACCCAAATCCTAAAAAAAATGAAATTTTTATATGAAAAACTTCTTTTAGCCATATCTCCTAAACTAAGCGTCCTAGAGCGAAAAGGACGATAATTCGTGACCACCCCCAAAAAATCGAAAAATCCACCCAAATCCTAAAAAAATTGAAATTTTTATATGAAAAACTTCTTTTGGCCATATCTCCTAAACTAAGCGTCCTAGAGCGAAAAGGACGATAATTCGTAACCACCCTCAAAAAATCGAAAAATCCACCCAAATCCTAAAAAAATTGAAATTTTTATATGAAAAACTTCTTTTGGCCATATCTCCTAAACTAAGCGTCCTAGAGCGAAAAGGACGATAAATCGTGACCACCCCAAAAAATCGAAAAATCCACCCAAATCCTAAAAAAATTGAAATTTTTATATGAAAAACTTCTTTTGGCCATATCTCCTAAACTAAGCGTCCTAGAGCGAAAAGGACGATAATTCGTGACCACCCTCAAAAAATCGAAAAATCCACCCAAATCCTAAAAAAATTGAAATTTTTATATGAAAAACTTCTTTTGGTCATATCTCCTAAACTAAGCGTCCTAGAGCGAAAAGGACGATTATTCGTAACCACCCTCAAAAAATCGAAAAATCCACCTAAATCCTAACAAAATTGAAATTTTTATGTGAAAAACTTCTTTTGGCCATATCTCCTAAACTAAGCGTCCTAGAGCGAAAAGGACGATAATTCGTGACCACCCTCAAAAAATCGAAAAATCCACCCAAATCCTAAAAAAATTGAAATTTTTATATGAAAAACTTCTTTTGGCCATATCTCCTAAACTAAGCGTCCTAGAGCGAAAAGGACGATAATTCGTAACCACCCTCAAAAAATCGAAAAATCCACCCAAATCCTAAAAAAATTGAAATTTTTATATGAAAAACTTCTTTTGGCCATATCTCCTAAACTAAGCGTCCTAGAGCGAAAAGGACGATAATTCGTGACCACCCTCAAAAAATCGAAAAATCCACCCAAATCCTAACAAAATTGAAATTTTTATGTGAAAAACTTCTTTTGGCCATATCTCCTAAACTAAGCGTCCTAGAGCGAAAAGGACGATTATTCGTAACCACCCTCAAAAAATCGAAAAATCCACCCAAATCCTAAAAAAATTTTAATTCTTATATGAAAAACTTCTTTTGGTCATATCTCCTAAACTACGCGTCCTAGAGCGAAAAGGACGATAATTCGTGACCACCCTCAAAAAATCGAACAATCCACCCAAATCCTAAAAAAAATGAAATTTTCATATGAAAATCTTCTTTTGGCCATATCTCCTAAACTAAGCGCCCTAGAGCGAAAAGGGCTTTAATTCGTGACCACCCCCAAAAAATCGAAAAATCCACCCAAATCCTAAAAAAATTGAAATTTTTATATGAAAAACTTCTTTTGGCCATATCTCCTAAACTAAGCGTCCTAGAGCGAAAAGGGCTTTAATTCGTGACCACCCTCAAAAAATCGAAAAATCCACCCAAATCCTAAAAAAATTGAAATTTTTATATGAAAAACTTCTTTTGGCCATATCTCCTAAACTAAGCGTCCTAGAGCGAAAAGGGCTTTAATTCGTGACCACCCCCAAAATATCGAAAAATCCACCCAAATCCTAAAAAAAATGAAATTTTTATATGAAAAACTTCTTTTGGCCATATCTCCTAAACTAAGCGTCCTAGAGCGAAAAGAGCTTTAATTCGTGACCACCCTCAAAAAATCGAAAAATCCACCCAAATCCTAAAAAAATTGAAATTTTTATATGAAAAACTTCTTTTGGCCATATCTCCTAAACTAAGCGTCCTAGAGCGAAAAGAGCTTTAATTCGTGACCACCCTCAAAAAATCGAAAAATCCACCCAAATCCTAAAAAAATTGAAATTTTTATATGAAAAACTTCTTTTGGCCATATCTCCTAAACTAAGCGTCCTAGAGCGAAAAGGACGATAAATCGTGACCACCCCAAAAAATCGAAAAATCCACCCAAATCCTAAAAAAATTGAAATTTTTATATGAAAAACTTCTTTTGGCCATATCTCCTAAACTAAGCGTTCTAGAGCGAAAAGGACGATAATTCGTGACCACCCCAAAAAATCGAAAAATCCACCCAAATCCTAAAAAATTGAAATTTTTATATGAAAAACTTCTTTTGGCCATATCTCCTAAACTAAGCGTCCTAGAGCGAAAAGGGCTTTAATTCGTGACCACCCTCAAAAAATCGAAAAATCCACCCAAATCCTAAAAAAATTGAAATTTTTATATGAAAAACTTCTTTTGGCCATATCTCCTAAACTAAGCGTCCTAGAACGAAAAGGGCTTTAATTCGTGACCACCCTCAAAAAATCGAAAAATCCACCCAAATCCTAAAAAAATTGAAATTTTTATATGAAAAACTTCTTTTGGTCATATCTCCTAAACTACGCGTCCTAGAGCGAAAAGGACGATAATTCGTGACCACCCTCAAAAAATCGAACAATCCACCCAAATCCTAAAAAAACTGAAATTTTCATATGAAAATCTTCTTTTGGCCATATCTCCCAAACTAAGCGCCCTAGAGCGAAAAGGGCTTTAATTCGTGACCACCCCCAAAAAATCGAAAAATCCACCCAAATCCTAAAAAAATTGAAATTTTTATATGAAAAACTTCTTTTGGCCATATCTCCTAAACTAAGCGTCCTAGAGCGAAAAGAGCTTTAATTCGTGACCACCCTCAAAAAATCGAAAAATCCACCCAAATCCTAAAAAAATTGAAATTTTTATATGAAAAACTTCTTTTGGCCATATCTCCTAAACTAAGCGTCCTAGAGCGAAAAGGGCTTTAATTCGTGACCACCCCCAAAATATCGAAAAATCCACCCAAATCCTAAAAAAAATGAAATTTTTATATGAAAAACTTCTTTTAGCCATATCTCCTAAACTAAGCGTCCTAGAGCGAAAAGGACGATAATTCGCGACCACCCCCAAAAAATCGAAAAATCCACCCAAATCCTAAAAAAATTGAAATTTTTATATGAAAAACTTCTTTTGGCCATATCTCCTAAACTAAGCGTCCTAGAGCGAAAAGGACGATAATTCGTAACCACCCTCAAAAAATCGAAAAATCCACCCAAATCCTAAAAAAATTGAAATTTTTATATGAAAAACTTCTTTTGGCCATATCTCCTAAACTAAGCGTCCTAGAGCGAAAAGGACGATAAATCGTGACCACCCCAAAAAATCGAAAAATCCACCCAAATCCTAAAAAAATTGAAATTTTTATATGAAAAACTTCTTTTGGCCATATCTCCTAAACTAAGCGCCCTAGAGCGAAAAGGACGATAATTCGTGACCACCCTCAAAAAATCGAAAAATCCACCCAAATCCTAAAAAAATTGAAATTTTTATATGAAAAACTTCTTTTGGTCATATCTCCTAAACTAAGCGTCCTAGAGCGAAAAGGACGATTATTCGTAACCACCCTCAAAAAATCGAAAAATCCACCTAAATCCTAACAAAATTGAAATTTTTATGTGAAAAACTTCTTTTGGCCATATCTCCTAAACTAAGCGTCCTAGAGCGAAAAGGACGATAATTCGTGACCACCCTCAAAAAATCGAAAAATCCACCCAAATCCTAAAAAAATTGAAATTTTTATATGAAAAACTTCTTTTGGCCATATCTCCTAAACTAAGCGTCCTAGAGCGAAAAGGACGATAATTCGTAACCACCCTCAAAAAATCGAAAAATCCACCCAAATCCTAAAAAAATTGAAATTTTTATATGAAAAACTTCTTTTGGCCATATCTCCTAAACTAAGCGTCCTAGAGCGAAAAGGACGATAATTCGTGACCACCCTCAAAAAATCGAAAAATCCACCCAAATCCTAACAAAATTGAAATTTTTATGTGAAAAACTTCTTTTGGCCATATCTCCTAAACTAAGCGTCCTAGAGCGAAAAGGACGATTATTCGTAACCACCCTCAAAAAATCGAAAAATCCACCCAAATCCTAAAAAAATTTTAATTCTTATATGAAAAACTTCTTTTGGTCATATCTCCTAAACTACGCGTCCTAGAGCGAAAAGGACGATAATTCGTGACCACCCTCAAAAAATCGAACAATCCACCCAAATCCTAAAAAAATGAAATTTTCATATGAAAATCTTCTTTTGGCCATATCTCCTAAACTAAGCGCCCTAGAGCGAAAAGGGCTTTAATTCGTGACCACCCCCAAAAAATCGAAAAATCCACCCAAATCCTAAAAAAATTTAAATTTTTATATGAAAAACTTCTTTTGGCCATATCTCCTAAACTAAGCGTCCTAGAGCGAAAAGAGCTTTAATTCGTGACCACCCTCAAAAAATCGAAAAATCCACCCAAATCCTAAAAAAATTGAAATTTTTATATGAAAAACTTCTTTTGGCCATATCTCCTAAACTAAGCGTCCTAGAGCGAAAAGGGCTTTAATTCGTGACCACCCCCAAAATATCGAAAAATCCACCCAAATCCTAAAAAAAATGAAATTTTTATATGAAAAACTTCTTTTGGTCATATCTCCTAAACTAAGCGTCCTAGAGCGAAAAGGACGATAATTCGTGACCACCCCCAAAAAATCGAAAAATCCACCCAAATCCTAAAAAAATTTAAATTTTTATATGAAAAACTTCTTTTGGCCATATCTCCTAAACTAAGCGTCCTAGAGCGAAAAGGACGATAATTCGTAACCACCCTCAAAAAATCGAAAAATCCACCCAAATCCTAACAAAATTGAAATTTTTATATGAAAAACTTCTTTTGGCCATATCTCCTAAACTAAGCGTCCTAGAGCGAAAAGGACGATAATTCGTGACCACCCCAAAAAATCGAAAAATCCACCCAAATCCTAAAAAAATTGAAATTTTTATATGAAAAACTTCTTTTGGCCATATCTCCTAAACTAAGCGTCCTAGAGCGAAAAGAGCTTTAATTCGTGACCACCCTCAAAAAATCGAAAAATCCACCCAAATCCTAAAAAAATTGAAATTTTTATATGAAAAACTTCTTTTGGCCATATCTCCTAAACTAAGCGTCCTAGAGCGAAAAGGGCTTTAATTCGTGAGCACCCCCAAAATATCGAAAAATCCACCCAAATCCTAAAAAAAATGAAATTTTTATATGAAAAACTTCTTTTGGCCATATCTCATAAACTAAGCGTCCTAGAGCGAAAAGGACGATAATTCGTGACCACCCCCAAAAAATCGAAAAATCCACCCAAATCCTAAAAAAATTGAAATTTTTATATGAAAAACTTCTTTTGGCCATATCTCCTAAACTAAGCGTCCTAGACCGAAAAGGACGATAATTCGTAACCACCCTCAAAAAATCGAAAAATCCACCCAAATCCTAAAAAAATTGAAATTTTTATATGAAAAACTTCTTTTGGCCATATCTCCTAAACTAAGCGTCCTAGAGCGAAAAGGACGATAATTCGTGACCACCCCAAAAAATCGAAAAATCCACCCAAATCCTAAAAAAATTGAAATTTTTATATGAAAAACTTCTTTTGGTCATATCTCCTAAACTAAGCGTCCTAGAGCGAAAAGGGCTTTAATTCGTGACCACCCTCAAAAAATCAAAAAATCCACCCAAATCCTAAAAAAATTGAAATTTTTATATGAAAAACTTCTTTTGGCCATATCTCCTAAACTAAGCGTCCTAGAACGAAAAGGGCTTTAATTCGTGACCACCCTCAAAAAATCGAAAAATCCACCCAAATCCTAAAAAAATTTAAATTTTTATATGAAAAACTTCTTTTGGTCATATCTCCTAAACTACGCGTCCTAGAGCGAAAAGGACGATAATTCGTGACCACCCTCAAAAAATCGAACAATCCACCCAAATCCTAAAAAAACTGAAATTTTCATATGAAAATCTTCTTTTGGCCATATCTCCTAAACTAAGCGCCCTAGAGCGAAAAGGGCTTTAATTCGTGACCACCCTCAAAAAATCGAAAAATCCACCCAAATCCTAAAAAAATTGAAATTTTTATATGAAAAACTTCTTTTGGCCATATCTCCTAAACTAAGCGTCCTAGAGCGAAAAGAGCTTTAATTCGTGACCACCCTCAAAAAATCGAAAAATCCACCCAAATCCTAAAAAAATTGAAATTTTTATATGAAAAACTTCTTTTGGCCATATCTCCTAAACTAAGCGTCCTAGAGCGAAAAGGGCTTTAATTCGTGACCACCCCCAAAATATCGAAAAATCCACCCAAATCCTAAAAAAAATGAAATTTTTATATGAAAAACTTCGTTTAGCCATATCTCCTAAACTAAGCGTCCTAGAGCGAAAAGGACGATAATTCGTGACCACCCTCAAAAAATCGAAAAATCCACCCAAATCCTAAAAAAATTGAAATTTTTATATGAAAAACTTCTTTTGGCCATATCTCCTAAACTAAGCGTCATAGAGCGAAAAGGACGATAATTCGTGACCACCCTCAAAAAATCGAAAAATCCACCCAAATCCTAAAAAAAATTAAATTTTTATATGAAAAACTTCTTTTGGCCATATCTCCTAAACTAAGCGTCCTAGAGCGAAAAGGACGATAATTCGTGACCACCCTCAAAAAATCGAAAAATCCACCCAAATCCTAAAAAAATTTTAATTCTTATATGAAAAACTTCTTTTGGTCATATCTCCTAAACTAAGCGTCCTAGAGCGAAAAGGACGATAATTCGTGACCACCCCCAAAAAATCGAAAAATCCACCCAAATCCTAAAAAAATTGAAATTTTTATATGAAAAACTTCTTTTGGCCATATCTCCTAAACTAAGCGTCCTAGAGCGAAAAGGACGATAATTCGTAACCACCCTCAAAAAATCGAAAAATCCACCCAAATCCTAACAAAATTGAAATTTTTATATGAAAAACTTCTTTTGGCCATATCTCCTAAACTAAGCGTCCTAGAGCGAAAAGGACGATAATTCGTGACCACCCCAAAAAATCGAAAAATCCACCCAAATCCTAAAAAAATTGAAATTTTTATATGAAAAACTTCTTTTGGCCATATCTCCTAAACTAAGCGTCCTAGAGCGAAAAGAGCTTTAATTCGTGACCACCCTCAAAAAATCGAAAAATCCACCCAAATCCTAAAAAAATTGAAATTTTTATATGAAAAACTTCTTTTGGCCATATCTCCTAAACTAAGCGTCCTAGAGCGAAAAGGGCTTTAATTCGTGAGCACCCCCAAAATATCGAAAAATCCACCCAAATCCTAAAAAAAATGAAATTTTTATATGAAAAACTTCTTTTGGCCATATCTCATAAACTAAGCGTCCTAGAGCGAAAAGGACGATAATTCGTGACCACCCCCAAAAAATCGAAAAATCCACCCAAATCCTAAAAAAATTGAAATTTTTATATGAAAAACTTCTTTTGGCCATATCTCCTAAACTAAGCGTCCTAGACCGAAAAGGACGATAATTCGTAACCACCCTCAAAAAATCGAAAAATCCACCCAAATCCTAAAAAAATTGAAATTTTTATATGAAAAACTTCTTTTGGCCATATCTCCTAAACTAAGCGTCCTAGAGCGAAAAGGACGATAATTCGTGACCACCCCAAAAAATCGAAAAATCCACCCAAATCCTAAAAAAATTGAAATTTTTATATGAAAAACTTCTTTTGGTCATATCTCCTAAACTAAGCGTCCTAGAGCGAAAAGGGCTTTAATTCGTGACCACCCTCAAAAAATCAAAAAATCCACCCAAATCCTAAAAAAATTGAAATTTTTATATGAAAAACTTCTTTTGGCCATATCTCCTAAACTAAGCGTCCTAGAACGAAAAGGGCTTTAATTCGTGACCACCCTCAAAAAATCGAAAAATCCACCCAAATCCTAAAAAAATTTAAATTTTTATATGAAAAACTTCTTTTGGTCATATCTCCTAAACTACGCGTCCTAGAGCGAAAAGGACGATAATTCGTGACCACCCTCAAAAAATCGAACAATCCACCCAAATCCTAAAAAAACTGAAATTTTCATATGAAAATCTTCTTTTGGCCATATCTCCTAAACTAAGCGCCCTAGAGCGAAAAGGGCTTTAATTCGTGACCACCCTCAAAAAATCGAAAAATCCACCCAAATCCTAAAAAAATTGAAATTTTTATATGAAAAACTTCTTTTGGCCATATCTCCTAAACTAAGCGTCCTAGAGCGAAAAGAGCTTTAATTCGTGACCACCCTCAAAAAATCGAAAAATCCACCCAAATCCTAAAAAAATTGAAATTTTTATATGAAAAACTTCTTTTGGCCATATCTCCTAAACTAAGCGTCCTAGAGCGAAAAGGGCTTTAATTCGTGACCACCCCCAAAATATCGAAAAATCCACCCAAATCCTAAAAAAAATGAAATTTTTATATGAAAAACTTCGTTTAGCCATATCTCCTAAACTAAGCGTCCTAGAGCGAAAAGGACGATAATTCGTGACCACCCTCAAAAAATCGAAAAATCCACCCAAATCCTAAAAAAATTGAAATTTTTATATGAAAAACTTCTTTTGGCCATATCTCCTAAACTAAGCGTCATAGAGCGAAAAGGACGATAATTCGTGACCACCCTCAAAAAATCGAAAAATCCACCCAAATCCTAAAAAAATTTAAATTTTTATATGAAAAACTTCTTTTGGCCATATCTCCTAAACTAAGCGTCCTAGAGCGAAAAGGACGATAATTCGTGACCACCCTCAAAAAATCGAAAAATCCACCCAAATCCTAAAAAAATTTTAATTCTTATATGAAAAACTTCTTTTGGTCATATCTCCTAAACTACGCGTCCTAGAGCGAAAAGGACGATAATTCGTGACCACCCTCAAAAAATCGAACAATCCACCCAAATCCTAAAAAAAATGAAATTTTCATATGAAAATCTTCTTTTGGCCATATCTCCTAAACTAAGCGCCCTAGAGCGAAAAGGGCTTTAATTCGTGACCACCCCCAAAAAATCGAAAAATCCACCCAAATCCTAAAAAAATTTAAATTTTTATATGAAAAACTTCTTTTGGCCATATCTCCTAAACTAAGCGTCCTAGAGCGAAAAGAGCTTTAATTCGTGACCACCCTCAAAAAATCGAAAAATCCACCCAAATCCTAAAAAAATTGAAATTTTTATATGAAAAACTTCTTTTGGCCATATCTCCTAAACTAAGCGTCCTAGAGCGAAAAGGGCTTTAATTCGTGACCACCCCCAAAATATCGAAAAATCCACCCAAATCCTAAAAAAAATGAAATTTTTATATGAAAAACTTCTTTTGGCCATATCTCATAAACTAAGCGTCCTAGAGCGAAAAGGACGATAATTCGTGACCACCCCCAAAAAATCGAAAAATCCACCCAAATCCTAAAAAAATTGAAATTTTTATATGAAAAACTTCTTTTGGCCATATCTCCTAAACTAAGCGTCCTAGAGCGAAAAGGACGATAATTCGTAACCACCCTCAAAAAATCGAAAAATCCACCCAAATCCTAAAAAAATTGAAATTTTTATATGAAAAACTTCTTTTGGCCATATCTCCTAAACTAAGCGTCCTAGAGCGAAAAGGACGATAATTCGTGACCACCCCAAAAAATCGAAAAATCCACCCAAATCCTAAAAAAATTGAAATTTTTATATGAAAAACTTCTTTTGGTCATATCTCCTAAACTAAGCGTCCTAGAGCGAAAAGGGCTTTAATTCGTGACCACCCTCAAAAAATCAAAAAATCCACCCAAATCCTAAAAAAATTGAAATTTTTATATGAAAAACTTCTTTTGGCCATATCTCCTAAACTAAGCGTCCTAGAACGAAAAGGGCTTTAATTCGTGACCACCCTCAAAAAATCGAAAAATCCACCCAAATCCTAAAAAAATTTAAATTTTTATATAAAAAACTTCTTTTGGTCATATCTCCTAAACTACGCGTCCTAGAGCGAAAAGGACGATAATTCGTGACCACCCTCAAAAAATCGAAAAATCCACCCAAATCCTAAAAAAACTGAAATTTTCATATGAAAATCTTCTTTTGGCCATATCTCCTAAACTAAGCGCCCTAGAGCGAAAAGGGCTTTAATTCGTGACCACCCCCAAAAAATCGAAAAGCCACCCAAATCCTAAAAAAATTGAAATTTTTATATGAAAAACTTCTTTTGGCCATATCTCCTAAACTAAGCGTCCTAGAGCGAAAAGAGCTTTAATTCGTGACCACCCTCAAAAAATCGAAAAATCCACCCAAATCCTAAAAAAATTGAAATTTTTATATGAAAAACTTCTTTTGGCCATATCTCCTAAACTAAGCGTCCTAGAGCGAAAAGGGCTTTAATTCGTGACCACCCCCAAAATATCGAAAAATCCACCCAAATCCTAAAAAAAATGAAATTTTTATATGAAAAACTTCTTTTAGCCATATCTCCTAAACTAAGCGTCCTAGAGCGAAAAGGACGATAATTCGTAACCACCCTCAAAAAATCGAAAAATCCACCCAAATCCTAAAAAAATTGAAATTTTTATATGAAAAACTTCTTTTGGCCATATCTCCTAAACTAAGCGTCCTAGAGCGAAAAGGACGATAATTCGTGACCACCCCAAAAAATCGAAAAATCCACCCAAATCCTAAAAAAATTTAAATTTTTATATGAAAAACTTCTTTTGGCCATATCTCCTAAACTAAGCGTCCTAGAGCGAAAAGGACGATAATTCGTGACCACCCTCAAAAAATCGAAAAATCCACCCAAATCCTAAAAAAATTGAAATTTTTATATGAAAAACTTCTTTTGGCCATATCTCATAAACTAAGCGTCCTAGAGCGAAAAGGACGATAATTCGTGACCACCCCCAAAAAATCGAAAAATCCACCCAAATCCTAAAAAAATTGAAATTTTTATATGAAAAACTTCTTTTGGCCATATCTCCTAAACTAAGCGTCCTAGAGCGAAAAGGACGATAATTCGTAACCACCCTCAAAAAATCGAAAAATCCACCCAAATCCTAAAAAAATTGAAATTTTTATATGAAAAACTTCTTTTGGCCATATCTCCTAAACTAAGCGTCCTAGAGCGAAAAGGACGATAATTCGTGACCACCCCAAAAAATCGAAAAATCCACCCAAATCCTAAAAAAACTGAAATTTTCATATGAAAATCTTCTTTTGGCCATATCTCCTAAACTAAGCGCCCTAGAGCGAAAAGGGCTTTAATTCGTGACCACCCTCAAAAAATCGAAAAATCCACCCAAATCCTAAAAAAATTGAAATTTTTATATGAAAAACTTCTTTTGGCCATATCTCCTAAACTAAGCGTCCTAGAGCGAAAAGAGCTTTAATTCGTGACCACCCTCAAAAAATCGAAAAATCCACCCAAATCCTAAAAAAATTGAAATTTTTATATGAAAAACTTCTTTTGGCCATATCTCCTAAACTAAGCGTCCTAGAGCGAAAAGGGCTTTAATTCGTAACCACCCCCAAAATATCGAAAAATCCACCCAAATCCTAAAAAAAATGAAATTTTTATATGAAAAACTTCGTTTAGCCATATCTCCTAAACTAAGCGTCCTAGAGCGAAAAGGACGATAATTCGTGACCACCCTCAAAAAATCGAAAAATCCACCCAAATCCTAAAAAAATTGAAATTTTTATATGAAAAACTTCTTTTGGCCATATCTCCTAAACTAAGCGTCATAGAGCGAAAAGGACGATAATTCGTGACCACCCTCAAAAAATCGAAAAATCCACCCAAATCCTAAAAAAATTTAAATTTTTATATGAAAAACTTCTTTTGGCCATATCTCCTAAACTAAGCGTCCTAGAGCGAAAAGGACGATAATTCGTGACCACCCTCAAAAAATCGAAAAATCCACCCAAATCCTAAAAAAATTTTAATTCTTATATGAAAAACTTCTTTTGGTCATATCTCCTAAACTACGCGTCCTAGAGCGAAAAGGACGATAATTCGTGACCACCCTCAAAAAATCGAACAATCCACCCAAATCCTAAAAAAAATGAAATTTTCATATGAAAATCTTCTTTTGGCCATATCTCCTAAACTAAGCGCCCTAGAGCGAAAAGGGCTTTAATTCGTGACCACCCCCAAAAAATCGAAAAATCCACCCAAATCCTAAAAAAATTTAAATTTTTATATGAAAAACTTCTTTTGGCCATATCTCCTAAACTAAGCGTCCTAGAGCGAAAAGAGCTTTAATTCGTGACCACCCTCAAAAAATCGAAAAATCCACCCAAATCCTAAAAAAATTGAAATTTTTATATGAAAAACTTCTTTTGGCCATATCTCCTAAACTAAGCGTCCTAGAGCGAAAAGGGCTTTAATTCGTGACCACCCCCAAAATATCGAAAAATCCACCCAAATCCTAAAAAAAATGAAATTTTTATATGAAAAACTTCTTTTGGCCATATCTCATAAACTAAGCGTCCTAGAGCGAAAAGGACGATAATTCGTGACCACCCCCAAAAAATCGAAAAATCCACCCAAATCCTAAAAAAATTGAAATTTTTATATGAAAAACTTCTTTTGGCCATATCTCCTAAACTAAGCGTCCTAGAGCGAAAAGGACGATAATTCGTAACCACCCTCAAAAAATCGAAAAATCCACCCAAATCCTAAAAAAATTGAAATTTTTATATGAAAAACTTCTTTTGGCCATATCTCCTAAACTAAGCGTCCTAGAGCGAAAAGGACGATAATTCGTGACCACCCCAAAAAATCGAAAAATCCACCCAAATCCTAAAAAAATTGAAATTTTTATATGAAAAACTTCTTTTGGTCATATCTCCTAAACTAAGCGTCCTAGAGCGAAAAGGGCTTTAATTCGTGACCACCCTCAAAAAATCAAAAAATCCACCCAAATCCTAAAAAAATTGAAATTTTTATATGAAAAACTTCTTTTGGCCATATCTCCTAAACTAAGCGTCCTAGAACGAAAAGGGCTTTAATTCGTGACCACCCTCAAAAAATCGAAAAATCCACCCAAATCCTAAAAAAATTTAAATTTTTATATAAAAAACTTCTTTTGGTCATATCTCCTAAACTACGCGTCCTAGAGCGAAAAGGACGATAATTCGTGACCACCCTCAAAAAATCGAAAAATCCACCCAAATCCTAAAAAAACTGAAATTTTCATATGAAAATCTTCTTTTGGCCATATCTCCTAAACTAAGCGCCCTAGAGCGAAAAGGGCTTTAATTCGTGACCACCCCCAAAAAATCGAAAAGCCACCCAAATCCTAAAAAAATTGAAATTTTTATATGAAAAACTTCTTTTGGCCATATCTCCTAAACTAAGCGTCCTAGAGCGAAAAGAGCTTTAATTCGTGACCACCCTCAAAAAATCGAAAAATCCACCCAAATCCTAAAAAAATTGAAATTTTTATATGAAAAACTTCTTTTGGCCATATCTCCTAAACTAAGCGTCCTAGAGCGAAAAGGGCTTTAATTCGTGACCACCCCCAAAATATCGAAAAATCCACCCAAATCCTAAAAAAAATGAAATTTTTATATGAAAAACTTCTTTTAGCCATATCTCCTAAACTAAGCGTCCTAGAGCGAAAAGGACGATAATTCGTAACCACCCTCAAAAAATCGAAAAATCCACCCAAATCCTAAAAAAATTGAAATTTTTATATGAAAAACTTCTTTTGGCCATATCTCCTAAACTAAGCGTCCTAGAGCGAAAAGGACGATAATTCGTGACCACCCCAAAAAATCGAAAAATCCACCCAAATCCTAAAAAAATTTAAATTTTTATATGAAAAACTTCTTTTGGCCATATCTCCTAAACTAAGCGTCCTAGAGCGAAAAGGACGATAATTCGTGACCACCCTCAAAAAATCGAAAAATCCACCCAAATCCTAAAAAAATTGAAATTTTTATATGAAAAACTTCTTTTGGCCATATCTCATAAACTAAGCGTCCTAGAGCGAAAAGGACGATAATTCGTGACCACCCCCAAAAAATCGAAAAATCCACCCAAATCCTAAAAAAATTGAAATTTTTATATGAAAAACTTCTTTTGGCCATATCTCCTAAACTAAGCGTCCTAGAGCGAAAAGGACGATAATTCGTAACCACCCTCAAAAAATCGAAAAATCCACCCAAATCCTAAAAAAATTGAAATTTTTATATGAAAAACTTCTTTTGGCCATATCTCCTAAACTAAGCGTCCTAGAGCGAAAAGGACGATAATTCGTGACCACCCCAAAAAATCGAAAAATCCACCCAAATCCTAAAAAAATTGAAATTTTTATATGAAAAACTTCTTTTGGTCATATCTCCTAAACTAAGCGTCCTAGAGCGAAAAGGGCTTTAATTCGTGACCACCCTCAAAAAATCAAAAAATCCACCCAAATCCTAAAAAAATTTAAATTTTTATATGAAAAACTTCTTTTGGCCATATCTCCTAAACTAAGCGTCCTAGAACGAAAAGGGCTTTAATTCGTGACCACCCTCAAAAAATCGAAAAATCCACCCAAATCCTAAAAAAATTTAAATTTTTATATAAAAAACTTCTTTTGGTCATATCTCCTAAACTACGCGTCCTAGAGCGAAAAGGACGATAATTCGTGACCACCCTCAAAAAATCGAAAAATCCACCCAAATCCTAAAAAAACTGAAATTTTCATATGAAAATCTTCTTTTGGCCATATCTCCTAAACTAAGCGCCCTAGAGCGAAAAGGGCTTTAATTCGTGACCACCCCCAAAAAATCGAAAAGCCACCCAAATCCTAAAAAAATTGAAATTTTTATATGAAAAACTTCTTTTGGCCATATCTCCTAAACTAAGCGTCCTAGAGCGAAAAGAGCTTTAATTCGTGACCACCCTCAAAAAATCGAAAAATCCACCCAAATCCTAAAAAAATTGAAATTTTTATATGAAAAACTTCTTTTGGCCATATCTCCTAAACTAAGCGTCCTAGAGCGAAAAGGGCTTTAATTCGTGACCACCCCCAAAATATCGAAAAATCCACCCAAATCCTAAAAAAAATGAAATTTTTATATGAAAAACTTCTTTTAGCCATATCTCCTAAACTAAGCGTCCTAGAGCGAAAAGGACGATAATTCGTAACCACCCTCAAAAAATCGAAAAATCCACCCAAATCCTAAAAAAATTGAAATTTTTATATGAAAAACTTCTTTTGGCCATATCTCCTAAACTAAGCGTCCTAGAGCGAAAAGGACGATAATTCGTGACCACCCCAAAAAATCGAAAAATCCACCCAAATCCTAAAAAAATTTAAATTTTTATATGAAAAACTTCTTTTGGCCATATCTCCTAAACTAAGCGTCCTAGAGCGAAAAGGACGATAATTCGTGACCACCCTCAAAAAATCGAAAAATCCACCCAAATCCTAAAAAAATTGAAATTTTTATATGAAAAACTTCTTTTGGCCATATCTCCTAAACTAAGCGTCCTAGAGCGAAAAGGACGATAATTCGTGACCACCCCAAAAAATCGAAAAATCCACCCAAATCCTAAAAAAATTGAAATTTTTATATGAAAAACTTCTTTTGGCCATATCTCCTAAACTAAGCGTCCTAGAGCGAAAAGGACGATAATTCGTGACCACCCTCAAAAAATCGAAAAATCCACCCAAATCCTAAAAAAATTTAAATTTTTATATGAAAAACTTCTTTTGGCCATATCTCCTAAACTAAGCGTCCTAGAGCGAAAAGGACGATAATTCGTGACCACCCTCAAAAAATCGAAAAATCCACCCAAATCCTAACAAAATTGAAATTTTTATGTGAAAAACTTCTTTTGGCCATATCTCCTAAACTAAGCGTCCTAGAGCGAAAAGGACGATTATTCGTAACCACCCTCAAAAAATCGAAAAATCCACCCAAATCCTAAAAAAATTTTAATTTTTATATGAAAAACTTCTTTTGGTCATATCTCCTAAACTACGCGTCCTAGAGCGAAAAGGACGATAATTCGTGACCACCCTCAAAAAATCGAACAATCCACCCAAATCCTAAAAAAACTGAAATTTTCATATGAAAATCTTCTTTTGGCCATATCTCCTAAACTAAGCGCCCTAGAGCGAAAAGGGCTTTAATTCGTGACCACCCTCAAAAAATCGAAAAATCCACCCAAATCCTAAAAAAAATTGAAATTTTTATATGAAAAACTTCTTTTGGCCATATCTCCTAAACTAAGCGTCCTAGAGCGAAAAGGGCTTTAATTCGTGACCACCCCCAAAATATCGAAAAATCCACCCAAATCCTAAAAAAAATGAAATTTTTATATGAAAAACTTCTTTTGGCCATATCTCCTAAACTAAGCGTCCTAGAGCGAAAAGGACGATAATTCGTGACCACCCCCAAAAAATCGAAAAATCCACCCAAATCCTAAAAAAATTGAAATTTTTATATGAAAAACTTCTTTTGGCCATATCTCCTAAACTAAGCGTCCTAGAGCGAAAAGGACGATATTTCGTAACCACCCTCAAAAAATCGAAAAATCCACCCAAATCCTAAAAAAATTGAAATTTTTATATGAAAAACTTCTTTTGGCCATATCTCCTAAACTAAGCGTCCTAGAGCGAAAAGGACGATAATTCGTGACCACCCCAAAAAATCGAAAAATCCACCCAAATCCTAAAAAAATTGAAATTTTTATATGAAAAACTTCTTTTCGCCATATCTCCTAAACTAAGCGTCCTAGAGCGAAAAGGACGATAATTCGTGACCACCCCAAAAAATCGAAAAATCCACCCAAATCCTAAAAAAATTGAAATTTTTATATGAAAAACTTCTTTTGGCCATATCTCCTAAACTAAGCGTCCTAGAGCGAAAAGGGCTTTAATTCGTGACCACCCCCAAAATATCGAAAAATCCACCCAAATCCTAAAAAAAATGAAATTTTTATATGAAAAACTTCTTTTAGCCATATCTCATAAACTAAGCGTCCTAGAGCGAAAAGGACGATAATTCGTGACCACCCCCAAAAAATCGAAAAATCCACCCAAATCCTAAAAAAATTGAAATTTTTATATGAAAAACTTCTTTTGGCCATATCTCCTAAACTAAGCGTCCTAGAGCGAAAAGGACGATAATTCGTAACCACCCTCAAAAAATCGAAAAATCCACCCAAATCCTAAAAAAATTGAAATTTTTATATGAAAAACTTCTTTTGGCCATATCTCCTAAACTAAGCGTCCTAGAGCGAAAAGGACGATAATTCGTGACCACCCCAAAAAATCGAAAAATCCACCCAAATCCTAAAAAAATTGAAATTGTTATATGAAAAACTTCTTTTGGCCATATCTCCTAAACTAAGCGTCCTAGAGCGAAAAGGACGATAATTCGTGACCACCCTCAAAAAATCGAAAAATCCACCCAAATCCTAAAAAAATTGAAATTTTTATATGAAAAATTTCTTTTGGTCATATCTCCTAAACTAAGCGTCCTAGAGCGAAAAGGACGATTATTCGTAACCACCCTCAAAAAATCGAAAAATCCACCCAAATCCTAACAAAATTGAAATTTTTATGTGAAAAACTTCTTTTGGCCATATCTCCTAAACTAAGCGTCCTAGAGCGAAAAGGACGATAATTCGTGACCACCCTCAAAAAATCGAAAAATCCACCCAAATCCTAAAAAAATTGAAATTTTTATATGAAAAACTTCTTTTGGCCATATCTCCTAAACTAAGCGTCCTAGAGCGAAAAGGACGATAATTCGTGACCACCCTCAAAAAATCGAAAAATCCACCCAAATCCTAACAAAATTGAAATTTTTATGTGAAAAACTTCTTTTGGCCATATCTCCTAAACTAAGCGTCCTAGAGCGAAAAGGACGATAATTCGTGACCACCCCCAAAAAATCGAAAAATCCACCCAAATCCTAAAAAAATTGAAATTTTTATATGAAAAACTTCTTTTGGCCATATCTCCTAAACTAAGCGTCCTAGAGCGAAAAGGACGATAATTCGTAACCACCCTCAAAAAATCGAAAAATCCACCCAAATCCTAAAAAAATTGAAATTTTTATATGAAAAACTTCTTTTGGCCATATCTCCTAAACTAAGCGTCCTAGAGCGAAAAGGACGATAATTCGTGACCACCCCAAAAAATCGAAAAATCCACCCAAATCCTAAAAAAATTGAAATTTTTATATGAAAAACTTCTTTTGGCCATATCTCCTAAACTAAGCGTCCTAGAGCGAAAAGGACGATAATTCGTGACCACCCCAAAAAATCGAAAAATCCACCCAAATCCTAAAAAAATTTAAATTTTTATATGAAAAACTTCTTTTGGCCATATCTCCTAAACTAAGCGTCCTAGAGCGAAAAGGACGATTATTCGTAACCACCCTCAAAAAATCGAAAAATCCACCCAAATCCTAACAAAATTGAAATTTTTATGTGAAAATCCTAATCCAAATCCTAAAAAAATTGAAATTTTTATATGAAAAACTTCTTTTGGTCATATCTCCTAAACTACGCGTCCTAGAGCGAAAAGGACGATAATTCGTGACCACCCTCAAAAAATCGAACAATCCACCCAAATCCTAAAAAAACTGAAATTTTCATATGAAAATCTTCTTTTGGCCATATCTCCTAAACTAAGCGCCCTAGAGCGAAAAGGGCTTTAATTCGTGACCACCCCCAAAAAATCGTAAAATCCACCCAAATCCTAAAAAAATTGAAATTTATATATGAAAAACTTCTTTTGGCCATATCTCCTAAACTAAGCGTCCTAGAGCGAAAAGGACGATAATTCGTAACCACCCCCAAAAAATCGAAAAATCCACCCAAATCCTAAAAAAATTGAAATTTTTATATGAAAAACTTCTTTTGGCCATATCTCCTAAACTAAGCGTCCTAGAGCGAAAAGGACGATAATTCGTGACCACCCCAAAAAATCGAAAAATCCACCCAAATCCTAAAAAAATTGAAATTTTTATATGAAAAACTTCTTTTGGCCATATCTCCTAAACTAAGCGTCCTAGAGCGAAAAGGACGATAATTCGTGACCACCCCAAAAAATCGAAAAATCCACCCAAATCCTAAAAAAATTTAAATTTTTATATGAAAAACTTCTTTTGGCCATATCTCCTAAACTAAGCGTCCTAGAGCGAAAAGGGCTTTAATTCGTGACCACCCTCAAAAAATCGAAAAATCCACCCAAATCCTAAAAAAATTGAAATTTTTATATGAAAAACTTCTTTTGGCCATATCTCCTAAACTAAGCGTCCTAGAACGAAAAGGGCTTTAATTCGTGACCACCCTCAAAAAATCGAAAAATCCACCCAAATCCTAAAAAAATTTAAATTTTTATATGAAAAACTTCTTTTGGTCATATCTCCTAAACTACGCGTCCTATAGCGAAAAGGACGATAATTCGTGACCACCCTCAAAAAATCGAACAATCCACCCAAATCCTAAAAAAACTGAAATTTTCATATGAAAATCTTCTTTTGGCCATATCTCCTAAACTAAGCGCCCTAGAGCGAAAAGGGCTTTAATTCGTGACCACCCCCAAAAAATCGTAAAATCCACCCAAATCCTAAAAAAATTGAAATTTATATATGAAAAACTTCTTTTGGCCATATCTCCTAAACTAAGCGTCCTAGAGCGAAAAGAGCTTTAATTCGTGACCACCCTCAAAAAATCGAAAAATCCACCCAAATCCTAAAAAAATTGAAATTTTTATATGAAAAACTTCTTTTGGCCATATCTCCTAAACTAAGCGTCCTAGAGCGAAAAGGGCTTTAATTCGTGACCACCCCCAAAATATCGAAAAATCCACCCAAATCCTAAAAAAATGAAATTTTTATATGAAAAACTTCTTTTAGCCATATCTCCTAAACTAAGCGTCCTAGAGCGAAAAGGACGATAATTCGTGACCACCCCCAAAAAATCGAAAAATCTACCCAAATCCTAAAAAAATTGAAATTTTTATATGAAAAACTTCTTTTGGCCATATCTCCTAAACTAAGCGTCCTAGAGCGAAAAGGACGATAATTCGTAACCACCCTCAAAAAATCGAAAAATCCACCCAAATCCTAAAAAAATTTAAATTTTTATATGAAAAACTTCTTTTGGCCATATCTCCTAAACTAAGCGTCCTAGAGCGAAAAGGACGATAATTCGTGACCACCCCAAAAAATCGAAAAATCCACCCAAATCCTAAAAAAATTGAAATTTTTATATGAAAAACTTCTTTTGGCCATATCTCCTAAACTAAGCGTCCTAGAGCGAAAAGGACGATAATTCGTGACCACCCTCAAAAAATCGAAAAATCCACCCAAATCCTAAAAAAATTGAAATTTTTATATGAAAAACTTCTTTTGGTCATATCTCCTAAACTACGCGTCCTAGAGCGAAAAGGACGATAATTCGTGACCACCCTCAAAAAATCGAACAATCCACCCAAATCCTAAAAAAACTGAAATTTTCATATGAAAATCTTCTTTTGGCCATATCTCCTAAACTAAGCGCCCTAGAGCGAAAAGGGCTTTAATTCGTGACCACCCCCAAAAAATCGTAAAATCCACCCAAATCCTAAAAAAATTGAAATTTATATATGAAAAACTTCTTTTGGCCATATCTCCTAAACTAAGCGTCCTAGAGCGAAAAGGACGATAATTCGTGACCACCCCAAAAAATCGAAAAATCCACCCAAATCCTAAAAAAATTGAAATTTTTATATGAAAAACTTCTTTTGGCCATATCTCCTAAACTAAGCGTCCTAGAGCGAAAAGGGCTTTAATTCGTGACCACCCCCAAAATATCGAAAAATCCACCCAAATCCTAAAAAAATGAAATTTTTATATGAAAAACTTCTTTTAGCCATATCTCCTAAACTAAGCGTCCTAGAGCGAAAAGGACGATAATTCGTGACCACCCCCAAAAAATCGAAAAATCTACCCAAATCCTAAAAAAATTGAAATTTTTATATGAAAAACTTCTTTTGGCCATATCTCCTAAACTAAGCGTCCTAGAGCGAAAAGGACGATAATTCGTAACCACCCTCAAAAAATCGAAAAATTCACCCAAATCCTAAAAAAATTGAAATTTTTATATGAAAAACTTCTTTTGGCCATATCTCCTAAACTAAGCGTCCTAGAGCGAAAAGGACGATAATTCGTGACCACTCCAAAAAATCGAAAAATCCACCCAAATCCTAAAAAAATTGAAATTTTTATATGAAAAACTTCTTTTGGCCATATCTCCTAAACTAAGCGTCCTAGAGCGAAAAGGACGATAATTCGTGACCACCCTCAAAAAATCGAAAAATCCACCCAAATCCTAAAAAAATTGAAATTTTTATATGAAAAACTTCTTTTGGTCATATCTCCTAAACTAAGCGTCCTAGAGCGAAAAGGACGATAATTCGTGACCACCCCAAAAAATCGAAAAATCCACCCAAATCCTAAAAAAATTGAAATTTTTATATGAAAAACTTCTTTTGGCCATATCTCCTAAACTAAGCGTCCTAGAGCGAAAAGGACGATAATTCGTGACCACCCCAAAAAATCGAAAAATCCACCCAAATCCTAAAAAAATTGAAATTTTTATATGAAAAACTTCTTTTGGCCATATCTCCTAAACTAAGCGTCCTAGAGCGAAAAGGGCTTTAATTCGTGACCACCCTCAAAAAATCGAAAAATCCACCCAAATCCTAAAAAAATTGAAATTTTTATATGAAAAACTTCTTTTGGCCATATCTCCTAAACTAAGCGTCCTAGAGCGAAAAGGACGATAATTCGTGACCACCCTCAAAAAATCGAAAAATCCACCCAAATCCTAAAAAAATTGAAATTTTTATATGAAAAACTTCTTTTGGTGATATCTCCTAAACTAAGCGTCCTAGAGCGAAAAGGACGATAATTCGTGACCACCCCAAAAAATCGAAAAATCCACCCAAATCCTAAAAAAATTGAAATTTTTATATGAAAAACTTCTTTTGGCCATATCTCCTAAACTAAGCGTCCTAGAGCGAAAAGGGCTTTAATTCGTGACCACCCTCAAAAAATCGAAAAATCCACCCAAATCCTAAAAAAATTGAAATTTTTATATGAAAAACTTCTTTTGGCCATATCTCCTAAACTAAGCGTCCTAGAGCGAAAAGAGCCTTAATTCGTGACCACCCTCAAAAAATCGAAAAATCCACCCAAATCCTAAAAAAATTGAAATTTTTATATGAAAAACTTCTTTTGGCCATATCTCCTAAACTAAGCGTCCTAGAGCGAAAAGGGCTTTAATTCGTGACCACCCTCAAAAAATCGAAAAATCCACCCAAATCCTAAAAAAATTGAAATTTTTATATGAAAAACTTCTTTTGGCCATATCTCCTAAACTAAGCGTCCTAGAGCGAAAAGAGCTTTAATTCGTGACCACCCTCAAAAAATCGAAAAATCCACCCAAATCCTAAAAAAATTGAAATTTTTATATGAAAAACTTCTTTTGGCCATATCTCCTAAACTAAGCGTCCTAGAGCGAAAAGGGCTTTAATTCGTGACCACCCCCAAAATATCGAAAAATCCACCCAAATCCTAAAAAAAATGAAATTTTTATATGAAAAACTTCTTTTGGCCATATCTCCTAAACTAAGCGTCCTAGAGCGAAAAGGACGATAATTCGTGACCACCCCCAAAAAATCGAAAAATCCACCCAAATCCTAAAAAAATTGAAATTTTTATATGAAAAACTTCTTTTGGCCATATCTCCTAAACTAAGCGTCCTAGAGCGAAAAGGACGATAATTCGTAACCACCCTCAAAAAATCGAAAAATCCACCCAAATCCTAAAAAAATTCAAATTTTTATATGAAAAACTTCTTTTGGCCATATCTCCTAAACTAAGCGTCCTAGAGCGAAAAGGACGATAATTCGTGACCACCCCAAAAAATCGAAAAATCCACCCAAATCCTAAAAAAATTGAAATTTTTATATGAAAAACTTCTTTTGGCCATATCTCCTAAACTAAGCGTCTTAGAGCGAAAAGGACGATAATTCGTGACCACCCTCAAAAAATCGAAAAATCCACCCAAATCCTAAAAAAATTGAAATTTTTATATGAAAAACTTCTTTTGGCCATATCTCCTAAACTAAGCGTCCTAGAGCGAAAAGGGCTTTAATTCGTGACAACCCTCAAAAAATCGAAAAATCCACCCAAATCCTAAAAAAATTGAAATTTTTATATGAAAAACTTCTTTTGGCCATATCTCCTAAACTAAGCGTCCTAGAACGAAAAGGGCTTTAATTCGTGACCACCCTCAAAAAATCGAAAAATCCACCCAAATCCTAAAAAAAATTTAATTTTTATATGAAAAACTTCTTTTGGTCATATCTCCTAAACTACGCGTCCTAGAGCGAAAAGGACGATAATTCGTGACCACCCTCAAAAAATCGAACAATCCACCCAAATCCTAAAAAAACTGAAATTTTCATATGAAAATCTTCTTTTGGCCATATCTCCTAAACTAAGCGCCCTATAGCGAAAAGGGCTTTAATTCGTGACCACCCCCAAAAAATCGAAAAATCCACCCAAATCCTAAAAAAAATTGAAATTTTTATATGAAAAACTTCTTTTGGCCATATCTCCTAAACTAAGCGCCCTAGAGCGAAAAGGGCTTTAATTCGTGACCACCCCCAAAAAATCGTAAAATCCACCCAAATCCTAAAAAAATTGAAATTTATATATGAAAAACTTCTTTTGGCCATATCTCCTAAACTAAGCGTCCTAGAGCGAAAAGAGCTTTAATTCGTGACCACCCTCAAAAAATCGAAAAATCCACCCAAATCCTAAAAAAATTGAAATTTTTATATGAAAAACTTCTTTTGGCCATATCTCCTAAACTAAGCGTCCTAGAGCGAAAAGGGCTTTAATTCGTGACCACCCCCAAAATATCGAAAAATCCACCCAAATCCTAAAAAAATGAAATTTTTATATGAAAAACTTCTTTTAGCCATATCTCCTAAACTAAGCGTCCTAGAGCGAAAAGGACGATAATTCGTGACCACCCCCAAAAAATCGAAAAATCTACCCAAATCCTAAAAAAATTGAAATTTTTATATGAAAAACTTCTTTTGGCCATATCTCCTAAACTAAGCGTCCTAGAGCGAAAAGGACGATAATTCGTAACCACCCTCAAAAAATCGGAAAATCCACCCAAATCCTAAAAAAATTGAAATTTTTATATGAAAAACTTCTTTTGGCCATATCTCCTAAACTAAGCGTCCTAGAGCGAAAAGGACGATAATTCGTGACCACCCCAAAAAATCGAAAAATCCACCCAAATCCTAAAAAAATTGAAATTTTTATATGAAAAACTTCTTTTGGCCATATCTCCTAAACTAAGCGTCCTAGAGCGAAAAGGACGATAATTCGTGACCACCCTCAAAAAATCGAAAAATCCACCCAAATCCGAAAAAAATTGAAATTTTTATATGAAAAACTTCTTTTGGTCATATCTCCTAAACTACGCGTCCTAGAGCGAAAAGGACGATAATTCGTGACCACCCTCAAAAAATCGAACAATCCACCCAAATCCTAAAAAAAACTGAAATTTTCATATGAAAATCTTCTTTTGGCCATATCTCCTAAACTAAGCGCCCTAGAGCGAAAAGGGCTTTAATTCGTGACCACCCCCAAAAAATCGTAAAATCCACCCAAATCCTAAAAAAATTGAAATTTATATATGAAAAACTTCTTTTGGCCATATCTCCTAAACTAAGCGTCCTAGAGCGAAAAGAGCTTTAATTCGTGACCACCCTCAAAAAATCGAAAAATCCACCCAAATCCTAAAAAAATTGAAATTTTTATATGAAAAACTTCTTTTGGCCATATCTCCTAAACTAAGCGTCCTAGAGCGAAAAGGACGATAATTCGTGACCACCCCAAAAAATCGAAAAATCCACCCAAATCCTAAAAAAATTGAAATTTTTATATGAAAAACTTCTTTTGGCCATATCTCCTAAACTAAGCGTCCTAGAGCGAAAAGGGCTTTAATTCGTGACCACCCTCAAAAAATCGAAAAATCCACCCAAATCCTAAAAAAATTGAAATTTTTATATGAAAAACTTCTTTTGGCCATATCTCCTAAACTAAGCGTCCTAGAGCGAAAAGAGCTTTAATTCGTGACCACCCTCAAAAAATCGAAAAATCCACCCAAATCCTAAAAAAATTGAAATTTTTATATGAAAAACTTCTTTTAGCCATATCTCCTAAACTAAGCGTCCTAGAGCGAAAAGGACGATAATTCGTGACCACCCCCAAAAAATCGAAAAATCTACCCAAATCCTAAAAAAATTGAAATTTTTATATGAAAAACTTCTTTTGGCCATATCTCCTAAACTAAGCGTCCTAGAGCGAAAAGGACGATAATTCGTAACCACCCTCAAAAAATCGAAAAATTCACCCAAATCCTAAAAAAATTGAAATTTTTATATGAAAAACTTCTTTTGGCCATATCTCCTAAACTAAGCGTCCAAGAGCGAAAAGGACGATAATTCGTGACCACCCCAAAAAATCGAAAAATCCACCCAAATCCTAAAAAAATTGAAATTTTTATATGAAAAACTTCTTTTGGCCATATCTCCTAAACTAAGCGTCCTAGAGCGAAAAGGACGATAATTCGTGACCACCCTCAAAAAATCGAAAAATCCACCCAAATCCTAAAAAAGTTGAAATTTTTATATGAAAAACTTCTTTTGGCCATATCTCCTAAACTAAGCGTCCTAGAGCGAAAAGGACGATAATTCTTGACCACCCCAAAAAATCGAAAAATCCACCCAAATCCTAAAAAAATTGAAATTTTTATATGAAAAACTTCTTTTGGCCATATCTCTTAAACTAAGCGTCCTAGAGCGAAAAGGACGATAATTCGTGACCACCCCAAAAAATCGAAAAATCCACCCAAATCCTAAAAAAATTGAAATTTTTATATGAAAAACTTCTTTTGGCCATATCTCCTAAACTAAGCGTCCTAGAGCGAAAAGGGCTTTAATTCGTGACCACCCTCAAAAAATCGAAAAATCCACCCAAATCCTAAAAAAATTGAAATTTTTATATGAAAAACTTCTTTTGGCCATATCTCCTAAACTAAGCGTCCTAGAGCGAAAAGAGCTTTAATTCGTGACCACCCTCAAAAAATCGAAAAATCCACCCAAATCCTAAAAAAATTGAAATTTTTATATGAAAAACTTCTTTTGGCCATATCTCCTAAACTAAGCGTCCTAGAGCGAAAAGGGCTTTAATTCGTGACCACCCTCAAAAAATCGAAAAATCCACCCAAATCCTAAAAAAATTGAAATTTTTATATGAAAAACTTCTTTTGGCCATATCTCCTAAACTAAGCGTCCTAGAGCGAAAAGAGCTTTAATTCGTGACCACCCTCAAAAAATCGAAAAATCCACCCAAATCCTAAAAAAATTGAAATTTTTATATGAAAAACTTCTTTTGGCCATATCTCCTAAACTAAGCGTCCTAGAGCGAAAAGGGCTTTAATTCGTGACCACCCCCAAAATATCGAAAAATCCACCCAAATCCTAAAAAAAATGAAATTTTTATATGAAAAACTTCTTTTGGCCATATCTCCTAAACTAAGCGTCCTAGAGCGAAAAGGACGATAATTCGTGACCACCCCCAAAAAATCGAAAAATCCACCCAAATCCTAAAAAAATTGAAATTTTTATATGAAAAACTTCTTTTGGCCATATCTCCTAAACTAAGCGTCCTAGAGCGAAAAGGACGATAATTCGTAACCACCCTCAAAAAATCGAAAAATCCACCCAAATCCTAAAAAAATTGAAATTTTTATATGAAAAACTTCTTTTGGCCATATCTCCTAAACTAAGCGTCCTAGAGCGAAAAGGACGATAATTCGTGACCACCCCAAAAAATCGAAAAATCCACCCAAATCCTAAAAAAATTGAAATTTTTATATGAAAAACTTCTTTTGGCCATATCTCCTAAACTAAGCGTCTTAGAGCGAAAAGGACGATAATTCGTGACCACCCTCAAAAAATCGAAAAATCCACCCAAATCCTAAAAAAATTGAAATTTTTATATGAAAAACTTCTTTTGGCCATATCTCCTAAACTAAGCGTCCTAGAGCGAAAAGGGCTTTAATTCGTGACCACCCTCAAAAAATCGAAAAATCCACCCAAATCCTAAAAAAATTGAAATTTTTATATGAAAAACTTCTTTTGGCCATATCTCCTAAACTAAGCGTCCTAGAACGAAAAGGGCTTTAATTCGTGACCACCCTCAAAAAATCGAAAAATCCACCCAAATCCTAAAAAAATTTTAATTTTTATATGAAAAACTTCTTTTGGTCATATCTCCTAAACTACGCGTCCTAGAGCGAAAAGGACGATAATTCGTGACCACCCTCAAAAAATCGAACAATCCACCCAAATCCTAAAAAAACTGAAATTTTCATATGAAAATCTTCTTTTGGCCATATCTCCTAAACTAAGCGCCCTATAGCGAAAAGGGCTTTAATTCGTGACCACCCCCAAAAAATCGAAAAATCCACCCAAATCCTAAAAAAAATTGAAATTTTTATATGAAAAACTTCTTTTGGCCATATCTCCTAAACTAAGCGTCCTAGAGCGAAAAGAGCTTTAATTCGTGACCACCCTCAAAAAATCGAAAAATCCACCCAAATCCTAAAAAAATTGAAATTTTTATATGAAAAACTTCTTTTGGCCATATCTCCTAAACTAAGCGTCCTAGAGCGAAAAGGACGACAATTCGTAACCACCCTCAAAAAATCGAAAAATCCACCCAAATCCTAAAAAAATTGAAATTTTTATATGAAAAACTTCTTTTGGCCATATCTCCTAAACTAAGCGTCCTAGAGCGAAAAGGACGATAATTCGTGACCACCCCAACAAATCGAAAAATCCACCCAAATCCTAAAAAAATTTAAATTTTTATATGAAAAACTTCTTTTGGCCATATCTCCTAAACTAAGCGTCCTAGAGCGAAAAGGACGATAATTCGTGACCACCCTCAAAAAATCGAAAAATCCACCCAAATCCTAAAAAAATTGAAATTTTTATGTGAAAAACTTCTTTTGGTCATATCTCCTAAACTAAGCGTCCTAGAGCGAAAAGGACGATTATTCGTAACCACCCTCAAAAAATCGAAAAATCCACCCAAATCCTAACAAAATTGAATTTTTTATGTGAAAAACTTCTTTTGGCCATATCTCCTAAACTAAGCGTCCTAGAGCGAAAAGGACGATAATTCGTGACCACCCTCAAAAAATCGAAAAATCCACCCAAATCCTAAAAAAATTGAAATTTTTAACTAAACTAAGCGTCCTAGAGCGAAAAGAGCTTTAATTCGTGACCACCCTCAAAAAATCGAAAAATCCACCCAAATCCTAAAAAAATTGAAATTTTTATATGAAAAACTTCTTTTGGCCATATCTCCTAAACTAAGCGTCCTAGAGCGAAAAGGACGATAATTCGTGACCACCCTCAAAAAATAGAAAAATCCACCCAAATCCTAACAAAATTGAAATTTTTATGTGAAAAACTTCTTTTGGCCATATCTCCTAAACTAAGCGTCCTAGAGCGAAAAGGACGATAATTCGTGACCACCCCAAAAAATCGAAAAATCCACCCAAATCCTAAAAAAATTGAAATTTTTATATGAAAAACTTCTTTTGGCCATATCTCCTAAACTAAGCGTCCTAGAGCGAAAAGGACGATAATTCGTGACCACCCCAAAAAATCGAAAAATCCACCCAAATCCTAAAAAAATTGAAATTTTTATATGAAAAACTTCTTTTGGCCATATCTCCTAAACTAAGCGTCCTAGAGCGAAAAGGGCTTTAATTCGTGACCACCCTCAAAAAATCGAAAAATCCACCCAAATCCTAAAAAAATTGAAATTTTTATATGAAAAACTTCTTTTGGCCATATCTCCTAAACTAAGCGTCCTAGAGCGAAAAGAGCTTTAATTCGTGACCACCCTCAAAAAATCGACAAATCCACCCAAATCCTAAAAAAATTGAAATTTTTATATGAAAAACTTCTTTTGGCCATATCTCCTAAACTAAGCGTCCTAGAGCGAAAAGGGCTTTAATTCGTGACCACCCCCAAAATATCGAAAAATCCACCCAAATCCTAAAAAAAATGAAATTTTTATATGAAAAACTTCTTTTGGCCATATCTCCTAAACTAAGCGTCCTAGAGCGAAAAGGACGATAATTCGTGACCACCCCCAAAAAATCGAAAAATCCACCCAAATCCTAAAAAAATTGAAATTTTTATATGAAAAACTTCTTTTGGCCATATCTCCTAAACTAAGCGTCCTAGAGCGAAAAGGACGATAATTCGTAACCACCCTCAAAAAATCGAAAAATCCACCCAAATCCTAAAAAAATTGAAATTTTTATATGAAAAACTTCTTTTGGCCATATCTCCTAAACTAAGCGTCCTAGAGCGAAAAGGACGATAATTCGTGACCACCCCAAAAAATCGAAAAATCCACCCAAATCCTAAAAAAATTGAAATTTTTATATGAAAAACTTCTTTTGGCCATATCTCCTAAACTAAGCGTCTTAGAGCGAAAAGGACGATAATTCGTGACCACCCTCAAAAAATCGAAAAATCCACCCAAATCCTAAAAAAATTGAAATTTTTATATGAAAAACTTCTTTTGGCCATATCTCCTAAACTAAGCGTCCTAGAGCGAAAAGGGCTTTAATTCGTGACCACCCTCAAAAAATCGAAAAATCCACCCAAATCCTAAAAAAATTGAAATTTTTATATGAAAAACTTCTTTTGGCCATATCTCCTAAACTAAGCGTCCTAGAACGAAAAGGGCTTTAATTCGTGACCACCCTCAAAAAATCGAAAAATCCACCCAAATCCTAAAAAAATTTTAATTTTTATATGAAAAACTTCTTTTGGTCATATCTCCTAAACTACGCGTCCTAGAGCGAAAAGGACGATAATTCGTGACCACCCTCAAAAAATCGAACAATCCACCCAAATCCTAAAAAAACTGAAATTTTCATATGAAAATCTTCTTTTGGCCATATCTCCTAAACTAAGCGCCCTATAGCGAAAAGGGCTTTAATTCGTGACCACCCCCAAAAAATCGAAAAATCCACCCAAATCCTAAAAAAAATTGAAATTTTTATATGAAAAACTTCTTTTGGCCATATCTCCTAAACTAAGCGTCCTAGAGCGAAAAGAGCTTTAATTCGTGACCACCCTCAAAAAATCGAAAAATCCACCCAAATCCTAAAAAAATTGAAATTTTTATATGAAAAACTTCTTTTGGCCATATCTCCTAAACTAAGCGTCCTAGAGCGAAAAGGACGACAATTCGTAACCACCCTCAAAAAATCGAAAAATCCACCCAAATCCTAAAAAAATTGAAATTTTTATATGAAAAACTTCTTTTGGCCATATCTCCTAAACTAAGCGTCCTAGAGCGAAAAGGACGATAATTCGTGACCACCCCAACAAATCGAAAAATCCACCCAAATCCTAAAAAAATTTAAATTTTTATATGAAAAACTTCTTTTGGCCATATCTCCTAAACTAAGCGTCCTAGAGCGAAAAGGACGATAATTCGTGACCACCCTCAAAAAATCGAAAAATCCACCCAAATCCTAAAAAAATTGAAATTTTTATATGAAAAACTTCTTTTGGTCATATCTCCTAAACTAAGCGTCCTAGAGCGAAAAGGACGATTATTCGTAACCACCCTCAAAAAATCGAAAAATCCACCCAAATCCTAACAAAATTGAATTTTTTATGTGAAAAACTTCTTTTGGCCATATCTCCTAAACTAAGCGTCCTAGAGCGAAAGGACGATAATTCGTGACCACCCTCAAAAAATCGAAAAATCCACCCAAATCCTAAAAAAATTGAAATTTTTAACTAAACTAAGCGTCCTAGAGCGAAAAGAGCTTTAATTCGTGACCACCCTCAAAAAATCGAAAAATCCACCCAAATCCTAAAAAAATTGAAATTTTTATATGAAAAACTTCTTTTGGCCATATCTCCTAAACTAAGCGTCCTAGAGCGAAAAGGACGATAATTCGTGACCACCCTCAAAAAATAGAAAAATCCACCCAAATCCTAACAAAATTGAAATTTTTATGTGAAAAACTTCTTTTGGCCATATCTCCTAAACTAAGCGTCCTAGAGCGAAAAGGACGATAATTCGTGACCACCCCAAAAAATCGAAAAATCCACCCAAATCCTAAAAAAATTGAAATTTTTATATGAAAAACTTCTTTTGGCCATATCTCCTAAACTAAGCGTCCTAGAGCGAAAAGGACGATAATTCGTGACCACCCCAAAAAATCGAAAAATCCACCCAAATCCTAAAAAAATTGAAATTTTTATATGAAAAACTTCTTTTGGCCATATCTCCTAAACTAAGCGTCCTAGAGCGAAAAGGGCTTTAATTCGTGACCACCCTCAAAAAATCGAAAAATCCACCCAAATCCTAAAAAAATTGAAATTTTTATATGAAAAACTTCTTTTGGCCATATCTCCTAAACTAAGAGTCCTAGAACGAAAAGGGCTTTAATTCGTGACCACCCTCAAAAAATCGAAAAATCCACCCAAATCCTAAAAAAATTTTAATTTTTATATGAAAAACTTCTTTTGGTCATATCTCCTAAACTACGCGTCCTAGAGCGAAAAGGACGATAATTCGTGACCACCCTCAAAAAATCGAACAATCCACCCAAATCCTAAAAAAACTGAAATTTTCATATGAAAATCTTCTTTTGGCCATATCTCCTAAACTAAGCGCCCTATAGCGAAAAGGGCTTTAATTCGTGACCACCCCCAAAAAATCGAAAAATCCACCCAAATCCTAAAAAAAAATTGAAATTTTTATATGAAAAACTTCTTTTGGCCATATCTCCTAAACTAAGCGTCCTAGAGCGAAAAGAGCTTTAATTCGTGACCACCCTCAAAAAATCGAAAAATCCACCCAAATCCTAAAAAAATTGAAATTTTTATATGAAAAACTTCTTTTGGCCATATCTCCTAAACTAAGCGTCCTAGAGCGAAAAGGACGACAATTCGTAACCACCCTCAAAAAATCGAAAAATCCACCCAAATCCTAAAAAAATTGAAATTTTTATATGAAAAACTTCTTTTGGCCAAATCTCCTAATCTAAGCGTCCTAGAGCGAAAAGGACGATAATTCGTGACCACCCCAAAAAATCGAAAAATCCACCCAAATCCTAAAAAAATTGAAATTTTTATATGAAAAACTTCTTTTGGCCATATCTCCTAAACTAAGCGTCCTAGAGCGAAAAGGACGATAATTCGTGACCACCCTCAAAAAATCGAAAAATCCACCCAAATCCTAAAAAAATTGAAATTTTTATATGAAAAACTTCTTTTGGTCATATCTCCTAAACTAAGCGTCCTAGAGCGAAAAGGGCTTTAATTCGTGACCACCCTCAAAAAATCGAAAAATCCACCCAAATTCTAAAAAATTTGAAATTTTTATATGAAAAACTTCTTTTGGTCATATCTCCTAAACTAAGCGTCCTAGAGCGAAAGGGGCTTTAATTTGTGACCACCCCCAAAAAATCGAAAAATCGACCCAAATCGTAAAAAAATTGAAATTTTTATATGAAAAACTTCTTTTGGCCATATCTCCTAAACTAAGCGTCCTAGAGCGAAAAGGACGATAATTCGTGACCACCCTCAAAAAATCGAAAAATCCACCCAAATCCTAACAAAATTGAAATTTTTATGTGAAAAACTTCTTTTGGCCATATCTCCTAAACTAAGCGTCCTAGAGCGAAAAGGACGATAATTCGTGACCACCCCAAAAAATCGAAAAATCCACCCAAATCCTAAAAAAATTGAAATTTTTATATGAAAAACTTCTTTTGGCCATATCTCCTAAACTAAGCGTCTTAGAGCGAAAAGGACGATAATTCGTGACCACCCCAAAAAATCGAAAAATCCACCCAAATCCTAAAAAAATTGAAATTTTTATATGAAAAACTTCTTTTGGCCATATCTCCTAAACTAAGCGTCCTAGAGCGAAAAGGGCTTTAATTCGTGACCACCCTCAAAAAATCGAAAAATCCACCCAAATCCTAAAAAAATTGAAATTTTTATATGAAAAACTTCTTTTGGCCATATCTCCTAAACTAAGCGTCCTAGAGCGAAAAGGACGACAATTCGTAACCACCCTCAAAAAATCGAAAAATCCACCCAAATCCTAAAAAAATTGAAATTTTTATATGAAAAACTTCTTTTGGCCATATCTCCTAAACTAAGCGTCCTAGAGCGAAAAGGACGATAATTCGTGACCACCCCAAAAAATCGAAAAATCTACCCAAATCCTAAAAAAATTGAAATTTTTATATGAAAAACTTCTTTTGGCCATATCTCCTAAACTAAGCGTCCTAGAGCGAAAAGGACGATAATTCGTGACCACCCTCAAAAAATCGAAAAATCCACCCAAATCCTAAAAAAATTGAAATTTTTATATGAAAAACTTCTTTTGGTCATATCTCCTAAACTAAGCGTCCTAGAGCGAAAAGGACGATTATTCGTAACCACCCTCAAAAAATCGAAAAATCCACCCAAATCCTAACAAAATTGAATTTTTTATGTGAAAAACTTCTTTTGGCCATATCTCCTAAACTAAGCGTCCTAGAGCGAAAAGGACGATAATTCGTGACCACCCTCAAAAAATCGAAAAATCCACCCAAATCCTAAAAAAATTGAAATTTTTATATGAAAAACTTCTTTTGGCCATATCTCCTAAACTATGCGTCCTAGAGCGAAAAGGACGATAATTCGTGACCACCCTCAAAAAATCGAAAAATCCACCCAAATCCTAAAAAAATTGAAATTTTTATATGAAAATCTTCTTTTGGCCATATCTCCTAAACTAAGCGTCCTAGAGCGAAAAGGACGATAATTCGTGACCACCCTCAAAAAATCGAAAAATCCACCCAAATCCTAACAAAATTGAAATTTTTATGTGAAAAACTTCTTTTGGCCATATCTCCTAAACTAAGCGTCCTAGAGCGAAAAGGACGATTATTCGTAACCACCCTCAAAAAATCGAAAAATCCACCCAAATCCTAAAAAAATTTTAATTTTTATATGAAAAACTTCTTTTGGTCATATCTCCTAAACTACGCGTCCTAGAGCGAAAAGGACGATTATTCGAGACCACCCTCAAAAAATCGAACAATCCACCCAAATCCTAAAAAAACTGAAATTTTCATATGAAAATCTTCTTTTGGCCATATCTCCTAAACTAAGCGCCCTAGAGCGAAAAGGGCTTTAATTCGTGACCACCCCCAAAAAATCGAAAAATCCTCCCAAATCCTAAAAAAATTGAAATTTTTATATGAAAAACTTCTTTTGGCCATATCTCCTAAACTAAGCGTCCTAGAGCGAAAAGAGCTTTAATTCGTGACCACCCTCAAAAAATCGAAAAATCCACCCAAATCCTAAAAAAATTGAAATTTTTATATGAAAAACTTCTTTTGGCCATATCTCCTAAACTAAGCGTCCTAGAGCGAAAAGGGCTTTAATTCGTGACCACCCCCAAAATATCGAAAAATCCACCCAAATCCTAAAAAAATGAAATTTTTATATGAAAAACTTCTTTTGGCCATATCTCCTAAACTAAGCGTCCTAGAGCGAAAAGGACGATAATTCGTGACCACCCCCAAAAAATCGAAAAATCCACCCAAATCCTAAAAAAATTGAAATTTTTATATGAAAAACTTCTTTTGGCCATATCTCCTAAACTAAGCGTCCTAGAGCGAAAAGGACGATAATTCGTAACCACCCTCAAAAAATCGAAAAATCCACCCAAATCCTAAAAAAATTGAAATTTTTATATGAAAAACTTCTTTTGGCCATATCTCCTAAACTAAGCGTCCTAGAGCGAAAAGGACGATAATTCGTGACCACCCTCAAAAAATCGAAAAATCCACCCAAATCCTAAAAAAATTGAAATTTTTATATGAAAAACTTCTTTTGGTCATATCTCCTAAACTAAGCGTCCTAGAGCGAAAAGGACGATTATTCGTAACCGCCCTCAAAAAATCGAAAAATCCACCCAAATCCTAACAAAATTGAAATTTTTATGTGAAAAACTTCTTTTGGCCATATCTCCTAAACTAAGCGTCCTAGAGCGAAAAGGACGATAATTCGTGACCACCCTCAAAAAATCGAAAAATCCACCCAAATCCTAAAAAAATTGAAATTTTTATATGAAAAACTTCTTTTGGCCATATCTCCTAAACTAAGCGTCCTAGAGCGAAAAGGACGATAATTCGTGACCACCCTCAAAAAATCGAAAAATCCACCCAAATCCTAAAAAAATTGAAATTTTTATATGAAAAACTTCTTTTGGCCATATCTCCTAAACTAAGCGTCCTAGAGCGAAAAGGACGATAATTCGTGACCACCCTCAAAAAATCGAAAAATCCACCCAAATCCTAAAAAAATTGAAATTTTTATATGAAAAACTTCTTTTGGCCATATCTCCTAAACTAAGCGTCCTAGAGCGAAAAGGACGATAATTCGTGACCACCCTCAAAAAATCGAAAAATCCACCCAAATTCTAACAAAATTGAAATTTTTATGTGAAAAACTTCTTTTGGCCATATCTCCTAAACTAAGCGTCCTAGAGCGAAAAGGACGATTATTCGTAACCACCCTCAAAAAATCGAAAAATCCACCCAAATCCTAAAAAAATTTTAATTTTTATATGAAAAACTTCTTTTGGCCATATCTCCTAAACTAAGGGTCCTAGAGCGAAAAGGACAATAATTCGTGACCACCCCCAAAAAATCGAAAAATCCACCCAAATCCTAAAAAAATTGAAATTTTTATATGAAAAACTTCTTTTGGCCATATCTCCTAAACTAAGCGTCCTAGAGCGAAAAGGGCTTTAATTCGTGACCACCCTCAAAAAATCGAAAAATCCACCCAAATCCTAAAAAAATTGAAATTTTTATATGAAAAACTTCTTTTGGCCATATCTCCTAAACTAAGCGTCCTAGAACGAAAAGGTCTTTAATTCGTGACCACCCTCAAAAAATCGAAAAATCCACCCAAGTCCTAAAAAAATTTAAATTTTTATATGAAAAACTTCTTTTGGTCATATCTCCTAAACTACGCGTCCTAGAGCGAAAAGGACGATAATTCGTGACCACCCTCAAAAAATCGAACAATCCACCCAAATCCTAAAAAAACTGAAATTTTTATATGAAAATCTTCTTTTGGCCATATCTCCTAAACTAAGCGCCCTAGAGCGAAAAGGGCTTTAATTCGTGACCACCCCCAAAATCGAAAAATCCACCCAAATCCTAAAAAAATGAAATTTTTATATGAAAAACTTCTTTTGGCCATATCTCCTAAACTAAGCGTCCTAGAGCGAAAAGGACGATAATTCGTGACCACCCTCAAAAAATCGAAAAATCCACCCAAATCCTAAAAAAATTGAAATTTTTATATGAAAAACTTCTTTTGGCCATATCTCCTAAACTAAGCGTCCTAGAGCAAAAAGAGCTTTAATTCGTGACCACCCTCAAAAAATCGAAAAATCCACCCAAATCCTAAAAAAATTGAAATTTTTATATGAAAAACTTCTTTTGGCCATATCTCCTAAACTAAGCGTCCTAGAGCGAAAAGGACGATAATTCGTGACCACCCTCAAAAAATCGAAAAATCCACCCAAATCCTAAAAAAATTGAAATTTTTATATGAAAAACTTCTTTTGGCCATATCTCCTAAACTATGCGTCCTAGAGCGAAAAGGACGATAATTCGTGACCACCCTCAAAAAATCGAAAAATCCACCCAAATCCTAAAAAAATTGAAATTTTTATATAAAAAACTTCTTTTGGTCATATCTCCTAAACTAAGCGTCCTAGAGCGAAAAGGACAATAATTCGTGACCACCCCCATAAAATCGAAAAATCCACCCAAATCCTAAAAAAATTTAAATTTTTATATGAAAACCTTCTTTTGGCCATATCTCCTAAACTAAGCGTCCTAGAGCGAAAAGGACGATAATTCGTGACCACCCTCAAAAAATCGAAAAATCCACCCAAATCCTAAAAAAATTGAAATTTTTATATGAAAAATTTCTTTTGGCAATATCTCCTAAACTAAGCGTCCTAGAGCGAAAAGGGCTTTAATTCGTGACCACCCCCAAAAAATCGAAAAATCCACCCAAATCCTAAAAAATTTAAATTTTAATATGAAAAACTTCTTTTGGCCATATCTCCTAAACTAAGCGTCCTAGAGCGAAAAGGACGATAGTTCGTGACCACCCCCAAAAAATCGAAAAATCCACCCAAATCCTAAAAAAATTGAAATTTTTATATGAAAAACTTCTTTTGGCCATATCTCCTAAACTAAGCGTCCTAGAGCGAAAAGGACGATAATTCGTGACCACCCTCAAAAAATCGAAAAATCCACCCAAATCCTAACAAAATTGAAATTTTTATATGAAAAACTTCTTTTGGCCATATCTCCTAAACTAAGCGTCCTAGAGCGAAAAGGACGATTATTCGTAACCACCCTCAAAAAATCGAAAAATCCACCCAAATCCTAACAAAATTGAAATTTTTATATGAAAAACTTCTTTTGGCCATACCTCCTAAACTAAGCGTCCTAGAGCGAAAAGGACGATTATTCGTAACCACCCTCAAAAAATCGAAAAATCCACCCAAATCCTAAAAAAATTTTAATTTTTATATGAAAAACTTCTTTTGGCCATATCTCCTAAACTAAGCGTCCTAGAGCGAAAAGGACGATAATTCGTGACCACCCCCAAAAAATCGAAAAATCCACCCAAATCCTAAAAAAATTTAAATTTTTATATGAAAAACTTCTTTTGGCCATATCTCCTAAACTAAGCGTCCTAGCGAAAAGGGCTTTAATTCGTGACCACCCTCAAAAAATCGAAAAATCGACCCAAATCCTAAAAAAATTGAAATTTTTATATGAAAAACTTCTTTTCGCCATATCTCCTAAACTAAGCGTCCTAGAACGAAAAGGTCTTTAATTCGTGACCACCCTCAAAAAATCGAAAAATCCACCCAAGTCCTAAAAAATTTAAATTTTTATATGAAAAACTTCTTTTGGTCATATCTCCTAAACTACGCGTCCTAGAGCGTAAAGGACGATAATTCGTGACCACCCTCAAAAAATCGAACAATCCACCCAAATCCTAAAAAAACTGAAATTTTTATATGAAAATCTTCTTTTGGCCATATCTCCTAAACTAAGCGCCCTAGAGCGAAAAGGGCTTTAATTCGTGACCACCCCCAAAATCGAAAAATCCACCCAAATCCTAAAAAAATTGAAATTTTTATATGAAAAACTTCTTTTGGCCATATCTCCTAAACTAAGCGTCCTAGAGCGAAAAGAGCTTTAATTCGTGACCACCCTCAAAAAATCGAAAAATCCACCCAAATCCTAAAAAAATTGAAATCTTTATATGAAAAACTTCTTTTGGCCATATCTCCTAAACTAAGCGTCCTAGAGCGAAAAGGGCTTTAATTCGTGACCACCCTCAAAAAATCAAAAAATCCACCCAAATCCTAAAAAAATGAAATTTTTATATGAAAAACTTCTTTTGGTCATATCTCCTAAACTAAGCGTCCTAGAGCGAAAAGGACGATTATTCGTAACCACCCTCAAAAAATCGAAAAATCCACCCAAATCCTAAAAAAATTTTAATTTTTATATGAAAAACTTCTTTTGGTCATATCTCCTAAACTACGCGTCCTAGAGCGAAAAGGACGATAATTCGTGACCACCCTCAAAAAATCGAACAATCCACCCAAATCCTAAAAAAACTGAAATTTTCATATGAAAATCTTCTTTTGGCCATATCTCCTAAACTAAGCGCCCTAGAGCGAAAAGGGCTTTAATTCGTGACCACCCCCAAAAAATCGAAAAATCCACCCAAATCCTAAAAAAATTGAAATTTTTATATGAAAAACTTCTTTTGGCCATATCTCCTAAACTAAGCGTCCTAGAGCGAAAAGGACGATAATTCGTGACCACCCTCAAAAAATCGAACAATCCACCCAAATCCTAAAAAAATTGAAATTTTTATATGAAAAACTTCTTTTGGCAATATCTCCTAAACTAAGCGTCCTAGAGCGAAAAGGGCTTTAATTCGTGACCACCCCCAAAAAATCGAAAAATCCACCCAAATCCTAAAAAAATTGAAATTTTTATATGAAAAACTTCTTTTGGCCATATCTCCTAAACTAAGCGTCCTAGAGCGAAAAGGACGATAATTCGTGACCACCCTCAAAAAATCGAAAAATCCACCCAAATCCTAAAAAAATTTTAATTTTTATATGAAAAACTTCTTTTGGCCATATCTCCTAAACTAAGCGTCCTAGAGCGAAAAGGACGATAATTCGTGACCACCCCCAAAAAATCGAAAAATCCACCCAAATCCTAAAAAAATTTAAATTTTTATATGAAAAACTTCTTTTGGCCATATCTCCTAAACTAAGCGTCCTAGCGAAAAGGGCTTTAATTCGTGACCACCCTCAAAAAATCGAAAAATCCACCCAAATCCTAAAAAAATTGAAATTTTTATATGAAAAACTTCTTTTCGCCATATCTCCTAAACTAAGCGTCCTAGAACGAAAAGGTCTTTAATTCGTGACCACCCTCAAAAAATCGAAAAATCCACCCAAGTCCTAAAAAAATTTAAATTTTTATATGAAAAACTTCTTTTGGTCATATCTCCTAAACTACGCGTCCTAGAGCGAAAAGGACGATAATTCGTGACCACCCTCAAAAAATCGAACAATCCACCCAAATCCTAAAAAAACTGAAATTTTTATATGAAAATCTTCTTTTGGCCATATCTCCTAAACTAAGCGCCCTAGAGCGAAAAGGGCTTTAATTCGTGACCACCCCCAAAATCGAAAAATCCACCCAAATCCTAAAAAAATTGAAATTTTTATATGAAAAACTTCTTTTGGCCATATCTCCTAAACTAAGCGTCCTAGAGCGAAAAGAGCTTTAATTCGTGACCACCCTCAAAAAATCGAAAAATCCACCCAAATCCTAAAAAATTGAAATTTTTATATGAAAAACTTCTTTTGGCCATATCTCCTAAACTAAGCGTCCTAGAGCGAAAAGGATGATAGTTCGTGACCACCCCCAAAAAATCGAAAAATCCACCCAAATCCTAAAAAAATTTAAATTTTTATATGAAAAACTTCTTTTGGCCATATCTCCTAAACTAAGCGTCCTAGAGCGAAAAGGACGATAATTCGTGACCACCCCAAAAAATCGAAAAATCCACCCAAATCCTAAAAAAATGAAATTTTTATATGAAAAACTTCTTTTGGCCATATCTCCTAAACTAAGCGTCCTAGAGCGAAAAGTACGATAATTCGTGACCACCCCAAAAAATCGAAAAATCCACCCAAATCCTAAAAAAACTGAAATTTTCATATGAAAATCTTCTTTTGGCCATATCTCCTAAACTAAGCGTCCTAGAGCGAAAAGGGCTTTAATTCGTGACCACCCCCAAAATGTCGAAAAATCCACCCAAATCCTAAAAAAAATGAAATTTTTATATGAAAAACTTCTTTTGGCCATATCTCCTAAACTAAGCGTCCTAGAGTGAAAAGGACGATAATTCGTGACCACCCCCAAAAAATCGAAAAATCCACCCAAATCCTAAAAAAATTGAAATTTTTATATGAAAAACTTCTTTTGGCCATATCTCCTAAACTAAGCGTCCTAGAGCGAAAAGAGCTTTAATTCGTGACCACCCTCAAAAAAGCGAAAAATCCACCCAAATCCTAAAAAAATTGAAATTTTTATATGAAAAACTTCTTTTGGCCATATCTCCTAAACTAAGCGTCCTAGAGCGAAAAGGGCTTTAATTCGTGACCACCCCCAAAATATCGAAAAATCCACCCAAATCCTAAAAAAAATGAAATTTTTATATGAAAAACTTCTTTTGGCCATATCTCCTAAACTAAGCGTCCTAGAGCGAAAAGGACGATAATTCGTGACCACCCCCAAAAAATCGAAAAATCCACCCAAATCCTAAAAAAATTGAAATTTTTATATGAAAAACTTCTTTTGGCCATATCTCCTAAACTAAGCGTCCTAGAGCGAAAAGGACGATAATTCGTAACCACCCTCAAAAAATCGAAAAATCCACCCAAATCCTAAAAAAATTTAAATTTTTATATGAAAAACTTCTTTTGGCCATATCTCCTAAACTAAGCGTCCTAGAGCGAAAAGGGCTTTAATTCGTGACCACCCCCAAAATATCGAAAAATCCACCCAAATCCTAAAAAAAATGAAATTTTTATATGAAAAACTTCTTTTGGCCATATCTCCTAAACTAAGCGTCCTAGAGCGAAAAGGACGATAATTCGTGACCACCCCCAAAAAATCGAAAAATCCACCCAAATCCTAAAAAAATTGAAATTTTTATATGAAAAACTTCTTTTGGCAATATCTCTTAAACTAAGCGTCCTAGACCGAAAAGAGCTTTAATTCGTGACCACCCTCAAAAAATCGAAAAATCCACCCAAATCCTAACAAAATTGAAATTTTTATGTGAAAAACTTCTTTTGGCCATATCTCCTAAACTAAGCGTCCTAGAGCGAAAAGGACGATAATTCGTGACCACCCCAAAAAATCGAAAAATCCACCCAAATCCTAAAAAAATTGAAATTTTTATATGAAAAACTTGTTTTGGCCATATCTCCTAAACTAAGCGTCCTAGAGCGAAAAGGACGATAATTCGTGACCACCCTCAAAAAATCGAAAAATCCACCCAAATCCTAAAAAAATTGAAATTTTTATATGAAAAACTTCTTTTGGCCATATCTCCTAAACTAAGCGTCCTAGAGCGAAAAGGACGATAATTCGTGACCACCCTCAAAAAATCGAAAAATCCACCCAAATCCTAACAAAATTGAAATTTTTATGTGAAAAACTTCTTTTGGCCATATCTCCTAAACTAAGCGTCCTAGAGCGAAAAGGACGATTATTCGTAACCACCCTCAAAAAATCGAAAAATCCACCCAAATCCTAAAAAAATTTTAATTTTTATATGAAAAACTTCTTTTGGTCATATCTCCTAAACTACGCGTCCTAGAGCGAAAAGGACGATAATTCGTGACCACCCTCAAAAAATCGAACAATCCACCCAAATCCTAAAAAAACTGAAATTTTCATATGAAAATCTTCTTTTGGCCATATCTCCTAAACTAAGCGCCCTAGAGCGAAAAGGGCTTTAATTCGTGACCACCCCCAAAAATCGAAAAATCCACCCAAATCCTAAAAAAATTGAAATTTTTATATGAAAAACTTCTTTTGGCCATATCTCCTAAACTAAGCGTCCTAGAGCGAAAAGAGCTTTAATTCGTGACCACCCTCAAAAAATCGAAAAATCCACCCAAATCCTAAAAAAATTGAAATTTTTATATGAAAAACTTCTTTTGGCCATATCTCCTAAACTAAGCGTCCTAGAGCGAAAAGGGCTTTAATTCGTGACCACCCTCAAAAAATCGAAAAATCCACCCAAATCCTAAAAAAAATGAAATTTTTATATGAAAAACTTCTTTTGGCCATATTTCCTAAACTAAGCGTCCTAGAGCGAAAAGGACGATAATTCGTGACCACCCCCAAAAAATCGAAAAATCCACCCAAATCCTAAAAAAATTGAAATTTTTATATGAAAAACTTCTTTTGGCCATATCTCCTAAACTAAGCGTCCTAGAGCGAAAAGGATGATAGTTCGTGACCACCCCCAAAAAATCGAAAAATCCACCCAAATCCTAAAAAAATTTAAATTTTTATATGAAAAACTTCTTTTGGCCATATCTCCTAAACTAAGCGTCCTAGAGCGAAAAGGACGATAATTCGTGACCACCCCAAAAAATCGAAAAATCCACCCAAATCCTAAAAAAATTGAAATTTTTATATGAAAATCTTCTTTTGGCCATATCTCCTAAACTAAGCGTCCTAGAGCGAAAAGTACGATAATTCGTGACCACCCCAAAAAATCGAAAAATCCACCCAAATCCTAAAAAAACTGAAATTTTCATATGAAAATCTTCTTTTGGCCATATCTCCTAAACTAAGCGTCCTAGAGCGAAAAGGGCTTTAATTCGTGACCACCCCCAAAATGTCGAAAAATCCACCCAAATCCTAAAAAAAATGAAATTTTTATATGAAAAACTTCTTTTGGCCATATCTCCTAAACTAAGCGTCCTAGAGCGAAAAGGACGATAATTCGTGACCACCCCCAAAAAATCGAAAAATCCACCCAAATCCTAAAAAAATTGAAATTTTTATATGAAAAACTTCTTTTGGCCATATCTCCTAAACTAAGCGTCCTAGAGCGAAAAGAGCTTTAATTCGTGACCACCCTCAAAAAAGCGAAAAATCCACCCAAATCCTAAAAAAATTGAAATTTTTATATGAAAAACTTCTTTTGGCCATATCTCCTAAACTAAGCGTCCTAGAGCGAAAAGGGCTTTAATTCGTGACCACCCCCAAAATATCGAAAAATCCACCCAAATCCTAAAAAAAATGAAATTTTTATATGAAAAACTTCTTTTGGCCATATCTCCTAAACTAAGCGTCCTAGAGCGAAAAGGACGATAATTCGTGACCACCCCCAAAAAATCGAAAAATCCACCCAAATCCTAAAAAAATTGAAATTTTTATATGAAAAACTTCTTTTGGCCATATCTCCTAAACTAAGCGTCCTAGAGCGAAAAGGACGATAATTCGTAACCACCCTCAAAAAATCGAAAAATCCACCCAAATCCTAAAAAAATTTAAATTTTTATATGAAAAACTTCTTTTGGCCATATCTCCTAAACTAAGCGTCCTAGAGCGAAAAGGGCTTTAATTCGTGACCACCCCCAAAATATCGAAAAATCCACCCAAATCCTAAAAAAAATGAAATTTTTATATGAAAAACTTCTTTTGGCCATATCTCCTAAACTAAGCGTCCTAGAGCGAAAAGGACGATAATTCGTGACCACCCCCAAAAAATCGAAAAATCCACCCAAATCCTAAAAAAATTGAAATTTTTATATGAAAAACTTCTTTTGGCAATATCTCTTAAACTAAGCGTCCTAGACCGAAAAGAGCTTTAATTCGTGACCACCCTCAAAAAATCGAAAAATCCACCCAAATCCTAACAAAATTGAAATTTTTATGTGAAAAACTTCTTTTGGCCATATCTCCTAAACTAAGCGTCCTAGAGCGAAAAGGACGATAATTCGTGACCACCCCAAAAAATCGAAAAATCCACCCAAATCCTAAAAAAATTGAAATTTTTATATGAAAAACTTGTTTTGGCCATATCTCCTAAACTAAGCGTCCTAGAGCGAAAAGGACGATAATTCGTGACCACCCTCAAAAAATCGAAAAATCCACCCAAATCCTAAAAAAATTGAAATTTTTATATGAAAAACTTCTTTTGGCCATATCTCCTAAACTAAGCGTCCTAGAGCGAAAAGGACGATAATTCGTGACCACCCTCAAAAAATCGAAAAATCCACCCAAATCCTAACAAAATTGAAATTTTTATGTGAAAAACTTCTTTTGGCCATATCTCCTAAACTAAGCGTCCTAGAGCGAAAAGGACGATTATTCGTAACCACCCTCAAAAAATCGAAAAATCCACCCAAATCCTAAAAAAATTTTAATTTTTATATGAAAAACTTCTTTTGGTCATATCTCCTAAACTACGCGTCCTAGAGCGAAAAGGACGATAATTCGTGACCACCCTCAAAAAATCGAACAATCCACCCAAATCCTAAAAAAACTGAAATTTTCATATGAAAATCTTCTTTTGGCCATATCTCCTAAACTAAGCGCCCTAGAGCGAAAAGGGCTTTAATTCGTGACCACCCCCAAAAATCGAAAAATCCACCCAAATCCTAAAAAAATTGAAATTTTTATATGAAAAACTTCTTTTGGCCATATCTCCTAAACTAAGCGTCCTAGAGCGAAAAGAGCTTTAATTCGTGACCACCCTCAAAAAATCGAAAAATCCACCCAAATCCTAAAAAAATTGAAATTTTTATATGAAAAACTTCTTTTGGCCATATCTCCTAAACTAAGCGTCCTAGAGCGAAAAGGGCTTTAATTCGTGACCACCCTCAAAAAATCGAAAAATCCACCCAAATCCTAAAAAAAATGAAATTTTTATATGAAAAACTTCTTTTGGCCATATCTCCTAAACTAAGCGTCCTAGAGCGAAAAGGACGATAATTCGTGACCACCCCCAAAAAATCGAAAAATCCACCCAAATCCTAAAAAAATTGAAATTTTTATATGAAAAACTTCTTTTGGCCATATCTCCTAAACTAAGCGTCCTAGAGCGAAAAGGACGATAATTCGTAACCACCCTCAAAAAATCGAAAAATCCACCCAAATCCTAAAAAAATTGAAATTTTTATATGAAAAACTTCTTTTGGCCATATCTCCTAAACTAAGCGTCCTAGAGCGAAAAGGACGATAATTCGTGACCACCCCAAAAAATCGAAAAATCCACCCAAATCCTGAAAAAATTGAAATTTTTATATGAAAAACTTCTTTTGGCCATATCTCCTAAACTAAGCGTCCTAGAGCGAAAAGGACGATAATTCGTGACCACCCCAAAAAATCGAAAAATCCACCCAAATCCTAAAAAAATTGAAATTTTTATATGAAAAACTTCTTTTGGCCATATCTCCTAAACTAAGCGTCCTAGAGCGAAAAGGACGATAATTCGTGACCACCCCAAAAAATCGAAAAATCCACCCAAATCCTAAAAAAATTGAAATTTTTATATGAAAAACTTCTTTTGGCCATATCTCCTAAACTAAGCGTCCTAGAGCGAAAAGGACGATAATTCGTGACCACCCCAAAAAATCGAAAAATCCACCCAAATCCTAAAAAAATTGAAATTTTTATATGAAAAACTTCTTTTGGCCATATCTCCTAAACTAAGCGTCCTAGAGCGAAAAGGGCTTTAATTCGTGACCACCCTCAAAAAATCGAAAAATCCACCCAAATCCTAAAAAAATTGAAATTTTTATATGAAAAACTTCTTTTGGCCATATCTCCTAAACTAAGCGTCTTAGAACGAAAAGGGCTTTAATTCGTGACCACCCTCAAAAAATCGAAAAATCCACCCAAATCCTAAAAAAATTTAAATTTTTATATGAAAAACTTCTTTTGGTCATATCTCCTAAACTAAGCGCCCTAGAGCGAAAAGGGCTTTAATTCGTGACCACCCCCAAAATCGAAAAATCCACCCAAATCCTAAAAAAATTTAAATTTTTATATGAAAAACTTCTTTTGGCCATATCTCCTAAACTAAGCGTCCTAGAGCGAAAAGAGCTTTAATTCGTGACCACCCTCAAAAAATCGAAAAATCCACCCAAATCCTAAAAAAATTGAAATCTTTATATGAAATACTTCTTTTGGCCATATCTCCTAAACTAAGCGTCCTAGAGCGAAAAGGGCTTTAATTCGTGACCACCCTCAAAAAATCAAAAAATCCACCCAAATCCTAAAAAAATGAAATTTTTATATGAAAAACTTCTTTTGGCCATATCTCCTAAACTAAGCGTCCTAGAGCGAAAAGGACGATAATTCGTGACCACCCTCAAAAAATCGAAAAATCCACCCAAATCCTAAAAAAATTTAAATTTTTATATTAAAAACTTCTTTTGGCCATATCTCCTAAACTAAGCGTCCTAGAGCGAAAAGGGCTTTAATTCGTGACCACCCTCAAAAAATCGAAAAATCCACCCAAATCCTAAAAAATTGAAATTTTTATATGAAAAACTTCTTTTGGCCATATCTCCTAAACTAAGCGTCCTAGAGCGAAAAGGACGATAATTCGTGACCACCCTCAAAAAATCGAAAAATCCACCCAAATCCTAAAAAATTGAAATTTTTATATGAAAAACTTCTTTTGGCCATATCTCCTAAACTATGCGTCCTAGAGCGAAAAGGACGATAATTCGTGACCACCCTCAAAAAATCGAAAAATCTACCCAAATCCTAAAAAAATTGAAATTTTTATATAAAAAACTTCTTTTGGTCATATCTCCTAAACTAAGCGTCTTAGAGCGAAAAGGACGATAATTCGTGACCACCCCCATAAAATCGAAAAATCCACCCAAATCCTAAAAAAATTGAAATTTTTATATGAAAAACTTCTTTTGGCAATATCTCCTAAACTAAGAGTCCTAGAGCGAAAAGGACGATAATTCGTGACCACCCTCAAAAAATCGAAAAATCCACCCAAATCCTAAAAAAATTTAAATTTTTATATGAAAACCTTCTTTTGGCCATATCTCCTAAACTAAGCGTCCTAGAGCGAAAAGGTCTTTAATTCGTGACCACCCCCAAAAAATCGAAAAATCCACCCAAATCCTAAAAAAATTGAAATTTTTATATGAAAAACTTCTTTTGGCCATATCTCCTAAACTAAGCGTCCTAGAGCGAAAAGGACGATAATTCGTGACCACCCTCAAAAAATCGAAAAATCCACCCAAATCCTAAAAAAATTGAAATTTTTATATGAAAAACTTCTTTTGGCAATATCTCCTAAACTAAGCGTCCTAGAGCGAAAAGGGCTTTAATTCGTGACCACCCCCAAAAAATCGAAAAATCGACCCAAATCCTAAAAAATTGAAATTTTTATATGAAAAACTTCTTTTGGCCATATCTCCTAAACTAAGCGTCCTAGAGCGAAAAGGACGATAGTTCGTGACCACCCCCAAAAATCGAAAAATCCACCCAAATCCTAAAAAAATTGAAATTTTTATATGAAAAACTTCTTTTGGCCATATCTCCTAAACTAAGCGTCCTAGAGCGAAAAGGACGATAATTCGTGACCACCCCAAAAAATCGAAAAATCCACCCAAATCCTAAAAAAATTGAAATTTTTATATGAAAAACTTCTTTTGGCCATATCTCCTAAACTAAGCGTCCTAGAGCGAAAAGGGCTTTAATTCGTGACCACCCTCAAAAAATCGAAAAATCCACCCAAATCCTAAAAAAATTGAAATTTTTATATGAAAAACTTCTTTTGGCCATATCTCCTAAACTAAGCGTCCTAGAACGAAAAGGGCTTTAATTCGTGACCACCCTCAAAAAATCGAAAAATCCACCCAAATCCTAAAAAAATTGAAATTTTTATATGAAAAACTTCTTTTGGCCATATCTCCTAAACTACGCGTCCTAGAGCGAAAAGGACGATAATTCGTGACCACCCTCAAAAAATCGAACAATCCACCCAAATCCTAAAAAAATTGAAATTTTTATATGAAAAACTTCTTTTGGCCATATCTCCTAAACTATGCGTCCTAGAGCGAAAAGGACGATAATTCGTGACCACCCTCAAAAAATCGAAAAATCCACCCAAATCCTAAAAAAATTGAAATTTTTATATAAAAAACTTCTTTTGGTCATATCTCCTAAACTAAGCGTCCTAGAGCGAAAAGGACGATAATTCGTGACCACCCTCAAAAAATCGAACAATCCACCCAAATCCTAAAAAAATTTTAATTTTTATATGAAAAACTTCTTTTGGTCATATCTCCTAAACTACGCGCCCTAGAGCGAAAAGGGCTTTAATTCGTGACCACCCTCAAAAAATCGAAAAATCCACCCAAATCCTAAAAAAATTGAAATTTTTATATGAAAAACTTCTTTTGGCCATATCTCCTAAACTAAGCGTCCTAGAGCGAAAAGGACGATAATTCGTGACCACCCTCAAAAAATCGAAAAATCCACCCAAATCCTAACAAAATTGAAATTTTTATGTGAAAAACTTCTTTTGGCCATATCTCCGAAACTAAGCGTCCTAGAGCGAAAAGGACGATTATTCGTAACCACCCTCAAAAAATCGAAAAATCCACCCAAATCCTAAAAAAATTTTAATTTTTATATGAAAAACTTCTTTTGGTCATATCTCCTAAACTACGCGTCCTAGAGCGAAAAGGACGATAATTCGTGACCACCCTCAAAAAATCGAACAATCCACCCAAATCCTAAAAAAACTGAAATTTTCATATGAAAATCTTCTTTTGGCCATATCTCCTAAACTAAGCGCCCTAGAGCGAAAAGGGCTTTAATTCGTGACCACCCCCAAAAAATCGAAAAATCCACCCAAATCCTAAAAAAATTGAAATTTTTATATGAAAAACTTCTTTTGGCCATGTTATATATTGAAAGCTATCTAAATACTTTATAATTAACCAATATCTAATAAGCTTTGATTTTACGTACCATCAATACCATAAATTACAACTATAATTTTAGTACCAAAAATATCAACATGTAAATAGTAATGTTAAGATCATTTCAAATAAATAGTTTAGTTTCACTTCAACCACCAATCAGTGCGTTTCGAATATAACAAGTGGCGACGAGCAAAAAAAAAAAAAAAAAACAACAAAAACGGCAACTGTAAGAAGACAAGACAACAATGGCTACAGACACACGAGGATTTGAGTTGCTTTTACAGCAACAGCAAGAGTTTACCAGGAACATACTTTTACAACAACAACAGTGGATGAAAGCTATTTTGGAAGGCAAAACAGAAATTGCACAAGAAGCCAAACCTTCAGCTCAACAGCCAATGGTACCTGCGTTTCACAAATTTAATAAGGAGCAGCAGCAGTGGGACTCATACATACAGCAATTAGAACAACATTTTGTGGCATACGCAGTGACGTCGGCAGACAAACAAAAATCGTTTTTTCTTTCCTGGTGTGGTGCTGAGGTGTTTGATTTGCTCAAGAATTTATTTGGTGTAGTTAGTCTTGAGAATCAAACATACAAAGAATTGACTGAAAAGCTAACAGAGCATTTCGCAGTTACTCACCACATAGTAGCAGCGCGATATTCATTTTTCAGACGAGAGATGAAGAGCGGGCAGACATATAAGGAATGGGTCGCAGACCTTCGTGGTTTGGCGAGAGCATGTAAGTTTGTGTGTAGTGCAGAGGCATGTCCAGGCAACTACGTTGATGATATGATTCGAGATCATATCATCGTACACACACCACACGATTCTGTCCGCGCCGCAGCATTGCAAAAGCCGAATGCAAAACTCTCCGATGTATTACTCATAGCAGAATCATTCGAAACAACAACAAGAACAGTGGCAGCGATCAAAGAAACTCCTAATGAAAAATTGATGGACATCAACAACGTAAAGAAACAACCGTATGTAAACAAAAAAACGCAAAAATATAAATCGTGTTCGGGGTGTTTTAGCTCGCACAAACGCGACGAGTGTAAATTCAAAAACGCTGTATGCAATAAATGTGGACGAAAGGGACACATAGCGGTTGTATGTATGTCAAAGAATGAAAACAAAAATGAAAACAAAAAAATACAGCGTAATGCAAAATACAGAAACAACATAGATGTGATCGACACAAAAGAACGTACAAGAAACATAGATGTGGTCGATACAATTTTTGATATTAATGTTGAGGTGAATTCGGAAAATTCTAAAAGTGTAATTGATGTAATAATTAATAATAGATCAATAAGATTTCAAATGGACTCTGGCGCGTCGATATCCATTATTAATTTACAGACATATAATTTGTTAAATAAGCCTAAATTATTAAAAACAAATAGAGTATTGTACGGATTCGGTAAAAAAATTATACCATTACTTGGCGAATTGCATACGAAAATGAAATGCGGAAATTGTGAAAAGGACGTAATTTTAATTGTTGTTAACACGGACTCTGGTGACAATTTGTTTGGTCATGATTTATTTAAAATATTCGGTTTTCAAATTGTTAAAATAAATTCCATAGCTAATGAAGAACAAATACGTGTAAATGAACTTTGTGAAAAATTTCGCGATGTTTTCTCGCCATGTCTAGGAACGATAAGGGACTTTAAAGCTAGCATACGCCTTAAACCAGACGCGCAACCAAAATTTTTCAGAAGTCGTCCTATACCATTCGCGCAAATGGATCAATTTAAGCAGGAATTGGAGAGACTTATTGCCGCAAAAATAGTCCAACCTGTAAGATTTAGTGATTGGGCTTCTCCCATAGTTTTAGCAAAAAAATCAAACAATATGATTCGGATATGTTGCGATTTTAAAGTGGCAGTTAATTCACAGATAGAAGTCGAACAGTATCCTTTGCCAACAAGGGAGAATTTGCTTCATGCGGTAAGAGATGGAAAATATTTTTCTAAAATAGATTTGAAGGATGCCTATCTTCAAATGGAGCTTGATGACGCATCAAAAACAATAATGGTCATAAATACACCACTGGGTTTATTTCAATACCAACGTCTACCTAACGGTATCGCAAGCGCTCCAGCCATTTTCCAAAAATACATCGAGCAATTGTTGCAAGGAATACGGGGTTGTGCTAATTACCTTGATGACATCATAATATCAGCTCCTACATTATCTGAACATTTCCAGCGCCTCGAAAAAGTTCTATCAATTTTATCAACAAATGGGATTCGGTGTAAACGAGAGAAATGTGTATTTTTACAAAACAAAATCACGTATCTTGGCCGTCAAATAAGTTCCGAGGGAATTCTTCCGGACGAGTCTGGTGTACTGGCAGTTAAAAACTTAAAGCCACCGAAAAATATTAAAGAACTTGAAGCTTTCATGGGTAAAGTGAATTATTATCACAACTTTGTTCCGAATTTTGCAGAAGTCGCAGCTCCAATAAATATGTTGCGTCGAAAAAACGTTACTTTTCGATGGGGAAAGGAACAACAAAAATCTTTCGACGAACTCAAAAATTACATCGCTAACGCAACGCAATTAGCACAATTTCAAGATGATATACCTATTATTCTAGCTACCGATGCATCTTCTTTCGGTATAGGAGCCGTGATTTCTCATCTGTATCCTGACGGCGTGGAGAGACCAATTGCTTTCGCGTCTAAGACGCTGGACAAACACCAGATAAACTACAGTCAGATAGAAAAGGAAGGACTTGCGATTATATTTGGCGTCAAGCGATTTCATCAATTTTTGTATGGCCGCAAGTTCATCCTCATCACAGATCACAAACCTCTGGTAAGCCTATTTCATCCAAATAAAAATTTACCGACAATGACTGCTCATAGAATACAGCGCTGGGCCATAACTCTTATGGCATATAATTTCGAGATAAGATATCGGAAGACCACCGATCATGGAAACGCAGATGCTTTATCACGTCTTCCTATTGGTACTGACGAAGACTTCGACAAGGAAGAAGCTTGTTTTCAGATAACTTTGGAAAATTTTCCAATGAAAGCAGAGATTGAAAAATTTTCGAAGAATGACGAAACTTTGCGCACAGTCTACAAATTTGTTAAAAATGGATGGCCGGAATTTATTCCCACCAACCAATCCAATCTAAAACCATTTTTTAATCGAAAGCATAATCTAACAATTCATAACAATATGCTTTGCGTAGAAACAGATAAAATTCGGGTTGTTATACCGAGCTCATTGAAAGAAAAGATTTTGAAGCTTTTGCATGACGGACATTGGGGAGTTGTTAAAATGAAACAACTAGCTCGACAACATGTATGGTGGAATAACATAGATGCAGACATTACCAAGGCAGCCTCAGAATGTGAAATTTGCAAAGTTCATAACCAAAGTCCAGCCAAGGAATACGAAAACTGGCCAAAATCTACAAAACCCTGGGAACGTGTACACGTAGATTTTGCTGGACCAATATTCAACAATATGTGGCTCATTTGTGTCGATTCGTATTCGCAATTTCCTTATGTTTCAGCAATGAGAAATATCACAACTGAAGACACAATTTCTGCGCTTTCAGCAATTTTCTCCATTGAAGGCGTTCCAAACACCATCGTAAGCGATAATGGACCACAACTTAGTTCTGAGAAATTTGAAAAATTTTGCACAACAACTGGAATACGACACATCAAAACTACTCCATTTCATCCGGCTTCCAATGGATTGGCGGAACGATTCGTCCGAACATTTAAGACATCTGTCAAAAAGAATATCGATGATAATTTTTCTATCAAAGATGCGGTACACAAATTTTTGTCAACGTATCGTTTCATACCAAATGCCGAGGGCAAGTCTCCAGCCGAATTGATGCGAGGCCGACCAGTTCGTACAGTTTGGTCTCAACTTTTGGAAACACATGAAAAAAATTACGAGCAATTATCAAAACGACAAAAATACCAAATAAATGACACTGTTTTCATCAGAAATTACGCAAAAGGGAAAAAGTGGATTCCTGGAATTATAACAGCAAAAATTGGCAGAATAATTTTCATAATAAAAACAGAAACGGGATATTTCAGGCGACATTATAATCAAATAAAACCACGAAATACAGTCGTCATCGATCCTGATCTCTCTCAATCAAATAACGATGATATACAAGCTCAGCAATTTTCCGATCCATTAACTTTATCACCTTCACATTCCAACCAGCAATCAAATTCTACAGACGCAGGTGTATATTTGTCGAGCTCTCAAGAAAGTTCCAATATACAACAACAACTTCGAAGATCATCCAGAATTCGTCGAGAAGTATCTCGCTACGAACCAACTGATTTTAGAGGGAATAAATAGTTCTTTTGTAATAAGATTTATATTTTCAAAATTTCTAAATGTTAATGAATTCTAAAAAAGAAATGAATTTCTGAAATTTATGTTATGTATGTATTTATCAATTTTCAGAGGGGAGTAGTGTTATATATTGAAAGCTATCTAAATACTTTATAATTAACCAATATCTAATAAGCTTTGATTTTACGTACCATCAATACCATAAATTACAACTATAATTTTAGTACCAAAAATATCAACATGTAAATAGTAATGTTAAGATCATTTCAAATAAATAGTTTAGTTTCACTTCAACCACCAATCAGTGCGTTTCGAATATAACAGGCCATATCTCCTAAACTAAGCGTCCTAGAGCGAAAAGAGCTTTAATTCGTGACCACCCTCAAAAAATCGAAAAAGCCACCCAAATCCTAAAAAAATTTAAATTTTTATATGAAAACCTTCTTTTGGCCATATCTCCTAAACTAAGCGTCCTAGAGCGAAAAGGTCTTTAATTCGTGACCACCCCCAAAAAATCGAAAAATCCACCCAAATCCTAAAAAAATTGAAATTTTTATATGAAAAACTTCTTTTGGCCATATCTCCTAAACTAAGCGTCCTAGAGCGAAAAGGACGATAATTCGTGACCACCCTCAAAAAATCGAAAAATTCACCCAAATCCTAAAAAAATTGAAATTTTTATATGAAAAACTTCTTTTGGCAATATCTCCTAAACTAAGCGTCCTAGAGCGAAAAGGGCTTTAATTCGTGACCACCCCCAAAAAATCGAAAAATCCACCCAAATCCTAAAAAATTGAAATTTTTATATGAAAAACTTCTTTTGGCCATATCTCCTAAACTAAGCGTCCTAGAGCGAAAAGGACGATAGTTCGTGACCACCCCCAAAAAATCGAAAAATCCACCCAAATCCTAAAAAAATTGAAATTTTTATATGAAAAACTTCTTTTGGCCATATCTCCTAAACTAAGCGTCCTAGAGCGAAAAGGACGATAATTCGTGACCACCCCAAAAAATCGAAAAATCCACCCAAATCCTAAAAAATTGAAATTTTTATATGAAAAACTTCTTTTGGCCATATCTCCTAAACTAAGCGTCCTAGAGCGAAAAGGGCTTTAATTCGTGACCACCCTCAAAAAATCGAAAAATCCACCCAAATCCTAAAAAAATTGAAATTTTTATATGAAAAACTTCTTTTGGCCATATCTCCTAAACTAAGCGTCTTAGAACGAAAAGGGCTTTAATTCGTGACCACCCTCAAAAAATCGAAAAATCCACCCAAATCCTAAAAAAATTTAAATTTTTATATGAAAAACTTCTTTTGGTCATATCTCCTAAACTACGCGTCCTAGAGCGAAAAGGACGATAATTCGTGACCACCCTCAAAAAATCGAACAATCCACCCAAATCCTAAAAAAATTGAAATTTTTATATGAAAAACTTCTTTTGGCCATATCTCCTAAACTATGCGTCCTAGAGCGAAAAGGACGATAATTCGTGACCACCCTCAAAAAATCGAAAAATCCACCCAAATCCTAAAAAAATTGAAATTTTTATATAAAAATCTTCTTTTGGTCATATCTCCTAAACTAAGCGTCCTAGAGCGAAAAGGACGATAATTCGTGACCACCCTCAAAAAATCGAACAATCCACCCAAATCCTAAAAAAATTTTAATTTTTATATGAAAAACTTCTTTTGGTCATATCTCCTAAACTACGCGTCCTAGAGCGAAAAGGACGATAATTCGTGACCACCCTCAAAAAATCGAACAATCCACCCAAATCCTAAAAAAACTGAAATTTTCATATGAAAATCTTCTTTTGGCCATATCTCCTAAACTAAGCGCCCTAGAGCGAAAAGGGCTTTAATTCGTGACCACCCTCAAAAAATCGAAAAATCCACCCAAATCCTAAAAAAATTGAAATTTTATATGAAAAACTTCTTTTGGCCATATCTCCTAAACTAAGCGTCCTAGAGCGAAAAGGACGATAATTCGTGACCACCCTCAAAAAATCGAAAAATCCACCCAAATCCTAACAAAATTGAAATTTTTATGTGAAAAACTTCTTTTGGCCATATCTCCTAAACTAAGCGTCCTAGAGCGAAAAGGACGATTATTCGTAACCACCCTCAAAAAATCGAAAAATCCACCCAAATCCTAAAAAAATTTAAATTTTTATATGAAAAACTTCTTTTGGCCATATCTCCTAAACTACGCGTCCTAGAGCGAAAAGGACGATAATTCGTGACCACCCTCAAAAAATCGAACAATCCACCCAAATCCTAAAAAAATTGAAATTTTTATATGAAAAACTTCTTTTGGCCATATCTCCTAAACTAAGCGTCCTAGAGCGAAAAGAGCTTTAATTCGTGACCACCCTCAAAAAATCGAAAAATCCACCCAAATCGTAAAAAAATTGAAATTTTTATATGAAAAACTTCTCTTGGCCATATCTCCTAAACTAAGCGTCCTAGAGCGAAAAGGACGATAATTCGTGACCACCCTCAAAAAATCGAAAAATCCACCCAAATCCTAAAAAAATTGAAATTTTTATATGAAAAACTTCTTTTGGCAATATCTCCTAAACTAAGCGTCCTAGAGCGAAAAGGTCTTTAATTCGTGACCACCCCAAAAAATCGAAAAATCCACCCAAATCCTAAAAAATTGAAATTTTTATATGAAAAACTTCTTTTGGCCATATCTCCTAAACTAAGCGTCCTAGAGCGAAAAGGATGATAGTTCCTGACCACCCCCAAAAAATCGAAAAATCCACCCAAATCCTAAAAAAATTGAAATTTTTATATGAAAAACTTCTTTTGGCCATATCTCCTAAACTAAGCGTCCTAGAGCGAAAAGGACGATAATTCGTGACCACCCCAAAAAATCGAAAAATCCACCCAAATCCTAAAAAAATTGAAATTTTTATATGAAAAACTTCTTTTGGCCATATCTCCTAAACTAAGCGTCCTAGAGCGAAAAGGGCTTTAATTCGTGACCACCCTCAAAAAATCGAAAAATCCACCCAAATCCTAAAAAAATTGAAATTTTTATATGAAAAACTTCTTTTGGCCATATCTCCTAAACTAAGCGTCCTAGAGCGAAAAGGACGATAATTCGTGACCACCCTCAAAAAATCGAAAAATCCACCCAAATCCTAAAAAAATTGAAATTTTTATATGAAAAACTTCTTTTGGCCATATCTCCTAAACTAAGCGTCCTAGAGCGAAAAGGACGATAATTCGTGACCACCCCAAAAAATCGAAAAATCCACCCAAATCCTAAAAAAATTGAAATTTTTATATGAAAAACTTCTTTTGGCCATATCTCCTAAACTAAGCGTCCTAGAGCGAAAAGGACGATAATTCGTGACCACCCCAAAAAATCGAAAAATCCACCCAAATCCTAAAAAAACTGAAATTTTCATATGAAAATCTTCTTTTGGCCATATCTCCTAAACTAAGCGTCCTAGAGCGAAAAGGGCTTTAATTCGTGACCACCCCCAAAATATCGAAAAATCCACCCAAATCCTAAAAAAAATGAAATTTTTATATGAAAAACTTCTTTTGGCCATATCTCCTAAACTAAGCGTCCTAGAGCGAAAAGGACGATAATTCGTGACCACCCCCAAAAAAGCGAAAAATCCACCCAAATCCTAAAAAAATTGAAATTTTTATATGAAAAACTTCTTTTGGCCATATCTCCTAAACTAAGCGTCCTAGAGCGAAAAGAGCTTTAATTCGTGACCACCCTCAAAAAATCGAAAAATCCACCCAAATCCTAAAAAAATTGAAATTTTTATATGAAAAACTTCTTTTGGCCATATCTCCTAAACTAAGCGTCCTAGAGCGAAAAGGGCTTTAATTCGTGACCACCCCCAAAATATCGAAAAATCCACCCAAATCCTAAAAAAAATGAAATTTTTATATGAAAAACTTCTTTTGGCCATATCTCCTAAACTAAGCGTCCTAGAGCGAAAAGGACGATAATTCGTGACCACCCCCAAAAAATCGAAAAATCCACCCAAATCCTAAAAAAATTGAAATTTTTATATGAAAAACTTCTTTTGGCCATATCTCATAAACTAAGCGTCCTAGAGCGAAAAGGACGATAATTCGTGACCACCCCCAAAAAATCGAAAAATCCACCCAAATCCTAAAAAAATTGAAATTTTTATATGAAAAACTTCTTTTGGCCATATCTCCTAAACTAAGCGTCCTAGAGCGAAAAGAGCTTTAATTCGTGACCACCCTCAAAAAATCGAAAAATCCACCCAAATCCTAACAAAATTGAAATTTTTATGTGAAAAACTTCTTTTGGCCATATCTCCTAAACTAAGCGTCCTAGAGCGAAAAGGACGATAATTCGTGACCACCCCAAAAAATCGAAAAATCCACCCAAATCCTAAAAAAATTGAAATTTTTATATGAAAAACTTCTTTTGGCCATATCTCCTAAACTAAGCGTCCTAGAGCGAAAAGGACGATAATTCGTGACCACCCTCAAAAAATCGAAAAATCCACCCAAATCCTAAAAAAATTGAAATTTTTATATGAAAAACTTCTTTTGGCCATATCTCCTAAACTAAGCGTCCTAGAGCGAAAAGGACGATAATTCGTGACCACCCTCAAAAAATCGAAAAATCCACCCAAATCCTAACAAAATTGAAATTTTTATGTGAAAAACTTCTTTTGGCCATATCTCCTAAACTAAGCGTCCTAGAGCGAAAAGGACGATTATTCGTAACCACCCTCAAAAAATCGAAAAATCCACCCAAATCCTAAAAAAATTTTAATTTTTATATGAAAAACTTCTTTTGGTCATATCTCCTAAACTACGCGTCCTAGAGCGAAAAGGACGATAATTCGTGACCACCCTCAAAAAATCGAACAATCCACCCAAATCCTAAAAAAACTGAAATTTTCATATGAAAATCTTCTTTTGGCCATATCTCCTAAACTAAGCGCCCTAGAGCGAAAAGGGCTTTAATTCGTGACCACCCCCAAAAATCGAAAAATCCACCCAAATCCTAATAAAATTGAAATTTTTATATGAAAAACTTCTTTTGGCCATATCTCCTAAACTAAGCGTCCTAGAGCGAAAAGAGCTTTAATTCGTGACCACCCTCAAAAAATCGAAAAATCCACCCAAATCCTAAAAAAATTGAAATTTTTATATGAAAAACATCTTTTGGCCATATCTCCTAAACTAAGCGTCCTAGAGCGAAAAGGGCTTTAATTCGTGACCACCCCCAAAATATCGAAAAATCCACCCAAATCCTAAAAAAAATGAAATTTTTATATGAAAAACTTCTTTTGGCCATATCTCCTAAACTAAGCGTCCTAGAGCGAAAAGGACGATAATTCGTGACCACCCCCAAAAAATCGAAAAATCCACCCAAATCCTAAAAAAATTGAAATTTTTATATGAAAAACTTCTTTTGGCCATATCTCCTAAACTAAGCGTCCTAGAGCGAAAAGGACGATAATTCGTAACCACCCTCAAAAAATCGAAAAATCCACCCAAATCCTAAAAAAATTGAAATTTTTATATGAAAAACTTCTTTTGGCCATATCTCCTAAACTAAGCGTCCTAGAGCGAAAAGGACGATAATTCGTGACCACCCCAAAAAATCGAAAAATCCACCCAAATCCTAAAAAAATTGAAATTTTTATATGAAAAACTTCTTTTGGCCATATCTCCTAAACTAAGCGTCCTAGAGCGAAAAGGACGATAATTCGTGACCACCCCAAAAAATCGAAAAATCCACCCAAATCCTAAAAAAATTGAAATTTTTATATGAAAAACTTCTTTTGGCCATATCTCCTAAACTAAGCGTCCTAGAGCGAAAAGGGCTTTAATTCGTGACCACCCTCAAAAAATCGAAAAATCCACCCAAATCCTAAAAAAATTGAAATTTTTATATGAAAAACTTCTTTTGGCCATATCTCCTAAACTAAGCGTCCTAGAACGAAAAGGGCTTTAATTCGTGACCACCCTCAAAAAATCGAAAAATCCACCCAAATCCTAAAAAAATTTAAATTTTTATATGAAAAACTTCTTTTGGTCATATCTCCTAAACTACGCGTCCTAGAGCGAAAAGGACGATAATTCGTGACCACCCTCAAAAAATCGAACAATCCACCCAAATCCTAAAAAAACTGAAATTTTCATATGAAAATCTTCTTTTGGCCATATCTCCTAAACTAAGCGCCCTAGAGCGAAAAGGGCTTTAATTCGTGACCACCCCCAAAAAATCGAAAAATCCACCCAAATCCTAAAAAAATTGAAATTTTTATATGAAAAACTTCTTTTGACCATATCTCCTAAACTAAGCGTCCTAGAGCGAAAAGAGCTTTATTTCGTGACCACCCTCAAAAAATCGAAAAATCCACCCAAATCCTAAAAAAATTGAAATTTTTATATGAAAAACTTCTTTTGGCCATATCTCCTAAACTAAGCGTCCTAGAGCGAAAAGGGCTTTAATTCGTGACCACCCCCAAAATATCGAAAAATCCACCCAAATCCTAAAAAAAAGAAATTTTTATATGAAAAACTTCTTTTAGCTATATCTCCTAAACTAAGCGTCCTAGAGCGAAAAGGACGATAATTCGTGACCACCCCCAAAAAATCGAAAAATCCACCCAAATCCTAAAAAAATTGAAATTTTTATATGAAAAACTTCTTTTGGCCATATCTCCTAAACTAAGCGTTCTAGAGCGAAAAGGACGATAATTCGTAACCACCCTCAAAAAATCGAAAAATCCACCCAAATCCTAAAAAAATTGAAATTTTTATATGAAAAACTTCTTTTGGCCATATCTCCTAAACTAAGCGTCCTAGAGCGAAAAGGACGATAATTCGTGACCACCCTCAAAAAATCGAAAAATCCACCCAAATCCTAAAAAAATTGAAATTTTTATATGAAAAACTTCTTTTGGTCATATCTCCTAAACTAAGCGTCCTAGAGCGAAAAGGACGATTATTCGTAACCACCCTCAAAAAATCGAAAAATCCACCCAAATCCTAACAAAATTGAAATTTTTATGTGAAAAACTTCTTTTGGCCATATCTCCTAAACTAAGCGTCCTAGAGCGAAAAGGACGATAATTCGTGACCACCCTCAAAAAATCGAAAAATCCACCCAAATCCTAACAAAATTGAAATTTTTATGTGAAAAACTTCTTTTGGCCATATCTCCTAAACTAAGCGTCCTAGAGCGAAAAGGACGATAATTCGTGACCACCCCCAAAAAATCCACCCAAATCCTAAAAAAACTGAAATTTTCATATGAAAATCTTCTTTTGGCCATATCTCCTAAACTAAGCGCCCTAGAGCGAAAAGGGCTTTAATTCGTGACCACCCCCAAAAAATCGAAAAATCCACCCAAATCCTAAAAAAATTGAAATTTTTATATGAAAAACTTCTTTTGGCCATATCTCCTAAACTAAGCGTCCTAGAGCGAAAAGAGCTTTAATTCGTGACCACCCTCAAAAAATCGAAAAATCCACCCAAATCCTAAAAAAATTGAAATTTTTATATGAAAAACTTATTTTGGCCATATCTCCTAAACTAAGCGTCCTAGAACGAAAAGGGCTTTAATTCGTGACCACCCTCAAAAAATCGAAAAATCCACCCAAATCCTAAAAAAATTGAAATTTTTATATGAAAAACTTCTTTTGGCCATATCTCCTAAACTAAGCGTCCTAGAGCGAAAAGAGCTTTAATTCGTGACCACCCTCAAAAAATCGAAAAATCCACCCAAATCCTAAAAAAATTGAAATTTTTATATGAAAAACTTCTCTTGGCCATATCTCCTAAACTAAGCGTCCTAGAGCGAAAAGGACGATAATTCGTGACCACCCTCAAAAAATCGAAAAATCCACCCAAATCCTAAAAAAATTGAAATTTTTATATGAAAAACTTCTTTTGGCAATATCTCCTAAACTAAGCGTCCTAGAGCGAAAAGGTCTTTAATTCGTGACCACCCCAAAAAATCGAAAAATCCACCCAAATCCTAAAAAATTGAAATTTTTATATGAAAAACTTCTTTTGGCCATATCTCCTAAACTAAGCGTCCTAGAGCGAAAAGGATGATAGTTCCTGACCACCCCCAAAAAATCGAAAAATCCACCCAAATCCTAAAAAAATTGAAATTTTTATATGAAAAACTTCTTTTGGCCATATCTCCTAAACTAAGCGTCCTAGAGCGAAAAGGGCTTTAATTCGTGACCACCCTCAAAAAATCGAAAAATCCACCCAAATCCTAAAAAAATTGAAATTTTTATATGAAAAACTTCTTTTGGCCATATCTCCTAAACTAAGCGTCCTAGAGCGAAAAGGACGATAATTCGTGACCATCCTCAAAAAATCGAAAAATCCACCCAAATCCTAAAAAAATTTAAATTTTTATATGAAAAACTTCTTTTGGCCATATCTCCTAAACTAAGCGTCCTAGAGCGAAAAGGACGATAATTCGTGACCACCCCAAAAAATCGAAAAATCCACCCAAATCCTAAAAAAATTGAAATTTTTATATGAAAAACTTCTTTTGGCCATATCTCCTAAACTAAGCGTCCTAGAGCGAAAAGGACGATAATTCGTGACCACCCCAAAAAATCGAAAAATCCACCCAAATCCTAAAAAAACTGAAATTTTCATATGAAAATCTTCTTTTGGCCATATCTCCTAAACTAAGCGTCCTAGAGCGAAAAGGGCTTTAATTCGTGACCACCCCCAAAATATCGAAAAATCCACCCAAATCCTAAAAAAAATGAAATTTTTATATGAAAAACTTCTTTTGGCCATATCTCCTAAACTAAGCGTCCTAGAGCGAAAAGGACGATAATTCGTGACCACCCCCAAAAAAGCGAAAAATCCACCCAAATCCTAAAAAAATTGAAATTTTTATATGAAAAACTTCTTTTGGCCATATCTCCTAAACTAAGCGTCCTAGAGCGAAAAGAGCTTTAATTCGTGACCACCCTCAAAAAATCGAAAAATCCACCCAAATCCTAAAAAAATTGAAATTTTTATATGAAAAACTTCTTTTGGCCATATCTCCTAAACTAAGCGTCCTAGAGCGAAAAGGGCTTTAATTCGTGACCACCCCCAAAATATCGAAAAATCCACCCAAATCCTAAAAAAAATGAAATTTTTATATGAAAAACTTCTTTTGGCCATATCTCCTAAACTAAGCGTCCTAGAGCGAAAAGGACGATAATTCGTGACCACCCCCAAAAAATCGAAAAATCCACCCAAATCCTAAAAAAATTGAAATTTTTATATGAAAAACTTCTTTTGGCCATATCTCCTAAACTAAGCGTCCTAGAGCGAAAAGGACGATAATTCGTGACCACCCCCAAAAAATCGAAAAATCCACCCAAATCCTAAAAAAATTGAAATTTTTATATGAAAAACTTCTTTTGGCCATATCTCCTAAACTAAGCGTCCTAGAGCGAAAAGAGCTTTAATTCGTGACCACCCTCAAAAAATCGAAAAATCCACCCAAATCCTAAAAAAATTGAAATTTTTATATGAAAAACTTCTTTTGGCCATATCTCCTAAACTAAGCGTCCTAGAGCGAAAAGGACGATAATTCGTGACCACCCTCAAAAAATCGAAAAATCCACCCAAATCCTAAAAAAATTGAAATTTTTATATGAAAAACTTCTTTTGGCCATATCTCCTAAACTAAGCGTCCTAGAGCGAAAAGGACGATAATTCGTGACCACCCTCAAAAAATCGAAAAATCCACCCAAATCCTAACAAAATTGAAATTTTTATGTGAAAAACTTCTTTTGGCCATATCTCCTAAACTAAGCGTCCTAGAGCGAAAAGGACGATTATTCGTAACCACCCTCAAAAAATCGAAAAATCCACCCAAATCCTAAAAAAATTTTAATTTTTATATGAAAAACTTCTTTTGGTCATATCTCCTAAACTACGCGTCCTAGAGCGAAAAGGACGATAATTCGTGACCACCCTCAAAAAATCGAACAATCCACCCAAATCCTAAAAAAACTGAATTTTTCATATGAAAATCTTCTTTTGGCCATATCTCCTAAACTAAGCGCCCTAGAGCGAAAAGGGCTTTAATTCGTGACCACCCCCACAAATCGAAAAATCCACGCAAATCCTAATAAAATTGAAATTTTTATATGAAAAACTTCTTTTGGCCATATCTCCTAAACTAAGCGTCCTAGAGCGAAAAGAGCTTTAATTCGTGACCACCCTCAAAAAATCGAAAAATCCACCCAAATCCTAAAAAAATTGAAATTTTTATATGAAAAACTTCTTTTGGCCATATCTCCTAAACTAAGCGTCCTAGAGCGAAAAGGGCTTTAATTCGTGACCACCCCCAAAATATCGAAAAATCCACCAAAATCCTAAAAAAAATGAAATTTTTATATGAAAAACTTCTTTTGGCCATATCTCCTAAACTAAGCGTCCTAGAGCGAAAAGGACGATAATTCGTGACCACCCCCAAAAAATCGAAAAATCCACCCAAATCCTAAAAAAATTGAAATTTTTATATGAAAAACTTCTTTTGGCCATATCTCCTAAACTAAGCGTCCTAGAGCGAAAAGGACGATAATTCGTAACCACCCTCAAAAAATCGAAAAATCCACCCAAATCCTAAAAAAATTGAAATTTTTATATGAAAAACTTCTTTTGGCCATATCTCCTAAACTAAGCGTCCTAGAGCGAAAAGGACGATAATTCGTGACCACCCCAAAAAATCGAAAAATCCACCCAAATCCTAAAAAAATTGAAATTTTTATATGAAAAACTTCTTTTGGCCATATCTCCTAAACTAAGCGTCCTAGAGCGAAAAGGACGATAATTCGTGACCACCCCAAAAAATCGAAAAATCCACCCAAATCCTAAAAAAATTGAACTTTTTATATGAAAAACTTCTTTTGGCCATATCTCCTAAACTAAGCGTCCTAGAGCGAAAAGGGCTTTAATTCGTGACCACCCTCAAAAAATCGAAAAATCCACCCAAATCCTAAAAAAATTGAAATTTTTATATGAAAAACTTCTTTTGGCCATATCTCCTAAACTAAGCGTCCTAGAACGAAAAGGGCTTTAATTCGTGACCACCCTCAAAAAATCGAAAAATCCACCCAAATCCTAAAAAAATTTAAATTTTTATATGAAAAACTTCTTTTGGTCATATCTCCTAAACTACGCGTCCTAGAGCGAAAAGGACGATAATTCGTGACCACCCTCAAAAAATCGAACAATCCACCCAAATCCTAAAAAAACTGAAATTTTCATATGAAAATCTTCTTTTGGCCATATCTCCTAAACTAAGCGCCCTAGAGCGAAAAGGGCTTTAATTCGTGACCACCCCCAAAAAATCGAAAAATCCACCCAAATCCTAAAAAAATTGAAATTTTTATATGAAAAACTTCTTTTGACCATATCTCCTAAACTAAGCGTCCTAGAGCGAAAAGAGCTTTAATTCGTGACCACCCTCAAAAAATCGAAAAATCCACCCAAATCCTAAAAAAATTGAAATTTTTATATGAAAAACTTCTTTTGGCCATATCTCCTAAACTAAGCGTCCTAGAGCGAAAAGGGCTTTAATTCGTGACCACCCCCAAAATATCGAAAAATCCACCCAAATCCTAAAAAAAAGAAATTTTTATATGAAAAACTTCTTTTAGCTATATCTCCTAAACTAAGCGTCCTAGAGCGAAAAGGACGATAATTCGTGACCACCCCCAAAAAATCGAAAAATCCACCCAAATCCTAAAAAAATTGAAATTTTTATACGAAAAACTTCTTTTGGCCATATCTCCTAAACTAAGCGTCCTAGAGCGAAAAGGACGATAATTCGTAACCACCCTCAAAAAATCGAAAAATCCACCCAAATCCTAAAAAAATTGAAATTTTTATATGAAAAACTTCTTTTGGCCATATCTCCTAAACTAAGCGTCCTAGAGCGAAAAGGACGATAATTCGTGACCACCCTCAAAAAATCGAAAAATCCACCCAAATCCTAAAAAAATTGAAATTTTTATATGAAAAACTTCTTTTGGTCATATCTCCTAAACTAAGCGTCCTAGAGCGAAAAGGACGATTATTCGTAACCACCCTCAAAAAATCGAAAAATCCACCCAAATCCTAACAAAATTGAAATTTTTATGTGAAAAACTTCTTTTGGCCATATCTCCTAAACTAAGCGTCCTAGAGCGAAAAGGACGATAATTCGTGACCACCCTCAAAAAATCGAAAAATCCACCCAAATCCTAAAAAAATTGAAATTTTTATGTGAAAAACTTCTTTTGGCCATATCTCCTAAACTAAGCGTCCTAGAGCGAAAAGGACGATAATTCGTGACCACCCCCAAAAAATCGAAAAATCCACCCAAATCCTAAAAAAATTGAAATTTTTATATGAAAAACTTCTTTTGGCCATATCTCCTAAACTAAGCGTCCTAGAGCGAAAAGGACGATAATTCGTAACCACCCTCAAAAAATCGAAAAATCCACCCAAATCCTAAAAAAATTGAAATTTTTATATGAAAAACTTCTTTTGGCCATATCTCCTAAACTAAGCGTCCTAGAGCGAAAAGGACGATAATTTGTGACCACCCCAAAAAATCGAAAAATCCACCCAAATCCTAAAAAAATTGAAATTTTTATATGAAAAACTTCTTTTGGCCATATCTCCTAAACTAAGCGTCCTAGAGCGAAAAGGACGATAATTCGTGACCACCCTCAAAAAATCGAAAAATCCACCCAAATCCTAAAAAAATTTAAATTTTTATATGAAAAACTTCTTTTGGCCATATCTCCTAAACTAAGCGTCCTAGAGCGAAAAGGACGATAATTCGTAACCACCCTCAAAAAATCGAAAAATCCACCGAAATCCTAAAAAAATTTTAATTTTTATATGAAAAACTTCTTTTGGTCATATCTCCTAAACTACGCGTCCTAGAGCGAAAAGGACGATAATTCGTGACCACCCTCAAAAAATCGAACAATCCACCCAAATCCTAAAAAAACTGAAATTTTCATATGAAAATCTTCTTTTGGCCATATCTCCTAAACTAAGCGCCCTAGAGCGAAAAGGGCTTTAATTCGTGACCACCCCCAAAAAATCGAAAAATCCACCCAAATCCTAAAAAAATTGAAATTTTTATATGAAAAACTTCTTTTGGCCATATCTCCTAAACTAAGCGTCCTAGAGCGAAAAGGACGATAATTCGTGACCACCCTCAAAAAATCGAAAAATCCACCCAAATCCTAACAAAATTGAAATTTTTATGTGAAAAACTTCTTTTGGCCATATCTCCTAAACTAAGCGTCCTAGAGCGAAAAGGACGATTATTCGTAACCACCCTCAAAAAATCGAAAAATCCACCCAAATCCTAAAAAAATTTTAATTTTTATATGAAAAACTTCTTTTGGTCATATCTCCTAAACTACGCGTCCTAGAGCGAAAAGGACGATAATTCGTGACCACCCTCAAAAAATCGAACAATCCACCCAAATCCTAAAAAAACTGAAATTTTCATATGAAAATCTTCTTTTGGCCATATCTCCTAAACTAAGCGCCCTAGAGCGAAAAGGGCTTTAATTCGTGACCACCCCCAAAAAATCGAAAAATCCACCCAAATCCTAAAAAAATTGAAATTTTTATATGAAAAACTTCTTTTGGCCATATCTCCTAAACTAAGCGTCCTAGAGCGAAAAGAGCTTTAATTCGTGACCACCCTCAAAAAATCGAAAAATCCACCCAAATCCTAAAAAAATTGAAATTTTTATATGAAAAACTTATTTTGGCCATATCTCCTAAACTAAGCGTCCTAGAACGAAAAGGGCTTTAATTCGTGACCACCCTCAAAAAATCGAAAAATCCACCCAAATCCTAAAAAAATTGAAATTTTTATATGAAAAACTTCTTTTGGCCATATCTCCTAAACTAAGCGTCCTAGAGCGAAAAGGACGATAATTCGTGACCACCCTCAAAAAATCGAAAAATCCACCCAAATCCTAACAAAATTGAAATTTTTATGTGAAAAACTTCTTTTGGCCATATCTCCTAAACTAAGCGTCCTAGAGCGAAAAGGACGATAATTCGTGACCACCCCAAAAAATCGAAAAATCCACCCAAATCCTAAAAAAATTGAAATTTTTATATGAAAAACTTCTTTTGGCCATATCTCCTAAACTAAGCGTCCTAGAGCGAAAAGGACGATAATTCGTGACCACCCCAAAAAATCGAAAAATCCACCCAAATCCTAAAAAAATTGAAATTTTTATATGAAAAACTTCTTTTGGCCATATCTCCTAAACTAAGCGTCCTAGAGCGAAAAGGGCTTTAATTCGTGACCACCCTCAAAAAATCGAAAAATCCACCCAAATCCTAAAAAAATTGAAATTTTTATATGAAAAACTTCTTTTGGCCATATCTCCTAAACTAAGCGTCCTAGAGCGAAAAGGACGATAATTCGTGACCACCCTCAAAAAATCGAAAAATCCACCCAAATCCTAAAAAAATTGAAATTTTTATATGAAAAACTTCTTTTGGCCATATCTCCTAAACTAAGCGTCCTAGAGCGAAAAGGACGATAATTCGTGACCACCCCAAAAAATCGAAAAATCCACCCAAATCCTAAAAAAATTGAAATTTTTATATGAAAAACTTCTTTTGGCCATATCTCCTAAACTAAGCGTCCTAGAGCGAAAAGGACGATAATTCGTGACCACCCTCAAAAAATCGAAAAATCCACCCAAATCCTAAAAAAACTGAAATTTTCATATGAAAATCTTCTTTTCGCCATATCTCCTAAACTAAGCGTCCTAGAGCGAAAAGGGCTTTAATTCGTGACCACCCCCAAAATATCGAAAAATCCACCCAAATCCTAAAAAAAATGAAATTTTTATATGAAAAACTTCTTTTGGCCATATCTCCTAAACTAAGCGTCCTAGAGCGAAAAGGACGATAATTCGTGACCACCCCCAAAAAAGCGAAAAATCCACCCAAATCCTAAAAAAATTGAAATTTTTATATGAAAAACTTCTTTTGGCCATATCTCCTAAATTAAGCGTCCTAGAGCGAAAAGAGCTTTAATTCGTGACCACCCTCAAAAAATCGAAAAATCCACCCAAATCCTAAAAAAATTGAAATTTTTATATGAAAAACTTCTTTTGGCCATATCTCCTAAACTAAGCGTCCTAGAGCGAAAAGGGCTTTAATTCGTGACCACCCCCAAAATATCGAAAAATCCACCCAAATCCTAAAAAAAATGAAATTTTTATATGAAAAACTTCTTTTGGCCATATCTCCTAAACTAAGCGTCCTAGAGCGAAAAGGACGATAATTCGTAACCACCCCCAAAAATTCGAAAAATCCACCCAAATCCTAAAAAAATTGAAATTTTTATATGAAAAACTTCTTTTGGCCATATCTCCTAAACTAAGCGTCCTAGAGCGAAAAGGACGATAATTCGTAACCACCCTCAAAAAATAGAAAAATCCACCCAAATCCTAAAAAAATTGAAATTTTTATATGAAAATCTTCTTTTGGCCATATCTCCTAAACTAAGCGTCCTAGAGCGAAAAGGGCTTTAATTCGTGACCACCCTCAAAAAATCGAAAAATCCACCCAAATCCTAACAAAATTGAAATTTTTATGTGAAAAACTTCTTTTGGCCATATCTCCTAAACTAAGCGTCCTAGAGCGAAAAGGACGATTATTCGTAACCACCCTCAAAAAATCGAAAAATCCACCCAAATCCTAAAAAAATTTTAATTTTTATATGAAAAACTTCTTTTGGTCATATCTCCTAAACTACGCGTCCTAGAGCGAAAAGGACGATAATTCGTGACCACCCTCAAAAAATCGAACAATCCACCCAAATCCTAAAAAAACTGAAATTTTCATATGAAAATCTTCTTTTGGCCATATCTCCTAAACTAAGCGCCCTAGAGCGAAAAGGGCTTTAATTCGTGACCACCCCCAAAAATCGAAAAATCCACCCAAATCCTAAAAAAATTGAAATTTTTATATGAAAAACTTCTTTTGGCCATATCTCCTAAACTAAGCGTCCTAGAGCGAAAAGGACGATAATTCGTGACCACCCTCATAAAATCGAAAAATCCACCCAAATCCTAAAAAAATTGAAATTTTTATATGAAAAACTTCTTTTGGCCATATCTCCTAAACTAAGCGTCCTAGAGCGAAAAGGGCTTTAATTCGTGACCACCCCCAAAATATCGAAAAATCCACCCAAATCCTAAAAAAAATGAAATTTTTATATGAAAAACTTCTTTTGGCCATATCTCCTAAACTAAGCGTCCTAGAGCGAAAAGGACGATAATTCGTGACCACCCCCAAAAAATCGAAAAATCCACCCAAATCCTAAAAAAATTGAAATTTTTATATGAAAAACTTCTTTTGGCCATATCTCCTAAACTAAGCGTCCTAGAGCGAAAAGGACGATAATTCGTAACCACCCTCAAAAAATCGAAAAATCCACCCAAATCCTAAAAAAATTGAAATTTTTATATGAAAAACTTCTTTTGGCCATATCTCCTAAACTAAGCGTCCTAGAGCGAAAAGGACGATAATTCGTAACCACCCTCAAAAAATCGAAAAATCCACCCAAATCCTAAAAAAATTGAAATTTTTATATGAAAAACTTCTTTTGGCCATATCTCCTAAACTAAGCGTCCTAGAGCGAAAAGGACGATAATTCGTGACCACCCCAAAAAATCGAAAAATCCACCCAAATCCTAAAAAAATTGAAATTTTTATATGAAAAACTTCTTTTGGCCATATCTCCTAAACTAAGCGTCCTAGAGCGAAAAGGACGATAATTCGTGACCACCCCAAAAAATCGAAAAATCCACCCAAATCCTAAAAAAATTGAAATTTTTATATGAAAAACTTCTTTTGGCCATATCTCCTAAACTAAGCGTCCTAGAGCGAAAAGGGCTTTAATTCGTGACCACCCTCAAAAAATCGAAAAATCCACCCAAATCCTAAAAAAATTGAAATTTTTATATGAAAAACTTCTTTTGGCCATATCTCCTAAACTAAGCGTCCTAGAACGAAAAGGGCTTTAATTCGTGACCACCCTCAAAAAATCGAAAAATCCACCCAAATCCTAAAAAAATTTAAATTTTTATATGAAAAACTTCTTTTGGTCATATCTCCTAAACTACGCGTCCTAGAGCGAAAAGGACGATAATTCGTGACCACCCTCAAAAAATCGTACAATCCACCCAAATCCTAAAAAAACTGAAATTTTCATATGAAAATCTTCTTTTGGCCATATCTCCTAAACTAAGCGCCCTAGAGCGAAAAGGGCTTTAATTCGTGACCACCCCCAAAAAATCGAAAAAATCCACCCAAATCCTAAAAAAAATTGAAATTTTTATATGAAAAACTTCTTTTGGCCATATCTCCTAAACTAAGCGTCCTAGAGCGAAAAGGGCTTTAATTCGTGACCACCCCCAAAATATCGAAAAATCCACCCAAATCCTAAAAAAAATGAAATTTTTATATGAAAAACTTCTTTTAGCTATATCTCCTAAACTAAGCGTCCTAGAGCGAAAAGGACGATAATTCGTGACCACCCCCAAAAAATCGAAAAATCCACCCAAATCCTAAAAAAATTGAAATTTTTATATGAAAAACTTCTTTTGGCCATATCTCCTAAACTAAGCGTCCTAGAGCGAAAAGGACGATAATTCGTAACCACCCTCAAAAAATCGAAAAATCCACCCAAATCCTAAAAAATTGAAATTTTTATATGAAAAACTTCTTTTGGCCATATCTCCTAAACTAAGCGTCCTAGAGCGAAAAGGACGATAATTCGTGACCACCCTCAAAAAATCGAAAAATCCACCCAAATCCTAAAAAAATTGAAATTTTTATATGAAAAACTTCTTTTGGTCATATCTCCTAAACTAAGCGTCCTAGAGCGAAAAGGACGATTATTCGTAACCACCCTCAAAAAATCGAAAAATCCACCCAAATCCTAACAAAATTGAAATTTTTATGTGAAAAACTTCTTTTGGCCATATCTCCTAAACTAAGCGTCCTAGAGCGAAAAGGACGATAATTCGTGACCACCCTCAAAAAATCGAAAAATCCACCCAAATCCTAAAAAAATTGAAATTTTTATATGAAAAACTTCTTTTGGCCATATCTCCTAAACTAAGCGTCCTAGAGCGAAAAGGACGATAATTCGTGACCACCCTCAAAAAATCGAAAAATCCACCCAAATCCTAAAAAATTGAAATTTTTATATGAAAAACTTCTTTTGGCCATATCTCCTAAACTAAGCGTCCTAGAGCGAAAAGGACGATAATTCGTGACCACCCTCAAAAAATCGAAAAATCCACCCAAATCCTAACAAAATTGAAATTTTTATATGAAAAACTTCTTTTGGCCATATCTCCTAAACTAAGCGTCCTAGAGCGAAAAGGACGATAATTCGTAACCACCCTCAAAAAATCGAAAAATCCACCCAAATCCTAAAAAAAATTGAAATTTTTATATGAAAAACTTCTTTTGGCCATATCTCCTAAACTAAGCGTCCTAGAGCGAAAAGGACGATAATTCGTGACCACCCCAAAAAATCGAAAAATCCACCCAAATCCTAAAAAAATTGAAATTTTTATATGAAAAACTTCTTTTGGCCATATCTCCTAAACTAAGCGTCCTAGAGCGAAAAGGACGATAATTCGTGACCACCCTCAAAAAATCGAAAAATCCACCCAAATCCTAAAAAAACTGAAATTTTCATATGAAAATCTTCTTTTGGCCATATCTCCTAAACTAAGCGCCCTAGAGCGAAAAGGGCTTTAATTCGTGACCACCCCCAAAAAATCGAAAAATCCACCCAAATCCTAAAAAAATTGAAATTTTTATATGAAAAACTTCTTTTGGCCATATCTCCTAAACTAAGCGTCCTAGAGCGAAAAGGACGATAATTCGTGACCACCCCAAAAAATCGAAAAATCCACCCAAATCCTAAAAAAATTGAAATTTTTATATGAAAAACTTCTTTTGGCCATATCTCCTAAACTAAGCGTCCTAGAGCGAAAAGGGCTTTAATTCGTGACCACCCTCAAAAAATCGAAAAATCCACCCAAATCCTAAAAAAATTGAAATTTTTATATGAAAAACTTCTTTTGGCCATATCTCCTAAACTAAGCGTCCTAGAACGAAAAGGGCTTTAATTCGTGACCACCCTCAAAAAATCGAAAAATCCACCCAAATCCTAAAAAAATTGAAATTTTTATATGAAAAACTTCTTTTGGTCATATCTCCTAAACTAGTCGTCCTAGAGCGAAAAGGACGATAATTCGTAACCACCCTCAAAAAATCGAACAATCCACCCAAATCCTAAAAAAATTGAAATTTTTATATGAAAAACTTCTTTTGGCCATATCTCCTAAACTAAGCGTCCTAGAGCGAAAAGGACGATAATTCGTGACCACCCTCAAAAAATCGAAAAATCCACCCAAATCCTAAAAAAATTGAAATTTTTATATGAAAAACTTCTTTTGGTCATATCTCCTAAACTAAGCGTCCTAGAGCGAAAAGGACGATTATTCGTAACCACCCTCAAAAAATCGAAAAATCCACCCAAATCCTAACAAAATTGAAATTTTTATGTGAAAAACTTCTTTTGGCCATATCTCCTAAACTAAGCGTCCTAGAGCGAAAAGGACGATAATTCGTGACCACCCTCAAAAAATCGAAAAATCCACCCAAATCCTAAAAAAATTGAAATTTTTATATGAAAAACTTCTTTTGGCCATATCTCCTAAACTAAGCGTCCTAGAGCGAAAAGGACGATAATTCGTGACCACCCTCAAAAAATCGAAAAATCCACCCAAATCCTAAAAAAATTGAAATTTTTATATGAAAAACTTCTTTTGGCCATATCTCCTAAACTAAGCGTCCTAGAGCGAAAAGGACGATAATTCGTGACCACCCTCAAAAAATCGAAAAATCCACCCAAATCCTAACAAAATTGAAATTTTTATGTGAAAAACTTCTTTTGGCCATATCTCCTAAACTAAGCGTCCTAGAGCGAAAAGGACGATAATTCGTGACCACCCCCAAAAAATCGAAAAATCCACCCAAATCCTAAAAAAATTGAAATTTTTATATGAAAAACTTCTTTTGGCCATATCTCCTAAACTAAGCGTCCTAGAGCGAAAAGGACGATAATTCGTAACCACCCTCAAAAAATCGAAAAATCCACCCAAATCCTAAAAAAATTGAAATTTTTATATGAAAAACTTCTTTTGGCCATATCTCCTAAACTAAGCGTCCTAGAGCGAAAAGGACGATAATTCGTGACCACCCCAAAAAATCGAAAAATCCACCCAAATCCTAAAAAAATTGAAATTTTTATATGAAAAACTTCTTTTGGCCATATCTCCTAAACTAAGCGTCCTAGAGCGAAAAGGGCTTTAATTCGTGACCACCCTCAAAAAATCGAAAAATCCACCCAAATCCTAAAAAAATTGAAATTTTTATATGAAAAACTTCTTTTGGCCATATCTCCTAAACTAAGCGTCCTAGAACGAAAAGGGCTTTAATTCGTGACCACCCTCAAAAAATCGAAAAATCCACCCAAATCCTAAAAAAATTGAAATTTTTATATGAAAAACTTCTTTTGGTCATATCTCCTAAATTACGCGTCCTAGAGCGAAAAGGACGATAATTCGTGACCACCCTCAAAAAATCGAACAATCCACCCAAATCCTAAAAAAACTGAAATTTTCATATGAAAATCTTCTTTTGGCCATATCTCCTAAACTAAGCGCCCTAGAGCGAAAAGGGCTTTAATTCGTGACCACCCCCAAAAAATCGAAAAATCCACCCAAATCCTAAAAAAATTGAAATTTATATATGAAAAACTTCTTTTGGCCATATCTCCTAAACTAAGCGTCCTAGAGCGAAAAGAGCTTTAATTCGTGACCACCCTCAAAAAATCGAAAAATCCACCCAAATCCTAAAAAAATTGAAATTTTTATATGAAAAACTTCTTTTGGCCATATCTCCTAAACTAAGCGTCCTAGAGCGAAAAGGGCTTTAATTCGTGACCACCCCCAAAATATCGAAAAATCCACCCAAATCCTAAAAAAAATGAAATTTTTATATGAAAAACTTCTTTTAGCCATATCTCCTAAACTAAGCGTCCTAGAGCGAAAAGGACGATAATTCGTGACCACCCCCAAAAAATCGAAAAATCTACCCAAATCCTAAAAAAATTGAAATTTTTATATGAAAAACTTCTTTTGGCCATATCTCCTAAACTAAGCGTCCTAGAGCGAAAAGGACGATAATTCGTAACCACCCTCAAAAAATCGAAAAATCCACCCAAATCCTAAAAAAATTGAAATTTTTATATGAAAAACTTCTTTTGGCCATATCTCCTAAACTAAGCGTCCTAGAGCGAAAAGGACGATAATTCGTGACCACCCTCAAAAAATCGAAAAATCCACCCAAATCCTAAAAAAATTGAAATTTTTATATGAAAAACTTCTTTTGGCCATATCTCCTAAACTAAGCGTCCTAGAGCGAAAAGGACGATAATTCGTAACCACCCTCAAAAAATCGAAAAATCCACCCAAATCCTAAAAAAATTGAAATTTTTATATGAAAAACTTCTTTTGGCCATATCTCCTAAACTAAGCGTCCTAGAGCGAAAAGGACGATAATTCGTGACCACCCCAAAAAATCGAAAAATCCACCCAAATCCTAAAAAAATTGAAATTTTTATATGAAAAACTTCTTTTGGCCATATCTCCTAAACTAAGCGTCCTAGAGCGAAAAGGACGATAATTCGTGACCACCCCAAAAAATCGAAAAATCCACCCAAATCCTAAAAAAATTGAAATTTTTATATGAAAAACTTCTTTTGGCCATATCTCCTAAACTAAGCGTCCTAGAGCGAAAAGGGCTTTAATTCGTGACCACCCTCAAAAAATCGAAAAATCCACCCAAATCCTAAAAAAATTGAAATTTTTATATGAAAAACTTCTTTTGGCCATATCTCCTAAACTAAGCGTCCTAGAACGAAAAGGGCTTTAATTCGTGACCACCCCCCAAATATCGAAAAATCCACCCAAATCCTAAAAAAAATGAAATTTTTATATGAAAAACTTCTTTTAGCCATATCTCCTAAACTAAGCGTCCTAGAGCGAAAAGGACGATAATTCGTGACCACCCCCAAAAAATCGAAAAATCTACCCAAATCCTAAAAAAATTGAAATTTTTATATGAAAAACTTCTTTTGGCCATATCTCCTAAACTAAGCGTCCTAGAGCGAAAAGGACGATAATTCGTAACCACCCTCAAAAAATCGAAAAATCCATCCAAATCCTAAAAAAATTGAAATTTTTATATGAAAAACTTCTTTTGGCCATATCTCCTAAACTAAGCGTCCTAGAGCGAAAAGGACGATAATTCGTGACCACCACAAAAAATCGAAAAATCCACCCAAATCCTAAAAAAATTGAAATTTTTATATGAAAAACTTCTTTTGGCCATATCTCCTAAACTAAGCGCCCTATACCGAAAAGGGCTTTAATTCGTGACCACCCCCAAAAAATCGAAAAATCCACCCAAATCCTAAAAAAAATTGAAATTTTTATATGAAAAACTTCTTTTGGCCATATCTCCTAAACTAAGCGTCCTAGAGCGAAAAGAGCTTTAATTCGTGACCACCCTCAAAAAATCGAAAAATCCACCCAAATCCTAAAAAAATTGAAATTTTAATATGAAAAACTTCTTTTGGCCATATCTCCTAAACTAAGCGTCCTAGAGCGAAAAGGACGATAATTCGTAACCACCCTCAAAAAATCGAAAAATCCACCCAAATCCTAAAAAAATTGAAATTTTTATATGAAAAACTTCTTTTGGCCATATCTCCTAAACTAAGCGTCCTAGAGCGAAAAGGACGATAATTCGTGACCGCCCCAAAAAATCGAAAAATCCACCCAAATCCTAAAAAAATTGAAATTTTTATATGAAAAACTTCTTTTGGCCATATCTCCTAAACTAAGCGTCCTAGAGCGAAAAGGACGATAATTCGTGACCACCCTCAAAAAATCGAAAAATCGACCCAAATCCTAAAAAAATTGAAATTTTTATGTGAAAAACTTCTTTTGGCCATATCTCCTAAACTAAGGGTCCTAGAGCGAAAAGGACAATAATTCGTGACCACCCCCAAAAAATCGAAAAATCCACCCAAATCCTAAAAAAATTGAAATTTTTATATGAAAAACTTCTTTTGGCCATATCTCCTAAACTAAGCGTCCTAGAGCGAAAAGGGCTTTAATTCGTGACCACCCTCAAAAAATCGAAAAATCCACCCAAATCCTAAAAAAATTGAAATTTTTATATGAAAAACTTCTTTTGGCCATATCTCCTAAACTAAGCGTCCTAGAACGAAAAGGTCTTTAATTCGTGACCACCCTCAAAAAATCGAAAAATCCACCCAAGTCCTAAAAAAATTTAAATTTTTATATGAAAAACTTCTTTTGGTCATATCTCCTAAACTACGCGTCCTAGAGCGAAAAGGACGATAATTCGTGACCACCCTCAAAAAATCGAACAATCCACCCAAATCCTAAAAAAACTGAAATTTTTATATGAAAATCTTCTTTTGGCCATATCTCCTAAACTAAGCGCCCTAGAGCGAAAAGGGCTTTAATTCGTGACCACCCCCAAAATCGAAAAATCCACCCAAATCCTAAAAAAATTGAAATTTTTATATGAAAAACTTCTTTTGGCCATATCTCCTAAACTAAGCGTCCTAGAGCGAAAAGAGCTTTAATTCGTGACCACCCTCAAAAAATCGAAAAATCCACCCAAATCCTAAAAAAATTGAAATCTTTATATGAAAAACTTCTTTTGGCCATATCTCCTAAACTAAGCGTCCTAGAACGAAAAGGGCTTTAATTCGTGACCACCCTCAAAAAATCAAAAAATCCACCCAAATCCTAAAAAAATGAAATTTTTATATGAAAAATTTCTTTTGGCCATATCTCCTAAACTAAGCGTCCTAGAGCGAAAAGGACGATAATTCGTGACCACCCTCAAAAAATCGAAAAATCCACCCAAATCCTAAAAAAATTGAAATTTTTATATGAAAAACTTCTTTTGGCCATATCTCCTAAACTAAGCGTCCTAGAGCGAAAAGGACGATAATTCGTGACCACCCTCAAAAAATCGAAAAATCCACCCAAATCCTAACAAAATTGAAATTTTTATGTGAAAAACTTCTTTTGGCCATATCTCCTAAACTAAGCGTCCTAGAGCGAAAAGGACGATTATTCGTAACCACCCTCAAAAAATCGAAAAATCCACCCAAATCCTAAAAAAAATTTAATTTTTATATGAAAAACTTCTTTTGGCCATATCTCCTAAACTAAGGGTCCTAGAGCGAAAAGGACAATAATTCGTGACCACCCCCAAAAAATCGAAAAATCCACCCAAATCCTAAAAAAATTGAAATTTTTATATGAAAAACTTCTTTTGGCCATATCTCCTAAACTAAGCGTCCTAGAGCGAAAAGGGCTTTAATTCGTGACCACCCTCAAAAAATCGAAAAATCCACCCAAATCCTAAAAAAATTGAAATTTTTATATGAAAAACTTCTTTTGGCCATATCTCCTAAACTAAGCGTCCTAGAGCGAAAAGGACGATAATTCGTGACCACCCTCAAAAAATCGAAAAATCCACCCAAATCCTAACAAAATTGAAATTTTTATGTGAAAAACTTCTTTTGGCCATATCTCCTAAACTAAGGGTCCTAGAGCGAAAAGGACAATAATTCGTGACCACCCCCAAAAAATCGAAAAATCCACCCAAATCCTAAAAAAATTGAAATTTTGATATGAAAAACTTCTTTTGGCCATATCTCCTAAACTAAGCGTCCTAGAGCGAAAAGGGCTTTAATTCGTGACCACCCTCAAAAAATCGAAAAATCCACCCAAATCCTAAAAAAATTGAAATTTTTATATGAAAAACTTCTTTTGGCCATATCTCCTAAACTAAGCGTCCTAGAACGAAAAGGTCTTTAATTCGTGACCACCCTCAAAAAATCGAAAAATCCACCCAAGTCCTAAAAAAATTTAAATTTTTATATGAAAAACTTCTTTTGGTCATATCTCCTAAACTACGCGTCCTAGAGCGAAAAGGACGATAATTCGTGACCACCCTCAAAAAATCGAACAATCCACCCAAATCCTAAAAAAACTGAAATTTTTATATGAAAATCTTCTTTTGGCCATATCTCCTAAACTAAGCGCCCTAGAGCGAAAAGGGCTTTAATTCGTGACCACCCCCAAAATCGAAAAATCCACCCAAATCCTAAAAAAATTGAAATTTTTATATGAAAAACTTCTTTTGGCCATATCTCCTAAACTAAGCGTCCTAGAGCGAAAAGGACGATAATTCGTGACCACCCTCAAAAAATCGAACAATCCACCCAAATCCTAAAAAAACTGAAATTTTTATATGAAAATCTTCTTTTGGCCATATCTCCTAAACTAAGCGTCCTAGAGCGAAAAGGACGATAATTCGTGACCACCCCCAAAATCGAAAAATCCACCCAAATCCTAAAAAAATTGAAATTTTTATATGAAAAACTTCTTTTGGCCATATCTCCTAAACTAAGCGTCCTAGAGCGAAAAGGACGATAATTCGTGACCACCCTCAAAAAATCGAAAAATCCACCCAAATCCTAAAAAAATTGAAATTTTTATATGAAAAGCTTCTTTTGGCCATATCTCCTAAACTAAGCGTCCTAGAGCGAAAAGGACGATAATTCGTGACCACCCTCAAAAAATCGAAAAATCCACCCAAATCCTAAAAAAATTGAAATTTTTATATGAAAAACTTCTTTTGGCCATATCTCCTAAACTAAGCGTCCTAGAGCGAAAAGGACGATAATTCGTAACCACCCTCAAAAAATCGAAAAATCCACCGAAATCCTAAAAAAATTTTAATTTTTATATGAAAAACTTCTTTTGGTCATATCTCCTAAACTACGCGTCCTAGAGCGAAAAGGACGATAATTCGTGACCACCCTCAAAAAATCGAACAATCCACCCAAATCCTAAAAAAACTGAAATTTTCATATGAAAAGCTTCTTTTGGCCATATCTCCTAAACTAAGCGTCCTAGAGCGAAAAGGACGATAATTCGTGACCACCCTCAAAAAATCGAAAAATCCACCCAAATCCTAAAAAAATTGAAATTTTTATATGAAAAACTTCTTTTGGCCATATCTCCTAAACTAAGCGTCCTAGAGCGAAAAGGACGATAATTCGTAACCACCCTCAAAAAATCGAAAAATCCACCGAAATCCTAAAAAAATTTTAATTTTTATATGAAAAACTTCTTTTGGTCATATCTCCTAAACTACGCGTCCTAGAGCGAAAAGGACGATAATTCGTGACCACCCTCAAAAAATCGAACAATCCACCCAAATCCTAAAAAAACTGAAATTTTCATATGAAAATCTTCTTTTGGCCATATCTCCTAAACTAAGCGCCCTAGAGCGAAAAGGGCTTTAATTCGTGACCACCCCCAAAAAATCGAAAAATCCACCCAAATCCTAAAAAAATTGAAATTTTTATATGAAAAACTTCTTTTGGCCATATCTCCTAAACTAAGCGCCCTATAGCGAAAAGGGCTTTAATTCGTGAAAACCCCCAAAAAATCGAAAAATCCACCCAAATCCTAAAAAAAATTGAAATTTTTATATGAAAAACTTCTTTTGGCCATATCTCCTAAACTAAGCGTCCTAGAGCGAAAAGGGCTTTAATTCGTGACCACCCTCAAAAAATCGAAAAATCCACCCAAATCCTAAAAAAATTGAAATTTTTATATGAAAAACTTCTTTTGGCCATATCTCCTAAACTAAGCGTCCTAGAGCGAAAAGGGCTTTAATTCGTGACCACCCTCAAAAAATCGAAAAATCCACCCAAATCCTAACAAAATTGAAATTTTTATGTGAAAAACTTCTTTTGGCCATATCTCCTAAACTACGCGTCCTAGAGCGAAAAGGACGATAATTCGTGACCACCCTCAAAAAAAACGAACAATCCACCCAAATCCTAAAAAAACTGAAATTTTCATATGAAAATCTTCTTTTGGCCATATCTCCTAAACTAAGCGCCCTAGAGCGAAAAGGGCTTTAATTCGTGACCACCCCCCAAAAAATCGAAAAATCCACCCAAATCCTAAAAAAATTGAAATTTTTATATGAAAAACTTCTTTTGGCCATATCTCCTAAACTAAGCGTCCTAGAGCGAAAAGAGCTTTAATTCGTGACCACCCTCAAAAAATCGAAAAATCCACCCAAATCCTAAAAAAATTGAAATTTTTATATGAAAAACTTCTTTTGGTCATATCTCCTAAACTACGCGTCCTAGAGCGAAAAGGGCTTTAATTCGTGACCACCCCCAAAATATCGAAAAATCCACCCAAATCCTAAAAAAATGAAATTTTTATATTAAAAACTTCTTTTGGCCATATCTCCTAAACTAAGCGTCCTAGAGCGAAAAGGACGATAATTCGTGACCACCCCCAAAAAATCGAAAAATCCACCCAAATCCTAAAAAAATTGAAATTTTTATGTGAAAAACTTCTTTTGGCCATATCTCCTAAACTAAGCGTCCTAGAGCGAAAAGGACGATAATTCGTAACCACCCTCAAAAAATCGAAAAATCCACCCAAATCCTAAAAAAATTGAAATTTTTATATGAAAAACTTCTTTAGGCCATATCTCCTAAACTAAGCGACCTAGAGCGAAAAGGACGATAATTCGTGACCACCCCAAAAAATCGAAAAATCCACCCAAATCCTAAAAAAATTGAAATTTTTATATGAAAAACTTCTTTTGGCCATATCTCCTAAACTAAGCGTCCTAGAGCGAAAAGGACGATAATTCGTGACCACCCCAAAAAATCGAAAAATCCACCCAAATCCTAAAAAAATTGAAATTTTTATATGAAAAACTTCTTTTGGCCATATCTCCTAAACTAAGCGTCCTAGAGCGAAAAGGGCTTTAATTCGTGACCACCCTCAAAAAATCGAAAAATCCACCCAAATCCTAAAAAAAGTGAAATTTTTATATGAAAAACTTCTTTTGGCCATATCTCCTAAACTAAGCGTCCTAGAACGAAAAGGGCTTTAATTCGTGACCACCCTCAAAAAATCGAAAAATCCACCCAAATCCTAAAAAAATTGAAATTTTTATATGAAAAACTTCTTTTGGCCATATCTCCTAAACTAAGCGCCCTATAGCGAAAAGGGCTTTAATTCGTGACCACCCCCAAAAAATCGAAAAATCCACCCAAATCCTAAAAAAAATTGAAATTTTTATATGAAAAACTTCTTTTGGCCATATCTCCTAAACTAAGCGTCCTATAGCGAAAAGGGCTTTAATTCGTGACCACCCTCAAAAAATCGAACAATCCACCCAAATCCTAAAAAAACTGAAATTTTCATATGAAAATCTTCTTTTGGCCATATCTCCTAAACTAAGCGCCCTATAGCGAAAAGGGCTTTAATTCGTGACCACCCCCAAAAAATCGAAAAATCCACCCAAATCCTAAAAAAAATTGAAATTTTTATATGAAAAACTTCTTTTGGCCATATCTCCTAAACTAAGCGTCCTAGAGCGAAAAGAGCTTTAATTCGTGACCACCCTCAAAAAATCGAAAAATCCACCCAAATCCTAAAAAAATTGAAATTTTTATATGAAAAACTTCTTTTGGCCATATCTCCTAAACTAAGCGTCCTAGAGCGAAAAGGACGATAATTCGTAACCACCCTCAAAAAATCGAAAAATCCACCCAAATCCTAAAAAAATTGAAATTTTTATATGAAAAACTTCTTTTGGCCATATCTCCTAAACTAAGCGTCCTAGAGCGAAAAGGACGATAATTCGTGACCGCCCCAAAAAATCGAAAAATCCACCCAAATCCTAAAAAAATTGAAATTTTTATATGAAAAAGTTCTTTTGGCCATATCTCCTAAACTAAGCGTCCTAGAGCGAAAAGGACGATAATTCGTGACCACCCTCAAAAAATCGAAAAATCGACCCAAATCCTAAAAAAATTGAAATTTTTATATGAAAAACTTCTTTTGGTCATATCTCCTAAACTAAGCGTCCTAGAGCGAAAAGGACGATTATTCGTAACCACCCTCAAAAAATCGAAAAATCCACCCAAATCCTAAAAAAATTGAAATTTTTATGTGAAAAACTTCTTTTGGCCATATTTCCTAAACTAAGCGTCCTAGAGCGAAAAGGACGATAATTCGTGACCACCCTCAAAAAATCGAAAAATCCACCCAAATCCTAAAAAAATTGAAATTTTTATATGAAAAACTTCTTTTGGCCATATCTCCTAAACTAAGCGTCCTAGAGCGAAAAGGACGATAATTCGTGACCACCCTCAAAAAATCGAAAAATCCACCCAAATCCTAACAAAAATGAAATTTTTATGTGAAAAACTTCTTTTGGCCATATCTCCTAAACTAAGCGTCCTAGAGCGAAAAGGACGATTATTCGTAACCACCCTCAAAAAATCGAAAAATCATCCCAAATCCTAAAAAAATTTTAATTTTTATATGAAAAACTTCTTTTGGCCATATCTCCTAAACTAAGGGTCCTAGAGCGAAAAGGACAATAATTCGTGACCACCCCCAAAAAATCGAAAAATCCACCCAAATCCTAAAAAAATTGAAATTTTTATATGAAAAACTTCTTTTGGCCATATCTCCTAAACTAAGCGTCCTAGAGCGAAAAGGGCTTTAATTCGTGACCACCCTCAAAAAATCGAAAAATCCACCCAAATCCTAAAAAAATTGAAATTTTTATATGAAAAACTTCTTTTGGCCATATCTCCTAAACTAAGCGTCCTAGAGCGAAAAGGACGATAATTCGTGACCACCCTCAAAAAATCGAAAAATCCACCCAAATCCTAACAAAATTGAAATTTTTATGTGAAAAACTTCTTTTGGCCATATCTCCTAAACTAAGGGTCCTAGAGCGAAAAGGACAATAATTCGTGACCACCCCCAAAAAATCGAAAAATCCACCCAAATCCTAAAAAAATTGAAATTTTGATATGAAAAACTTCTTTTGGCCATATCTCCTAAACTAAGCGTCCTAGAGCGAAAAGGGCTTTAATTCGTGACCACCCTCAAAAAATCGAAAAATCCACCCAAATCCTAAAAAAATTGAAATTTTTATATGAAAAACTTCTTTTGGTCATATCTCCTAAACTACGCGTCCTAGAGCGAAAAGGACGATAATTCGTGACCACCCTCAAAAAATCGAACAATCCACCCAAATCCTAAAAAAACTGAAATTTTTATATGAAAATCTTCTTTTGGCCATATCTCCTAAACTAAGCGCCCTAGAGCGAAAAGGGCTTTAATTCGTGACCACCCCCCAAAAAATCGAAAAATCCACCCAAATCCTAAAAAAATTGAAATTTTTATATGAAAAACTTCTTTTGGCCATATCTCCTAAACTAAGCGTCCTAGAGCGAAAAGAGCTTTAATTCGTGACCACCCTCAAAAAATCGAAAAATCCACCCAAATCCTAAAAAAATTGAAATTTTTATATGAAAAACTTCTTTTGGTCATATCTCCTAAACTACGCGTCCTAGAGCGAAAAGGGCTTTAATTCGTGACCACCCCCAAAATATCGAAAAATCCACCCAAATCCTAAAAAAATGAAATTTTTATATTAAAAACTTCTTTTGGCCATATCTCCTAAACTAAGCGTCCTAGAGCGAAAAGGACGATAATTCGTGACCACCCCCAAAAAATCGAAAAATCCACCCAAATCCTAAAAAAATTGAAATTTTTATGTGAAAAACTTCTTTTGGCCATATCTCCTAAACTAAGCGTCCTAGAGCGAAAAGGACGATAATTCGTAACCACCCTCAAAAAATCGAAAAATCCACCCAAATCCTAAAAAAATTGAAATTTTTATATGAAAAACTTCTTTTGGCCATATCTCCTAAACTAAGCGTCCTAGAGCGAAAAGGACGATAATTCGTGACCACCCCAAAAAATCGAAAAATCCACCCAAATCCTAAAAAAATTGAAATTTTTATATGAAAAACTTCTTTTGGCCATATCTCCTAAACTAAGCGTCCTAGAGCGAAAAGGACGATAATTCGTGACCACCCCAAAAAATCGAAAAATCCACCCAAATCCTAAAAAAATTGAAATTTTTATATGAAAAACTTCTTTTGGCCATATCTCCTAAACTAAGCGTCCTAGAGCGAAAAGGGCTTTAATTCGTGACCACCCTCAAAAAATCGAAAAATCCACCCAAATCCTAAAAAAAGTGAAATTTTTATATGAAAAACTTCTTTTGGCCATATCTCCTAAACTAAGCGTCCTAGAACGAAAAGGGCTTTAATTCGTGACCACCCTCAAAAAATCGAAAAATCCACCCAAATCCTAAAAAAATTGAAATTTTTATATGAAAAACTTCTTTTGGCCATATCTCCTAAACTAAGCGCCTTATAGCGAAAAGGGCTTTAATTCGTGACCACCCCCAAAAAATCGAAAAATCCACCCAAATCCTAAAAAAAATTGAAATTTTTATATGAAAAACTTCTTTTGGCCATATCTCCTAAACTAAGCGTCCTATAGCGAAAAGGGCTTTAATTCGTGACCACCCTCAAAAAATCGAACAATCCACCCAAATCCTAAAAAAACTGAAATTTTCATATGAAAATCTTCTTTTGGCCATATCTCCTAAACTAAGCGCCCTATAGCGAAAAGGGCTTTAATTCGTGACCACCCCCAAAAAATCGAAAAATCCACCCAAATCCTAAAAAAAATTGAAATTTTTATATGAAAAACTTCTTTTGGCCATATCTCCTAAACTAAGCGTCCTAGAGCGAAAAGAGCTTTAATTCGTGACCACCCTCAAAAAATCGAAAAATCCACCCAAATCCTAAAAAAATTGAAATTTTTATATGAAAAACTTCTTTTGGCCATATCTCCTAAACTAAGCGTCCTAGAGCGAAAAGGACGATAATTCGTAACCACCCTCAAAAAATCGAAAAATCCACCCAAATCCTAAAAAAATTGAAATTTTTATATGAAAAACTTCTTTTGGCCATATCTCCTAAACTAAGCGTCCTAGAGCGAAAAGGACGATAATTCGTGACCACCCTCAAAAAATCGAAAAATCGACCCAAATCCTAAAAAAATTGAAATTTTTATATGAAAAACTTCTTTTGGTCATATCTCCTAAACTAAGCGTCCTAGAGCGAAAAGGACGATTATTCGTAACCACCCTCAAAAAATCGAAAAATCCACCCAAATCCTAACAAAATTGAAATTTTTATGTGAAAAACTTCTTTTGGCCATATTTCCTAAACTAAGCGTCCTAGAGCGAAAAGGACGATAATTCGTGACCACCCTCAAAAAATCAAAAAATCCACCCAAATCCTAAAAAAATTGAAATTTTTATATGAAAAACTTCTTTTGGCCATATCTCCTAAACTAAGCGTCCTAGAGCGAAAAGGACGATAATTCGTGACCACCCTCAAAAAATCGAAAAATCCACCCAAATCCTAACAAAATTGAAATTTTTATGTGAAAAACTTCTTTTGGCCATATCTCCTAAACTAAGCGTCCTAGAGCGAAAAGGACGATTATTCGTAACCACCCTCAAAAAATCGAAAAATCCACCCAAATCCTAAAAAAATTTTAATTTTTATATGAAAAACTTCTTTTGGCCATATCTCCTAAACTAAGGGTCCTAGAGCGAAAAGGACAATAATTCGTGACCACCCCCAAAAAATCGAAAAATCCACCCAAATCCTAAAAAAATTGAAATTTTTATATGAAAAACTTCTTTTGGCCATATCTCCTAAACTAAGCGTCCTAGAGCGAAAAGGGCTTTAATTCGTGACCACCCTCAAAAAATCGAAAAATCCACCCAAATCCTAAAAAAATTGAAATTTTTATATGAAAAACTTCTTTTGGCCATATCTCCTAAACTAAGCGTCCTAGAGCGAAAAGGACGATAATTCGTGACCACCCTCAAAAAATCGAAAAATCCACCCAAGTCCTAAAAAAATTTAAATTTTTATATGAAAAACTTCTTTTGGTCATATCTCCTAAACTACGCGTCCTAGAGCGAAAAGGACGATAATTCGTGACCACCCTCAAAAAATCGAACAATCCACCCAAATCCTAAAAAAACTGAAATTTTTATATGAAAATCTTCTTTTGGCCATATCTCCTAAACTAAGCGCCCTAGAGCGAAAAGGGCTTTAATTCGTGACCACCCCCAAAATCGAAAAATCCACCCAAATCCTAAAAAAGTTGAAATTTTTATATGAAAAACTTCTTTTGGCCATATCTCCTAAACTAAGCGTCCTAGAGCGAAAAGAGCTTTAATTCGTGACCACCCTCAAAAAATCGAAAAATCCACCCAAATCCTAAAAAAATTGAAATCTTTATATGAAAAACTTCTTTTGGCCATATCTCCTAAACTAAGCGTCCTAGAACGAAAAGGGCTTTAATTCGTGACCACCCTCAAAAAATCAAAAAATCCACCCAAATCCTAAAAAAATGAAATTTTTATATGAAAAATTTCTTTTGGCCATATCTCCTAAACTAAGCATCCTAGAGCGAAAAGGACGATAATTCGTGACCACCCTCAAAAAATCGAAAAATCCACCCAAATCCTAAAAAAATTGAAATTTTTATATGAAAAACTTCTTTTGGCCATATCTCCTAAACTAAGCGTCCTAGAGCGAAAAGGGCTTTAATTCGTGACCACCCTCAAAAAATCGAAAAATCCACCCAAATCCTAAAAAAATTGAAATTTTTATATGAAAAACTTCTTTTGGCCATATCTCCTAAACTAAGCGTCCTAGAGCGAAAAGGACGATAATTCGTGACCACCCTCAAAAAATCGAAAAATCCACCCAAATCCTAAAAAAATTGAAATTTTTATATGAAAAACTTCTTTTGGCCATATCTCCTAAACTAAGCGTCCTAGAGCGAAAAGGACGATAATTCGTGACCACCCTCAAAAAATCGAAAAATCCACCCAAATCCTAAAAAAATTGAAATTTTTATATAAAAAACTTCTTTTGGTCATATCTCCTAAACTAAGCGTCCTAGAGCGAAAAGGACGATAATTCGTGACCACCCCCATAAAATCGAAAAACCCACCCAAATCCTAAAAAAATTGAAATTTTTATATGAAAAACTTCTTTTGGCCATATCTCCTAAACTAAGCGTCCTAGAGCGAAAAGGACGATAATTCGTGACCACCCTCAAAAAATCGAAAAATCCACCCAAATCCTAAAAAAATTGAAATTTTTATATGAAAAACTTCTTTTGGCAATATCTCCTAAACTAAGCGTCCTAGAGCGAAAAGGGCTTTAATTCGTGACCACCCCCAAAAAATCGAAAAATCCACCCAAATCCTAAAAAATTGAAATTTTTATATGAAAAACTTCTTTTGGCCATATCTCCTAAACTAAGCGTCCTAGAGCGAAAAGGACGATAGTTCGTGACCACCCCCAAAAAATCGAAAAATCCACCCAAATCCTAAAAAAATTGAAATTTTTATATGAAAAACTTCTTTTGGCCATATCTCCTAAACTAAGCGTCCTAGAGCGAAAAGGACGATAATTCGTGACCACCCTCAAAAAATCGAAAAATCCACCCAAATCCTATCAAAATTGAAATTTTTATGTGAAAAACATCTTTTGGCCATATCTCCTAAACTAAGCGTCCTAGAGCGAAAAGGACGATTATTCGTAACCACCCTCAAAAAATCGAAAAATCCACCCAAATCCTAACAAAATTGAAATTTTTATGTGAAAAACTTCTTTTGGCCATATCTCCTAAACTAAGCGTCCTAGAGCGAAAAGGACGATAATTCGTGACCACCCCCAAAAAATCGAAAAATCCACCCAAATCCTAAAAAAATTTAAATTTTTATATGAAAAACTTCTTTTGGCCATATCTCCTAAACTAAGCGTCCTAGCGAAAAGGGCTTTAATTCGTGACCACCCTCACAAAATCGAAAAATCCACCCAAATCCTAAAAAAATTGAAATTTTTATATGAAAAACTTCTTTTGGCCATATCTCCTAAACTAAGCGTCCTAGAACGAAAAGGTCTTTAATTCGTGACCACCCTCAAAAAATCGAAAAATCCACCCAAGTCCTAAAAAAATTTAAATTTTTATATGAAAAACTTCTTTTGGTCATATCTCCTAAACTACGCGTCCTAGAGCGAAAAGGACGATAATTCGTGACCACCCTCAAAAAATCGAACAATCCACCCAAATCCTAAAAAAACTGAAATTTTTATATGAAAATCTTCTTTTGGCCATATCTCCTAAACTAAGCGCCCTAGAGCGAAAAGGGCTTTAATTCGTGACCACCCCCAAAATCGAAAAATCCACCCAAATCCTAAAAAAATTGAAATTTTTATATGAAAAACTTCTTTTGGCCATATCTCCTAAACTAAGCGTCCTAGAGCGAAAAGAGCTTTAATTCGTGACCACCCTCAAAAAATCGAAAAATCCACCCAAATCCTAAAAAAATTGAAATCTTTATATGAAAAACTTCTTTTGGCCATATCTCCTAAACTAAGCGTCCTAGAGCGAAAAGGGCTTTAATTCGTGACCACCCTCAAAAAATCGAAAAATCCACCCAAATCCTAAAAAAATGAAATTTTTATATGAAAAACTTCTTTTGGCCATATCTCCTAAACTAAGCGTCCTAGAGCGAAAAGGACGATAATTCGTGACCACCCTCAAAAAATCGAAAAATCCACCCAAATCCTAAAAAAATTGAAATTTTTATATGAAAAACTTCTTTTGGCCATATCTCCTAAACTAAGCGTCCTAGAGCGAAAAGGGCTTTAATTCGTGACCACCCTCAAAAAATCGAAAAATCCACCCAAATCCTAAAAAAATTGAAATTTTTATATGAAAAACTTCTTTTGGCCATATCTCCTAAACTAAGCGTCCTAGAGCGAAAAGGACGATAATTCGTGACCACCCTCAAAAAATCGAAAAATCCACCCAAATCCTAAAAAAATTGAAATTTTTATATGAAAAACTTCTTTTGGTCATATCTCCTAAACTATGCGTCCTAGAGCGAAAAGGACGATAATTCGTGACCACCCTCAAAAAATCGAAAAATCCACCCAAATCCTAAAAAAATTGAAATTTTTATATGAAAAACTTCTTTTGGCAATATCTCCTAAACTAAGCGTCCTAGAGCGAAAAGGGCTTTAATTCGTGACCACCCCCAAAAAATCGAAAAATCCACCCAAATCCTAAAAAATTGAAATTTTTATATGAAAAACTTCTTTTGGCCATATCTCCTAAACTAAGCGTCCTAGAGCGAAAAGGACGATAGTTCGTGACCACCCCCAAAAAATCGAAAAATCCACCCAAATCCTAAAAAAATTGAAATTTTTATATGAAAAACTTCTTTTGGCCATATCTCCTAAACTAAGCGTCCTAGAGCGAAAAGAGCTTTAATTCGTGACCACCCTCAAAAAATCGAAAAATCCACCCAAATCCTAAAAAAAATTAATTTTTTATATGAAAAACTTCTTTTGGCCATATCTCCTAAACTAAGCGCCCTAGAGCGAAAAGGACGATAGTTCGATAATTCAAAAAATCCACCCAAATCCTAGAAAAATTTAAATTTTTATATGAAAAACCTCTTGTGGCCATATCTCCTAAACTAAGCGTCCTAGATCGAAAAGGACGATAATTCGTAACCACCCTCAAAAAATCGAAAAATCCACCCAAATCCTAAAAAAATTTAAATTTTTATATGAAAAACTTCTTTTGGTCATATCCCCTAAACTAAGCGTCCTAGAGCGAAAAGGACGATAATTCGTGACCACCCCCAAAAAATCGAAAAATCCACCCAAATCCTAAAAAAATTGAAATTTTTATATGAAAAACTTCTTTTGGCCATATCTCCTAAACTAAGCGTCCTAGAGCGAAAAGGACGATAATTCGTGCCCACCCTAAAAATATCGAAAAATCCACCCAAATCCTAAAAAAATTGAAATTTTTATATGAAAAACTTCTTTTGGCCATATCTCCTAAACTAAGCGTCCTAGAGCGAAAAGGACGATAATTCGTAACCACCCTCAGAAAAATCCACCCAAATTCTAAAAAAATTGAAATTTTTATATGAAAAACTTCTTTTGGTCATATCTCCTAAACTAAGCGTCCTAGAGCGAAAAGGACGATAATTCGTGACCACCCCCAAAAAATCGAAAAATCCACCCAAATCTTAAAAAAATTGAAATTTTTATATGAAAAAGTTCTTTTGGCCATATCTCCTAAACTAAGCGCCCTAGAGCGAAAAGGGCTTTAATTCGTGAGCACCCTCAAAAAATCGAAAAATCCACCCAAATCCTAAAAAAATTGAAATTTTTATATGAAAAACTTCTTTTGGCCATATCTCCTAAACTAAGCGTCCTAGAGCGAAAAGGACGATAGTTCGTGACCACCCCCAAAAAATCGAAAAATCCACCCAAATCCTAAAAAAATTGAAATTTTTATATGAAAAACTTCTTTTGGCCATATCTCCTAAACTAAGCGTCCTAGAGCGAAAAGAGCTTTAATTCGTGACCACCCTCAAAAAATCGAAAAATCCACCCAAATCCTAAAAAAATTGAAATTTTTATATGAAAAACTTCTTTTGGCCATATCTCCTAAACTAAGCGTCCTAGAGCGAAAAGGACGATAATTCGTGACCACCCTCAAAAAGTCGAAAAATCCACCCAAATCCTAAAAAAATTGAATTTTTTATATGAAAAACTTCTTTTGGCCATATCTCCTAAACTAAGCGTCCTAGAGCGAAAAGGACGATAATTCGTGACCACCCTCAAAAAATCGAAAAATCCACCCAAATCCTAAAAAAATTGAAATTTTTATATGAAAAACTTCTTTTGGCCATATCTCCTAAACTAAGCGTCCTAGAGCGAAAAGGACGATAATTCGTAACCACCCTCAAAAAATCGAAAAATCCACCGAAATCCTAAAAAAATTTTAATTTTTATATGAAAAACTTCTTTTGGTCATATCTCCTAAACTACGCGTCCTAGAGCGAAAAGGACGATAATTCGTGACCACCCTCAAAAAATCGAACAATCCACCCAAATCCTAAAAAAACTGAAATTTTCATATGAAAATCTTCTTTTGGCCATATCTCCTAAACTAAGCGCCCTAGAGCGAAAAGGGCTTTAATTCGTGACCACCCCCAAAAAATCGAAAAATCCACCCAAATCCTAAAAAAATTGAAATTTTTATATGAAAAACTTCTTTTGGCCATATCTCCTAAACTAAGCGCCCTATAGCGAAAAGGGCTTTAATTCGTGAAAACCCCCAAAAAATCGAAAAATCCACCCAAATCCTAAAAAAAATTGAAATTTTTATATGAAAAACTTCTTTTGGCCATATCTCCTAAACTAAGCGTCCTAGAGCGAAAAGGGCTTTAATTCGTGACCACCCTCAAAAAATCGAAAAATCCACCCAAATCCTAAAAAAATTGAAATTTTTATATGAAATACTTCTTTTGGCCATATCTCCTAAACTAAGCGTCCTAGAGCGAAAAGGGCTTTAATTCGTGACCACCCTCAAAAAATCGAAAAATCCACCCAAATCCTAACAAAATTGAAATTTTTATGTGAAAAACTTCTTTTGGCCATATCTCCTAAACTACGCGTCCTAGAGCGAAAAGGACGATAATTCGTGACCACCCTCAAAAAAAACGAACAATCCACCCAAATCCTAAAAAAACTGAAATTTTCATATGAAAATCTTCTTTTGGCCATATCTCCTAAACTAAGCGCCCTAGAGCGAAAAGGGCTTTAATTCGTGACCACCCCCCAAAAAATCGAAAAATCCACCCAAATCCTAAAAAAATTGAAATTTTTATATGAAAAACTTCTTTTGGCCATATCTCCTAAACTAAGCGTCCTAGAGCGAAAAGAGCTTTAATTCGTGACCACCCTCAAAAAATCGAAAAATCCACCCAAATCCTAAAAAAATTGAAATTTTTATATGAAAAACTTCTTTTGGTCATATCTCCTAAACTACGCGTCCTAGAGCGAAAAGGGCTTTAATTCGTGACCACCCCCAAAATATCGAAAAATCCACCCAAATCCTAAAAAAATGAAATTTTTATATTAAAAACTTCTTTTGGCCATATCTCCTAAACTAAGCGTCCTAGAGCGAAAAGGACGATAATTCGTGACCACCCCCAAAAAATCGAAAAATCCACCCAAATCCTAAAAAAATTGAAATTTTTATGTGAAAAACTTCTTTTGGCCATATCTCCTAAACTAAGCGTCCTAGAGCGAAAAGGACGATAATTCGTAACCACCCTCAAAAAATCGAAAAATCCACCCAAATCCTAAAAAAATTGAAATTTTTATATGAAAAACTTCTTTTGGCCATATCTCCTAAACTAAGCGTCCTAGAGCGAAAAGGACGATAATTCGTGACCACCCCAAAAAATCGAAAAATCCACCCAAATCCTAAAAAAATTGAAATTTTTATATGAAAAACTTCTTTTGGCCATATCTCCTAAACTAAGCGTCCTAGAGCGAAAAGGACGATAATTCGTGACCACCCCAAAAAATCGAAAAATCCACCCAAATCCTAAAAAAATTGAAATTTTTATATGAAAAACTTCTTTTGGCCATATCTCCTAAACTAAGCGTCCTAGAGCGAAAAGGGCTTTAATTCGTGACCACCCTCAAAAAATCGAAAAATCCACCCAAATCCTAAAAAAAGTGAAATTTTTATATGAAAAACTTCTTTTGGCCATATCTCCTAAACTAAGCGTCCTAGAACGAAAAGGGCTTTAATTCGTGACCACCCTCAAAAAATCGAAAAATCCACCCAAATCCTAAAAAAATTGAAATTTTTATATGAAAAACTTCTTTTGGCCATATCTCCTAAACTAAGCGCCCTATAGCGAAAAGGGCTTTAATTCGTGACCACCCCCAAAAAATCGAAAAATCCACCCAAATCCTAAAAAAAATTGAAATTTTTATATGAAAAACTTCTTTTGGCCATATCTCCTAAACTAAGCGTCCTATAGCGAAAAGGGCTTTAATTCGTGACCACCCTCAAAAAATCGAACAATCCACCCAAATCCTAAAAAAACTGAAATTTTCATATGAAAATCTTCTTTTGGCCATATCTCCTAAACTAAGCGCCCTATAGCGAAAAGGGCTTTAATTCGTGACCACCCCCAAAAAATCGAAAAATCCACCCAAATCCTAAAAAAAATTGAAATTTTTATATGAAAAACTTCTTTTGGCCATATCTCCTAAACTAAGCGTCCTAGAGCGAAAAGAGCTTTAATTCGTGACCACCCTCAAAAAATCGAAAAATCCACCCAAATCCTAAAAAAATTGAAATTTTTATATGAAAAACTTCTTTTGGCCATATCTCCTAAACTAAGCGTCCTAGAGCGAAAAGGACGATAATTCGTAACCACCCTCAAAAAATCGAAAAATCCACCCAAATCCTAAAAAAATTGAAATTTTTATATGAAAAACTTCTTTTGGCCATATCTCCTAAACTAAGCGTCCTAGAGCGAAAAGGACGATAATTCGTGACCGCCCCAAAAAATCGAAAAATCCACCCAAATCCTAAAAAAATTGAAATTTTTATATGAAAAACTTCTTTTGGCCATATCTCCTAAACTAAGCGTCCTAGAGCGAAAAGGACGATAATTCGTGACCACCCTCAAAAAATCGAAAAATCGACCCAAATCCTAAAAAAATTGAAATTTTTATATGAAAAACTTCTTTTGGTCATATCTCCTAAACTAAGCGTCCTAGAGCGAAAAGGACGATTATTCGTAACCACCCTCAAAAAATCGAAAAATCCACCCAAATCCTAAAAAAATTGAAATTTTTATGTGAAAAACTTCTTTTGGCCATATTTCCTAAACTAAGCGTCCTAGAGCGAAAAGGACGATAATTCGTGACCACCCTCAAAAAATCGAAAAATCCACCCAAATCCTAAAAAAATTGAAATTTTTATATGAAAAACTTCTTTTGGCCATATCTCCTAAACTAAGCGTCCTAGAGCGAAAAGGACGATAATTCGTGACCACCCTCAAAAAATCGAAAAATCCACCCAAATCCTAACAAAAATGAAATTTTTATGTGAAAAACTTCTTTTGGCCATATCTCCTAAACTAAGCGTCCTAGAGCGAAAAGGACGATTATTCGTAACCACCCTCAAAAAATCGAAAAATCCACCCAAATCCTAAAAAAATTTTAATTTTTATATGAAAAACTTCTTTTGGCCATATCTCCTAAACTAAGGGTCCTAGAGCGAAAAGGACAATAATTCGTGACCACCCCCAAAAAATCGAAAAATCCACCCAAATCCTAAAAAAATTGAAATTTTTATATGAAAAACTTCTTTTGGCCATATCTCCTAAACTAAGCGTCCTAGAGCGAAAAGGGCTTTAATTCGTGACCACCCTCAAAAAATCGAAAAATCCACCCAAATCCTAAAAAAATTGAAATTTTTATATGAAAAACTTCTTTTGGCCATATCTCCTAAACTAAGCGTCCTAGAGCGAAAAGGACGATAATTCGTGACCACCCTCAAAAAATCGAAAAATCCACCCAAATCCTAACAAAATTGAAATTTTTATGTGAAAAACTTCTTTTGGCCATATCTCCTAAACTAAGGGTCCTAGAGCGAAAAGGACAATAATTCGTGACCACCCCCAAAAAATCGAAAAATCCACCCAAATCCTAAAAAAATTGAAATTTTGATATGAAAAACTTCTTTTGGCCATATCTCCTAAACTAAGCGTCCTAGAGCGAAAAGGGCTTTAATTCGTGACCACCCTCAAAAAATCGAAAAATCCACCCAAATCCTAAAAAAATTGAAATTTTTATATGAAAAACTTCTTTTGGCCATATCTCCTAAACTAAGCGTCCTAGAACGAAAAGGTCTTTAATTCGTGACCACCCTCAAAAAATCGAAAAATCCACCCAAGTCCTAAAAAAATTTAAATTTTTATATGAAAAACTTCTTTTGGTCATATCTCCTAAACTACGCGTCCTAGAGCGAAAAGGACGATAATTCGTGACCACCCTCAAAAAATCGAACAATCCACCCAAATCCTAAAAAAACTGAAATTTTTATATGAAAATCTTCTTTTGGCCATATCTCCTAAACTAAGCGCCCTAGAGCGAAAAGGGCTTTAATTCGTGACCACCCCCCAAAAAATCGAAAAATCCACCCAAATCCTAAAAAAATTGAAATTTTTATATGAAAAACTTCTTTTGGCCATATCTCCTAAACTAAGCGTCCTAGAGCGAAAAGAGCTTTAATTCGTGACCACCCTCAAAAAATCGAAAAATCCACCCAAATCCTAAAAAAATTGAAATTTTTATATGAAAAACTTCTTTTGGTCATATCTCCTAAACTACGCGTCCTAGAGCGAAAAGGGCTTTAATTCGTGACCACCCCCAAAATATCGAAAAATCCACCCAAATCCTAAAAAAATGAAATTTTTATATTAAAAACTTCTTTTGGCCATATCTCCTAAACTAAGCGTCCTAGAGCGAAAAGGACGATAATTCGTAACCACCCTCAAAAAATCGAAAAATCCACCCAAATCCTAAAAAAATTGAAATTTTTATATGAAAAACTTCTTTTGGCCATATCTCCTAAACTAAGCGTCCTAGAGCGAAAAGGACGATAATTCGTGACCACCCCAAAAAATCGAAAAATCCACCCAAATCCTAAAAAAATTGAAATTTTTATATGAAAAACTTCTTTTGGCCATATCTCCTAAACTAAGCGTCCTAGAGCGAAAAGGACGATAATTCGTGACCACCCCAAAAAATCGAAAAATCCACCCAAATCCTAAAAAAATTGAAATTTTTATATGAAAAACTTCTTTTGGCCATATCTCCTAAACTAAGCGTCCTAGAGCGAAAAGGGCTTTAATTCGTGACCACCCTCAAAAAATCGAAAAATCCACCCAAATCCTAAAAAAAGTGAAATTTTTATATGAAAAACTTCTTTTGGCCATATCTCCTAAACTAAGCGTCCTAGAACGAAAAGGGCTTTAATTCGTGACCACCCTCAAAAAATCGAAAAATCCACCCAAATCCTAAAAAAATTGAAATTTTTATATGAAAAACTTCTTTTGGCCATATCTCCTAAACTAAGCGCCTTATAGCGAAAAGGGCTTTAATTCGTGACCACCCCCAAAAAATCGAAAAATCCACCCAAATCCTAAAAAAAATTGAAATTTTTATATGAAAAACTTCTTTTGGCCATATCTCCTAAACTAAGCGTCCTAGAGCGAAAAGAGCTTTAATTCGTGACCACCCTCAAAAAATCGAAAAATCCACCCAAATCCTAAAAAAATTGAAATTTTTATATGAAAAACTTCTTTTGGCCATATCTCCTAAACTAAGCGTCCTAGAGCGAAAAGGACGATAATTCGTAACCACCCCCAAAAAATCGAAAAATCCACCCAAATCCTAAAAAAAATTGAAATTTTTATATGAAAAACTTCTTTTGGCCATATCTCCTAAACTAAGCGTCCTAGAGCGAAAAGAGCTTTAATTCGTGACCACCCTCAAAAAATCGAAAAATCCACCCAAATCCTAAAAAAAATTGAAATTTTTATATGAAAAACTTCTTTTGGCCATATCTCCTAAACTAAGCGTCCTAGAGCGAAAAGGACGATAATTCGTAACCACCCTCAAAAAATCGAAAAATCCACCCAAATCCTAAAAAAATTGAAATTTTTATATGAAAAACTTCTTTTGGCCATATCTCCTAAACTAAGCGTCCTAGAGCGAAAAGGACGATAATTCGTGACCGCCCCAAAAAATCGAAAAATCCACCCAAATCCTAAAAAAATTGAAATTTTTATATGAAAAACTTCTTTTGGCCATATCTCCTAAACTAAGCGTCCTAGAGCGAAAAGGACGATAATTCGTGACCACCCTCAAAAAATCGAAAAATCGACCCAAATCCTAAAAAAATTGAAATTTTTATATGAAAAACTTCTTTTGGTCATATCTCCTAAACTAAGCGTCCTAGAGCGAAAAGGACGATTATTCGTAACCACCCTCAAAAAATCGAAAAATCCACCCAAATCCTAACAAAATTGAAATTTTTATGTGAAAAACTTCTTTTGGCCATATTTCCTAAACTAAGCGTCCTAGAGCGAAAAGGACGATAATTCGTGACCACCCTCAAAAAATCGAAAAATCCACCCAAATCCTAAAAAAATTGAAATTTTTATATGAAAAACTTCTTTTGGCCATATCTCCTAAACTAAGCGTCCTAGAGCGAAAAGGACGATAATTCGTGACCACCCTCAAAAAATCGAAAAATCCACCCAAATCCTAACAAAATTGAAATTTTTATGTGAAAAACTTCTTTTGGCCATATCTCCTAAACTAAGCGTCCTAGAGCGAAAAGGACGATTATTCGTAACCACCCTCAAAAAATCGAAAAATCCACCCAAATCCTAAAAAAATTTTAATTTTTATATGAAAAACTTCTTTTGGCCATATCTCCTAAACTAAGGGTCCTAGAGCGAAAAGGACAATAATTCGTGACCACCCCCAAAAAATCGAAAAATCCACCCAAATCCTAAAAAAATTGAAATTTTTATATGAAAAACTTCTTTTGGCCATATCTCCTAAACTAAGCGTCCTAGAGCGAAAAGGGCTTTGATTCGTGACCACCCTCAAAAAATCGAAAAATCCACCCAAATCCTAAAAAAATTGAAATTTTTATATGAAAAACTTCTTTTGGCCATATCTCCTAAACTAAGCGTCCTAGAGCGAAAAGGACGATAATTCGTGACCACCCTCAAAAAATCGAAAAATCCACCCAAATCCTAACAAAATTGAAATTTTTATGTGAAAAACTTCTTTTGGCCATATCTCCTAAACTAAGGGTCCTAGAGCGAAAAGGACAATAATTCGTGACCACCCCCAAAAAATCGAAAAATCCACCCAAATCCTAAAAAAATTGAAATTTTGATATGAAAAACTTCTTTTGGCCATATCTCCTAAACTAAGCGTCCTAGAGCGAAAAGGGCTTTAATTCGTGACCACCCTCAAAAAATCGAAAAATCCACCCAAATCCTAAAAAAATTGAAATTTTTATATGAAAAACTTCTTTTGGCCATATCTCCTAAACTAAGCGTCCTAGAACGAAAAGGTCTTTAATTCGTGACCACCCTCAAAAAATCGAAAAATCCACCCAAGTCCTAAAAAAATTTAAATTTTTATATGAAAAACTTCTTTTGGTCATATCTCCTAAAGGACGATAATTCGTGACCACCCTCAAAAAATCGAACAATCCACCCAAATCCTAAAAAAACTGAAATTTTTATATGAAAATCTTCTTTTGGCCATATCTCCTAAACTAAGCGCCCTAGAGCGAAAAGGGCTTTAATTCGTGACCACCCCCAAAATCGAAAAATCCACCCAAATCCTAAAAAAATTGAAATTTTTATATGAAAAACTTCTTTTGGCCATATCTCCTAAACTAAGCGTCCTAGAGCGAAAAGAGCTTTAATTCGTGACCACCCTCAAAAAATCGAAAAATCCACCCAAATCCTAAAAAAATTGAAATCTTTATATGAAAAACTTCTTTTGGCCATATCTCCTAAACTAAGCGTCCTAGAACGAAAAGGGCTTTAATTCGTGACCACCCTCAAAAAATCCACCCAAATCCTAAAAAAATGAAATTTTTATATGAAAAATTTCTTTTGGCCATATCTCCTAAACTAAGCATCCTAGAGCGAAAAGGACGATAATTCGTGACCACCCTCAAAAAATCGAAAAATCCACCCAAATCCTAAAAAAATTGAAATTTTTATATGAAAAACTTCTTTTGGCCATATCTCCTAAACTAAGCGTCCTAGAGCGAAAAGGGCTTTAATTCGTGACCACCCTCAAAAAATCGAAAAATCCACCCAAATCCTAAAAAAATTGAAATTTTTATATGAAAAACTTCTTTTGGCCATATCTCCTAAACTAAGCGTCCTAGAGCGAAAAGGACGATAATTCGTGACCACCCTCAAAAAATCGAAAAATCCACCCAAATCCTAAAAAAATTGAAATTTTTATATGAAAAACTTCTTTTGGCCATATCTCCTAAACTAAGCGTCCTAGAGCGAAAAGGACGATAATTCGTGACCACCCTCAAAAAATCGAAAAATCCACCCAAATCCTAAAAAAATTGAAATTTTTATATAAAAAACTTCTTTTGGTCATATCTCCTAAACTAAGCGTCCTAGAGCGAAAAGGACGATAATTCGTGACCACCCCCATAAAATCGAAAAACCCACCCAAATCCTAAAAAAATTGAAATTTTTATATGAAAAACTTCTTTTGGCCATATCTCCTAAACTAAGCGTCCTAGAGCGAAAAGGACGATAATTCGTGACCACCCTCAAAAAATCGAAAAATCCACCCAAATCCTAAAAAAATTGAAATTTTTATATGAAAAACTTCTTTTGGCAATATCTCCTAAACTAAGCGTCCTAGAGCGAAAAGGGCTTTAATTCGTGACCACCCCCAAAAAATCGAAAAATCCACCCAAATCCTAAAAAATTGAAATTTTTATATGAAAAACTTCTTTTGGCCATATCTCCTAAACTAAGCGTCCTAGAGCGAAAAGGACGATAGTTCGTGACCACCCCCAAAAAATCGAAAAATCCACCCAAATCCTAAAAAAATTGAAATTTTTATATGAAAAACTTCTTTTGGCCATATCTCCTAAACTAAGCGTCCTAGAGCGAAAAGGACGATAATTCGTGACCACCCTCAAAAAATCGAAAAATCCACCCAAATCCTATCAAAATTGAAATTTTTATGTGAAAAACTTCTTTTGGCCATATCTCCTAAACTAAGCGTCCTAGAGCGAAAAGGACGATTATTCGTAACCACCCTCAAAAAATCGAAAAATCCACCCAAATCCTAAAAAAATTGAAATTTTTATGTGAAAAACTTCTTTTGGCCATATCTCCTAAACTAAGCGTCCTAGAGCGAAAAGGACGATAATTCGTGACCACCTCCAAAAAATCGAAAAATCCACCCAAATCCTAAAAAAATTTAAATTTTTATATGAAAAACTTCTTTTGGCCATATCTCCTAAACTAAGCGTCCTAGCGAAAAGGGCTTTAATTCGTGACCACCCTCACAAAATCGAAAAATCCACCCAAATCCTAAAAAAATTGAAATTTTTATATGAAAAACTTCTTTTGGCCATATCTCCTAAACTAAGCGTCCTAGAACGAAAAGGTCTTTAATTCGTGACCACCCTCAAAAAATCGAAAAATCCACCCAAGTCCTAAAAAAATTTAAATTTTTATATGAAAAACTTCTTTTGGTCATATCTCCTAAACTACGCGTCCTAGAGCGAAAAGGACGATAATTCGTGACCACCCTCAAAAAATCGAACAATCCACCCAAATCCTAAAAAAACTGAAATTTTTATATGAAAATCTTCTTTTGGCCATATCTCCTAAACTAAGCGCCCTAGAGCGAAAAGGGCTTTAATTCGTGACCACCCCCAAAATCGAAAAATCCACCCAAATCCTAAAAAAATTGAAATTTTTATATGAAAAACTTCTTTTGGCCATATCTCCTAAACTAAGCGTCCTAGAGCGAAAAGAGCTTTAATTCGTGACCACCCTCAAAAAATCGAAAAATCCACCCAAATCCTAAAAAAATTGAAATCTTTATATGAAAAACTTCTTTTGGCCATATCTCCTAAACTAAGCGTCCTAGAGCGAAAAGGGCTTTAATTCGTGACCACCCTCAAAAAATCAAAAAATCCACCCAAATCCTAAAAAAATGAAATTTTTATATGAAAAACTTCTTTTGGCCATATCTCCTAAACTAAGCGTCCTAGAGCGAAAAGGACGATAATTCGTGACCACCCTCAAAAAATCGAAAAATCCACCCAAATCCTAAAAAAATTGAAATTTTTATATGAAAAACTTCTTTTGGCCATATCTCCTAAACTAAGCGTCCTAGAGCGAAAAGGGCTTTAATTCGTGACCACCCTCAAAAAATCGAAAAATCCACCCAAATCCTAAAAAAATTGAAATTTTTATATGAAAAACTTCTTTTGGCCATATCTCCTAAACTAAGCGTCCTAGAGCGAAAAGGACGATAATTCGTGACCACCCTCAAAAAATCGAAAAATCCACCCAAATCCTAAAAAAATTGAAATTTTTATATGAAAAACTTCTTTTGGTCATATCTCCTAAACTATGCGTCCTAGAGCGAAAAGGACGATAATTCGTGACCACCCTCAAAAAATCGAAAAATCCACCCAAATCCTAAAAAAATTGAAATTTTTATATGAAAAACTTCTTTTGGCAATATCTCCTAAACTAAGCGTCCTAGAGCGAAAAGGGCTTTAATTCGTGACCACCCCCAAAAAATCGAAAAATCCACCCAAATCCTAAAAAATTGAAATTTTTATATGAAAAACTTCTTTTGGCCATATCTCCTAAACTAAGCGTCCTAGAGCGAAAAGGACGATAGTTCGTGACCACCCCCAAAAAATCGAAAAATCCACCCAAATCCTAAAAAAATTGAAATTTTTATATGAAAAACTTCTTTTGGCCATATCTCCTAAACTAAGCGTCCTAGAGCGAAAAGGACGATAATTCGTGACCACCCTCAAAAAATCGAAAAATCCACCCAAATCCTAACAAAATTGAAATTTTTATGTGAAAAACTTCTTTTGGCCATATCTCCAAAACTAAGCGTCCTAGAGCGAAAAGGACGATAATTCGTGACCACCCTCAAAAAATCGAAAAATCCACCCAAATCCTAAAAAAATTGAAATTTTTATATGAAAAACTTCTTTTGGCAATATCTCCTAAACTAAGCGTCCTAGAGCGAAAAGGGCTTTAATTCGTGACCACCCCCAAAAAATCGAAAAATCCACCCAAATCCTAAAAAATTGAAATTTTTATATGAAAAACTTCTTTTGGCCATATCTCCTAAACTAAGCGTCCTAGAGCGAAAAGGACGATAGTTCGTGACCACCCCCAAAAAATCGAAAAATCCACCCAAATCCTAAAAAAATTGAAATTTTTATATGAAAAACTTCTTTTGGCCATATCTCCTAAACTAAGCGTCCTAGAGCGAAAAGGACGATAATTCGTGACCACCCCAAAAAATCGAAAAATCCACCCAAATCCTAAAAAAATTGAAATTTTTATATGAAAAACTTCTTTTGGCCATATCTCCTAAACTAAGCGTCCTAGAGCGAAAAGGACGATAGTTCGTGACCACCCCCAAAAAATCGAAAAATCCACCCAAATCCTAAAAAAATTGAAATTTTTATATGAAAAACTTCTTTTGGCCATATCTCCTAAACTAAGCGTCCTAGAGCGAAAAAGACGATAATTCGTGACCACCCTCAAAAAATCGAAAAATCCACCCAAATCCTAAAAAAATTGAAATTTTTATATGAAAAACTTCTTTTGGCAATATCTCCTAAACTAAGCGTCCTAGAGCGAAAAGGGCTTTAATTCGTGACCACCCCCAAAAAATCGAAAAATCCACCCAAATCCTAAAAAATTGAAATTTTTATATGAAAAACTTCTTTTGGCCATATCTCCTAAACTAAGCGTCCTAGAGCGAAAAGGGCTTTAATTCGTGAAAACCCCCAAAAAATCGAAAAATCCACCCAAATCCTAAAAAAATTGAAATTTTTATATGAAAAACTTCTTTTGGCCATATCTCCTAAACTAAGCGTCCTAGAGCGAAAAGGACGATAATTCGTGACCACCCCAAAAAATCGAAAAATCCACCCAAATCCTAAAAAAATTGAAATTTTTATATGAAAAACTTCTTTTGGCCATATCTCCTAAACTAAGCGTCCTAGAGCGAAAAGGACGATAATTCGTGACCACCCTCAAAAAATCGAAAAATCCACCCAAATCCTAAAAAAAGTGAAATTTTTATATGAAAAACTTCTTTTGGCCATATCTCCTAAACTAAGCGTCCTAGAACGAAAAGGGCTTTAATTCGTGACCACCCTCAAAAAATCGAAAAATCCACCCAAATCCTAAAAAAATTGAAATTTTTATATGAAAAACTTCTTTTGGCCATATCTCCTAAACTAAGCGCCCTATAGCGAAAAGGGCTTTAATTCGTGACCACCCCCAAAAAATCGAAAAATCCACCCAAATCCTAAAAAAAATTGAAATTTTTATATGAAAAACTTCTTTTGGCCATATCTCCTAAACTAAGCGTCCTATAGCGAAAAGGGCTTTAATTCGTGACCACCCTCAAAAAATCGAACAATCCACCCAAATCCTAAAAAAACTGAAATTTTCATATGAAAATCTTCTTTTGGCCATATCTCCTAAACTAAGCGCCCTATAGCGAAAAGGGCTTTAATTCGTGACCACCCCCAAAAAATCGAAAAATCCACCCAAATCCTAAAAAAAATTGAAATTTTTATATGAAAAACTTCTTTTGGCCATATCTCCTAAACTAAGCGTCCTAGAGCGAAAAGAGCTTTAATTCGTGACCACCCTCAAAAAATCGAAAAATCCACCCAAATCCTAAAAAAATTGAAATTTTTATATGAAAAACTTCTTTTGGCCATATCTCCTAAACTAAGCGTCCTAGAGCGAAAAGGACGATAATTCGTAACCACCCTCAAAAAATCGAAAAATCCACCCAAATCCTAAAAAAATTTAAATTTTTATATGAAAAACTTCTTTTGGCCATATCTCCTAAACTAAGCGTCCTAGAGCGAAAAGGACGATAATTCGTGACCGCCCCAAAAAATCGAAAAATCCACCCAAATACTAAAAAAATTGAAATTTTTATATGAAAAACTTCTTTTGGCCATATCTCCTAAACTAAGCGTCCTAGAGCGAAAAGGACGATAATTCGTGACCACCCTCAAAAAATCGAAAAATCGACCCAAATCCTAAAAAAATTGAAATTTTTATATGAAAAACTTCTTTTGGTCATATCTCCTAAACTAAGCGTCCTAGAGCGAAAAGGACGATTATTCGTAACCACCCTCAAAAAATCGAAAAATCCACCCAAATCCTAACAAAATTGAAATTTTTTTGTGAAAAACTTCTTTTGGCCATATCTCCTAAACTAAGCGTCCTAGAACGAAAAGGACGATAATTCGTGACCACCCTCAAAAAATCGAAAAATCCACCCAAATCCTAAAAAAATTGAAATTTTTATATGAAAAACTTCTTTTGGCCATATCTCCTAAACTAAGCGTCCTAGAGCGAAAAGGACGATAATACGTGACCACCCTCAAAAAATCGAAAAATCCACCCAAATCCTAACAAAATTGAAATTTTTATGTGAAAAACTTCTTTTGGCCATATCTCCTAAACTAAGCGTCCTAGAGCGAAAAGGACGATTATTCGTAACCACCCTCAAAAAATCGAAAAATCCACCCAAATCCTAAAAAAATTTTAATTTTTATATGAAAAACTTCTTTTGGCCATATCTCCTAAACTAAGGGTCCTAGAGCGAAAAGGACAATAATTCGTGACCACCCCCAAAAAATCGAAAAATCCACCCAAATCCTAAAAAAATTGAAATTTTTATATGAAAAACTTCTTTTGGCCATATCTCCTAAACTAAGCGTCCTAGAGCGAAAAGGGCTTTAATTCGTGACCACCCTCTAAAAATCGAAAAATCCACCCAAATCCTAACAAAATTGAAATTTTTATGTGAAAAACTTCTTTTGGCCATATCTCCTAAACTAAGGGTCCTAGAGCGAAAAGGACAATAATTCGTGACCACCCCCAAAAAATCGAAAAATCCACCCAAATCCTAAAAAAATTGAAATTTTGATATGAAAAACTTCTTTTGGCCATATCTCCTAAACTAAGCGTCCTAGAGCGAAAAGGGCTTTAATTCGTGACCACCCTCAAAAAATCGAAAAATCCACCCAAATCCTAAAAAAATTGAAATTTTTATATGAAAAACTTCTTTTGGCCATATCTCCTAAACTAAGCGTCCTAGAACGAAAAGGTCTTTAATTCGTGACCACCCTCAAAAAATCGAAAAATCCACCCAAGTCCTAAAAAAATTTAAATTTTTATATGAAAAACTTCTTTTGGTCATATCTCCTAAACTACGCGTCCTAGAGCGAAAAGGACGATAATTCGTGACCACCCTCAAAAAATCGAACAATCCACCCAAATCCTAAAAAAACTGAAATTTTTATATGAAAATCTTCTTTTGGCCATATCTCCTAAACTAAGCGCCCTAGAGCGAAAAGGGCTTTAATTCGTGACCACCCCCAAAATCGAAAAATCCACCCAAATCCTAAAAAAATTGAAATTTTTATATGAAAAACTTCTTTTGGCCATATCTCCTAAACTAAGCGTCCTAGAGCGAAAAGAGCTTTAATTCGTGACCACCCTCAAAAAATCGAAAAATCCACCCAAATCCTAAAAAAATTGAAATCTTTATATGAAAAACTTCTTTTGGCCATCTCCTAAACTAAGCGTCCTAGAACGAAAAGGGCTTTAATTCGTGACCACCCTCAAAAAATCAAAAAATCCACCCAAATCCTAAAAAAATGAAATTTTTATATGAAAAATTTCTTTTGGCCATATCTCCTAAACTAAGCGTCCTAGAGCGAAAAGGACGATAATTCGTGACCACCCTCAAAAAATCGAAAAATCCACCCAAATCCTAAAAAAATTGAAATTTTTATATGAAAAACTTCTTTTGGCCATATCTCCTAAACTAAGCGTCCTAGAGCGAAAAGGGCTTTAATTCGTGACCACCCTCAAAAAATCGAAAAATCCACCCAAATCCTAAAAAAATTGAAATTTTTATATGAAAAACTTCTTTTGGCCATATCTCCTAAACTAAGCGTCCTAGAGCGAAAAGGACGATAATTCGTGACCACCCTCAAAAAATCGAAAAATCCACCCAAATCCTAAAAAAATTGAAATTTTTATATGAAAAACTTCTTTTGGCCATATCTCCTAAACTAAGCGTCCTAGAGCGAAAAGGACGATAATTCGTGACCACCCTCAAAAAATCGAAAAATCCACCCAAATCCTAAAAAAATTGAAATTTTTATATAAAAAACTTCTTTTGGTCATATCTCCTAAACTAAGCGTCCTAGAGCGAAAAGGACGATAATTCGTGACCACCCCCATAAAATCGAAAAACCCACCCAAATCCTAAAAAAATTGAAATTTTTATATGAAAAACTTCTTTTGGCCATATCTCCTAAACTAAGCGTCCTGGAGCGAAAAGGACGATAATTCGTGACCACCCTCAAAAAATCTAAAAATCCACCCAAATCCTAAAAAAATTGAAATTTTTATATGAAAAACTTCTTTTGGCAATATCTCCTAAACTAAGCGTCCTAGAGCGAAAAGGGCTTTAATTCGTGACCACCCCCAAAAAATCGAAAAATCCACCCAAATCCTAAAAAATTGAAATTTTTATATGAAAAACTTCTTTTGGCCATATCTCCTAAACTAAGCGTCCTAGAGCGAAAAGGGCTTTAATTCGTGACCACCCCCAAAAAATCGAAAAATCCACCCAAATCCTAAAAAAATTGAAATTTTTATATGAAAAACTTCTTTTGGCCATATCTCCTAAACTAAGCGTCCTAGAGCGAAAAGGACGATAATTCGTGACCACCCTCAAAAAATCGAAAAATCCACCCAAATCCTAACAAAATTGAAATTTTTATGTGAAAAACTTCTTTTGGCCATATCTCCTAAACTAAGCGTCCTAGAGCGAAAAGGACGATTATTCGTAACCACCCTCAAAAAATCGAAAAATCCACCCAAATCCTAACAAAATTGAAATTTTTATGTGAAAAACTTCTTTTGGCCATATCTCCTAAACTAAGCGTCCTAGAGCGAAAAGGACGATAATTCGTGACCACCCCCAAAAAATCGAAAAATCCACCCAAATCCTAAAAAAATTTAAATTTTTATATGAAAAACTTCTTTTGGCCATATCTCCTAAACTAAGCGTCCTAGCGAAAAGGGCTTTAATTCGTGACCACCCTCACAAAATCGAAAAATCCACCCAAATCCTAAAAAAATTGAAATTTTTATATGAAAAACTTCTTTTGGCCATATCTCCTAAACTAAGCGTCCTAGAACGAAAAGGTCTTTAATTCGTGACCACCCTCAAAAAATCGAAAAATCCACCCAAGTCCTAAAAAAATTTAAATTTTTATATGAAAAACTTCTTTTGGTCATATCTCCTAAACTAAGCGTCCTAGAGCGAAAAGGACGATAATTCGTGACCACCCTCAAAAAATCGAACAATCCACCCAAATCCTAAAAAAACTGAAATTTTTATATGAAAATCTTCTTTTGGCCATATCTCCTAAACTAAGCGCCCTAGAGCGAAAAGGGCTTTAATTCGTGACCACCCCCAAAATCGAAAAATCCACCCAAATCCTAAAAAAATTGAAATTTTTATATGAAAAACTTCTTTTGGCCATATCTCCTAAACTAAGCGTCCTAGAGCGAAAAGAGCTTTAATTCGTGACCACCCTCAAAAAATCGAAAAATCCACCCAAATCCTAAAAAAATTGAAATCTTTATATGAAAAACTTCTTTTGGCCATATCTCCTAAACTAAGCGTCCTAGAGCGAAAAGGGCTTTAATTCGTGACCACCCTCAAAAAATCAAAAAATCCACCCAAATCCTAAAAAAATGAAATTTTTATATGAAAAACTTCTTTTGGCCATATCTCCTAAACTAAGCGTCCTAGAGCGAAAAGGACGATAATTCGTGACCACCCTCAAAAAATCGAAAAATCCACCCAAATCCTAAAAAAATTGAAATTTTTATATGAAAAACTTCTTTTGGCCATATCTCCTAAACTAAGCGTCCTAGAGCGAAAAGGGCTTTAATTCGTGACCACCCTCAAAAAATCGAAAAATCCACCCAAATCCTAAAAAAATTGAAATTTTTATATGAAAAACTTCTTTTGGCCATATCTCCTAAACTAAGCGTCCTAGAGCGAAAAGGACGATAATTCGTGACCACCCCCAAAAAATCGAAAAATCCACCCAAATCCTAAAAAAATTGAAATTTTTATATGAAAAACTTCTTTTGGCCATATCTCCTAAACTAAGCGTCCTAGCGAAAAGGGCTTTAATACGTGACCACCCTCACAAAATCGAAAAATCCACCCAAATCCTAAAAAAATTGAAATTTTTATATGAAAAACTTCTTTTGGCCATATCTCCTAAACTAAGCGTCCTAGAACGAAAAGGGCTTTAATTCGTGACCACCCTCAAAAAATCGAAAAATCCACCCAAGTCCTAAAAAAATTTAAATTTTTATATGAAAAACTTCTTTTGGTCATATCTCCTAAACTAAGCGTCCTAGAGCGAAAAGGACGATAATTCGTGACCACCCTCAAAAAATCGAACAATCCACCCAAATCCTAAAAAAACTGAAATTTTTATATGAAAATCTTCTTTTGGCCATATCTCCTAAACTAAGCGCCCTAGAGCGAAAAGGGCTTTAATTCGTGACCACCCCCAAAATCGAAAAATCCACCCAAATCCTAAAAAAATTGAAATTTTTATATGAAAAACTTCTTTTGGCCATATCTCCTAAACTAAGCGTCCTAGAGCGAAAAGAGCTTTAATTCGTGACCACCCTCAAAAAATCGAAAAATCCACCCAAATCCTAAAAAAATTGAAATCTTTATATGAAAAACTTCTTTTGGCCATATCTCCTAAACTAAGCGTCCTAGAGCGAAAAGGGCTTTAATTCGTGACCACCCTCAAAAAATCAAAAAATCCACCCAAATCCTAAAAAAATGAAATTTTTATATGAAAAACTTCTTTTGGCCATATCTCCTAAACTAAGCGTCCTAGAGCGAAAAGGACGATAATTCGTGACCACCCTCAAAAAATCGAAAAATCCACCCAAATCCTAAAAAAATTGAAATTTTTATATGAAAAACTTCTTTTGGCCATATCTCCTAAACTAAGCGTCCTAGAGCGAAAAGGGCTTTAATTCGTGACCACCCTCAAAAAATCGAAAAATCCACCCAAATCCTAAAAAAATTGAAATTTTTATATGAAAAACTTCTTTTGGCCATATCTCCTAAACTAAGCGTCCTAGAGCGAAAAGGACGATAATTCGTGACCACCCTCAAAAAATCGAAAAATCCACCCAAATCCTAAAAAAATTGAAATTTTTATATGAAAAACTTCTTTTGGTCATATCTCCTAAACTATGCGTCCTAGAGCGAAAAGGACGATAATTCGTGACCACCCTCAAAAAATCGAAAAATCCACCCAAATCCTAAAAAAATTGAAATTTTTATATGAAAAACTTCTTTTGGCAATATCTCCTAAACTAAGCGTCCTAGAGCGAAAAGGGCTTTAATTCGTGACCACCCCCAAAAAATCGAAAAATCCACCCAAATCCTAAAAAATTGAAATTTTTATATGAAAAACTTCTTTTGGTCATATCTCCTAAACTAAGCGTCCTAGAGCGAAAAGGACGATAGTTCGTGACCACCCCCAAAAAATCGAAAAATCCACCCAAATCCTAAAAAAATTGAAATTTTTATATGAAAAACTTCTTTTGGCCATATCTCCTAAACTAAGCGTCCTAGAGCGAAAAGGACGATAATTCGTGACCACCCTCAAAAAATCGAAAAATCCACCCAAATCCTAACAAAATTGAAATTTTTATGTGAAAAACTTCTTTTGGCCATATCTCCTAAACTAAGCGTCCTAGAGCGAAAAGGACGATAATTCGTGACCACCCTCAAAAAATCGAAAAATCCACCCAAATCCTAAAAAAATTGAAATTTTTATATGAAAAACTTCTTTTGGCAATATCTCCTAAACTAAGCGTCCTAGAGCGAAAAGGGCTTTAATTCGTGACCACCCCCAAAAAATCGAAAAATCCACCCAAATCCTAAAAAATTGAAATTTTTATATGAAAAACTTCTTTTGGCCATATCTCCTAAACTAAGCGTCCTAGAGCGAAAAGGACGATAGTTCGTGACCACCCCCAAAAAATCGAATAATCCACCCAAATCCTAAAAAAATTGAAATTTTTATATGAAAAACTTCTTTTGGCCATATCTCCTAAACTAAGCGTCCTAGAGCGAAAAGGACGATAATTCGTGACCACCCCAAAAAATCGAAAAATCCACTCAAATCCTAAAAAAATTGAAATTTTTATATGAAAAACTTCTTTTGGCCATAAACTTTGGCCTAAACTAAGCGTCCTAGAGCGAAAAGGGCTTTAATTCGTGACCACCCTCAAAAAATCGAAAAATCCACCCAAATCCTAAAAAAATTGAAATTTTTATATGAAAAACTTCTTTTGGTCATATCTCCTAAACTACGCGTCCTAGAGCGAAAAGGACGATAATTCGTGACCACCCTCAAAAAATCGAACAATCCACCCAAATCCTAAAAAAACTGAAATTTTTATATGAAAATCTTCTTTTGGCCATATCTCCTAAACTAAGCGCCCTAGAGCGAAAAGGGCTTTAATTCGTGACCACCCCCAAAATCGAAAAATCCACCCAAATCCTAAAAAAATTGAAATTTTTATATGAAAAACTTCTTTTGGCCATATCTCCTAAACTAAGCGTCCTAGAGCGAAAAGAGCTTTAATTCATGACCACCCTCAAAAAATCGAAAAATCCACCCAAATCCTAAAAAAATTGAAATCTTTATATGAAAAACTTCTTTTGGCCATATCTCCTAAACTAAGCGTCCTAGAGCGAAAAGGACGATAATTCGTGACCACCCTCAAAAAATCGAAAAATCCACCCAAATCCTAAAAAAATTGAAATTTTTATATGAAAAACTTCTTTTGGCCATATCTCCTAAACTAAGCGTCCTAGAGCGAAAAGGGCTTTAATTCGTGACCACCCTCAAAAAATCGAAAAATCCACCCAAATCCTAAAAAAATTGAAATTTTTATATGAAAAACTTCTTTTGGCCATATCTCCTAAACTAAGCGTCCTAGAGCGAAAAGGACGATAATTCGTGACCACCCTCAAAAAATCGAAAAATCCACCCAAATCCTAAAAAAATTGAAATTTTTATATGAAAAACTTCTTTTGGTCATATCTCCTAAACTATGCGTCCTAGAGCGAAAAGGACGATAATTCGTGACCACCCTCAAAAAATCGAAAAATCCACCCAAATCCTAAAAAAATTGAAATTTTTATATAAAAAACTTCGTTTGGTCATATCTCCTAAACTAAGCGTCCTAGAGCGAAAAGGACGATAATTCGTGACCACCCCCATAAAATCGAAAAATCCACCCAAATCCTAAAAAAATTGAAATTTTTATATGAAAAACTTCTTTTGGCAATATCTCCTAAACTAAGCGTCCTAGAGCGAAAAGGACGATAATTCGTGACCACCCTCAAAAAATCGAAAAATCCACCCAAATCCTAAAAAAATTTAAATTTTTATATGAAAACCTTCTTTTGGCCATATCTATTAAACTAAGCGTCCTAGAGCGAAAAGGTCTTTAATTCGTGACCACCCCCAAAAAATCGAAAAATCCACCCAAATCTTAAAAAAATTGAAATTTTTATATGAAAAACTTCTTTTGGCCATATCTCCTAAACTAAGCGTCCTAGAGCGAAAAGGACGATAATTCGTGACCACCCTCAAAAAATCGAAAAATCCACCCAAATCCTAAAAAAATTGAAATTTTTATATGAAAAACTTCTTTTGGCAATATCTCCTAAACTAAGCGTCCTAGAGCGAAAAGGGCTTTAATTCGTGACCACCCCCAAAAAATCGAAAAATCCACCCAAATCCTAAAAAATTGAAATTTTTATATGAAAAACTTCTTTTGGCCATATCTCCTAAACTAAGCGTCCTAGAGCGAAAAGGACGATAGTTCGTGACCACCCCCAAAAAATCGAAAAATCCACCCAAATCCTAAAAAAATTGAAATTTTTATATGAAAAACTTCTTTTGGCCATATCTCCTAAACTAAGCGTCCTAGAGCGAAAAGGACGATAATTCGTGACCACCCCAAAAAATCGAAAAATCCACCCAAATCCTAAAAAAATTGAAATTTTTATATGAAAAACTTCTTTTGGCCATATCTCCTAAACTAAGCGTCCTAGAGCGAAAAGGGCTTTAATTCGTGACCACCCTCAAAAAATCGAAAAATCCACCCAAATCCTAAAAAAATTGAAATTTTTATATGAAAAACTTCTTTTGGCCATATCTCCTAAACTAAGCGTCCTAGAACGAAAAGGGCTTTAATTCGTGACCACCCTCAAAAAATCGAAAAATCCACCCAAATCCTAAAAAAATTTAAATTTTTATATGAAAAACTTCTTTTAGTCATATCTCCTAAACTACGCGTCCTAGAGCGAAAAGGACGATAATTCGTGACCACCCTCAAAAAATCGAACAATCCACCCAAATCCTAAAAAAATTGAAATTTTTATATGAAAAACTTCTTTTGGCCATATCTCCTAAACTATGCGTCCTAGAGCGAAAAGGACGATAATTCGTGACCACCCTCAAAAAATCGAAAAATCCACCCAAATCCTAAAAAAATTGAAATTTTTATATAAAAAACTTCTTTTGGTCATATCTCCTAAACTAAGCGTCCTAGAGCGAAAAGGACGATAATTCGTGACCACCCTCAAAAAATCGAACAATCCACCCAAATCCTAAAAAAATGTTAATTTTTATATGAAAAACTTCTTTTGGTCATATCTCCTAAACTACGCGTCCTAGAGCGAAAAGGACGATAATTCGTGACCACCCTCAAAAAATCGAACAATCCACCCAAATCCTAAAAAAACTGAAATTTTCATATGAAAATCTTCTTTTGGCCATATCTCCTAAACTAAGCGCCCTAGAGCGAAAAGGGCTTTAATTCGTGACCACCCCCAAAAAATCGAAAAATCCACCCAAATCCTAAAAAAATTGAAATTTTTATATGAAAAACTTCTTTTGGCCATATCTCCTAAACTAAGCGTCCTAGAGCGAAAAGAGCTTTAATTCGTGACCACCCTCAAAAAATCGAAAAATCCACCCAAATCCTAAAAAAATTGAAATTTTTATATGAAAAACTTCTTTTGGCCATATCTCCTAAACTAAGCGTCCTAGAGCGAAAAGGGCTTTAATTCGTGACCACCCCCAAAATATCGAAAAATCCACCCAAATCCTAAAAAAAATGAAATTTTTATATGAAAAACTTCTTTTGGCCATATCTCCTAAACTAAGCGTCCTAGAGCGAAAAGAACGATAATTCGTGACCACCCTCACAAAATCGAAAAATCCACCCAAATCCTAAAAAAATTGAAATTTTTATATGAAAAACTTCTTTTGGCCATATCTCCTAAACTAAGCGTCCTAGAACGAAAAGGTCTTTAATTCGTGACCACCCTCAAAAAATCGAAAAATCCACCCAAGTCCTAAAAAAATTTAAATTTTTATATGAAAAACTTCTTTTGGTCATATCTCCTAAACTACGCGTCCTAGAGCGAAAAGGACGATAATTCGTGACCACCCTCAAAAAATCGAACAATCCACCCAAATCCTAAAAAAACTGAAATTTTTATATGAAAATCTTCTTTTGGCCATATCTCCTAAACTAAGCGCCCTAGAGCGAAAAGGGCTTTAATTCGTGACCACCCCCAAAATCGAAAAATCCACCCAAATCCTAAAAAAATTGAAATTTTTATATGAAAAACTTCTTTTGGCCATATCTCCTAAACTAAGCGTCCTAGAGCGAAAAGAGCTTTAATTCGTGACCACCCTCAAAAAATCGAAAAATCCACCCAAATCCTAAAAAAAATGAAATCTTTATATGAAAAACTTCTTTTGGCCATATCTCCTAAACTAAGCGTCCTAGAGCGAAAAGGGCTTTAATTCGTGACCACCCTCAAAAAATCAAAAAATCCACCCAAATCCTAAAAAAATGAAATTTTTATATGAAAAACTTCTTTTGGCCATATCTCCCAAACTAAGCGTCCTAGAGCGAAAAGGGCTTTAATTCGTGACCACCCTCAAAAAATCGAAAAATCCACCCAAATCCTAAAAAAATTGAAATTTTTATATGAAAAACTTCTTTTGGTCATATCTCCTAAACTATGCGTCCTAGAGCGAAAAGGACGATAATTCGTGACCACCCTCAAAAAATCGAAAAATCCACCCAAATCCTAAAAAAATTGAAATTTTTATATGAAAAACTTCTTTTGGCAATATCTCCTAAACTAAGCGTCCTAGAGCGAAAAGGGCTTTAATTCGTGACCACCCCCAAAAAATCGAAAAATCCACCCAAATCCTAAAAAATTGAAATTTTTATAGAAAAACTTCTTTTGGCCATATCTCCTAAACTAAGCGTCCTAGAGCGAAAAGGACGATAGTTCGTGACCACCCCCAAAAAATCGAAAAATCCACCCAAATCCTAAAAAAATTGAAATTTTTATATGAAAAACTTCTTTTGGCCATATCTCCTAAACTAAGCGTCCTAGAGCGAAAAGGACGATAATTCGTGACCACCCTCAAAAAATCGAAAAATCCACCCAAATCCTAACAAAATTGAAATTTTTATGTGAAAAACTTCTTTTGGCCATATCTCCTAAACTAAGCGTCCTAGAGCGAAAAGGACGATAATTCGTGACCACCCTCAAAAAATCGAAAAATCCACCCAAATCCTAAAAAAATTGAAATTTTTATATGAAAAACTTCTTTTGGCAATATCTCCTAAACTAAGCGTCCTAGAGCGAAAAGGGCTTTAATTCGTGACCACCCCCAAAAAATCGAAAAATCCACCCAAATCCTAAAAAATTGAAATTTTTATATGAAAAACTTCTTTTGGCCATATCTCCTAAACTAAGCGTCCTAGAGCGAAAAGGACGATAGTTCGTGACCACCCCCAAAAAATCGAAAAATCCACCCAAATCCTAAAAAAATTGAAATTTTTATATGAAAAACTTCTTTTGGCCATATCTCCTAAACTAAGCGTCCTAGAGCGAAAAGGACGATAATTCGTGACCACCCCAAAAAATCGAAAAATCCACCCAAATCCTAAAAAAATTGAAATTTTTATATGAAAAACTTCTTTTGGCAATATCTCCTAAACTAAGCGTCCTAGAGCGAAAAGGACGATAGTTCGTGACCACCCCCAAAAAATCGAAAAATCCACCCAAATCCTAAAAAAATTGAAATTTTTATATGAAAAACTTCTTTTGGCCATATCTCCTAAACTAAGCGTCCTAGAGCGAAAAGGACGATAATTCGTGACCACCCTCAAAAAATCGAAAAATCCACCCAAATCCTAACAAAATTGAAATTTTTATGTGAAAAACTTCTTTTGGCCATATCTCCTAAACTAAGCGTCCTAGAGCGAAAAGGACGATAATTCGTGACCACCCTCAAAAAATCGAAAAATCCACCCAAATCCTAAAAAAATTGAAATTTTTATATGAAAAACTTCTTTTGGCCATATCTCCTAAACTAAGCGTCCTAGAGCGAAAAGGACGATAATTCGTGACCACCCTCAAAAAATCGAAAAATCCACCCAAATCCTAAAAAATTGAAATTTTTATATGAAAAACTTCTTTTGGTCATATCTCCTAAACTACGCGTCCTAGAGCGAAAAGGACGATAATTCGTGACCACCCTCAAAAAATCGAACAATCCACCCAAATCCTAAAAAAACTGAAATTTTTATATGAAAATCTTATTTTGGCCATATCTCCTAAACTAAGCGCCCTAGAGCGAAAAGGGCTTTAATTCGTGACCACCCCCAAAATCGAAAAATCCACCCAAATCCTAAAAAAATTGAAATTTTTATATGAAAAACTTCTTTTGGCCATATCTCCTAAACTAAGCGTCCTAGAGCGAAAAGAGCTTTAATTCGTGACCACCCTCAAAAAATCGAAAAATCCACCCAAATCCTAAAAAAATTGAAATCTTTATATGAAAAACTTCTTTTGGCCATATCTCCTAAACTAAGCGTCCTAGAGCGAAAAGGACGATAATTCGTGACCACCCTCAAAAAATCGAAAAATCCACCCAAATCCTAAAAAAATTGAAATTTTTATATGAAAAACTTCTTTTGGCCATATCTCCTAAACTAAGCGTCCTAGAGCGAAAAGGGCTTTAATTCGTGACCACCCTCAAAAAATCGAAAAATCCACCCAAATCCTAAAAAAATTGAAATTTTTATATGAAAAACTTCTTTTGGCCATATCTCCTAAACTAAGCGTCCTAGAGCGAAAAGGACGATAATTCGTGACCACCCTCAAAAAATCGAAAAATCCACCCAAATCCTAAAAAAATTGAAATTTTTATATGAAAAACTTCTTTTGGTCATATCTCCTAAACTATGCGTCCTAGAGCGAAAAGGACGATAATTCGTGACCACCCTCAAAAAATCGAAAAATCCACCCAAATCCTAAAAAAATTGAAATTTTTATATAAAAAACTTCTTTTGGTCATATCTCCTAAACTAAGCGTCCTAGAGCGAAAAGGACGATAATTCGTGACCACCCCCATAAAATCGAAAAATCCACCCAAATCCTAAAAAAATTGAAATTTTTATATGAAAAACTTCTTTTGGCAATATCTCCTAAACTAAGCGTCCTAGAGCGAAAAGGACGATAATTCGTGACCACCCTCAAAAAATCGAAAAATCCACCCAAATCCTAAAAAAATTTAAATTTTTATATGAAAACCTTCTTTTGGCCATATCTCCTAAACTAAGCGTCCTAGAGCGAAAAGGTCTTTAATTCGTGACCACCCCCAAAAAATCGAAAAATCCACCCAAATCTTAAAAAAATTGAAATTTTTATATGAAAAACTTCTTTTGGCCATATCTCCTAAACTAAGCGTCCTAGAGCGAAAAGGACGATAATTCGTGACCACCCTCAAAAAATCGAAAAATCCACCCAAATCCTAAAAAAATTGAAATTTTTATATGAAAAACTTCTTTTGGCCATATCTCCTAAACTAAGCGTCCTAGAACGAAAAGGGCTTTAATTCGTGACCACCCTCAAAAAATCGAAAAATCCACCCAAATCCTAAAAAAATTTAAATTTTTATATGAAAAACTTCTTTTAGTCATATCTCCTAAACTACGCGTCCTAGAGCGAAAAGGACGATAATTCGTGACCACCCTCAAAAAATCGAACAATCCACCCAAATCCTAAAAAAATTGAAATTTTTATATGAAAAACTTCTTTTGGCCATATCTCCTAAACTATGCGTCCTAGAGCGAAAAGGATGATAATTCGTGACCACCCTCAAAAAATCGAAAAATCCACCCAAATCCTAAAAAAATTGAAATTTTTATATAAAAAACTTCTTTTGGTCATATCTCCTAAACTAAGCGTCCTAGAGCGAAAAGGACGATAATTCGTGACCACCCTCAAAAAATCGAACAATCCACCCAAATCCTAAAAAAATTTTAATTTTTATATGAAAAACTTCTTTTGGTCATATCTCCTAAACTACGCGTCCTAGAGCGAAAAGGACGATAATTCGTGACCACCCTCAAAAAATCGAACAATCCACCCAAATCCTAAAAAAACTGAAATTTTCATATGAAAATCTTCTTTTGGCCATATCTCCTAAACTAAGCGCCCTAGAGCGAAAAGGGCTTTAATTCGTGACCACCCCCAAAAAATCGAAAAATCCACCCAAATCCTAAAAAAATTGAAATTTTTTTATGAAAAACTTCTTTTGGCCATATCTCCTAAACTAAGCGTCCTAGAGCGAAAAGAGCTTTAATTCGTGACCACCCTCAAAAAATCGAAAAATCCACCCAAATCCTAAAAAAAATTGAAATTTTTATATGAAAAACTTCTTTTGGCCATATCTCCTAAACTAAGCGTCCTAGAGCGAAAAGGGCTTTAATTCGTGACCACCCCCAAAATATCGAAAAATCCACCCAAATCCTAAAAAAAATGAAATTTTTATATGAAAAACTTCTTTTGGCCATATCTCCTAAACTAAGCGTCCTAGAGCGAAAAGGACGATAATTCGTGACCACCCCCAAAAAATCGAAAAATCCACCCAAATCCTAAAAAAATTTAAATTTTTATATGAAAAACTTCTTTTGGCCATATCTCCTAAACTAAGCGTCCTAGAGCGAAAAGGACGATAATTCGTAACCACCCTCAAAAAATCGAAAAATCCACCCAAATCCTAAAAAAATTGAAATTTTTATATGAAAAACTTCTTTTGGCCATATCTCCTAAACTAAGCGTCCTAAAGCGAAAAGGACGATAATTCGTGACCACCCCAAAAAATCGAAAAATCCACCCAAATCCTAAAAAAATTGAAATTTTTATATGAAAAACTTCTTTTGGCCATATCTCCTAAACTAAGCGTCCTAGAGCGAAAAGGACGATAATTCGTGACCACCCTCAAAAAATCGAAAAATCCACCCAAATCCTAAAAAAATTGAAATTTTTATATGAAAAACTTCTTTTGGCCATATCTCCTAAACTAAGCGTCCTAGAGCGAAAAGGACGATAATTCGTGACCACCCTCAAAAAATCGAAAAATCCTAACAAAATTGAAATTTTTATGTGAAAAACTTCTTTTGGCCATATCTCCTAAACTAAGCGTCCTAGAGCGAAAAGGACGATTATTCGTAACCACCCTCAAAAAATCGAAAAATCCACCCAAATCCTAAAAAAATTTTAATTTTTATATGAAAAACTTCTTTTGGCCATATCTCCTAAACTAAGCGTCCTAGAGCGAAAAGGACGATAATTCGTGACCACCCTCAAAAAATCGAAAAATCCTAACAAAATTGAAATTTTTATGTGAAAAACTTCTTTTGGCCATATCTCCTAAACTAAGCGTCCTAGAACGAAAAGGGCTTTAATTCGTGACCACCCTCAAAAAATCGAAAAATCCACCCAAATCCTAAAAAAATTGAAATTTTTATATGAAAAACTTCTTTTGGCCATATCTCCTAAACTAAGCGTCCTAGAGCGAAAAGGACGATAATTCGTGACCACCCTCAAAAAATCGAAAAATCCTAACAAAATTGAAATTTTTATGTGAAAAACTTCTTTTGGCCATATCTCCTAAACTAAGCGTCCTAGAGCGAAAAAGACGATTATTCGTAACCACCCTCAAAAAATCGAAAAATCCACCCAAATCCTAAAAAAATTTAAATTTTTATATGAAAAACTTCTTTTGGCCATATCTCCTAAACTAAGCGTCCTAGAGCGAAAAGGACGATAATTCGTAACCACCCTCAAAAAATCGAAAAATCCACCCAAATCCTAAAAAAATTGAAATTTTTATATGAAAAACTTCTTTTGGCCATATCTCCTAAACTAAGCGTCCTAGAGCGAAAAGGACGATAATTCGTGACCACCCCAAAAAATCGAAAAATCCACCCAAATCCTAAAAAAATTGAAATTTTTATATGAAAAACTTCTTTTGGCCATATCTCCTAAACTAAGCGTCCTAGAGCGAAAAGGACGATAATTCGTGACCACCCTCAAAAAATCGAAAAATCCTAACAAAATTGAAATTTTTATGTGAAAAACTTCTTTTGGCCATATCTCCTAAACTACGCGTCCTAGAGCGAAAAGGACGATAATTCGTGACCACCCTCAAAAAATCGAACAATCCACCCAAATCCTAAAAAAACTGAAATTTTCATATGAAAATCTTCTTTTGGCCATATCTCCTAAACTAAGCGCCCTAGAGCGAAAAGGGCTTTAATTCGTGACCACCACCAAAAAATCGAAAAATCCACCCAAATCCTAAAAAAATTGAAATTTTTATATGAAAAACTTCTTTTGGCCATATCTCCTAAACTAAGCGTCCTAGAGCGAAAAGAGCTTTAATTCGTGACCACCCTCAAAAAATCGAAAAATCCACCCAAATCCTAAAAAAATTGAAATTTTTATATGAAAAACTTCTTTTGGCCATATCTCCTAAACTAAGCGTCCTAGAACGAAAAGGGCTTTAATTCGTGACCACCCTCAAAAAATCGAAAAATCCACCCAAATCCTAAAAAAATTGAAATTTTTATATGAAAAACTTCTTTTGGCCATATCTCCTAAACTAAGCGTCCTAGAGCGAAAAGGACGATAATTCGTGACCACCCTCAAAAAATCGAAAAATCCACCCAAATCCTAAAAAAATTGAAATTTTTATATGAAAAACATCTTTTGGCAATATCTCCTAAACTAAGCGTCCTAGAGCGAAAAGGGCTTTAATTCGTGACCACCCCCAAAAAATCGAAAAATCCACCCAAATCCTAAAAAATTGAAATTTTTATATGAAAAACTTCTTTTGGCCATATCTCCTAAACTAAGCGTCCTAGAGCGAAAAGGACGATAGTTCGTGACCACCCCCAAAAAATCGAAAAATCCACCCAAATCCTAAAAAAATTGAAATTTTTATATGAAAAACTTCTTTTGGCCATATCTCCTAAACTAAGCGTCCTAGAGCGAAAAGGACGATAATTCGTGACCACCCCAAAAAATCGAAAAATCCACCCAAATCCTAAAAAAATTGAAATTTTTATATGAAAAACTTCTTTTGGCCATATCTCCTAAACTAAGCGTCCTAGAGCGAAAAGGGCTTTAATTCGTGACCACCCTCAAAAAATCGAAAAATCCACCCAAATCCTAAAAAATTGAAATTTTTATATGAAAAACTTCTTTTGGCCATATCTCCTAAACTAAGCGTCCTAGAGCGAAAAGGACGATAATTCGTGACCACCCTCAAAAAATCGAAAAATACACCCAAATCCTAAAAAAAATTGAAATTTTTATATGAAAAACTTCTTTTGGCCATATCTCCTAAACCAAGCGTCCTAGAGCGAAAAGGACGATAATTCGTGACCACCCCAAAAAATCGAAAAATCCACCCAAATCCTAAAAAAATTGAAATTTTTATATGAAAAACTTCTTTTGGCCATATCTCCTAAACTAAGCGTCCTAGAGCGAAAAGGACGATAATTCGTGACCACCCCAAAAAATCGAAAAATCCACCCAAATCCTAAAAAAACTGAAATTTTCATATGAAAATCTTCTTTTGGCCATATCTCCTAAACTAAGCGTCCTAGAGCGAAAAGGGCTTTAATTCGTGACCACCCCCAAAATATCGAAAAATCCACCCAAATCCTAAAAAAAATGAAATTTTTATATGAAAAACTTCTTTTGGCCATATCTCCTAAACTAAGCGTCCTAGAGCGAAAAGGACGATAATTCGTGACCACCCCCAAAAAATCGAAAAATCCACCCAAATCCTAAAAAAATTGAAATATTTATATGAAAAACTTCTTTTGGCCATATCTCCTAAACTAAGCGTCCTAGAGCGAAAAGGACGATAATTCGTAACCACCCTCAAAAAATCGAAAAATCCACCCAAATCCTAAAAAAACTGAAATTTTCATATGAAAATCTTCTTTTGGCCATATCTCCTAAACTAAGCGTCCTAGAGCGAAAAGGGCTTTAATTCGTGACCACCCCCAAAATATCGAAAAATCCACCCAAATCCTAAAAAAAATGAAATTTTTATATGAAAAACTTCTTTTGGCCATATCTCCTAAACTAAGCGTCCTAGAGCGAAAAGGACGATAATTCGTGACCACCCCCAAAAAATCGAAAAATCCACCCAAATCCTAAAAAAATTGAAATATTTATATGAAAAACTTCTTTTGGCCATATCTCCTAAACTAAGCGTCCTAGAGCGAAAAGGACGATAATTCGTAACCACCCTCAAAAAATCGAAAAATCCACCCAAATCCTAAAAAAATTGAAATTTTTATATGAAAAACTTCTTTTGGCCATATCTCCTAAACTAAGCGTCCTAGAGCGAAAAGGACGATAATTCGTGACCACCCCAAAAAATCGAAAAATCCACCCAAATCCTAAAAAAATTGAAATTTTTATATGAAAAACTTCTTTTGGCCATATCTCCTAAACTAAGCGTCCTAGAGCGAAAAGGACGATAATTCGTGACCACCCTCAAAAAATCGAAAAATCCACCCAAATCCTAAAAAAATTTAAATTTTTATATGAAAAACTTCTTTTGGTCATATCTCCTAAACTAAGCGTCCTAGAGCGAAAAGGACGATTATTCGTAACCACCCTCAAAAAATCGAAAAATCCACCCAAATCCTAACAAAATTGAAATTTTTATGTGAAAAACTTCTTTTGGCCATATCTCCTAAACTAAGCGTCCTAGAGCGAAAAGGACGATAATTCGTGACCACCCTCAAAAAATCGAAAAATCCACCCAAATCCTAAAAAAATTGAAATTTTTATATGAAAAACTTCTTTTGGCCATATCTCCTAAACTAAGCGTCCTAGAGCGAAAAGGACGATAATTCGTGACCACCCTCAAAAAATTGAAAAATCCACCCAAATCCTAACAAAATTGAAATTTTTATGTGAAAAACTTCTTTTGGCCATATCTCCTAAACTAAGCGTCCTAGAGCGAAAAGGACGATTATTCGTAACCACCCTCAAAAAATCGAAAAATCCACCCAAATCCTAAAAAAAATTTAATTTTTATATGAAAAACTTCTTTTGGCCATATCTCCTAAACTAAGCGTCCTAGAGCGAAAAGGACGATAATTCGTGACCACCCCCAAAAAATCGAAAAATCCACCCAAATCCTAAAAAAATTTAAATTTTTATATGAAAAACTTCTTTTGGCCATATCTCCTAAACTAAGCGTCCTAGAGCGAAAAGAGCTTTAATTCGTGACCACCCTCAAAAAATCGAAAAATCCACCCAAATCCTAAAAAAATTGAAATTTTTATATGAAAAACTTCTTTTGGCCATATCTCCTAAACTAAGCGTCCTAGAACGAAAAGGTCTTTAATTCGTGACCACCCTCAAAAAATCGAAAAATCCACCCAAATCCTAAAAAAATTTAAATTTTTATATGAACAACTTCTTTTGGTCATATCTCCTAAACTACGCGTCCTAGAGCGAAAAGGACGATAATTCGTGACCACCCTCAAAAAATCGAACAATCCACCCAAATCCTAAAAAAACTGAAATTTTTATATGAAAATCTTCTTTTGGCCATATCTCCTAAACTAAGCGCCCTAGAGCGAAAAGGGCTTTAATTCGTGACCACCCCCAAAATCGAAAAATCCACCCAAATCCTAAAAAAATTGAAATTTTTATATGAAAAACTTCTTTTGGCCATATCTCCTAAACTAAGCGTCCTAGAGCGAAAAGAGCTTTAATTCGTGACCACCCTCAAAAAATCGAAAAATCCACCCAAATCCTAAAAAAATTGAAATCTTTATATGAAAAACTTTTTTTGGCCATATCTCCTAAACTAAGCGTCCTAGAGCGAAAAGGACGATAATTCGTGACCACCCCAAAAAATCGAAAAATCCACCCAAATCCTAAAAAAATTGAAATTTTTATATGAAAAACTTCTTTTGGCCATATCTCTTAAACTAAGCGTCCTAGAGCGAAAAGGACGATAATTCGTGACCACCCTCAAAAAATCGAAAAATCCACCCAAATCCTAAAAAAATTGAAATTTTTATATGAAAAACTTCTTTTGGCCATATCTCCTAAACTAAGCGTCCTAGAGCGAAAAGGACGATAATTCGTGACCACCCCAAAAAATCGAAAAATCCACCCAAATCATAAAAAAATTGAAATTTTTATATGAAAAACTTCTTTTGGCCATATCTCCTAAACTAAGCGTCCTAGAGCGAAAAGGACGATAATTCGTGACCACCCCAAAAAATCGAAAAATCCACCCAAATCCTAAAAAAAACTGAAATTATCATATGAAAAACTTCTTTTGGCCATATCTCCTAAACTAAGCGTCCTAGAGCGAAAAGGGCTTTAATTCGTGACCACCCCAAAATATCGAAAAATCCACCCAAATCCTAAAAAAATGAAATTTTTATATGAAAAACTTCTTTTGGCCATATCTCCTAAACTAAGCGTCCTAGAGCGAAAAGGACGATAATTCGTGACCACCCCCAAAAAATCGAAAAATCCACCCAAATCCAAAAAAAATTGAAATTTTTATATGAAAAACTTCTTTTGGCCATATCTCCTAAACTAAGCGTCCTAGAGCGAAAAGAGCTTTAATTCGTGACCACCCCCAAAAAATCGAAAAATCCACCCAAATCCTAAAAAATTGAAATTTTTATATGAAAAACTTCTTTTGGCCATATCTCCTAAACTAAGCGTCCTAGAGCGAAAAGGGCTTTAATTCGTGACCACCCCCAAAATATCGAAAAATCCACCCAAATCCTAAAAAAAATGAAATTTTTATATGAAAAACTTCTTTTGGCCATATCTCCTAAACTAAGCGTCCTAGAGCGAAAAGGACGATAATTCGTGACCACCCCCAAAAAATCGAAAAATCCACCCAAATCCTAAAAAAATTGAAATTTTTATATGAAAAACTTCTTTTGGCCATATCTCCTAAACTAAGCGTCCTAGAGCGAAAAGGACGATAATTCGTAACCACCCTCAAAAAATCGAAAAATCCACCCAAATCCTAAAAAAATTGAAATTTTTATATGAAAAACTTCTTTTGGCCATATCTCCTAAACTAAGCGTCCTAGAGCGAAAAGGACGATAATTCGTGACCACCCCAAAAAATCGAAAAATCCACCCAAATCCTAAAAAAAATTGAAATTTTTATATGAAAAACTTCTTTTGGTCATATCTCCTAAACTAAGCGTCCTAGAGCGAAAAGGACGATTATTCGTAACCACCCTCAAAAAATCGAAAAATCCACCCAAATCCTAACAAAATTGAAATTTTTATGTGAAAAACTTCTTTTGGCCATATCTCCTAAACTAAGCGTCCTAGAGCGAAAAGGACGATTATTCGTAACCACCCTCAAAAAATCGAAAAATCCACCCAAATCCTAAAAAAATTGAAATTTTTATGTGAAAAACTTCTTTTGGTCATATCTCCTAAACTAAGCGTCCTAGAGCGAAAAGGACGATTATTCGTAACCACCCTCAAAAAATCGAAAAATCCACCCAAATCCTAAAAAAATTGAAATTTTTATGTGAAAAACTTCTTTTGGCCATATCTCCTAAACTAAGCGTCCTAGAGCGAAAAGGACGATAATTCGTGACCACCCTCAAAAAATCGAAAAATCCACCCAAATCCTAAAAAAATTGAAATGTTTATATGAAAAACTTCTTTTGGCCATATCTCCTAAACTAAGCGTCCTAGAGCGAAAAGGACGATAATTCGTAACCACCCTCAAAAAATCGAAAAATCCACCCAAATCCTAAAAAATTGAAATTTTTATATGAAAAACTTCTTTTGGCCATATCTCCTAAACTAAGCGTCCTAGAGCGAAAAGGACGATAATTCGTGACCACCCTCAAAAAATCGAAAAATCCACCCAAATCCTAAAAAAATTGAAATTTTTATATGAAAAACTTCTTTTGGCCATATCTCCTAAACTAAGCGTCCTAGAGCGAAAAGGACGATAATTCGTGACCACCCCAAAAAATCGAAAAATCCACCCAAATCCTAAAAAAATTGAAATTTTTATATGAAAAACTTCTTTTGGCCATATCTCCTAAACTAAGCGTCCTAGAGCGAAAAGGACGATAATTCGTGACCACCCTCAAAAAATCGAAAAATCCACCCAAATCCTAAAAAAATTGAAATTTTTATATGAAAAACTTCTTTTGGTCATATCTCCTAAACTAAGCGTCCTAGAGCGAAAAGGACGATAATTCGTGACCACCCTCAAAAAATCGAAAAATCCACCCAAATCCTAAAAAAATTGAAATTTTTATATGAAAAACTTCTTTTGGCCATATCTCCTAAACTAAGCGTCCTAGAGCGAAAAGGACGATAATTCGTGACCACCCTCAAAAAATCGAAAAATCCACCCAAATCCTAAAAAAATTGAAATTTTTATATGAAAAACTTCTTTTGGCCATATCTCCTAAACTAAGCGTCCTAGAGCGAAAAGGACGATAATTCGTGGACACCCTCAAAAAATCGAAAAATCCACCCAAATCCTAACAAAATTGAAATTTTTATATGAAAAACTTCTTTTGGCCATATCTCCTAAACTAAGCGTCCTAGAGCGAAAAGGACGATAATTCGTGACCACCCTCAAAAAATAGAAAAATCCACCCAAATCCTAACAAAATTGAAATTTTTATGTGAAAAACTTCTTTTGGCCATATCTCCTAAACTAAGCGTCCTAGAGCGAAAAGGACGATTATTCGTAACCACCCCCAAAAAATCGAAAAATCCACCCAAATCCTAAAAAAATTTAAATTTTTATATGAAAAACTTCTTTTGGCCATATCTCCTAAACTAAGCGTCCTAGAGCGAAAAGGGCTTTAATTCGTGACCACCCCCAAAAAATCGAAAAATCCACCCAAATCCTAAAAAAATTTAAATTTTTATATGAAAAACTTCTTTTGGCCATATCTCCTAAACTAAGCGTCCTAGAGCGAAAAGAGCTTTAATTCGTGACCACCCTCAAAAAATCGAAAAATCCACCCAAATCCTAAAAAAATTGAAATTTTTATATGAAAAACTTCTTTTGGTCATATCTCCTAAACTACGCGTCCTAGAGCGAAAAGGACGATAATTCGTGACCACCCTCAAAAAATCGAACAATCCACCCAAATCCTAAAAAAACTGAAATTTTTATATGAAAAACTTCTTTTGGCCATATCTCCTAAACTAAGCGCCCTAGAGCGAAAAGGGCTTTAATTCGTGACCACCCCCAAAATCGAAAAATCCACCCAAATCCTAAAAAAACTGAAATTTTTATATGAAAAACTTCTTTTGGCCATATCTCCTAAACTAAGCGTCCTAGAGCGAAAAGAGCTTTAATTCGTGACCACCCTCAAAAAATCGAAAAATCCACCCAAATCCTAAAAAAATTGAAATCTTTATATGAAAAACTTCTTTTGGAAATATCTCCTAAACTAAGCGTCCTAGAGCGAAAAGGACGATAGTTCGTGACCACCCCCAAAAAATCGAAAAATCCACCCAAATCCTAAAAAAATTGAAATTTTTATATGAAAAACTTCTTTTGGCCATATCTCCTAAACTAAGCGTCCTAGAGCGAAAAGGACGATAATTCGTGACCACCCCAAAAAATCGAAGAATCCACCCAAATCCTAAAAAAATTGAAATTTTTATATGAAAAACTTCTTTTGGCCATATCTCCTAAACTAAGCGTCCTAGAGCGAAAAGGACGATAATTCGTGACCACCCTGAAAAAATCGAAAAATCCACCCAAATCCTAAAAAAATTGAAATTTTTATATGAAAAACTTCTTTTGGCCATATCTCCTAAACTAAGCGTCCTAGAGCGAAAAGGACGATAATTCGTGACCACCCCTAAAAATCGAAAAATCCACCCAAATCCTAAAAAAATTGAAATTTTTATAAGAAAAACTTCTTTTGGCCATATCTCCTAAACTAAGCGTCCTAGAGCGAAAAGGGCTTAAATTCGTGACCACCCCAAAAAATCGAAAAATCCACCCAAATCCTAAAAAAATTGAAATTTTTATATGAAAAACTTCTTTTGGCCATATCTCCTAAACTAAGCGTCCTAGAGCGAAAAGGACGATAATTCGTGACCACCCCAAAAAATCGAAAAATCCACCCAAATCCTAAAAAAATTGAAATTTTCATATGAAAATCTTCTTTTGGCCATATCTCCTAAACTAAGCGTCCTAGAGCGAAAAGGGCTTTAATTCGTGACCACCCCCAAAATATCGAAAAATCCACCCAAATCCTAAAAAAATTGAAATTTTTATATGAAAAACTTCTTTTGGTCATATCTCCTAAACTAAGCGTCCTAGAGCGAAAAGGACGATAATTCGTGACCACCCCCAAAAAATCGAAAAATCCACCCAAATCCTAAAAAAATTGAAATTTTTATATGAAAAACTTCTTTTGGCCATATCTCCTAAACTAAGCGTCCTAGAGCGAAAAGGGCTTTAATTCGTGACCACCCCCAAAATATCGAAAAATCCACCCAAATCCTAAAAAAATTGAAATCTTTATATGAAAAACTTCTTTTGGAAATATCTCCTAAACTAAGCGTCCTAGAGCGAAAAGGACGATAGTTCGTGACCACCCCCAAAAAATCGAAAAATCCACCCAAATCCTAAAAAAATTGAAATTTTTATATGAAAAACTTCTTTTGGCCATATCTCCTAAACTAAGCGTCCTAGAGCGAAAAGGACGATAATTCGTGACCACCCCAAAAAATCGAAGAATCCACCCAAATCCTAAAAAAATTGAAATTTTTATATGAAAAACTTCTTTTGGCCATATCTCCTAAACTAAGCGTCCTAGAGCGAAAAGGACGATAATTCGTGACCACCCCCAAAAAATCGAAAAATCCACCCAAATCCTAAAAAAATTGAAATTTTTATATGAAAAACTTCTTTTGGCCATATCTCCTAAACTAAGCGTCCTAGAGCGAAAAGGACGATAATTCGTGACCACCCCAAAAAATCGAAAAATCCACCCAAATCCTAAAAAAATTGAAATTTTCATATGAAAATCTTCTTTTGGCCATATCTCCTAAACTAAGCGTCCTAGAGCGAAAAGGGCTTTAATTCGTGACCACCCCCAAAATATCGAAAAATCCACCCAAATCCTAAAAAAATTGAAATTTTTATATGAAAAACTTCTTTTGGTCATATCTCCTAAACTAAGCGTCCTAGAGCGAAAAGGACGATAATTCGTGACCACCCCCAAAAAATCGAAAAATCCACCCAAATCCTAAAAAAATTGAAATTTTTATATGAAAAACTTCTTTTGGCCATATCTCCTAAACTAAGCGTCCTAGAGCGAAAAGGACGATAATTCGTGACCACCCTGAAAAAATCGAAAAATCCACCCAAATCCTAAAAAAATTGAAATTTTTATATGAAAAACTTCTTTTGGCCATATCTCCTAAACTAAGCGTCCTAGAGCGAAAAGGACGATAATTCGTGACCACCCCAAAAAATCGAAGAATCCACCCAAATCCTAAAAAAATTGAAATTTTTATATGAAAAACTTCTTTTGGCCATATCTCCTAAACTAAGCGTCCTAGAGCGAAAAGGACGATAATTCGTGACCACCCTGAAAAAATCGAAAAATCCACCCAAATCCTAAAAAAATTGAAATTTTTATATGAAAAACTTCTTTTGGCCATATCTCCTAAACTAAGCGTCCTAGAGCGAAAAGGACGATAATTCGTGACCACCCCTAAAAATCGAAAAATCCACCCAAATCCTAAAAAAATTGAAATTTTTATAAGAAAAACTTCTTTTGGCCATATCTCCTAAACTAAGCGTCCTAGAGCGAAAAGGACGATAATTCGTGACCACCCCAAAAAATCGAAAAATCCACCCAAATCCTAAAAAAATTGAAATTTTTATATGAAAAACTTCTTTTGGCCATATCTCCTAAACTAAGCGTCCTAGAGCGAAAAGGACGATAATTCGTGACCACCCCAAAAAATCGAAAAATCCACCCAAATCCTAAAAAAATTGAAATTTTCATATGAAAATCTTCTTTTGGCCATATCTCCTAAACTAAGCGTCCTAGAGCGAAAAGGGCTTTAATTCGTGACCACCCCCAAAATATCGAAAAATCCACCCAAATCCTAAAAAAATTGAAATTTTTATATGAAAAACTTCTTTTGGTCATATCTCCTAAACTAAGCGTCCTAGAGCGAAAAGGACGATAATTCGTGACCACCCCCAAAAAATCGAAAAATCCACCCAAATCCTAAAAAAATTGAAATTTTTATATGAAAAACTTCTTTTGGCCATATCTCCTAAACTAAGCGTCCTAGAGCGAAAAGGACGATAATTCGTAACCACCCTCAAAAAATCGAAAAATCCACCCAAATCCTAAAAAAATTGAAATTTTTATATGAAAAACTTCTTTTGGCCATATCTCCTAAACTAAGCGTCCTAGAGCGAAAAGGACGATAATTCGTGACCACCCCAAAAAATCGAAAAATCCACCCAAATCCTAAAAAAATTGAAATTTTTATATGAAAAACTTCTTTTGGCCATATCTCCTAAACTAAGCGTCCTAGAGCGAAAAGGACGATAATTCGTGACCACCCTCAAAAAATCGAAAAATCCACCCAAATCCTAAAAAAAATTGAAATTTTTATATGAAAAACTTCTTTTGGTCATATCTCCTAAACTAAGCGTCCTAGAGCGAAAAGGACGATTATTCGTAACCACCCTCAAAAAATCGAAAAATCCACCCAAATCCTAACAAAATTGAAATTTTTATGTGAAAAACTTCTTTTGGCCATATCTCCTAAACTAAGCGTCCTAGAGCGAAAAGGACGATAATTCGTGACCACCCCAAAAAATCGAAGAATCCACCCAAATCCTAAAAAAATTTAAATTTTTATATGAAAAACTTCTTTTGGCCATATCTCCTAAACTAAGCGTCCTAGAGCGAAAAGGACGATAATTCGTGACCACCCTGAAAAAATCGAAAAATCCACCCAAATCCTAAAAAAATTGAAATTTTTATATGAAAAACTTCTTTTGGCCATATCTCCTAAACTAAGCGTCCTAGAGCGAAAAGGACGATAATTCGTGACCACCCCTAAAAATCGAAAAATCCACCCAAATCCTAAAAAAATTGAAATTTTTATAAGAAAAACTTCTTTTGGCCATATCTCCTAAACTAAGCGTCCTAGAGCGAAAAGGACGATAATTCGTGACCACCCCAAAAAATCGAAAAATCCACCCAAATCCTAAAAAAATTGAAATTTTTATATGAAAAACTTCTTTTGGCCATATCTCCTAAACTAAGCGTCCTAGAGCGAAAAGGACGATAATTCGTGACCACCCCAAAAAATCGAAAAATCCACCCAAATCCTAAAAAAATTGAAATTTTCATATGAAAATCTTCTTTTGGCCATATCTCCTAAACTAAGCGTCCTAGAGCGAAAAGGGCTTTAATTCGTGACCACCCCCAAAATATCGAAAAATCCACCCAAATCCTAAAAAAATTGAAATTTTTATATGAAAAACTTCTTTTGGTCATATCTCCTAAACTAAGCGTCCTAGAGCGAAAAGGACGATAATTCGTGACCACCCCCAAAAAATCGAAAAATCCACCCAAATCCTAAAAAAATTGAAATTTTTATATGAAAAACTTCTTTTGGCCATATCTCCTAAACTAAGCGTCCTAGAGCGAAAAGGACGATAATTCGTAACCACCCTCAAAAAATCGAAAAATCCACCCAAATCCTAAAAAAATTGAAATTTTTATATGAAAAACTTCTTTTGGCCATATCTCCTAAACTAAGCGTCCTAGAGCGAAAAGGACGATAATTCGTGACCACCCCAAAAAATCGAAAAATCCACCCAAATCCTAAAAAAATTGAAATTTTTATATGAAAAACTTCTTTTGGCCATATCTCCTAAACTAAGCGTCCTAGAGCGAAAAGGACGATAATTCGTGACCACCCTCAAAAAATCGAAAAATCCACCCAAATCCTAAAAAAAATTGAAATTTTTATATGAAAAACTTCTTTTGGTCATATCTCCTAAACTAAGCGTCCTAGAGCGAAAAGGACGATTATTCGTAACCACCCTCAAAAAATCGAAAAATCCACCCAAATCCTAACAAAATTGAAATTTTTATGTGAAAAACTTCTTTTGGCCATATCTCCTAAACTAAGCGTCCTAGAGCGAAAAGGACGATAATTCGTGACCACCCTCAAAAAATCGAAAAATCCTCCCAAATCCTAAAAAAATTGAAATTTTTATATGAAAAACTTCTTTTGGCCATATCTCCTAAACTAAGCGTCCTAGAGCGAAAAGGACGATAATTCGTGACCACCCTCAAAAAATCGAAAAATCCACCCAAATCCTAAAAAAATTTAAATTTTTATATGAAAAACTTCTTTTGGCCATATCTCCTAAACTAAGCGTCCTAGAGAGAAAAGGACGATAATTCGTGACCACCCTCAAAAAATCGAAAAATCCACCCAAATCCTAAAAAAATTGAAATTTTTATATGAAAAACTTCTTTTGGCCATATCTCCTAAACTAAGCGTCCTAGAGCGAAAAGGACGATAATTCGTGACCACCCCCAAAAAATCGAAAAATCCACCCAAATCCTAAAAAAATTTAAATTTTTATATGAAAAACTTCTTTTGGCCATATCTCCTAAACTAAGCGTCCTAGAGCGAAAAGGGCGATAATTCGTGACCACCCTCAAAAAATCGAACAATCCACCCAAATCCTAAAAAAACTGAAATTTTTATATGAAAATCTTCTTTTGGCCATATCTCCTAAACTAAGCGCCCTAGAGCGAAAAGGGCTTTAATTCGTGACCACCCCCAAAATCGAAAAATCCACCCAAATCCTAAAAAAATTGAAATTTTTATATGAAAAACTTCTTTTGGCCATATCTCCTAAACTAAGCGTCCTAGAGCGAAAAGAGCTTTAATTCGTGACCACCCTCAAAAAATCGAAAAATCCATCCAAATCCTAAAAAAATTGAAATCTTTATATGAAAAACTTCTTTTGGCCATATCTCCTAAACTAAGCGTCCTAGAGCGAAAAGGACGATAATTCGTGACCACCCTCAAAAAATCGAAAAATCCACCCAAATCCTAACAAAATTGAAATTTTTATGTGAAAAACTTCTTTTGGCCATATCTCCTAAACTAAGCGTCCTAGAGCGAAAAGGACGATAATTCGTGACCACCCTCAAAAAATCGAAAAATCCACCCAAATCCTAAAAAAATTGAAATTTTTATATGAAAAACTTCTTTTGGCCATATCTCCTAAACTAAGCGTCCTAGAGCGAAAAGGACGATAATTCGTGACCACCCTCAAAAAATCGAAAAATCCACCCAAATCCTAAAAAAATTGAAATTTTTATATGAAAAACTTCTTTTGGCCATATCTCCTAAACTAAGCGTCCTAGAGCGAAAAGGGCGATAATTCGTGACCACCCTCAAAAAATCGAAAAATCCACCCAAATCCTAACAAAATTGAAATTTTTATGTGAAAAACTTCTTTTGGCCATATCTCCTAAACTAAGCGTCCTAGAGCGAAAAGGACGATTATTCGTAACCACCCTCAAAAAATCGAAAAATCCACCCAAATCCTAAAAAAATTTTAATTTTTATATGAAAAACTTCTTTTGGCCATATCTCCTAAACTAAGCGTCCTAGAGCGAAAAGGGCTTTAATTCGTGACCACCCTCAAAAAATCGAAAAATCCACCCAAATCCTAAAAAAATTGAAATTTTTATATGAAAAACTTCTTTTGGCCATATCTCCTAAACTAAGCGTCCTAGAACGAAAAGGTCTTTAATTCGCGTCCTAGAGCGAAAAGGACGATAATTCGTGACCACCCTCAAAAAATCGAACAATCCACCCAAATCCTAAAAAAACTGAAATTTTTATATGAAAATCTTCTTTTGGCCATATCTCCTAAACTAAGCGCCCTAGAGCGAAAAAGGCTTTAATTCGTGACCACCCCCAAAATCGAAAAATCCACCCAAATCCTAAAAAAATTGAAATTTTTATATGAAAAACTTCTTTTGGCCATATCTCCTAAACTAAGCGTCCTAGAGCGAAAAGAGCTTTAATTCGTGACCACCCTCAAAAAATCGAAAAATCCACCCAAATCCTAAAAAAATTGAAATCTTTATATGAAAAACTTCTTTTGGCCATATCTCCTAAACTAAGCGTCCTAGAGCGAAAAAGGCTTTAATTCGTGACCACCCCCAAAATCGAAAAATCCACCCAAATCCTAAAAAAATTGAAATTTTTATATGAAAAACTTCTTTTGGCCATATCTCCTAAACTAAGCGTCCTAGAGCGAAAAGGACGATAATTCGTGACCACCCCCAAAAAATCGAAAAATCCACCCAAATCCTAAAAAAATTGAAATTTTTATATGAAAAACTTCTTTTGGCCATATCTCCTAAACTAAGCGTCCTAGAGCGAAAAGAGCTTTAATTCGTGACCACCCCCAAAAAATCGAAAAATCCACCCAAATCCTAAAAAATTGAAATTTTTATATGAAAAACTTCTTTTGGCCATATCTCCTAAACTAAGCGTCCTAGAGCGAAAAGGGCTTTAATTCGTGACCACCCCCAAAATATCGAAAAATCCACCCAAATCCTAAAAAAAATGAAATTTTTATATGAAAAACTTCTTTTGGCCATATCTCCTAAACTAAGCGTCCTAGAGCGAAAAGGACGATAATTCGTGACCACCCCCAAAAAATCGAAAAATCCACCCAAATCCTAAAAAAATTGAAATTTTTATATGAAAAACTTCTTTTGGCCATATCTCCTAAACTAAGCGTCCTAGAGCGAAAAGGACGATAATTCGTAACCACCCTCAAAAAATCGAAAAATCCACCCAAATCCTAAAAAAATTGATATTTTTATATGAAAAACTTCTTTTGGCCATATCTCCTAAACTAAGCGTCCTAGAGCGAAAAGGACGATAATTCGTGACCACCCCAAAAAATCGAAAAATCCACCCAAATCCTAAAAAAAATTGAAATTTTTATATGAAAAACTTCTTTTGGTCATATCTCCTAAACTAAGCGTCCTAGAGCGAAAAGGACGATTATTCGTAACCACCCTCAAAAAATCGAAAAATCCACCCAAATCCTAACAAAATTGAAATTTTTATGTGAAAAACTTCTTTTGGCCATATCTCCTAAACTAAGCGTCCTAGAGCGAAAAGGACGATTATTCGTAACCACCCTCAAAAAATCGAAAAATCCACCCAAATCCTAAAAAAATTGAAATTTTTATGTGAAAAACTTCTTTTGGTCATATCTCCTAAACTAAGCGTCCTAGAGCGAAAAGGACGATAATTCGTAACCACCCTCAAAAAATCGAAAAATCCACCCAAATCCTAAAAAAATTGAAATTTTTATATGAAAAACTTCTTTTGGCCATATCTCTTAAACTAAGCGTCCTAGAGCGAAAAGGACGATAATTCGTGACCACCCTCAAAAAATCGAAAAATCCACCCAAATCCTAAAAAAATTGAAATTTTTATATGAAAAACTTCTTTTGGCCATATCTCCTAAACTAAGCGTCCTAGAGCGAAAAGGACGATAATTCGTGACCACCCCAAAAAATCGAAAAATCCACCCAAATCCTAAAAAAATTGAAATTTTTATATGAAAAACTTCTTTTGGCCATATCTCCTAAACTAAGCGTCCTAGAGCGAAAAGGACGATAATTCGTGACCACCCTCAAAAAATCGAAAAATCCACCCAAATCCTAAAAAAATTGAAATTTTTATATGAAAAACTTCTTTTGGTCATATCTCCTAAACTAAGCGTCCTAGAGCGAAAAGGACGATAATGAGTGACCACCCTCAAAAAATCGAAAAATCCACCCAAATCCTAAAAAAATTGAAATTTTTATATGAAAAACTTCTTTTGGCCATATCTCCTAAACTAAGCGTCCTAGAGCGAAAAGGACGATAATTCGTGACCACCCTCAAAAAATCGAAAAATCCACCCAAATCCTAAAAAAATTGAAATTTTTATATGAAAAACTTCTTTTGGCCATATCTCCTAAACTAAGCGTCCTAGAGCGAAAAGGACGATAATTCGTGACCACCCTCAAAAAATCGAAAAATCCACCCAAATCCTAACAAAATTGAAATTTTATGAAAAACTTCTTTTGGCCATATCTCCATATCTCCTAAACTAAGCGTCCTAGAGCGAAAAGGACGATAATTCGTGACCACCCTCAAAAAATAGAAAAATCCACCCAAATCCTAACAAAATTGAAATTTTTATGTGAAAAACTTCTTTTGGCCATATCTCCTAAACTAAGCGTCCTAGAGCGAAAAGGACGATTATTCGTAACCACCCCCAAAAAATCGAAAAATCCACCCAAATCCTAAAAAAATTTAAATTTTTATATGAAAAACTTCTTTTGGCCATATCTCCTAAACTAAGCGTCCTAGAGCGAAAAGGGCTTTAATTCGTGACCACCCCCAAAAAATCGAAAAATCCACCCAAATCCTAAAAAAATTTAAATTTTTATATGAAAAACTTCTTTTGGCCATATCTCCTAAACTAAGCGTCCTAGAGCGAAAAGAGCTTTAATTCGTGACCACCCTCAAAAAATCGAAAAATCCACCCAAATCCTAAAAAAATTGAAATTTTTATATGAAAAACTTCTTTTGGTCATATCTCCTAAACTACGCGTCCTAGAGCGAAAAGGACGATAATTCGTGACCACCCTCAAAAAATCGAACAATCCACCCAAATCCTAAAAAAACTGAAATTTTTATATGAAAAACTTCTTTTGGCCATATCTCCTAAACTAAGCGCCCTAGAGCGAAAAGGGCTTTAATTCGTGACCACCCCCAAAATCGAAAAATCCACCCAAATCCTAAACAAACTGAAATTTTTATATGAAAAACTTCTTTTGGCCATATCTCCTAAACTAAGCGTCCTAGAGCGAAAAGAGCTTTAATTCGTGACCACCCTCAAAAAATCGAAAAATCCACCCAAATCCTAAAAAAATTGAAATCTTTATATGAAAAACTTCTTTTGGCCATATCTCCTAAACTAAGCGTCCTAGAGCGAAAAGGACGATAGTTCGTGACCACCCCCAAAAAATCGAAAAATCCACCCAAATCCTAAAAAAATTGAAATTTTTATATGAAAAACTTCTTTTGGCCATATCTCCTAAACTAAGCGTCCTAGAGCGAAAAGGACGATAATTCGTGACCACCCCAAAAAATCGAAGAATCCACCCAAATCCTAAAAAAATTGAAATTTTTATATGAAAAACTTCTTTTGGCCATATCTCCTAAACTAAGCGTCCTAGAGCGAAAAGGACGATAATTCGTGACCACCCTCAAAAAATCGAAAAATCCACCCAAATCCTAAAAAAATTGAAATTTTTATATGAAAAACTTCTTTTGGCCATATCTCCTAAACTAAGCGTCCTAGAGCGAAAAGGACGATAATTCGTGACCACCCCAAAAAATCGAAAAATCCACCCAAATCCTAAAAAAGTTGAAATTTTTATAAGAAAAACTTCTTTTGGCCATATCTCCTAAACTAAGCGTCCTAGAGCGAAAAGGACGATAATTCGTGACCACCCCAAAAAATCGAAAAATCCACCCAAATCCTAAAAAAATTGAAATTTTTATATGAAAAACTTCTTTTGGCCATATCTCCTAAACTAAGCGTCCTAGAGCGAAAAGGACGATAATTCGTGACCACCCCAAAAAATCGAAAAATCCACCCAAATCCTAAAAAAATTGAAATTTTCATATGAAAATCTTCTTTTGGCCATATCTCCTAAACTAAGCGTCCTAGAGCGAAAAGGGCTTTAATTCGTGACCACCCCCAAAATATCGAAAAATCCACCCAAATCCTAAAAAAATTGAAATTTTTATATGAAAAACTTCTTTTGGTCATATCTCCTAAACTAAGCGTCCTAGAGCGAAAAGGACGATAATTCGTGACCACCCCCAAAAAATCGAAAAATCCACCCAAATCCTAAAAAAATTGAAATTTTTATATGAAAAACTTCTTTTGGCCATATCTCCTAAACTAAGCGTCCTAGAGCGAAAAGGACGATAATTCGTAACCACCCTCAAAAAATCGAAAAATCCACCCAAATCCTAAAAAAATTGAAATTTTTATATGAAAAACTTCTTTTGGCCATATCTCCTAAACTAAGCGTCCTAGAGCGAAAAGGACGATAATTCGTGACCACCCCAAAAAATCGAAAAATCCACCCAAATCCTAAAAAAATTGAAATTTTTATATGAAAAACTTCTTTTGGCCATATCTCCTAAACTAAGCGTCCTAGAGCGAAAAGGACGATAATTCGTGACCACCCTCAAAAAATCGAAAAATCCACCCAAATCCTAAAAAAAATTGAAATTTTTATATGAAAAACTTCTTTTGGTCATATCTCCTAAACTAAGCGTCCTAGAGCGAAAAGGACGATTATTCGTAACCACCCTCAAAAAATCGAAAAATCCACCCAAATCCTAACAAAATTGAAATTTTTATGTGAAAAACTTCTTTTGGCCATATCTCCTAAACTAAGCGTCCTAGAGCGAAAAGGACGATAATTCGTGACCACCCTCAAAAAATCGAAAAATCCACCCAAATCCTAAAAAAATTGAAATTTTTATATGAAAAACTTCTTTTGGCCATATCTCCTAAACTAAGCGTCCTAGAGCGAAAAGGACGATTATTCGTAACCACCCTCAAAAAATCGAAAAATCCACCCAAATCCTAAAAAAATTTTAATTTTTATATGAAAAACTTCTTTTGGCCATATCTCCTAAACTAAGCGTCCTAGAGCGAAAAGGACGATAATTCGTGACCACCCCCAAAAAATCGAAAAATCCACCCAAATCCTAAAAAAATTGAAATTTTTATATGAAAAACTTCTTTTGGCCATATCTCCTAAACTAAGCGTCCTAGAGCGAAAAGGACGATAATTCGTGACCACCCTCAAAAAATCGAAAAATCCACCCAAATCCTAAAAAAATTGAAATTTTTATATGAAAAACTTCTTTTGGCCATATCTCCTAAACTAAGCGTCCTAGAACGAAAAGGTCTTTAATTCGTGACCACCCTCAAAAAATCGAAAAATCCACCCAAATCCTAAAAAAATTTAAATTTTTATATGAAAAACTTCTTTTGGTCATATCTCCTAAACTACGCGTCCTAGAGCGAAAAGGACGATAATTCGTGACCACCCTCAAAAAATCGAACAATCCACCCAAATCCTAAAAAAACTGAAATTTTTATATGAAAATCTTCTTTTGGCCATATCTCCTAAACTAAGCGCCCTAGAGCGAAAAGGGCTTTAATTCGTGACCACCCCCAAAATCGAAAAATCCACCCAAATCCTAAAAAAATTGAAATTTTTATATGAAAAACTTCTTTTGGCCATATCTCCTAAACTAAGCGTCCTAGAGCGAAAAGAGCTTTAATTCGTGACCACCCCCAAAAAATCGAAAAATCCATCCAAATCCTAAAAAAATTGAAATCTTTATATGAAAAACTTCTTTTGGCCATATCTCCTAAACTAAGCGTCCTAGAGCGAAAAGGACGATAATTCGTGACCACCCTCAAAAAATCGAAAAATCCACCCAAATCCTAACAAAATTGAAATTTTTATGTGAAAAACTTCTTTTGGCCATATCTCCTAAACTAAGCGTCCTAGAGCGAAAAGGACGATAATTCGTGACCACCCTCAAAAAATCGAAAAATCCACCCAAATCCTAAAAAAATTGAAATTTTTATATGAAAAACTTCTTTTGGCCATATCTCCTAAACTAAGCGTCCTAGAGCGAAAAGGACGATAATTCGTGACCACCCTCAAAAAATCGAAAAATCCACCCAAATCCTAAAAAAATTGAAATTTTTATATGAAAAACTTCTTTTGGCCATATCTCCTAAACTAAGCGTCCTAGAGCGAAAAGGGCGATAATTCGTGACCACCCTCAAAAAATCGAAAAATCCACCCAAATCCTAACAAAATTGAAATTTTTATGTGAAAAACTTCTTTTGGCCATATCTCCTAAACTAAGCGTCCTAGAGCGAAAAGGACGATTATTCGTAACCACCCTCAAAAAATCGAAAAATCCACCCAAATCCTAAAAAAATTTTAATTTTTATATGAAAAACTTCTTTTGGCCATATCTCCTAAACTAAGCGTCCTAGAGCGAAAAGGGCTTTAATTCGTGACCACCCTCAAAAAATCGAAAAATCCACCCAAATCCTAAAAAAATTGAAATTTTTATATGAAAAACTTCTTTTGGCCATATCTCCTAAACTAAGCGTCCTAGAACGAAAAGGTCTTTAATTCGCGTCCTAGAGCGAAAAGGACGATAATTCGTGACCACCCTCAAAAAATCGAACAATCCACCCAAATCCTAAAAAAACTGAAATTTTTATATGAAAATCTTCTTTTGGCCATATCTCCTAAACTAAGCGCCCTAGAGCGAAAAAGGCTTTAATTCGTGACCACCCCCAAAATCGAAAAATCCACCCAAATCCTAAAAAAATTGAAATTTTTATATGAAAAACTTCTTTTGGCCATATCTCCTAAACTAAGCGTCCTAGAGCGAAAAGAGCTTTAATTCGTGACCACCCTCAAAAAATCGAAAAATCCACCCAAATCCTAAAAAAATTGAAATCTTTATATGAAAAACTTCTTTTGGCCATATCTCCTAAACTAAGCGTCCTAGAGCGAAAAGGGCTTTAATTCGTGACCACCCTCAAAAAATCAAAAAATCCACCCAAATCCTAAAAAAATGAAATTTTTATATGAAAAACTTCTTTTGGCCATATCTCCTAAACTAAGCGTCCTAGAGCGAAAAGGACGATAATTCGTGACCACCCTCAAAAAATCGAAAAATCCACCCAAATCCTAAAAAAATTGAAATTTTTATATGAAAAACTTCTTTTGGCCATATCTCCTAAACTAAGCGTCCTAGAGCGAAAAGGGCTTTAATTCGTGACCACCCTCAAAAAATCGAAAAATCCACCCAAATCCTAAAAAAATTTAAATTTTTATATGAAAAACTTCTTTTGGCCATATCTCCTAAACTAAGCGTCCTAGAGCGAAAAGGACGATAATTCGTGACCACCCTCAAAAAATCGAAAAATCCACCCAAATCCTAAAAAAATTGAAATTTTTATATGAAAAACTTCTTTTGGCCATATCTCCTAAACTAAGCGTCCTAGAGCGAAAAGGGCTTTAATTCGTGACCACCCTCAAAAAATCGAAAAATCCACCCAAATCCTAAAAAAATTGAAATTTTTATATGAAAAACTTCTTTTGGCCATATCTCCTAAACTAAGCGTCCTAGAGCGAAAAGGACGATAATTCGTGACCACCCTCAAAAAATCGAAAAATCCACCCAAATCCTAAAAAAATTGAAATTTTTATATGAAAAACTTCTTTTGGCAATATCTCCTAAACTAAGCGTCCTAGAGCGAAAAGGACGATAATTCGTGACCACCCTCAAAAAATCGAAAAATCCACCCAAATCCTAAAAAAATTTAAATTTTTATATGAAAACCTTCTTTTGGCCATATCTCCTAAACTAAGCGTCCTAGAGCGAAAAGGTCTTTAATTCGTGACCACCCCCAAAAAATCAAAAAATCCACCCAAATCCTAAAAAAATTGAAATTTTTATATGAAAAACTTCTTTTGGCCATATCTCCTAAACTAAGCGTCCTAGAGCGAAAAGGACGATAATTCGTGACCACCCTCAAAAAATCGAAAAATCCACCCAAATCCTAAAAAAATTGAAATTTTTATATGAAAAACTTCTTTTGGCAATATCTCCTAAACTAAGCGTCCTAGAGCGAAAAGGGCTTTAATTCGTGACCACCCCCAAAAAATCGAAAAATCCACCCAAATCCTAAAAAATTTTAATTTTTATATGAAAAACTTCTTTTGGCCATATCTCCTAAACTAAGCGTCCTAGAGCGAAAAGGACGATAGTTCGTGACCACCCCCAAAAAATCGAAAAATCCACCCAAATCCTAAAAAAATGAAATTTTTATATGAAAAACTTCTTTTGGCCATATCTCCTAAACTAAGCGTCCTAGAGCGAAAAGGACGATAATTCGTGACCACCCTCAAAAAATCGAAAAATCCACCCAAATCCTAAAAAAATTGAAATTTTTATATGAAAAACTTCTTTTGGCCATATCTCCTAAACTAAGCGTCCTAGAGCGAAAAGGGCTTTAATTCGTGACCACCCTCAAAAAATCGAAAAATCCACCCAAATCCTAAAAAAATTGAAATTTTTATATGAAAAACTTCTTTTGGCCATATCTCCTAAACTAAGCGTCCTAGAGCGAAAAGGACGATAATTCGTGACCACCCTCAAAAAATCGAAAAATCCACCCAAATCCTAAAAAAATTGAAATTTTTATATGAAAAACTTCTTTTGGCCATATCTCCTAAACTAAGCGTCCTAGAGCGAAAAGGGCTTTAATTCGTGACCACCCTCAAAAAATCGAAAAATCCACCCAAATCCTAAAAAAATTGAAATTTTTATATGAAAAACTTCTTTTGGCCATATCTCCTAAACTAAGCGTCCTAGAGCGAAAAGGACGATAATTCGTGACCACCCTCAAAAAATCGAAAAATCCACCCAAATCCTAAAAAAATTGAAATTTTTATATGAAAAACTTCTTTTGGCAATATCTCCTAAACTAAGCGTCCTAGAGCGAAAAGGACGATAATTCGTGACCACCCTCAAAAAATCGAAAAATCCACCCAAATCCTAAAAAAATTTAAATTTTTATATGAAAACCTTCTTTTGGCCATATCTCCTAAACTAAGCGTCCTAGAGCGAAAAGGTCTTTAATTCGTGACCACCCCCAAAAAATCGAAAAATCCACCCAAATCCTAAAAAAATTGAAATTTTTATATGAAAAACTTCTTTTGGCCATATCTCCTAAACTAAGCGTCCTAGAGCGAAAAGGACGATAATTCGTGACCACCCTCAAAAAATCGAAAAATCCACCCAAATCCTAAAAAAATTGAAATTTTTATATCAAAAACTTCTTTTGGCAATATCTCCTAAACTAAGCGTCCTAGAGCGAAAAGGGCTTTAATTCGTGACCTCCCCCAAAAAATCGAAAAATCCACCCAAATCCTAAAAAATTTTAATTTTTATATGAAAAACTTCTTTTGGCCATATCTCCTAAACTAAGCGTCCTAGAGCGAAAAGGACGATAGTTCGTGACCACCCCCAAAAAATCGAAAAATCCACCCAAATCCTAAAAAAATTGAAATTTTTATATGAAAAACTTCTTTTGGCCATATCTCCTAAACTAAGCGTCCTAAAGCGAAAAGGACGATAATTCGTGACCACCCCAAAAAATCGAAAAATCCACCCAAATCCTAAAAAAATTGAAATTTTTATATGAAAAACTTCTTTTGGTCATATCTCCTAAACTAAGCGTCCTAGAGCGAAAAGGGCTTTAATTCGTGACCACCCTCAAAAAATCGAAAAATCCACCCAAATCCTAAAAAAATTGAAATTTTTATATGAAAAACTTCTTTTGGCCATATCTCCTAAACTAAGCGTCCTAGAACGAAAAGGGCTTTAATTCGTGACCACCCTCAAAAAATCGAAAAATCCACCCAAATCCTAAAAAAATTTAAATTTTTATATGAAAAACTTCTTTTGGTCATATCTCCTAAACTACGCGTCCTAGAGCGAAAAGGACGATAATTCGTGACCACCCTCAAAAAATCGAACAATCCACCCAAATCCTAAAAAAACTGAAATTTTCATATGAAAATCTTCTTTTGGCCATATCTCCTAAACTAAGCGCCCTAGAGCGAAAAGGGCTTTAATTCGTGACCACCCCCAAAAAATCGAAAAATCCACCCAAATCCTAAAAAAATTGAATTTTTTATATGAAAAACTTCTTTTGGCCATATCTCCTAAACTAAGCGTCCTAGAGCGAAAAGAGCTTTAATTCGTGACCACCCTCAAAAAATCGAAAAATCCACCCAAATCCTAAAAAAATTTAAATTTTTATATGAAAAACTTCTTTTGGCCATATCTCCTAAACTAAGCGTCCTAGAGCGAAAAGGGCTTTAATTCGTGACCACCCCCAAAATATCGAAAAATCCACCCAAATCCTAAAAAAAATGAAATTTTTATATGAAAAACTTCTTTTGGCCATATCTCCTAAACTAAGCGTCCTAGAGCGAAAAGGACGATAATTCGTGACCACCCCCAAAAAATCGAAAAATCCACCCAAATCCTAAAAAAATTGAAATTTTTATATGAAAAACTTCTTTTGGCCATATCTCCTAAACTAAGCGTCCTAGAGCGAAAAGGACGATAATTCGTAACCACCCTCAAAAAATCGAAAAATCCACCCAAATCCTAAAAAAATTGAAATTTTTATATGAAAAACTTCTTTTGGCCATATCTCCTAAACTAAGCGTCCTAGAGCGAAAAGGACGATAATTCGTGACCACCCCAAAAAATCCACCCAAATCCTAACAAAATTGAAATTTTTATGTGAAAAACTTCTTTTGGCCATATCTCCTAAACTAAGCGTCCTAGAGCGAAAAGGACGATAATTCGTGACCACCCTCAAAAAATCGAAAAATCCACCCAAATCCTAAAAAAATTGAAATTTTTATATGAAAAACTTCTTTTGGCCATATCTCCTAAACTAAGCGTCCTAGAGCGAAAAGGACGATAATTCGTGACCACCCTCAAAAAATCGAAAAATCCACCCAAATCCTAACAAAATTGAAATTTTTATGTGAAAAACTTCTTTTGGCCATATCTCCTAAACTAAGCGTCCTAGAGCGAAAAGGACGATTATTCGTAACCACCCTCAAAAAATCGAAAAATCCACCGAAATCCTAAAAAAATTTTAATTTTTATATGAAAAACTTCTTTTGGTCATATCTCCTAAACTACGCGTCCTAGAGCGAAAAGGACGATAATTCGTGACCACCCTCAAAAAATCGAACAATCCACCCAAATCCTAAAAAACTGAAATTTTCATATGAAAATCTTCTTTTGGCCATATCTCCTAAACTAAGCGCCCTAGAGCGAAAAGGGCTTTAATTCGTGACCACCCCCAAAAAATCGAAAAATCCACCCAAATCCTAAAAAAATTGAAATTTTTATATGAAAAACTTCTTTTGGCCATATCTCCTAAACTAAGCGTCCTAGAGCGAAAAGAGCTTTAATTCGTGACCACCCTCAAAAAATAGAAAAATCCACCCAAATCCTAACAAAATTGAAATTTTTATATGAAAAACTTCTTTTGGCCATATCTCCTAAACTAAGCGTCCTAGAGCGAAAAGGGCTTTAATTCGTGACCACCCCCAAAATATCGAAAAATCCACCCAAATCCTAAAAAAAATGAAATTTTTATATGAAAAACTTCTTTTGGCCATATCTCCTAAACTAAGCGTCCTAGAGCGAAAAGGACGATAATTCGTGACCACCCCCAAAAAATCGAAAAATCCACCCAAATCCTAAAAAAATTGAAATTTTTATATGAAAAACTTCTTTTGGCCATATCTCCTAAACTAAGCGTCCTAGAGCGAAAAGGACGATAATTCGTAACCACCCTCAAAAAATCGAAAAATCCACCCAAATCCTAAAAAAATTGAAATTTTTATGTGAAAAACTTCTTTTGGCCATATCTCCTAAACTAAGCGTCCTAGAGCGAAAAGGACGATAATTCGCGACCACCCTCAAAAAATCGAAAAATCCACCCAAATCCTAAAAAAATTGAAATTTTTATATGAAAAACTTCTTTTGGCCATATCTCCTAAACTAAGCGTCCTAGAGCGAAAAGGACGATAATTCGTGACCACCCTCAAAAAATCGAAAAATCCACCCAAATCCTAAAAAAATTGAAATTTTTATATGAAAAACTTCTTTTGGCCATATCTCCTAAACTAAGCGTCCTAGAGCGAAAAGGACGATAATTCGTGACCACCCTCAAAAAATCGAAAAATCCACCCAAATCCTAACAAAATTGAAATTTTTATGTGAAAAACTTCTTTTGGCCATATCTCCTAAACTAAGCGTCCTAGAGCGAAAAGGACGATTATTCGTAACCACCCTCAAAAAATCGAAAAATCCACCGAAATCCTAAAAAAATTTTAATTTTTATATGAAAAACTTCTTTTGGTCATATCTCCTAAACTACGCGTCCTAGAGCGAAAAGGACGATAATTCGTGACCACCCTCAAAAAATCGAACAATCCACCCAAATCCTAAAAAAACTGAAATTTTCATATGAAAATCTTCTTTTGGCCATATCTCCTAAATTAAGCGCCCTAGAGCGAAAAGGGCTTTAATTCGTGACCACCCCCAAAAAATCGAAAAATCCACCCAAATCCTAAAAAAATTGAAATTTTTATATGAAAAACTTCTTTTGGCCATATCTCCTAAACTAAGCGTCCTAGAGCGAAAAGAGCTTTAATTCGTGACCACCCTCAAAAAATAGAAAAATCCACCCAAATCCTAACAAAATTGAAATTTTATATGAAAAACTTCTTTTGGCCATATCTCCTAAACTAAGCGTCCTAGAGCGAAAAGGGCTTTAATTCGTGACCACCCCCAAAATATCGAAAAATCCACCCAAATCCTAAAAAAAATGAAATTTTTATATGAAAAACTTCTTTTGGCCATATCTCCTAAACTAAGCGTCCTAGAGCGAAAAGGACGATAATTCGTGACCACCCCCAAAAAATCGAAAAATCCACCCAAATCCTAAAAAAATTGAAATTTTTATATGAAAAACTTCTTTTGGCCATATCTCCTAAACTAAGCGTCCTAGAGCGAAAAGGACGATAATTCGTGACCACCCTCAAAAAATCGAAAAATCCACCCAAATCCTAAAAAAATTGAAATTTTTATATAAAAAACTTCTTTTGGTCATATCTCCTAAACTAAGCGTCCTAGAGCGAAAAGGACGATAATTCGTGACCACCCCCATAAAATCGAAAAATCCACCCAAATCCTAAAAAAACTGAAATTTTTATATGAAAATCTTCTTTTGGCCATATCTCCTAAACTAAGCGCCCTAGAGCGAAAAGGACGATAATTCGTGACCACCCCAAAAAATCGAAAAATCCACCCAAATCCTAAAAAAATTGAAATTTTTATATGAAAAACTTCTTTTGGCCATATCTCCTAAACTAAGCGTCCTAGAGCGAAAAGGGCTTTAATTCGTGACCACCCTCAAAAAATCGAAAAATCCACCCAAATCCTAAAAAAATTGAAATTTTTATATGAAAAACTTCTTTTGGCCATATCTCCTAAACTAAGCGTCCTAGAGCGAAAAGGACGATAATTCGTGACCACCCCAAAAAATCGAAAAATCCACCCAAATCCTAAAAAAATTGAAATTTTTATATGAAAAACTTCTTTTGGCCATATCAAAAAATCGAAAAATCCACCCAAATCCTAAAAAAATTGAAATTTTTATATGAAAAACTTCTTTTGGCCATATCTCCTAAACTAAGCGTCCTAGAGCGAAAAGGACGATAATTCGTGACCACCCTCAAAAAATCTAAAAATCCACCCAAATCCTAACAAAATTGAAATTTTTATGTGAAAAACTTCTTTTGGCCATATCTCCTAAACTAAGCGTCCTAGAGCGAAAAGGACGATTATTCGTAACCACCCCAAAAAATCGAAAAATCCACCCAAATCCTAAAAAAATTTTAATTTTTATATGAAAAACTTCTTTTGGCCATATCTCCTAAACTAAGCGTCCTAGAGCGAAAAGGACGATAATTCGTGACCACCCCCAAAAAATCGAAAAATCCACCCAAATCCTAAAAAAATTTAAATTTTTATATGAAAAACTTCTTTTGGCCATATCTCCTAAACTAAGCGTCCTAGAGCGAAAAGGGCTTTAATTCGTGACCACCCTCAAAAAATCGAAAAATCCACCCAAATCCTAAAAAAATTGAAATTTTTATATGAAAAACTTCTTTTGGCCATATCTCCTAAACTAAGCGTCCTAGAGCGAAAAGAGCTTTAATTCGTGACCACCCCAAAAAATCGAAAAATCCACCCAAATCCTAAAAAAATTGAAATTTTTATATGAAAAACTTCTTTTGGCCATATCTCCTAAACTAAGCGTCCTAGAGCGAAAAGGACGATAATTCGTGACCACCCTCAAAAAATCGAACAATCCACCCAAATCCTAAAAAAACTGAAATTTTTATATGAAAATCTTCTTTTGGCCATATCTCCTAAACTAAGCGCCCTAGAGCGAAAAGGGCTTTAATTCGTGACCACCCCCAAAATCGAAAAATCCACCCAAATCCTAAAAAATTGAAATTTTTATATGAAAAACTTCTTTTGGCCATATCTCCTAAACTAAGCGTCCTAGAGCGAAAAGAGCTTTAATTCGTGACCACCCTCAAAAAATCGAAAAATCCACCCAAATCCTAAAAAAATTGAAATCTTTATATGAAAAACCTCTTTTGGCCATATCTCCTAAACTAAGCGTCCTAGAGCGAAAACGGCTTTAATTCGTGACCACCCTCAAAAAATCAAAAAATCCACCCAAATCCTAAAAAAATGAAATTTTTATATGAAAAACTTCTTTTGGCCATATCTCCTAAACTAAGCGTCCTAGAGCGAAAAGGACGATAATTCGTGACCACCCTCAAAAAATCGAAAAATCCACCCAAATCCTACAAAAATTGAAATTTTTATATGAAAAACTTCTTTTGGCCATATCTCCTAAACTAAGCGTCCTAGAGTGAAAAGGGCTTTAATTCGTGACCACCCTCACAAAATCGAAAAATCCACCCAAATCCTAAAAAAATTGAAATTTTTATATGAAAAACTTCTTTTGGCCATATCTCCTAAACTAAGCGTCCTAGAGCGAAAAGGACGATAATTCGTGACCACCCTCAAAAAATCGAAAAATCCACCCAAATCCTAAAAAAATTGAAATTTTTATATGAAAAACTTCTTTTGGCCATATCTCCTAAACTATGCGTCCTAGAGCGAAAAGGACGATAATTCGTGACCACCCTCAAAAAATCGAAAAATCCACCCAAATCCTAAAAAAATTGAAATTTTTATATAAAAAACTTCTTTTGGTCATATCTCCTAAACTAAGCGTCCTAGAGCGAAAAGGACGATAATTCGTGACCACCCCCATAAAATCGAAAAATCCACCCAAATCCTAAAAAAACTGAAATTTTTATATGAAAATCTTCTTTTGGCCATATCTCCTAAACTAAGCGCCCTAGAGCGAAAAGGACGATAATTCGTGACCACCCCAAAAAATCGAAAAATCCACCCAAATCCTAAAAAAATTGAAATTTTTATATGAAAAACTTCTTTTGGCCATATCTCCTAAACTAAGCGTCCTAGAGCGAAAAGGGCTTTAATTCGTGACCACCCTCAAAAAATCGAAAAATCCACCCAAATCCTAAAAAAATTGAAATTTTTATATGAAAAACTTCTTTTGGCCATATCTCCTAAACTAAGCGTCCTAGAGCGAAAAGGACGATAGTTCGTGACCACCCCCAAAAAATCGAAAAATCCACCCAAATCCTAAAAAAATTGAAATTTTTATATGAAAAACTTCTTTTGGCCATATCTCCTAAACTAAGCGTCCTAGAGCGAAAAGGGCTTTAATTCGTGACCACCCTCAAAAAATCGAAAAATCCACCCAAATCCTAAAAAAATTGAAATTTTTATATGAAAAACTTCTTTTGGCCATATCTCCTAAACTAAGCGTCCTAGAACGAAAAGGGCTTTAATTCGTGACCACCCACAAAAAATCGAAAAATCCACCCAAATCCTAAAAAAATTTAAATTTTTATATGAAAAACTTCTTTTGGTCATATCTCCTAAACTACGCGTCCTAGAGCGAAAAGGACGATAATTCGTGACCACCCCCAAAAAATCGAAAAATCCACCCAAATCCTAAAAAAATTGAAATTTTTATATGAAAAACTTCTTTTGGCCATATCTCCTAAACTAAGCGTCCTAGAGCGAAAAGGACGATAATTCGTAACCACCCTCAAAAAGTCGAAAAATCCACCCAAATCCTAAAAAAATTGAAATTTTTATATGAAAAACTTCTTTTGGCCATATCTCCTAAACTAAGCGTCCTAGAGCGAAAAGGACGATAATTCGTGACCACCCCAAAAAATCGAAAAATCCACCCAAATCCTAAAAAAATTTAAATTTTTATATGAAAATCTTCTTTTGGCCATATCTCCTAAACTAAGCGTCCTAGAGCGAAAAGGACGATAATTCGTGACCACCCTCAAAAAATCAAAAAATCCACCCAAATCCTAAAAAAATTGAAATTTTTATATGAAAAACTTATTTTGGTCATATCTCCTAAACTAAGCGTCCTAGAGCGAAAAGGACGATTATTCGTAACCACCCTCAAAAAATCGAAAAATCCACCCAAATCCTAACAAAATTGAAATTTTTATGTGAAAAACTTCTTTTGGCCATATCTCCTAAACTAAGCGTCCGAGAGCGAAAAGGACGATAATTCGTGACCACCCTCAAAAAATCGAAAAATCCACCCAAATCCTAAAAAAATTGAAATTTTTATATGAAAAACTTCTTTTGGCCATATCTCCTAAACTAAGCGCCCTAGAGCGAAAAGGGCTTTAATTCGTGACCGCCCCCAAAAAATCGAAAAATCCACCCAAATCCTAAAAAAATTGAAATTTTTATATGAAAAACTTCATTTGGCCATATCTCCTAAACTAAGCGTCCTAGAGCGAAAAGAGCTTTAATTCGTGACCACCCTCAAAAAATCGAAAAATCCACCCAAATCCTAAAAAAATTGAAATTTTTATATGAAAAACTTCTTTTGGCCATATCTCCTAAACTAAGCGTCCTAGAGCGAAAAGGGCTTTAATTCGTGACCACCCCCAAAATATCGAAAAATCCACCCAAATCCTAAAAAAAATGAAATTTTTATATGAAAAACTTCTTTTGGCCATATCTCCTAAACTAAGCGTCCTAGAGCGAAAAGGACGATAATTCGTGACCACCCCCAAAAAATCGAAAAATCCACCCAAATCCTTAAAAAAATTGAAATTTTTATATGAAAAACTTCTTTTGGCCATATCTCCTAAACTAAGCGTCCTAGAGCGAAAAGGACGATAATTCGTAACCACCCTCAAAAAATCGAAAAATCCACCCAAATCCTAAAAAAATTTAAATTTTTATATGAAAAACTTCTTTTGGCCATATCTCCTAAACTAAGCGTCCTAGAGCGAAAAGGACGATAATTCGTGACCACCCCAAAAAATCGAAAAATCCACCCAAATCCTAAAAAAATTGAAATTTTTATATGAAAAACTTCTTTTGGCCATATCTCCTAAACTAAGCGCCCTAGAGCGAAAAGGACGATAATTCGTGACCACCCTCAAAAAATCGAAAAATCCACCCAAATCCTAAAAAAATTGAAATTTTTATATGAAAAACTTCTTTTGGTCATATCTCCTAAACTAAGCGTCCTAGAGCGAAAAGGACGATTATTCGTGACCACCCTCAAAAAATCGAAAAATCCACCCAAATCCTAACAAAATTGAAATTTTTATGTGAAAAACTTCTTTTGGCCATATCTCCTAAACTAAGCGTCCTAGAGCGAAAAGGACGATAATTCGTGACCACTCTCAAAAAATCGAAAAATCCACCCAAATCCTAAAAAAATTGAAATTTTTATATGAAAAACTTCTTTTGGCCATATCTCCTAAACTAAGCGTCCTAGAGCGAAAAGGACGATAATTCGTGACCACCCTCAAAAAATCGAAAAATCCACCCAAATCCTAAAAAAATTGAAATTTTTATATGAAAAACTTCTTTTGGCCATATCTCCTAAACTAAGCGTCCTAGAGCGAAAAGGACGATAATTCGTGACCACCCTCAAAAAATCGAAAAATCCACCCAAATCCTAACAAAATTGAAATTTTTATGTGAAAAACTTCTTTTGGCCATATCTCCTAAACTAAGCGTCCTAGAGCGAAAAGGACGATTATTCGTAACCACCCTCAAAAAATCGAAAAATCCACCCAAATCCTAAAAAAATTTTAATTTTTATATGAAAAACTTCTTTTGGCCATATCCCCTAAACTAAGCGTCCTAGAGCGAAAAGGACGATAATTCGTGACCTCCCCCAAAAAATCGAAAAATCCACCCAAATCCTAAAAAAATTTAAATTTTTATATGAAAAACTTCTTTTGGCCATATCTCCTAAACTAAGCGTCCTAGAGCGAAAAGGGCTTTAATTCGTGACCACCCTCAAAAAATCGAAAAATCCGCCCAAATCCTAAAAAAATTGAAATTTTTATATGAAAAACTTCTTTTGGCCATATCTCCTAAACTAAGCGTCCTAGAGCGAAAAGGACGATAATTCGTGACCACCCTCAAAAAATCGAACAATCCACCCAAATCCTAAAAAAACTGAAATTTTTATATGAAAATCTTCTTTTGGCCATATCTCCTAAACTAAGCGCCCTAGAGCGAAAAGGGGTTTAATTCGTGACCACCCCCAAAATCGAAAAATCCACCCAAATCCTAAAAAAATTGAAATTTTTATATGAAAAACTTCTTTTGGCCATATCTCCTAAACTAAGCGTCCTAGAGCGAAAAGAGCTTTAATTCGTGACCACCCTCAAAAAATCGAAAAATCCACCCAAATCCTAAAAAAATTGAAATCTTTATATGAAAAACTTCTTTTGGCCATATCTCCTAAACTAAGCGTCCTAGAGCGAAAAGGGCTTTAATTCGTGACCACCCTCAAAAAATCAAAAAATCCACCCAAATCCTAAAAAAATGAAATTTTTATATGAAAAACTTCTTTTGGCCATATCTCCTAAACTAAGCGTCCTAGAGCGAAAAGGACGATAATTCGTGACCACCCTCAAAAAATCGAAAAATCCACCCAAATCCTAAAAAAATTGAAATTTTTATATGAAAAACTTCTTTTGGCCATATCTCCTAAACTAAGCGTCCTAGAGCGAAAAGGGCTTTAATTCGTGACAACCCTCAAAAAATCGAAAAATCCACCCAAATCCTAAAAAAATTGAAATTTTTATATGAAAAACTTCTTTTGGCCATATCTCCTAAGCTAAGCGTCCTAGAGCGAAAAGGACGATAATTCGTGACCACCCTCAAAAAATCGAAAAATCCACCCAAATCCTAAAAAAATTGAAATTTTTATATGAAAAACTTCTTTTGGCCATATCTCCTAAACTATGCGTCCTAGAGCGAAAAGGACGATAATTCGTGACCACCCTCAAAAAATCGAAAAATCTACCCAAATCCTAAAAAAATTGAAATTTTTATATAAAAAAACTTCTTTTGGTCATATCTCCTAAACTAAGCGTCCTAGAGCGAAAAGGACGATAATTCGTGACCACCCCCATAAAATTGAAAAATCCACCCAAATCCTAAAAAAATTGAAATTTTTATATGAAAAACTTCTTTTGGCCATATCTCCTAAACTAAGCGTCCTAGAGCGAAAAGGACGATAATTCGTGACCACCCTCAAAAAATCGAAAAATCCACCCAAATCCTAAAAAAATTTAAATTTTTATATGAAAACCTTCTTTTGGCCATATCTCCTAAACTAAGCGTCCTAGAGCGAAAAGGTCTTTAATTCGTGACCACCCCCAAAAAATCGAAAAATCCACCCAAATCCTAAAAAAATTGAAATTTTTATATGAAAAACTTCTTTTGGCCATATCTCCTAAACTAAGCGTCCTAGAGCGAAAAGGACGATAATTCGTGACCACCCTCAAAAAATCGAAAAATCCACCCAAATCCTAAAAAAATTGAAATTTTTATATGAAAAACTTCTTTTGGCAATATCTCCTAAACTAAGCGTCCTAGAGCGAAAAGGGCTTTAATTCGTGACCACCCCCAAAAAATCGAAAAATCCACCCAAATCCTAAAAAATTGAAATTTTTATATGAAAAACTTCTTTTGGCCATATCTCCTAAACTAAGCGTCCTAGAGCGAAAAGGACGATAGTTCGTGACCACCCCCAAAAAATCGAAAAATCCACCCAAATCCTAAAAAAATTGAAATTTTTATATGAAAAACTTCTTTTGGCCATATCTCCTAAACTAAGCGTCCTAGAGCGAAAAGGACGATAATTCGTGACCACCCCAAAAAATCGAAAAATCCACCCAAATCCTAAAAAAATTGAAATTTTTATATGAAAAACTTCTTTTGGCAATATCTCCTAAACTAAGCGTCCTAGAGCGAAAAGGACGATAATTCGTGACCACCCTCAAAAAATCGAAAAATCCACCCAAATCCTAAAAAAATTGAAATTTTTATATGAAAAACTTCTTTTGGCCATATCTCCTAAACTAAGAGTCCTAGAACGAAAAGGGCTTTAATTCGTGACCACCCTCAAAAAATCGAAAAATCCACCCAAATCCTAAAAAAATTTAAATTTTTATATGAAAAACTGATTTTGGTCATATCTCCTAAACTACGCGTCCTAGAGCGAAAAGGACGATAATTCGTGACCACCCTCAAAAAATCGAACAATCCACCCAAATCCTAAAAAAACTGAAATTTTCATATGAAAATCTTCTTTTGGCCATATCTCCTAAACTAAGCGCCCTAGAGCGAAAAGGACGATAATTCGTGACCACCCCCAAAATATCGAAAAATCCACCCAAATCCTAAAAAAAATGAAATTTTTATATGAAAAACTTCTTTTGGCCATATCTCCTAAACTAAGCGTCCTAGAGCGAAAAGGACGATAATTCGTGACCACCCCCAAAAAATCGAAAAATCCACCCAAATCCTAAAAAAATTGAAATTTTTATATGAAAAACTTCTTTTGGCCATATCTCCTAAACTAAGCGTCCTAGAGCGAAAAGGACGATAATTCGTGACCACCCTCAAAAAATCGAAGAATCCACCCAAATCCTAACAAAATTGAAATTTTTATGTGAAAAACTTCTTTTGGCCATATCTCCTAAACTAAGCGTCCTAGAGCGAAAAGGACGATAATTCGTGACCACCCTCAAAAAATCGAAAAATCCACCCAAATCCTAAAAAATTGAATTTTTTATATGAAAAACTTCTTTTGGCCATATCTCCTAAACTAAGCGTCCTAGAGCGAAAAGGACGATAATTCGTGACCTCCCTCAAAAAATCGAAAAATCCACCCAAATCCTAAAAAATTGAATTTTTTATATGAAAAACTTCTTTTGGCCATATCTCCTAAACTAAGCGTCCTAGAGCGAAAAGGACGATAATTCGTCCTTTTCGCTCTATCGAAAAATCCGCCCAAATCCTAACAAAATTGAAATTTTTATGTGAAAAACTTCTTTTGGCCATATCTCCTAAACTAAGCGTCCTAGAGCGAAAAGGACGATTATTCGTAACCACCCTCAAAAAATCGAAAAATCCACCCAAATCCTAAAAAAATTTTAATTTTTATATGAAAAACTTCTTTTGGTCATATCTCCTAAACTACGCGTCCTAGAGCGAAAAGGACGATAATTCGTGACCACCCTCAAAAATCGAACAATCCACCCAAATCCTAAAAAAACTGAAATTTTCATATGAAAATCTTCTTTTGGCCATATCTCCTAAACTAAGCGCCCTAGAGCGAAAAGGGCTTTAATTCGTGACCACCCCCAAAAAATCGAAAAATCCACCCAAATCCTAAAAAAATTGAAATTTTTATATGAAAAACTTCTTTTGGCCATATCTCCTAAACTAAGCGTCCTAGAGCGAAAAGAGCTTTAATTCGTGACCACCCTCAAAAAATCGAAAAATCCACCCAAATCCTAAAAAAATTGAAATTTTTATATGAAAAACTTCTTTTGGCCATATCTCCTAAACTAAGCGTCCTAGAGCGAAAAGGACGATAATTCGTGACCACCCCCAAAAAATCGAAAAATCCACCCAAATCCTAAAAAAATTGAAATTTTTATATGAAAAACTTCTTTCGGCCATATCTCCTAAACTAAGCGTCCTAGAGCGAAAAGGACGATAATTCGTGACCACCCTCAAAAAATCGAAAAATCCACCCAAATCCTAAAAAAATTGAAATTTTTATATGAAAAACTTCTTTAGGTCATATCTCCTAAACTAAGCGTCCTAGAGCGAAAAGGACGATTATTCGTAACCACCCTCAAAAAATCGAAAAATCCACCCAAATCCTAACAAAATTGAAATTTTTATGTGATAAACTTCTTTTGGCCATATCTCCTAAACTAAGCGTCCTAGAGCGAAAAGGACGATAATTCGTGACCACCCTCAAAAAATCGAAAAATCCACCCAAATCCTAAAAAAATGGAAATTTTTATATGAAAAACTTCTTTTGGCCATATCTCCTAAACTAAGCGTCCTAGAGCGAAAAGGACGATAATTCGTGACCACCCTCAAAAAATCGAAAAATCCACCCAAATCCTAAAAAAATTTAAATTTTTATATGAAAAACTTCTTTTGGCCATATCTCCTAAACTAAGCGTCCTAGAGCGAAAAGGACGATAATTCGTGACCACCCTCAAAAAATCGAAAAATCCACCCAAATCCTAAAAAAATTGAAATTTTTATATGAAAAACTTCTTTTGGCCATATCTCCTAAACTAAGCGTCCTAGAACGAAAAGGTCTTTAATTCGTGACCACCCTCAAAAAATCAAAAAATCCACCCAAATCCTAAAAAAAATTTAAATTTTTATATGAAAAACTTCTTTTGGTCATATCTCCTAAACTACGCGTCCTAGAGCGAAAAGGACGATAATTCGTGACCACCCTCAAAAAATCGAACAATCCACCCAAATCCTAAAAAAACTGAAATTTTTATATGAAAATCTTCTTTTGGCCATATCTCCTAAACTAAGCGCCCTAGAGCGAAAAGGGCTTTAATTCGTGACCACCCTCAAAAAATCAAAAAATCCACCCAAATCCTAAAAAAATGAAATTTTTATATGAAAAACTTCTTTTGGCCATATCTCCTAAACTAAGCGTCCTAGAGCGAAAAGGACGATAATTCGTGACCACCCTCAAAAAATCGAAAAATCCACCCAAATCCTAAAAAAATTTAAATTTTTATATGAAAACCTTCTTTTGGCCATATCTCCTAAACTAAGCGTCCTAGAGCGAAAAGGTCTTTAATTCGTGACCACCCCCAAAAAATCGAAAAATCCACCCAAATCCTAAAAAAATTTAAATTTTTATATGAAAAACTTCTTTTGGCCATATCTCCTAAACTAAGCGTCCTAGAGCGAAAAGGACGATAATTCGTGACCACCCTCAAAAAATCGAAAAATCCACCCAAATCCTAAAAAAATTGAAATTTTTATATGAAAAACTTCTTTTGGCAATATCTCCTAAGCGTCCTAGAGCGAAAAGGGCTTTAATTCGTGACCACCCCCAAAAAATCGAAAAATCCACCCAAATCCTAAAAAATTGAAATTTTTATATGAAAAACTTCTTTTGGCCATATCTCCTAAACTAAGCGTCCTAGAGCGAAAAGGACGATAGTTCGTGACCACCCCCAAAAAATCGAAAAATCCACCCAAATCCTTAAAAAATTGAAATTTTTATATGAAAAACTTCTTTTGGCCATATCTCCTAAACTAAGCGTCCTAGAGCGAAAAGGACGATAATTCGTGACCACCCCAAAAAATCGAAAAATCCACCCAAATCCTAAAAAAATTGAAATTTTTGTATGAAAAACTTCTTTTGGCCATATCTCCTAAACTAAGCGTCCTAGAGCGAAAAGGGCTTTAATTCGTGACCACCCTCAAAAAATCGAAAAATCCACCCAAATCCTAAAAAAATTGAAATTTTTATATGAAAAACTTCTTTTGGCCGTATCTCCTAAACTAAGCGTCCTAGAACGAAAAGGGCTTTAATTCGTGACCACCCTCAAAAAATCGAAAAATTCACCCAAATCCTAAAAAAATTTAAATTTTTATATGAAAAACTTCTTTTGGTCATATCTCCTAAACTACGCGTCCTAGAGCGAAAAGGACGATAATTCGTGACCACCCTCAAAAAATCGAAAAATCCACCCAAATCCTAAAAAAATTGAAATTTTTATATGAAAAACTTCTTTTGGTCATATCTCCTAAACTAAGCGTCCTAGAGCGAAAAGGACGATTATTCGTAACCACCCTCAAAAAATCGAAAAATCCACCCAAATCCTAACAAAATTGAAATTTTTATGTGAAAAACTTCTTTTGGCCATATCTCCTAAACTAAGCGTCCTAGAGCGAAAAGGACGATAATTCGTGACCACCCTCAAAAAATCCACCCAAATCCTAAAAAAATTGAAATTTTTATATGAAAAACTTCTTTTGGCCATATCCCTAAACTAAGCGTCCTAGAGCGAAAAGGACGATAATTCGTGACCACCCTCAAAAAATCGAAAAATCCACCCAAATCCTAAAAAAATTGAAATTTTTATATGAAAAACTTCTTTTGGCCATATCTCCTAAACTAAGCGTCCTAGAGCGAAAAGGACGACTATTCGTAACCACCCTCAAAAAATCGAAAAATCCACCCAAATCCTAAAAAAATTTTAATTTTTATGAAAAACTTCTTTTGGTCATATCTCCTAAACTACGCGTCCTAGAGCGAAAAGGACGATAATTCGTGACCACCCCCAAAAAATCGAACAATCCACCCAAATCCTAAAAAAACTGAAATTTTCATATGAAAATCTTCTTTTGGCCATATCTCCTAAACTAAGCGCCCTAGAGCGAAAAGGGCTTTAATTCGTGACCACCCCCAAAAAATCGAAAAATCCACCCAAATCCTAAAAAAATTTAAATTTTTATATGAAAAACTTCTTTTGGCCATATCTCCTAAACTAAGCGTCCTAGAGCGAAAAGGACGATAATTCGTAACCACCCTCAAAAAATCGAAAAATCCACCCAAATCCTAAAAAAATTGAAATTTTTATATGAAAAACTTCTTTTGGCCATATCTCCTAAACTAAGCGTCCTAGAGCGAAAAGGACGATAATTCGTGACCACCCTCAAAAAATCGAAAAATCCACCCAAATCCTAAAAAAATTGAAATTTTTATATGAAAAACTTCTTTTGGCCATATCTCCTAAACTACGCGTCCTAGAGCGAAAAGGACGATAATTCGTGACCACCCTCAAAAAATCTAAAAATCCACCCAAATCCTAACAAAATTGAAATTTTTATATGAAAAACTTCTTTTGGCCATATCTCCTAAACTAAGCGTCCTAGAGCGAAAAGGACGATAATTCGTGACCACCCTCAAAAAATCGAAAAATCCACCCAAATCCTAAAAAAATTGAAATTTTTATATGAAAAACTTCTTTTGGCCATATCTCCTAAACTAAGCGTCCTAGAGCGAAAAGGACGATAATTCGTGACCACCCTCAAAAAATCGAAAAATCCACCCAAATCTTAACAAAATTGAAATTTTTATGTGAAAAACTTCTTTTGGCCATATCTCCTAAACTAAGCGTCCTAGAGCGAAAAGGACGATTATTCGTAACCACCCTCAAAAAAAAATTTTAATTTTTATATGAAAAACTTCTTTTGGCCATATCTCCTAAACTAAGCGTCCTAGAGCGAAAAGGACGATAATTCGTGACCACCCCCAAAAAATCGAAAAATCCACCCAAATCCTAAAAAAATTTAAATTTTTATATGAAAAACTTCTTTTGGCCATATCTCCTAAACTAAGCGTCCTAGAGCGAAAGGGCTTTAATTCGTGACCACCCCCAAAAAATCGAAAAATCCACCCAAATCCTAAAAAAATTGAAATTTTTATATGAAAAACTTCTTTTGGCCATATCTCCTAAACTAAGCGTCCTCGAATGAAAAGGTCTTTAATTCGTGACCACCCTCAAAAAATCGAAAAATCCACCCAAATCCTAAAAAAATTTAAATTTTTATATGAAAAACTTCTTTTGGTCATATCTCCTAAACTACGCGTCCTAGAGCGAAAAGGACGATAATTCGTGACCACCCTCAAAAAATCGAACAATCCACCCAAATCCTAAAAAAACTGAAATTTTTATATGAAAATCTTCTTTTGGCCATATCTCCTAAACTAAGCGCCCTAGAGCGAAAAGGGCTTTAATTCGTGACCACCCCCAAAATCGAAAAATCCACCCAAATCCTAAAAAAATTGAAATTTTTATATGAAAAACTTCTTTTGGCCATATCTCCTAAACTATGCGTCCTAGAGCGAAAAGGACGATAATTCGTGACCACCCTCAAAAAATCGAAAAATCCACCCAAATCCTAAAAAAATTTAAATTTTTATATGAAAATCTTCTTTTGGCCATATCTCCTAAACTAAGCGTCCTAGAGCGAAAAGGTCTTTAATTCGTGACCACCCCCAAAAAATCGAAAAATCCACCCAAATCCTAAAAAAATTGAAATTTTTATATGAAAAACTTCTTTTGGTCATATCCCCTAAACTAAGCGTCCTAGAGCGAAAAGGACGATAATTCGTGACCACCCTCAAAAAATCGAAAAATCCACCCAAATCCTAAAAAAATTGAAATTTTTATATGAAAAACTTCTTTTGGCAATATCTCCTAAACTAAGTGTCCTAGAGCGAAAAGGGCTTTAATTCGTGACCACCCCCAAAAAATCGAAAAATCCACCCAAATCCTAAAAAATTGAAATTTTTATATGAAAAACTTCTTTTGGCCATATCTCCTAAACTAAGCGTCCTAGAGCGAAAAGGACGATAGTTCGTGACCACCCCCAAAAAATCGAAAAATCCACCCAAATCCTAAAAAAATTTAAATTTTTATATGAAAAACTTCTTTTGGCCATATTTCCTAAACTAAGCGTCCTAGAGCGAAAAGGACGATAATTCGTGACCACCCCAAAAAATCGAAAAATCCACCCAAATCCTAAAAAAATTGAAATTTTTATATGAAAAACTTCTTTTGGCCATATCTCCTAAACTAAGCGTCCTAGAGCGAAAAGGGCTTTAATTCGTGACCACCCTCAAAAAATCGAAAAATCCACCCAAATCCTAAAAAAATTTAAATTTTTATATGAAAAACTTCTTTTGGTCATATCTCCTAAACTACGCGTCCTAGAGCGAAAAGGACGATAATTCGTGACCACCCTCAAAAAATCGAACAATCCACCCAAATCCTAAAAAAACTGAAATTTTCATATGAAAATCTTCTTTTGGCCATATCTCCTAAACTAAGCGCCCTAGAGCGAAAAGGGCTTTAATTCGTGACCACCCCCAAAAAATCGAAAAATCCACCCAAATCCTAAAAAAATTTAAATTTTTATATGAAAAACTTCTTTTGGTCATATCTCCTAAACTAAGCGTCCTAGAGCGAAAAGAGCTTTAATTCGTGACCACCCTCAAAAAATCGAAAAATCCACCCAAATCCTAAAAAAATTGAAATTTTTATATGAAAAACTTCTTTTGGCCATATCTCCTAAACTAAGCGTCCTAGAGCGAAAAGGACGATAATTCGTGACCACCCTCAAAAAATCGAAAAATCCACCCAAATCCTAAAAAAATTGAAATTTTTATATGAAAAACTTCTTTTGGTCATATCTCCTAAACTAAGCGTCCTAGAGCGAAAAGGACGATAATTCGTAACCACCCTCAAAAAATCGAAAAATCCACCCAAATCCTAACAAAATTGAAATTTTTATGTGAAAAACTTCTTTTGGCCATATCTCCTAAACTAAGCGTCCTAGAGCGAAAAGGACGATAATTCGTGACCACCCTCAAAAAATCGAAAAATCCACCCAAATCCTAAAAAAATTGAAATTTTTATATGAAAAACTTCTTTTGGCCATATCTCCTAAACTAAGCGTCCTAGAGCGAAAAGGACGATAATTCGTGACCACCCTCAAAAAATCGAAAAATCCACCCAAATCCTAAAAAAATTTAAATTTTTATATGAAAAACTTCTTTTGGCCATATCTCCTAAACTAAGCGTCCTAGAGCGAAAAGGACGATAATTCGTGACCACCCTCAAAAAATCGAAAAATCCACCCAAATCCTAACAAAATTGAAATTTTTATATGAAAAACTTCTTTTGGCCATATCTCCTAAACTAAGCGTCCTAGAGCGAAAAGGACGATTATTCGTAACCACCCTCAAAAAATCGAAAAATCCACCCAAATCCTAAAAAAATTGAAATTTTTATATGAAAAACTTCTTTTGGCCATATCTCCTAAACTAAGCGTCCTAGAGCGAAAAGGACGATAATTCGTGACCACCCCCAAAAAATCGAAAAATTCACCCAAATCCTAAAAAAATTTAAATTTTTATATGAAAAACTTCTTTTGGTCATATCTCCTAAACTAAGCGTCCTAGAGCGCAAAGGACGATAATTCGTGACCACCCCCAAAAAATCGAAAAATCCACCCAAATCCTAAAAAACTTGAAATTTTTATACGAAAAACTTCTTTTTGTCATATCTCCTAAACTAAGCGCCCTAGAGCGAAAAGGGCTTTAATTCGTGACCACCCTCAAACAATCGAAAAATCCACCCAAATCCTAAAATAAATTGAAATTTTTATATGAAAAACTTCTTTCTCCTAAACTAAGCGTCCTAGAGCGAAAAGGACGATAATTCGTGACCACCCCCGAAAAATCGAAAAATCCACCCAAATCCTAAACAAATTGAAATTTTTATATGAAAAACTTCTTTTGGCCATATCTCCTAAACTAAGCGTCCTAGAGCGAAAAGAACGATAATTCGTGACCACCCTCAAAAAATCGAAAAATCCACCCAAATCCTAAAAAAAAATAAAATTTTTATATGAAAAACTTCTTTTGGCCATATCTCCTAAACTAAGCGTCCTAGAGCGAAAAGGGCTTTATTTCGTGACCACCCTCAAAAAATCGAAAAATCCATCCAAATCCTAAAAAAATTTAAATTTTTATATGAAAAACTTCTTTTGGCCATATCTCCTAAACTAAGCGTCCTAGAGCGAAAAGGGCTGTAATTCGTGACCACCCCAAAAAATCGAAAAATCCACCCAAATCCTAAAAAACTTGAAATTTTTATATGAAAAACTTCTTTTGGCCATATCTCCTAATCTAAGCGTCCTAGAGCGAAAAGGACGATAATTCGTGACCACCCTCAAAAAATCGAAAAATCCACCCAAATCCTAAAAAACTGAAATTTTTATATGAAAACCTTCTTTTGGCCATATCTCCTAAACTAAGCGTCCTAGAGCGAAAAGGGCTTTAATTCGTGACCACCCCCAAAAAATCGAAAAATCCACCCAAATCCTAAAAAAATTGAAATTTTTATATGAAAAACTTCTTTTGGCCATATCTCCTAAACTAAGCATCCTAGAGCGAAAAGGGCTTCAATTCGTGACCACCCTCAAAAAATCGAAAAATCCACCCAAATCCTAAAAAAATTGAAATTTTTATATGAAAAACTTCTTATGGTCATATCTCCTAAACTAAGCGTCCTAGAGCGAAAAGGACGATAATTCGTGACCACCCCAAAAAATCGAAAAATCCACCCAAATCCTAAAAAAAATTGAAATTTTTCTTTTGGCCATATCTCCTAAACTAAGCGTCCTAGAGCGAAAAGGGCTTTAATTCGTGACCACCCCCAAAAAATCGAAAAATCCACCCAAATCCTAAAAAATTGAAATTTTTATATGAAAAACTTCTTTTGGCCATATCTCCTAAACTAAGCATCCTAGAGCGAAAAGGGCTTCAATTCGTGACCACCCTCAAAAAATCGAAAAATCCACCCAAATCCTAAAAAAATTGTAATTTTTATATGAAAAACTTCTTTTGGTCATATCTCCTAAACTAAGCGTCCTAGAGCGAAAAGGACGATAATTCGTGACCACCCCCAAAAAATCGAAAAATCCACCCAAATCCTAAAAAAATTGAAATTTTTATATGAAAAACTTCTTTTGGCCATATCTCCTAAACTAAGCGTCCTAGAACGAAAAGGACTTTAATTCGTGACCACCCTCAAAAAATCGAAAAATCCACCCAAATCATAAAAAAATTAAAATTTTTATATGAAAAACTTCTTTTGACCATATCTCCTAAACGAAGCGTCCTAGAGCGAAAAGGACGATAATTCGTGACCACCCCAAAAAATCGAAAAATCCACCCAAATCCTAAAAAAATTAAAATTTTTATATGAAAAACTTCTTTTGGCCATATCTCCTAAACTAAGCGTCCTAGAGCGAAAAGGACGATAATTCGTGACCACCCCCAAAAAATCGAAAAATCCACCCAAATCCTAAAAAAATTGAAATTTTTATATGAAAAACTTCTTTTGGCCATATCTCCTAAACTAAGCGTCCTAGAGCGAAAAGGGCTTTAATTCGTGACCACCCTCAAAAAATCGAAAAATCCACCCAAATCCTAAAAAAATTGAAATTTTTATGTGAAAAACTTCTTTTGGCCATATCTCCTAAACTAAGCGTCCTAGAGCGAAAAGGACGATAATACGTAACCACCCCCAAAAAATCGAAAAATCCACCCAAATCCTAAAAAAATTGAAATTTTTATATGAAAAACTTCTTTTGTTCATATCTCCTAAACTAAGCGTCCTAGAGCGAAAAGGACGATAATTCGTGACCACCCCCGAAAAATCGAAAAATCCACCCAAATTCTAAAAAAATTTAAATTTTTATATGAAAAACTTCTTTTGGCCATATCTCCTAAACTAAGCGTCCTAGAGCGAAAAGGGCTTTAATTCGTGACCACCCTCAAAAAATTGAAAAATCCACCCACATCCTAAAAAAATTGAAATTTTTATATGAAAAACTTCTTTCTTTTCTCCTAAACTAAGCGTCCTAGAGCGAAAAGGACGATAATTCGTGACCACCCCCAAAAAATCGAAAAATCCACCCAAATCCTAAAAAAATGAAATTTTTATATGAAAAACTTCTTTTGGCCATATCTCCTAAACTAAGCGTCCTAGAGCGAAAAGGACGATAATTCGTGACCACCCTCAAAAAATCGAAAAATCCACCCAAATCCTAAAAAAATTGAAATTTTTATGTGAAAAACTTCTTTTGGCCATATCTCCTAAACTAAGCGTCCTAGAGCGAAAAGGACGATAATTCGAAACCACCCCCAAAAAATCGAAAAATCCACCCAAATCCTAAAAAAATTGAAATTTTTATATGAAAAACTTCTTTTGGTCATATCTCCTAAACTAAGCGTCCTAGAGCGAAAAGGACGATAATTCGTGACCACCCCCAAAAAATCGAAAAATCCACCCAAATCCTAAAAAAATGAAATTTTTATATGAAAAACTTCTTTTGGCCATATCTCCTAAACTAAGCGTCCTAGAGCGAAAAGGACGATAATTCGTGACCACCCTCAAAAAATCGAAAAATCCACCCAAATCCTAAAAAAATTTAAATTTTTATATGAGAAACTTCTTTTGGCCATATCTCCTAAACTAAGCGTCCTAGAGCGAAAAGGACGATAATTCGTGACCACCCTCAAAAAATCGAAAAATCCACCCAAATCCTAAAAAAATTGAAATTTTTATATGAAAAACTTCTTTTGGTCATATCTCCTAAACTAAGTGTCCTAGAGCGAAAAGGACGATAATTCGTGACCACCCTCAAGGGCTTTAATTCGTGACCACCCCCACAAAATCGAAAAATCCACCCAAATCCTAAAAAAATTGAAATTTTTATATGAAAAACTTCTTTTGTTCATATCTCCTAAACTAAGCGTCCTAGAGCGAAAAGGGCTTTAATTCGTGACCACCCTCAAAAAATCGAAAAATCCACCCAAATCCTAAAAAATTGAAATTTTTATGTGAAAAACTTCTTTTGGCCATATCTCCTAAACTAAGCGTCCTAGAGCGAAAAGGACGATAATTCGTGACCACCCCCAAAAAATCGAAAAATCCACCCAAATCCTAAAAAAATTGAAATTTTTATATGAAAAACTTCTTTTGGCCATATCTCCTAAACTAAGCGTCCTAGAGCGAAAAGGGCTTTAATTCGTGACCACCCCCAAAATATCGAAAAATCCACCCAAATCCTAAAAAAATTGAAATTTTTATATGAAAAACTTCTTTTGGCCATATCTCCTAAACTAAGCGTCCTAGAGCGAAAAGGACGATAATTCGTGACCACCCCCAAAAAATCGAAAAATCCACCCAAATCCTAAAAAAATTGAAATTTTTATATGAAAAACTTCTTTTGGCCATATCTCCTAAACTAAGCGTCCTAGAGCGAAAGGGGCTTTAATTCGTGACCACCCCCAAAATATCGAAAAATCCACCCAAATCCTAAAAAATTGAAATTTTTATATGAAAAACTTTTTTTGGCCATATCTCCTAAACTAAGCGTCCTAGAGCCAAAAAGGACGATAATTCGTGACCACCCCCAAAAAATCGAAAAATTCACCCAAATCCTAAAAAAATTGAAATTTTTATATGAAAAACTTCTTTTGGCCATATCTCCTAAACTAAGCGTCCTAGAGCGAAAAGGGCTTTAATTCGTGACCACCCTCAAAAAATCGAAAAATCCACCCAAATCCTAAAAAAATTGAAATTTTTATATGAAAAACTTCTTTTGGCCATATCTCCTAAACTAAGCGTCCTAGAGCGAAAAGGACGATAATTCGTGACCACCCTCAAAAAATCGAAAAATCCACCCAAATCCTAAAAAATTTTAAATATTTATATGAAAAACTTCTTTTGGCCATATCTCCTAAACTAAGCGTCCTAGAGCGAAAAGGGCTTCAATTCGTGACCACCCTCAAAAGATCGAAAAATCCACCCAAATCCTAAAAAAATTGAAATTTTTATATGAAAAACTTCTTTTGGTCATATCTCCTAAACTAAGCGTCCTAGAGCGAAAAGGAAGATAATTCGTAACCACCCTCAAAAAATCGAAAAATCCACCCAAATCCTAAAATAATTGAAATTTTTATATGAAAAACTTCTTTTGGCCATATCTCCTAAACTAAGCGTCCTAGAGCGAAAAGGACGATAATTCGTAACCACCCTCAAAAAATCGAAAAATCCACCCAAATCCTAAAAAAATTAAAATTTTTATATGAAAAACTTCTTTTGGCCATATCTCCTAAACTAAGCGTCCTAGAGCGAAAAGGACGATAATTCGTGACCACCCCCAAAAAATCGAAAAATCCACCCAAATCCTAACAAAATTGAAACTTTTATATGAAAAACTTCTTTTGGCCATATCTCCTAAACTAAGCGTCCTAGAGCGAAAAGGGCTTTAATTCGTGACCACCCCCAAAATATCGAAAAATCCACCCAAATCCTAAAAAATTGAAATTTTTATATGAAAAACTTTTTTTGGCCATATCTCCTAAACTAAGCGTCCTAGAGCCAAAAAGGACGATAATTCGTGACCACCCCCAAAAAATCGAAAAATTCACCCAAATCCTAAAAAAATTGAAATGTTTATATGAAAAACTTCTTTTGGCCATATCTCCTAAACTAAGCGTCCTAGAGCGAAAAGGGCTTTAATTCGTGACCACCCTCAAAAAATCGAAAAATCCACCCAAATCCTAAAAAAATTGAAATTTTTATATGAAAAACTTCTTTTGGCCATATCTCCTAAACTAAGCGTCCTAGAGCGAAAAGGACGATAATTCGTGACCACCCTCAAAAAATCGAAAAATCCACCCAAATCCTAAAAAATTTTAAATATTTATATGAAAAACTTCTTTTGGCCATATCTCCTAAACTAAGCGTCCTAGAGCGAAAAGGGCTTCAATTCGTGACCACCCTCAAAAGATCGAAAAATCCACCCAAATCCTAAAAAAATTGAAATTTTTATATGAAAAACTTCTTTTGGTCATATCTCCTAAACTAAGCGTCCTAGAGCGAAAAGGAAGATAATTCGTAACCACCCTCAAAAAATCGAAAAATCCACCCAAATCCTAAAATAATTGAAATTTTTATATGAAAAACTTCTTTTGGCCATATCTCCTAAACTAAGCGTCCTAGAGCGAAAAGGACGATAATTCGTAACCACCCTCAAAAAATCGAAAAATCCACCCAAATCCTAAAAAAATTAAAATTTTTATATGAAAAACTTCTTTTGGCCATATCTCCTAAACTAAGCGTCCTAGAGCGAAAAGGACGATAATTCGTGACCACCCCCAAAAAATCGAAAAATCCACCCAAATCCTAAAAAAATTGAAATTTTTATATGAAAAACTTCTTTTGGCCATATCTCCTAAACTAAGCGTCCTAGAGCGAAAAGGGCTTTAATTCGTGACCACCCTCAAAAAATCGAAAAATCCACCCAAATCCTAAAAAAATTGAAATTTTTATGTGAAAAACTTCTTTTGGCCATATCTCCTAAACTAAGCGTCCTAGAGCGAAAAGGACGATAATTCGTAACCACCCCCAAAAAATCGAAAAATCCACCCAAATCCTAAAAAAATTGAAATTTTTATATGAAAAACTTCTTTTGGTCATATCTCCTAAACTAAGCGTCCTAGAGCGAAAAGGACGATAATTCGTGACCACCCCCGAAAAATCGAAAAATCCACCCAAATCCTAAAAAAATTTAAATTTTTATATGAAAAACTTCTTTTGGCCATATCTCCTAAACTAAGCGTCCTAGAGCGAAAAGGGCTTTAATTCGTGACCACCCTCAAAAAATCGAAAAATCCACCCACATCCTAAAAAAATTGAAATTTTTATATGAAAAACTTCTTTCTTTTCTCCTAAACTAAGCGTCCTAGAGCGAAAAGGACGATAATTCGTGACCACCCCCAAAAAATCGAAAAATCCACCCAAATCCTAAAAAAATGAAATTATTATATGAAAAACTTCTTTTGGCCATATCTCCTAAACTAAGCGTCCTAGAGCGAAAAGGACGATAATTCGTGACCACCCCCAAAAAATCGAAAAATCCACCCAAATCCTAAAAAAATTGAAATTTTTATATGAAAAACTTCTTATGGTCATATCTCCTAAACTAAGCGTCCTAGAGCGAAAAGGGCTTAAATTCGTGACCACCCTCAAAAAATCGAAAAATCCACCCAAATCCTAAAAAAATTGAAATTTTTATATGAAAAACTTCTTTTGGCCATATCTCCTAAACTAAGCGTCCTAGAGCGAAAAGGACGATAATTCGTGACCACCCTCAAAAAATCGAAAAATCCACCCAAATCCTAAAAAAATTTAAATTTTTATATGAGAAACTTCTTTTGGCCATATCTCCTAAACTAAGCGTCCTAGAGCGAAAAGGACGATAATTCGTGACCACCGAAATCCACCCAAATCCTAAAAAAATTGAAATTTTTATATGAAAAACTTCTTTTGGTCATATCTCCTAAACTAAGTGTCCTAGAGCGAAAAGGACGATAATTCGTGACCACCCTCAAGGGCTTTAATTCGTGACCACCCCCACAAAATCGAAAAATCCACCCAAATCCTAAAAAAATTGAAATTTTTATATGAAAAACTTCAGCTGAGATCAAAAAACAAAAAAACAACAATAACGATTGAAGAGAAGCCAATAATAACAAACAAAACGAATAAAAAAAAACTTCTTTTGTTCATATCTCCTAAACTAAGCGTCCTAGAGCGAAAAGGGCTTTAATTCGTGACCACCCTCAAAAAATCGAAAAATCCACCCAAATCCTAAAAAAATTAAATTTTTATGTGAAAAACTTCTTTTGGCCATATCTCCTAAACTAAGCGTCCTAGAGCGAAAAGGACGATAATTCGTGACCACCCCCAAAAAATCGAAAAATCCACCCAAATCCTAAAAAAATTGAAATTTTTATATGAAAAACTTCTTTTGGCCATATCTCCTAAACTAAGCGTCCTAGAGCGAAAAGGGCTTTAATTCGTGACCACCCCCAAAATATCGAAAAATCCACCCAAATCCTAAAAAAATTTAAATTTTTATATGAAACACTTCTTTTGGCCATATCTCCTAAACTAAGCGTCCTAGAGCGAAAAGGACGATAATTCGTGACCACCCCCGAAAAATCGAAAAATCCACCCAAATCCTAAAAAAATTGAAATTTTTATGTGAAAAACTTCTTTTGGCCATATCTCCTAAACTAAGCGTCCTAGAGCGAAAAGGACGATAATTCGTGACCACCCCCGAAAAATCGAAAAATCCACCCAAATCCTAAAAAAATTGAAATTTTTATGTGAAAAACTTCTTTTGGCCATATCTCCTAAACTAAACGTCCTAGAGCGAAAAGGACGTTAATTCGTGACCACCCCCGAAAAATCGAAAAATCCACCCAAATCCTAAAAAAATTGAAATTTTTATATGAAAAACTTCTTTTGGCCATATCTCCTAAACTAAGCGTCCTAGAGCGAAAAGGACGATAATTCGTGACCACCCTCAAAAAATCGAAAAATCCACCCAAATCCTAAAAAAATTGAAATTTTTATATGAAAAACTTCTTTTGGCCATATCTCCTAAACTAAGCGTCCTAGAGCGAAAAGGACGATAATTCGTGACCACCCTCAAGGGCTTTAATTCGTGACCACCCCCAAAAAATCGAAAAATCCACCCAAATCCTAAAAAAATTGAAATTTTTATATCTCCTAAACTAAGCGTCCTAGAGCGAAAAGGGCTTTAATTCGTGACCACCCTCAAAAAATCGAAAAATCCACCCAAATCCTAAAAAAATTGAAATTTTTATATGAAAAACTTCTTTTGGTCATATCTCCTAAACTAAGCGTCCTAGAGCGAAAAGGACGATAATTCGTAACCACCCTCAAAAAATCGAAAAATCCACCCAAATCCTAAAAAAAATTGAAATTTTTATATGAAAAACTTCTTTTGGCCATATCTCCTAAACTAAGCGTCCTAGAGCGAAAAGGACGATAATTCGTGACCAGCCCAAAAAATCGAAAAATCCACCCAAATCCTAAAAAAATTGAAATTTTTATATGAAAAACTTCTTTTGGCCATATCTCCTAAACTAAGCGTCCTAGAGCGAAAAGGACGATAATTCGTGACAACCCCAAAAAATCGAAAAATCCACCCAAATCCTAAAAAAATTGAAATTTTTATATGAAAAACTTCTTTTGGCCATATCTCCTAAAATAAGCGTCCTAGAGCGAAAAGGGCTTTAATTCGTGACCACCCTCAAAAAATAGAAAAATCCACCCAAATCCTAAAAAAATTGAAATTTTTATATGAAAAACTTCTTTTGGCCATATCTCCTAAACTAAGCGTCCTAGAGCGAAAAGGGCTTTAATTCGTGACCACCCTCAAAAAATCGAAAAATCCACCAAATCCTAAAGAAATTGAAATTTTTATATGAAAAACTTCTTTTGCCCATATCTCCTAAACTAAGCGTCCTAGAGCGAAAAAAAAAATTGAAAAATCCACCCAAAACCTAAAAAAATTGAAATTTTTATATGAAAAACTTATTTTGCCCATATCTCCTAAACTAAGAGTCCTAGAGCGAAAAGGACTTTAATTCGTGACCACCCCCAAAAAAGTGAAAAATCCACCCAAATCCTAAAAAAATTGAAATTTTTATATGAAAAACTTCTTTTGGCCATATCTCCTAAACTAAGCGTCCTAGAGCGAAAAGGACGATAATTCGTGACCACCCCCAAAAAATCGAAAAATCCACCCAAATCCTAAAAAAATTGAAATTTTTATATGAAAAACTTCTTTTGGCCATATCTCCTAAACTAAGCGTCCTAGAGCGAAAAGGACGATAATTCGTAACCACCCTCAAAAAATCGAAAAATCCACCCAAATCCTAAAAAAAAATAAAAATTTTTATATGAAAAACTTCTTTTGGCCATATCTCCTAAACTAAGCGTCCTAGAGCGAAAAGGACGATAATTCGTGACCACCCCCAAAAAATCGAAAAATCCACCCAAATCCTAACAAAATTGAAATTTTTATATGAAAAACTTCTTTTGGCCATATCTCCTAAACTAAGCGTCCTAGAGCGAAAAGGGCTTTAATTCGTGACCACCCCCAAAATATCGAAAAATCCACCCAAATCCTAATAAATTGAAATTTTTATATGAAAAACTTTTTTTGGCCATATCTCCTAAACTAAGCGTCCTAGAGCCAAAAAGGACGATAATTCGTGACCACCCCCAAAAAATCGAAAAATTCACCCAAATCCTAAAAAAATTGAAATTTTTATATGGAAACCTTCTTTTGGCCATATCTCCTAAACTAAGCGTCCTAGAGCGAAAAGGGCTTTAATTCGTGACCACCCTCAAAAAATCGAAAAATCCACCCAAATCCTAAAAAAATTGAAATTTTTATATGAAAAACTTCTTTTGGCCATATCTCCTAAACTAAGCGTCCTAGAGCGAAAAGGACGATAATTCGTGACCACCCTCAAAAAATCGAAAAATCCACCCAAATCCTAAAAAAATTTAAATATTTATATGAAAAACTGCTTTTGGCCATATCTCCTAAACTAAGCGTCCTAGAGCGAAAAGGGCTTCAATTCGTGACCACCCTCAAAAGATCGAAAAATCCACCCAAATCCTAAAAAAATTGAAATTTTTATATGAAAAACTTCTTTTGGTCATATCTCCTAAACTAAGCGTCCTAGAGCGAAAAGGAAGATAATTCGTAACCACCCTCAAAAAATCGAAAAATCCACCCAAATCCTAAAATAATTGAAATTTTTATATGAAAAACTTCTTTTGGCCATATCTCCTAAACTAAGCGTCCTAGAGCGAAAAGGACGATAATTCGTAACCACCCTCAAAAAATCGAAAAATCCACCCAAATCCTAAAAAAATTAAAATTTTTATATGAAAAACTTCTTTTGGCCATATCTCCTAAACTAAGCGTCCTAGAGCGAAAAGGACGATAATTCGTGACCACCCCCAAAAAATCGAAAAATCCACCCAAATCCTAAAAAAATTGAAATTTTTATATGAAAAACTTCTTTTGGCCATATCTCCTAAACTAAGCGTCCTAGAGCGAAAAGGGCTTTAATTCGTGACCACCCTCAAAAAATCGAAAAATCCACCCAAATCCTAAAAAAATTGAAATTTTTATGTGAAAAACTTCTTTTGGCCATATCTCCTAAACTAAGCGTCCTAGAGCGAAAAGGACGATAATTCGTAACCACCCCCAAAAAATCGAAAAATCCACCCAAATCCCAAAAAAATTGAAATTTTTATATGAAAAACTTCTTTTGGTCATATCTCCTAAACTAAGCGTCCTAGAGCGAAAAGGACGATAATTCGTGACCACCCCCAAAAAATCGAAAAATCAATCCACCCAAATCCTAAAAAAATTGAAATTTTTATATGAAAAACTTCTTTTGGCCATATCTCCTAAACTAAGCGTCCTAGAGCGAAAATGACTTTAATTCGTGACCACCCTCCAAAAATAGAAAAATCCACCCAAATCCTAAAAAAATTGAAATTTTTATATGAAAAACTTCTTTTGGCCATATCTCCTAAACTAAGCGTCCTAGAACGAAAAGGGCTTTAATTCGTGACCACCCTCAAAAAATCGAAAAATCCACCCAACTCCTAAAAAAATTGAAATTTTTATATGAAAAACTTCTTTTGGTCATATCTCCTAAACTAAGCGTCCTAGAGCGAAAAGGACGATAATTCGTGACCACCCCCAAAAAATCGAAAAATCAATCCACCCAAATCCTAAAAAAATTGAAATTTTTATATGAAAAACTTCTTTTGGCCATATCTCCTAAACTAAGCGTCCTAGAGCGAAAATGACTTTAATTCGTGACCACCCTCCAAAAATAGAAAAATCCACCCAAATCCTAAAAAAATTGAAATTTTTATATGAAAAACTTCTTTTGGCCATATCTCCTAAACTAAGCGTCCTAGAACGAAAAGGGCTTTAATTCGTGACCACCCTCAAAAAATCGAAAAATCCACCCAAATCCTAAAAAAACTGAAATTTTTATATGAAAATCTTCTTTTGGCCATATCTCCTAAACTAAGCGTCCTAGAGCGAAAAGGACGATAATTCGTGACCACCCTCAAAAAATCGAAAAATCCACCCAAATCCTAAAAAAACTGAAATTTTTATATGAAAATCTTCTTTTGGCCATATCTCCTAAACTAAGCGCCCTAGAGCGAAAAGGGCTTTAATTCGTGACCACCCCCAAAAAATCGAAAAATCTACCCAAATCCTAAAAAAATTGAAATTTTTATATGAAAAATTCCTTTTGGCCATATCTCCTAAACTAAGCGTCCTAGAGCGAAAAGGGCTTTAATTCGTGACCACCCCCAAAATATCGAAAAATCCACCCAAATCCTAAAAAAATTGAAATTTTTATATGAAAAACTTCTTTTGGCCATATCTCCTAAACTAAGCGTCCTAGAGCGAAAAGGACGATTATTCGTGACCACCCCCAAAAAAATCGAAAAATCCACCCAAATCCTAAAAAAATTGAAATTTTTATATGAAAAACTTCTTTTGGCCATATCTCCTAAACTAAGCGTCCTAGAGCGAAAAGGACGATAATTCGTGACCACCCCCAAAAAATCGAAAAATCCACCCAAATCCTAAAAAAATTGAAATTTTTATATGAAAAACTTCTTTTGGCCATATCTCCTAAACTAAGCGTCCTAGAACGAAAAGGGCTTTAATTCGTGACCACCCTCAAAAAATCGAAAAATCCACCCAAATCCTAAAAAAACTGAAATTTTTATATGAAAATCTTCTTTTGGCCATATCTCCTAAACTAAGCGCCCTAGAGCGAAAAGGACGATAATTCGTGACCACCCTCAAAAAATCGAAAAATCCACCCAAATCCTAAAAAAACTGAAATTTTTATATGAAAATCTTCTTTTGGCCATATCTCCTAAACTAAGCGTCCTAGAGCGAAAAGGACTTTAATTCGTGACCAACCCCAAAAAATCGAAAAATCCACCCAAAACCTCAAAAAATTGAAATTTTTATATGAAAAACTTCTTTTGGCCATATCTCCTAAACTAAGCGTCCTAGAGCGAAAAGGATGATAATTCGTGACCACCCTCAAAAAATCGGAAAATCCACCCAAATCCTAAAAAAATTTAAATTTTTATATGAAAAACTTCTTTTGGCCATAACTCCTAAACTACGCGTCCTAGAGCGAAAAGGACTTTAATTCGTGACCACCCCCAAAAAATTGAAAAATCCACCCAAAACCTCAAAAAATTGAAATTTTTATATGAAAAACTTCTTTTGCCCATATCTCCTAAACTAAGCGTCCTAGAGCGAAAAGGGCTTTAATTCGTGACCACCCTCAAAAAATCGAAAAATCCACCCAAATCCTAAAAAAATTTAAATTTTTATGTGAAAAACTTCTTTTGGCCATATCTCCTAAACTAAGCGTCCTAGAGCGAAAAGGACGATAATTCGTAACCACCCTCAAAAAATCGAAAAATCCACCCAAATCCTAAAAAAATTTAAATTTTTATATGAAAAACTTCTTTTGGTCATATCTCCCAAACTAAGCGTCCTAGAGCGAAAAGGACGATAATTCGTGACCACCCCCGAAAAATCGAAAAATCCACCCAAATCCTAAAAAAATTGAAATTTTTATATGAAAAACTTCTTTTGGCCATATCTCCTAAACTAAGCGTCCTAGAGCGAAAAGGACGATAATTCGTGACCACCCCCAAAAAATCGAAAAATCCACCCAAATCCTAAAAAAATTGAAATTTTTATATGAAAAACTTCTTATGGTCATATCTCCTAAACTAAGCGTCCTAGAGCGAAAAGGGCTTAAATTCGTGACCACCCTCAAAAAATCGAAAAATCCACCCAAATCCTAAAAAAATTGAAATTTTTATATGAAAAACTTCTTTTGGTCATATCTCCTAAACTAAGCGTCCTAGAGCGAAAAGGACGATAATTCGTGACCACCCTCAAAAAATCGAAAAATCCACCCAAATCCTAAAAAAATTTAAATTTTTATATGAGAAACTTCTTTTGGCCATATCTCCTAAACTAAGCGTCCTAGAGCGAAAAGGACGATAATTCGTGACCACCCTCAAAAAATCGAAAAATCCACCCAAATCCTAAAAAAATTGAAATTTTTATATGAAAAACTTCTTTTGGTCATATCTCCTAAACTAAGTGTCCTAGAGCGAAAAGGACGATAATTCGTGACCACCCTCAAGGGCTTTAATTCGTGACCACCCCCACAAAATCGAAAAATCCACCCAAATCCTAAAAAAATTGAAATTTTTATATGAAAAACTTCTTTTGTTCATATCTCCTAAACTAAGCGTCCTAGAGCGAAAAGGGCTTTAATTCGTGACCACCCTCAAAAAATCGAAAAATCCACCCAAATCCTAAAAAATTGAAATTTTTATGTGAAAAACTTCTTTTGGCCATATCTCCTAAACTAAGCGTCCTAGAGCGAAAAGGACGATAATTCGTGACCACCCCCAAAAAATCGAAAAATCCACCCAAATCCTAAAAAAATTGAAATTTTTATATGAAAAACTTCTTTTGGCCATATCTCCTAAACTAAGCGTCCTAGACCGAAAAGGGCTTTAATTCGTGACCACCCCCAAAATATCGAAAAATCCACCCAAATCCTAAAAAAATTGAAATTTTTATATGAAAAACTTCTTTTGGCCATATCTCCTAAACTAAGCGTCCTAGAGCGAAAAGGACGATAATTCGTGACCACCCCCAAAAAATCGAAAAATCCACCCAAATCCTAAAAAAATTGAAATTTTTATATGAAAAACTTCTTTTGGCCATATCTCCTAAACTAAGCGTCCTAGAGCGAAAAGGGCTTTAATTCGTGACCACCCCCAAAATATCGAAAAATCCACCCAAATCCTAAAAAATTGAAATTTTTATATGAAAAACTTTTTTTGGCCATATCTCCTAAACTAAGCGTCCTAGAGCCAAAAAGGACGATAATTCGCAACCACCCCCAAAAAATCGAAAAATTCACCCAAATCCTAAAAAAAATGAAATTTTTATATGGAAACCTTCTTTTGGCCATATCTCCTAAACTAAGCGTCCTAGAGCGAAAAGGGCTTTAATTCGTGACCACCCTCAAAAAATCGAAAAATCCACCCAAATCCTAAAAAAATTGAAATTTTTATATGAAAAACTTCTTTTGGCCATATCTCCTAAACTAAGCGTCCTAGAGCGAAAAGGACGATAATTCGTGACCACCCTCAAAAAATCGAAAAATCCACCCAAATCCTAAAAAATTTTAAATATTTATATGAAAAACTTCTTTTGGCCATATCTCCTAAACTAAGCGTCCTAGAGCGAAAAGGGCTTCAATTCGTGACCACCCTCAAAAGATCGAAAAATCCACCCAAATCCTAAAAAAATTGAAATTTTTATATGAAAAACTTCTTTTGGTCATATCTCCTAAACTAAGCGTCCTAGAGCGAAAAGGAAGATAATTCGTAACCACCCTCAAAAAATCGAAAAATCCACCCAAATCCTAAAATAATTGAAATTTTTATATGAAAAACTTCTTTTGGCCATATCTCCTAAACTAAGCGTCCTAGAGCGAAAAGGACGATAATTCGTAACCACCCTCAAAAAATCGAAAAATCCACCCAAATCCTAAAAAAATTAAAATTTTTATATGAAAAACTTCTTTTGGCCATATCTCCTAAACTAAGCGTCCTAGAGCGAAAAGGACGATAATTCGTGACCACCCCCAAAAAATCGAAAAATCCACCCAAATCCTAAAAAAATTGAAATTTTTATATGAAAAACTTCTTTTGGCCATATCTCCTAAACTAAGCGTCCTAGAGCGAAAAGGGCTTTAATTCGTGACCACCCTCAAAAAATCGAAAAATCCACCCAAATCCTAAAAAAATTGAAATTTTTATGTGAAAAACTACTTTTGGCCATATCTCCTAAACTAAGCGTCCTAGAGCGAAAAGGACGATAATTCGTAACCACCCCCAAAAAATCGAAAAATCCACCCAAATCCCAAAAAAATTGAAATTTTTATATGAAAAACTTCTTTTGGTCATATCTCCTAAACTAAGCGTCCTAGAGCGAAAAGGACGATAATTCGTGACCACCCCAAAAAATCAATCCACCCAAATCCTAAAAAAATTGAAATTTTTATATGAAAAACTTCTTTTGGCCATATCTCATAAACTAAGCGTCCTAGAGCGAAAAGGACGATAATTCGTGACCACCCCCAAAAAATCGAAAAATCCACCCAAATCCTAAAAAAATTGAAATTTTTATATGAAAAACTTCTTTTGGTCATATCTCCTAAACTAAGCGTCCTAGAGCGAAAAGGACGATAATTCGTGACCACCCCCGAAAAATCGAAAAATCCACCCAAATCCTAAAAAAATTGAAATTTTTATATGAAAAACTTCTTTTGGCCATATCTCCTAAACTAAGCGTCCTAGAGCGAAAATGACTTTAATTCGTGACCACCCTCCAAAAATAGAAAAATCCACCCAAATCCTAAAAAAATTGAAATTTTTATATGAAAAACTTCTTTTGGCCATATCTCCTAAACTAAGCGTCCTAGAACGAAAAGGGCTTTAATTCGTGACCACCCTCAAAAAATCGAAAAATCCACCCAAATCCTAAAAAAACTGAAATTTTTATATGAAAATCTTCTTTTGGCCATATCTCCTAAACTAAGCGTCCTAGAGCGAAAAGGACGATAATTCGTGACCACCCTCAAAAAATCGAAAAATCCACCCAAATCCTAAAAAAACTGAAATTTTTATATGAAAATCTTCTTTTGGCCATATCTCCTAAACTAAGCGCCCTAGAGCGAAAAGGGCTTTAATTCGTGACCACCCCCAAAAAAATCGAAAAATCTACCCAAATCCTAAAAAAATTGAAATTTTTATATGAAAAACTCCTTTTGGCCATATCTCCTAAACTAAGCGTCCTAGAGCGAAAAGGGCTTTAATTCGTGACCACCCCCAAAATATCGAAAAATCCACCCAAATCCTAAAAAAATTGAAATTTTTATATGAAAAACTTCTTTTGGCCATATCTCCTAAACTAAGCGTCCTAGAGCGAAAAGGACGATTATTCGTGACCACCCCCAAAAAAATCGAAAAATCCACCCAAATCCTAAAAAAATTGAAATTTTTATATGAAAAACTTCTTTTGGCCATATCTCCTAAACTAAGCGTCCTAGAGCGAAAAGGACGATAATTCGTGACCACCCCCAAAAAATCGACAAATCCACCCAAATCCTAAAAAAATTGAAATTTTTATATGAAAAACTTCTTTTGGCCATATCTCCTAAACTAAGCGTCCTAGAACGAAAAGGGCTTTAATTCGTGACCACCCTCAAAAAATCGAAAAATCCACCCAAATCCTAAAAAAACTGAAATTTTTATATGAAAATCTTCTTTTGGCCATATCTCCTAAACTAAGCGCCCTAGAGCGAAAAGGACGATAATTCGTGACCACCCTCAAAAAATCGAAAAATCCACCCAAATCCTAAAAAAACTGAAATTTTTATATGAAAATCTTCTTTTGGCCATATCTCCTAAACTAAGCGTCCTAGAGCGAAAAGGACTTTAATTCGTGACCAACCCCAAAAAATTGAAAAATCCACCCAAAACCTCAAAAAATTGAAATTTTTATATGAAAAACTTCTTTTGGCCATATCTCCTAAACTAAGCGTCCTAGAGCGAAAAGGATGATAATTCGTGACCACCCTCAAAAAATCGAAAAATCCACCCAAATCCTAAAAAAATTTAAATTTTTATATGAAAAACTTCTTTTGGCCATATCTCCTAAACTACGCGTCCTAGAGCGAAAAGGACTTTAATTCGTGACCACCCCCAAAAAATTGAAAAATCCACCCAAAACCTCAAAAAATTGAAATTTTTATATGAAAAACTTCTTTTGCCCATATCTCCTAAACTAAGCGTCCTAGAGCGAAAAGGGCTTTAATTCGTGACCACCCTCAAAAAATCGAAAAATCCACCCAAATCCTAAAAAAATTTTAATTTTTATGTGAAAAACTTCTTTTGGCCATATCTCCTAAACTAAGCGTCCTAGAGCGAAAAGGACGATAATTCGTAACCACCCTCAAAAAATCGAAAAATCCACCCAAATCCTAAAAAAATTGAAATTTTTATATGAAAAACTTCTTTTGGTCATATCTCCCAAACTAAGCGTCCTAGAGCGAAAAGGACGATAATTCGTGACCACCCCCGAAAAATCGAAAAATCCACCCAAATCCTAAAAAAATTGAAATTTTTATATGAAAAACTTCTTTTGGCCATATCTCCTAAACTAAGCGTCCTAGAGCGAAAAGGACGATAATTCGTGACCACCCCCGAAAAATCCACCCAAATCCTAAAAAAATTGAAATTTTTATATGAAAAACTTCTTTTGGCCATATCTCCTAAACTAAGCGTCCTAGAGCGAAAAGGACGATAATTCGTAACCACCCTCAAAAAATCGAAAAATCCACCCAAATCCTAAAAAAATTGAAATTTTTATATGAAAAACTTCTTTTGGTCATATCTCCTAAACTAAGCGTCCTAGAGCGAAAAGGACGATAATTCGTAACCACCCTCAAAAAATCGAAAAATCCACCCAAATCCTAAAAAAATTGAAACATATCTCCTAAACTAAGCGTCCTAGAGCGAAAAGGACGATAATTCGTGACCACCCCAAAAAATCGAAAAATCCACCCAAATCCTAAAAAAATTGAAATTTTTATATGAAAAACTTCTTTTGGCCATATCTCCTAAACTAAGCGTCCTAGAGCGAAAAGGACGATAATTCGTGACCACCCCCAAAAAATCGAAAAATCCACCCAAATCCTAAAAAAATTGAAATTTTTATATGAAAAACTTCTTTTGGTCATATTTCCTAAACTAAGCGTCCTAGAGCGAAAAGGGCTTTAATTCGTGACCACCCCCAAAATATCGAAAAATCCACCCAAATCCTAAAAAAATTGAAATTTTTATATGAAAAACTTCTTTTGGCCATATCTCCTAAACTAAGCGCCCTAGAGCGAAAAGGACGATAATTCGTGACCACCCCCAAAAAATCGAAAAATCCACCCAAATCCTAAAAAAATTGAAATTTTTATATGAAAAACTTCTTTTGGTCATATTTCCTAAACTAAGTGTCCTAGAGCGAAAAGGGCTTTAATTCGTGACCACCCCCAAAAAATCGAAAAATCCACCCAAATCCTAAAAAAATTGAAATTTTTATGTGAAAAACTTCTTTTGGCCATATCTCCTAAACTAAGCGTCCTAGAGCGAAAAGGACGATAATTCGTAACCACCCCCAAAAAATCGAAAAATCCACCCAAATCCTAAAAAATTGAAATTTTTATATGAAAAACTTCTTTTGGTCATATCTCCTAAACTACGCGTCCTAGAGCGAAAAGGACGATAATTCGTGACCACCCTCAAAAAATCGAAAAATCCACCCAAATCCTAAAAAAACTGAAATTTTTATATAAAAATCTTCTTTTGGCCATATCTCCTAAACTAAGCGCCCTAGAGCGAAAAGGGCTTTAATTCGTGACCACCCCCAAAAAATCGAAAAATCCACCCAAATCCTAAAAAAATTTAAATTTTAATATGAAAAACTTCTTTTGGCCATATCTCCTAAACTAAGCGTCCTAGAGCGAAAAGGGCTTTAATTCGTGACCACCCCCAAAATATCGAAAAATCCACCCAAATCCTAAAAAAATTGAAATTTTTATATGAAAAACTTCTTTTGGCCATATCTCCTAAACTAAGAGTCCTATAGCGAAAAGGACGATAATTCGTGACCACCCCCAAAAAATCGAAAAATCCACCCAAATCCTAAAAAAATTGAAATTTTTATATGAAAAACTTCTGTTGGCCATATCTCCTAAACTAAGCGTCCTAGAGCGAAAAGGGCTTTAATTCGTGACCACCCTCAAAAAATCGAAAAATCCACCCAAATCCTAAAAAAATTGAAATTTTTATATGAAAAACTTCTTTTGGTCATATCTCCTAAACTAAGCGTCCTAGAGCGAAAAGGACGATAATTCGTGACCACCCCAAAAAATCGAAAAATCCACCCAAATCCTAAAAAAATTCAAATTTTTATATGAAAAACTTCTTTTGGCCATATCTCCTAAACTAAGCGTCCTAGAGCGAAAATGACTTTAATTCGTGACCACCCCCAAAAAATCGAAAAATCCACCCAAATCCTAAAAAAATTGAAACTTCTTTTGGCCATATCTCCTTAACTAAGCGTCCTAGAGCGAAAAGGACGATAATTCGTGACCACCCTCAAAAAATCGAAAAATCCACCCAAATCCTAAAAAAATTGAAATTTTTATATGAAAAACTTCTTTTGGCCATATCTCCTAAACTAAGCGTCCTAGACCGAAAAGGACGATAATTCGTAACCACCCTCAAAAAATCGAAAAATCCACCCAAATCCTAAAAAAATTGAAATTTTTATATGAAAAACTTCTTTTGGCCATATCTCCTAAACTAAGCGTCCTAGAGCGAAAAGGGCTTTAATTCGTGACCACCCTCAAAAAATCGAAAAATCCACCCAAATCCTTAAAAAATTGAAATTTTTATATGAAAAACTTCTTTTGGTCATATCTCCTAAACTAAGCGTCCTAGAGCGAAAAGGACGATAATTCGTGACCACCCCCGAAAAATCGAAAAATCCACCCAAATCCTAAAAAAATTTAAATTTTTATGTGAAAAACTTCTTTTGGCCATATCTCCTAAACTAAGCGTCCTAGAGCGAAAAGGACGATAATTCGTAACCACCCTCAAAAAATCGAAAAATCCACCCAAATCCTTAAAAAATTGAAATTTTTATATGAAAAACTTCTTTTGGTCATATCTCCTAAACTAAGCGTCCTAGAGCGAAAAGGACGATAATTCGTGACCACCCCCGAAAAATCGAAAAATCCACCCAAATCCTAAAAAAATTGAAATTTTTATATGAAAATCTTCTTTTGGCCATATCTCCTAAACTAAGCGTCCTAGAGCGAAAATGACTTTAATTCGTGACCACCCTCACAAAATCGAAAAATCCACCCAAATCCTAAAAAAATTGAAATTTTTATATGAAAAACTTCTTTTGGCCATATCTCCTAAACTAAGCGTCCTAGAACGAAAAGGGCTTTAATTCGTGACCACCCTTAAAAAATCGAAAAATTCACCCAAATCCTAAAAAAATTTAAATTTTTATATGAAAAACTTCTTTTGGTCATATCTCCTAAACTACGCGTCCTAGAGCGAAAAGGACGATAATTCGTGACCACCCTCAAAAAATCAAAAAATCCACCCAAATCCTAAAAAAACTGAAATTTTTATATGAAAATCTTCTTTTGGCCTTATCTCCTAAACTAAGCGCCCTAGAGCGAAAAGGGCTTTAATTCGTGACCACCCTCAAAAAATCGAAAAATCCACCCAAATCCTAAAAAAATTTAAATTTTTATATGAAAAACTCCTTTTGGCCATATCTCCTAAACTAAGCGTCGTAGAGCGAAAAGGGCTTTAATTCGTGACCACCCCCACAATATCGAAAAATCCACCCAAATCCTAAAAAAATTGAAATTTTTATATGAAAAACTGCTTTTGGCCATATCTCCTAAACTAAGCGTCCTAGAGCGAAAAGGACGATAATTCGTGACCACCCTCAAAAAATCGAAAAATCCACCCAAATCCTAAAAAAATTGAAATTTTTATATTGAAAACTTCTTTTGGCCATATCTCCTAAACTAAGTGTCCTAGAGCGAAAAAGACGATAATTCGTGACCACCCTCACAAAATCGAAAATCCACCCAAATCCTAAAAAAAATTTAAATTTTTATATGAAAAACTTCTTTTGGCCATATTTCCTAAACTAAGCGTCCTAGAGCGAAAAGGACGATAATTCGTGACCACCCCAAAAAATCGAAAAATCCACCCAAATCCTAAAAAAATTGAAATTTTTATATGAAAAACTTCTTTTGGCCATATCTCCTAAACTAAGCGTCCTAGAGCGAAAAGGGCTTTAATTCGTGACCACCCTCAAAAAATCTAAAAATCCACCCAAATCCTAAAAAAATTTAAATTTTTATATGAAAAACTTCTTTTGGTCATATCTCCTAAACTACGCGTCCTAGAGCGAAAAGGACGATAATTCGTGACCACCCTCAAAAAATCGAACAATCCACCCAAATCCTAAAAAAACTGAAATTTTCATATGAAAATCTTCTTTTGGCCATATCTCCTAAACTAAGCGCCCTAGAGCGAAAAGGGCTTTAATTCGTGACCACCCCCAAAAAATCGAAAAATCCACCCAAATCCTAAAAAAATTGAAATTTTTATATGAAAAACTTCTTTTGGCCATATCTCCTAAACTAAGCGTCCTAGAGCGAAAAGAGCTTTAATTCGTGACCACCCTCAAAAAATCGAAAAATCTACCCAAATCCTAAAAAAAATGAAATTTTTATATGAAAAACTTCTTTTGGCCATATCTCCTAAACTAAGCGTCCTAGAGCGAAAAGGACTTTAATTCGTGACCACCCTCACAAAATCGAAAAATCCACCCAAATCCTAAAAAAATTGAAATTTTTATATGAAAAACTTCTTTTGGCCATATCTCCTAAACTAAGCGTCCTACAACGAAAAGGGCTTTAATTCGTGACCACCCTCAAAAAAATCGAAAAATCCACCCAAATCCTAAAAAAATTGAAATTTTTATATGAAAAACTTCTTTTGGCCATATCTCCTAAACTAAGCGTCCTAGAGCGAAAAGGACGATAATTCGTGACCAGCCCAAAATATCGAAAAATCCACCCAAATCCTAAAAAAATTGAAATTTTTATATGAAAAACTTCTTTTGGCCATATCTCCTAAACTAAGCGTCCTAGAGCGAAAAGGGCTTAAATTCGTGACCACCCTCAAAAAATCGAAAAATCCACCCAAATCCTAAAAAAATTGAAATTTTTTTTATGAAAAACTTCTTTTGGCCATATCTCCTAAACTAAGCGTCCTAGAGCGAAAAGGACGATAATTCGTGACCACCCTCAAAAAGTCGAAAAATCCACCCAAATCCTAAAAAAATTGAAATTTTTATATGAGAAACTTCTTTTGGCCATATCTCCTAAACTAAGCGTCCTAGAGCGAAAAGGACGATAATTCGTGACCACCCTCACAAAATCGAAAAATCCACCCAAATCCTAAAAAAAATTAAATTTTTATATGAAAAACTTCTTTTGGTCATATCTCCTACACTAAGTGTCCTAGAGTGTCCTAGGTCACGAATTAAAGCCCTCAAGGGCTTTAATTCGTGACCACCCCCAAAAAATCGAAAAATCCACCCAAATCCTAAAAAAATTGAAATTTTTATATCTCCTAAACTAAGCGTCCTAGAGCGAAAAGGGCTTTAATTCGTGACCACCCTCAAAAAATCGAAAAATCCACCCAAATCCTAAAAAAATTCAAATTTTTATATGAAAAACTTCTTTTGGCCATATCTCCTAAACTAAGCGTCCTAGAGCGAAGAGGACGATAATTCGTGACCAGCCCAAAAAATCGAAAAATCCACCCAAATCCTAAAAAAATTTAAATTTTTATATGAAAAACTTCTTTTGGCCATATCTCCTAAACTAAGCGTCCTAGAGCGAAAAGGGCTTTAATTCGTGACCACCCCCAAAAAATAGAAAAATCCACCCAAATCCTAAAAAAATTGAAATTTTTATATGAAAAACTTCTTTTGGCCATATCTCCTAAACTAAGCGTCCTAGAGCGAAAAGGGCTTTAATTCGTGACCACCCTCAAAAAATCGAAAAATCCACCAAATCCTAAAAAAATTTAAATTTTTATATGAAAAACTTCTTTTGGCCATATCTCCTAAACTAAGCGTCCTAGAGCGAAAAGGACTTTAATTCGTGACCACCCCCAAAAAATTGAAAAATCCACCCAAAACCTCAAAAAATTGCAATTTTTATATGAAAAACTTCTTTTGGCCATATCTCCTAAACTAAGCGTCCTAGAACGAAAAGGGCTTTAATTCGTGACCACCCTCAAAAAATCGAAAAATCCACCCAAATCCTAAAAAAATTGAAATTTTTATGTGAAAAACTTCTTTTGGCCATATCTCCTAAACTAAGCGTCCTAGAGCGAAAAGGACGATAATTCGTAACCACCCTCAAAAAATAGAAAAATCCACCCAAATCCTAAAAAAATTGAAATTTTTATATGAAAAATTGAAATTTTTATATGAAAAACTTCTTTTGGCCATATCTCCTAAACTAAGCGTCCTAGAGCGAAATGGGCTTTAATTCGTGACCACCCTCAAAAAATCGAAAAATCCACCCAAATCCTAAAAAAATTGAAATTTTTATATGAAAAACTTCTTTTGGCCATATCTCCTAAACTAAGCGTCCTAGAACGAAAAGGGATTTAATTCGTGACCACCCTGAAAAAATCGAAAAATCCACCCAAATCCTAAAAAAATTTAAATTTTTATATGAAAAACTTCTTTTGGTCATATCTCCTAAACTACGCGTCCTAGAGCGAAAAGGACTTTAATTCGTGACCACCCCCAAAAAATTGAAAAATCCACCCAAACCTCAAAAAATTGCAATTTTTATATGAAAAACTTCTTTTGGCCATATCTCCTAAACTAAGCGTCCTAGAGCGAAAAGGACTTTAATTCGTGACCACCCCCAAAAAATTGAAAAATCCACCCAAAACCTCAAAAAATTGCAATTTTTATATGAAAAACTTCTTTTGGCCATATCTCCTAAACTAAGCGTCCTAGAGCGAAAAGGGCTTTAATTCGTGACCACCCTCAAAAAATCGAAAAATCCACCCAAATCCTAAAAAAATTGAAATTTTTATGTGAAAAACTTCTTTTGGCCATATCTCCTAAACTAAGCGTCCTAGAGCGAAAAGGACGATAATTCGCAACCACCCTCAAAAAATAGAAAAATCCACCCAAATCCTAAAAAAATTGAAATTTTTATATGAAAAACTTCTTTTTGTCATATCTCCTAAACTAAGCGTCCTAGAGCGAAAAGGGCTTTAATTCGTGACCACCCTCAAAAAATCGAAAAATCCACCCAAATCCTAAAAAAATTGAAATTTTTATGTGAAAAACTTCTTTTGGCCATATCTCCTAAACTAAGCGTCCTAGAGCGAAAAGGACGATAATTCGTAACCACCCTCAAAAAATCGAAAAATCCACCCAAATCCTAAAAAAAAATTAAATTTTTATATGAAAAACTTCTTTTGGCCATATCTCCTAAACTAAGCGTCCTAGAGCGAAAAGGACGATAATTCGTGACCACCCTCAAAAAGTCGAAAAATCCACCCAAATCCTAAAAAAATTGAAATTTTTATATGAGAAACTTCTTTTGGCCATATCTCCTAAACTAAGCGTCCTAGAGCGAAAAGGACGATAATTCGTGACCACCCTCACAAAATCGAAAAATCCACCCAAATCCTAAAAAAATTTAAATTTTTATATGAGAAACTTCTTTTGGCCATATCTCCTAAACTAAGCGTCCTAGAGCGAAATGGACGATAATTCGTGACCACCCTCAAAAAATCGAAAAATCCACCCACATCCTAAAAAAATTTAAATTTTTATATGAAAAACTTCTTTTGGCCATATCTCCTAAACTAAGCGTCCTAGAACGAAAAGGGCTTTAATTCGTGACCACCCTCAAAAAATTGAAAAATCCACCCAAATCCTAAAAAAATTGAAATTTTTATATGAAAAACTTCTTTTGGCCATATCTCCTAAACTAAGCGTCCTAGAGGGAAAAGGACGATAATTCGTGACCACCCTCAAAAAATCGAAAAATCCACCCAAATCCTAAAAAAATTGAAATTTTTATATGAAAAACTTCTTTTGGCCATATCTCCTAAACTAAGCGTCCTAGAGCGAAAAGGACGATAATTCGTGACCACCCTCAAAAAGTCGAAAAATCCACCCAAATCCTAAAAAAATTGAAATTTTTATATGAGAAACTTCTTTTGGCCATATCTCCTAAACTAAGCGTCCTAGAGCGAAAAGGACGATAATTCGTGACCACCCTCACAAAATCGAAAAATCCACCCAAATCCTAAAAAAATTTAAATTTTTATATGAGAAACTTCTTTTGGCCATATCTCCTAAACTAAGCGTCCTAGAGCGAAAAGGACGATAATTCGTGACCACCCTCACAAAATCGAAAAATCCACCCAAATCCTAAAAAAATTTAAATTTTTATATGAAAAACTTCTTTTGGCCATATCTCCTAAACTAAGCGTCCTAGGACGATAATTCGTGACGAGCCCAAAAAATCGACAAATCCACCTAAATCCTAAAAAAATTGAAATTTTTATATGAAAAACTTCTATTGGCCATATCTCCTAAACTAAGCGTCCTAGAGCGAAAAGGACGATAATTCGTGACCACCCTCAAAAAATCGAAAAATCCACCCAAATCCTAAAAAAATTGAAATTTTTATATGAAAAACTTCTTTTGGCCATATCTCCTAAACTAAGCGTCCTAGAGCGGAAAGGACGATAATTCGTGACCACCCTCACAAAATCGAAAAATCCACCCAAATCCTAAAAAAATTGAAATTTTTATATGAAAAACTTCTTTTGGCCATATCTCCTAAACTAAGCGTCCTAGAGCGAAAAGGACGATAATTCGTGACCACCCTCAAAAAATCGAAAAATCCACCCAAATCCTAAAAAAATTGAAATTTTTATATGAAAAACTTCTGTTGGCCATATCTCCTAAACTAAGCGTCCTAGAGCGAAAAGGACGATAATTCGTGACCAGCCCAAAAAATCGAAAAATCCACCCAAATCCTAAAAAAATTTAAATTTTTATATGAAAAACTTCTTTGGGCCATATCTCCTAAACTAAGCGTCCTAGAGCGAAAAGGGCTTTAATTCGTGACCACCCCCAAAAAATAGAAAAATCCACCCAAATCCTAAAAAAATTGAAATTTTTATATGAAAAACTTCTTTTGGCCATATCTCCTAAACTAAGCGTCCTAGAGCGAAAAGGGCTTTAATTCGTGACCACCCTCAAAAAATCGAAAAATCCACCCAAATCCTAAAAAAATTGAAATTTTTATGTGAAAAACTTCTTTTGGCCATATCTCCTAAACTAAGCGCCCTAGAGCGAAAAGGGCTTTAATTCGTGACCACCCCCAAAAAATCGAAAAATCCACCCAAATCCTAAAAACATTGAAATTTTTATATGAAAAACTTCTTTTGGCCATATCTCCTAAACTAAGCGTCCTAGAGCGAAAAGGGCTTTAATTCGTGACCACCCCCAAAATATCGAAAAATCCACCCAAATCGTAAAAAAATTGAAATTTTTATATGAAAAACTTCTTTTGGCCATATCTCCTAAACTAAGCGTCCTAGAGCGAAAAGGACGATAATTCGTGACCACCCCCAAAAAATCGAAAAATCCACCCAAATCCTAAAAAAATTGAAATTTTTATATGAAAAACTTCTTTTGGCCATATCTCCTAAACTAAGCGTCCTAGAGCGAAAAGGGCTTTAATTCGTGACCACCCTCAAAAAATCGAAAAATCCACCCACATCCTAAAAAAATTTAAATTTTTATATGAAAAACTTCTTTTGGTCATATCTCCTAAACTAAGCGTCCTAGAGCGAAAAGGACGATAATTCGTGACCACCCCAAAAAATCGAAAAATCCACCCAAATCCTAAAAAAATTGAAATTTTTATATGAAAAACTTCTTTTGGTCATATCTCTAAACTAAACTAAGCGTCCTAGAGCGAAAAGGACGATAATTCGTGACCACCCCCGAAAAATCGAAAAATCCACCCAAATCCAAAAAAAATTTAAATTTTTATATGAAAAACTTCTTTTGGCCATATCTCCTAAACTAAGCGTCCTAGAGCGAAAAGGGCTTAAATTCGTGACCACCCTCAAAAAATCGAAAAATCCACCCAAATCCTAAAAAAATTTAAATTTTTATATGAAAAACTTCTTTTGGCCATATCTCCTAAACTAAGCGTCCTAGAGCGAAAAGGACGATAATTCGTGACCACCCTCAAAAAGTCGAAAAATCCACCCAAATCCTAAAAAATTGAAATTTTAATATGAGAAACTTCTTTTGGCCATATCTCCTAAACTAAGCGTCCTAGAGCGAAAAGGACGATAATTCGTGACCACCCTCACAAAATCGAAAAATCCACCCAAATCCTAAAAAAATTTAAATTTTTATATGAAAAACTTCTTTTGGTCATATCTCCTAAACTAAGTGTCCTAGAGCGAAAAGGACGATAATTCGTGACCACCCTCAAGGGCTTTAATTCGTGACCACCCTCACAAAATCGAAAAATCCACCCAAATCCTAAAAAAATTTAAATTTTTATATGAAAAACTTCTTTTGGCCATATCTCCTAAACTAAGCGTCCTAGAGCGAAAAGGACGATAATTCGTGACCAGCCCAAAATATCGAAAAATCCACCCAAATCCTAAAAAAATTGAAATTTTTATATGAAAAACTTCTTTTGGCCATATCTCCTAAACTAAGCGTCCTAGAGCGAAAAGGGCTTAAATTCGTGACCACCCTCAAAAAATCGAAAAATCCACCCAAATCCTAAAAAAATTGAAATTTTTTTTATGAAAAACTTCTTTTGGCCATATCTCCTAAACTAAGCGTCCTAGAGCGAAAAGGACGATAATTCGTGACCACCCTCAAAAAGTCGAAAAATCCACCCAAATCCTAAAAAAATTGAAATTTTTATATGAGAAACTTCTTTTGGCCATATCTCCTAAACTAAGCGTCCTAGAGCGAAAAGGACGATAATTCGTGACCACCCTCACAAAATCGAAAAATCCACCCAAATCCTAAAAAAAATTAAATTTTTATATGAAAAACTTCTTTTGGTCATATCTCCTACACTAAGTGTCCTAGAGTGTCCTAGGTCACGAATTAAAGCCCTCAAGGGCTTTAATTCGTGACCACCCCCAAAAAATCGAAAAATCCACCCAAATCCTAAAAAAATTGAAATTTTTATATCTCCTAAACTAAGCGTCCTAGAGCGAAAAGGGCTTTAATTCGTGACCACCCTCAAAAAATCGAAAAATCCACCCAAATCCTAAAAAAATTCAAATTTTTATATGAAAAACTTCTTTTGGCCATATCTCCTAAACTAAGCGTCCTAGAGCGAAGAGGACGATAATTCGTGACCAGCCCAAAAAATCGAAAAATCCACCCAAATCCTAAAAAAATTTAAATTTTTATATGAAAAACTTCTTTTGGCCATATCTCCTAAACTAAGCGTCCTAGAGCGAAAAGGGCTTTAATTCGTGACCACCCCCAAAAAATAGAAAAATCCACCCAAATCCTAAAAAAATTGAAATTTTTATATGAAAAACTTCTTTTGGCCATATCTCCTAAACTAAGCGTCCTAGAGCGAAAAGGGCTTTAATTCGTGACCACCCTCAAAAAATCGAAAAATCCACCAAATCCTAAAAAAATTTAAATTTTTATATGAAAAACTTCTTTTGGCCATATCTCCTAAACTAAGCGTCCTAGAGCGAAAAGGACTTTAATTCGTGACCACCCCCAAAAAATTGAAAAATCCACCCAAAACCTCAAAAAATTGCAATTTTTATATGAAAAACTTCTTTTGGCCATATCTCCTAAACTAAGCGTCCTAGAACGAAAAGGGCTTTAATTCGTGACCACCCTCAAAAAATCGAAAAATCCACCCAAATCCTAAAAAAATTGAAATTTTTATGTGAAAAACTTCATTTGGCCATATCTCCTAAACTAAGCGTCCTAGAGCGAAAAGGACGATAATTCGTAACCACCCTCAAAAAATAGAAAAATCCACCCAAATCCTAAAAAAATTGAAATTTTTATATGAAAAATTGAAATTTTTATATGAAAAACTTCTTTTGGCCATATCTCCTAAACTAAGCGTCCTAGAGCGAAATGGGCTTTAATTCGTGACCACCCTCAAAAAATCGAAAAATCCACCCAAATCCTAAAAAAATTGAAATTTTTATATGAAAAACTTCTTTTGGCCATATCTCCTAAACTAAGCGTCCTAGAACGAAAAGGGATTTAATTCGTGACCACCCTGAAAAAATCGAAAAATCCACCCAAATCCTAAAAAAATTTAAATTTTTATATGAAAAACTTCTTTTGGTCATATCTCCTAAACTACGCGTCCTAGAGCGAAAAGGACTTTAATTCGTGACCACCCCCAAAAAATTGAAAAATCCACCCAAACCTCAAAAAATTGCAATTTTTATATGAAAAACTTCTTTTGGCCATATCTCCTAAACTAAGCGTCCTAGAGCGAAAAGGACTTTAATTCGTGACCACCCCCAAAAAATTGAAAAATCCACCCAAAACCTCAAAAAATTGCAATTTTTATATGAAAAACTTCTTTTGGCCATATCTCCTAAACTAAGCGTCCTAGAGCGAAAAGGGCTTTAATTCGTGACCACCCTCAAAAAATCGAAAAATCCACCCAAATCCTAAAAAAATTGAAATTTTTATGTGAAAAACTTCTTTTGGCCATATCTCCTAAACTAAGCGTCCTAGAACGAAAAGGACGATAATTCGTGACGAGCCCAAAAAATCGACAAATCCACCTAAATCCTAAAAAAATTGAAATTTTTATATGAAAAACTTCTTTTTGTCATATCTCCTAAACTAAGCGTCCTAGAGCGAAAAGGGCTTTAATTCGTGACCACCCTCAAAAAATCGAAAAATCCACCCAAATCCTAAAAAAATTGAAATTTTTATGTGAAAAACTTCTTTTGGCCATATCTCCTAAACTAAGCGTCCTAGAGCGAAAAGGACGATAATTCGTAACCACCCTCAAAAAATCGTGACCACCCTCAAAAAATTGAAAAATCCACCCAAATCCTAAAAAAATTGAAATTTTTATATGAAAAACTTCTTTTGGCCATATCTCCTAAACTAAGCGTCCTAGAGCGAAAAGGACGATAATTCGTGACCACCCTCGAAAAATCCACCCAAATCCTAAAAAAATTGAAATTTTTATATGAAAAACTTCTTTTGGCCATATCTCCTAAACTAAGCGTCCTAGAGCGAAAAGGACGATAATTCGTGACCACCCTCAAAAAGTCGAAAAATCCACCCAAATCCTAAAAAAAATGAAATTTTTATATGAGAAACTTCTTTTGGCCATATCTCCTAAACTAAGCGTCCTAGAGCGAAAAGGACGATAATTCGTGACCACCCTCACAAAATCGAAAAATCCACCCAAATCCTAAAAAAATTTAAATTTTTATATGAGAAACTTCTTTTGGCCATATATCCTAAACTAAGCGTCCTAGAGCGAAAAGGACGATAATTCGTGACCACCCTCACAAAATCGAAAAATCCACCCAAATCCTAAAAAAATTTAAATTTTTATATGAAAAACTTCTTTTGGCCATATCTCCTAAACTAAGCGTCCTAGAACGAAAAGGACGATAATTCGTGACGAGCCCAAAAAATCGACAAATCCACCTAAATCCTAAAAAAATTGAAATTTTTATATGAAAAACTTCTATTGGCCATATCTCCTAAACTAAGCGTCCTAGAGCGAAAAGGACGATAATTCGTGACCACCCTCAAAAAATCGAAAAATCCACCCAAATCCTAAAAAAATTGAAATTTTTATATGAAAAACTTCTTTTGGCCATATCTCCTAAACTAAGCGTCCTAGAGCGGAAAGGACGATAATTCGTGACCACCCTCACAAAATCGAAAAATCCACCCAAATCCTAAAAAAATTGAAATTTTTATATGAAAAACTTCTTTTGGCCATATCTCCTAAACTAAGCGTCCTAGAGCGAAAAGGACGATAATTCGTGACCACCCTCAAAAAATCGAAAAATCCACCCAAATCCTAAAAAAATTGAAATTTTTATATGAAAAACTTCTGTTGGCCATATCTCCTAAACTAAGCGTCCTAGAGCGAAAAGGGCTTAAATTCGTGACCACCCTCAAAAAATCGAAAAATCCACCCAAATCCTAAAAAAATTTAAATTTTTATATGAAAAACTTCTTTTGGCCATATCTCCTAAACTAAGCGTCCTAGAGCGAAAAGGACGATAATTCGTGACCACCCTCAAAAAGTCGAAAAATCCACCCAAATCCTAAAAAATTGAAATTTTAATATGAGAAACTTCTTTTGGCCATATCTCCTAAACTAAGCGTCCTAGAGCGAAAAGGACGATAATTCGTGACCACCCTCACAAAATCGAAAAATCCACCCAAATCCTAAAAAAATTTAAATTTTTATATGAAAAACTTCTTTTGGTCATATCTCCTAAACTAAGTGTCCTAGAGCGAAAAGGACGATAATTCGTGACCACCCTCAAGGGCTTTAATTCGTGACCACCCTCACAAAATCGAAAAATCCACCCAAATCCTAAAAAAATTTAAATTTTTATATGAAAAACTTCTTTTGGCCATATCTCCTAAACTAAGCGTCCTAGAGCGAAAAGGACGATAATTCGTGACCAGCCCAAAATATCGAAAAATCCACCCAAATCCTAAAAAAATTGAAATTTTTATATGAAAAACTTCTTTTGGCCATATCTCCTAAACTAAGCGTCCTAGAGCGAAAAGGGCTTAAATTCGTGACCACCCTCAAAAAATCGAAAAATCCACCCAAATCCTAAAAAAATTGAAATTTTTTTTATGAAAAACTTCTTTTGGCCATATCTCCTAAACTAAGCGTCCTAGAGCGAAAAGGGCTTTAATTCGTGACCACCCTCAAAAAATCGAAAAATCCACCCAAATCCTAAAAAAATTCAAATTTTTATATGAAAAACTTCTTTTGGCCATATCTCCTAAACTAAGCGTCCTAGAGCGAAGAGGACGATAATTCGTGACCAGCCCAAAAAATCGAAAAATCCACCCAAATCCTAAAAAAATTTAAATTTTTATATGAAAAACTTCTTTTGGCCATATCTCCTAAACTAAGCGTCCTAGAGCGAAAAGGGCTTTAATTCGTGACCACCCCCAAAAAATAGAAAAATCCACCCAAATCCTAAAAAAATTGAAATTTTTATATGAAAAACTTCTTTTGGCCATATCTCCTAAACTAAGCGTCCTAGAGCGAAAAGGGCTTTAATTCGTGACCACCCTCAAAAAATCGAAAAATCCACCAAATCCTAAAAAAATTTAAATTTTTATATGAAAAACTTCTTTTGGCCATATCTCCTAAACTAAGCGTCCTAGAGCGAAAAGGACTTTAATTCGTGACCACCCCCAAAAAATTGAAAAATCCACCCAAAACCTCAAAAAATTGCAATTTTTATATGAAAAACTTCTTTTGGCCATATCTCCTAAACTAAGCGTCCTAGAACGAAAAGGGCTTTAATTCGTGACCACCCTCAAAAAATCGAAAAATCCACCCAAATCCTAAAAAAATTGAAATTTTTATGTGAAAAACTTCTTTTGGCCATATCTCCTAAACTAAGCGTCCTAGAGCGAAAAGGACGATAATTCGTAACCACCCTCAAAAAATAGAAAAATCCACCCAAATCCTAAAAAAATTGAAATTTTTATATGAAAAATTGAAATTTTTATATGAAAAACTTCTTTTGGCCATATCTCCTAAACTAAGCGTCCTAGAGCGAAATGGGCTTTAATTCGTGACCACCCTCAAAAAATCGAAAAATCCACCCAAATCCTAAAAAAATTGAAATTTTTATATGAAAAACTTCTTTTGGCCATATCTCCTAAACTAAGCGTCCTAGAACGAAAAGGGATTTAATTCGTGACCACCCTGAAAAAATCGAAAAATCCACCCAAATCCTAAAAAAATTTAAATTTTTATATGAAAAACTTCTTTTGGTCATATCTCCTAAACTACGCGTCCTAGAGCGAAAAGGACTTTAATTCGTGACCACCCCCAAAAAATTGAAAAATCCACCCAAACCTCAAAAAATTGCAATTTTTATATGAAAAACTTCTTTTGGCCATATCTCCTAAACTAAGCGTCCTAGAGCGAAAAGGACTTTAATTCGTGACCACCCCCAAAAAATTGAAAAATCCACCCAAAACCTCAAAAAATTGCAATTTTTATATGAAAAACTTCTTTTGGCCATATCTCCTAAACTAAGCGTCCTAGAGCGAAAAGGGCTTTAATTCGTGACCACCCTCAAAAAATCGAAAAATCCACCCAAATCCTAAAAAAATTGAAATTTTTATGTGAAAAACTTCTTTTGGCCATATCTCCTAAACTAAGCGTCCTAGAACGAAAAGGACGATAATTCGTGACGAGCCCAAAAAATCGACAAATCCACCTAAATCCTAAAAAAATTGAAATTTTTATATGAAAAACTTCTTTTTGTCATATCTCCTAAACTAAGCGTCCTAGAGCGAAAAGGGCTTTAATTCGTGACCACCCTCAAAAAATCGAAAAATCCACCCAAATCCTAAAAAAATTGAAATTTTTATGTGAAAAACTTCTTTTGGCCATATCTCCTAAACTAAGCGTCCTAGAGCGAAAAGGACGATAATTCGTAACCACCCTCAAAAAATCGTGACCACCCTCAAAAAATTGAAAAATCCACCCAAATCCTAAAAAAATTGAAATTTTTATATGAAAAACTTCTTTTGGCCATATCTCCTAAACTAAGCGTCCTAGAGCGAAAAGGACGATAATTCGTGACCACCCTCGAAAAATCCACCCAAATCCTAAAAAAATTGAAATTTTTATATGAAAAACTTCTTTTGGCCATATCTCCTAAACTAAGCGTCCTAGAGCGAAAAGGACGATAATTCGTGACCACCCTCAAAAAGTCGAAAAATCCACCCAAATCCTAAAAAAAATGAAATTTTTATATGAGAAACTTCTTTTGGCCATATCTCCTAAACTAAGCGTCCTAGAGCGAAAAGGACGATAATTCGTGACCACCCTCACAAAATCGAAAAATCCACCCAAATCCTAAAAAAATTTAAATTTTTATATGAGAAACTTCTTTTGGCCATATATCCTAAACTAAGCGTCCTAGAGCGAAAAGGACGATAATTCGTGACCACCCTCACAAAATCGAAAAATCCACCCAAATCCTAAAAAAATTTAAATTTTTATATGAAAAACTTCTTTTGGCCATATCTCCTAAACTAAGCGTCCTAGAACGAAAAGGACGATAATTCGTGACGAGCCCAAAAAATCGACAAATCCACCTAAATCCTAAAAAAATTGAAATTTTTATATGAAAAACTTCTATTGGCCATATCTCCTAAACTAAGCGTCCTAGAGCGAAAAGGACGATAATTCGTGACCACCCTCAAAAAATCGAAAAATCCACCCAAATCCTAAAAAAATTGAAATTTTTATATGAAAAACTTCTTTTGGCCATATCTCCTAAACTAAGCGTCCTAGAGCGGAAAGGACGATAATTCGTGACCACCCTCACAAAATCGAAAAATCCACCCAAATCCTAAAAAAATTGAAATTTTTATATGAAAAACTTCTTTTGGCCATATCTCCTAAACTAAGCGTCCTAGAGCGAAAAGGACGATAATTCGTGACCACCCTCAAAAAATCGAAAAATCCACCCAAATCCTAAAAAAATTGAAATTTTTATATGAAAAACTTCTGTTGGCCATATCTCCTAAACTAAGCGTCCTAGAGCGAAAAGGACGATAATTCGTGACCAGCCCAAAAAATCGAAAAATCCACCCAAATCCTAAAAAAATTTAAATTTTTATATGAAAAACTTCTTTGGGCCATATCTCCTAAACTAAGCGTCCTAGAGCGAAAAGGGCTTTAATTCGTGACCACCCCCAAAAAATAGAAAAATCCACCCAAATCCTAAAAAAATTGAAATTTTTATATGAAAAACTTCTTTTGGCCATATCTCCTAAACTAAGCGTCCTAGAGCGAAAAGGGCTTTAATTCGTGACCACCCCCGAAAAATCGAAAAATCCACCCAAATCCTAAAAAAATTGAAATTTTTATGTGAAAAACTTCTTTTGGCCATATCTCCTAAACTAAGCGCCCTAGAGCGAAAAGGACGATAATTCGTGACCACCCCCAAAAAATCGAAAAATCCACCCAAATCCTAAAAACATTGAAATTTTTATATGAAAAACTTCTTTTGGCCATATCTCCTAAACTAAGCGTCCTAGAGCGAAAAGGGCTTTAATTCGTGACCACCCCCAAAATATCGAAAAATCCACCCAAATCGTAAAAAAATTGAAATTTTTATATGAAAAACTTCTTTTGGCCATATCTCCTAAACTAAGCGTCCTAGAGCGAAAAGGACGATAATTCGTGACCACCCCCAAAAAATCGAAAAATCCACCCAAATCCTAAAAAAATTGAAATTTTTATATGAAAAACTTCTTTTGGCCATATCTCCTAAACTAAGCGTCCTAGAGCGAAAAGGGCTTTAATTCGTGACCACCCTCAAAAAATCGAAAAATCCACCCACATCCTAAAAAAATTTAAATTTTTATATGAAAAACTTCTTTTGGTCATATCTCCTAAACTAAGCGTCCTAGAGCGAAAAGGACGATAATTCGTGACCACCCCCAAAAAATCGAAAAATCCACCCAAATCCTAAAAAAATTGAAATTTTTATATGAAAAACTTCTTTTGGCCATATCTCCTAAACTAAGCGTCCTAGAGCGAAAAGGGCTTAAATTCGTGACCACCCTCAAAAAATCGAAAAATCCACCCAAATCCTAAAAAAATTTAAATTTTTATATGAAAAACTTCTTTTGGCCATATCTCCTAAACTAAGCGTCCTAGAGCGAAAAGGACGATAATTCGTGACCACCCTCAAAAAGTCGAAAAATCCACCCAAATCCTAAAAAATTGAAATTTTTATATGAGAAACTTCTTTTGGCCATATCTCCTAAACTAAGCGTCCTAGAGCGAAAAGGGCTTAAATTCGTGACCACCCTCAAAAAATCGAAAAATCCACCCAAATCCTAAAAAAATTTAAATTTTTATATGAAAAACTTCTTTTGGTCATATCTCCTAAACTAAGTGTCCTAGAGCGAAAAGGACGATAATTCGTGACCACCCTCAAGGGCTTTAATTCGTGACCACCCTCAAAAAATCGAAAAATCCACCCAAATCCTAAAAAAATTGAAAATTTTATATCTCCTAAACTAAGCGTCCTAGAGCGAAAAGGGCTCTAATTCGTGACCACCCTCAAAAAATCGAAAAATCCACCCAAATCCTAAAAAAATTCAAATTTTTATATGAAAAACTTCTTTTGGCCATATCTCCTAAACTAAGCGTCCTAGCGCGAAAAGGACGATAATTCGTAACCACCCTCAAAAAATCGAAAAATCCACCCAAATCCTAAAAAAATGAAATTTTTATATGAAAAACTTCTTGTGGCCATATCTCCTAAACTAAGCGTCCTAGAGCGAAAAGGACGATAATTCGTGACCAGCTCAAAAAATTGAAAAATCCACCCAAAACCTCAAAAAATTGCAATTTTTATATGAAAAACTTCTTTTGCCCATATCTCCTAAACTAAGCGTCCTAGAGCGAAAAGGACTTTAATTCGTGACCACCCTCAAAAAATCGAAAAATCCACCCAAATCCTAAAAAAATTGAAATTTTTATATGAAAAACTTCTTTTGGCCATATCTCCTAAACTAAGCGTCCTAGAGCGAAAAGGACGATAATTCGTGACCACCCTCAAGGGCTTTAATTCGTGACCACCCCCAAAAAATCGAAAAATCCACCCAAATCATAAAAAATTTGAAATTTTTATATCTCCTAAACTAAGCGTCCTAGAGCGAAAAGGGCTTTAATTCGTGACCACCCTCAAAAAATCGAAAAATCCACCCAAATCCTAAAAAAATTCAAATTTTTATATGAAAAACTTCTTTTGGCCATATCTCCTAAACTAAGCGTCCTAGAGCGAAAAGGACGATAATTCGTAACCACCCTCAAAAAATCGAAAAATCCACCCAAATCCTAAAAAAAATTGAAATTTTTATATTAAAAACTTCTTTTGGCCATATCTCCTAAACTAAGCGTCCTAGAGCGAAAAGGACGATAATTCGTGACCAGCCCAAAAAATCGAAAAATCCACCCAAATCCTAAAAAAATTGAAATTTTTATATGAAAAACTTCTTTTGGCCATATCTCCTAAACTAAGCGTCCTAGAGCGAAAAGGACTTTAATTCGTGACCACCCTCAAAAAATCGAAAAATCCACCAAATCCTAAAAAAATTGAAATTTTTATATGAAAAACTTCTTTTGGCCATATCTCCTAAACTAAGCGTCCTAGAGCGAAAAGGACGATAATTCGTGACCACCCCCAAAAAATCGAAAAATCCACCCAAATCCTAAAAAAATTGAAATTTTTATATGAAAAACTTCTTTTGGCCATATCTCCTAAACTAAGCGTCCTAGAGCGAAAAGGGCTTTAATTCGTGACCACCCTCAAAAAATCGAAAAATCCACCCAAATCCTAAAAAAATTTAAATTTTTATATGAAAAACTTCTTTAGGTCATATCTCCTAAACTAAGCGTCCTAGAGCGAAAAGGACGATAATTCGTGACCACCCCAAAAAATCGAAAAATCCACCCAAATCCTAAAAAAATTGAAATTTTTATGTGAAAAACTTCTTTTGGCCATATCTCCTAAACTAAGCGTCCTAGAGCGAAAAGGACTTTAATTCGTGACCACCCTCAAAAAATCGAAAAATCCACCAAATCCTAAAAAAATTTAAATTTTTATATGAAAAACTTCTTTTGGTCATATCTCCTAAACTAAGCGTCCTAGAGCGAAAAGGACGATAATTCGTGACCACCCCCGAAAAATCGAAAAATCCTCCCAAATCCAAAAAAAATTTAAATTTTTATATGAAAAACTTCTTTTGGCCATATCTCCTAAACTAAGCTTCCTAGAGCGAAAAGGGCTTAAATTCGTGACCACCCTCAAAAAATCGAAAAATCCACCCAAATCCTAAAAAAATTGAAATTTTTATATGAAAAACTTCTTTTGGTCATATCTCCTAAACTAAGCGTCCTAGAGCAAAAAGGACGATAATTCGTGACCACCCTCAAAAAGTCGAAAAATCCACCCAAATCCTAAAAAAATTGAAATTTTTATATGAGAAACTTATTTTGGCCATATCTCCTAAACTAAGCGTCCTAGAGCGAAAAGGACGATAATTCGTGACCACCCTCACAAAATCGAAAAATCCACCCAAATCCTAAAAAAATTTAAATTTTTATATGAAAAACTTCTTTTGGTCATATCTCCTAAACTAAGTGTCCTAGTGCGAAAAGGACGATAATTCGTGACCACCCTCAAGGGCTTTAATTCGTGACCACCCCCAAAAAATCGAAAAATCCACCCAAATCCTAAAAAAATTGAAATTTTTATATGAAAAACTTCTTTTGGCCATATCTCCTAAACTAAGCGCCCTAGAGCGAAAAGGGCTTTAATTCGTGACCACACCCAAAAAATCGAAAAATCCACCCACATCCTAAAAAAATTGAAATTTTTATATGAAAAACTCCTTTTGGTCATATCTCCTAAACTAAGCGTCCTAGAGCGAAAAGGGCTTTAATTCGTGACCACCCCCAAAATATCGAAAAATCCACCCAAATCCTAAAAAAATTGAAATTTTTATATGAAAAACTTCTTTTGGCCATCTCTCCTAAACTAAGCGTCCTAGAGCGAAAAGGACGGTAATTCGTAACCACCCTCAAAAAATCGAAAAATCCACCCAAATCCTAAAAAAATTGAAATTTTTATATGAAAAACTTCTTTTGGCCATATCTCCTAAACTAAGCGTCCTAGAGCGAAAAGGGCTTTAATTCGTGACCACCCTCAAAAAATCGAAAAATCCACCCACATCCTAAAAAAATTTAAATTTTTATATGAAAAACTTCTTTTGGTCATATCTCCTAAACTAAGCGTCCTAGAGCGAAAAGGACGATAATTCGTAACCACCCTCAAAAAATCGAAAAATCCACCCAAATCCTAAAAAAATTGAAATTTTTATATGAAAAACTTCTTTTGGCCATATCTCCTAAACTAAGCGTCCTAGAGCGAAAAGGACGATAATTCGTAACCACCCTCAAAAAATCGAAAAATCCACCCAAATCCTAAAAAAATTGAAATTTTTATATGAAAAACTTCTTTTGGCCATATCTCCTAACCTAAGCGTCCTAGAGCGAAAAGGGCTTTAATTCGTGACCACCCCCAAAAAATAGAAAAATCCACCCAAATCCAAAAAAAATTGAAATTTTTATATGAAAAACTTCTTTTGGCCATATCTCCTAAACTAAGCGTCCTAGAGCGAAAAGGACGATAATTCGTAACCACCCTCAAAAAATCGAAAAATCCACCCAAATCCTAAAAAAATTGAAATTTTTATATGAAAAACTTCTTTTGGTCATATCTCCTAAACTAAGCGTCCTAGAGCCAAAAGGGCTTTAATTCGTGACCACCCCCAAAAAATCGAAAAATCCACCCAAATCCTAAAAAAATTGAAATTTTTATATGAGAAACTTATTTTGGCCATATCTCCTAAACTAAGCGTCCTAGAGCGAAAAGGACGATAATACGTGACCACCCTCACAAAATCGAAAAATCCACCCAAATCCTAAAAAAATTTAAATTTTTATATGAAAAACTTCTTTTGGCCATATCTCCTAAACTAAGCGTCCTAGAGCGAAAAGGACGATAATTCGTGACCAACCTCAAGGGCTTTAATTCGTGACCACCCCCAAAAAATCGAAAAATCCACCCAAATCCTAAAAAAATTGAAATTTTTATATCTCCTAAACTAAGCGTCCTAGAGCGAAAAGGGCTTTAATTCGTGACCACCCTCAAAAAATCGAAAAATCCACCCAAATCCTAAAAAAATTGAAATTTTTATATGAAAAACTTCTTTTGGCCATATCTCCTAAACTAAGCGTCCTAGAGCGAAAAGGACGATAATTCGTAACCACCCCCGAAAAATCGAAAAATCCACCCAAATCCTAAAAAAATGAAATTTTTATATGAAAAACTTCTTGTGGCCATATCTCCTAAACTAAGCGTCCTAGAGCGAAAAGGACAATAATTCGTGACCAGCCCAAAAAATTGAAAAATCCACCCAAAACCTCAAAAAATTGCAATTTTTATATGAAAAACTTCTTTTGCCCATATCTCCTAAACTAAGCGTCCTAGAGCGAAAAGGGCTTTAATTCGTGACCACCCCCAAAAAATAGAAAAATCCACCCAAATCCTAAAAAAATTGAAATTTTTATATGAAAAACTTCTTTTCGCCATATCTCCTAAACTAAGCGTCCTAGAGCGAAAAGGACGATAATTCGTAACCACCCTCAAAAAATCGAAAAATCCACCCAAATCCTAAAAAAATTGAAATTTTTATATGAAAAACTTCTTTTGGCCATATCTCCTAAACTAAGCGTCCTAGAGCGAAAAGGGCTTTAATTCGTGACCACCCTCAAAAAATCGAAAAATCCACCCACATCCTAAAAAAATTGAAATTTTTATATCTCCTAAACTAAGCGTCCTAGAGCGAAAAGGGCTTTAATTCGTGACCACCCCCAAAAAATAGAAAAATCCACCCAAATCCTAAAAAAATTGAAATTTTTATATGAAAAACTTCTTTTCGCCATATCTCCTAAACTAAGCGTCCTAGAGCGAAAAGGACGGTAATTCGTAACCACCCTCAAAAAATCGAAAAATCCACCCAAATCCAAAAAAAATTGAAATTTTTATATGAAAAACTTCTTTTGGCCATATCTCCTAAACTAAGCGTCCTAGAGCGAAAAGGGCTTTAATTCGTGACCACCCTCAAAAAATCGAAAAATCCACCCACATCCTAAAAAATTTAAATTTTTATATGAAAAACTTCTTTTGGTCATATCTCCTAAACTAAGCGTCCTAGAGCGAAAAGGACGATAATTCGTAACCACCCTCAAAAAATCGAAAAATCCACCCAAATCCTAAAAAAATTGAAATTTTTATATGAAAAACTTCTTTTGGCCATATCTCCTAAACTAAGCGTCCTAGAGCGAAAAGGACGATAATTCGTAACCACCCTCAAAAAATCGAAAAATCCACCCAAATCCTAAAAAAATTGAAATTTTTATATGAAAAACTTCTTTTGGCCATATCTCCTAACCTAAGCGTCCTAGAGCGAAAAGGGCTTTAATTCGTGACCACCCCCAAAAAATAGAAAAATCCACCCAAATCCAAAAAAAATTGAAATTTTTATATGAAAAACTTCTTTTGGCCATATCTCCTAAACTAAGCGTCCTAGAGCGAAAAGGACGATAATTCGTAACCACCCTCAAAAAATCGAAAAAACCACCCACATCCTAAAAAAATTGAAATTTTTATATGAAAAACTTCTTTTGGTCATATCTCCTAAACTAAGCGTCCTAGAGCCAAAAGGGCTATAATTCGTGACCACCCTCAAAAAATCGAAAAATCCACCCAAATCCTAAAAAAATTGAAATTTTTATATGAGAAACCTATTTTGGCCATATCTCCTAAACTAAGCGTCCTAGAGCGAAAAGGACGATAATTCGTGACCACCCTCACAAAATCGAAAAATCCACCCAAATCCTAAAAAAATTTAAATTTTTATATGAAAAACTTCTTTTGGCCATATCTCCTAAACTAAGCGTCCTAGAGCGAAAAGGACGATAATTCGTGACCACCCTCAAGGGCTTTAATTCGTGACCACCCCCAAAAAATCGAAAAATCCACCCAAATCCTAAAAAAATTGAAATTTTTATATCTCCTAAACTAAGCGTCCTAGAGCGAAAAGGGCTTTAATTCGTGACCACCCTCAAAAAATCGAAAAATCCACCCAAATCCTAAAAAAATTGAAATTTTTATATGAAAAACTTCTTTTGGCCATATCTCCTAAACTAAGCGTCCTAGAGCGAAAAGGACGATAATTCGTAACCACCCCCGAAAAATCGAAAAATCCACCCAAATCCTAAAAAAATGAAATTTTTATATGAAAAACTTCTTGTGGCCATATCTCCTAAACTAAGCGTCCTAGAGCGAAAAGGACAATAATTCGTGACCAGCCCAAAAAATTGAAAAATCCACCCAAAACCTCAAAAAATTGCAATTTTTATATGAAAAACTTCTTTTGCCCATATCTCCTAAACTAAGCGTCCTAGAGCGAAAAGGGCTTTAATTCGTGACCACCCCCAAAAAATAGAAAAATCCACCCAAATCCTAAAAAAATTGAAATTTTTATATGAAAAACTTCTTTTCGCCATATCTCCTAAACTAAGCGTCCTAGAGCGAAAAGGACGATAATTCGTAACCACCCTCAAAAAATCGAAAAATCCACCCAAATCCTAAAAAAATTGAAATTTTTATATGAAAAACTTCTTTTGGCCATATCTCCTAAACTAAGCGTCCTAGAGCGAAAAGGGCTTTAATTCGTGACCACCCTCAAAAAATCGAAAAATCCACCCACATCCTAAAAAAATTTAAATTTTTATATGAAAAACTTCTTTTGGTCATATCTCCTAAACTAAGCGTCCTAGAGCGAAAAGGACGATAATTCGTAACCACCCTCAAAAAATCGAAAAATCCACCCAAATCCTAAAAAAATTGAAATTTTTATATGAAAAACTTCTTTTGGCCATATCTCCTAAACTAAGCGTCCTAGAGCGAAAAGGGCTTTAATTCGTGACCACCCTCAAAAAATCGAAAAATCCACCCAAATCCTAAAAAAATTGAAATTTTTATGTGAAAAACTTCTTTTGGCCATATCTCCTAAACTAAGCGTCCTAGAGCGAAAAGGACGATAATTCGTGACCACCCTCAAAAAATCGAAAAATCCACCCAAATCCAAAAAAAAATTGAAATTTTTATATGAAAAACTTCTTTTGGCCATATCTCCTAAACTAAGCGTCCTAGAGCGAAAAGGACGATAATTCGTGACCACCCTGAAAAAATCGAAAAATCCACCCAAATCCTAAAAAAATTGAAATTTTTATATGAAAAACTTCTTTTGGTCATATCTCCTAAACTAAGCGTCCTAGAGCGAAAAGGGCTTTAATTCGTGACCACCCTCAAAAAATCGAAAAATCCACCCAAATCCTAAAAAAATTGAAATTTTTATGTGAAAAACTTCTTTTGGCCATATCTCCTAACCTAAGCGTCCTAGAGCGAAAAGGACGATAATTCGTGACCACCCTCAAAAAATCGAAAAATCCACCCAAATCCAAAAAAAATTGAAATTTTTATATGAAAAACTTCTTTTGGCCATATCTCCTAAACTAAGCGTCCTAGAGCGAAAAGGACGATAATTCGTGACCACCCTGAAAAAATCGAAAAATCCACCCAAATCCTAAAAAATTGAAATTTTTATATGAAAAACTTCTTTTGGTCATATCTCCTAAACTAAGCGTCCTAGAGCGAAAAGGGCTTTAATTCGTGACCACCCTCAAAAAATCGAAAAATCCACCCAAATCCTAAAAAAATTGAAATTTTTATGTGAAAAACTTCTTTTGGCCATATCTCCTAAACTAAGCGTCCTAGAGCGAAAAGGACGATAATTCGTAACCACCCTCAAAAAATCGAAAAATCCACCCAAATCCTTAAAAAATTTAAATTTTTATATGAAAAACTTCTTTTGGTCATATCTCCTAAACTAAGCGTCCTAGAGCGAAAAGGACGATAATTCGTGACCACCCCCGAAAAATCGAAAAATCCACCCAATTCCTAAAAAAATTGAAATTTTTATATGAAAAACTTCTTTTGGCCATATCTCCTAAACTAAGCGTCCTAGAACGAAAAGGGCTTTAATTCGTGACCACCCTCAAAAAATCGAAAAATCCACCCACATCCTAAAAAAATTGAAATTTTTATATCTCCTAAACTAAGCGTCCTAGAGCGAAAAGGGCTTTAATTCGTGACCACCCCCAAAAAATAGAAAAATCCACCCAAATCCTAAAAAAATTGAAATTTTTATATGAAAAACTTCTTTTCGCCATATCTCCTAAACTAAGCGTCCTAGAGCGAAAAGGACGGTAATTCGTAACCACCCTCAAAAAATCGAAAAATCCACCCAAATCCTAAAAAAATTGAAATATCTCCTAACCTAAGCGTCCTAGAGCGAAAAGGGCTTTAATTCGTGACCACCCCCAAAAAATAGAAAAATCCACCCAAATCCAAAAAAAATTGAAATTTTTATATGAAAAACTTCTTTTGGCCATATCTCCTAAACTAAGCGTCCTAGAGCGAAAAGGACGATAATTCGTAACCACCCTCAAAAAATCGAAAAATCCACCCAAATCCTAAAAAAATTGAAATTTTTATATGAAAAACTTCTTTTGGTCATATCTCCTAAACTAAGCGTCCTAGAGCCAAAAGGGCTTTAATTCGTGACCACCCTCAAAAAATCGAAAAATCCACCCAAATCCTAAAAAAATTGAAATTTTTATATGAGAAACTTATTTTGGCCATATCTCCTAAACTAAGCGTCCTAGAGCGAAAAGGACGATAATTCGTGACCACCCTCACAAAATCGAAAAATCCACCCAAATCCTAAAAAAATTTAAATTTTTATATGAAAAACTTCTTTTGGCCATATCTCCTAAACTAAGCGTCCTAGAGCGAAAAGGACGATAATTCGTGACCACCCTCAAGGGCTTTAATTCGTGACCACCCCCAAAAAATCGAAAAATCCACCCAAATCCTAAAAAAATTGAAATTTTTATATCTCCTAAACTAAGCGTCCTAGAGCGAAAAGGGCTTTAATTCGTGACCACCCTCAAAAAATCGAAAAATCCACCCAAATCCTAAAAAAATTGAAATTTTTATATGAAAAACTTCTTTTGGCCATATCTCCTAAACTAAGCGTCCTAGAGCGAAAAGGACGATAATTCGTAACCACCCCCGAAAAATCGAAAAATCCACCCAAATCCTAAAAAAATGAAATTTTTATATGAAAAACTTCTTGTGGCCATATCTCCTAAACTAAGCGTCCTAGAGCGAAAAGGACAATAATTCGTGACCAGCCCAAAAAATTGAAAAATCCACCCAAAACCTCAAAAAATTGCAATTTTTATATGAAAAACTTCTTTTGCCCATATCTCCTAAACTAAGCGTCCTAGAGCGAAAAGGGCTTTAATTCGTGACCACCCCCAAAAAATAGAAAAATCCACCCAAATCCTAAAAAAATTGAAATTTTTATATGAAAAACTTCTTTTCGCCATATCTCCTAAACTAAGCGTCCTAGAGCGAAAAGGACGATAATTCGTAACCACCCTCAAAAAATCGAAAAATCCACCCAAATCCTAAAAAAATTGAAATTTTTATATGAAAAACTTCTTTTGGCCATATCTCCTAAACTAAGCGTCCTAGAGCGAAAAGGGCTTTAATTCGTGACCACCCTCAAAAAATCGAAAAATCCACCCACATCCTAAAAAAATTGAAATTTTTATATGAAAAACTTCTTTTGGTCATATCTCCTAAACTAAGCGTCCTAGAGCGAAAAGGACGATAATTCGTAACCACCCTCAAAAAATCGAAAAATCCACCCAAATCCTAAAAAAATTGAAATTTTTATATGAAAAACTTCTTTTGGCCATATCTCCTAAACTAAGCGTCCTAGAGCGAAAAGGGCTTTAATTCGTGACCACCCTCAAAAAATCGAACAATCCACCCAAATCCTAAAAAAATTGAAATTTTTATGTGAAAAACTTCTTTTGGCCATATCTCCTAAACTAAGCGTCCTAGAGCGAAAAGGACGATAATTCGTGACCACCCTCAAAAAATCGAAAAATCCACCCAAATCCAAAAAAAAATTGAAATTTTTATATGAAAAACTTCTTTTGGCCATATCTCCTAAACTAAGCGTCCTAGAGCGAAAAGGACGATAATTCGTGACCACCCTGAAAAAATCGAAAAATCCACCCAAATCCTAAAAAAATTGAAATTTTTATATGAAAAACTTCTTTTGGTCATATCTCCTAAACTAAGCGTCCTAGAGCGAAAAGGGCTTTAATTCGTGACCACCCTCAAAAAATCGAAAAATCCACCCAAATCCTAAAAAAATTGAAATTTTTATGTGAAAAACTTCTTTTGGCCATATCTCCTAACCTAAGCGTCCTAGAGCGAAAAGGACGATAATTCGTGACCACCCTCAAAAAATCGAAAAATCCACCCAAATCCAAAAAAAATTGAAATTTTTATATGAAAAACTTCTTTTGGCCATATCTCCTAAACTAAGCGTCCTAGAGCGAAAAGGACGATAATTCGTGACCACCCTGAAAAAATCGAAAAATCCACCCAAATCCTAAAAAATTGAAATTTTTATATGAAAAACTTCTTTTGGTCATATCTCCTAAACTAAGCGTCCTAGAGCGAAAAGGGCTTTAATTCGTGACCACCCTCAAAAAATCGAAAAATCCACCCAAATCCTAAAAAAATTGAAATTTTTATGTGAAAAACTTCTTTTGGCCATATCTCCTAAACTAAGCGTCCTAGAGCGAAAAGGACGATAATTCGTAACCACCCTCAAAAAATCGAAAAATCCACCCAAATCCTTAAAAAATTTAAATTTTTATATGAAAAACTTCTTTTGGTCATATCTCCTAAACTAAGCGTCCTAGAGCGAAAAGGACGATAATTCGTGACCACCCCCGAAAAATCGAAAAATCCACCCAATTCCTAAAAAAATTGAAATTTTTATATGAAAAACTTCTTTTGGCCATATCTCCTAAACTAAGCGTCCTAGAGCGAAAAGGGCTTTAATTCGTGACCACCCTCAAAAAATCGAAAAATCCACCCACATCCTAAAAAAATTGAAATTTTTATATCTCCTAAACTAAGCGTCCTAGAGCGAAAAGGGCTTTAATTCGTGACCACCCCCAAAAAATAGAAAAATCCACCCAAATCCTAAAAAAATTGAAATTTTTATATGAAAAACTTCTTTTCGCCATATCTCCTAAACTAAGCGTCCTAGAGCGAAAAGGACGGTAATTCGTAACCACCCTCAAAAAATCGAAAAATCCACCCAAATCCTAAAAAAATTGAAATATCTCCTAACCTAAGCGTCCTAGAGCGAAAAGGGCTTTAATTCGTGACCACCCCCAAAAAATAGAAAAATCCACCCAAATCCAAAAAAAATTGAAATTTTTATATGAAAAACTTCTTTTGGCCATATCTCCTAAACTAAGCGTCCTAGAGCGAAAAGGACGATAATTCGTAACCACCCTCAAAAAATCGAAAAATCCACCCAAATCCTAAAAAAATTGAAATTTTTATATGAAAAACTTCTTTTGGTCATATCTCCTAAACTAAGCGTCCTAGAGCCAAAAGGGCTTTAATTCGTGACCACCCTCAAAAAATCGAAAATTCCACCCAAATCCTAAAAAAATTGAAATTTTTATATGAGAAACTTATTTTGGCCATATCTCCTAAACTAAGCGTCCTAGAGCGAAAAGGACGATAATTCGCGACCACCCTCACAAAATCGAAAAATCCACCCAAATCCTAAAAAAATTGAAATTTTTATATGAAAAACTTCTTTTGGCCATATCTCCTAAACTAAGCGTCCTAGAGCGAAAAGGACGATAATTCGTGACCACCCTCAAGGGCTTTAATTCGTGACCACCCCCAAAAAATCGAAAAATCCACCCAAATCCTAAAAAAATTGAAATTTTTATATCTCCTAAACTAAGCGTCCTAGAGCGAAAAGGGCTTTAATTCGTGACCACCCTCAAAAAATCGAAAAATCCACCCAAATCCTAAAAAAATTGAAATTTTTATATGAAAAACTTCTTTTGGCCATATCTCCTAAACTAAGCGTCCTAGAGCGAAAAGGACGATAATTCGTAACCACCCCCGAAAAATCGAAAAATCCACCCAAATCCTAAAAAAATGAAATTTTTATATGAAAAACTTCTTGTGGCCATATCTCCTAAACTAAGCGTCCTAGAGCGAAAAGGACAATAATTCGTGACCAGCCCAAAAAATTGAAAAATCCACCCAAAACCTCAAAAAATTGCAATTTTTATATGAAAAACTTCTTTTGCCCATATCTCCTAAACTAAGCGTCCTAGAGCGAAAAGGGCTTTAATTCGTGACCACCCCCAAAAAATAGAAAAATCCACCCAAATCCTAAAAAAATTGAAATTTTTATATGAAAAACTTCTTTTGGCCATATCTCCTAAACTAAGCGTCCTAGAGCGAAAAGGACGATAATTCGTAACCACCCTCAAAAAATCGAAAAATCCACCCAAATCCTAAAAAAATTGAAATTTTTATATGAAAAACTTCTTTTGGCCATATCTCCTAAACTAAGCGTCCTAGAGCGAAAAGGACGATAATTCGTAACCACCCTCAAAAAATCGAAAAATCCACCCAAATCCTAAAAAAATTGAAATTTTTATATGAAAAACTTCTTTTGGCCATATCTCCTAACCTAAGCGTCCTAGAGCGAAAAGGACGATAATTCGTGACCACCCTCAAAAAATCGAAAAATCCACCCAAATCCAAAAAAAAATTGAAATTTTTATATGAAAAACTTCTTTTGGCCATATCTCCTAAACTAAGCGTCCTAGAGCGAAAAGGACGATAATTCGTGACCACCCTGAAAAAATCGAAAAATCCACCCAAATCCTAAAAAAAATGAAATTTTTATATGAAAAACTTCTTTTGGTCATATCTCCTAAACTAAGCGTCCTAGAGCGAAAAGGGCTTTAATTCGTGACCACCCTCAAAAAATCGAAAAATCCACCCAAATCCTAAAAAAATTGAAATTTTTATGTGAAAAACTTCTTTTGGCCATATCTCCTAAACTAAGCGTCCTGGAGCGAAAAGGACGATAATTCGTAACCACCCTCAAAAAATCGAAAAATCCACCCAAATCCTTAAAAAATTGAAATTTTTATATGAAAAACTTCTTTTGGTCATATCTCCTAAACTAAGCGTCCTAGAGCGAAAAGGACGATAATTCGTGACCACCCCCGAAAAATCGAAAAATCCACCCAATTCCTAAAAAAATTGAAATTTTTATATGAAAATCTTCTTTTGGCCATATCTCCTAAACTAAGCGTCCTAGAGCGAAAATGACTTTAATTCGTGACCACCCTCACAACATCGAAAAATCCACCCAAATCCTAAAAAAATTCAAATTTTTATATGAAAAACTTCTTTTGGCCATATCTCCTAAACTAAGCGTCCTAGAACGAAAAGGGCTTTAATTCGTGACCACCCTCAAAAAATCGAAAAATCCACCCAAATCCTAAAAAAATTTAAATTTTTATATGAAAAACTTCTTTTGGTCATATCTCCTAAACTACGCGTCCTAGAGCGAAAAGGACGATAATTCGTGACCACCCTCAAAAAATCGAAAAATCCACCCAAATCCTAAAAAAACTGAAATTTTTATATGAAAATCTTCTTTTGGCCTTATCTCCTAAACTAAGCGCCCTAGAGCGAAAAGGACTTTAATTCGTGACCACCCTCAAAAAATCGAAAAACCCACCCAAATCCTAAAAAAATTGAAATTTTTATATGAAAAACTTCTTTTGGCCATATCTCCTAAACTAAGCGTCCTAGAGCGAAAAGGACGATAAGTCGTGACCACCCCCAAAAAATCGAAAAATCCACCCAAATCCTAAAAGAATTGAAATTTTTATATGAAAAACTTCTTTTGGCCATATCTCCTAAACTAAGCGTCCTAGAGCGAAAAGGGCTTAAATTCGTGACCACCCTCAAAAAATCGAAAAAATCCACCCAAATCCTAAAAAAATTGAAATTTTTATATGAAAAACTTCTTTTGGCCTTATCTCCTAAACTAAGCGGCCTAGAGCGAAAAGGACGATAATTCGTGACCACCCTCAAAAAATCGAAAAATCCACCCAAATCCTAAAAAAATTGAAATTTTTATATTGAAAACTTCTTTTGGCCATATCTCCTAAACTAAGCGTCCTAGAGCGAAAAGGACGATAATTCGTGACCACCCTCACAAAATCGAAAAATCCACCCAAATCCTAAAAAAATTTAAATTTTTATATGAAAAACTTCTTTTGGTCATATTTCCTAAACTATGTGTCCTAGAGCGAAAAGGACAATAATTCGTGACCACCCTCAAGGGCTTTAATTCGTGACCACGCTCAAAAAATCGCAAAAATCCACCCAAATCCTAAAAAATTTGAAATTTTTATATGAAAAACTTCTTTTGGCCATATCTCCTAAACTAAGCGTCCTAGAGCGAAAAGGACGATAATTCGTAACCACCCTCAAAAAATCGAAAAATCCACCCAAATCCTAAAAAAATTGAAATTTTTATACGAAAAACTTCTTTTGGCCATATCTCCTAAACTAAGCGTCCTAGAGCGAAAAGGACGATAATTCGTGACCACCCCAAAAAATCGAAAAATCCACCCAAATCCTAAAAAAATTGAAATTTTTATCTGAAAAACTTCTTTTGGCCATATCTCCTAAACTAAGCGTCCTAGAGCGAAAAGGACGATAATTCGTAACCACCCTCAAAAAATCGAAAAATCCACCCAAATCCTAAAAAAATTGAAATTTTTATATGAAAAACTTCTTTTGGCCATATCTCCTAAACTAAGCGTCCTAGAGCGAAAAGGAATTTAATTCGTGACCACCCTCACAAAATCGAAAAATCCACCCAAATCCTAAAAAAATTGAAATTTTTATATGAAAAACTTCTTTTGGCCATATCTCCTAAACTAAGCGTCCTAGAACGAAAAGGGCTTTAATTCGTGACCACCCTCAAAAAAATCGAAAAATCCACCCAAATCCTAAAAAAATTTAAATTTTTATATGAAAAACTTCTTTTGGCCATATCTCCTAAACTAAGCGTCCTAGAGCGAAAAGGACGATAATTCGTGACCAGCCCAAAATATCGAAAAATCCACCCAAATCCTAACAAAATGAAATTTTTGTATGAAAAACTTCTTTTGGCCATATCTCCTAAACTAAGCGTCCTAGAGCGAAAAGGGCTTAAATTCGTGACCACCCTCAAAAAATCGAAAAATCCACCCAAATCCTAAAAAAATTGAAATTTTTTTATGAAAAACTTCTTTTGGCCATATCTCCTAAACTAAGCGTCCTAGAGCGAAAAGGACGATAATTCGTGACCACCCTCAAAAAGTCGAAAAATCCACCCAAATCCTAAAAAAATTGAAATTTTTATATGAAAAACTTCTTTTGGTCATATCTCCTAAACTAAGTGTCCTAGAGCGAAAAGGACGATAATTCGTGACCACCCTCAAGGGCTTTAATTCGTGACCACCCCCAAAAAATCGAAAAATCCACCTAAATCCTAAAAAAATTGAAATTTTTATATCTCCTAAACTAAGCGTCCTAGAGCGAAAAGGGCTTTAATTCGTGACCACCCTCAAAAAATCGGAAAATCCACCCAAATCCTAAAAAAATTCAAATTTTTATATGAAAAACTTCTTTTGGCCATATCTCCTAAACTAAGCGTCCTAGAGCGAAAAGGACGATAATTCGTGACCAGCCCAAAAAATCGAAAAATCCACCCAAATCCTAAAAAAATTTAAATTTTTATATGAAAAACTTCTTTTGGCCATATCTCCTAAACTAAGCGTCCTAGAACGAAAAGGGCTTTAATTCGTGACCACCCCCAAAAAATAGAAAAATCCACCCAAATCCTAAAAAAATTGAAATTTTTATATGAAAAACTTCTTTTGGCCATATCTCCTAAACTAAGCGTCCTAGAGCGAAAAGGGCTTTAATTCGTGACCACCCTCAAAAAATCGAAAAATCCACCCAAATCCTAAAAAAAATTGAAATTTTTATATGAAAAACTTCTTTTGGCCATATCTCCTAAACTAAGCGTCCTAGAGCGAAAAGGACTTTAATTCGTGACCACCCCCAAAAAATTGAAAAATCCACCCAAAACCTCAAAAAATTGCAATTTTTATATGAAAAACTTCTTTTGGCCATATCTCCTAAACTAAGCGTCCTAGAGCGAAAAGGACTTTAATTCGTGACCACCCCCAAAAAATTGAAAAATCCACCCAAAACCTCAAAAAATTGCAATTTTTATATGAAAAACTTCTTTTGCCCATATCTCCTAAACTAAGCGTCCTAGAACGAAAAGGGCTTTAATTCGTGACCACCCTCAAAAAATCGAAAAATCCACCCAAATCCTAAAAAAATTGAAATTTTTATGTGAAAAACTTCTTTTGGCCATATCTCCTAAACTAAGCGTCCTAGAGCGAAAAGGACGATAATTCGTAACCACCCTCAAAAAATAGAAAAATCCATACAAATCCTAAAAAAATTGAAATTTTTATATGAAAAACTTCTTTTGGCCATATCTCCTAAACTAAGCGTCCTAGAGCGAAAAGGGCTTTAATTCGTGACCACCCTCAAAAAATCGAAAAATCCACCCAAATCCTAAAAAAATTGAAATTTTTATGTGAAAAACTTCTTTTGGCCATATCTCCTAAACTAAGCGTCCTAGAGCGAAAAGGACGATAATTCGTAACCACCCCCAAAAAATCGAAAAATCCACCCAAATCCTAAAAAAATTGAAATTTTTATATGAAAAACTTCTTTTGGTCATATCTCCTAAACTAAGCGTCCTAGAGCGAAAAGGACGATAATTCGTGACCACCCCCGAAAAATCGAAAAATCCACCCAAATCCTAAAAAAATTGAAATTTTTATATGAAAAACTTCTTTTGGCCATATCTCCTAAACTAAGCGTCCTAGAGCGAAAAGGGCTTTAATTCGTGACCACCCTCAAAAAATCGAAAAATCCACCCAAATCCTAAAAAAATTGAAATTTTTATATGAAAAACTTCTTTTGGCCATATCTCCTAAACTAAGCGTCCTAGAGCGAAAAGGGCTTAAATTCGTGACCACCCTCACAAAATCGAAAAATCCACCCAAATCCTAAAAAAATTGAAATTTTTTTATGAAAAACTTCTTTTGGCCATATCTCCTAAACTAAGCGTCCTAGAGCGAAAAGGACGATAATTCGTGACCACCCTCAAAAAGTCGAAAAATCCACCCAAATCCTAAAAAAATTGAAATTTTTATATGAAAAACTTCTTTTGGTCATATCTCCTAAACTAAGTGTCCTAGAGCGAAAAGGACGATAATTCGTGACCACCCTCAAGGGCTTTAATTCGTGACCACCCCCAAAAAATCGAAAAATCCACCTAAATCCTAAAAAAATTGAAATTTTTATATCTCCTAAACTAAGCGTCCTAGAGCGAAAAGGGCTTTAATTCGTGACCACCCTCAAAAAATCGAAAAATCCACCCAAATCCTAAAAAAATTCAAATTTTTATATGAAAAACTTCTTTTGGCCATATCTCCTAAACTAAGCGTCCTAGAGCGAAAAGGACGATAATTCGTGACCAGCCCAAAAAATCGAAAAATCCACCCAAATCCTAAAAAAATTTAAATTTTTATATGAAAAACTTCTTTTGGCCATATCTCCTAAACTAAGCGTCCTAGAACGAAAAGGGCTTTAATTCGTGACCACCCCCAAAAAATAGAAAAATCCACCCAAATCCTAAAAAAATTGAAATTTTTATATGAAAAACTTCTTTTGGCCATATCTCCTAAACTAAGCGTCCTAGAGCGAAAAGGGCTTTAATTCGTGACCACCCTCAAAAAATCGAAAAATCCACCAAATCCTAAAAAAAATTGAAATTTTTATATGAAAAACTTCTTTTGGCCATATCTCCTAAACTAAGCGTCCTAGAGCGAAAAGGACTTTAATTCGTGACCACCCCCAAAAAATTGAAAAATCCACCCAAAACCTCAAAAAATTGCAATTTTTATATGAAAAACTTCTTTTGGCCATATCTCCTAAACTAAGCGTCCTAGAGCGAAAAGGACTTTAATTCGTGACCACCCCCAAAAAATTGAAAAATCCACCCAAAACCTCAAAAAATTGCAATTTTTATATGAAAAACTTCTTTTGCCCATATCTCCTAAACTAAGCGTCCTAGAGCGAAAAGGACGATAATTCGTGACCACCCCAAAAAATCGAAAAATCCACCCAAATCCTAAAAAAATTGAAATTTTTATATGAAAAACTTCTTTTGGCCATATCTCCTAAACTAAGCGTCCTAGAGCGAAAAGGGCTTTAATTCGTGACCACCCTCAAAAAATCGAAAAATCCACCAAATCCTAAAAAAAATTGAAATTTTTATATGAAAAACTTCTTTTGGCCATATCTCCTAAACTAAGCGTCCTAGAGCGAAAAGGACTTTAATTCGTGACCACCCCCAAAAAATTGAAAAATCCACCCAAAACCTCAAAAAATTGCAATTTTTATATGAAAAACTTCTTTTGGCCATATCTCCTAAACTAAGCGTCCTAGAGCGAAAAGGACGATAATTCGTAACCACCCTCAAAAAATCGAAAAATCCACCCAAATCCTAAAAAAATTGAAATTTTTATATGAAAAACTTCTTTTGGCCATATCTCCTAAACTAAGCGTCCTAGAGCGAAAAGGACGATAATTCGTGACCACCCCAAAAAATCGAAAAATCCACCCAAATCCTAAAAAAATTGAAATTTTTATCTGAAAAATTTCTTTTGGCCATATCTCCTAAACTAAGCGTCCTAGAGCGAAAAGGACGATAATTCGTAACCACCCTCAAAAAATCGAAAAATCCACCCAAATCCTAAAAAAATTGAAATTTTTATATGAAAAACTTCTTTTGGCCATATCTCCTAAACTAAGCGTCCTAGAGCGAAAAGGACTTTAATTCGTGACCACCCTCACAAAATCGAAAAATCCACCCAAATCCTAAAAAAATTGAAATTTTTATATGAAAAACTTCTTTTGGCCATATCTCCTAAACTAAGCGTCCTAGAACGAAAAGGGCTTTAATTCGTGACCACCCTCAAAAAAATCGAAAAATCCACCCAAATCCTAAAAAAATTTAAATTTTTATATGAAAAACTTCTTTTGGCCATATCTCCTAAACTAAGCGTCCTAGAGCGAAAAGGACGATAATTCGTGACCAGCCCAAAATATCGAAAAATCCACCCAAATCCTAAAAAAAATGAAATTTTTATATGAAAAACTTCTTTTGGCCATATCTCCTAAACTAAGCGTCCTAGAGCGAAAAGGGCTTAAATTCGTGACCACCCTCAAAAAATCGAAAAATCCACCAAATCCTAAAAAAAATTGAAATTTTTATATGAAAAACTTCTTTTGGCCATATCTCCTAAACTAAGCGTCCTAGAGCGAAAAGGACTTTAATTCGTGACCACCCCCAAAAAATTGAAAAATCCACCCAAAACCTCAAAAAATTGCAATTTTTATATGAAAAACTTCTTTTGGCCATATCTCCTAAACTAAGCGTCCTAGAGCGAAAAGGACTTTAATTCGTGACCACCCCCAAAAAATTGAAAAATCCACCCAAAACCTCAAAAAATTGCAATTTTTATATGAAAAACTTCTTTTGCCCATATCTCCTAAACTAAGCGTCCTAGAACGAAAAGGGCTTTAATTCGTGACCACCCTCAAAAAATCGAAAAATCCACCCAAATCCTAAAAAAATTGAAATTTTTATGTGAAAAACTTCTTTTGGCCATATCTCCTAAACTAAGCGTCCTAGAGCGAAAAGGACGATAATTCGTAACCACCCTCAAACAATAGAAAAATCCATACAAATCCTAAAAAAATTGAAATTTTTATATGAAAAACTTCTTTTGGCCATATCTCCTAAACTAAGCGTCCTAGAGCGAAAAGGGCTTTAATTCGTGACCACCCTCAAAAAATCGAAAAATCCACCCAAATCCTAAAAAAATTGAAATTTTTATGTGAAAAACTTCTTTTGGCCATATCTCCTAAACTAAGCGTCCTAGAGCGAAAAGGACGATAATTCGTAACCACCCCCAAAAAATCGAAAAATCCACCCAAATCCTAAAAAAATTGAAATTTTTATATGAAAAACTTCTTTTGGTCATATCTCCTAAACTAAGCGTCCTAGAGCGAAAAGGACGATAATTCGTGACCACCCCCGAAAAATCGAAAAATCCACCCAAATCCTAAAAAAATTGAAATTTTTATATGAAAAACTTCTTTTGGCCATATCTCCTAAACTAAGCGTCCTAGAGCGAAAAGGGCTTTAATTCGTGACCACCCTCAAAAAATCGAAAAATCCACCCAAATCCTAAAAAAATTGAAATTTTTATATGAAAAACTTCTTTTGGCCATATCTCCTAAACTAAGCGTCCTAGAGCGAAAAGGGCTTAAATTCGTGACCACCCTCAAAAAATCGAAAAATCCACCCAAATCCTAAAAAAATTGAAATTTTTTTATGAAAAACTTCTTTTGGCCATATCTCCTAAACTAAGCGTCCTAGAGCGAAAAGGACGATAATTCGTGACCACCCTCAAAAAGTCGAAAAATCCACCCAAATCCTAAAAAAATTGAAATTTTTATATGAAAAACTTCTTTTGGTCATATCTCCTAAACTAAGTGTCCTAGAGCGAAAAGGACGATAATTCGTGACCACCCTCAAGGGCTTTAATTCGTGACCACCCCCAAAAAATCGAAAAATCCACCTAAATCCTAAAAAAATTGAAATTTTTATATCTCCTAAACTAAGCGTCCTAGAGCGAAAAGGGCTTTAATTCGTGACCACCCTCAAAAAATCGAAAAATCCACCCAAATCCTAAAAAAATTCAAATTTTTATATGAAAAACTTCTTTTGGCCATATCTCCTAAACTAAGCGTCCTAGAGCGAAAAGGACGATAATTCGTGACCAGCCCAAAAAATCGAAAAATCCACCCAAATCCTAAAAAAATTTAAATTTTTATATGAAAAACTTCTTTTGGCCATATCTCCTAAACTAAGCGTCCTAGAACGAAAAGGGCTTTAATTCGTGACCACCCCCAAAAAATAGAAAAATCCACCCAAATCCTAAAAAAATTGAAATTTTTATATGAAAAACTTCTTTTGGCCATATCTCCTAAACTAAGCGTCCTAGAGCGAAAAGGGCTTTAATTCGTGACCACCCTCAAAAAATCGAAAAATCCACCAAATCCTAAAAAAAATTGAAATTTTTATATGAAAAACTTCTTTTGGCCATATCTCCTAAACTAAGCGTCCTAGAGCGAAAAGGACTTTAATTCGTGACCACCCCCAAAAAATTGAAAAATCCACCCAAAACCTCAAAAAATTGCAATTTTTATATGAAAAACTTCTTTTGGCCATATCTCCTAAACTAAGCGTCCTAGAGCGAAAAGGACTTTAATTCGTGACCACCCCCAAAAAATTGAAAAATCCACCCAAAACCTCAAAAAATTGCAATTTTTATATGAAAAACTTCTTTTGCCCATATCTCCTAAACTAAGCGTCCTAGAGCGAAAAGGACGATAATTCGTGACCACCCCAAAAAATCGAAAAATCCACCCAAATCCTAAAAAAATTGAAATTTTTATATGAAAAACTTCTTTTGGCCATATCTCCTAAACTAAGCGTCCTAGAGCGAAAAGGGCTTTAATTCGTGACCACCCTCAAAAAATCGAAAAATCCACCAAATCCTAAAAAAAATTGAAATTTTTATATGAAAAACTTCTTTTGGCCATATCTCCTAAACTAAGCGTCCTAGAGCGAAAAGGACTTTAATTCGTGACCACCCCCAAAAAATTGAAAAATCCACCCAAAACCTCAAAAAATTGCAATTTTTATATGAAAAACTTCTTTTGGCCATATCTCCTAAACTAAGCGTCCTAGAGCGAAAAGGACGATAATTCGTAACCACCCTCAAAAAATCGAAAAATCCACCCAAATCCTAAAAAAATTGAAATTTTTATATGAAAAACTTCTTTTGGCCATATCTCCTAAACTAAGCGTCCTAGAGCGAAAAGGACGATAATTCGTGACCACCCCAAAAAATCGAAAAATCCACCCAAATCCTAAAAAAATTGAAATTTTTATCTGAAAAATTTCTTTTGGCCATATCTCCTAAACTAAGCGTCCTAGAGCGAAAAGGACGATAATTCGTAACCACCCTCAAAAAATCGAAAAATCCACCCAAATCCTAAAAAAATTGAAATTTTTATATGAAAAACTTCTTTTGGCCATATCTCCTAAACTAAGCGTCCTAGAGCGAAAAGGGCTTTAATTCGTGACCACCCTCAAAAAATCGAAAAATCCACCAAATCCTAAAAAAAATTGAAATTTTTATATGAAAAACTTCTTTTGGCCATATCTCCTAAACTAAGCGTCCTAGAGCGAAAAGGACTTTAATTCGTGACCACCCCCAAAAAATTGAAAAATCCACCCAAAACCTCAAAAAATTGCAATTTTTATATGAAAAACTTCTTTTGGCCATATCTCCTAAACTAAGCGTCCTAGAGCGAAAAGGACTTTAATTCGTGACCACCCCCAAAAAATTGAAAAATCCACCCAAAACCTCAAAAAATTGCAATTTTTATATGAAAAACTTCTTTTGCCCTATCTCCTAAACTAAGCGTCCTAGAGCGAAAAGGACGATAATTCGTGACCACCCCAAAAAATCGAAAAATCCACCCAAATCCTAAAAAAATTGAAATTTTTATATGAAAAACTTCTTTTGGCCATATCTCCTAAACTAAGCGTCCTAGAGCGAAAAGGGCTTTAATTCGTGACCACCCTCAAAAAATCGAAAAATCCACCAAATCCTAAAAAAAATTGAAATTTTTATATGAAAAACTTCTTTTGGCCATATCTCCTAAACTAAGCGTCCTAGAGCGAAAAGGACTTTAATTCGTGACCACCCCCAAAAAATTGAAAAATCCACCCAAAACCTCAAAAAATTGCAATTTTTATATGAAAAACTTCTTTTGGCCATATCTCCTAAACTAAGCGTCCTAGAGCGAAAAGGACGATAATTCGTAACCACCCTCAAAAAATCGAAAAATCCACCCAAATCCTAAAAAAATTGAAATTTTTATATGAAAAACTTCTTTTGGCCATATCTCCTAAACTAAGCGTCCTAGAGCGAAAAGGACGATAATTCGTGACCACCCCAAAAAATCGAAAAATCCACCCAAATCCTAAAAAAATTGAAATTTTTATCTGAAAAATTTCTTTTGGCCATATCTCCTAAACTAAGCGTCCTAGAGCGAAAAGGACGATAATTCGTAACCACCCTCAAAAAATCGAAAAATCCACCCAAATCCTAAAAAAATTGAAATTTTTATATGAAAAACTTCTTTTGGCCATATCTCCTAAACTAAGCGTCCTAGAGCGAAAAGGACTTTAATTCGTGACCACCCTCACAAAATCGAAAAATCCACCCAAATCCTAAAAAAATTGAAATTTTTATATGAAAAACTTCTTTTGGCCATATCTCCTAAACTAAGCGTCCTAGAACGAAAAGGGCTTTAATTCGTGACCACCCTCAAAAAAATCGAAAAATCCACCCAAATCCTAAAAAAATTTAAATTTTTATATGAAAAACTTCTTTTGACCATATCACGATAATTCGTGACCACCCTCAAAAAGTCGAAAAATCCACCCAAATCCTAAAAAAATTGAAATTTTTATATGAAAAACTTCTTTTGGTCATATCTCCTAAACAAAGTGTCCTAGAGCGAAAAGGACGATAATTCGTGACCACCCTCAAGGGCTTTAATTCGTGACCACCCCCAAAAAATCGAAAAATCCACCTAAATCCTAAAAAAATTGAAATTTTTATATCTCCTAAACTAATCGTCCTAGAGCGAAAAGGGCTTTAATTCGTGACCACCCTCAAAAAATCGAAAAATCCACCCAAATCCTAAAAAAATTCAAATTTTTATATGAAAAACTTCTTTTGGCCATATCTCCTAAACTAAGCGTCCTAGAGCGAAAAGGACGATAATTCGTGACCAGCCCAAAAAATCGAAAAATCCACCCAAATCCTAAAAAAATTAAGTTTTTATATGAAAAACTTCTTTTGGCCATATCTCCTAAACTAAGCGTCCTAGAACGAAAAGGGCTTTAATTCGTGACCACCCCCAAAAAATAGAAAAATCCCCCCAAATCCTAAAAAAATTGAAATTTTTATATGAAAAACTTCTTTTGGCCATATCTCCTAAACTAAGCGTCCTAGAGCGAAAAGGGCTTTAATTCGTGACCACCCTCAAAAAATCGAAAAATCCACCAAATCCTAAAAAAAATTGAAATTTTTATATGAAAAACTTCTTTTGGCCATATCTCCTAAACTAAGCGTCCTAGAGCGAAAAGGACTTTAATTCGTGACCACCCCCAAAAAATTGAAAAATCCACCCAAAACCTCAAAAAATTGCAATTTTTATATGAAAAACTTCTTTTGGCCATATCTCCTAAACTAAGCGTCCTAGAGCGAAAAGGACTTTAATTCGTGACCACCCCCAAAAAATTGAAAAATCCACCCAAAACCTCAAAAAATTGCAATTTTTATATGAAAAACTTCTTTTGCCCATATCTCCTAAACTAAGCGTCCTAGAACGAAAAGGGCTTTAATTCATGACCACCCTCAAAAAATCGAAAAATCCACCCAAATCCTAAAAAAATTGAAATTTTTATGTGAAAAACTTCTTTTGGCCATATCTCCTAAACTAAGCGTCCTAGAGCGAAAAGGACGATAATTCGTAACCACCCTCAAAAAATAGAAAAATCCATACAAATCCTAAAAAAATTGAAATTTTTATATGAAAAACTTCTTTTGGCCATATCTCCTAAACTAAGCGTCCTAGAGCGAAAAGGGCTTTAATTCGTGACCACCCTCAAAAAATCGAAAAATCCACCCAAATCCTAAAAAAATTGAAATTTTTATGTGAAAAACTTCTTTTGGCCATATCTCCTAAACTAAGCGTCCTAGAGCGAAAAGGACGATAATTCGTAACCACCCCCAAAAAATCGAAAAATCCACCCAAATCCTAAAAAAATTGAAATTTTTATATGAAAAACTTCTTTTGGTCATATCTCCTAAACTAAGCGTCCTAGAGCGAAAAGGACGATAATTCGTGACCACCCCCGAAAAATCGAAAAATCCACCCAAATCCTAAAAAAATTGAAATTTTTATATGAAAAACTTCTTTTGGCCATATCTCCTAAACTAAGCGTCCTAGAGCGAAAAGGGCTTTAATTCGTGACCACCCTCAAAAAATCGAAAAATCCACCCAAATCCTAAAAAAATTGAAATTTTTATATGAAAAACTTCTTTTGGCCATATCTCCTAAACTAAGCGTCCTAGAGCGAAAAGGGCTTAAATTCGTGACCACCCTCAAAAAATCGAAAAATCCACCCAAATCCTAAAAAAATTGAAATTTTTTTATGAAAAACTTCTTTTGGCCATATCTCCTAAACTAAGCGTCCTAGAGCGAAAAGGACGATAATTCGTGACCACCCTCAAAAAGTCGAAAAATCCACCCAAATCCTAAAAAAATGGAAATTTTTATATGAAAAACTTCTTTTGGTCATATCTCCTAAACTAAGTGTCCTAGAGCGAAAAGGACGATAATTCGTGACCACCCTCAAGGGCTTTAATTCGTGACCACCCCCAAAAAATCGAAAAATCCACCTAAATCCTAAAAAAATTGAAATTTTTATATCTCCTAAACTAAGCGTCCTAGAGCGAAAAGGGCTTTAATTCGTGACCACCCTCAAAAAATCGAAAAATCCACCCAAATCCTAAAAAAATTCAAATTTTTATATGAAAAACTTCTTTTGGCCATATCTCCTAAACTAAGCGTCCTAGAGCGAAAAGGACGATAATTCGTGACCAGCCCAAAAAATCGAAAAATCCACCCAAATCCTAAAAAAATTTAAATTTTTATATGAAAAACTTCTTTTGGCCATATCTCCTAAACTAAGCGTCCTAGAACGAAAAGGGCTTTAATTCGTGACCACCCCCAAAAAATAGAAAAATCCACCCAAATCCTAAAAAAATTGAAATTTTTATATGAAAAACTTCTTTTGGCCATATCTCCTAAACTAAGCGTCCTAGAGCGAAAAGGGCTTTAATTCGTGACCACCCTCAAAAAATCGAAAAATCCACCAAATCCTAAAAAAAATTGAAATTTTTATATGAAAAACTTCTTTTGGCCATATCTCCTAAACTAAGCGTCCTAGAGCGAAAAGGGCTTTAATTCGTGACCACCCTCAAAAAATCGAAAAATCCACCCAAATCCTAAAAAAATTGAAATTTTTATGTGAAAAACTTCTTTTGGCCATATCTCCTAAACTAAGCGTCCTAGAGCGAAAAGGACGATAATTCGTAACCACCCCCAAAAAATCGAAAAATCCACCCAAATCCTAAAAAAATTGAAATTTTTATATGAAAAACTTCTTTTGGTCATATCTCCTAAACTAAGCGTCCTAGAGCGAAAAGGACGATAATTCGTGACCACCCCCGAAAAATCGAAAAATCCACCCAAATCCTAAAAAAATTGAAATTTTTATATGAAAAACTTCTTTTGGCCATATCTCCTAAACTAAGCGTCCTAGAGCGAAAAGGGCTTTAATTCGTGACCACCCTCAAAAAATCGAAAAATCCACCCAAATCCTAAAAAAATTACAATTTTTATATGAAAAACTTCTTTTGGCCATATCTCCTAAACTAAGCGTCCTAGAACGAAAAGGGCTTTAATTCGTGACCACCCTGAAAAAATCGAAAAATCCACCCAAATCCTAAAAAAATTTAAATTTTTATATGAAAAACTTCTTTTGGTCATATCTCCTAAACTACGCGTCCTAGAGCGAAAAGGACGATAATTCGTGACCACCCTCAAAAAATGGAAAAATCCACCCAAATCCTAAAAAAACTGAAATTTTTATATGAAAATCTTCTTTTGGCCATATCTCCTAAACTAAGCGCCCTAGAGCGAAAAGGGCTTTAATTCGTGACCACCCTCAAAAAATCGAAAAATCCACCCAAATCCTAAAAAAATTGAAATTTTTATATGAAAAACTTCTTTTGGCCATATCTCCTAAACTAAGCGTCCTAGAGCGAAAAGGACGATAATTCGTGACCACCCTCAAAAAATCGAAAAATCCACCCAAATCCTAAAAAAATTTAAATTTTTATATGAAAAACTTCTTTTGGCCATATCTCCTAAACTAAGCGTCCTAGAGCGAAAAGGGCTTAAATTCGTGACCACCCTCAAAAAATCGAAAAATCCACCCAAATCCTAAAAAAAATTGAAATTTTTATATGAAAAACTTCTTTTGGCCATATCTCCTAAACTAAGCGTCCTAGAGCGAAAAGGACGACAATTCGTGACCACCCCCAAAAAATCGAAAAATCCACCCAAATCCTAAAAAAATTGAAATTTTTATTTGAAAAACTTCTTTTGGCCATATCTCCTAAACTAAGCGTCCTAGAGCGAAAAGGACGATAATTCGTGACCACCCCCAAAAAATCGAAAAATCCACCCAAATCCTAAAAAAATTGAAATTTTTATATGAAAAACTTCTTTTGGCCATATCTCCTAAACTAAGTGTCCTAGAGCGAAAAGGACGATAATTCGTGACCACCCTCAAAAAGTCGAAAAATCCATCCAAATCCTAAAAAAAATTGAAATTTTTATATGAGAAACTTCTTTTGGCCATATCTCCTAAACTAAGCGTCCTAGAGCGAAAAGGACGATAATTCGTGACCACCCTCACAAAATCGAAAAATCCACCCAAATCCTAAAAAAATTGAAATTTTTATATGAAAAACTTCTTTTGGCCATATCTCCTAAACTAAGCGTCCTAGAGCGAAAAGGGCTTTAATTCGTGACCACCCTCAAAAAATCGAAAAATCCACCCAAATCCTAAAAAAATTGAAATTTTTATATGAAAAACTTCTTTTGGCCATATCTCCTAAACTAAGCGTCCTAGAACGAAAAGGGCTTTAATTCGTGACCACCCTGAAAAAATCGAAAAATCCACCCAAATCCTAAAAAAATTTAAATTTTTATATGAAAAACTTCTTTTGGTCATATCTCCTAAACTACGCGTCCTAGAGCGAAAAGGACGATAATTCGTGACCACCCTCAAAAAATGGAAAAATCCACCCAAATCCTAAAAAAACTGAAATTTTTATATGAAAATCTTCTTTTGGCCATATCTCCTAAACTAAGCGCCCTAGAGCGAAAAGGGCTTTAATTCGTGACCACCCTCAAAAAATCGAAAAATCCACCCAAATCCTAAAAAAATTGAAATTTTTATATGAAAAACTTCTTTTGGCCATATCTCCTAAACTAAGCGTCCTAGAGCGAAAAGGACGATAATTCGTGACCACCCTCAAAAAATCGAAAAATCCACCCAAATCCTAAAAAAATTTAAATTTTTATATGAAAAACTTCTTTTGGCCATATCTCCTAAACTAAGCGTCCTAGAGCGAAAAGGACGATAATTCGTGACCACCCCCAAAAAATCGAAAAATCCACCCAAATCCTAAAAAAATTGAAATTTTTATTTGAAAAACTTCTTTTGGCCATATCTCCTAAACTAAGCGTCCTAGAGCGAAAAGGACGATAATTCGTAACCACCCTCAAAAAATAGAAAAATCCATACAAATCCTAAAAAAATTGAAATTTTTATATGAAAAACTTCTTTTGGCCATATCTCCTAAACTAAGCGTCCTAGAGCGAAAAGGGCTTTAATTCGTGACCACCCTCAAAAAATCGAAAAATCCACCCAAATCCTAAAAAAATTGAAATTTTTATGTGAAAAACTTCTTTTGGCCATATCTCCTAAACTAAGCGTCCTAGAGCGAAAAGGACGATAATTCGTAACCACCCCCAAAAAATCGAAAAATCCACCCAAATCCTAAAAAAATTGAAATTTTTATATGAAAAACTTCTTTTGGTCATATCTCCTAAACTAAGCGTCCTAGAGCGAAAAGGACGATAATTCGTGACCACCCCCGAAAAATCGAAAAATCCACCCAAATCCTAAAAAAATTGAAATTTTTATATGAAAAACTTCTTTTGGCCATATCTCCTAAACTAAGCGTCCTAGAGCGAAAAGGGCTTTAATTCGTGACCACCCTCAAAAAATCGAAAAATCCACCCAAATCCTAAAAAAATTGAAATTTTTATATGAAAAACTTCTTTTGGCCATATCTCCTAAACTAAGCGTCCTAGAACGAAAAGGGCTTTAATTCGTGACCACCCCCAAAAAATCGAAAAATCCACCCAAATCCTAAAAAAATTTAAATTTTTATATGAAAAACTTCTTTTGGTCATATCTCCTAAACTACGCGTCCTAGAGCGAAAAGGACGATAATTCGTGACCACCCTCAAAAAATGGAAAAATCCACCCAAATCCTAAAAAAACTGAAATTTTTATATGAAAATCTTCTTTTGGCCATATCTCCTAAACTAAGCGCCCTAGAGCGAAAAGGGCTTTAATTCGTGACCACCCTCAAAAAATCGAAAAATCCACCCAAATCCTAAAAAAATTGAAATTTTTATATGAAAAACTTCTTTTGGCCATATCTCCTAAACTAAGCGTCCTAGAGCGAAAAGGACGATAATTCGTGACCACCCTCAAAAAATCGAAAAATCCACCCAAATCCTAAAAAAATTTAAATTTTTATATGAAAAACTTCTTTTGGCCATATCTCCTAAACTAAGCGTCCTAGAGCGAAAAGGGCTTAAATTCGTGACCACCCTCAAAAAATCGAAAAATCCACCCAAATCCTAAAAAAAATTGAAATTTTTATATGAAAAACTTCTTTTGGCCATATCTCCTAAACTAAGCGTCCTAGAGCGAAAAGGACGACAATTCGTGACCACCCCCAAAAAATCGAAAAATCCACCCAAATCCTAAAAAAATTGAAATTTTTATTTGAAAAACTTCTTTTGGCCATATCTCCTAAACTAAGCGTCCTAGAGCGAAAAGGACGATAATTCGTGACCACCCCCAAAAAATCGAAAAATCCACCCAAATCCTAAAAAAATTGAAATTTTTATATGAAAAACTTCTTTTGGCCATATCTCCTAAACTAAGTGTCCTAGAGCGAAAAGGACGATAATTCGTGACCACCCTCAAAAAGTCGAAAAATCCATCCAAATCCTAAAAAAAATTGAAATTTTTATATGAGAAACTTCTTTTGGCCATATCTCCTAAACTAAGCGTCCTAGAGCGAAAAGGACGATAATTCGTGACCACCCTCACAAAATCGAAAAATCCACCCAAATCCTAATAAAATTGAAATTTTTATATGAAAAACTTCTTTTGGCCATATCTCCTAAACTAAGCGTCCTAGAGCGAAAAGGGCTTTAATTCGTGACCACCCTCAAAAAATCGAAAAATCCACCCAAATCCTAAAAAAATTGAAATTTTTATATGAAAAACTTCTTTTGGCCATATCTCCTAAACTAAGCGTCCTAGAACGAAAAGGGCTTTAATTCGTGACCACCCTGAAAAAATCGAAAAATCCACCCAAATCCTAAAAAAATTTAAATTTTTATATGAAAAACTTCTTTTGGTCATATCTCCTAAACTACGCGTCCTAGAGCGAAAAGGACGATAATTCGTGACCACCCTCAAAAAATGGAAAAATCCACCCAAATCCTAAAAAAACTGAAATTTTTATATGAAAATCTTCTTTTGGCCATATCTCCTAAACTAAGCGCCCTAGAGCGAAAAGGGCTTTAATTCGTGACCACCCTCAAAAAATCGAAAAATCCACCCAAATCCTAAAAAAATTGAAATTTTTATATGAAAAACTTCTTTTGGCCATATCTCCTAAACTAAGCGTCCTAGAGCGAAAAGGACGATAATTCGTGACCACCCTCAAAAAATCGAAAAATCCACCCAAATCCTAAAAAAATTTAAATTTTTATATGAAAAACTTCTTTTGGCCATATCTCCTAAACTAAGCGTCCTAGAGCGAAAAGGGCTTAAATTCGTGACCACCCTCAAAAAATCGAAAAATCCACCCAAATCCTAAAAAAAATTGAAATTTTTATATGAAAAACTTCTTTTGGCCATATCTCCTAAACTAAGCGTTCTAGAGCGAAAAGGACGATAATTCGTGACCACCCTCAAAAAGTCGAAAAATCCATCCAAATCCTAAAAAAATTGAAATTTTTATATGAGAAACTTCTTTTGGCCATATCTCCTAAACTAAGCGTCCTAGAGCGAAAAGGACGATAATTCGTGACCACCCTCACAAAATCGAAAAATCCACCCAAATCCTAAAAAAATTTAAATTTTTATATGAAAAACTTCTTTTGGTCATATCTCCTAAACTAAGTGTCCTAGAGCGAAAAGGACGATAATTCGTGACCACCCTCAAGGGCTTTAATTCGTGACCACCCCCAAAAAATCGAAAAATCCACCCAAATCCTAAAAAAATTGAAATTTTTATATCTCCTAAACTAAGCGTCCTAGAGCGAAAAGGACGATAATTCGTGACCACCCTCAAAAAGTCGAAAAATCCATCCAAATCCTAAAAAAATTGAAATTTTTATATGAGAAACTTCTTTTGGCCATATCTCCTAAACTAAGCGTCCTAGAGCGAAAAGGACGATAATTCGTGACCACCCTCACAAAATCGAAAAATCCACCCAAATCCTAAAAAAATTTAAATTTTTATATGAAAAACTTCTTTTGGTCATATCTCCTAAACTAAGTGTCCTAGAGCGAAAAGGACGATAATTCGTGACCACCCTCAAGGGCTTTAATTCGTGACCACCCTCAAAAAATCGAAAAATCCACCCAAATCCTAAAAAAATTGAAATTTTTATATGAAAAACTTCTTTTGGCCATATCTCCTAAACTAAGCGTCCTAGAGCGAAAAGGACGATAATTCGTAGCCACCCTCAAAAAATCGAAAAATCCACCCAAATCCTAAAAAAATGATATTTTTATATGAAAAACTTCTTTTGGCCATATCTCCTAAACTAAGCGTCCTAGAGCGAAAAGGACGATAATTCGTGACCAGCCCAAAAAATCGAAAAATCCACCCACATCCTAAAAAAATTGAAAATTTTATATGAAAAACTTCTTTTGGCCATATCTCCTAAACTAAGCGTCCTAGAGCGAAAAGGGCTTTAATTCGTGACCACCCCCAAAAAATAGAAAAATCCACCCAAATCCTAAAAAAATTGAAATTTTTATATGAAAAACTTCTTTTGGCCATATCTCCTAAACTAAGCGTCCTAGAGCGAAAAGGTCTTTAATTCGTGACCACCCTCAAAAAATCGAAAAATCCACCAAATCCTAAAAAAATTGAAATTTTTATATGAAAAACTTCTTTTGGCCATATCTCCTAAACTAAGCGTCCTAGAGCGAAAAGGACGATAATTCGTGACCACCCTCAAGGGCTTTAATTCGTGACCACCCTCAAAAAATCGAAAAATCCACCCAAATCCTAAAAAAATTGAAATTTTTATATGAAAAACTTCTTTTGGCCATATCTCCTAAACTAAGCGTCCTAGAACGAAAAGGGCTTTAATTCGTGACCACCCTGAAAAAATCGAAAAATCCACCCAAATCCTAAAAAAATTTAAATTTTTATATGAAAAACTTCTTTTGGTCATATCTCCTAAACTACGCGTCCTAGAGCGAAAAGGACGATAATTCGTGACCACCCTCAAAAAATGGAAAAATCCACCCAAATCCTAAAAAAATTTAAATTTTTATATGAAAATCTTCTTTTGGCCATATCTCCTAAACTAAGCGCCCTAGAGCGAAAAGGGCTTTAATTCGTGACCACCCTCAAAAAATCGAAAAATCCACCCAAATCCTAAAAAAATTGAAATTTTTATATGAAAAACTTCTTTTGGCCATATCTCCTAAACTAAGCGTCCTAGAGCGAAAAGGACGATAATTCGTGACCACCCTCAAAAAATCGAAAAATCCACCCAAATCCTAAAAAAATTTAAATTTTTATATGAAAAACTTCTTTTGGCCATATCTCCTAAACTAAGCGTCCTAGAGCGAAAAGGGCTTAAATTCGTGACCACCCTCAAAAAATCGAAAAATCCACCCAAATCCTAAAAAAAATTGAAATTTTTATATGAAAAACTTCTTTTGGCCATATCTCCTAAACTAAGCGTCCTAGAGCGAAAAGGACGACAATTCGTGACCACCCCCAAAAAATCGAAAAATCCACCCAAATCCTAAAAAAATTGAAATTTTTATTTGAAAAACTTCTTTTGGCCATATCTCCTAAACTAAGCGTCCTAGAGCGAAAAGGACGATAATTCGTGACCACCCCCAAAAAATCGAAAAATCCACCCAAATCCTAAAAAAATTGAAATTTTTATATGAAAAACTTCTTTTGGCCATATCTCCTAAACTAAGTGTCCTAGAGCGAAAAGGACGATAATTCGTGACCACCCTCAAAAAGTCGAAAAATCCATCCAAATCCTAAAAAAAATTGAAATTTTTATATGAGAAACTTCTTTTGGCCATATCTCCTAAACTAAGCGTCCTAGAGCGAAAAGGACGATAATTCGTGACCACCCTCACAAAATCGAAAAATCCACCCAAATCCTAAAAAAATTGAAATTTTTATATGAAAAACTTCTTTTGGCCATATCTCCTAAACTAAGCGTCCTAGAGCGAAAAGGGCTTTAATTCGTGACCACCCTCAAAAAATCGAAAAATCCACCCAAATCCTAAAAAAATTGAAATTTTTATATGAAAAACTTCTTTTGGCCATATCTCCTAAACTAAGCGTCCTAGAACGAAAAGGGCTTTAATTCGTGACCACCCTGAAAAAATCGAAAAATCCACCCAAATCCTAAAAAAATTTAAATTTTTATATGAAAAACTTCTTTTGGTCATATCTCCTAAACTACGCGTCCTAGAGCGAAAAGGACGATAATTCGTGACCACCCTCAAAAAATGGAAAAATCCACCCAAATCCTAAAAAAACTGAAATTTTTATATGAAAATCTTCTTTTGGCCATATCTCCTAAACTAAGCGCCCTAGAGTGAAAAGGGCTTTAATTCGTGACCACCCTCAAAAAATCGAAAAATCCACCCAAATCCTAAAAAAATTGAAATTTTTATATGAAAAACTTCTTTTGGCCATATCTCCTAAACTAAGCGTCCTAGAGCGAAAAGGACGATAATTCGTGACCACCCTCAAAAAATCGAAAAATCCACCCAAATCCTAAAAAAATTTAAATTTTTATATGAAAAACTTCTTTTGGCCATATCTCCTAAACTAAGCGTCCTAGAGCGAAAAGGGCTTAAATTCGTGACCACCCTCAAAAAATCGAAAAATCCACCCAAATCCTAAAAAAAATTGAAATTTTTATATGAAAAACTTCTTTTGGCCATATCTCCTAAACTAAGCGTCCTAGAGCGAAAAGGACGATAATTCGTGACCACCCTCAAAAAGTCGAAAAATCCATCCAAATCCTAAAAAAATTGAAATTTTTATATGAGAAACTTCTTTTGGCCATATCTCCTAAACTAAGCGTCCTAGAGCGAAAAGGACGATAATTCGTGACCACCCTCACAAAATCGAAAAATCCACCCAAATCCTAAAAAAATTTAAATTTTTATATGAAAAACTTCTTTTGGTCATATCTCCTAAACTAAGTGTCCTAGAGCGAAAAGGACGATAATTCGTGACCACCCTCAAGGGCTTTAATTCGTGACCACCCCCAAAAAATCGAAAAATCCACCCAAATCCTAAAAAAATTGAAATTTTTATATCTCCTAAACTAAGCGTCCTAGAGCGAAAAGGGCTTTAATTCGTGACCACCCTCAAAAAATCGAAAAATCCACCCAAATCCTAAAAAAATTGAAATTTTTATATGAAAAACTTCTTTTGGCCATATCTCCTAAACTAAGCGTCCTAGAGCGAAAAGGACGATAATTCGTAGCCACCCTCAAAAAATCGAAAAATCCACCCAAATCCTAAAAAAATGATATTTTTATATGAAAAACTTCTTTTGGCCATATCTCCTAAACTAAGCGTCCTAGAGCGAAAAGGACGATAATTCGTGACCAGCCCAAAAAATCGAAAAATCCACCCACATCCTAAAAAAATTGAAAATTTTATATGAAAAACTTCTTTTGGCCATATCTCCTAAACTAAGCGTCCTAGAGCGAAAAGGGCTTTAATTCGTGACCACCCCCAAAAAATAGAAAAATCCACCCAAATCCTAAAAAAATTGAAATTTTTATATGAAAAACTTCTTTTGGCCATATCTCCTAAACTAAGCGTCCTAGAGCGAAAAGGTCTTTAATTCGTGACCACCCTCAAAAAATCGAAAAATCCACCAAATCCTAAAAAAATTGAAATTTTTATATGAAAAACTTCTTTTGGCCATATCTCCTAAACTAAGCGTCCTAGAGCGAAAAGGGCTTTAATTCGTGACCACCCCCAAAAAATTGAAAAATCCACCCAAAACCTCAAAAAATTGCAATTTTTATATGAAAAACTTCTTTTGCCCATATCTCCTAAACTAAGCGTCCTAGAGCGAAAAGGGCTTTAATTCGCGACCACCCTCAAAAAATCGAAAAATCCACCCAAATCCCAAAAAATTTGAAATTTTTATATGAAAAACTTCTTTTGGCCATATCTCCTAAACTAAGCGTCCTAGAGCGAAAAGGGCTTTAATTCGTGACCACCCTCAAAAAATCGAAAAATCCACCCAAATCCTAAAAAAATGAAATTTTTATATGAAAAACTTCTTTTGGCCATATCTCCTAAACTAAGCGTCCTAGAGCGAAAAGGACGATAATTCGTGACCAGCCCAAAAAATCGAAAAATCCACCCACATCCTAAAAAAATTGAAATTTTTATATGAAAAACTTCTTTTGGCCATATCTCCTAAACTAAGCGTCCTAGAGCGAAAAGGGCTTTAATTCGTGACCACCCCCAAAAAATTGAAAAATCCACCCAAAACCTCAAAAAATTGCAATTTTTATATGAAAAACTTCTTTTGCCCATATCTCCTAAACTAAGCGTCCTAGAACGAAAAGGGCTTTAATTCGTGACCACCCTCAAAAAATCGAAAAATCCACCCAATTCCTAAAAAAATTGAAATTTTTATGTGAAAAACTTCTTTTGGCCATATCTAGTAAACTAAGCGCCCTAGAGCGAAAAGGGCTTTAATTCGTGACCACCCTCAAAAAATCGAAAAATCCACCCAAATCCTAAAAAAATTGAAATTTTTATATGAAAAACTTCTTTTGGCCATATCTCCTAAACTAAGCGTCCTAGAGCGAAAAGGGCTTTAATTCGCGACCACCCCCAAAAAATCGAAAAAGCCACCCAAATCCTAAAAAAATTGAAATTTTTATATGAAAAACTTCTTTTGGCCATATCTCCTAAACTAAGCGTCCTAGAGCGAAAAGGGCTTTAATTCGTGACCACCCTCAAAAAATCGAAAAATCCACCCACATCCTAAAAAAATTTAAATTTTTATATGAAAAACTTCTTTTGGTCATATCTCCTAAACTAAGCGTCCTAGAGCGAAAAGGACGATAATTCGTGACCACCCCAAAAAATCGAAAAATCCACCCAAATCCTAAAAAAATTGAAATTTTTATGTGAAAAACTTCTTTTGGCCATATCTCCTAAACTAAGCGTCCTAGAGCGAAAAGGACGATAATTCGTAACCACCCTCAAAAAATCGAAAAATCCACCCAAATCCTAAAAAAATTGAAATTTTTATATGAAAAACTTCTTTTGGTCATATCTCCTAAACTAAGCGTCCTAGAGCGAAAAGGACGATAATTCGTGACCACCCCCGAAAAATCGAAAAATCCACCCAAATCCAAAAAAAATTTAAATTTTTATATGAAAAACTTCTTTTGGCCATATCTCCTAAACTAAGCGTCCTAGAGCGAAAAGGGCTTAAATTCGTGACCACCCTCAAACAATCGAAAAATCCACCCAAATCCTAAAAAAATTGAAATTTTTATATGAAAAACTTCTTTTGGCCATATCTCCTAAACTAAGCGTCCTAGAGCGAAAAGGACGATAATTCGTGACCACCCTCAAAAAGTCGAAAAATCCACCCAAATCCTAAAAAAATTGAAATTTTTATATGAGAAACTTCTTTTGGCCATATCTCCTAAACTAAGCGTCCTAGAGCGAAAAGGGCTTAAATTCGTGACCACCCTCAAAAAATCGAAAAATCCACCCAAATCCTAAAAAAATTGAAATTTTTATATGAAAAACTTCTTTTGGCCATATCTCCTAAACTAAGCGTCCTAGAGCGAAAAGGACGATAATTCGTGACCACCCTCAAAAAGTCGAAAAATCCACCCAAATCCTAAAAAAATTGAAATTTTTATATGAAAAACTTCTTTTGGCCATATCTCCTAAACTAAGCGTCCTAGAGCGAAAAGGGCTTAAATTCGTGACCACCCTCAAAAAATCGAAAAATCCACCCAAATCCTAAAAAAATTGAAATTTTTATATGAAAAACTTCTTTTGGTCATATCTCCTAAACTAAGCGTCCTAGAGCGAAAAGGACGATAATTCGTGACCACCCCCGAAAAATCGAAAAATCCACCCAAATCCAAAAAAAAATTTAAATTTTTATATGAAAAACTTCTTTTGGCCATATCTCCTAAACTAAGCGTCCTAGAGCGAAAAGGGCTTAAATTCGTGACCACCCTCAAAAAATCGAAAAATCCACCCAAATCCTAAAAAAATTGAAATTTTTATGTGAAAAACTTCTTTTGGCCATATCTCCTAAACTAAGCGTCCTAGAGCGAAAAGGACGATAATTCGTAACCACCCTCAAAAAATCGAAAAATCCACCCAAATCCTAAAAAAATGAAATTTTTATATGAAAAACTTCTTTTGGCCATATCTCCTAAACTAAGCGTCCTAGAGCGAAAAGGACGATAATTCGTGACCACCCCAAAAAATCGAAAAATCCACCCAAATCCTAAAAAAAAATTGAAATTTTTATATGAAAAACTTCTTTTGGCCATATCTCCTAAACTAAGCGTCCTAGAGCGAAAAGGGCTTTAATTCGTGACCACCCTCACAAAATCGAAAAATCCACCCAAATCCTAAAAAAATTGAAATTTTTATATGAAAAACTTCTTTTGGCCATATCTCCTAAACTAAGCGTCCTAGAGCGAAAAGGGCTTTAATTCGTGACCACCCTCAAAAAATCGAAAAATCCACCCAAATCCTAAAAAAATTGAAATTTTTATATGAGAAACTTCTTTTGGCCATATCTCCTAAACTAAGCGTCCTAGAGCGAAAAGGACGATAATTCGTGACCACCCTCGCAAAATCGAAAAATCCACCCAAATCCTAAAAAAATTTAAATTTTTATATGAAAAACTTCTTTTGGTCATATCTCCTAAACTAAGTGTCCTAGAGCGAAAAGGACGATAATTCGTGACCACCCTCAAGGGCTTTAATTCGTGACCACCCCCAAAAAATCGAAAAATCCACCCAAATCCTAAAAAATTTGAAATTTTTATATCTCCTAAACTAAGCGTCCTAGAGCGAAAAGGAATATAATTCGTGACCACCCTCAAAAAATCGAAAAATCCACCCAAATCCTAAAAAAATTCAAATTTTTATATGAAAAACTTCTTTTGGCCATATCTCCTAAACTAAGCGTCCTAGAGCGAAAAGGACGATAATTCGTAACCACCCCCAAAAATCGAAAAATCCACCCAAATCCTAAAAAAATTGAAATTTTTATATTAAAAACTTCTTTTGGCAATATCTCCTAAACTAAGCGTCCTAGAGCGAAAAGGGCGATAATTCGTGACCAGCCCAAAAAATCGAAAAATCTACCCAAATCCTAAAAAAATTGAAATTTTTATATGAAAAACTTCTTTTGGCCATATCTCCTAAACTAAGCGTCCTAGAGCGAAAAGGACGATAATTCGTGACAACCACAAAAAATCGAAAAATCCACCCAAATCCTAAAAAAATTGAAATTTTTATATGAAAAATTTCTTTTGGCCATATCTCCTAAACTAAGCGTCCTAGAGCGAAAAGGGCTTTAATTCGTGACCACACCCAAAAAATAGAAAAATCCACCCAAATCCTAAAAAAATTGAAATTTTTATATGAAAAACTTCTTTTGGCCATATCTCCTAAACTAAGCGTCCTAGAGCGAAAAGGACTTTAATTCGTGACCACCCTCAAAAAATCGAAAAATCCACCAAATCCTAAAAATATTTAAATTTTTATATGAAAAACTTCTTTTGGCCATATCTCCTAAACTAAGCGTCCTAGAGCGAAAAGGACGATAATTCGTGACCACCCCCAAAAAATCGAAAAATCCACCCAAATCCTAAAAAAATTGAAATTTTTATATGAAAAACTTCTTTTGGCCATATCTCCTAAACTAAGCGTCCTAGAGCGAAAAGGGCTTTAATTCGTGACCACCCTCAAAAAATCGAAAAATCCACCCACATCCTAAAAAAATTGAAATTTTTATATGAAAAACTTCTTTTGGTCATATCTCCTAAACTAAGCGTCCTAGAGCGAAAAGGACGATAATTCGTGACCACCCCCGAAAAATCGAAAAATCCACCCAAATCCTAAAAAAATTGAAATTTTTATGTGAAAAACTTCTTTTGGCCATATCTCCTAAACTAAGCGTCCTAGAGCGAAAAGGACGATAATTCGTAACCACCCTCAAAAAATCGAAATATCCACCCAAATCCTAAAAAAATTGAAATTTTTATATGAAAAACTTCTTTTGGTCATATCTCCTAAACTAAGCGTCCTAGAGCGAAAAGGACGATAATTCGTGACCACCCCCGAAAAATCGAAAAATCCACCCAAATCCAAAAAAAATTTATGTTTTTATATGAAAAACTTCTTTTGGCCATATCTCCTAAACTAAGCGTCCTAGAGCGAAAAGGGCTTAAATTCGTGACCACCCTCAAAAAATCGAAAAATCCACCCAAATCCTAAAAAAATTGAAATTTTTATATGAAAAACTTCTTTTGGCCATATCTCCTAAACTAAGCGTCCTAGAGCGAAAAGGACGATAATTCGTGACCACCCTCAAAAAGTCGAAAAATCCACCCAAATCCTAAAAAAATTGAAATTTTTATATGAGAAACTTCTTTTGGCCATATCTCCTAAACTAAGCGTCCTAGAGCGAAAAGGACGATAATTCGTGACCACCCTCACAAAATCGAAAAATCCACCCAAATCCTAAAAAAATTGAAATTTTTATATAAAAAACTTCTTATGGTCATATCTCCTAAACTAAGTGTCCTAGAGCGAAAAGGACGATAATTCGTGACCACCCTCAAAAAATCGAAAAATCCACCCAAATCCTAAAAAAATTGAAATTTTTATATGAAAAACTTCTTTTGGCCATATCTCCTAAACTAAGCGTCCTAGAGCGAAAAGGACGATAATTCGTGACCACCCTCAAAAAATCGAAAAATCCACCCAAATCCTAAAAAAATTGAAATTTTTATATGAGAAACTTCTTTTGGCCATATCTCCTAAACTAAGCGTCCTAGAGCGAAAAGGACGATAATTCGTGACCACCCTCACAAAATCGAAAAATTCACCCAAATCCTAAAAAAATTTAAATTTTTATATGAAAAACTTCTTTTGGTCATATCTCCTAAACTAAGTGTCCTAGAGCGAAAAGGACGATAATTCGTGACTACCCTCAAGGGCTTTAATTCGTGACCACCCCCAAAAAATCGAAAAATCCACCCAAATCATAAAAAATTTGAAATTTTTATATCTCCTAAACTAAGCGTCCTAGAGCGAAAAGGGCTTTAATTCGTGACCACCCTCAAAAAATCGAAAAATCCACCCAAATCCTAAAAAAATTCAAATTTTTATATGAAAAACTTCTTTTGGCCATATCTCCTAAACTAAGCGTCCTAGAGCGCAAAGGACGATAATTCGTAACCACCCTCAAAAAATCGAAAAATCCACCAAAATCCTAAAAAAATTGAAATTTTTATTTTAAAAACTTCTTTTGGCCATATCTCCTAAACTAAGCGTCCTAGAGCGAAAAGGACGATAATTCGTGACCACCCCAAAAAATCGAAAAATCCACCCAAATCCTAAAAAAATTGAAATTTTTATATGAAAAACTTCTTTTGGCCATATCTCCTAAACTAAGCGTCCTAGAGCGAAAAGGACTTTAATTCGTGACCACCCTCAAAAAATCGAAAAATCCACCAAATCCTAAAAAAATTGAAATTTATATATGAAAAACTTCTTTTGGCCATATCTCCTAAACTAAGCGTCCTAGAGCGAAAAGGACTTTAATTAGTGACCACCCCCAAAAAATTGAAAAATCCACCCAAAACCTCAAAAAATTGCAATTTTTGTATGAAAAACTTCTTTTGCCCATATCTCCTAAACTAAGCGTCCTAGAGCGAAAAGGTCTTTAATTCGTGACCACCCTCAAAAAATCGAAAAATCCACCCAAATCCTAAAAAAATTTAAATTTTTATATGAAAAACTTCTTTTGGCCATATCTCCTAAACTAAGCGTCCTAGAGCGAAAAGGTCTTTAATTCGTGACCACCCTCAAAAAATCGAAAAATCCACCAAATCCTAAAAAAATTGAAATTTTTATATGAAAAACTTCTTTTGGCCATATCTCCTAAACTAAGCGTCCTAGAGCGAAAAGGACGATAATTCGTGACCACCCCAAAAAATCGAAAAATCCACCCAAATCCTAAAAAAATTGAAATTTTTATATGAAAAACTTCTTTTGGCCATATCAAAAAATCGAAAAATCCACCCAAATCCTAAAAAAATTCAAATTTTTATATGAAAAACTTCTTTTGGCCATATCTCCTAAACTAAGCGTCCTAGAGCGAAAAGGACGATAATTCGTGACCACCCCAAAAAATCGAAAAATCCACCCAAATCCTAAAAAAATTGAAATTTTTATATGAAAAACTTCTTTTGGCCATATCTCCTAAACTAAGCGTCCTAGAGCGAAAAGGACTTTAATTCGTGACCACCCCCAAAAAATTGAAAAATCCACCCAAAACCTCAAAAAATTGCAATTTTTGTATGAAAAACTTCTTTTGGCCATATCTCCTTAACTAAGCGTCCTAGAGCGAAAAGGACGATAATTCGTGACCACCCTCAAAAAATCGAAAAATCCACCCAAATCCTAAAAAAATTTAAATTTTTATATGAAAAACTTCTTTTGGCCATATCTCCTAAACTAAGCGTCCTAGAGCGAAAAGGTCTTTAATTCGTGACCACCCTCAAAAAATCGAAAAATCCACCAAATCCTAAAAAAATTGAAATTTTTATATGAAAAACTTCTTTTGGCCATATCTCCTAAACTAAGCGTCCTAGAGCGAAAAGGACGATAATTCGTGACCACCCCAAAAAATCGAAAAATCCACCCAAATCCTAAAAAAATTGAAATTTTTATATGAAAAACTTCTTTTGGCCATATCAAAAAATCGAAAAATCCACCCAAATCCTAAAAAAATTGAAATTTTTATATGAAAAACTTCTTTTGGCCATATCTCCTAAACTAAGCGTCCTAGAGCGAAAAGGACGATAATTCGTGACCACCCCAAAAAATCGAAAAATCCACCCAAATCCTAAAAAAATTGAAATTTTTATATGAAAAACTTCTTTTGGCCATATCTCCTAAACTAAGCGTCCTAGAGCGAAAAGGGATTTAATTCGTGACCACCCTCAAAAAATCGAAAAATCCACCCAGCGTCCTAGAGCGAAAAGGACGATAATTCGTGACCACCCCAAAAAATCTAAAAATCCACCCAAATCCTAAAAAAATTTAAATTTTTATATGAAAAACTTCTTTTGGCCATATCTCCTAAACTAAGCGTCCTAGAGCGAAAAGGACGATAATTCGTGACCACCCCCAAAAAATCGAAAAATTCACCCAAATCCTAAAAAAATTGAAATTTTTATATGAAAAACTTCTTTTGGTCATATCTCCTAAACTAAGCGTCCTAGAGCGAAAAGGACGATAATTCGTGACCACCCCAAAAAATCGAAAAATCCACCCAAATCCTAAAAAAATTGAAATTTTTATATGAAAAACTTCTTTTGGCCATATCTCCTAAACTAAGCGTCCTAGAGCGAAAAGGACGATAATTCGTAACCACCCTCAAAAAATCGAAAAATCCACCCAAATCCTAAAAAAATTGAAATTTTTATATGAAAAACTTCCTTTGGCCATATCTCCTAAACTAAGCGTCCTAGAGCGAAAAGGACGATAATTCGTGACCACCCCAAAAAATCGAAAAATCCACCCAAATCCTAAAAAAATTGAAATTTTTATATGAAAAACTTCTTTTGGCCATATCTCCTAAACTAAGCGTCCTAGAGCGAAAAGGACGATAATTCGTGACCACCCCCAAAAAATCGAAAAATCCACCCACATCCTAAAAAATTGAAATTTTTATATGAAAAACTTCTTTTGGTCATATCTCCTAAACTAAGCGTCCTAGAGCGAAAAGGGCTTTAATTCGTGACCACCCTCAAAAAATCGAAAAATCCACCCAAATCCTAAAAAAATTGAAATTTTTATATGAAAAACTTCTTTTGGCCATATCTCCTAAACTAAGCGTCCTAGAGCGAAAAGGACGATAATTCGTGACCACCCCAAAAAATCGAAAAATCCACCCAAATCCTAAAAAAATTGAAATTTTTATATGAAAAACTTCTTTTGGCCATATCAAAAAATCGAAAAATCCACCCAAATCCTAAAAAAATTGAAATTTTTATATGAAAAACTTCTGTTGGCCATATCTCCTAAACTAAGCGTCCTAGAGCGAAAAGGACGATAATTCGTGACCACCCCAAAAAATCGAAAAATCCACCCAAATCCTAAAAAAATTGAAATTTTTATATGAAAAACTTCTTTTGGCCATATCTCCTAAACTAAGCGTCCTAGAGCGAAAAGGGATTTAATTCGTGACCACCCTCAAAAAATCGAAAAATCCACCCAGCGTCCTAGAGCGAAAAGGACGATAATTCGTGACCACCCCAAAAAATCTAAAAATCCACCCAAATCCTAAAAAAATTTAAATTTTTATATGAAAAACTTCTTTTGGCCATATCTCCTAAACTAAGCGTCCTAGAGCGAAAAGGACGATAATTCGTGACCACCCCCAAAAAATCGAAAAATTCACCCAAATCCTAAAAAAATTTAAATTTTTATATGAAAAATCGAAAAATCCACCCAAATCCTAAAAATATTGAAATTTTTATATGAAAAACTTCTTTTGGCCATATCTCCTAAACTAAGCGTCCTAGAGCGAAAAGGACGATAATTCGTGACCACCCCAAAAAATCGAAAAATCCACCCAAATCCTAAAAAAATTGAAATTTTTATATGAAAAACTTCTTTTGGCCATATCTCCTAAACTAAGCGTCCTAGAGCGAAAAGGACGATAATTCGTGACCACCCCAAAAAATCGAAAAATCCACCCAAATCCTAAAAATATTGAAATTTTTATATGAAAAACTTCTTTTGGCCATATCTCCTAAACTAAGCGTCCTAGAGCGAAAAGGACGATAATTCGTGACCACCCCAAAAAATCGAAAAATCCACCCAAATCCTAAAAAAATTGAAATTTTTATATGAAAAACTTCTTTTGGCCATATCTCCTAAACTAAGCGTCCTAGAGCGAAAAGGACGATAATTCGTGACCACCCCCAAAAAATCGAAAAATCCACCCAAATCCTAAAAAAATTGAAATTTTTATATGAAAAACTTCTTTTGGTCATATCTCCTAAACTAAGCGTCCTAGAGCGAAAAGGGCTTTAATTCGTGACCACCCTCAAAAAATCGAAAAATCCACCCAAATCCTAAAAAAATTGAAATTTTTATATGAAAAACTTCTTTTGGCCATATCTCCTAAACTAAGCGTCCTAGAGCGAAAAGGACGATAATTCGTAACCACCCTCAAAAAATCGAAAAATCCACCCAAATCCAAAAAAAATTGAAATTTTTATATGAAAAACTTCTCCTAAACTAAGCGTCCTAGAGCGAAAAGGACGATAATTCGTGACCACCCCAAAAAATCGAAAAATCCACCCAAATCCTAAAAAAATTGAAATTTTTATATGAAAAACTTCTTTTGGCCATATCTCCTAAACTAAGCGTCCTAGAGCGAAAAGGACGATAATTCGTGACCACCCCCAAAAAATCGAAAAATTCACCCAAATCCTAAAAAAATTGAAATTTTTATATGAAAAACTTCTTTTGGTCATATCTCCTAAACTAAGCGTCCTAGAGCGAAAAGGACGATAATTCGTGACCACCCCAAAAAATCGAAAAATCCACCCAAATCCTAAAAAAATTGAAATTTTTATATGAAAAACTTCTTTTGGTCATATCTCCTAAACTAAGCGTCCTAGAGCGAAAAGGACGATAATTCGTGACCACCCCAAAAAATCGAAAAATCCACCCAAATCCTAAAAAAATTGAAATTTTTATATGAAAAACTTCTTTTGGCCATATCTCCTAAACTAAGCGTCCTAGAGCGAAAAGGACGATAAATCGTGACCACCCCCAAAAAATCGAAAAATTCACCCAAATCCTAAAAAAATTGAAATTTTTATATGAAAAACTTCTTTTGGTCATATCTCCTAAACTAAGCGTCCTAGAGCGAAAAGGACGATAATTCGTGACCACCCCAAAAAATCGAAAAATCCACCCAAATCCTAAAAAAATTGAAATTTTTATATGAAAAACTTCTTTTGGCCATATCTCCTAAACTAAGCGTCCTAGAGCGAAAAGGACGATAATTCGTAACCACCCTCAAAAAATCGAAAAATCCACCCAAATCCTAAAAAAATTGAAATTTTTATATGAAAAACTTCCTTTGGCCATATCTCCTAAACTAAGCGTCCTAGAGCGAAAAGGACGATAATTCGTGACCACCCCAAAAAATCGAAAAATCCACCCAAATCCTAAAAAAATTGAAATTTTTATATGAAAAACTTCTTTTGGCCATATCTCCTAAACTAAGCGTCCTAGAGCGAAAAGGACGATAATTCGTGACCACCCCCAAAAAATCGAAAAATCCACCCACATCCTAAAAAATTGAAATTTTTATATGAAAAACTTCTTTTGGTCATATCTCCTAAACTAAGCGTCCTAGAGCGAAAAGGGCTTTAATTCGTGACCACCCTCAAAAAATCGAAAAATCCACCCAAATCCTAAAAAAATTTAAATTTTTATGTGAAAAACTTCTTTTGGCCATATCTCCTAAACTAAGCGTCCGAAAGCGAAAACGACGATAATTCGTAACCACCCTCAAAAAATCGAAAAATCCACCCAAATCCTAAAAAAATTGAAATTTTTATATGAAAAACTTCTTTTGGTCATATCTCCTAAACTAAGCGTCCTAGAGCGAAAAGGACGATAATTCGTGACCACCCCCGAAAAATCGAAAAATCCACCCAAATCCTAAAAAAATTGAAATTTTTATATGAAAAACTTCTTTTGGCCATATCTCCTAATCTAAGCGTCCTAGAGCGAAAAGGACTTTAATTCGTTACCACCCTCACAAAATCGAAAAATCCACCCAAATCCTAAAAAAATTGAAATTTTTATATGAAAAACTTCTTTTGGCCATATCTCCTAAACTAAGCATCCTAGAACGAAAAGGGCTTTAATTCGTGACCACCCTCAAAAAATCGAAAAATCCACCCAAATCCTAAAAAAATTTAAATTTTTATATGGTCATATCTCCTAAACTACGCGTCCTAGAGCGAAAAGGACGATAATTCGTGACCACCCTCAAAAAATCGAAAAATCCACCCAAATCCTAAAAAACTGAAATTTTTATATGAAAATCTTCTTTTGGCCATATCTCCTAAACTAAGCGCCCTAGAGCGAAAAGGGCTTTAATTCGTGACCACCCCCAAAAAATCGAAAAATCCACCCAAATCCTAAAAAAATTGAAATTTTTATATGAAAAACTCCTTTTGGCCATATCTCCTAAACTAAGCGTACTAGAGCGAAAAGGGCTTTAATTCGTGACCACCCCCAAAATATCGAAAAATCCACCCAAATCCTAAAAAAATTGAAATTTTTATATGAAAAACTTCTTTTGGCCATATCTCCTAAACTAAGCGTCCTAGAGCGAAAAGGACGATAATTCGTGACCACCCCCAAAAAATCGAAAAATCCACCCAAATCCTAAAAAAATGAAATTTTTATATGAAAAACTTCTTTTGGCCATATCTCCTAAACTAAGCGTCCTAGAGCGAAAAACTTCTTTTGGCCATATCTCCTAAACTAAGCGTCCTAGAGCGAAAAGGACGATAATTCGTGACCACCCTCAAAAAATCGAAAAATCCACCCAAATCCTAAAAAAATTGAATTTTTTATATGAGAAACTTCTTTTGGCCATATCTCCTAAACTAAGCGTCCTAGAGCGAAAAGGACGATAATTCGTGACCACCCTCAAAAAATCGAAAAATCCACCCAAAACCTCAAAAAATTGCAATTTTTATATGAAAAACTTCTTTTGCCCATATCTCCTAAACAAAGCGTCCTAGAGCGAAAAGGGCTTTAATTCGTGACCACCCTCAAAATATCGAAAAATCCACCCAAATCCTAAAAAAATTGAAATTTTTATATAAAAAATTTCTTTTGGCCATATCTCCTAAACTAAGCGTCCTAGAGCGAAAAGGACGATAATTCGTGACCACCCCCAAAAAATCGAAAAATCCACCCAAATCCTAAAAAAATTGAAATTTTTATATGAAAAACTTCTTTTGGCCATATCTCCTAAACTAAGCGTCCTAGAGCGAAAAGGGCTTTAATTCGTGACCACCCTCAAAAAATCGAAAAATCCACCCAAATCCTAAAAAAATTGATATTTTTATATGAAAAACTTCTTTTGGTCATATCTCCTAAACTAAGCGTCCTAGAGCGAAAAGGACGATAATTCGTGACCACCCCAAAAAATCGAAAAATCCACCCAAATCCTAAAAAAATTGAAATTTTTATGTGAAAAACTTCTTTTGGCCATATCTCCTAAACTAAGCGTCCTAGAGCGAAAAGGACGATAATTCGTGACCACCCCCAAAAAATCGAAAAATCCACCCAAATCCTAAAAAAATTGAAATTTTTATATGAAAAACTTCTTTTGGTCATATCTCCTAAACTAAGCGTCCTAGAGCGAAAAGGACGATAATTCGTGACCACCCCAAAAAATCGAAAAATCCACCCAAATCCTAAAAAAATTGAAATTTTTATGTGAAAAACTTCTTTTGGCCATATCTCCTAAACTAAGCGTCCTAGAGCGAAAAGGGCTTTAATTCGTGACCACCCTCAAAAAATCGAAAAATCCACCCAAATCCTAAAAAAATTGAAATTTTTATATGAAAAACTTCTTTTGGCCATATCTCCTAAACTAAGCGTCCTAGAGCGAAAAGGACGATAATTCGTAACCACCCTCAAAAAATCGAAAAATCCACCCAAATCCAAAAAAAATTGAAATTTTTATATGAAAAACTTCTCCTAAACTAAGCGTCCTAGAGCGAAAAGGACGATAATTCGTGACCACCCCAAAAAATCGAAAAATCCACCCAAATCCTAAAAAAATTGAAATTTTTATATGAAAAACTTCTTTTGGCCATATCTCCTAAAATAAGCGTCCTAGAGCGAAAAGGACGATAATTCGTGACCACCCCCAAAAAATCGAAAAATTCACCCAAATCCTAAAAAAATTGAAATTTTTATATGAAAAACTTCTTTTGGTCATATCTCCTAAACTAAGCGTCCTAGAGCGAAAAGGACGATAATTCGTGACCACCCCAAAAAATCGAAAAATCCACCCAAATCCTAAAAAAATTGAAATTTTTATATGAAAAACTTCTTTTGGTCATATCTCCTAAACTAAGCGTCCTAGAGCGAAAAGGACGATAATTCGTGACCACCCCAAAAAATCGAAAAATCCACCCAAATCCTAAAAAAATTGAAATTTTTATATGAAAAACTTCTTTTGGCCATATCTCCTATACTAAGCGTCCTAGAGCGAAAAGGACGATAATTCGTGACCACCCCCAAAAAATCGAAAAATTCACCCAAATCCTAAAAAAATTGAAATTTTTATATGAAAAACTTCTTTTGGTCATATCTCCTAAACTAAGCGTCCTAGAGCGAAAAGGACGATAATTCGTGACCACCCCGAAAAATCGAAAAATCCACCCAAATCCTAAAAAAATTGAAATTTTTATATGAAAAACTTCTTTTGGCCATATCTCCTAAACTAAGCGTCCTAGAGCGAAAAGGACGATAATTCGTAACCACCCTCAAAAAATCGAAAAATCCACCCAAATCCTAAAAAAATTGAAATTTTTATATGAAAAACTTCCTTTGGCCATATCTCCTAAACTAAGCGTCCTAGAGCGAAAAGGACGATAATTCGTGACCACCCCAAAAAATCGAAAAATCCACCCAAATCCTAAAAAAATTGAAATTTTTATATGAAAAACTTCTTTTGGCCATATCTCCTAAACTAAGCGTCCTAGAGCGAAAAGGACGATAATTCGTGACCACCCCCAAAAAATCCTAAAAAAATTGAAATTTTTATATGAAAAACTTCTTTTGGTCATATCTCCTAAACTAAGCGTCCTAGAGCGAAAAGGGCTTTAATTCGTGACCACCCTCAAAAAATCGAAAAATCCACCCAAATCCTAAAAAAATTTAAATTTTTATGTGAAAAACTTCTTTTGGCCATATCTCCTAAACTAAGCGTCCGAAAGCGAAAACGACGATAATTCGTAACCACCCTCAAAAAATCGAAAAATCCACCCAAATCCTAAAAAAATTGAAATTTTTATATGAAAAACTTCTTTTGGTCATATCTCCTAAACTAAGCGTCCTAGAGCGAAAAGGACGATAATTCGTGACCACCCCCGAAAAATCGAAAAATCCACCCAAATCCTAAAAAAATTGAAATTTTTATATGAAAAACTTCTTTTGGCCATATCTCCTAATCTAAGCGTCCTAGAGCGAAAAGGACTTTAATTCGTGACCACCCTCACAAAATCGAAAAATCCACCCAAATCCTAAAAAAATTGAAATTTTTATATGAAAAACTTCTTTTGGCCATATCTCCTAAACTAAGCATCCTAGAACGAAAAGGGCTTTAATTCGTGACCACCCTCAAAAAATCGAAAAATCCACCCAAATCCTAAAAAAATTTAAATTTTTATATGAAAAACTTCTTTTGGTCATATATCCTAAACTACGCGTCCTAGAGCGAAAAGGACGATAATTCGTGACCACCCTCAAAAAATCGAAAAATCCACCCAAATCCTAAAAAAACTGAAATTTTTATATGAAAATCTTCTTTTGGCCATATCTCCTAAACTAAGCGCCCTAGAGCGAAAAGGGCTTTAATTCGTGACCACCCCCAAAAAATCGAAAAATCCACCCAAATCCTAAAAAAATTGAAATTTTTATATGAAAAACTCCTTTTGGCCATATCTCCTAAACTAAGCGTACTAGAGCGAAAAGGGCTTTACTTCGTGACCACCCCCAAAATATCGAAAAATCCACCCAAATCCTAAAAAAATTGAAATTTTTATATGAAAAACTTCTTTTGGCCATATCTCCTAAACTAAGCGTCCTAGAGCGAAAAGGACGATAATTCGTGACCACCCCCAAAAAATCGAAAAATCCACCCAAATCCTAAAAAAATTAAATTTTTATATGAAAAACTTCTTTTGGCCATATCTCCTAAACTAAGCGTCCTAGAGCGAAAAACTTCTTTTGGCCATATCTCCTAAACTAAGCGTCCTAGAGCGAAAAGGACGATAATTCGTGACCACCCTCAAAAAATCGAAAAATCCACCCAAATCCTAAAAAAATTGAAATTTTTATATGAGAAACTTCTTTTGGCCATATCTCCTAAACTAAGCGTCCTAGAGCGAAAAGGACGATAATTCGTGACCACCCTCAAAAAATCGAAAAATCCACCCAAAACCTCAAAAAATTGCAATTTTTATATGAAAAACTTCTTTTGCCCATATCTCCTAAACTAAGCGTCCTAGAGCGAAAAGGGCTTTAATTCGTGACCACCCCCAAAATATCGAAAAATCCACCAAATCCTAAAAAAATTGAAATTTTTATATAAAAAATTTCTTTTGGCCATATCTCCTAAACTAAGCGTCCTAGAGCGAAAAGGACGATAATTCGTGACCACCCCCAAAAAATCGAAAAATCCACCCAAATCCTAAAAAAATTGAAATTTTTATATGAAAAACTTCTTTTGGCCATATCTCCTAAACTAAGCGTCCTAGAGCGAAAAGGGCTTTAATTCGTGACCACCCTCGAAAAATCGAAAAATCCACCCAAATCCTAAAAAAATTGATATTTTTATATGAAAAACTTCTTTTGGTCATATCTCCTAAACTAAGCGTCCTAGAGCGAAAAGGACGATAATTCGTGACCACCCCAAAAAATCGAAAAATCCACCCAAATCCTAAAAAAATTGAAATTTTTATGTGAAAAACTTCTTTTGGCCATATCTCCTAAACTAAGCGTCCTAGAGCGAAAAGGACGATAATTCTTGACCACCCCCGAAAAATCGAAAAATCCACCCAAATCCTAAAAAAATTGAAATTTTTATATGAAAAACTTCTTTTGGCCATATCTCCTAAACTAAGCGTCCTAGAGCGAAAAGGACTTTAATTCGCGACCACCCTCACAAAATCGAAAAATCCACCCAAATCCTAAAAAAATTGAAATTTTTATATGAAAAACTTCTTTTGGCCATATCTCCTAAACTAAGCGTCCTAGAACGAAAAGGGCTTTAATTCGTGACCACCCTCAAAAAATCGAAAAATCCACCCAAATCCTAAAAAAATTTTAATTTTTATATGAAAAACTTCTTTTGGTCATATCTCCTAAACTACGCGTCCTAGAGCGAAAAGGACGATAATTCGTGACCACCCTCAAAAAATCGAAAAATCCACCCAAATCCTAAAAAAACTGAAATTTTTATATGAAAATCTTCTTTTGGCCATATCTCCTAAACTAAGCGCCCTAGAGCGAAAAGGGCTTTAATTCGTGACCAGACCCAAAAAATCGAAAAATCCACCCACATCCTAAAAAAATTGAAATTTTTATATGAAAAACTCCTTTTGGCCATATCTCCTAAACTAAGCGTCCTAGAGCGAAAAGGGCTTTAATTCGTGACCACCCCCAAAATATCGAAAAATCCACCCAAATCCTAAAAAAATTGAAATTTTTATATGAAAAACTTCTTTTGGCCATATCTCCTAACCTAAGCGTCCTAGAGCGAAAAGGACGATAATTCGTGACCACCTCCAAAAAATCGACAAATCCACCTAAATCCTAAAAAAATTGAAATTTTTATATGAAAAACTTCTTTTGGCCATATCTCCTAAACTAAGCGTCCTAGAGCGAAAAGGACGATAATTCGTGACCACCCCCAAAAAATCGAAAAATCCACCCAAATCCTAAAAAAATTGAAATTTTTATATGAAAAACTTCTTTTGGCCATATCTCCTAAACTAAGCGTCCTAGAGCGAAAAGGGCTTAAATTCGTGACCACCCTCAAAAAATCGAAAAATCCACCCAAATCCTAAAAAAAATGAAATTTTTATATGAAAAACTTCTTTTGGCCATATCTCCTAAACTAAGCGTCCTAGAGCGAAAAGGACGATAATTCGTGACCACCCTCAAAAAATCGAAAAATCCACCCAAATCGTAAAAAAATTGAAATTTTTATATGAGAAACTTCTGTTGGCCATATCTCCTAAACTAAGCGTCCTAGAGCGAAAAGGACGAAAATTCGTGACCATCCCAAAAAATCGAAAAATCCACCCAAATCCTAAAAAAATTGAAATTTTTATATGAAAAACTTCTTTTGGCCATATCTCCTAAACTAAGCGTCCTAGAGCGAAAAGGACGATAATTCGTGACAACCCCAAAAAATCGAAAAATCCACCCAAATCCTAAAAAAATTGAAATTTTTATATGAAAAACTTCTTTTGGCCATATCTCCTAAACTAAGCGTCCTAGAGCGAAAAGGGCTTTAATTCGTGACCACCCCCAAAAAATAGAAAAATCCACCCAAATCCTAAAAAAATTGAAATTTTTATATGAAAAACTTCTTTTGGCCATATCTCCTAAACTAAGCGTCCTAGAGCGAAAAGGTCTTTAATTCGTGACCACCCTCAAAAAATCGAAAAATCCACCAAATCCTAAAAAAATTGAAATTCTTATATGAAAAACTTCTTTTGGCCATATCTCCTAAACTACGCGTCCTAGAGCGAAAAGGACGATAATTCCTGACCACCCTCAAAAAATCGCAAAATCCACCCAAAACCTCAAAAAATTGAAATTTTTATATGAAAAACTTCTTTTGGCCATATCTCCTAAACTAAGCGTCCTAGAGCGAAAAGGGCTTAAATTCGTGACCACCCTCAAAAAATCGAAAAATCCACCCAAATCCTAAAAAAATTGAAATTTTTATATGAAAAACTTCTTTTGGCCATATCTCCTAAACTAAGCGTCCTAGAGCGAAAAGGACGATAATTCGTGACCACCCTCAAAAAATCGAAAAATCCACCCAAATCGTAAAAAAATTGAAATTTTTATATGAGAAACTTCTGTTGGCCATATCTCCTAAACTAAGCGTCCTAGAGCGAAAAGGACGAAAATTCGTGACCAGCCCAAAAAATCGAAAAATCCACCCAAATCCTAAAAAAATTGAAATTTTTATATGAAAAACTTCTTTTGGCCATATCTCCTAAACTAAGCGTCCTAGAGCGAAAAGGACGATAATTCGTGACAACCCCAAAAAATCGAAAAATCCACCCAAATCCTAAAAAAATTGAAATTTTTATATGAAAAACTTCTTTTGGCCATATCTCCTAAACTAAGCGTCCTAGAGCGAAAAGGGCTTTAATTCGTGACCACCCCCAAAAAATAGAAAAATCCACCCAAATCCTAAAAAAATTGAAATTTTTATATGAAAAACTTCTTTTGGCCATATCTCCTAAACTAAGCGTCCTAGAGCGAAAAGGTCTTTAATTCGTGACCACCCTCAAAAAATCGAAAAATCCACCAAATCCTAACAAAATTTAAATTCTTATATGAAAAACTTCTTTTGGCCATATCTCCTAAACTAAGCGTCCTAGAGCGAAAAGGACTTTAATTCGTGACAACCCCCAAAAAATCGCAAAATCCACCCAAAACCTCAAAAAATTGCAATTTTTATATGAAAAACTTCTTTTGCCCATATCTCCTAAACTAAGCGTCCTAGAGCGAAAAGGACTTTAATTCGTGACCACCCCCAAAAAATTGAAAAATCCACTCACAACCTCAAAAAATTGCAATTTTTATATGAAAAACTTCTTTTGCCTATATCTCCTAAACTAAGCGTCCTAGAGCGAAAAGGGCTTTAATTCGTGACCACCCTCAAAAAATCGAAAAATCCACCCAAATCCTAAAAAAATTGAAATTTTTATATGAAAAACTTCTTTTGGCCATATCTCCTAAACTAAGCGTCCTAGAGCGAAAAGGACGATAATTCGTGACCACCCCCAAAAACTCGAAAAATCCACCCAAATCCTAAAAAAATTGAAATTTTTATATGAAAAACTTCTTTTGGCCATATCTCCTTAACTAAGCGTCCTAGAGCGAAAAGGACGATAATTCGTGACCACCCTCAAAAAATCGAAAAATCCACCCAAATCCTAAAAAAATTTAAATTTTTATATGAAAAACTTCTTTTGGCCATATCTCCTAAACTAAGCGTCCTAGAGCGAAAAGGGCTTTAATTCGTGACCAACCTCAAAAAATCGAAAAATCCACCCAAATCCTAAAAAAAATTAAATTTTTATATGAAAAACTTCTTTTGGTCATATCTCCTAAACTACGCGTCCTAGAGCGAAAAGGACGATAATTCGTGACCACCCCAAAAAATCGAAAAATCCACCCAAATCCTAAAAAAATTGAAATTTTTATATGAAAAACTTCTTTTGGCCATATCTCCTAAACTAAGCGTCCTAGAGCGAAAAGGACGATAATTCGTGACCACCCCCAAAAAATCGAGAAATTCACCCAAATCCTAAAAAAATTGAAATTTTTATATGAAAAACTTCTTTTGGCCATATCTCCTAAACTAAGCGTCCTAGAGCGAAAAGGACGATAATTCGTGACCACCCCAAAAAATCGAAAAATCCACCCAAATCCTAAAAAAATTGAAATTTTTATATGAAAAACTTCTTTTGGCCATATCTCCTAAACTAAGCGTCCTAGAGCGAAAATGACGATAATTCGTAACCACCCTCAAAAAATCGAAAAATCCACCCAAATCCTAAAAAAATTGAAATTTTTATATGAAAAACTTCTTTTGGCCATATCTCCTAAACTAAGCGTCCTAGAGCGAAAAGGACGATAATCCGTGACCACCCCAAAAAATCGAAAAATCCACCCAAATCCTAAAAAAAATTGAAATTTTTATATGAAAAACTTCTTTTGGCCATATCTCCTAAACTAAGCGTCCTAGAGCGAAAAGGACGATAATTCGTGACCACCCCCAAAAAATCGAAAAATCCACCCAAATCCTAAAAAATTTGAAATTTTTATATGAAAAACTTCTTTTGGTCATATCTCCTAAACTAAGCGTCCTAGAGCGAAAAGGACGATAATTCGTGACCACCCCAAAAAATCGAAAAATCCACCCATATCTCCTAAACTAAGCGTCCTAGAGCGAAAAGGACGATAATTCGTGACCACCCCAAAAAAAATCGAATAATCCACCCAAATCCTAAAAAAATTGAAATTTTTATATGAAAAACTTCTTTTGGCCATATCTCCTAAACTAAGCGTCCTAGAGCGAAAAGGACGATAATTCGTAACCACCCTCAAAAAATCGAAAAATCCACCCAAATCCTAAAAAAATTGAAATTTTTATATGAAAAACTTCTTTTGGCCATATCTCCTAAACTAAGCGTCCTAGAGCGAAAAGGACGATAATTCGTGACCACCCCAAAAAATCGAAAAATCCACCCAAATCCTAAAAAAATTGAAATTTTTATATGAAAAACTTCTTTTGGCCATATCTCCTAAACTAAGCGTCCTAGAGCGAAAAGGGCTTTAATTCGTGACCAACTTCAAAAAATCGAAAAATCCACCCAAATCCTAAAAAAATTGAAATTTTTATATGAAAAACTTCTTTTGGTCATATCTCCTAAACTAAGCGTCCTAGAGTGAAAAGGACGATAATTCGTGACCACCCCAAAAAATCGAAAAATCCACCCAAATCCTAAAAAAATTGAAATTTTTATATGAAAAACTTCTTTTGGCCATATCTCCTAAACTAAGCGTCCTAGAGCGAAAAGGACGATAATTCGTGACCACCCCCAAAAAATCGAAAAATTCACCCAAATCCTAAAAAAATTGAAATTTTTATATGAAAAACTTCTTTTGGTCATATCTCCTAAACTAAGCGTCCTAGAGCGAAAAGGACGATAATTCGTGACCACCCCAAAAAATCGAAAAATCCACCCAAATCCTAAAAAAATTGAAATTTTTATATGAAAAACTACTTTGGGCCATATCTCCTAAACTAAGCGTCCTAGAGCGAAAAGGACGATAATTCGTAACCACCCTCAAAAAATCGAAAAATCCACCCAAATCCTAAAAAAATTGAAATTTTTATATGAAAAACTTCTTTTGGCCATATCTCCTAAACTAAGCGTCCTAGAGCGAAAAGGACGATAATTCGTGACCACCCCAAAAAATCGAAAAATCCAACCAAATCCTAAAAAAAATTGAAATTTTTATATGAAAAACTTCTTTTGGCCATATCTCCTAAACTAAGCGTCCTAGAGCGAAAAGGACGATAATTCGTGATCACCCCCAAAAAATCGAAAAATCCACCCAAATCCTAAAAAAATTGAAATTTTTATATGAAAAACTTCTTTTGGTCATATCTCCTAAACTAAGCGTCCTAGAGCGAAAAGGGCTTTAATTCGTGACCACCCTCAAAAAATCGAAAAATCCACCCAAATCCTAAAAAAATTGAAATTTTTATGTGAAAAACTTCTTTTGGCCATATCTCCTAAACTAAGCGTCCTAGAGCGAAAAGGACGATAATTCGTAACCACCCTCAAAAAATCGAAAAATCCACCCAAATCCTAAAAAACTTGAAAATTTTATATGAAAAACTTCTTTTGGTCATATCTCCTAAACTAAGCGTCCTAGAGCGAAAAGGACGATAATTCGTGACCACCCCCGAAAAATCGAAAAATCCACCCAAATCCCAAAAAAATTGAAATTTTTATATGAAAAACTTCTTTTGGCCATATCTCCTAAACTAAGCGTCCTAGAGCAAATCCTAAAAAAATTGAAATTTTTATATGAAAAACTTCTTTTGGCCATATCTCCTTAACAAAGCGTCCTAGAGCGAAAAGGACGATAATTCGTGACCACCCTCAAAAAATCGAAAAATCCACCCAAATCCTAAAAAAATTGAAATTTTTATATGAAAAACTTCTTTTGGCCATATCTCCTAAACTAAGCGTCCTAGAGCGAAAAGGACGATAATTCGTAACCACCCTCAAAAAATCGAGAAATCCACCCAAATCCTAAAAAAATTGAAATTTTTATATGAAAAACTTCTTTTGGCCATATCTCCTAAACTAAGCGTCCTAGAGCGAAAAGGACGATAATTCGTAACCACCCTCAAAAAATCGAAAAATTCACCCGAATCCTAAAAAATTTAAATTTTTATATGAAAAACTTCTTTTGGCCATATCTCCTAAACTAAGCGTCCTAGAGCGAAAAGGACTTTAATTCGTGACCACCCTCAAAAAATCGAAAAATCCACCCAAATCCTAAAAAAATTGAAATTTTTATATGAAAAACTTCTTTTGGTCATATCTCCTAAACTAAGCGTCAAAGAGCGAAAAGGACGATAATTCGTGACCACCCCAAAAAATCGAAAAATCCACCCAAATCCTAAAAAAATTGAAATTTTTATATGAAAAACTTCTTTTGGCCATATCTCCTAAACTAAGCGTCCTAGAGCGAAAAGGACGATAATTCGTGACCACCCCCAAAAAATCGAAAAATTCACCCAAATCCTAAAAAAATTGAAATTTTTATATGAAAAACTTCTTTTGGTCATATCTCCTAAACTAAGCGTCCTAGAGCGAAAAGGACGATAATTCGTGACCATCCCAAAAAATCGAAAAATCCACCCAAATCCTAAAAAAATTGAAATTTTTATATGAAAAACTTCTTTTGGCCATATCTCCTAAACTAAGCGTCCTAGAGCGAAAAGGACGATAATTCGTAACCACCCTCAAAAAATCGAAAAATCCACCCAAATCCTAAAAAAATTGAAATTTTTATATGAAAAACTTCTTTTGGCCATATCTCCTAAACTAAGCGTCCTAGAGCGAAAAGGACGATAATTCGTGACCACAAAAATTGAAATTTTTATATGAAAAACTTCTTTTGGCCATATCTCCTAAACTAAGCGTCCTAGAGCGAAAAGGGCTTAAATTCGTGACCACCTTCAAAAAATCGAAAAATCCACCCAAATCCTAAAAAAATTGAAATTTTTATATGAAAAACTTCTTTTGGCCATATCTCCTAAACTAAGCGTCCTAGAGCGAAAAGGACGATAATTCGTGACCACCCTCAAAAAATCGAAAAATCCACCCAAATCCTAAAAAAATTGAAATTTTTATATGAGAAACTTCTTTTGGCCATATCTCCTAAACTAAGCGTCCTAGAGCGAAAAGGACGATAATTCGTGACCACCCTCACAAAATCGAAAAATCCACCCAAATCCTAAAAAAATTGAAATTTTTATATGAAAAACTTCTTTTGGCCATATCTCCTAAACTAAGCGTCCTAGAGCGAAAAGGACGATAATTCGTGACCACCCTCAAAAAATCGAAAAATCCACCCACATCCTAAAAAAATTGACATTTTTATATGAGAAACTTCTTTTGGTCATATCTCCTAAACTAAGCGTCCTAGAGCGAAAAGGACGATAATTCGTGACCACCCCCAAAAAATCGAAAAATCCACCCAAATCCTAAAAAAATTGAAATTTTTATATCTCCTAAACTAAGCGTCCTAGAGCGAAAAGGGCTTTAATTCGTGACCACCCTCAAAAAATCGAAAAATCCACCCAAATCCTAAAAAAATTCAAATTTTTATATGAAAAACTTCTTTTGGCCATATCTCCTAAACTAAGCGTCCTAGAGCGAAAAGGACGATAATTCGTGACCACCCCAAAAAATCGAAAAATCCACCCAAATCCTAAAAAAATTGAAATTTTTATATGAAAAACTTCTTTTGGCCATATCTCCTAAACTAAGCGTCCTAGAGCGAAAAGGGCTTTAATTCGTGACCAACCTCAAAAAATCGAAAAATCCACCCAAATCCTAAAAAAAATTGAAATTTTTATATGAAAAACTTCTTTTGGTCATATCTCCTAAACTAAGCGTCCTAGAGCGAAAAGGACGATAATTCGTGACCACCCCAAAAAATCGAAAAATCCACCCAAATCCTAAAAAAATTTAAATTTTTATATGAAAAACTTCTTATGGCCATATCTCCTAAACTAAGCGTCCTAGAGCGAAAAGGACGATAATTCGTGACCACCCCCAAAAAATCGAAAAATCCGCCCAAATCCTAAAAAAATTGAAATTTTTATATGAAAAACTTCTTTTGGCCATATCTCCTAAACTAAGCGTCCTAGAGCGAAAAGGACGATAATTCGTGACCACCCCAAAAAAACGAAAAATCATCCCAAATCCTAAAAAAAATTGAAATTTTTATATGAAAAACTTCTTTTGGCCATATCTCCTAAACTAAGCGTCCTAGAGCGAAAAGGACGATAATTCGTGACCACCCCCAAAAAATCGAAAAATCCACCCAAATCCTAAAAAATTTGAAATTTTTATATGAAAAACTTCTTTTGGTCATATCTCCTAAACTAAGCGTCCTAGAGCGAAAAGGACGATAATTCGTGACCACCCCAAAAAATCGAAAAATCCACCCATATCTCCTAAACTAAGCGTCCTAGAGCGAAAAGGAAGATAATTCGTGACCACCCCCAAAAAAATCGAATAATTTTTATATGAAAAACTTCTTTTGGCCATATCTCCTTAACTAAGCGTCCTAGAGCGAAAAGGACGATAATTCGTGACCACCCTCAAAAAATCGAAAAATCCACCCAAATCCTAAAAAAATTGAAATTTTTATATGAAAAACTTCTTTTGGCCATATCTCCTAAACTAAGCGTCCTAGAGCGAAAAGGACGATAATTCGTGACCACCCCAAAAAATCGAAAAATCCACCCAAATCCTAAAAAAATTGAAATTTTTATATGAAAAACTTCTTTTGGCCATATCTCCTAAACTAAGCGCCCTAGAGCGAAAAGGGCTTTAATTCGTGACCAACCTCAAAAAATCGAAAAATCCACCCAAATCCTAAAAAGATTGAAATTTTTATATGAAAAACTTCTTTTGGTCATATCTCCTAAACTAAGCGTCCTAGAGTGAAAAGGACGATAATTCGTGACCACCCCAAAAAATCGAAAAATCCACCCAAATCCTAAAAAAAATTGAAATTTTTATATGAAAAACTTCTTTTGGCCATATCTCCTAAACTAAGCGTCCTAGAGCGAAAAGGACGATAATTCGTGACCACCCCAAAAAATCGAAAAATCCACCCAAATCCTAAAAAAAATTGAAATTTTTATATGAAAAACTTCTTTTGGCCATATCTCCTAAACTAAGCGTCCTAGAGCGAAAAGGACGATAATTCGTGACCACCCCCAAAAAATCGAAAAATCCACCCAAATCCTAAAAAATTTGAAATTTTTATATGAAAAACTTCTTTTGGTCATATCTCCTAAACTAAGCGTCCTAGAGCGAAAAGGACGATAATTCGTGACCAACCCAAAAAATCGAAAAATCCACCCATATCTCCTAAACTAAGCGTCCTAGAGCGAAAAGGACGATAATTCGTGACCACCCCCAAAAAAATCGAATAATCCACCCATATCCTAAAAAAATTGAAATTTTTATATGAAAAACTTCTTTTGGCCATATCTCCTTAACTAAGCGTCCTAGAGCGAAAAGGACGATATTTCGTGACCACCCTCAAAAAATCGAAAAATCCACCCAAATCCTAAAAAAATTGAAATTTTTATATGAAAAACTTCTTTTGGCCATATCTCCTAAACTAAGCGTCCTAGAGCGAAAAGGACGATAATTCGTGACCACCCCAAAAAATCGAAAAATCCACCCAAATCCTAAAAAAATTGAAATTTTTATATGAAAAACTTCTTTTGGCCATATCTCCTAAACTAAGCGTCCTAGAGCGAAAAGGGCTTTAATTCGTGACCAACCTCAAAAAATCGAAAAATCTACCCAAATCCTAAAAAAATTGAAATTTTTATATGAAAAACTTCTTTTGGTCATATCTCCTAAACTAAGCGTCCTAGAGTGAAAAGGACGATAATTCGTGACCACCCCAAAAAATCGAAAAATCCACCCAAATCCTAAAAAAATTGAAATCCACCCAAATCCTAAATTGAAATTTTTATATGAAAAACTTCTTTTGGTCATATCTCCTAAACTAAGCGTCCTAGAGCGAAAAGGAAGATAATTCGTAACCACCCTCAAAAAATCGAAAAATCCACCCAAATCCTAAAAAAATTGAAATTTTTATATGAAAAACTTCTTTTGGCCATATCTCCTAAACTAAGCGCCCTAGAGCGAAAAGGGCTTTAATTCGTGACCAACCTCAAAAAATCGAAAAATCCACCCAAATCCTAAAAAGATTGAAATTTTTATATGAAAAACTTCTTTTGGTCATATCTCCTAAACTAAGCGTCCTAGAGTGAAAAGGACGATAATTCGTGACCACCCCAAAAAATCGAAAAATCCACCCAAATCCTAAAAAAAATTGAAATTTTTATATGAAAAACTTCTTTTGGCCATATCTCCTAAACTAAGCGTCCTAGAGCGAAAAGGACGATAATTCGTGACCACCCCAAAAAATCGAAAAATCCACCCAAATCCTAAAAAAAATTGAAATTTTTATATGAAAAACTTCTTTTGGCCATATCTCCTAAACTAAGCGTCCTAGAGCGAAAAGGACGATAATTCGTGACCACCCCCAAAAAATCGAAAAATCCACCCAAATCCTAAAAAATTTGAAATTTTTATATGAAAAACTTCTTTTGGTCATATCTCCTAAACTAAGCGTCCTAGAGCGAAAAGGACGATAATTCGTGACCAACCCAAAAAATCGAAAAATCCACCCATATCTCCTAAACTAAGCGTCCTAGAGCGAAAAGGACGATAATTCGTGACCACCCCCAAAAAAATCGAATAATCCACCCAAATCCTAAAAAAATTGAAATTTTTATATGAAAAACTTCTTTTGGCCATATCTCCTTAACTAAGCGTCCTAGAGCGAAAAGGACGATATTTCGTGACCACCCTCAAAAAATCGAAAAATCCACCCAAATCCTAAAAAAATTGAAATTTTTATATGAAAAACTTCTTTTGGCCATATCTCCTAAACTAAGCGTCCTAGAGCGAAAAGGACGATAATTCGTGACCACCCCAAAAAATCGAAAAATCCACCCAAATCCTAAAAAAATTGAAATTTTTATATGAAAAACTTCTTTTGGCCATATCTCCTAAACTAAGCGTCCTAGAGCGAAAAGGGCTTTAATTCGTGACCAACCTCAAAAAATCGAAAAATCCACCCAAATCCTAAAAAAATTGAAATTTTTATATGAAAAACTTCTTTTGGTCATATCTCCTAAACTAAGCGTCCTAGAGTGAAAAGGACGATAATTCGTGACCACCCCAAAAAATCGAAAAATCCACCCAAATCCTAAAAAAATTGAAATTTTTATATGAAAAACTTCTTTTGGCCATATCTCCTAAACTAAGCGTCCTAGAGCGAAAAGGACGATAATTCGTGACCACCCCCAAAAAATCGAAAAATTCACCCAAATCCTAAAAAAATTGAAATTTTTATATGAAAAACTTCTTTTGGTCATATCTCCTAAACTAAGCGTCCTAGAGCGAAAAGGACGATAATTCGTGACCACCCCAAAAAATCGAAAAATCCACCCAAATCCTAAAAAAATTGAAATTTTTATATGAAAAACTACTTTTGGCCATATCTCCTAAACTAAGCGTCCTAGAGCGAAAAGGACGATAATTCGTAACCACCCTCAAAAAATCGAAAAATCCACCCAAATCCTAAAAAAATTGAAATTTTTACATGAAAAACTTCTTTTGGCCATATCTCCTAAACTAAGCGTCCTAGAGCGAAAAGGACGATAATTCGTGACCACCCCAAAAAATCGAAAAATCCAACCAAATCCTAAAAAAAATTGAAATTTTTATATGAAAAACTTCTTTTGGCCATATCTCCTAAACTAAGCGTCCTAGAGCGAAAAGGACGATAATTCGTGACCACCCCCAAAAAATCGAAAAATCCACCCAAATCCTAAAAAAATTGAAATTTTTATATGAAAAACTTCTTTTGGTCATATCTCCTAAACTAAGCGTCCTAGAGCGAAAAGGACGATAATTCGTAACCACCCTCAAAAAATCGAAAAATCCACCCAAATCCTAAAAAAATTGAAATTTTTATATGAAAAACTTCTTTTGGTCATATCTCCTAAACTAAGCGTCCTAGAGCGAAAAGGACGATAATTCGTGACCACCCCCGAAAAATCGAAAAATCCACCCAAATCCCAAAAAAATTGAAATTTTTATATGAAAAACTTCTTTTGGCCATATCTCCTAAACTAAGCGTCCTAGAGCAAATCCTAAAAAAATTGAAATTTTTATATGAAAAACTTCTTTTGGCCATATCTCCTAAACTAAGCGTCCTAGAGCGAAAAGGACGATAATTCGTGACCACCCCAAAAAATCGAAAAATCCACCCAAATCCTAAAAAAATTGAAATTTTTATATGAAAAACTTCTTTTGGCCATATCTCCTAAACTAAACGTCCTAGAGCGAAAAGGGCTTTAATTCGTGACCAACCTCAAAAAATCGAAAAATCCACCCAAATCCTAAAAAAATTGAAATTTTTACATGAAAAACTTCTTTTGGCCATATCTCCTAAACTAAGCGTCCTAGAGCGAAAAGGACGATAATTCGTGACCACCTTCAAAAAATCGAAAAATCCACCAAATCCTAAAAAAAATTTAAATTTTTATATGAAAAACTTCTTTTGGCCATATCTCCTAAACTAAGCGTCCTAGAGCGAAAAGGGCTTAAATTCGTGACCACCCTCAAAAAATCGAAAAATCCACCCAAATCCTAAAAAAATTGAAATTTTTATGTGAAAAACTTCTTTTGGCCATATCTCCTAAACTAAGCGTCCTAGAACGAAAAGGACGATAATTCGTGACCACCCCAAAAAATCGAAAAATCCACCCAAATCCTAAAAAAATTGAAATTTTTATATGAAAAACTTCTTTTGGCCATATCTCCTAAACTAAACGTCCTAGAGCGAAAAGGGCTTTAATTCGTGACCAACCTCAAAAAATCGAAAAATCCACCCAAATCCTAAAAAAATTGAAATTTTTATATGGAAAACTTCTTTTGGTCATATCTCCTAAACTAAGCGTCCTAGAGCGAAAAGGACGATAATTCGTGACCACCCCAAAAAATCGAAAAATCCACCCAAGTCCTAAAAAAATTGAAATTTTTATATGAAAAACTTCTTTTGGCCATATCTCCTAAACTAAGCGTCCTAGAGCGAAAAGGACGATAATTCGTGACCACCCCCAAAAAATCGAAAAATTCACCCAAATCCTAAAAAATTTGAAATTTTTATATGAAAAACTTCTTTTGGTCATATCTCCTAAACTAAGCGTCCTAGAGCGAAAAGGACGATAATTCGTGACCACCCTCAAAAAATCGAAAAATCCACCCAAATCCTAAAAAAATTGAAATTTTTATATGAAAAACTTCTTTTGGTCATATCTCCTAAACTAAGCGTCCTAGAGCGAAAAGGACGATAATTCGTGACCACCCCAAAAAATCGAAAAATCCACCCAAATCCTAAAAAAATTGAAATTTTTATATGAAAAACTTCTTTTGGCCATATCTCCTAAACTAAGCGTCCTAGAGCGAAAAGGACGATAATTCGTGACCACCCCCAAAAAATCGAAAAATTCACCCAAATCCTAAAAAAATTGAAATTTTTATATGAAAAACTTCTTTTGGTCATATCTCCTAAACTAAGCGTCCTAGAGCGAAAAGGACGATAATTCGTGACCACCCCCAAAAAATCGAAAAATTCACCCAAATCCTAAAAAAAATTTAAATTTTTATATGATAAACTTCTTTTGGCAATATCTCCTAAACTAAGCGTCCTAGAGCGAAAAGGACGATAATTCGTAACCACCCTCAAAAATCGAAAAATTCACCCAAATCCTAAAAAAATTGAAATTTTTATATGAAAAACTTCTTTTGGCCATATCTCCTAAACTAAGCGTCCTAGAGCGAAAAGGACGATAATTCGTGACCACCCCAAAAAATCGAAAAATCCACCCAAATCCTAAAAAAATTGAAATTTTTATATGAAAAACTTCTTTTGGCCATATCTCCTAAACTAAGCGTCCTAGAGCGAAAAGGACGATAATTCGTGACCACCCCCAAAAATCGAAAAATCCACCCAAATCCTAAAAAAATTTAAATTTTTATATGAAAAACTTCTTTTGGTCATATCTCCTAAACTAAGCGTCCTAGAGCGAAAAGGACGATAATTCGTGACCACCCCAAAAAATCGAAAAATCCACCAAAATCCTAAAAAAATTGAAATTTTTATATGAAAAACTCGTCCTAGAGCGAAAAGGACGATAATTCGTAACCACCCTCAAAAAATCGAAAAATTCACCCGAATCCTAAAAAATTTAAATTTTTATATGAAAAACTTCTTTTGGTCATATCTCCTAAACTAAGCGTCCTAGAGCGAAAAGGACTTTAATTCGTGACCACCCTCAAAAAATCGAAAAATCCACCCAAATCCTAAAAAAATTGAAATTTTTATAAACCTTCTTTTGGTCATATCTCCTAAACTAAGCGTCCAAGAGCGAAAAGGACGATAATTCGTGACCACCCTCAAAAAATCGAAAAATCCACCCAAATCCTAAAAAAATTGAAATTTTTATATGAAAAACGTCTTTTGGCCATATCTCCTAAACTAAGCGTCCTAGAGCGAAAAGGACGATAATTCGTGACCACCCCCAAAAAATCGAAAAATTCACCCAAATCCTAAAAAAATTGAAATTTTTATATGAAAAACTTCTTTTGGTCATATCTCCTAAACTAAGCGTCCTAGAGCGAAAAGGACGATAATTCGTGACCATCCCAAAAAATCGAAAAATCCACCCAAATCCTAAAAAAATTGAAATTTTTATATGAAAAACTTCTTTTGGCCATATCTCCTAAACTAAGCGTCCTAGAGCGAAAAGGACGATAATTCGTAACCACCCTCAAAAAATCGAAAAATCCACCCAAATCCTAAAAAAATTGAAATTTTTATATGAAAAACTTCTTTTGGCCATATCTCCTAAACTAAGCGTCCTAGAGCGAAAAGGACGATAATTCGTGACCACCCCAAAAAATCGAAAAATCCACCCAAATCCTAAAAAAAATTGAAATTTTTATATGAAAAACTTCTTTTGGCCATATCTCCTAAACTAAGCGTCCTAGAGCGAAAAGGACGATAATTCGTGACCACCCCCAAAAAATCGAAAAATCCACCCAAATCCTAAAAAAATTGAAATTTTTATATGAAAAACTTCTTTTGGTCATATTTCCTAAACTAAGCGTCCTAGAGCGAAAAGGGCTTTAATTCGTGACCACCCTCAAAAAATCGAAAAATCCACCCAAATCCTAAAAAAATTGAAATTTTTATGTGAAAAACTTCTTTTGGTCATATCTCCTAAACTAAGCGTCCTAGAGCGAAAAGGACGATAATTCGTAACCACCCTCAAAAAATCGAAAAATCCACCCAAATCCTAAAAAAATTGAAATTTTTATATGAAAAACTTCTTTTGGTCATATCTCCTAAACTAAGCGTCCTAGAGCGAAAAGAACGATAATTCGTGACCACCCCCGAAAAATCGAAAAATCCACCCAAATCCCAAAAAAATTGAAATTTTTATATGAAAAACTTCTTTTGGCCATATCTCCTAAACTAAGCGTCCTAGAGCGAAAAGGACTTTAATTTGTGACCACCCTCAAAAAATCGAAAAATCCACCCAAATCCTAAAAAAATTGAAATTTTTATATGAAAAACTTCTTTTGGCCATATCTCCTAAACTAAGCGTCCTAGAACGAAAAGGGCTTTAATTCGTGACCACCCTCAAAAAATCGAAAAATCCACCCAAATCCTAAAAAAAATTAAATTTTTATATGAAAAACTTCTTTTGGTCATATCTCCTAAACTACGCGTCCTAGAGCGAAAAGGACGATAATTCGTGACCACCCTCAAAAAATCGAAAAATCCACCCAAATCCTAAAAAAACTGAAATTTTTATATGAAAATCTTCTTTTGGCCATATCTCCTAAACTAAGCGTCCTAGAGCGAAAAGGACGATAATTCGTGACCACCCCCAAAAAATCGAAAAATCCACCCAAATCCTAAAAAAATTGAAATTTTTATATGAAAAACTTCTTTTGGCCATATCTCCTTAACTAAGCGTCCTAGAGCGAAAAGGACGATAATTCGTGACCACCCTCAAAAAATCGAAAAATCCACCCAATTGAAATTTTTATATGAAAAACTTCTGTTGGTCATATCTCCTAAACTAAGCGTCCTAGAGCGAAAAGGACGATAATTCGTGACCACCCCAAAAAATCGAAAAATCCACCCAAATCCTAAAAAAATTGAAATTTTTATATGAAAAACTTCTTTTGGCCATATCTCCTAAACTAAGCGTCCTAGAGCGAAAAGGACGATAATTCGTGACCACCCTCAAAAAATCGAAAAATCCACCCAAATCCTAAAAAAATTGAAATTTTTATATGAGAAACTTCTTTTGGCCATATCTCCTAAACTAAGCGTCCTAGAGCGAAAAGGACGATAATTCGTGACCACGAAAAATCCACCCAAATCCTAAAAAATCTGAAATTTTTATATGAAAAACTTCTTTTGGCCATATCTCCTAAACTAAACGTCCTAGAGCGAAAAGGACGACAATTCGTGACCACCCCCAAAAAATCGAAAAATCCACCCAAATCCTAAAAAAATTGAAATTTTTATTTGAAAAACTCTTTTGGCCATATCTCCTAAACTAAGCGTCCTAGAGCGAAAAGGACGATAATTCGTGACCACCCCCAAAAAATCGAAAAATCCACCCAAATCCTAAAAAAATTGAAATTTTTATATGAAAAACTTCTTTTGGCCATATCTCCTAAACTAAGCGTCCTAGAGCGAAAAGGACGATAATTCGTGACCACCCCCAAAAAATCGAAAAATCCACCCAAATCCTAAAAAAATTGAAATTTTTATATGAAAAACTTCTTTTGGCCATATCTCCTAAACTAAGCGCCCTAGAGCGAAAAGGGCTTAAATTCGTGACCACCTTCAAAAAATCGAAAAATCCACCCAAATCCTAAAAAAATTGAAATTTTTATATGAAAAACTTCTTTTGGCCATATCTCCTATACTAAGTGTCCTAGAGCGAAAAGGACGATAATTCGTGACCACCCTCAAGGGCTTTAATTCGTGACCACCCCCAAAAAATCGAAAAATCCACCCAAATCCTAAAAAAATTGAAATTTTTATATCTCCTAAACTAAGCGTCCTAGAGCGAAAAGGGCTTTAATTCGTGACCACCCTCAAAAAATCGAAAAATCCACCCAAATCCTAAAAAAATTCAAATTTTTATATGAAAAACTTCTTTTGGCCATATCTCCTAAACTAAGCGTCCTAGAGCGAAAAGGACGATAATTCGTAACCACCCTCAAAAAATCGAAAAATCCACCCAAATCCTAAAAAAATTGAAATTTTTATATGAAAAACTTCTTTTGGCCATATCTCCTAAACTAAGCGTCCTAGAGCGAAAAGGACGATAATTCGTAACCACCCTCAAAAAATCGAAAAATCCACCCAAATCCTAAAAAAATTGAAATTTTTATATGAAAAACTTCTTTTGGCCATATCTCCTAAACTAAGCGTCCTAGAGCGAAAAGGGCTTTAATTCGTGACCACCCTCAAAAAATCGAAAAATCCACCAAATCCTACAAAAATTGAAATTTTTATATGAAAAACTTCTTTTGGCCATATCTCCTAAACTAAGCGTCCTAGAGCGAAAAGGACTTTAATTCGTGACCACCCCCAAAAAATTGAAAAATCCACCCAAAACCTCAAAAAATTGCAATTTTTATATGAAAAACTTCTTTTGCCCATATCTCCTAAACTAAGCGTCCTAGAGCGAAAAGGACTTTAATTCGTGACCACCCCCAAAAAATTGAAAAATCCACTCACAACCTCAAAAAATTGCAATTTTTATATGAAAAACTTCTTTTGCCCATATCCCCTAAACTAAGCGTCCTAGAGCGAAAAGGACGATAATTCGTGACCACCCCCAAAAAATCGAAAAATCCACCCAAATCCTAAAAAAATTGAAATTTTTATATGAAAAACTTCTTTTGGCCATATCTCCTAAACTAAGCGTCCTAGAGCGAAAAGGACGATAATTCGTGACCACCCCCAAAAATCGAAAAATCCACCCAAATCCTAAAAAAATTTAAATTTTTATATGAAAAACTTCTTTTGGTCATATCTCCTAAACTAAGCGTCCTAGAGCGAAAAGGACGATAATTCGTGACCACCCCAAAAAATCGAAAAATCCACCAAAATCCTAAAAAAATTGAAATTTTTATATGAAAAACTCGTCCTAGAGCGAAAAGGACGATAATTCGTAACCACCCTCAAAAAATCGAAAAATTCACCCGAATCCTAAAAAATTTAAATTTTTATATGAAAAACTTCTTTTGGTCATATCTCCTAAACTAAGCGTCCTAGAGCGAAAAGGACTTTAATTCGTGACCACCCTCAAAAAATCGAAAAATCCACCCAAATCCTAAAAAAATTGAAATTTTTATAAACCTTCTTTTGGTCATATCTCCTAAACTAAGCGTCCAAGAGCGAAAAGGACGATAATTCGTGACCACCCTCAAAAAATCGAAAAATCCACCCAAATCCTAAAAAAATTGAAATTTTTATATGAAAAACGTCTTTTGGCCATATCTCCTAAACTAAGCGTCCTAGAGCGAAAAGGACGATAATTCGTGACCACCCCCAAAAAATCGAAAAATTCACCCAAATCCTAAAAAAATTGAAATTTTTATATGAAAAACTTCTTTTGGTCATATCTCCTAAACTAAGCGTCCTAGAGCGAAAAGGACGATAATTCGTGACCATCCCAAAAAATCGAAAAATCCACCCAAATCCTAAAAAAATTGAAATTTTTATATGAAAAACTTCTTTTGGCCATATCTCCTAAACTAAGCGTCCTAGAGCGAAAAGGACGATAATTCGTAACCACCCTCAAAAAATCGAAAAATCCACCCAAATCCTAAAAAAATTGAAATTTTTATATGAAAAACTTCTTTTGGCCATATCTCCTAAACTAAGCGTCCTAGAGCGAAAAGGACGATAATTCGTGACCACCCCAAAAAATCGAAAAATCCACCCAAATCCTAAAAAAAATTGAAATTTTTATATGAAAAACTTCTTTTGGCCATATCTCCTAAACTAAGCGTCCTAGAGCGAAAAGGACGATAATTCGTGACCACCCCCAAAAAATCGAAAAATCCACCCAAATCCTAAAAAAATTGAAATTTTTATATGAAAAACTTCTTTTGGTCATATTTCCTAAACTAAGCGTCCTAGAGCGAAAAGGGCTTTAATTCGTGACCACCCTCAAAAAATCGAAAAATCCACCCAAATCCTAAAAAAATTGAAATTTTTATGTGAAAAACTTCTTTTGGTCATATCTCCTAAACTAAGCGTCCTAGAGCGAAAAGGACGATAATTCGTAACCACCCTCAAAAAATCGAAAAATCCACCCAAATCCTAAAAAAATTGAAATTTTTATATGAAAAACTTCTTTTGGTCATATCTCCTAAACTAAGCGTCCTAGAGCGAAAAGAACGATAATTCGTGACCACCCCCGAAAAATCGAAAAATCCACCCAAATCCCAAAAAAATTGAAATTTTTATATGAAAAACTTCTTTTGGCCATATCTCCTAAACTAAGCGTCCTAGAGCGAAAAGGACTTTAATTTGTGACCACCCTCAAAAAATCGAAAAATCCACCCAAATCCTAAAAAAATTGAAATTTTTATATGAAAAACTTCTTTTGGCCATATCTCCTAAACTAAGCGTCCTAGAACGAAAAGGGCTTTAATTCGTGACCACCCTCAAAAAATCGAAAAATCCACCCAAATCCTAAAAAAAATTAAATTTTTATATGAAAAACTTCTTTTGGTCATATCTCCTAAACTACGCGTCCTAGAGCGAAAAGGACGATAATTCGTGACCACCCTCAAAAAATCGAAAAATCCACCCAAATCCTAAAAAAACTGAAATTTTTATATGAAAATCTTCTTTTGGCCATATCTCCTAAACTAAGCGTCCTAGAGCGAAAAGGACGATAATTCGTGACCACCCCCAAAAAATCGAAAAATCCACCCAAATCCTAAAAAAATTGAAATTTTTATATGAAAAACTTCTTTTGGCCATATCTCCTTAACTAAGCGTCCTAGAGCGAAAAGGACGATAATTCGTGACCACCCTCAAAAAATCGAAAAATCCACCCAATTGAAATTTTTATATGAAAAACTTCTGTTGGTCATATCTCCTAAACTAAGCGTCCTAGAGCGAAAAGGACGATAATTCGTGACCACCCCAAAAAATCGAAAAATCCACCCAAATCCTAAAAAAATTGAAATTTTTATATGAAAAACTTCTTTTGGCCATATCTCCTAAACTAAGCGTCCTAGAGCGAAAAGGACGATAATTCGTGACCACCCTCAAAAAATCGAAAAATCCACCCAAATCCTAAAAAAATTGAAATTTTTATATGAGAAACTTCTTTTGGCCATATCTCCTAAACTAAGCGTCCTAGAGCGAAAAGGACGATAATTCGTGACCACGAAAAATCCACCCAAATCCTAAAAAATCTGAAATTTTTATATGAAAAACTTCTTTTGGCCATATCTCCTAAACTAAACGTCCTAGAGCGAAAAGGACGACAATTCGTGACCACCCCCAAAAAATCGAAAAATCCACCCAAATCCTAAAAAAATTGAAATTTTTATTTGAAAAACTCTTTTGGCCATATCTCCTAAACTAAGCGTCCTAGAGCGAAAAGGACGATAATTCGTGACCACCCCCAAAAAATCGAAAAATCCACCCAAATCCTAAAAAAATTGAAATTTTTATATGAAAAACTTCTTTTGGCCATATCTCCTAAACTAAGCGTCCTAGAGCGAAAAGGACGATAATTCGTGACCACCCCCAAAAAATCGAAAAATCCACCCAAATCCTAAAAAAATTGAAATTTTTATATGAAAAACTTCTTTTGGCCATATCTCCTAAACTAAGCGCCCTAGAGCGAAAAGGGCTTAAATTCGTGACCACCTTCAAAAAATCGAAAAATCCACCCAAATCCTAAAAAAATTGAAATTTTTATATGAAAAACTTCTTTTGGCCATATCTCCTATACTAAGTGTCCTAGAGCGAAAAGGACGATAATTCGTGACCACCCTCAAGGGCTTTAATTCGTGACCACCCCCAAAAAATCGAAAAATCCACCCAAATCCTAAAAAAATTGAAATTTTTATATCTCCTAAACTAAGCGTCCTAGAGCGAAAAGGGCTTTAATTCGTGACCACCCTCAAAAAATCGAAAAATCCACCCAAATCCTAAAAAAATTCAAATTTTTATATGAAAAACTTCTTTTGGCCATATCTCCTAAACTAAGCGTCCTAGAGCGAAAAGGACGATAATTCGTAACCACCCTCAAAAAATCGAAAAATCCACCCAAATCCTAAAAAAATTGAAATTTTTATATGAAAAACTTCTTTTGGCCATATCTCCTAAACTAAGCGTCCTAGAGCGAAAAGGACGATAATTCGTAACCACCCTCAAAAAATCGAAAAATCCACCCAAATCCTAAAAAAATTGAAATTTTTATATGAAAAACTTCTTTTGGCCATATCTCCTAAACTAAGCGTCCTAGAGCGAAAAGGGCTTTAATTCGTGACCACCCTCAAAAAATCGAAAAATCCACCAAATCCTACAAAAATTGAAATTTTTATATGAAAAACTTCTTTTGGCCATATCTCCTAAACTAAGCGTCCTAGAGCGAAAAGGACTTTAATTCGTGACCACCCCCAAAAAATTGAAAAATCCACCCAAAACCTCAAAAAATTGCAATTTTTATATGAAAAACTTCTTTTGCCCATATCTCCTAAACTAAGCGTCCTAGAGCGAAAAGGACTTTAATTCGTGACCACCCCCAAAAAATTGAAAAATCCACTCACAACCTCAAAAAATTGCAATTTTTATATGAAAAACTTCTTTTGCCCATATCCCCTAAACTAAGCGTCCTAGAGCGAAAAGGACGATAATTCGTGACCACCCCCAAAAAATCGAAAAATCCACCCAAATCCTAAAAAAATTGAAATTTTTATATGAAAAACTTCTTTTGGCCATATCTCCTAAACTAAGCGTCCTAGAGCGAAAAGGGCTTTAATTCGTGACCAACCTAAAAAAATCGAAAAATCCACCCAAATCCTAAAAAAATTGAAATTTTTATATGAAAAACTTCTTTTGGTCATATCTCCTAAACTAAGCGTCCTAGAGCGAAAAGGGCTTTAATTCGTGACCACCCTCAAAAAAACGAAAAATCCACCCAAATCCTAACAAAATTGAATTTTTTATCTGAAAAACTTCTTTTGGCCATATCTCCTAAACTAAGCGTCCTAGAGCGAAAAGGACGATAATTCGTAACCACCCTCAAAAAATCGAAAAATCCACCCAAATCCTAAAAAATTGAAATTTTTATATGAAAAACTTCTTTTGGCCATATCTCCTAAACTAAGCGTCCTAGAGCGAAAAGGGCTTTAATTCGTGACCACCCTCAAAAAATCGAAAAATCCACCCAAATCCTAAAAAAATTGAAATTTTTATATGAAAAACTTCTTTTGGCCATATCTCCTAAACTAAGCGTCCTAGAACGAAAATGGCTTTAATTCGTGACCATCCTCAAAAAATCGAAAAATCCACCCAAATCCTAAAAAAAATTAAATTTTTATATGAAAAACTTCTTTTGGTCATATCTCCTAAACTACGCGTCCTAGAGCGAAAAGGACGATAATTCGTGACCACCGTCAAAAAATCGAAAAATCCACCCATATCCTAAAAAAACTGAAATTTTTATATGAAAATCTTCTTTTGGCCATATCTCCTAAAGTTTTTCATATAAAAATTTCAATTTTTTTGGGATATGGGTGGATTTTTCGATTTTTTGACGGTGGTCACGAATTATCGTCCTTTTCGCTCTAGGACGCGTAGTTTAGGAGATATGGCCAAAAGAAGTTTTTCATATAAAAATTTAATTTTTTTTAGGACTTGGGTGGATTTTTCGATTTTTTGAGGGTGGTCACGAATTAAAGCCCTTTTCGTTCTAGGACGCTTAGTTTAGGAGATATGGCCAAAAGAAGTTTTTCATATAAAAATTTAAATTTTTTTAGGATTTGGGTGGATTTTTCGATTTTTTGAGGGTGGTCACGAATTAAAGCCCTTTTCGCTCTAGGACGCTTAGTTTAGGAGATATGGCCAAAAGAAGTTTTTCATATAAAAATTTCAATTTTTTTGGGATTTGGGTGGATTTTTCGATTTTTCGGGGGTGGTCACGAATTATCGTCCTTTTCGCTCTAGGACGCTTAGTTTAGGAGATATGACCAAAAGAAGTTTTTCATATAAAAATTTCAATTTTTTAGGATTTGGGTGGATTTTTCGATTTTTTGAGGGTGGTTACGAATTATCGTCCTTTTCGCTCTAGGACGCTTAGTTTAGGAGATATGGCCAAAAGAAGTTTTTCAGATAAAAATTTCAATTTTGTTAGGATTTGGGTGGATTTTTCGATTTTTTGAGGGTGGTCACGAATTAAAGCCCTTTTCGCTCTAGGACGCTTAGTTTAGGAGATATGACCAAAAGAAGTTTTTCATATAAAAATTTCAATTTTTTTAGGATTTGGGTGGATTTTTCGATTTTTTGAGGTTGGTCACGAATTAAAGCCCTTTTCGCTCTAGGACGCTTAGTTTAGGAGATATGGCCAAAAGAAGTTTTTCATATAAAAATTTCAATTTTTTTAGGATTTGGGTGGATTTTTCGATTTTTTGGGGTGGTCACGAATTATCGTCCTTTTCGCTCTAGGACGCTTAGTTTAGGAGATATGGCCAAAAGAAGTTTTTCATATAAAAATTTCAATTTTTTTTAGGATTTGGGTGGATTTTTCGATTTTTTGAGGGTGGTTACGAATTATCGCCCTTTTCGCTCTAGGACGCTTAGTTTAGGAGATATGGCCAAAAGAAGTTTTTCATATAAAAATTTAAATTTTTTTAGGATTTGGGTGGATTTTTCGATTTTTTGAGGGTGGTCACGAATTATCGTCCTTTTCGCTCTAGGACGCTTAGTTAAGGAGATATGGCCAAAAGAAGTTTTTCATATAAAAATTTCAATTTTTTTAGGATTTGGGTGGATTTTTCGATTTTTTGGGGGTGGTCACGAATTATCGTCCTTTTCGCTCTAGGACGCTTAGTTTAGGAGATATGGCCAAAAGAAGATTTTCATATAAAAATTTCAGTTTTTTTAGGATTTGGGTGGATTTTTCGATTTTTTTAGGGTGGTCACGAATTAAAGCCCTTTTCGTTCTAGGACGCTTAGTTTAGGAGATATGGCCAAAAGAAGTTTTTCATATAAAAATTCAATTTTTTTAGGATTTGGATTTTTCGATTTTTCGGGGGTGGTCACGAATTATCGTCCTTTTCGCTCTAGGACGCTTAGTTTAGGAGATATGACCAAAAGAAGTTTTTCATATAAAAATTTCAATTTTTTGAGGTTTTGGGTGGATTTTTCGATTTTTTGAGGGTGGTCACGAATTATCGTCCTTTTCGCTCTAGGACGCTTAGTTTAGGAGATATGGCCAAAAGAAGTTTCTCATATAAAAATTTCAATATTTTTAGGATTTGGGTGGATTTTTCGATTTTTTGGGGGTGGTCACGAATTATCGTCCTTTTCGCTCTAGGACGCTTAGTTTAGGAGATATGGCCAAAAGAAGTTTTTCATATAAAAATTTAAATTTTTTTAGGATTTGGGTGGATTTTTCGATATTTTGGGGTGGTCACGAATTAAAGCCCTTTTCGCTCTAGGACGCTTAGTTTAGGAGATATGACCAAAAGAAGTTTTCATATAACAATTTCAATTTTTTTAGGATTTGGGTGGATTTTTCGATTTTTTGGGGGTGGTCACGAATTATCGTCCTTTTCGCTCTAGGACGCTTAGTTTAGGAGATATGGCCAAAAGAAGTTTTTCATATAAAAATTTCAATTTTTTTAGGATTTGGGTGGATTTTTCGATTTTTTGAGGGTGGTTACGAATTATCGTCCTTTTCGCTCTAGGACGCTTAGTTTAGGAGATATGGCCAAAAGAAGTTTTTCATATAAAAATTTAAATTTTTTTAGGATTTGGGTGGATTTTTCGATTTTTTGAGGGTGGTTACGAATTATCGTCCTTTTCGCTCTAGGACGCTTAGTTTAGGAGATATGGCCAAAAGAAGTTTTTCATATAAAAATTTCAATTTTTTTAGGATTTGGGTGGATTTTTCGATTTTTTGGGGTGGTCACGAATTATCGTCCTTTTCGCTCTAGGACGCTTAGTTTAGGAGATATGACCAAAAGAAGTTTTTCATATAAAAATTTCAATTTTTTTAGGATTTGGGTGGATTTTTCGATTTTTGGGGGTGGTCACGAATTATCGTCCTTTTCGCTCTAGGACGCTTAGTTTAGGAGATATGGCCAAAAGAAGTTTTTCATATAAAAATTTCAATTTTTTTAGGATTTGGGTGGATTTTTCGATTTTTTGGGGTGGTCACGAATTATCGTCCTTTTCGCTCTAGGACGCTTAGTTTAGGAGATATGGCCAAAAGAAGTTTTTCATATAAAAATTTCAATTTTTTTAGGATTTGGGTGGATTTTTCGATTTTTGAGGGTGGTTACGAATTATCGTCCTTTTCGCTCTAGGACGCTTAGTTTAGGAGATATGGCCAAAAGAAGTTTATCATATAAAAATTTAAATTTTTTTTAGGATTTGGGTGAATTTTTCGATTTTTTGGGGGTGGTCACGAATTATCGTCCTTTTCGCTCTAGGACGCTTAGTTTAGGAGATATGACCAAAAGAAGTTTTTCATATAAAAATTTCAATTTTTTTAGGATTTGGGTGAATTTTTCGATTTTTTGGGGGTGGTCACGAATTATCGTCCTTTTCGCTCTAGGACGCTTAGTTTAGGAGATATGGCCAAAAGAAGTTTTTCATATAAAAATTTCAATTTTTTTAGGATTTGGGTGGATTTTTCGATTTTTTGGGGTGGTCACGAATTATCGTCCTTTTCGCTCTAGGACGCTTAGTTTAGGAGATATGACCAAAAGAAGTTTTTCATATAAAAATTTCAATTTTTTTAGGATTTGGGTGGATTTTTCGATTTTTTGAGGGTGGTCACGAATTAAAGCCCTTTTCGCTCTAGGACGCTTAGTTTAGGAGATATGGCCAAAAGAAGTTTTTCATATAAAAATTTCAATTTTTTTAGGATTTGGGTGGATTTTTCGATTTTTTGGGGTGGTCACGAATTATCGTCCTTTTCGCTCTAGGACGCTTAGTTTAGGAGATATGGCCAAAAGAAGTTTTTCATATAAAAATTTCAATTTTTTTAGGATTTGGGTGGATTTTTCGATTTTTTGAGGGTGGTTACGAATTATCGTCCTTTTCGCTCTAGGACGCTTAGTTTAGGAGATATGGCCAAAAGAAGTTTTTCATATAAAAATTTCAATTTTTTTAGGATTTGGGTGGATTTTTCGATTTTTTGAGGGTGGTCACGAATTATCGTCCTTTTCGCTCTAGGACGCTTAGTTAAGGAGATATGGCCAAAAGAAGTTTTTCATATAAAAATTTCAATTTTTTTAGGATTTGGGTGGATTTTTCGATTTTTTGAGGGTGGTCACGAATTAAAGCCCTTTTCGCTCTAGGACGCTTAGTTTAGGAGATATGGCCAAAAGAAGTTTTTCATATAAAAATTTCAATTTTTTTAGGATTTGGGTGGATTTTTCGATTTTTTGGGGTGGTCACGAATTATCGTCCTTTTCGCTCTAGGACGCTTAGTTTAGGAGATATGGCCAAAAGAAGTTTTTCATATAAAAATTTCAATTTTTTTAGGATTTGGGTGGATTTTTCGATTTTTTGAGGGTGGTTACGAATTATCGTCCTTTTCGCTCTAGGACGCTTAGTTTAGGAGATATGGCCAAAAGAAGTTTTTCATATAAAAATTTCAATTTTTTTAGGATTTGGGTGGATTTTTCGATTTTTTGAGGGTGGTCACGAATTATCGTCCTTTTCGCTCTAGGACGCTTAGTTAAGGAGATATGGCCAAAAGAAGTTTTTCATATAAAAATTTCAATTTTTTTAGGATTTGGGTGGATTTTTCGATATTATGGGGGTGGTCACGAATTAAAGCCCTTTTCGCTCTAGGACGCTTAGTTTAGGAGATATGGCCAAAAGAAGTTTTTCATATAAAAATTTCAATTTTTTTAGGATTTGGGTGGATTTTTCGATTTTTTGGGGGTGGTCACGAATTAAAGCCCTTTTCGCTCTAGGGCGCTTAGTTTAGGAGATATGGCCAAAAGAAGATTTTCATATAAAAATTTCAGTTTTTTTAGGATATGGGTGGATTTTTCGATTTTTTGACGGTGGTCACGAATTATCGTCCTTTTCGCTCTAGGACGCGTAGTTTAGGAGATATGACCAAAAGAAGTTTTTCATATAAAAATTTAATTTTTTTTAGGATTTGGGTGGATTTTTCGATTTTTTGAGGATGGTCACGAATTAAAGCCCTTTTCGTTCTAGGACGCTTAGTTTAGGAGATATGGCCAAAAGAAGTTTTTCATATAAAAATTGAAATTTTTATATGAAAAACTTCTTTTGGCCATATCTCCTAAACTAAGCGTCCTAGAACGAAAAGGGCTTTAATTCGTGACCATCCTCAAAAAATCGAAAAATCCACCCAAATCCTAAAAAAAATTAAATTTTTATATGAAAAACTTCTTTTGGTCATATCTCCTAAACTACGCGTCCTAGAGCGAAAAGGACGATAATTCGTGACCACCGTCAAAAAATCGAAAAATCCACCCATATCCTAAAAAAACTGAAATTTTTATATGAAAATCTTCTTTTGGCCATATCTCCTAAACTAAGCGCCCTAGAGCGAAAAGGGCTTTAATTCGTGACCACCCCCAAAAAATCGAAAAATCCACCCAAATCCTAAAAAAATTGAAATTTTTATATGAAAAACTTCTTTTGGCCATATCTCCTAAACTAAGCGTCCTAGAGCGAAAAGGGCTTTAATTCGTGACCACCCCCATAATATCGAAAAATCCACCCAAATCCTAAAAAAATTGAAATTTTTATATGAAAAACTTCTTTTGGCCATATCTCCTAAACTAAGCGTCCTAGAGCGAAAAGGACGATAATTCGTGACCACCCCCAAAAAATCGAAAAATCCACCCAAATCCTAAAAAAATTGAAATTTTTATATGAAAAACTTCTTTTGGCCATATCTCCTTAACTAAGCGTCCTAGAGCGAAAAGGACGATAATTCGTGACCACCCTCAAAAAATCGAAAAATCCACCCAAATCCTAAAAAAATTGAAATTTTTATATGAAAAACTTCTTTTGGCCATATCTCCTAAACTAAGCGTCCTAGAGCGAAAAGGACGATAATTCGTAACCACCCTCAAAAAATCGAAAAATCCACCCAAATCCTAAAAAAATTGAAATTTTTATATGAAAAACTTCTTTTGGCCATATCTCCTAAACTAAGCGTCCTAGAGCGAAAAGGACGATAATTCGTGACCACCCCAAAAAATCGAAAAATCCACCCAAATCCTAAAAAAATTGAAATTTTTATATGAAAAACTTCTTTTGGCCATATCTCCTAAACTAAGCGTCCTAGAGCGAAAAGGACGATAATTCGTGACCACCCCCAAAAAATCGAAAAATTCACCCAAATCCTAAAAAAATTGAAATTTTTATATGAAAAACTTCTTTTGGTCATATCTCCTAAACTAAGCGTCCTAGAGCGAAAAGGACGATAATTCGTGACCACCCCCAAAAAATCGAAAAATTCACCCAAATCCTAAAAAAAATTTAAATTTTTATATGATAAACTTCTTTTGGCCATATCTCCTAAACTAAGCGTCCTAGAGCGAAAAGGACGATAATTCGTAACCACCCTCAAAAATCGAAAAATCCACCCAAATCCTAAAAAAATTTAAATTTTTATATGAAAAACTTCTTTTGGCCATATCTCCTAAACTAAGCGTCCTAGAGCGAAAAGGACGATAATTCGTGACCACCCCAAAAAATCGAAAAATCCACCCAAATCCTAAAAAAATTGAAATTTTTATATGAAAAACTTCTTTTGGCCATATCTCCTAAACTAAGCGTCCTAGAGCGAAAAGGACGATAATTCGTGACCACCCCCAAAAATCGAAAAATCCACCCAAATCCTAAAAAAATTGAAATTTTTATATGAAAAACTTCTTTTGGTCATATCTCCTAAACTAAGCGTCCTAGAGCGAAAAGGACGATAATTCGTGACCACCCCAAAAAATCGAAAAATCCACCCAAATCCTAAAAAAATTGAAATTTTTATATGAAAAACTTCTTTTGGCCATATCTCCTAAACTAAGCGTCCTAGAGCGAAAAGGACGATAATTCGTAACCACCCTCAAAAAATCGAAAAATCCACCCAAATCCTAAAAAAATTTAAATTTTTATATGAAAAACTTCTTTTGGCCATATCTCCTAAACTAAGCGTCCTAGAGCGAAAAGGACGATAATTCGTAACCACCCCAAAAAATCGCAAAATCCACCCAAATCCTAAAAAAATGAAATTTTTATATGAAAAACTTCTTTTGGCCATATCTCCTAAACTAAGCGTCCTAGAGCGAAAAGGACGATAATTCGTGACCACCCCCAAAAAATCGAAAAATCCACCCAAATCCTAAAAAAATTGAAATTGTTATATGAAAACTTCTTTTGGTCATATCTCCTAAACTAAGCGTCCTAGAGCGAAAAGGGCTTTAATTCGTGACCACCCCAAAATATCGAAAAATCCACCCAAATCCTAAAAAAATTTAAATTTTTATATGAAAAACTTCTTTTGGCCATATCTCCTAAACTAAGCGTCCTAGAGCGAAAAGGACTATAATTCGTGACCACCCCCAAAAAATCGAAAAATCCACCCAAATCCTAAAAATATTGAAATTTTTATATGAGAAACTTCTTTTGGCCATATCTCCTAAACTAAGCGACCTAGAGCGAAAAGGACGATAATTCGTGACCACCCTCAAAAAATCGAAAAATCCACCCAAAACCTCAAAAAATTGAAATTTTTATATGAAAAACTTCTTTTGGTCATATCTCCTAAACTAAGCGTCCTAGAGCGAAAAGGACGATAATTCGTGACCACCCCCGAAAAATCGAAAAATCCAAATCCTAAAAAAATTGAATTTTTATATGAAAAACTTCTTTTGGCCATATCTCCTAAACTAAGCGTCCTAGAACGAAAAGGGCTTTAATTCGTGACCACCCTAAAAAAATCGAAAAATCCACCCAAATCCTAAAAAAACTGAAATTTTTATATGAAAATCTTCTTTTGGCCATATCTCCTAAACTAAGCGTCCTAGAGCGAAAAGGACGATAATTCGTGACCACCCCCAAAAAATCGAAAAATCCACCCAAATCCTAAAAAAATTGAAATTTTTATATGAAAAACTTCTTTTGGCCATATCTCCTTAACTAAGCGTCCTAGAGCGAAAAGGACGATAATTCGTGACCACCCTCAAAAAATCGAAAAATCCACCCAAATCCTAAAAAAATTTAAATTTTTATATGAAAAACTTCTTTTGGCCATATCTCCTAAACTAAGCGTCCTAGAGCGAAAAGGGCGATAATTCGTAACCACCCTCAAAAAATCGAAAAATCCACCCAAATCCTAAAAAAAATTGAAATTTTTATATGAAAAACTTCTTTTGGCCATATTGAAATTGAAATTGAAATTTTTATATGAAAAACTTCTTTTGGCCATATCTCCTAAACTAAGCGTCCTAGAGCGAAAAGGGCTTTAATTCGTGACCAACCTCAAAAAATCGAAAAATCCACCCAAATCCTAAAAAAATTGAAATTTTTATATGAAAAACTTCTTTTGGTCATATCTCCTAAACTAAGCGTCCTAGAGCGAAAAGGGCTTTAATTCGTGACCACCCTCAAAAAATCGAAAAATCCACCCAAATCCTAACAAAATTGAAATTTTTATATGAAAAACTTCTTTTGGCCATATCTCCTAAACTAAGCGTCCTAGAGCGAAAAGGACGATAATTCGTAACCACCCTCAAAAAATCGAAAAATCCACCCAAATCCTAAAAAATTGAAATTTTTATATGAAAAACTTCTTTTGGTCATATCTCCTAAACTAAGCGTCCTAGAGCGAAAAGGACGATAATTCGTGACCACCCCCGAAAAATCGAAAAATCCACCCAAATCCCAAAAAAATTGAAATTTTTATATGAAAAACTTCTTTTGGCCATATCTCCTAAACTAAGCGTCCTAGAGCGAAAAGGGCTTTAATTCGTGACCACCCTCAAAAAATCGAAAAATCCACCCAAATCCTAAAAAAATTTAAATTTTTATATGAAAAACTTCTTTTGGCCATATCTCCTAAACTAAGCGTCCTAGAACGAAAAGGGCTTTAATTCGTGACCACCCTCAAAAAATCGAAAAATCCACCCAAGTCCTAAAAAAAATTAAATTTTTATATGAAAAACTTCTTTTGGCCATATCTCCTAAACTTCGCGTCCTAGAGCGAAAAGGACGATAATTCGTGACCACCGTCAAAAAATCGAAAAATCCACCCATATCCCAAAAAAATTGAAATTTTTATATGAAAAACTTCTTTTGGCCATATCTCCTAAACTAAGCGTCCTAGAGCGAAAAGGGCTTTAATTCGTGACCACCCTCAAAAAATCGAAAAATCCACCCAAATCCTAAAAAAATTGAAATTTTTATATGAAAAACTTCTTTTGGCCATATCTCCTAAACTAAGCGTCCTAGAACGAAAAGGGCTTTAATTCGTGACCACCCTCAAAAAATCGAAAAATCCACCCAAATCCTAAAAAAAATTTAATTTTTATATGAAAAACTTCTTTTGGTCATATCTCCTAAACTACGCGTCCTAGAGCGAAAAGGACGATAATTCGTGACCACCGTCAAAAAATCGAAAAATCCACCCATATCCTAAAAAAACTGAAATTTTTATATGAAAATCTTCTTTTGGCCATATCTCCTAAACTAAGCGCCCTAGAGCGAAAAGGGCTTTAATTCGTGACCACCCCCAAAAAATCGAAAAATCCACCCAAATCCTAAAAAAATTGAAATTTTTATATGAAAAACTTCTTTTGGCCATATCTCCTAAACTAAGCGTCCTAGAGCGAAAAGGGCTTTAATTCGTTACCACCCCCATAATATCGAAAAATCCACCCAAATCCTAAAAAATTGAAATTTTTATATGAAAAACTTCTTTTGGCCATATCTCCTAAACTAAGCGTCCTAGAGCGAAAAGGACGATAATTCGTGACCACCCCCAAAAAATCGAAAAATCCACCCAAATCCTAAAAAAATTGAAATTTTTATATGAAAAACTTCTTTTGGCCATATCTCCTTAACTAAGCGTCCTAGAGCGAAAAGGACGATAATTCGTGACCACCCTCAAAAAATCGAAAAATCCACCCAAATCCTAAAAAAATTGAAATTTTTATATGAAAAACTTCTTTTGGCCATATCTCCTAAACTAAGCGTCCTAGAGCGAAAAGGACGATAATTCGTAACCACCCTCAAAAAATCGAAAAATCCACCCAAATCCTAAAAAAATTGAAATTTTTATATGAAAAACTTCTTTTGGCCATATCTCCTAAACTAAGCGTCCTAGAGCGAAAAGGACGATAATTCGTGACCACCCCAAAAAATCGAAAAATCCACCCAAATCCTAAAAAAATTGAAATTTTTATATGAAAAACTTCTTTTGGCCATATCTCCTAAACTAAGCGTCCTAGAGCGAAAAGGGCTTTAATTCGTGACCACCCTCAAAAAATCGAAAAATCCACCCAAATCCTAAAAAAATTGAAATTTTTATATGAAAAACTTCTTTTGGTCATATCTCCTAAACTAAGCGTCCTAGAGCGAAAAGGACGATAATTCGTGACCACCCCAAAAAATCGAAAAATCCACCCAAATCCTAAAAAAATTGAAATTTTTATATGAAAAACTTCTTTTGGCCATATCTCCTAAACTAAGCGTCCTAGAGCGAAAAGGACGATAATTCGTGACCACCCCCAAAAAATCGAAAAATTCACCCAAATCCTAAAAAAATTGAAAATTTTTATATGAAAAACTTCTTTTGGTCATATCTCCTAAACTAAGCGTCCTAGAGCGAAAAGGACGATAATTCGTGACCACCCCCAAAAAATCGAAAAATTCACCCAAATCCTAAAAAAAATTTAAATTTTTATATGATAAACTTCTTTTGGCCATATCTCCTAAACTAAGCGTCCTAGAGCGAAAAGGACGATAATTCGTAACCACCCTCAAAAATCGAAAAATCCACCCAAATCCTAAAAAAATTGAAATTTTTATATGAAAAACTTCTTTTGGCCATATCTCCTAAACTAAGCGTCCTAGAGCGAAAAGGACGATAATTCGTGACCACCCCAAAAAATCGAAAAATCCACCCAAATCCTAAAAAAATTTAAATTTTTATATGAAAAACTTCTTTTGGCCATATCTCCTAAACTAAGCGTCCTAGAGCGAAAAGGACGATAATTCGTGACCACCCCCAAAAATCGAAAAATCCACCCAAATCCTAAAAAAATTGAAATTTTTATATGAAAAACTTCTTTTGGTCATATCTCCTAAACTAAGCGTCCTAGAGCGAAAAGGACGATAATTCGTGACCACCCCAAAAAATCGAAAAATCCACCCAAATCCTAAAAAAATTGAAATTTTTATATGAAAAACTTCTTTTGGCCATATCTCCTAAACTAAGCGTCCTAGAGCGAAAAGGACGATAATTCGTAACCACCCTCAAAAAATCGAAAAATCCACCCAAATCCTAAAAAAATTTAAATTTTTATATGAAAAACTTCTTTTGGCCATATCTCCTAAACTAAGCGTCCTAGAGCGAAAAGGACGATAATTCGTAACCACCCCAAAAAATCGCCAAATCCACCCAAATCCTAAAAAAATGAAATTTTTATATGAAAAACTTCTTTTGGCCATATCTCCTAAACTAAGCGTCCTAGAGCGAAAAGGACGATAATTCGTGACCACCCCCAAAAAATCGAAAAATCCACCCAAATCCTAAAAAAATTGAAATTGTTATATGAAAACTTCTTTTGGTCATATCTCCTAAACTAAGCGTCCTAGAGCGAAAAGGGCTTTAATTCGTGACCACCCCAAAATATCGAAAAATCCACCCAAATCCTAAAAAAATTTAAATTTTTATATGAAAAACTTCTTTTGGCCATATCTCCTAAACTAAGCGTCCTAGAGCGAAAAGGACGATAATTCGTGACCACCCCCAAAAAATCGAAAAATCCACCCAAATCCTAAAAATATTGAAATTTTTATATGAGAAACTTCTTTTGGCCATATCTCCTAAACTAAGCGTCCTAGAGCGAAAAGGACGATAATTCGTGACCACCCTCAAAAAATCGAAAAATCCACCCAAAACCTCAAAAAATTGAAATTTTTATATGAAAAACTTCTTTTGGTCATATCTCCTAAACTAAGCGTCCTAGAGCGAAAAGGACGATAATTCGTGACCACCCCCGAAAAATCGAAAAATCCAAATCCTAAAAAAATTGAATTTTTATATGAAAAACTTCTTTTGGCCATATCTCCTAAACTAAGCGTCCTAGAACGAAAAGGGCTTTAATTCGTGACCACCCTAAAAAAATCGAAAAATCCACCCAAATCCTAAAAAAACTGAAATTTTTATATGAAAATCTTCTTTTGGCCATATCTCCTAAACTAAGCGTCCTAGAGCGAAAAGGACGATAATTCGTGATCACCCCCAAAAAATCGAAAAATCCACCCAAATCCTAAAAAAATTTAAATTTTTATATGAAAAACTTCTTTTGGCCATATCTCCTAAACTAAGCGCCCTAGAGCGAAAAGGGCTTTAATTCGTAACCACACCCAAAAAATCGAAAAATCCACCCACATCCTAAAAAAATTGAAATTTTTATATGAAAAACTCCTTTTGGCCATATCTCCTAAACTAAGCGTCCTAGAGCGAAAAGGGCTTTAATTCGTGACCACCCCCAAAATATCGAAAAATCCACCCAAATCCTAAAAAAATTGAAATTTTTATATGAAAAACTTCTTTTGGCCATATCTCCTAAACTAAGCGTCCTAGAGCGAAAAGGACGATAATTCGTGATCACCCCCAAAAAATCGAAAAATCCACCCAAATCCTAAAAAAATTTAAATTTTTATATGAAAAACTTCTTTTGGCCATATCTCCTAAACTAAGCGTCCTAGAGCGAAAAGGGCTTTAATTCGTGACCACCCTCAAAAAATCGAAAAATCCACCCAAATCCTAAAAAAATTGAAATTTTTATATGAAAAACTTCTTTTGGTCATATCTCCTAAACTAAGCGTCCTAGAGCGAAAAGGACGATAATTCGTGACCACCCCCACAAAATCGAAAAATCCACCCAAATCCTAAAAAAATTGAAATTTTTATGTGAAAAACTTCTTTTGGCCATATCTCCTAAACTAAGCGTCCTAGAGCGAAAAGGACGATAATTCGTGACCACCCTCAAAAAATCGAAAAATCCACCCAAATCCTAAAAAAATTGAAATTTTTATATGAGAAACTTCTTTTGGTCATATCTCCTAAACTAAGTGTCCTAGAGCGAGAAGGACGATAATTCGTGACCACCCTCAAGGGCTTTAATTCGTGACCACCCCCAAAAAATCGAAAAATCCGCCCAAATCCTAAAAAAATTGAAATTTTTATATCTCCTAAACTAAGCGTCCTAAAATCCTAAAAAAATTGAAATTTTTATATGAAAAACTTCTTTTGGCCATATCTCCTAAACTAAGCGTCCTAGAGCGAAAAGGACGATAATTCGTGACCACCCCCAAAAAATCGAAAAATCCACCCAAATCCTAAAAAAATTGAAATTTTTATATGAAAAACTTCTTTTGGCCATATCTCCTAAACTAAGCGTCCTAGAGCGAAAAGGACGATAATTCGTGACCACCCCCAAAAAATCGAAAAATCCACCCAAATCCTAAAAAAATTGAAATTTTTATATGAAAAACTTCTTTTGGCCATATCTCCTAAACTAAGCGTCCTAGAGCGAAAAGGACGATAATTCGTGACCACCCTCAAAAAATCGAAAAATCCACCCAAATCCTAAAAAAATTGAAATTTTTATATGAAAAACTTCTTTTGGCCATATCTCCTAAACTAAGCGTCCTAGAGCGAAAAGGACGATAATTCGTGACCACCCTCAAAAAATCGAAAAATCCACCCAAATCCTAAAAAAATTGAAATTTTTATATGAAAAACTTCTTTTTGCCATATCTCCTAAACTAAGCGTCCTAGAGCGAAAAGGACGATAATTCGTGACCACCCTCACAAAATCGAAAAATCCACCCAAATCCTAAAAAAATTTAAATTTTTATATGAAAAACTTCTTTTGGCCATATCTCCTAAACTAAGCGTCCTAGAGCGAAAAGGACGATAATTCGTGACCACCCTCAAAAAATCGAAAAGTCCACCCAAATCCTAAAAAAATTGACATTTTTATATGAGAAACTTCTTTTTGCCATATCTCATAAACTAAGCGTCCTAGAGCGAAAAGGACGATAATTCGTGACCACCCTCACAAAATCGAAAAATCCACCCAAATCCTAAAAAAATTTAAATTTTTATATGAAAAACTTCTTTTGGCCATATCTCCTAAACTAAGCGTCCTAGAGCGAAAAGGGCTTAAATTCGTGACCACCCTCAAAAAATCGAAAAATCCACCCAAATCCTAAAAAAATTGAAATTTTTATATGAAAAACTTCTTTTGGCCATATCTCCTAAACTAAGCGTCCTAGAGCGAAAAGGACGATAATTCGTGACCACCCTCAAAAAATCGAAAAATCCACCCAAATCCTAAAAAAATTGAAATTTTTATATGAAAAACTTCTTTTTGCCATATCTCCTAAACTAAGCGTCCTAGAGCGAAAAGGACGATAATTCGTGACCACCCTCACAAAATCGAAAAATCCACCCAAATCCTAAAAAAATTTAAATTTTTATATGAAAAACTTCTTCTGGCCATATCTCCTAAACTAAGCGTCCTAGAGCGAAAAGGGCTTTAATTCGTGACCACCCTCAAAAAATCGAATAATCCTCCAAAAAAAATTGAAAATTTTATATGAAAAACTTCTTTTGGTCATATCTCCTAAACTAAGTGTCCTAGAGCGAAAAGGACGATAATTCGTGACCACCCTCAAGGGCTTTAATTCGTGACCACCCCCAAAAAATCGAAAAATCCACCCAAATCCTAAAAAAATTGAAATTTTTATATCTCCTAAACTAAGCGTCCTAGAGCGAAAAGGGCTTTAATTCGTGACCACCCTCAAAAAATCGAAAAATCCACCCAAATCCTAAAAAAATTCAAATTATTATATGAAAAACTTCTTTTGGCCATATCTCCTAAACTAAGCGTCCTAGAGCGAAAAGGACGATAATTCGTAACCACCCTCAAAAAATCGAAAAATCCACCCAAATCCTAAAAAAATTGAAATTTTTATATGAAAAACTTCTTTTGGCCATATCTCCTAAACTAAGCGTCCTAGAGCGAATTCGTGACCACCCCCAAAAAATTGAAAAATCCACTCACAACCTCAAAAAATTGCAATTTTTATATGAAAAACTTCTTTTGGCCATATCTCCTAAACTAAGCGTCCTAGAGCGAAAAGGGCTTTAATTCGTGACCACCCTCAAAAAATCGAAAAATCCACCCAAATCCTAAAAAAATTGAAATTTTTATATGAAAAACTTCTTTTGGCCATATCTCCTAAACTAAGCGCCCTAGAGCGAAAAGGGCTTTAATTCGTGACCACACCCAAAAAATCGAAAAATCCACCCACATCCTAAAAAAATTGAAATTTTTATATGAAAAACTCCTTTTGGTCATATCTCCTAAACTAAGCGTCCTAGAGCGAAAAGGGCTTTAATTCGTGACCACCCCCAAAATATCGAAAAATCCACCCAAATCCTAAAAAAATTGAAATTTTTATATGAAAAACTTCTTTTGGCCATCTCTCCTAAACTAAGCGTCATAGAGCGAAAAGGACGATAATTCGTGACCACCCCCAAAAAATCGAAAAATCCACCCAAATCCTAAAAAAAATTGAAATTTTTATATGAAAAACTTCTTTTGGCCATATCTCCTAAACTAAGCGTCCTAGAGCGAAAAGGGCTTAAATTCGTGACCACCCTCAAAAAATCGAAAAATCCACCCAAATCCTAAAAAAATTGAAATTTTTATATGAAAAACTTCTTTTGGCCATATCTCCTAAACTAAGCGTCCTAGAGCGAAAAGGACGATAATTCGTGACCACCCTCAAAAAATCGAAAAATCCACCCAAATCCTAAAAAAATTGAAATTTTTATATGAGAAACTTCTGTTGGCCATATCTCCTAAACTAAGCGTTCTAGAGCGAAAAGGACGATAATTCGTGACCACCCCCACAAAATCGAAAAATCCACCCAAATCCTAAAAAAATTTAAATTTTTATATGAAAAACTTCTTTTGGCCATATCTCCTAAACTAAGCGTCCTAGAGCGAAAAGGACGATAATTCGTGACCACCCTCAAAAAATCGAAAAATCCACCCAAATCCTAAAAAAATTGAAATTTGTATATGAGAAACTTCTTTTGGTCATATCTCCTAAACTAAGTGTCCTAGAGCGAGAAGGACGATAATTCGTGACCACCCTCAAGGGCTTTAATTCGTGACCACCCCCAAAAAATCGAAAAATCCACCCAAATCCTAAAAAAATTGAAATTTTTATATCTCCTAAACTAAGCGTCCTAAAATCCTAAAAAAATTGAAATTTTTATATGAAAAACTTCTTTTGGCCATATCTCCTAAACTAAGCGTCCTAGAGCGAAAAGGACGATAATTCGTGACCACCCCCAAAAAATCGAAAAATCCACCCAAATCCTAAAAAAAATTGAAATTTTTATATGAAAAACTTATTTTGGCCATATCTCCTAAACTAAGCGTCCTAGAGCGAAAAGGACGATAATTCGTGACCACCCCCAAAAAATCGAAAAATCCACCCAAATCCTAAAAAAATTGAAATTTTTATATGAAAAACTTCTTTTGGCCATATCTCCTAAACTAAGCGTCCTAGAGCGAAAAGCGCTTAAATTCGTGACCACCCTCAAAAAATCGAAAAATCCACCCAAATCCTAAAAAAATTGAAATTTTTATATAAAAAACTTCTTCTGGCCATATCTCCTAAACTAAGCGTCCTAGAGCGAAAAGGGCTTTAATTCGTGACCACCTTCAAAAAATCGAAAAATCCACCAAATCCTAAAAAAATTTAAATTTTTATATGAAAAACTTCTTTTGGCCATATCTCCTAAACTAAGCGTCCTAGAGCGAAAAGGACGATAATTCGTGACCACCCCCAAAAAATTGAAAAATCCACCCAAATCCTAAAAAAATTTAAATTTTTATATGAAAAACTTCTTTTGGCCATATCTCCTAAACTAAGCGTCCTAGAGCGAAAAGGACGATAATTCGTGACCACCCTCAAAAAATCGAAAAATCCACCCAAATCCTACAAAAATTGACATTTTTATATGAGAAACTTCTTTTTGCCATATCTCCTAAACTAAGCGTCCTAGAGCGAAAAGGACGATAATTCGTGACCACCCTCACAAAATCGAAAAATCCACCCAAATCTTAAAAAAATTTAAATTTTTATATGAAAAACTTCTTTTGGCCATATCTCCTAAACTAAGCGTCCTAGAGCGAAAAGGGCTTAAATTCGTGACCACCCTCAAAAAATCGAAAAATCCACCCAAATACTAAAAAAATTGAAATTTTTATATGAAAAACTTCTTTTGGCCATATCTCCTAAACTAAGCGTCCTAGAGCGAAAAGGACGATAATTCGTGACCACCCTCAAGGGCTTTAATTCGTGACCACCCCCAAAAAATCGAAAATCCACCCAAATCCTAAAAAAATTGAAATTTTTATATCTCCTAAACTAAGCGTCCTAGAGCGAAAAGGGCTTCAATTCGTGACCACCCTCAAAAAATCGAAAAATCCACCCAAATCCTAAAAAAATTCAAATTATTATATGAAAAACTTCTTTTGGCCATATCTCCTAAACTAAGCGTCCTAGAGCGAAAAGGACGATAATTCGTAACCACCCTCAAAAAATCGAAAAATCCACCCAAATCCTAAAAAAATTGAAATTTTTATATGAAAAACTTCTTTTGGCCATATCTCCTAAACTAAGCGTCCTAGAGCGAAAAGGGCTTTAATTCGAAAAATTCGAAAAAATTGCAATTTTTATATGAAAAACTTCTTTTGCCCATATCTCCTAAACTAAGCGTCCTAGAGCGAATTCGTGACCACCCCCAAAAAATTGAAAAATCCACTCACAACCTCAAAAAATTGCAATTTTTATATGAAAAACTTCTTTTGGCCATATCTCCTAAACTAAGCGTCCTAGAGCGAAAAGGGCTTTAATTCGTGACCACCCTCAAAAAATCGAAAAATCCACCCAAATCCTAAAAAAATTGAAATTTTTATATGAAAAACTTCTTTTGGCCATATCTCCTAAACTAAGCGTCCTAGAGCGAAAAGGACGATAATTCGTGACCACCCCCAAAAAATCGAAAAATTCACCCAAATCCTAAAAAAATTGAAATTTTTATATGAAAAACTTCTTTTGGCCATATCTCCTAAACTAAGCGTCCTAGAACGAAAAGGGCTTTAATTCGTGACCACCCTCAAAAAATCGAAAAATCCACCCAAATCCTAAAAAAATTTAAATTTTTATATGAAAAACTTCTTTTGGTCATATCTCCTAAACTACGCGTCCTAGAGCGAAAAGGACGATAATTCGTGACCACCCTCAAAAAATCGAAAAATCCACCCAAATCCTACAAAAACTGAAATTTTTATATGAAAATCTTCTTTTGGCCATATCTCCTAAACTAAGCGCCCTAGAGCGAAAAGGGATTTAATTCGTGACCACCCCCAAAAAATCGAGAAATCCACCCAAATCCTAAAAAAATTGAAATTTTTATATGAAAAACTTCTTTTGGCCATATCTCCTGAACTAAGCGTCCTAGAGCGAAAAGGGCTTTAATTCGTGACCACCCCCAAAATATCGAAAAATCCACCCAAATCCTAAAAAAATTGAAATTTTATATGAAAAACTTCTTTTGGCCATATCTCCTAAACTAAGCGTCCTAGAGCGAAAAGGACGATAATTCGTGACCACTCCCAAAAAATCGAAAAATTCACCCAAATCCTAAAAAAATTGAAATTTTTATATGAAAAACTTCTTTTGGCCATATCTCCTTAACTAAGCGTCCTAGAGCGAAAAGGACGATAATTCGTGACCACCCTCAAAAATTCGAAAAATCCACCCAAATCCTAAAAAAATTGAAATTTTTATATGAAAAACTTCTTTTGGCCATATCTCCTAAACTAAGCGTCCTAGAGCGAAAAGGACGATAATTCGTAACCACCCTAAAAAAATCGAAAAATCCACCCAAATCCTAAAAAAATTGAAATTTTTATATGAAAAACTTCTTTTGGCCATATCTCCTAAACTAAGCGTCCTAGAGCGAAAAGGACGATAATTCGTGACCACCCCAAAAAATCGAAAAATCCACCCAAATCCTAAAAAAATTGAAATTTTTATATGAAAAACTTCTTTTGGCCATATCTCCTAAACTAAGCGTCCTAGAGCGAAAAGGACGATAATTCGTGACCACCCTCAAAAAATCGAAAAATCCACCCTAATCCTAAAAAAATTGAAATTTTTATATGAAAAACTTCTTTTTGCCATATCTCCTAAACTAAGCGTCCTAGAGCGAAAAGGACGATAATTCGTGACCACCCTCACAAAATCGAAAAATCCACCCAAATCCTAAAAAAATTTAAATTTTTATATGAAAAACTTCTTTTGGCCATATCTCCTAAACTAAGCGTCCTAGAGCGAAAAGGGCTTTAATTCGTGACCACCCTCAAAAAATCGAATAATCCACCAAAAAAAATTGAAAATTTTAAATGAAAAACTTCTTTTGGTCATATCTCCTAAACTAAGTGCCCTAGAGCGAAAAGGACGATAATTCGTGACCACCCTCAAGGGCTTTAATTCGTGACCACCCCCAAAAAATCGAAAATCCACCCAAATCCTAAAAAAATTGAAATTTTTATATCTCCTAAACTAAGCGTCCTAGAGCGAAAAGGGCTTCAATTCGTGACCACCCTCAAAAAATCGAAAAATCCACCCAAATCCTAAAAAAATTCAAATTATTATATGAAAAACTTCTTTTGGCCATATCTCCTAAACTAAGCGTCCTAGAGCGAAAAGGACGATAATTCGTAACCACCCTCAAAAAATCGAAAAATCCACCCAAATCCTAAAAAAATTGAAATTTTTATATGAAAAACTTCTTTTGGCCATATCTCCTAAACTAAGCGTCCTAGAGCGAAAAGGGCTTTAATTCGAAAAATTCGAAAAAATTGCAATTTTTATATGAAAAACTTCTTTTGCCCATATCTCCTAAACTAAGCGTCCTAGAGCGAATTCGTGACCACCCCCAAAAAATTGAAAAATCCACTCACAACCTCAAAAAATTGCAATTTTTATATGAAAAACTTCTTTTGGCCATATCTCCTAAACTAAGCGTCCTAGAGCGAAAAGGGCTTTAATTCGTGACCACCCTCAAAAAATCGAAAAATCCACCCAAATCCTAAAAAAATTGAAATTTTTATATGAAAAACTTCTTTTGGCCATATCTCCTAAACTAAGCGTCCTAGAGCGAAAAGGACGATAATTCGTGACCACCCCCAAAAAATCGAAAAATTCACCCAAATCCTAAAAAAATTGAAATTTTTATATGAAAAACTTCTTTTGGCCATATCTCCTTAACTAAGCGTCCTAGAGCGAAAAGGACGATTATTCGTAACCACCCTCAAAAAATCGAAAAATCCACCCAAATCCTAAAAAAATTGAAATTTTTATGTGAAAAACTTCTTTTGGCCATATCTCCTAAACTAAGCGTCCTAGAGCGAAAAGGACGATAATTCGTAACCACCCTAAAAAAATCGAAAAATCCACCCAAATCCTAAAAAAATTGAAATTTTTATATGAAAAACTTCTTTTGGCCATATCTCCTAAACTAAGCGTCCTAGAGCGAAAAGGACGATAATTCGTGACCACCCCAAAAAATCGAAAAATCCACCCAAATCCTAAAAAAATTTAAATTTTTATATGAAAAACTTCTTTTGGCCATATCTCCTAAACTAAGCGTCCTAGAGCGAAAAGGGCTTTAATTCGTGACCACCCTCAAAAAATCGAAAAATCCACCCAAATCCTAAAAAAATTGAAATTTTTATATGAAAAACTTCTTTTGGTCATATCTCCTAAACTAAGCGTCCTAGAGCGAAAAGGACGATAATTCGTGACCACCCCAAAAAAATCGAAAAATCCACCCAAATCCTAAAAAAATTGAAATTTTTATATGAAAAACTTCTTTTGGCCATATCTCCTAAACTAAGCGTCCTAGAGCGAAAAGGACGATAATTCGTGACCACCCCCAAAAAATCGAAAAATTCACCCAAATCCTAAAAAAATTGAAATCCACCCAAATCCTAAATTGAAATTTTTATATGAAAAACTTCTTTTGGTCATATCTCCTAAACTAAGCGTCCTAGAGCGAAAAGGAAGATAATTCGTAACCACCCTCAAAAAATCGAAAAATCCACCCAAATCCTAAAAAAATTGAAATTTTTATATGAAAAACTTCTTTTGGCCATATCTCCTAAACTAAGCGAAAAGGACGATAATTCGTGACCACCCCCGAAAAATCGAAAAATCCACCCAAATCCTAAAAAAATTGAAATTTTTATATGAAAAACTTCTTTTGGCCATATCTCCTAAACTAAGCGTCCTAGAGCGAAAAGGACGATAATTCGTGACCACCCCCAAAAAATCGAAAAATTCACCCAAATCCTAAAAAAATTGAAATTTTTATATGAAAAACTTCTTTTGGTCATATCTCCTAAACTAAGCGTCCTAGAGCGAAAAGGGCTTTAATTCGTGACCACCCTCAAAAAATCGAAAAATCCACCCAAATCCTAAAAAAATTGAAATTTTTATGTGAAAAACTTCTTTTGGCCATATCTCCTAAACTAAGCGTCCTAGAGCGAAAAGGACGATAATTCGTAACCACCCCCAAAAAATCGAAAAATCCACCCAAATCCTAAAAAAATGAAATTTTTATATGAAAAACTTCTTTTGGTCATATCTCCTAAACTAAGCGTCCTAGAGCGAAAAGGACGATAATTCGTGACCACCCCCGAAAAATCGAAAAATCCACCCAAATCCAAAAAAAATTGAAATTTTTATATGAAAAACTTCTTTTGGCCATATCTCCTAAACTAAGAGTCCTAGAGCGAAAAGGGCTTTAATTCGTGACCACCCCAAAAAATCGAAAAATCCACCCAAATCCTAAAAAAATTGAAATTTTTATATGAAAAACTTCTTTTGGCCATATCTCCTAAACTAAGCGTCCTAGAACGAAAAGGGCTTTAATTCGTGACCACCCTCAAAAAATCGAAAAATCCACCCAAATCCTAAAAAAATTGAAATTTTTATATGAAAAACTTCTTTTGGTCATATCTCCTAAACTACGCGTCCTAGAGCGAAAAGGACGATAATTCGTGACCACCCTCAAAAAATCGAAAAATCCACCCAAATCCTAAAAAAACTGAAATTTTTATATGAAAATCTTCTTTTGGCCATATCTCCTAAACTAAGCGCCCTAGAGCGAAAAGGGCCTTAATTCGTGACCACCCCCAAAAAATCGAAAAATCCACCCAAATCCTAAAAAAATTGAAATTTTTATATGAAAAACTTCTTTTGGCCATATCTCCTAAACTAAGCGTCCTAGAGCGAAAAGGGGTTTAATTCGTGACCACCCCCAAAATATCGAAAAATCCACCCAAATCTTAAAAAAAAGTGAAATTTTTATATGAAAAACTTCTTTTGGCCATATCTCCTAAACTAAGCGTCCTAGAGCGAAAAGGACGATAATTCGTGACCACCCCCAAAAAATCGAAAAATCCACCCAAATCCTAAAAAAATTTAAATTTTTATATGAAAAACTTCTTTTGGCCATATCTCCTTAACTAAGCGTCCTAGAGCGAAAAGGACGATAATTCGTGACCACCCTCAAAAAATCGAAAAATCCACCCAAATCCTAAAAAAATTGAAATTTTTATATGAAAAACTTCTTTTGGCCATATCTCCTAAACTAAGCGTCCTAGAGCGAAAAGGACGATAATTCGTAACCACCCTCAAAAAATCGAAAAATCCACCCAAATCCTAAAAAAATTGAAATTTTTATATGAAAAACTTCTTTTGGCCATATCTCCTAAACTAAGCGTCCTAGAGCGAAAAGGACGATAATTCGTGACCACCCCAAAAAATCGAAAAATCCACCCAAATCCTAAAAAAATTGAAATTTTTATATGAAAAACTTCTTTTGGCCATATCTCCTAAACTAAGCGTCCTAGAGCGAAAAGGACGATAATTCGTGACCACCCCCGAAAAATCGAAAAATCCACCCAAATCCTAAAAAAAATGAAATTTTTATATGAAAAACTTCTTTTGGCCATATCTCCTAAACTAAGCGTCCTAGAGCGAAAAGGACTTTAATTCGTGACCACCCTCACAAAATCGAAAAATCCACCCAAATCCTAAAAAAATTGAAATTTTTATATGAAAAACTTCTTTTGGCCATATCTCCTAAACTAAGCGTCCTAGAACGAAAAGGGCTTTAATTCGTGACCACCCTCAAAAAATCGAAAAATCCACCCAAATCCTAAAAAAATTTAAATTTTTATATGAAAAACTTCTTTTGGTCATATCTCCTAAACTAAGCGTCCTAGAGCGAAAAGGACGATAATTCGACGAAAAAATCGAAAAATCCACCCAAATCCTAAAAAAATTGAAATTTTTATATGAAAAACTTCTTTTGGTCATATCTCCTAAACTAAGCGTCCTAGAGCGAAAAGGACGATAATTCGTGACCACCCCCGAAAAATCGAAAAATCCACCCAAATCCTAAAAAAATTGAAATTTTTATATGAAAAACTTCTTTTGGCCATATCTCCTAAACTAAGCGTCCTAGAGCGAAAAGGGCTTTAATTCGTGACCACCCTCAAAAAATCGAAAAATCCACCCAAATCCTAAAAAAATTGAAATTTTTATGTGAAAAACTTCTTTTGGCCATATCTCCTAAACTAAGCGTCCTAGAGCGAAAAGGACGATAATTCGTGACCACCCCCGAAAAATCGAAAAATCCACCCAAATCCTAAAAAAATTGAAATTTTTATGTGAAAAACTTCTTTTGGCCATATCTCCTAAACTAAACGTCCTAGAGCGAAAAGGACGTTAATTCGTGACCACCCCCGAAAAATCGAAAAATCCACCCAAATCCTAAAAAAAATGAAATTTTTATATGAAAAACTTCTTTTGGTCATATCTCCTAAACTAAGCGTCCTAGAGCGAAAAGGACGATAATTCGTGACCACCCTCAAAAAATCGAAAAATCCACTCAAATCCTAAAAAAATTGAAATTTTTATATGAAAAACTTCTTTTGGCCATATCTCCTAAACTAAGCGTCCTAGAGCGAAAAGGACGATAATTCGTGACCACCCTCAAAAAATCGAAAAATCCACCCAAATCCTAAAAAAATTGAAATTTTTATATGAAAAACTTCTTTTGGCCATATCTCCTAAACTAAGCGTCCTAGAGCGAAAAGGACGATAATTCGTGACCACCCTCAAGGGCTTTAATTCGTGACCACCCCCAAAAAATCGAAAAATCCACCCAAATCCTAAAAAAATTGAAATTTTTATATCTCCTAAACTAAGCGTCCTAGAGCGAAAAGGGCTTTAATTCGTGACCACCCTCAAAAAATCGAAAAATCCACCCAAATCCTAAAAAAATTGAAATTTTTATATGAAAAACTTCTTTTGGCCATATCTCCTAAACTAAGCGTCCTAGAGCGAAAAGGACGATAATTCGTAACCACCCTCAAAAAATCGAAAAATCCACCCAAATCCTAAAAAAATTGAAATTTTTATATGAAAAACTTCTTTTGGCCATATCTCCTAAACTAAGCGTCCTAGAGCGAAAAGGACGATAATTCGTGACCAGCCCAAAAAATCGAAAAATCCACCCAAATCCTAAAAAAATTGAAATTTTTATATGAAAAACTTCTTTTGGCCATATCTCCTAAACTAAGCGTCCTAGAGCGAAAAGGACGATAATTCGTGACAACCCCAAAAAATCGAAAAATCCACCCAAATCCTAAAAAAATTGAAATTTTTATATGAAAAACTTCTTTTGGCCATATCTCCTAAACTAAGCGTCCTAGAGCGAAAAGGGCTTTAATTCGTGACCACCCTCACAAAATAGAAAAATCCACCCAAATCCTAAAAAAATTGAAATTTTTATATGAAAAACTTCTTTTGGCCATATCTCCTAAACTAAGCGTCCTAGAGCGAAAAGGGCTTTAATTCGTGACCACCCTCAAAAAATCGAAAAATCCACCAAATCCTAAAGAAATTGAAATTTTTATATGAAAAACTTCTTTTGCCCATATCTCCTAAACTAAGCGTCCTAGAGCGAAAAAAAAAATTTAAAAATCCACCCAAAACCTAAAAAAATTGAAATTTTTATATGAAAAACTTATTTTGCCCATATCTCCTAAACTAAGAGTCCTAGAGCGAAAAGGACTTTAATACGTGACCACCCCCAAAAAAGTGAAAAATCCACCCAAAACCTAAAAAAAAATTTAAATTTTTATATGAAAAACTTCTTTTGCCCATATCTCCTAAACTAAGCATCCTAGAGCGAAAAGGATTTTAATTCGTGACCACCCCCAAAAAAGTGAAAAATCCACCCAAAACCTAAAAAATTGAAATTTTTATATGAAAAACTTCTTTCGCCCATATCTCCTTAAATATGCGTCCTAGAGCGAAAAGGACTTTAATTCGTGACCACCCCCAAAAAATTGAAAAATCCACCCAAACCTAAAAAAAAATTGAAATTTTTATATGAACAATTCTTTTGCCGATATCTCCTTAAATATGCGTCGTAGAGCGAAGAGGACTTTAATTCGTGATCACCCCAAAAAATTGAAAAATCCACCCAAAACCTAAAAAAATTTGAAATTTTTATATGAAAAACTTCTTTTGCCCATATCTCCTAAACTAAGCGTCCTAGAGCGAAAAGGAATTTAATTCGTGACCACCCCCAAAAAATTGAAAAACCCATCCAAAACCTAAAAAAATTGAAATTTTTATATGAAAAACTTCTTTTGCCCATATCTCCTTAAAAATGCGTCCTAGGGCGAAAAGGAATTTAATTCGTGACCACCCTCAAAAAATTGAAAAATCCACCCAAAACCTAAAAAAATTGAAATTTTTATATGAACAATTCTTTTGCCGATATCTCCTTAAATATGCGTCGTAGAGCGAAGAGGACTTTAATTCGTGATCACCCCAAAAAATTGAAAAATCCACCCAAAACCTAAAAAAATTTGAAATTTTTATATGAAAAACTTCTTTTGCCCATATCTCCTAAACTAAGCGTCCTAGAGCGAAAACGGCTTTAATTCGTGACCACCCCCAAAATATCGAAAAATCCACCCAAATCCTAAAAAAATTGAAATTTTTATATGAAAAACTTCTTTTGGCCATATCTCCTAAACTAAGCGTCCTAGAGCGAAAAGGACGATAATTCGTGACCACCCTCAAAAAATCGAAAAATCCACCCAAATCCTAAAAAAATTGAAATTTTTATATGAAAAACTTCTTTTGGCCATATCTCCTAAACTAAGCGTCCTAGAGCGAAAAGGACGATAATTCGTAACCACCCTCAAAAAATCGAAAAATTCACCCGAATCCTAAAAAAATTGAAATTTTTATATGAAAAACTTCTTTTGGCCATATCTCCTAAACTAAGCGTCCTAGAGCGAAAAGGACGATAATTCGTGACCACCCTCAAAAAATCGAAAAATCCACCCTAATCCTAAAAAAATTGAAATTTTTATATGAAAAACTTCTTTTTGCCATATCTCCTAAACTAAGCGTCCTAGAGCGAAAAGGACGATAATTCGTGACCACCCTCACAAAATCGAAAAATCCACCCAAATCCTAAAAAAATTTAAATTTTTATATGAAAAACTTCTTTTGGCCATATCTCCTAAACTAAGCGTCCTAGAGCGAAAAGGGCTTTAATTCGTGACCACCCTCAAAAAATCGAATAATCCACCAAAAAAAATTGAAAATTTTAAATGAAAAACTTCTTTTGGTCATATCTCCTAAACTAAGTGTCCTAGAGCGAAAAGGACGATAATTCGTGACCACCCTCAAGGGCTTTAATTCGTGACCACCCCCAAAAAATCGAAAATCCACCCAAATCCTAAAAAAATTGAAATTTTTATATCTCCTAAACTAAGCGTCCTAGAGCGAAAAGGGCTTCAATTCGTGACCACCCTCAAAAAATCGAAAAATCCACCCAAATCCTAAAAAAATTCAAATTATTATATGAAAAACTTCTTTTGGCCATATCTCCTAAACTAAGCGTCCTAGAGCGAAAAGGACGATAATTCGTAACCACCCTCAAAAAATCGAAAAATCCACCCAAATCCTAAAAAAATTGAAATTTTTATATGAAAAACTTCTTTTGGCCATATCTCCTAAACTAAGCGTCCTAGAGCGAAAAGGGCTTTAATTCGAAAAAATTGCAATTTTTATATGAAAAACTTCTTTTGCCCATATCTCCTAAACTAAGCGTCCTAGAGCGAATTCGTGACCACCCCCAAAAAATTGAAAAATCCACTCACAACCTCAAAAAATTGCAATTTTTATATGAAAAACTTCTTTTGGCCATATCTCCTAAACTAAGCGTCCTAGAGCGAAAAGGGCTTTAATTCGTGACCACCCTCAAAAAATCGAAAAATCCACCCAAATCCTAAAAAAATTGAAATTTTTATATGAAAAACTTCTTTTGGCCATATCTCCTAAACTAAGCGTCCTAGAGCGAAAAGGGCTTTAATTCGTGACCACCCTCAAAAAATCGAAAAATCCACCCAAATCCTAAAAAAATTGAAATTTTTATATGAAAAACTTCTTTTGGCCATATCTCCTAAACTAAGCGTCCTAGAACGAAAAGGGCTTTAATTCGTGACCACCCTCAAAAAATCGAAAAATCCACCCAAATCCTAAAAAAATTTAAATTTTTATATGAAAAACTTCTTTTGGTCATATCTCCTAAACTACGCGTCCTAGAGCGAAAAGGACGATAATTCGTGACCACCCTCAAAAAATCGAAAAATCCACCCAAATCCTACAAAAACTGAAATTTTTATATGAAAATCTTCTTTTGGCCATATCTCCTAAACTAAGCGTCCTAGAGCGAAAAGGACGATAATTCGTAACCACCCTAAAAAAATCGAAAAATCCACCCAAATCCTAAAAAAATTGAAATTTTTATATGAAAAACTTCTTTTGGCCATATCTCCTAAACTAAGCGTCCTAGAGCGAAAAGGACGATAATTCGTGACCACCCCAAAAAATCGAAAAATCCACCCAAATCCTAAAAAAATTGAAATTTTTATATGAAAAACTTCTTTTGGCCATATCTCCTAAACTAAGCGTCCTAGAGCGAAAAGGACGATAATTCGTAACCACCCTAAAAAAATCGAAAAATCCACCCAAATCCTAAAAAAATTGAAATTTTTATATGAAAAACTTCTTTTGGCCATATCTCCTAAACTAAGCGTCCTAGAGCGAAAAGGACGATAATTCGTGACCACCCCCGAAAAATCGAAAAATCCACCCAAATCCTAAAAAAATTAAATTTTTATATGAAAAACTTCTTTTGGCCATATCTCCTAAACTAAGCGTCCTAGAGCGAAAAGGACGATAATTCGTGACCACCCTAAAAAAATCGAAAAATCCACCCAAATCCTAAAAAAATTGAAATTTTTATATGAAAAACTTCTTTTGGCCATATCTCCTAAACTAAGCGTCCTAGAGCGAAAAGGACGATAATTCGTGACCACCCCCGAAAAATCGAAAAATCCACCCAAATCCTAAAAAAATTGAAATTTTTATATGAAAAACTTCTTTTGGCCATATCTCCTAAACTAAGCGTCCTAGAGCGAAAAGGACGATAATTCGTGACCACCCCCGAAAAATCGAAAAATCCACCCAAATCCTAAAAAAATGATATTTTTATATGAAAAACTTCTTTTGGCCATATCTCCTAAACTAAGCGTCCTAGAGCGAAAAGGACTTTAATTCGTGACCACCCTCACAAAATCGAAAAATCCACCCAAATCCTAAAAAAATTGAAATTTTTATATGAAAAACTTCTTTTGGCCATATCTCCTAAACTAAGCGTCCTAGAACGAAAAGGGCTTTAATTCGTGACCACCCTCAAAAAATCGAAAAATCCACCCAAATCCTAAAAAAATTTAAATTTTTATATGAAAAACTTCTTTTGGTCATATCTCCTAAACTAAGCGTCCTAGAGCGAAAAGGACGATAATTCGACGAAAAAATCGAAAAATCCACCCAAATCCTAAAAAATTGAAATTTTTATATGAAAAACTTATTTTGGTCATATCTCCTAAATTAAGCGTCCTAGAGCGAAAAGGACGATAATTCGTGACCACCCCCGAAAAATCGAAAAATCCACCCAAATCCTAAAAAAATTGAAATTTTTATATGAAAAACTTCTTTTGGCCATATCTCCTAAACTAAGCGTCCTAGAGCGAAAAGGGCTTTAATTCGTGACCACCCTCAAAAAATCGAAAAATCCACCCAAATCCTAAAAAAATTGAAATTTTTATGTGAAAAACTTCTTTTGGCCATATCTCCTAAACTAAGCGTCCTAGAGCGAAAAGGACGATAATTCGTGACCACCCCCGAAAAATCGAAAAATCCACCCAAATCCTAAAAAAATTGAAATTTTTATGTGAAAATCTTCTTTTGGCCATATCTCCTAAACTAAACGTCCTAGAGCGAAAAGGACGTTAATTCGTGACCACCCCCGAAAAATCGAAAAATCCACCCAAATCCTAAAAAAATTGAAATTTTTATATGAAAAACTTCTTTTGGTCATATCTCCTAAACTAAGCGTCCTAGAGCGAAAAGGACGATAATTCGTGACCACCCCCAAAAAATCGAAAAATCCACCCAAATCCTAAAAAAATTTAAATTTTTATATGAAAAACTTCTTTTGGCCATATCTCCTAAACTAAGCGTCCTAGAGCGAAAAGGACGATAATTCGTGACCACCCTCAAAAAATCGAAAAATCCATCCAAATCCTAAAAAAATTTAAAGTTTTATATGAAAAACTTCTTTTGGCCATATCTCCTAAACTAAGCGTCCTAGAGCGAAAAGGACGATAATTCGTAACCACCCTAAAAAAATCGAAAAATCCACCCAAATCCTAAAACAATTGAAATTTTTATATGAAAAACTTCTTTTGGCCATATCTCCTAAACTAAGCGTCCTAGAGCGAAAAGGACGATAATTCGTGACCACCCCCGAAAAATCGAAAAATCCACCCAAATCCTAAAAAAATGAAATTTTTATATGAAAAACTTCTTTTGGCCATATCTCCTAAACTAAGCGTCCTAGAGCGAAAAGGACTTTAATTCGTGACCACCCTCACAAAATCGAAAAATCCACCCAAATCCTAAAAAAATTGAAATTTTTATATGAAAAACATCTTTTGGCCATATCTCCTAAACTAAGCGTCCTAGAACGAAAAGGGCTTTAATTCGTGACCACCCTCAAAAAATCGAAAAATCCACCCAAATCCTAAAAAAATTTAAATTTTTATATGAAAAACTTCTTTTGGTCATATCTCCTAAACTAAGCGTCCTAGAGCGAAAAGGACGATAATTCGACGAAAAAATCGAAAAATCCACCCAAATCCTAAAAAATTGAAATTTTTATATGAAAAACTTATTTTGGTCATATCTCCTAAACTAAGCGTCCTAGAGCGAAAAGGACGATAATTCGTGACCACCCCCGAAAAATCGAAAAATCCACCCAAATCCTAAAAAAATTGAAATTTTTATATGAAAAACTTCTTTTGGCCATATCTCCTAAACTAAGCGTCCTAGAGCGAAAAGGGCTTTAATTCGTGACCACCCTCAAAAAATCGAAAAATCCACCCAAATCCTAAAAAAATTGAAATTTTTATGTGAAAAACTTCTTTTGGCCATATCTCCTAAACTAAGCGTCCTAGAGCGAAAAGGACGATAATTCGTGACCACCCCCGAAAAATCGAAAAATCCACCCAAATCCTAAAAAAATTGAAATTTTTATGTGAAAAACTTCTTTTGGCCATATCTCCTAAACTAAACGTCCTAGAGCGAAAAGGACGTTAATTCGTGACCACCCCCGAAAAATCGAAAAATCCACCCAAATCCTAAAAAAATTGAAATTTTTATATGAAAAACTTCTTTTGGTCATATCTCCTAAACTAAGCGTCCTAGAGCGAAAAGGACGATAATTCGTGACCACCCCCAAAAAATCGAAAAATCCACTCAAATCCTAAAAAAATTGAAATTTTTATATGAAAAACTTCTTTTGGCCATATCTCCTAAACTAAGCGTCCTAGAGCGAAAAGGACGATAATTCGTGACCACCCTCAAAAAATCGAAAAATCCACCCAAATCCTAAAAAAATTGAAATTTTTATATGAAAAACTTCTTTTGGCCATATCTCCTAAACTAAGCGTCCTAGAGCGAAAAGGGCTTTAATTCGTGACCACCCTCAAGGGCTTTAATTCGTGACCACCCCCAAAAAATCGAAAAATCCACCCAAATCCTAAAAAAATTGAAATTTTTATATCTCCTAAACTAAGCGTCCTAGAGCGAAAAGGGCTTTAATTCGTGACCACCCTCAAAAAATCGAAAAATCCACCCAAATCCTAAAAAAATTGAAATTTTTATATGAAAAACTTCTTTTGGACGATAATTCGTGACCAGCCCAAAAAATCGAAAAATCCACCCAAATCCTAAAAAAATTGAAATTTTTATATGAAAAACTTCTTTTGGCCATATCTCCTAAACTAAGCGTCCTAGAGCGAAAAGGACGATAATTCGTGACAACCCCAAAAAATCGAAAAATCCACCCAAATCCTAAAAAAATTGAAATTTTTATATGAAAAACTTCTTTTGGCCATATCTCCTAAACTAAGCGTCCTAGAGCGAAAAGGGCTTTAATTCGTGACCACCCTCAAAAAATAGAAAAATCCACCCAAATCCTAAAAAAATTGAAATTTTTATATGAAAAACTTCTTTTGGCCATATCTCCTAAACTAAGCGTCCTAGAGCGAAAAGGGCTTTAATTCGTGACCACCCTCAAAAAATCGAAAAATCCACCAAATCCTAAAGAAATTGAAATTTTGATATGAAAAACTTCTTTTGCCCATATCTCCTAAACTAAGCGTCCTAGAGCGAAAAAAAAATTTTAAAATCCACCCAAAACCTAAAAAAATTGAAATTTTTATATGAAAAACTTATTTTGCCCATATCTCCTAAACTAAGAGTCCTAGAGCGAAAAGGACTTTAATTCGTGACCACCCCCAAAAAAGTGAAAAATCCACCCAAAACCTAAAAAAATGAAATTTTTATATGAAAAACTTCTTTCGCCCATATCTCCTTAAATATGCGTCCTAGAGCGAAAAGGACTTTAATTCGTGACCACCCCCAAAAAATTGAAAAATCCACCCAAACCTAAAAAAAATTGAAATTTTTATATGAACAATTCTTTTGCCGATATCTCCTTAAATATGCGTCGTAGAGCGAAGAGGACTTTAATTCGTGATCACCCCAAAAAATTGAAAAATCCACCCAAAACCTAAAAAAATTTGAAATTTTTATATGAAAAACTTCTTTTGCCCATATCTCCTAAACTAAGCGTCCTAGAGCGAAAAGGACTTTAATTCGTGACCACCCCCAAAAAATTGAAAAACCCATCCAAAACCTAAAAAAATTGAAATTTTTATATGAAAAACTTCTTTTGCCCATATCTCCTTAAAAATGCGTCCTAGGGCGAAAAGGAATTTAATTCGTGACCACCCTCAAAAAATTGAAAAATCCACCCAAAACCTAAAAAAATTGAAATTTTTATATGAACAATTCTTTTGCCGATATCTCCTTAAATATGCGTCGTAGAGCGAAGAGGACTTTAATTCGCGATCACCCCAAAAAATTGAAAAATCCACCCAAAACCTAAAAAAATTTGAAATTTTTATATGAAAAACTTCTTTTGCCCATATCTCCTAAACTAAGCGTCCTAGAGCGAAAAAGGCTTTAATTCGTGACCACCCCCAAAATATCGAAAAATCCACCCAAATCCTAAAAAAATTGAAATTTTTATATGAAAAACTTCTTTTGGCCATATCTCCTAAACTAAGCGTCCTAGAGCGAAAAGGGCTTTAATTCGTGACCACCCTCAAAAAATCGAAAAATCCACCCAAATCCTAAAAAAATTGAAATTTTTATATGAAAAACTTCTTTTGGCCATATCTCCTAAACTAAGCGTCCTAGAGCGAAAAGGACGATAATTCGTAACCACCCTCAAAAAATCGAAAAATTCACCCGAATCCTAAAAAAATTGAAATTTTTATATGAAAAACTTCTTTTGGCCATATCTCCTAAACTAAGCGTCCTAGAGCGAAAAGGACGATAATTCGTGACCACCCTCAAAAAATCGAAAAATCCACCCTAATCCTAAAAAAATTGAAATTTTTATATGAAAAACTTCTTTTTGCCATATCTCCTAAACTAAGCGTCCTAGAGCGAAAAGGACGATAATTCGTGACCACCCTCACAAAATCGAAAAATCCACCCAAATCCTAAAAAAATTTAAATTTTTATATGAAAAACTTCTTTTGGCCTCCTAAACTAAGCGTCCTAGAGCGAAAAGGGCTTTAATTCGTGACCACCCTCAAAAAATCGAATAATCCACCAAAAAAAATTGAAAATTTTAAATGAAAAACTTCTTTTGGTCATATCTCCTAAACTAAGTGTCCTAGAGCGAAAAGGACGATAATTCGTGACCACCCTCAAGGGCTTTAATTCGTGACCACCCCCAAAAAATCGAAAATCTACCCAAATCCTAAAAAAATTGAAATTTTTATATCTCCTAAACTAAGCGTCCTAGAGCGAAAAGGGCTTCAATTCGTGACCACCCTCAAAAAATCGAAAAATCCACCCTAATCCTAAAAAAATTGAAATTTTTATATGAAAAACTTCTTTTGGCCATATCTCCTAAACTAAGCGTCCTAGAGCGAAAAGGGCTTTAATTCGTGACCACCCTCAAAAAATCGAAAAATCCACCCAAATCCTAAAAAAATTGAAATTTTTATATGAAAAACTTCTTTTGGCCATATCTCCTAAACTAAGCGTCCTAGAGCGAAAAGGGCTTTAATTCGTGACCACCCTCAAAAAATCGAAAAATCCACCCAAATCCTAAAAAAATTTAAATTTTTATATGAAAAACTTCTTTTGGTCATATCTCCTAAACTACGCGTCCTAGAGCGAAAAGGACGATAATTCGTGACCACCCTCAAAAAATCGAAAAATCCACCCAAATCCTACAAAAACTGAAATTTTTATATGAAAATCTTCTTTTGGCCATATCTCCTAAACTAAGCGCCCTAGAGCGAAAAGGGCTTTAATTCGTGACCACCCCCAAAAAATCGAAAAATCCACCCAAATCCTAAAAAAATTGAAATTTTTATATGAAAAACTTCTTTTGGCCATATCTCCTGAACTAAGCGTCCTAGAGCGAAAAGGGCTTTAATTCGTGACCACCCCCAAAATATCGAAAAATCCACCCAAATCCTAAAAAAATTGAAATTTTATATGAAAAACTTCTTTTGGCCATATCTCCTAAACTAAGCGTCCTAGAGCGAAAAGGACGATAATTCGTGACCACCCCCAAAAAATCGAAAAATTCACCCAAATCCTAAAAAAATTGAAATTTTTATATGAAAAACTTCTTTTGGCCATATCTCCTTAACTAAGCGTCCTAGAGCGAAAAGGACGATAATTCGTGACCACCCTCAAAAAATCGAAAAATCCACCCAAATCCTAAAAAAATTGAAATTTTTATATGAAAAACTTCTTTTGGCCATATCTCCTAAACTAAGCGTCCTAGAGCGAAAAGGACGATAATTCGTAACCACCCTAAAAAAATCGAAAAATCCACCCAAATCCTAAAAAAATTGAAATTTTTATATGAAAAACTTCTTTTGGCCATATCTCCTAAACTAAGCGTCCTAGAGCGAAAAGGACGATAATTCGTGACCACCCCAAAAAATCGAAAAATCCACCCAAATCCTAAAAAAAATTAAATTTTTATATGAAAAACTTCTTTTGGCCATATCTCCTAAACTAAGCGTCCTAGAGCGAAAAGGGCTTTAATTCGTGACCACCCTCAAAAAATCGAAAAATCCACCCAAATCCTAAAAAAATTGAAATTTTTATATGAAAAACTTCTTTTGGTCATATCTCCTAAACTAAGCGTCCTAGAGCGAAAAGGACGATAATTCGTGACCACCCCAAAAAAATCGAAAAATCCACCCAAATCCTAAAAAAATTGAAATTTTTATATGAAAAACTTCTTTTGGCCATATCTCCTAAACTAAGCGTCCTAGAGCGAAAAGGACGATAATTCGTGACCACCCCCAAAAAATCGAAAAATTCACCCAAATCCTAAAAAAATTGAAATCCACCCCAATCCTAAATTGAAGTTTTTATATGAAAAACTTCTTTTGGTCATATCTCCTAAACTACGCGTCCTAGAGCGAAAAGGAAGATAATTCGTAACCACCCTCAAAAAATCGAAAAATCCACCCAAATCCTAAAAAAATTGAAATTTTTATATGAAAAACTTCTTTTGGCCATATCTCCTAAACTAAGCGTCCTAGAGCGAAAAGGACGATAATTCGTGACCACCCCCGAAAAATCGAAAAATCCACCCAAATCCTAAAAAAATTGAAATTTTTATATGAACAACTTCTTTTGGCCATATCTCCTAAACTAAGCGTCCTAGAGCGAAAAGGACGATAATTCGTGACCACCCCCAAAAAATCGAAAAATTCACCCAAATCCTAAAAAAATTGAAATTTTTATATGAAAAACTTCTTTTGGTCATATCTCCTAAACTAAGCGTCCTAGAGCGAAAAGGGCTTTAATTCGTGACCACCCTCAAAAAATCGAAAAATCCACCCAAATCCTAAAAAAATTGAAATTTTTATGTGAAAAACTTCTTTTGGCCATATCTCCTAAACTAAGCGTCCTAGAGCGAAAAGGACGATAATTCGTAACCACCCCCAAAAAATCGAAAAATCCACCCAAATCCTAAAAAAATGAAATTTTTATATGAAAAACTTCTTTTGGTCATATCTCCTAAACTAAGCGTCCTAGAGCGAAAAGGACGATAATTCGTGACCACCCCCGAAAAATCGAAAAATCCACCCAAATCCTAAAAAAATATAAATTTTTATATGAAAAACTTCTTTTGGCCATATCTCCTAAACTAAGCGTCCTAGAGCGAAAAGGGCTTTAATTCGTGACCACCCTCAAAAAATCGAAAAATCCACCCAAATCCTAAAAAAATTGAAATTTTTATATGAAAAACTTCTTTTGGCCATATCTCCTAAACTAAGCGTCCTAGAACGAAAAGGGCTTTAATTCGTGACCACCCTCAAAAAATCGAAAAATCCACCCAAATCCTAAAAAAATTGAAATTTTTATATGAAAAACTTCTTTTGGTGATATCTCCTAAACTACGCGTCCTAGAGCGAAAAGGACGATAATTCGTGACCACCCTCAAAAAATCGAAAAATCCACCCAAATCCTAAAAAAACTGAAATTTTTATATGAAAAACTTCTTTTGGCCATATCTCCTAAACTAAGCGTCCTAGAGCGAAAAGGACGACAATTCGTGACCACCCCCAAAAAATCGAAAAATCCACCCAAATCCTAAAAAAATTGAAATTTTTATATGAAAAACTTCTTTTGGCCATATCTCCTTAACTAAGCGTCCTAGAGCGAAAAGGACGATAATTCGTGACCACCCTCAAAAAATCGAAAAATCCACCCAAATCCTAAAAAAATTGAAATTTTTATATGAAAAACTTCTTTTGGCCATATCTCCTAAACTAAGCGTCCTAGAGCGAAAAGGACGATAATTCGTAACCACCCTCAAAAAATCGAAAAATCCACCCAAATCCTAAAAAAATTGAAATTTTTATATGAAAAACTTCTTTTGGCCATATCTCCTAAACTAAGCGTCCTAGAGCGAAAAGGACGATAATTCGTGACCACCCCAAAAAATCGAAAAATCCACCCAAATCCTAAAAAAATTGAAATTTTTATATGAAAAACTTCTTTTGGCCATATCTCCTAAACTAAGCGTCCTAGAGCGAAAAGGACGATAATTCGTGACAACCCCAAAAAATCGAAAAATCCACCCAAATCCTAAAAAAATTGAAATTTTTATATGAAAAACTTCTTTTGGCCATATCTCCTAAACTAAGCGTCCTAGAACGAAAAGGGCTTTAATTCGTGACCACCCTCAAAAAATCGAAAAATCCACCCAAATCCTAAAAAAATTTAAATTTTTATATGAAAAACTTCTTTTGGTCATATCTCCTAAACTAAGCGTCCTAGAGCGAAAAGGACGATAATTCGACGAAAAAATCGAAAAATCCACCCAAATCCTAAAAAAATTTAAATTTTTATATGAAAAACTTCTTTTGGTCATATCTCCTAAACTAAGCGTCCTAGAGCGAAAAGGACGATAATTCGTGACCACCCCCGAAAAATCGAAAAATCCACCCAAATCCTAAAAAAATTGAAATTTTTATATGAAAAACTTCTTTTGGCCATATCTCCTAAACTAAGCGTCCTAGAGCGAAAAGGGCTTTAATTCGTGACCACCCTCAAAAAATCGAAAAATCCACCCAAATCCTAAAAAAATTGAAATTTTTATGTGAAAAACTTCTTTTGGCCATATCTCCTAAACTAAGCGTCCTAGAGCGAAAAGGACGATAATTCGTGACCACCCCCGAAAAATCGAAAAATCCACCCAAATCCTAAAAAAATTGAAATTTTTATGTGAAAAACTTCTTTTGGCCATATCTCCTAAACTAAACGTCCTAGAGCGAAAAGGACGTTAATTCGTGACCACCCCCGAAAAATCGAAAAATCCACCCAAATCCTAAAAAAATTGAAATTTTTATATGAAAAACTTCTTTTGGTCATATCTCCTAAACTAAGCGTCCTAGAGCGAAAAGGACGATAATTCGTGACCACCCCCACAAAATCGAAAAATCCACTCAAATCCTAAAAAAATTGAAATTTTTATATGAAAAACTTCTTCTGGCCATATCTCCTAAACTAAGCGTCCTAGAGCGAAAAGGACGATAATTCGTGACCACCCTCAAAAAATCGAAAAATCCACCCAAATCCTAAAAAAATTGAAATTTTTATATTAAAAACTTCTTTTGGCCATATCTCCTAAACTAAGCGTCCTAGAGCGAAAAGGACGATAATTCGTGACCACCCTCAAGGGCTTTAATTCGTGACCACCCCCAAAAAATCGAAAAATCCACCCAAATCCTAAAAAAATTGAAATTGTTATATCTCCTAAACTAAGCGTCCTAGAGCGAAAAGGGCTTTAATTCGTGACCACCCTCAAAAAATCGAAAAATCCACCCAAATCCTAAAAAAATTGAAATTTTTATATGAAAAACTTCTTTTGGCCATATCTCCTAAACTAAGCGTCCTAGAGCGAAAAGGACGATAATTCGTAACCACCCTCAAAAAATCGAAAAATCCACCCAAATCCTAAAAAAATTGAAATTTTTATATGAAAAACTTCTTTTGGCCATATCTCCTAAACTAAGCGTCCTAGAGCGAAAAGGACGATAATTCGTGACCAGCCCAAAAAATCGAAAAATCCACCCAAATCCTAAAAAAATTGAAATTTTTATATGAAAAACTTCTTTTGGACATATCTCCTAAACTAAGCGTCCTAGAGCGAAAAGGACGATAATTCGTGACAACCCCAAAAAATCGAAAAATCCACCCAAATCCTAAAAAAATTGAAATTTTTATATGAAAAACTTCTTTTGGCCATATCTCCTAAACTAAGCGTCCTAGAGCGAAAAGGGCTTTAATTCGTGACCACCCTCAAAAAATAGAAAAATCCACCCAAATCCTAAAAAAATTGAAATTTTTATATGAAAAACTTCTTTTGGCCATATCTCCTAAACTAAGCGTCCTAGAGCGAAAAGGGCTTTAATTCGTGACCACCCTCAAAAAATCGAAAAATCCACCAAATCCTAAAGAAATTGAAATTTTTATATGAAAAACTTCTTTTGCCCATATCTCCTAAACTAAGCGTCCTAGAGCGAAAAAAAAAAATTGAAAAATCCACCCAAAACCTAAAAAAATTGAAATTTTTATATGAAAAACTTATTTTGCCCATATCTCCTAAACTAAGAGTCCTAGAGCGAAAAGGACTTTAATTCGTGACCACCCCCAAAAAAGTGAAAAATCCACCCAAAACCTAAAAAAAAATTTAAATTTTTATATGAAAAACTTCTTTTGCCCATATCTCCTAAACTAAGCATCCTAGAGCGAAAAGGATTTTAATTCGTGACCACCCCCAAAAAAGTGAAAAATCCACCCAAAACCTAATAAAATGAAATTTTTATATGAAAAACTTCTTTCGCCCATATCTCCTTAAATATGCGTCCTAGAGCGAAAAGGACTTTAATTCGTGACCACCCCCAAAAAATTGAAAAATCCACCCAAACCTAAAAAAAAATTGAAATTTTTATATGAACAATTCTTTTGCCGATATCTCCTTAAATATGCGTCGTAGACCGAAGAGGACTTTAATTCGTGATCACCCCAAAAAATTGAAAAATCCACCCAAAACCTAAAAAAATTTGAAATTTTTATATGAAAAACTTCTTTTGCCCATATCTCCTAAACTAAGCGTCCTAGAGCGAAAAGGACTTTAATTCGTGACCACCCCCAAAAAATTGAAAAACCCATCCAAAACCTAAAAAAATTGAAATTTTTATATGAAAAACTTCTTTTGCCCATATCTCCTTAAAAATGCGTCCTAGGGCGAAAAGGAATTTAATTCGTGACCACCCTCAAAAAATTGAAAAATCCACCCAAAACCTAAAAAAATTGAAATTTTTATATGAACAATTCTTTTGCCGATATCTCCTTAAATATGCGTCGTAGAGCGAAGAGGACTTTAATTCGTGATCACCCCAAAAAATTGAAAAATCCACCCAAAACCTAAAAAAATTTGAAATTTTTATATGAAAAACTTCTTTTGCCCATATCTCCTAAACTAAGCGTCCTAGAGCGAAAAAGGCTTTAATTCGTGACCACCCCCAAAATATAGAAAAATCCACCCAAATCCTAAAAAAATTGAAATTTTTATATGAAAAACTTCTTTTGGCCATATCTCCTAAACTAAGCGTCCTAGAGCGAAAAGGGCTTTAATTCGTGACCACCCTCAAAAAATCGAAAAATCCACCCAAATCCTAAAAAAATTGAAATTTTTATATGAAAAACTTCTTTTGGCCATATCTCCTAAACTAAGCGTCCTAGAGCGAAAAGGACGATAATTCGTAACCACCCTCAAAAAATCGAAAAATTCACCCGAATCCTAAAAAATTTAAATTTTTATATGAAAAACTTCTTTTGGCCATATCTCCTAAACTAAGCGTCCTAGAGCGAAAAGGACTTTAATTCGTGACCACCCTCAAAAAATCGAAAAATCCACCCAAATCCTAAAAAAATTGAAATTTTTATATGAAAAACTTCTTTTGGTCATATCTCCTAAACTAAGCGTCCAAGAGCGAAAAGGACGATAATTCGTGACCACCCCAAAAAATCGAAAAATCCACCCAAATCCTAAAAAAATTGACATTTTTATATGAAAAACTTCTTTTGGCCATATCTCCTAAACTAAGCGTCCTCGAGCGAATAAGGTTTAATACGTGACCACCCCCAAAAAATCGAAAAATCCACCCAAATCCTAAAAAAATTGAAATTTTTATATGAAAAACTTCTTTTGCCCATATCTCCTAAACTAAGCGTCGTAGAGCGAAAAGGACTTTAATTCGTGACCACCCCCAAAAAATTGAAAAATCCACCCAAAACCTCAAAAAATTGCAATTTTTATATGAAAAACTTCTTTTGGCCATATCTCCTAAACTAAGCGTCCTAGAGCGAAAAGGACTTTAATTCGTGACCCCCCCCAAAAAATGGAAAAATCCACCCAAAACCTAAAAAAATTGAAATTTTTATATGAAAAACTTCTTTTGCCCATATCTCCTAAACTAAGCGTCCTAGAGCGAAAAGGACTTTAATTCGTGACCACCCCCAAAAAATTGAAAAATCCACCCAAAACTTAAAAAAAAAATTTTTAATATTTATATGAAAAACTTCTTTTGCCTATATCTCCTTAAATATGCGTCCTAGAGCGAAAAGGACTTTATTTCGTGACCACCCCCAAAAAATTGAAAAATCCACCCAAACCTAAAAAAATTGAAATTTTTATATGAAAAACTTCTTTTGCCGATATCTCCTTAAATATGCGTCCTAGAGCGAAAAGGACCTTAATTCGTGACCACCCTCAAAAAATTGAAAAATCCACCCAAACCTAAAAAAAATTGAAATTTTTATATGAACAATTCTTTTGCCGATATGTCCTTAAATATGCGTCGTAGAGCGAAGAAGACTTTAATTCGTAACCACCCCCAAAAAATCGAAAAATCCACCCAAAACCTAAAAAAATTTAAATTTTTATATGAAAAACTTCTTTTGCCCATATCTCCTTAAATATGCGTCCTAGAGCGAAAAGGACTTTAATTCGTGACCACCCCCAAAAAATTGAAAAGCCACCCAAAACCTAAAAAAAATTGAAATTTTTATATGAAAAACTTCTTTTCCCCATATCTCCTAAACTAAGCGTCCTAGAGCGAAAAGGACTTTAATTCGTGACCACCCCCAAAAAAGTGAAAAATCCACCCAAAACCTAAAAAAATTTAAATTTTTATATGAAAAATTCTTTTGCCCATATCTCCTTAAATATGCGTCCTAGAGCGAAAAGGACTTTAATTCGTTACCACCCCCAAAAAATTGAAAAATCCACCCAAACCTAAAAAAAATTGAAATTTTTATATGAACAATTCTTTTGCCGATATCTCCTTAAATATGCGTCGTAGAGCGAAGAGGACTTTAATTCGTAACCACCCCCAAAAAATTGAAAAATCCACCCAAAACCTAAAAAACTTGAAATTTTTATATGAAAAACTTCTTTTGCCCATATCTCCTTAAATATGCGTCCTAGAGCGAAAAAGATTTTAATTCGTGACCACCCCCAAAAAATTGAAAAATCCACCCAAAACCTAAAAAAAATTGAAATTTTTATATGAAAAACTTCTTTTGGCCATATCTCCTAAACTAAGCGTCCTAGAGCGAAAAGGACTTTAATTCGTGACCACCCCCAAAAAAATTGAAAAATGCGCTCAAAAACTAAAAAAATTGAAATTTTTATATGAAAAACTTCTTTTGCCCATATCTCCTTAAATATGCGTCCTAGGGCGAAAAGGAATTTAATTCGTGACCACCCCCAAAAAATAGAAAAATCCACCCAAAACCTAAAAAAATTGAAATTTTTGTATGAAAAACTTCTTTTGCCCATATCTCCTTAAATATGCGTCCTAGAGCGAAAAGGACTTTAATTCGTGACCACCTACAAAAAATTGAAAAATCCACACAAAACGTAAAAAATTGAAATTTTTATATGAAAAACTTCTTTTGCCCATATCTCCTAAACTAAGCGTCTTAGAGCGAAAAGGACTTTAATTCGTGACCACCCCCAAAAAATTGAAAAATCCACCCAAACCTAAAAAAAATGAAATTTATATATGAAAAACTTCTTTTGCCTATATCTCCTTAAATATGCGTCCTAGAGCGAAAAGGACTTTATTTCGTGACCACCCCCAAAAAATTGAAAAATCCACCCAAACCTAAAAAAATTGAAATTTTTATAAGAAAAACTTCTTTTGCCGATATCTCCTAATCTAAGCGTCCTAGGGCGAAAAGGAGGATAATAAGTGACCACCCCCAAAAAATTGAAAAATCCACCCAAAACCTAAAAAAATTGAAATTTTTATATGAAAAACTTCTTTTGCCCATATCTCCTTAAATATGCGTCCTAGAGCGAAAAGGACTTTAATTCGTGACCACCCTCAAAAAATTGAAAAATCCACCCAAACCTAAAAAAAATTGAAATTTTTATATGAACAATTCTTTTGCCGATATGTCCTTAAATATGCGTCGTAGAGCGAAGAGGACTTTAATTCGTAACCACCCCCAAAAAATCGAAAAATCCACCCAAAACCTAAAAAAATTTAAATTTTTATATGAAAAGCTTCTTTTGCCCATATCTCCTTAAATATGCGTCCTAACCTAAAAAAATTGAAATTTTTATATAAAAAACTTCTTTTGCCCATATCTCCTTAAATATGCGTCCTAGGGCGAAAAGGAATTTAATTCGTGACCACCCCCAAAAAATTGAAAAATCCACCCAAAACCCTAAAAAAATTGAAATTTTTGTATGAAAAACTTCTTTTGCCCATATCTCCTTAAATATGCGTCCTAGAGCGAAAAGGACTTTAATTCGTGACCACCTACAAAAAATTGAAAAATCCACACAAAACGTAAAAAATTGAAATTTTTATATGAAAAACTTCTTTTGGCCATATCTCCTAATCTAAGCGTCCTAGGGCGAAAAGGAGGATAATGAGTGACCACCCCCAAAAAATTGAAAAATCCACCCAAAACCTAAAAAAATTGAAATTTTTATATGAAAAACTTCTTTTGCCCATATCTCCTTAAATATGCGTCCTAGAGCGAAAAATTGAAAAATCCACCCAAAACCTAAAAAAATTTAAATTTTTATATGAAAAACTTCTTTTGGCCATATCTCCTAAACTAAGCGTCCTAGAGCGAAAAGGACTTTAATTCGTGACCACCCCCAAAAAATTGAAAAATCCACCCAAACCTAAAAAAATTGAAATTTTTATATGAAAAACTTCTTTTGCCGATATCTCCTACCCAATAAACACAGGATGAGCGTTTTTCAAATGCAACAACTTTTCAGTTTGAGGGTAAATATAATTTTCAACATAAATTCAACTTGACTTGAAAAAGCTCATCTTCAATACATCATCAAATTGTTTGCGAATTACTTCCAATTTGCCAAAATGTTGACGAAATCTTTGAAAAGGTATTGAAGATAATATGAGAAAACTTTGACAAAACACTACCCTAAAATGCAACGAAAAAACCATGTGGTTTTCAATACTTATTTGTGCAACGAAGTTCGTGGTCAATTGCAAGAAATAAAAAGAAATGGAAAATTTTACACAAATAAATAGTTTATAAAAATAGATAAGTGAAAATAAAAAATGAAATAAAACTTGAAGGAAGTCACTAAATGTATATCTCTTTGCAGACAACTAAAATTATGGATTCTACGTTCTTGAAAACATTAAAAAGCTGACCAATGAAAAAATGGTGGACAATTAACTGGAACTGTTTCAAATAGTTTATGATAATTGGTACGTCAATATGAAAAATTAAATCAACACTTTAAAGAAGTCACTAAATTTAAATCTCTGCAGAAAACTAAAATCTTTGGATGCTACATTCTTGCAAACAATAAGAAGCTGATCAATAAAAATGAGTGGCTTATCGACAAGAAAAAGTTACCAGAAACATTACAAGTGCAACCAATTAAAATTGTTAAAAACAACAAATTGTTGAAATCAACAACTTCTGGATGGAAATGTGCATCACATCGTCAGTTTAATTCATATGCTATTATCAGTTTAAAATGGATATTTTGTGAATTTCTTCTACTGGAAATCAATTCTAACACGCGGTCCAGTACGTTTCTAATTTCAAATTGCCCGCATGTTAATAAATTTTAATGTTGTTTTATGACACCAAAAGGAAGGAAATCGAATTATCAATGCAAAAGTGTTTACTAATAATGTTTAAAATATTTAAAGTTTTGTTGTTTGTTTGTTTTTTTTTTTTTTGTTCTTATTTGTTGATATGTTTAATAACATTATTATTTATCAATTGGTATTGTAGTATATTTTGTAGTATAGTGTATTATTATATATTTTATTTTGATAAAAATGAATAAATTATACAAATTTCATAGAATTTTGGCTTTGACTTTCAATTTGAAGTGGGGATATCATTCATACAAATTAAGGTTCAAAAGTATTTGCAACGATGTTAATTTTGAATTTGACTCGCATCGAAAATTGTTTGACAAATTATTGAGTAGCGATGCATTTCAATTTGAGGATAACACTTGAGATATTATTGCCAATGTGTTGAATTTCACTGTTGAGGGTAATGTCTGTTTTTTGTTGAGAACGCGATTTTCTCAACAATTTCTCAACTTGAATATTACACTAATCCTTTGAAAAAATGTTTGAAAAATTGTTGTAATTTAGTATTTTTCAAACGTTTGTGTTTATTGGGTAATCTAAGCGTCCTAGGACGAAAAGAAGGATAATAAGTGACCACCCCCAAAAAATTGAAAAATCCACCCAAAACCTAAAAAATTTAAATTTTTATATGAAAAACTTCTATTGCCTATATCTCTTTAAATATGCGTCCTATAGCGAAAAGGACTTTAGTTCGTGACCACCCCCAAAAAATTGAAAAATCCACCCAAACCTAAAAAAATTGAAATTTTTATATGAAAAATTATTTTGCCCATATCTCCTTAAATATGCGTCCTAGAGCGAAAAGGACTTTAATTCGTGACCACCCCCAAAAAATTGAAAAATCCATCCAAAACCTAAAAAAATTGAAATTTTTATATGAAAAACTTCTTTTGCCCATATCTCCTTAAATATGCGTCCTAGGGCGAAAACGTCATTAATTCGTGACCACCCTCAAAAAATTGAAAAATCCACCCAAAACCTAAAAAAATTGAAATTTTTATATGAAAGATTCTTTTCCCCATATCTCCTTAAATATGCGTCCTAGTGCGAAAAGAACTTTAATTCGTGACCACCCCCAAAAAAATGAAAAATCCACCCAAAACCTGAAAAAATTTAAATTTTTATACGAAAAACTTCTTTTGCCCATATCTCCTTAAATATGCGTCCTAGGGCGAAAACGTCATTAATTCGTGACCACCCTCAAAAAATTGAAAAATCCACCCACAACCTAAAAAAATTGAAATTTTTATATGAAAAACTTCTTTTGCCCATATCTCCCAAACTAAGCGTCCTAGAGCGAAAAGGACTTTAATTCGTGACCACCCCCAAAAAATTTAAAAATCCACCCAAAAACTAAACTAAGCGTCCTAGAGCGAAAAGGACTTTAATTCGTGACAACCCCCAAAAATTTAAAAATCCACCCAAAACCTAACAAAAAAATAAATTTTTATATGAAAAACTTCTTTTCCCCATATCTCCTAAACTAAGCGTCCTAGAGCGAAAAGGACTTTAATTCGTGACAACTCTCAAAAAAATTAAAGATCCACCCAAATCCTAAAAAATTGAAATTTTTATAAAAAATCCACCCAAAACCATAACGAAATTGAACTTTTTATATGAAAAACTTCTTTTGCCCATATCTCCTAAACTAAGCGTCCTAGAGCGAGAAGGACACTAATTCGTGACCACTCTCAAAAAATTTAAAGATCCACCCAAATCATAAAAAATTGAAATGTTTAAATGAAAAACTTCTTTTGCCCATATCTGCTTCAATATGCGTTCTAGAGCGAAAAGGGCAATAATTCGTGACCACCCTCACAAAATTCAAAAATCCACCCAGACCAAAAAAGTGAAATTTTTGTATGAAAACTTCTTTTGCCCATATCTCCTGAACTAAGCGTCTTAGAGCGAAAAGGACAATAATTCGTGACCACTCTCAAACAAATGAAAAATGCACTCAAATCCTTAAAAATGAAATTTTTATATGAAAAACGTCTTTTGGCCATATCTTCTAAACAAAATTTAAATTTTTATATGAAAACTTCTTTTGCCCATATCTCCTAAACTAAGCGTCCTAGAGCGAAAAGGACGATAATTCGTGACCACTCTCAAAAAATTGAAAAATGCACTCAAATCCTTAAAAATGAATTTTTTATATGAACGTCTTTTGGCCATATCTTCTAAACAAAATTGAAATTTTTATATGAAAAACTTCTTTTGCCATATCTGCTTTAATATGCGTTCTAGAGCGAAAAGGGCAATAATTCGTGACCACCCTCACAAAATTCAAAAATCCACCCAAACAAAAACAAGTGAAATTTTTATATGAAAACTTCTTTTGCCGATATCTCCTAAACTAAGCGTCTTAGAGCGAAAAGGACAATAATTCGTGACCACTCTCAAAAAAATGAAAAATGCACTCAAATCCTTAAAAATGAAATTTTTATATGTAAAACGTCTTTTGGCCATATCTTCTTCTTAACCTAAGCGTCCTAGAGCGAAAAAGACGATAATTCGTGACCACCCTCAAAAAATTGAAAAATGCTCCCAAATCCTTAAAAAATGAAATTTTTATAATACAACTTCTTTTGGCCATATCTCATAAACTAAGCGTCCTAGAGCGAAAAGAACAATAATTCGTGACCACCCTCAAAAAATTGAAAAATTCACCCTTATCCTAATTTTTATATGAAAATTTTTATATTAAAATTTTTATATGAAAAACTTCTCTTGGTCATATCTGCTTAAGTATACGTCCTAGAGCGAAAAGGACTTTAATTCGTAACAAACCCAAAAAAAATTGAATAATCCACCCAAATCTTAAAAAACTTGAAATTTTTATATGAAAAACTTCTTTTGGCCATATCTCCTTAAATATGCGTCCTAGAGCGAAAAGGACTTTAATTCGTGACCACCCTCAAAAATTGATAATTCCAAAAACATCTTTTAGCCATATATCCTAAACTAAGCGTCTTATAGCCAAACGAAAAGGACGTTAATTCGTGCTCACCCCCAAAAAATTGAAAATTCCATCCAAATCGCAAAAAATTCAAGTTTATGTATTCAGTTCAAAGTTTCCTTTTGGGAAATACCACAATAAAATCATGGCAAGCGGATGTGCTAAACATTTTATTATGGCGGATCTCTTCCATAATCAAACAGGCCTTTAACAAACTAAAAAATACCTTTTTACTTAAATAAATACCTTTTCGAAGCTGACTCAGTGTTATTTCAAGAATGCTATTTATCATTCCTTGATGTCTGCAATTGCGACATCAAGTCAGCTTTTCAATAATCGCAAATTTTCAAAGTAGGCTAATGAAGTCCGGTTTGTTTGCTTAATGTCGTTTTGATTCGATTTTCGAAAAATTTAAAAATCTGATTTGAAGATTACAAAAATTCGCATTAAGCTTAAAGCTTGCGGCTTCAAATCCAATAACTGATAAGTACAGGATTTTTTAACGAAGCCGGAAACCGAATCGAGTATTCGACCTGACTCCATTTTCCAGATCGAATACCATTCTTCAGTTTATAACTACAAAGAAAGTAAATCAAATTTTGTAATGGATGGAGGGTTCAATAATCAGAATTAAAACTTTTCGGATTTCAACTTACCAAGTGCAAAATCAAATTTGTTAAAATTACATTATTAAAAATTTTTAAATTATGTTAAGTATGTATATTATCCAAAAAATTTGAAATAACATTCAAAATCACAATTAATTTAGATTGGAATTTATTCATAGAAAATAATAAATAATTAAAATCATCTCCTGAAGTAAATAAGATTGGAAATAAGACTTGAATGGAGCATTAATTGATGAGGAATTTATGCTTTCGCATTTTCCATATATCTCGGGAACAGGAACTAAACGATTTTGTTAATTATTTTTATTTAGATTTTCTACAAAAAGGAAGGAAAACAAATATGGTGGTTAGTTAAAACACAATAAAAAAATGAAATGAAAAAACAGAAAATAAAACAAAGCCATTCTGGGTTTGGTTTCATAGAGGTAATGGTTTCTCTGTTTATGAGTGTGTATTTTTGATTAAATTAAAACTTAAAAATAGGAAAAAAACAAAAGAGAAATAAAGTGTGAGAAATTATGATAGAGAAAGAGAAAAAAAACTAAAAATTATAAATAGGGTAACATTTACATAATAACAAATGATGAGGGGGCATTTTTCAATTTTTACCTCGCAAAAAAATGAATAAACATTCAATATTTTTTACAATGTATTTAATGAACTAATACTATAATAACACACCACTATAGACCAAACAAACAACAACAACCATAAACAATATCGGTTGGATGTTATCGTCTCGGTTTAGTGTCTCATCAACAAAAAGGCTTTGCAAAAAATATTCTAGTTTTTTGTTTAATTTTTCTTCTTAGTAACACATTTCACATATATTTACATTAAAAATCAGTGCATTTAAATAATACAACAATATAGTGCTCGTTTTTTTTCATCGATTTAATTAACCTATATATACTAGTATGTTTACTTTTCCTTTATTAAAAGGAGCTTTGTAAGCGTCAATATCATTCATTGGTAGATTTAGATGGCATATTGTTAGAATTTTTTTGCAAAACATTTCTTCCATTGGTCTCAACGAATTACAAGAAATTTGTGAAATAATTTTGTTTATCGATAATAGATAGAAGGTGGTATTGTTGTTTATGTTGTATGTATGTGTGTGTATTATAGAAGCAGTATCTTTAGGATGAATCTATATCAATAATAAATTAAGTGTCTACTTGACGCTGTCGGGGATTTCAAAGCTGACATCCATCTTAACTTCACGGGCCAATTCAACAATCTTGGCCAAATGAACAGCCAAATTGGCAGCTTCATCCAAATCGTGACGTGGGATAATTCTTAAGCCAGATTTCCTAATCAATTCACGAGCCTCATTGACATTGGTACCCTGTATAATGAATAATGGAAATGTGTCGATAAAATGTTATTTCAAAATTTCTTAAAACAACTTACCTGTAATCTGCATACAATGGGCATTTTCATTTGCAAATCTTTAGCAGCAGCAATAATACCTTCGGCAATAACATCACAACGCATAATACCACCAAAGATGTTGACCAAAATACACATGACCTTGGGATCGGCAGTAATAATTTTGAAAGCTTCCTTTACAGCTTGGGCAGTGGCACCGCCACCGACATCCAAGAAGTTGGCTGGATCACCACCATACAATTTAATAATGTCCATGGTGGCCATAGCCAAACCAGCACCGTTGACCATGCATCCAATGGTACCATCCAATGTAATGTAGTTCAAATCATATTTGGCAGCTTCTACTTCACGTGGATCCTCTTGGGTCCAATCACGCATGGCAAATAATTCCTTCTGACGGAATTCACCGTTGTCATCGAAACGGAATTTGGCATCAAGAGCAAAGACTTTGTCATAGATTTTAGAAAACAAAATAAATAATTTTTATAAATAAAAATTCAATTAATACATATACATGTATAGCAGCAAATAGCCAACATTAAGCAACACCTATGTTAAATTGGATAAACAAATAGATATATAAAGCGAAAAAAAGGAATATGATACCAAAAACTTAATTATTAATATATAGAATAAATCATTATTGAGGATCATATAAAAAGTTATATGATATTTTCGAGCTTGAGAATCATTTTTCGTAGCTGAAGACAGATTCTTTTCAGAACTATAAGTCGTTACAAGGTACATTTTAATAATGAATATATAGGCAAAGGTCTGTTTACCGAAAATCCAAATTCATAACGTGGACCGCTTTACGAAAAATCTTTAAATTCCCAAATTTGGAAACCCTTCTAAAAGAATCATGGAAGTGAAAAAAACCTAAAGTCACCGGATATAATATCCACTACAATTTGTAATATTGTTTTGTTGTTGCCTTTTCTTATTATTTCATCGTTTTAAGAGGCTGAAGCAACGCCAGATAACGAATGCTAGCCAAATTGCATTATTATGTGAACTATTGAAAAATCGACCGGCAATTTAATCCTGAAATTGAATGGCTTACAGACAAAGCCAAACCTGTAACAGATTCCACAAGAAAACTGTACTTTTCAAGACTGCAATGTGTTTATAACAGACAAATGTAAAAACATCTTAGAACTACGCCCCTTGTCAACCAATTTATAGACAATTTCAAGTCTTCTAATTTTCAAAGTAAATTTTTGTTTCAATCGATTTAAATGCTAATGCCAATCAAATTTTCAAAAGAAAAATTGATGCCAACCGAATTTTATAAGAAAAATTTTATGTCAATCGAATTTTCATAGACAAATTGCTGTCAATCGAATTTTCATAAAAATTTTTGACGACAATAAAATTTTCATGAAAATATGGAATTTTCAAAACGAAATTTTGATGTCAATCGAATTTTTGTACAAAATGTGTCACACCAAGGCATATGAAATAATGTACTCTCCGTATTACCAAAACAATAATGTAGGCTGCCATATTGCCATTTTGAAAATTCACAACAAAGCAAATCTGGAAATTTATACATGTTTTCTTCGAAGTATGAGGAAATATGTTACAGTTAGGGGGTTTTCCCGGGAACGGGATCCCGGGAATTTTTTCGCTCCCGCTTTCCCGGGAATGAAGTGCGGGAATTCCCGGGAAATGTTCTTTACTATATTTTATATATAACCTCCTTATAACCGTAACTTTAGGCGATTTATAATTTATTCAACTGTCTAAATGTATGCCACATCAAAGTTGGTTTCCCTTTGACCGGGATACCGGGAAATTCGAAAAAAATTCCCGCTTTCCCGGGAATGGAAAAAGTCCGGGAAAAAGAAAACCCTAGTTACAGAATAATTGAAGTAATTCTTACCATCAATTATGAGGTCGGACCATTATTGTCATTTTAAAGCAAATTCAATATTGAAAAATTTTTGTATACGTATCACGGTTGCCACAAATAGTAGAATTCTATCAAAACTGGTTGATTTTGTATTGTTTGGTAGATTGGTAGAATTCTTCATGTTTTGGTAGATTTTGAAAAATATTCCTCTTCAACTAAGAGTTACTTCACAAATTTCCTATAGAAATAAATTTTTTACAAAATTTTCTATAGATATAAAATTTTGCCAAAATTTTCTAAAGAAATAAAATTTTGATAAAATTTTCTAAAGAAATAAAAATTTCTATAGAAATAATATTTTGACAAATTTTCGATAGAAATAAAATTTTGACAAAATTTTCTATAGAAATTAAATTTTGATCAAATAAGATTTTTCTAGTTTGGTAGGTTTTTGGTAAAATTTTCTCCAAATTTTGGTAGATGTTTTTTGCCTCGAGTGGCAACCGTGATACGTATACCGGTATGAAGTGAGCGTCAAGATACAAATGTCTCGATAGGGAACATTTGTTATGAACGAGTGCTTATTTTTTTTGTTTGTTTGCTATAACATCTGTGAAAAATATTTAGTACACATCAAGTCATTGAATAGAAAACATCGAATTTTGTACCAGAAAGTGCTGATTTGCGGAAAGCATTAATTTTTTGTTTTCATTTGAAGAAAAGTGCTGCAGAGTCGCATCGAATGCTTGTCGAGGCATATGGTGATCATGCTCTATCAGAAGCAACATGCGAAAGATGGTTTCAACGGTTCAGAAATAATGATTTTGATTTGAGAAATGAAGAACATGGAAGACCACCAAAAAAGTTTCAAGACGCCGAATTGGATGGAGATGACAAAAGCAAATTGCAGTAATGTTAAATGTTGCACAACAAACAATTTCTGGCCGTTTAAAAGCTATGGGAAAGATCCAAAAGGGTAGAAAATGAGAGCCACATAAAAACGCTCATTTCATGCCGGTATACCTGGTAAAATTTTATTTTGCATTTTATTTTAATTGTGAACATTGGCGTAGGGGTGCCAAAGCTGTGGGCACTTTGTTAACATACCACAAAAAGAGAAAAAAGTGTATTCGTATAGATGGGAAGAATAAAGACTATTTTATTCCAGGATATAGAATAATAACAGGTTGGCTGATAAGTCCCCGGTCTGACACATAGATGGCGTCGCTAGTATTAAATGTATATTATTTTTATATAGTACCAACCTTCAAATGATTCGTGTCAAAATTTGATGTCTGTAAGTCAATTAGTTTGTGAGATAGAGCGTCTTTTGTGAACCAACTTTTGTTATTGTGAAAAAATAAAAAAAAAGGAATTTCGTGTTTTGATAAAATACTGTTTTCTGAAGGGGAAAAATACGGTGGAAGCAAAAACTTTGCTTGATAATGAGTTTCCGGATTCTGCCTCAGGGAAATCAACAATAATTGATTGGTATGCAAAATTCAAGCGTGGTGAATGAGCACGGAGGACGGTGAACGCAGTGGACGCCCGAAAGAGGTGGTTACTAGATAGGGTCACGGCCTAAAGGAAAAAATAGTTGATGCGGTCACCCCCCAGTTTTGTAGCATATTCGAAGACAATTTCAGAACACCAAAACTTTTTTTTTTTCGTGCACCCTACGACCCCCCGAAATACAATTTATTGTGCTGTGTCGTCATTTGAAGTCCGATCGAAAAGAAACGCATATCGTTGTTCGTGGTTGATCAGGGGCTATATTTCGTGCATTGGTCATTTTTGACTCCAACGTCAAATTTGATTTTTAATTTTTTTATTTCGCTTCGTATACCCCTATGACGCCCATTTCTAATAACCATTATAAAGATCTTAACAAAATATGAAACTTTTGCTTTTGAAGTATTTAATTATAGTCATAAACAAAAAAGTTATAGAGATTTTAAAAAGTCAATAGGTCACCCTACACAACACTAAATAGTTTTTGCTGTGTTGTCATGATGTCCGATCGAAACCACATGCACATCGTTATTCATATCTACGAAATTGATTTATAAGGCATTTAGAACACAAAACCTGTTTATCTGTTAATTTCTAACGGTACCTTTGTATACATACTCGTTGTTTGCACTACGACATTTTCTGCGTTATGCAAAGTGCATGTATTTTTGCTAGAACAATTTGAGAGCAAATGACGACACAGCACAATAAATTGTATTTCGGGGGGTCGTAGGGTGCACGGAAAAAAAGTTTTGGTGTTCTGAAATTGTCTTCGTATATGCTACAAAACTGGGGGGTGACCGCATCAACTTTTTTTCGTGACCCTATCTAGTGGTTACCGACGTAAACATCAAAAAATCCACAAAATGATTTTGAATGACCGTAAAATGAAGTTGATCGAGATAGCAGAGGCCTTAAAGATATCAAAGGAACGTGTTGGTCATATCATTCATCAATATTTGGATATGCGGAAGCTCTCTGCAAAATGGGTGCCGCGCAAGCTCACATTTGACCAAAAACAACAACGTGTTGATGATTCTGAGCGGTGTTTGCAGCTGTTAACTCGTAATACACCCGTTTTTCCATCGATATGTGACAATGGATGAAACATGGCTCCATCACTACACTTCTGAGTCCAATCGACAGTCGGCTGAATGGACAGCGACCGGTGAACCGTCTCCGAAGCGTGGAAAGACTCAAAAGTCCGCTGGCAAAGTAATGGCCTCTGTTTTTTGGGATGCGCATGGAATAATTTTTATCGATTATCTTGAGAAGGGAAAAACCATCAACAGTGACTATTATATGGCGTTATTGGAGCGTTTAAAGGTCGAAATCGCGGCAAAACGGCCCCATATGAAGAAGAAAAAAGTGTTGTTCCACCAAGACAACGCACCGTGCCACAAGTCATTGAGAAAGATGGCAAAAATTCATGAATTTGGCTTCGAATTGCTTCCCCACCCACCGTATTCTCCAGATCTGGCCCCAGCGACTTTTTCTTGTTCTCAGACTGTTAACTTCAAGTCCGGCCCTGTGCAGCCTGATTGCATTAGCAAAGAATAGATTTTGTCTGCGTATCTTTGTTATTGTTTTGTATATCAACATATTTTTCTACCTGAATGCATTTCTAAAAATATTTGCAAGTTCATACATACATACACCTATGCACATACATATTGCAACTGTCTAGCCGTCGTCTGCGGTGCATTGGTTGGGGCATCCCTTTGTATGCATGTCAGAATGTGTATGCTTAGACATTTGTACATACAAACCCTTTATTTTTTGTACATAAATTCTGTTATTTTAAGATTTTTTGAAACAAATATATTTTTGGTTTCTTCATTCGATACACAGAAGCAAGTGAATAAAGTCAAGTTCAAGTCGGAACTTTAGTTTGAAATTAAAACTTTAAAACTTCGCTTTTTTATTGTCGAGCAAATAGCCTGTAAAAAATATTACAGGCTTAAACATTGGTGACCCCGACGTGATTAAGTTTAGTAATCACACAGTATTATCAAATTGGATAATTTCGTAATAAAAATAAATTCGTATTAAAGCTGATAAATCAAAGTGAAAAATTATAATATGCCGGGTGAAGATCAAATCACTAATACCATTGATGGAGAAGTACGAGAAAACATAATGCCATTTCGGACAAAAATACTAGCTATGGAGAAGCAATTGGAATCGTTGATGAGGAGCCTAACGAATGAGCAATTGGCTGAATATGATAGTGCTGATTTATCTGTCCGTCTGGAATATGTGGAACAGATCAACGCCGCATTCGAGGAAGCCCAATCCGTCTTAGAAGAATTGCTCTCTGTAGAGCAGGAATATGATGTACGAATGCGGTTTACTTCTCTATACCTAGATGTCAAAGCAAAATTAACCCGAAGGCAAAATTCGATTCAGCGTACTCAACCAAACCACAGGTGTTCAACAATGCGTCAGTTTTCAGTTGATGGTGTTCCTTTTGCAGAAAATTCATCTTCTATGAGAAAGACAAGACTGCCTGAAATTCAATTGCCCAAATTTAATGGTGCATATGCAAATTGGCCCAATTTTTTCTCGTTATTTTCCACGGTTGTCGACAGCAATATGGATCTGAGTGACCTAGAGAAGTTTCATCATCTCCGTTCGAGCCTAACAGGGGTAGCTCTAGATACCATTGCATCACTGGAACTAAATGAGAGGAATTATTCTGAAGCGGTAAAATTATTGAAAAATAGATTCGATAATAAACTGTTACATTTTCAGAGTCATATAAATGCAATATTTTCATTGAAAGCTGTGGAGGACAGCTCTGCTGGAGGATTACGTCACCTTAGCGATAAATTGAATTCACATTTGCGCGCTATGATGACCATTACCTCAAAAGAACAAATAGCTGATGGCCTTTTAATCTATCTAGCAACCATTAAGATGGATAGATCGACGCAGATCAAATGGGAGGAGGGCTTGCCTGTTAATGAGCTGCCGAGTTGGGATTCCATGTCGTCATTTTTGGAGCAGAGATGTCGCATGCTGGAAAATTTGGAAAATTCCTGCGTAAATTTGGATTCTATTCGCCAGCATACCAAAAAACAGACTTCCAAGAATCGCCATGTCCATGTAGCTGCCGGCTCACCATCGCCTTTGTGTGCTTTTTGTGACTCAATGGAACATTTTATTGTTAATTGCTCACTATTTGGAAATCTTTCGCCCCCTCTTCGTTTTAAAGAAGCAAAGAGGCTCAAATTATGCCTCAACTGTCTTCGTAAGGGACATCTACTGCGGAAGTGTACTGCGCAGTGTTGTCGAATATGCTCAGTTAAGCATAACACTTTGCTACATATTGATCCGCCTTGCTCTGCCTCTTCATCTGCTCAATCGGTGGAGCCGTCAGCCACGTCGCCTGAACAGCCAGACAGAACCCAAGCCGTATTAGCTTCTTCGAGCGATGCCATGTCATCTTCGAGTGGTAGTGTGTTGTTAGCGACAGCAATAATCCTTGTCAAAAATAAAAATGGAAACTTCGTCCCATGTCGTGCAATTTTGGATTCTGCATCCCAAATAAATTTAGTTGCAAATCGTCTTGTTAGGCGCCTTGGTATGAATTGTAAACGAATTGCAGCTACAATTTCTGGTATAGGTGATGGAAGTTTGGAAGTTGACAAATCGGTTGACATGAGGATAAAATCTCGAATTGGAGATTTTACCACAATATTGTCCGCAATGGTGGTGCCCACAATCACAGATTATCAACCTAGCATAAACTTGAATGCCCTGGACTGGAATATGCCTAAAAACATTAATCTTGCTGATCCCGCGTTTGACAAGGCGGGAGCCATCGATATGCTGATAGGCGCTGAATTGTTTTTCGATTTAATGTCTGTGGGACAAATAAAGTTAGCTGCTAACTTACCAATTTTACAGAAGACTCTATTTGGATGGGTAGTTGCTGGAGGTAGTTTTCGCCCTCGGCAAACTTGTACCCTTGCCCTTTCATATAACGATGCCGAAGAAGAAGAGAAGCTTTCGACAATTGTAAAGGCATTTTGGGAAGTCGAAAGTGATTTCTTAAACAATGTGGCCATCAGTGAGGAAGGCGCATATTGTGAAAAACATTTTGTCAACAATTTCATGCGCCTGACTACAGGGGAGTACTCAGTTCGATTGCCTAAAATTGAAGGCGATAATGTTTCATCATTAGGAGGTTCTTACCAACAAGCCTTACAGCGGTTAAATTCATTGGAAAAGAAATTTAGGCGTTATCCAGAAATAAAGGCAAAATACACTGCTTTTATGCGTGAGTATGCTGATTTAAATCATATGTCGTTAATTTCGCCACAAGATTCCCAGGTCAAATATTTTTTACCACATCATTGCGTACATAAGCTGGACAGTACCTCTACAAAATTAAGGGTGGTTTTTGATGGGTCAGCTAAAACAACAACTGGAAAGTCATTAAATGATATTTTATACGCTGGACCCACTATTCAAGCAAAGCTGTTTAATACCCTGGTCAGATACAGATTTTTTAAGGTGGCACTGAGTGGAGATATTTGCAAGATGTATAGGTGCGTGCGTGTGACCCATCCCGACGATTATCTCCAATGCATACTTTGGCGAGAAAACGAGGTTGATGACGTCAAAATTTACAAGTTGAATACCGTCACTTATGGTACGAAACCAGCAGCATTTTTGGCCATCCGTGCAATGCACCAACTATCATTTGATGACGAAAAAATATTTCCCCTTGGCTCCAAAATTGTTCGTCGTGATTTTTATGTAGATGACATGATTTCTGGTGGTAATTCTGTTGAAGAGGTGTCTGAAATACGGCAGCAAGTGACCTCACTTCTAAAAGGAGGAGGATTCCTAATACGCAAGTGGATGTCTAATGAGCCTGCTGTTCTGGAAGGTGTTCCATCTGCAGACTGTGAACAATTTTTGAAATTTCACGATGGCACTGATGTCACAAAAACTCTTGGGCTCGTTTGGGATCCGAAAGGTGACGATTTTATTTTCGTTTTCAACCCTATTGATGATTGGAAAGTGGTGACAAAGCGCTCCATATTATCGTCCATAGCTCGGCTTTATGACCCCTTGGGTTTGATTGGACCAGTTATCACAAAGGCAAAGGTTTTCATGCAAACCTTATGGAAATTGAACTTAGATTGGGATGAAAGTTTGCCACAATCATTACACTCATCATGGATGGAATATATAAAAAATTTTACTTCACTTCAACGGTTTACATTTCCTCGTTACATTTCGATGACGTCTGCATCAATCCAAATCCATGGATTTTGTGATGCTAGTTTAGTTGCTTATGGTGCATGCGTTTATGTTCGAACTGAGTTAAATGGCATTGTGAAATCATCATTATTGTGTTCCAAATCGAGAGTTTCGCCTTTAAAAACTTTGACTGTACCAAAGCTTGAGCTTTCAGCCGCTTGCCTTTTGGCCGATCTTGTGGACAATGTTGTCAAAACAGTATCTCCTCAATGCGACGTGTTTTGTTGGTCAGATTCGATGGTCGTATTGTCATGGATTCGAGAGTTACCCTCAAACTTTAATGTTTTCGTATCAAATAGGGTTTCTCAGATTCAATCGCAAGAAACACCAATGTCATGGCGCTACGTTCCAACCAAACTTAATCCGGCAGACATTTTATCGCGAGGTGCAACGCCAGAGGAGCTACTCAATTCACCACTTTGGAGTGATGGTCCAAACTTCCTTTCAAATGAAATTAGTACTTGGCCTGGCAATAAGGAATTCTTGGTGGATTTGCCTGAACGTAAAAGAAATGTTTTCCTGGCTACTGCTCACACAGATTTGTCGATACAGTGTAAGTATCACAATTCATTTTCGAAAATGCAACGTATATTTGCTTATGTATCTAAATTTATCTACCCTAAATTGAGAGGTTCTTCGTTGGAACTAACTCCGAGTGACTTAAAAGCTGGCACTAAAATTTTAATTCGAAACATTCAAATGATTTGCTTTCCCGATGACATCAAGGCATTAAAGGCGAATAAGGCGATTTCTTCATCCAGCAAGTTATCATCATTGATGCCCATAATAGATGATTTTGGATTGGTTCGAGTTGGCGGACGCCTTGAACACTCAAATCTGGACTTCGACGCGCGCCATCCCCTGATATTGCCTAAAAATCATCCCATTACAACTGCCGTGGTGATGCATTTCCACAACAAATTACTTCATGCAGGAGCCCAATGTCTACTAGCAGCTGTTCGACAGCAGTTTTGGCCCATTGGTGGACGAAAATTAGTAAGCTCCATTATATCCAAATGCGTTCGTTGCTTTAGAATGAAGCCAAGGCTCATGAAGCATGTAATGGGTGACCTTCCCACTGATCGAGTGAGGCCTAATAAAGCATTCCACACGACTGGTGTAGATTTTTGTGGTCCCTTCTATTACAAATCGGAAGTGAAAAGCCGTCCACCAGTAAAAAGCTACGTTTGCATTTTTACCTGTTTTGCGACAAAGGCAACTCATTTAGAGTTAGTTCAAGACTTATCGACGCCTTCATTTTTGTGCGCACTTCGACGATTTACTTCTCTCAGAGGCAAGCCAGCCACGATATGGTCGGATAATGCAACAAATTTCGTTGGTGCCAAAAACGAATTAAATGATTTGAAGCAAATGTTTTTGAGACAATCTCATCTAAATGCGGTTCACGATCAATGTCTCAATGATGGCATAGAATGGAAGTTCATTCCTCCCAGATCTCCACATTTCGGTGGGCTCTGGGAGGCTGCTGTTGGACTTAACACCCTAACCTTCGACGAGCTAAGGACTGTGGTATGCCAAATATCGGCAATTTTAAATTCCCGTCCGCTGTGCCCAATATCGGAAGATCCAGACGATTTGGATGTATTGACACCTGGGCACTTTTTAGTTGGTGGCCCTTTGATTTCCATCCCAGAACCGAACATGGCCTGGATTGACTTCGGTCGTCTTAATAGCTGGCAAAAGGTTTCAGAGATGCAACAAAATTTCTGGCGAAAATGGAGTACATCATACCTTTCACTTTTACAAGAACGCTCAAAGTGGCAAACCAAGGGCGAAGAAATTTCACCAGGATGTATGGTTCTTGTTAAGGATGACAATTTACCCCCATTAAAATGGCAAATAGGACGTATAACCGAAATCATAAAGGGAAAGGATGATGTCGTTCGAGTTGTAAATGTGCGAACTAGCTGTGGAATCTTTAAAAGAGCTGTCAACAACTTGGCCTTGCTTCCTATTGATTCTGTTGAAGCCAACAGCCTTCAACGGGGGGAGGATGTTAACTTCAAGTCCGGCCCTGTGCAGCCTGATTGCATTAGCAAAGAATAGATTTTGTCTGCGTATCTTTGTTATTGTTTTGTATATCAACATATTTTTCTACCTGAATGCATTTCTAAAAATATTTGCAAGTTCATACATACATACACCTATGCACATACATATTGCAACTGTCTAGCCGTCGTCTGCGGTGCATTGGTTGGGGCATCCCTTTGTATGCATGTCAGAATGTGTATGCTTAGACATTTGTACATACAAACCCTTTATTTTTTGTACATAAATTCTGTTATTTTAAGATTTTTTGAAACAAATATATTTTTGGTTTCTTCATTCGATACACAGAAGCAAGTGAATAAAGTCAAGTTCAAGTCGGAACTTTAGTTTGAAATTAAAACTTTAAAACTTCGCTTTTTTATTGTCGAGCAAATAGCCTGTAAAAAATATTACAGGCTTAAACACAGACCTTAAAAGGATGCTCGCATGGAAAAAATTTGGCTGCAATGAAGAGGTGATCGCCGAAACTGCGGCCTATTTTGAGCCAAAACCGAAGGTGTACTACCTAATTGGTATCAAAAAATTGGAAGGTCGTTATAATCGTTGTATCGCTCTTGAAGGGAACTATGTTGAATAATAAAAACGAATTTTGACAAAAAAAATGTGTTTTTCTTTGTTAGACCGGGGACTTATCAGCCAACCTGTTAGTTTGAAAAGTAGCCCTCTAGCTTCGTTATTCGTAAAATATATTTGAATATATTATTCGTAAAATATATTTGAATATATTATTCGTATAATATATATTAGAATATAAACAAATACTATCAAAATTCTACCACCAATGAAACCTTTTTAATCAGCTAATAACTTGAAAATACCTTTCTAAATATGCCTTGAGTCACACTTTGATATTTGGAAGATATTGATGTCTATTGAATTTTCCCAGAAAATTTCAATCGAATTTTTATAAAAATAAAATTGATGTCAATCGCAATTTCCTAGAAATTTGTGATGTCTACTGCATTTTTATAGGAACTAATATGGACAATGATTTGATTGATCTAGGTGAATGAACATTTACATTTTTTCCCCGCAGAGCATTTTGACAAATGAAATGGAAAGGTGAAACAAAATAAATTATGATTGAAATAGTTTATGGTAGCAAGAAGAAAATTCTGGAAAGATCGGTTAAAAATACTTTAGACAAACTACATATGTAACAATTCGATTAAAGCAAAGCGACATATAGAAAAATTCTAAACTAATGTGTTTCGGATGTTATTATAACAGTTATTGTTAATTGATATAGGAGAATTAATTTAGTTTCGAAAATAATTTATCCAGCCCATTTGCCTATCCACGTTTACATAATAATATATATATTTTTTACTTTTTAGAATTGATCAACAAATAGATGCATATTAAAAAAAATCTATATCAACTTTGTTTTAAAATTCACATTAACTACGTATTTAAGCAAGTAAGTATTAGGAAAAAAGCAGACAATATACAATATCTCAACAAATATAAGCTCTACAGTCAACTATACAGTTATTTGCAATTTTAATTTAAAAACAGAACACATAACATATCCAATTGTTCAACTACTACTTACAGGCTGTGATTTTGTTTGGGTGTGTATTCAATTTGGTTATTTTGTTTCATAAAACAGACACAATGAAGGAATTCGATTGCAATGAAATATAAAATGGAATTTATATGGATTAAAATACAGAAATATAAAAGAGATGTGAAAGTATATTTCTAAAAGTATTAGTGTTTGTTGTTCAAACAAAAACAAAAGAAAACTAAGGCCAAACACACACACAAAAAAACTCAGAAAACAAAAACGATGTGCAAAACAAATGATTTGGGAATTTGTTTGTTTGGTTTTGTGTGGTAAAATTAAGGTGTTTTTTTGGAGAAAAGTCACTTCCGATATAAAGAATATCAATAAAAACATTTTTTTGCGAATTACTTACATCCTTGCATGGCATCTTCAGCATAAGGATTGATTTCAATCAACAAGGCATCCTTCTCAACAAAAAGTTTATACATGTTTTGCAACATTTCGACGGTATCGTTGGCATGCTTATCACCCAATCCTACTTTTTGGACTACTTTTAGGGCTTGTTCCTTGGTAAGACCTTTCTTAATATCAATGGGCTCATAGATAATGGCATCAGGATTTTCGGCGGCAACTTCTTCAATGTTAACACCACCTTGTGACGAAGCAATGACAACGGGACCCTTAAATTGAAATTTATATCAAAATTTTTTTAAAGCTTAAGTATATCCTAATTTCACGCAATCACAAATTACATTGAATGCTCTTTCCATCATTACGGCGAAATAGAATTCACGACGAGGGAATTTACGTTCAGCAACCATAACTTTCTTGCAGATACGACCAGCAGCTCCAGTTTGTTTGGTTACCAAAAGTTGATTGATCATTTTGGATGCAACTTCTTCGGCTTCTTTGGGGCTAAAAGAATTTGTCAATTTGATGTTATACTAAATAACTTATTTGAAATACATACTCATTGACCACTCTGACACCGCCTTTGAAGCCATTCTTGAAGGCACCTTTACCACGACCACCAGCTAACACTTGGGCTTTCAAGACTAAGTTGTTGGTATTGAGCTTTGTAGCAATATCACGGGCTTCTTGAGCCGAAGTAGCAACGCCGAATCTGGAAGGGACAAAACAAAACAATATTGAGTTTAGTCTTATAAGAATTTTGGGAAAATTTCCAAACAATTTGAATTATAAATTTTTTCCCCAAATTATTTATAAACATAGGTATTTATGATTTAAGATAAAGAATATATTAAATATATATTAAATATATTAAATATATATTAAATATATTAAACATATTTTTCCCACATTTGATGAGAAAAAAGCGGAAACTTTTCAGATATCAATGATTTACACCCGATATCTACCATTACAGACAACTTTTACTAGGATGAAATACTCTGAAATATTACCAGGAATACAAGAACATTTGTATTGACTGTTTCGCCCTTCAATGGATTCAACCCCTGTTTCGGCCGAACATCAAAAAATATTTCGGAGGTATCCTATCTCGCCCCAGTAATGAGATTTCTTAGTGTATCAAAGATTATCCAAATGTTTTACACAAATATTGAGACGCTTAAATTAAAATGTTCATCTTACAATAATTACAAAACGAAGTTAGAAAGACACCATCTAAAAAAGCAAAAATTTTACCATATCTTAATTTAGTTGTAATGTTTTCTGAATCAACAGTGTATCCTTGCTAAAATAGCAAACTTTTGTTTAGTCTAAATAGCAGTAGGTCCGACATATAAGACTGAAGACAAAACTACTGCAACATCTAACATATTTAATCTTAGAATAGGTTAGATATAGTGTATAATCAGTCCATTACAATACCACACGTGGTAAAGTTCTCTGTTATTAAGGAGTACAACCCGACTCTATGATTAGCTCAATGTGAAGGCACGTCCTTTTTATAGCGGTGGAACCACCTACGACAATCGAATCGAACATTTTTCAAATTTAAGTCACGTTTTTATTAAAATCAAAAAAAAAATGCTAGATAAAGGTACATATCGGTTTCCCTGTTGGTTGACATACAACTATGCCAGTTTGTGGTTTGACGAATTTCTCAACTTAAACTTTGAATTGAATTTACAAATTTTTTTCAATTAAAATATTAATTGTTTCTACTTATTGTTTGATAAAAACTAATATTATTTACAAAAAATAATTTGAAAAATAAATTTTTTATAGGACCAAATATTTAAATTGGAATTTGATGATTTATGATAGCAATTTTGTGGTTGAAGAAATTTCAATTAATTATTATTATTTTTATTTGTAATTTGAAGCCTATAGGCCAATTGAGGTAAATTACCATATATACTAATCAAAAATAACGCCTTGAGGCAGAATTTCATGACTGAATAAAACAAACATTTTTTTCTGTGCACGCATCGCTTATTCCATTGTTATAAGCTGGGCCAGGTTTCTGTTAGCCACAGATGTGGCTTCAGCTCTAGTTGTCCGATCATTATTCTCCAGACCATGTTCACTTTCACCTAGGGCTGTCATTCGGGATCGATTTTTATAAACCCGGGATTCGGGATTTCAAAATATGGAATCCCTGGATTTTTTCGAGATCCCGAAATGTTCGGGACTTTTTTAATATTTACTAATAAAAATCTACAGCGACCAACAATTTTTGTACATTAAACCATTTTAGTTTAATTCAATTTTATTAACAAAATAACATAAGAGTAAATTAAAAAGCAATTTCAAATTGCTATAATACTTAACGAACACTTAGTTCAAAGCATTTTAAGGATTTCGATTGGATTAGGTATATTTTCGTACACTTAACAGGTTGGCTGATAAGTCCCCGGTCTGACACATAGATGGCGTCGTTAGTATTAAATGCATATTATTTTTATATAGTACCAACCTTCAAATGATTCGTATCAATTAGTTTGTGAGATAGAGCGTCTTTTGTGAAGCAACTTTTGTTATTGTGAAAAAAATGGAAAAAAGGAATTTCGTGCTTTGATAAAATACTGTTTTCTGAATGGAAAAAATACGGTGGAGGCAAAAACTTGGCTTGATAATGAGTTTCCGGACTCTGCCCCAGGGAAATCAACAATAATTGATTGATATGCAAAATTCAAGCGTGGTGAAATGAGCACGGAGGACGGTAAACTCAGTGGACGCTCGAAAGAGGTGGTTACCGACGAAAACATAAAAAAAAATCCACAAAATGATTTTGAATGACCGTAAAATGAAGTTGATCGAGATAGCAGAGGCCTTATAGATATCAAAGGAACGTGTTGGTCATATCAATCATCAATATTTGGATATGCGGAAGCTCTGTGCAAAATGGGTGCCGCGCGAGCTCACATTTGACCAAAAACAACAACGTGTTGATGATTCTGAGCGGTGTTTGCAGCTGTTAACTCGTAATACACCCGAGTTTTTCCGTCGATATGTGACAATGGATGAAACATGGCTCCATCACTACACTCCTGAGTCCAATCGACAGTCTGGTGAGTGGACAGCGACCGGTGAACCGTCTCCGAAGCGTGGATAGACTCAAAAGTCCGCTGGCAAAGTAATGGCCTCTGTTTTTTGGGATGCGTATGGAATAATTTTTATCGATTATCTTGAGAAGCTAAAAACCATCAACAGTGACCATTATATGGCGTTATTGGAGCGTTTGAAGGTCGAAATCGCGGCAAAACGGCCCCATATGAAGAAGAAAAAAGTGTTGTTCCACCAAGACAACGCACCGTGCCACAAGTCAATTAGAACGATGGCAAAAATTCATGAATTGGGCTTCGAATTGCTTCCCCACCCAGATCTGGCCCCCAGCGACTTTTTCTTGTTCTCAGACCTCAAAAGGATGCTCGCAGGGGAAAAATTTGGCTGCAATAAAGAGGTGATCGCCGAAACTGAGGCCTATTTTGAGGCAAAACCGAAGAAGTACTACCAAAATGGTATCAAAAAATTGGAAGGGTTATAATCGTTGTATCGCTCTTGAAGTGAACTATGTTGAATAATAAAAACGAATTTTGACAAAAAAAAATGTGTTTTTCGTTGTTAGACCGGGGACTTATCAGCCAACCTTCTTAAAAATATCAAGGCATCCAAATTCTTATCAGATAAACGCCATATTGTCATATTGTCGACGGTCCTTTTATCATTGCTAATCCCGTCCCGAAAACCCCGTGATTTCGGAACGGGATTTATACCGGGTGACAGCCCTACTTTCACCCCACCCTCCTGTTGTTTTCTTTTTTTACTTGGACTAATTACTTTCGTGAATGAAGCAAAAAAAAAATGTTTTTATATATCAGGCCTATGCAAGATTGCGATTCATAAACTTACTTTCAATTAAAAAAAAATAATATATCGGGTGTTCCTCTAAATTGTGATAAATTGTGTTATCGTATGACATAATTGATAATATTACTAGGTAAGCATTCCAAAGTGCATAACGCCAAAACATAGTTCTGATAACAAATATACACAGTAGAGGTGTGCGCGTGACACGAAGTTTTCGTGACACGCGTGATTCACGCGTGAGTCACGTGATTCGTGAATGAAATTTTGACCAAATCACGTGAATGTGCGTGAATGGGACTGATCGTGCGTGAACATCAAATTCTGTTCGTGAATGTGCGTGAGTAATTTTTTTTCAAAATCACGCTCACGACAAAATTCACGTTCACGAAAAAATTCACATTCACGAAAAATTCACGCTCACGACAAAATTCACGCTCACGAAGAAATTCACGTTCACGAAGAAATTCACATTCACGAAAACTTCACACTCACGATGACATTCACGTTCACGAAAAATTCACTCTCACGAGAAAATTCACGTTCACGAAGAAACTCACATTCACGAAAAATTCAAGCTCACGATGAAATTCACGTTCACGAAAAAATTCACATTCACGAATTAATTCAGCCTCACGAGAAAAGACACGTTCACGAACCTATTTAAGCTCACGACAAATTTTATATTTACAAAAATGTCTTGCTCACGATAAAAAGTATGTATGGAATATCTGAAATACTAAAAATTAGAAATTGTATTGGACTTCATACTAGATTTTATTAAAAACAACATTTTCATTATTCATGTTTCGCAGCTAACATTTATTTTTTAATAATTAGCTTTAAAAAGTAAGATTTACTCAAGTATATTTTACTAAAATTTTTAAACATGTACACAGTCTTACACAAGTTTACATACCCCTGAGTTTTTAACCTACTAACCAAACATCTTTCTTGTTGTTTTTTATAAACCACACTAAAAAAATTCTGAATAATGTGTTGGGGTATAACTGACGTCGTCATTCCGGTTGTAACACATTGAAATACTGCTCTCATACAGAATAATATTCTGGGTCGTGGTGAAACTCGATCTAGCGATGCCGGTCCGCATGTTGAAACCAAATTTCCGAACGAAACAAGCTATCGATATAAAACTTGGTATAAGTAGTTGTTATTTATGTAGGTGGATGGTATTACAAATGGTCCCCCATATTTGGCTTCCGGAAGAGCAAATTTCCATATGGGTCCTTAGTTATATATAGCTCCCATTTTAACCGCACTAGTAATATGATCTTCTTTGAATGGTATGCTTTAGGGAAAATACAACAACACACACAATTTAACGTAATTTTGGGACTGGTTTACTTGCTAGATATGTCGAGGACAACCATTCGGACGAAAGATAGTTTTCTATGCATTCAAGACATTTTCTGCAGCAAAAAAAAGCCATATCTATCGCTATTCTTTATAACGAAGTCAATTGTTTCATAGTATTATAATTTCATGTATTATATGATCTTTGACTACATTTTTAAACATAAGCAGCATTTTATTGTTAGATATTGCCACAGATTAGATATCAATCACAGAATTAATAAGAAACAAGAAGCCTTATTTGATTAAACAATAATTGATTTCTTCCAGCACTTTCAATGAATTACTTAATTGGTTGTGGTCGAAACTTAATTTTTTAATTGAGGCAATAATTATTTATTGTATTTTTTATTTATTTATAATTATTGGTTTCTTCGATGAAGGTAACTTTACAAGAGTTTACACTTTCTTATGTGCTTTCTGATTATATTATAGTTGGATTTTTTCTTTACACGAAAAAATATCAGTAAAATATTTCCAATTGAAAAGTTGATTGGAATTGAAAACGCAATCAATTAATTAATTAACTTATAAAATTAACTTGTTAATCAAAATAAATAATAAAGCCAACTAAGATAATGATTGAACATTTTTACATTTTTAAATTGAAAACATACTTCCAAATATAAAATTAACAATTTTCGGAAATAATTGTTTTCATTGGTTCATTAAATTTTGGCTTAGATCTGAAAAAATAATTCTATATAGTATAATTATAATATATGTAATTATAATATAATAAAAAATAAAATAAGTAAACAATAACACTATAAATCATTGATTGCCTCAATTAAAAATTAATTAAGTTTTTCGGACAAAATCAATTCAAATTTTAATTGAGTTTATATTTTGATTTGATTAAAATGTTAATTGTATCTGTTAATTTTTTAATTGAGTACGTTTTCAATTTCAGATTTTTAATTAGAAATATTTTGGCGAATTTGTGTGGGTAGCTCATTTGTATCACAAGCGAGAGTGAGTAAGTTTTTAAGTTTTGTAAGTATAATAGTCGTGAACGAGCGTGAGTTGATTTTACATCGTGAGCGTGCGTGAATAGTTTTTATGAATCGTGAATGTGCGTGAGTTGCATTTTACATCGTGAGCGTGCGTGAATAGTTTTTATGAATCGTGGGTATGCGTGAGTAAGTTTCGTATGTCGTGAACGTGCGTGAGTTGTATTTTACATCGTGAGCGTGCGTGAGTAGTTTTTTTCGAATCGTGAGTGTGCGTGAATAAGTTTGTTGTTCGTGAACGTGCGTGAGTAGTTTTTTCGAATCGCGAGTGTGCGTGAATAAGTTTGTTGTTCGTGAGTTGATATTTCCCGTCGTGAGCGTGCGGTAGTCACTATTCTGCAATCGTGAGTGTTTATCTTTGCAGGTTTTTGGTTCGTGAGCGTGAATCAATAAAAACCTTCGTGCGTGAATGTTACGAATTTATTCGTGAGCGTGCGTGAGTGTGAGCAATTCAAAAACGGGCGTGCGTGATCGTGCGTGAATATTACGAATTCATTCGTGAGCGTGCGTGAGTGTGAGCAATTAAAAAACGGGCGTGCGTGATCGTGCGTGAATGTTACAAATTCGTTCGTGAGCGTGCGTGAGCGTGAGCAATTCTAAAAAAGGCGTGCGTGATCGTGCGTGAATGACATTTTGAATTTGTGAGCGTGCGTGAGCGTGCGTGAAAAATCCCTCACGCGCACACCTCTAATACACAGACCTAAAAAAAAGCTTTATGTTTTTATATACACATGTAAATAGAAACACAATTTCTTTATAATTTTACATGATTAAATTAGAGTGTGTATTTGGAGGGCAACTTAATTAAAAGTGGTTTAACACTTGAGACCGCAATATAAATCTCACATGAATATACTGAAGTGCTAATAAATGAGTATATATATACCACTCTAAGGTATGAGCTATACCTGTTCATATATTATCATTTTGGCAAATTAGGTTGGCCACCCTATCTACAATAGTATAGTTCTATATTTTAAAATGTAATAAATTACCATACATTTACTGATGATAAGCCAATAGTTTTTATTTTATTTTATTTTTTTTGTAAAACACTTGTGTACACTTCTGATTGAATTGCATTCATATAAAAATAGAAACAATAACATTAATTTCTTTGCAGTCAACCATATGGTTTGTAAAGGCAATAACCAGCCGGGCAATTCATGCGCGAATTTTTCATTGATCAAAGGTTAAACTCAATTTTCTTTGAATGTCGTTTCTTTTCTTGATTTTTTTTTGCGTTTTCTGTAGAAATAATAGTTTTGTAGTTACCACATCTACAATACTATTGTTGATATAGAAATGATCAATCTATGGCCACAAAAAAAAAATATTTGAATTTATACAAGTTCATTGCCTTGTCTTTGCGAAAAATGTGTTGTAGAATTCAAGGTCGAATGAAAATTATAAACACATAAAAAATATCGCCAAAATATTTCTAATTAAAAATGTAATCAATTTTGAATACGTAATCATTTAAAAAATTAACTGATACAAATATCTAATAACATTAAAAATAAGAAATTTGTGAGTATTCTTAAATTTTTTTGGAGTAATATTGGACGAGAATTTATCTTTTTGACCTCCATGTTAATAGCGACGACTCAGGTACTACTGCTGGTTTACTACAATTGTACAACATCTATTTAGTACCATTTACTGATTCTAATCAATAAGAGTTCTTAATTCTATTATAATTGTTTTAATTTCAGCCTAAAACCATGCGTTGACTAAACTACAAAAGTAGGTTAACCAACAGAGGAAATGTATGCTTGTCACTTGAAAAAAGTTTTTGATAGTCAACTTTGCTTTAATAATTCTTTAATATGATATTCACGTTTTCGTGAACATTCAATTAATATTGTGATGGAATTAAAAAAAAATAATTTTCCGGTGAAGATCAAAATATCCACAAAATATTCACAATTAATTGAAATGAATGCAAATGGACCTTTTCTTTGACACCATAAAGATCATATTACAATGGGGAAATTTAGAAACGATTGAAATGTTGAAAGCAATATTATGGATATTTAATCCAAAATCTGACAAGCGATTAAACTGGAACTGGAATGGAAATGTTGAATGGGACTGTTAACTTCTCAATTGTATGGCTATATATAATCCCACATTATTCAGTGAAAGTAGAAATTGAACAAAAATGTAGAAATCGGAACGATTTTGCTTCAAACGAAGGGATGGAATTATACATTAGTAATAACATACACACCAGAGAACTACAAAGCCCGTGAGTTAGGAAGAATAGGAACTACCACTGTGGTATCACAATGGAATGAATAGTCTAAGTGAGGCTGAAATATCGGGCTGCCACTATACCTAACCCAGCGATAGTCAACCTGGTCCCTACCACCCACTAGTGGGCGATATGGACATTTTGGTGGGCGGTATGGTTGTGAAGTGTTTTCCTCCTGTGAGCTCTAGGAGCATGTCCCGCCTTGAGTCTGTCTACAATGCGGTTGTGCGATATGTTTATGGCCTTAAACGCTATGAAAGTTGTTCGTCCTTTTCAAGAAAGTTATGTGGAGTCGAATTTAAACAACTGATGAACATACGAATTCTCATACTATTGCATACAATTATCTATACCGAAACACCTACATACCTTTATGAGAAATTACGATTCGGAAGGACTAACCGGAGAATCCTCCTAATACCTCAACAACACCAACTTCCAATTTCAGAATGGCACTTTTTTTCTCACAGAATGCCGTCTTTGGAACTCTTTGCCTTCATCAATACAATTTATTCACAACGCTAATATGTTTAAAAAATCACTTTACAGATTTTACTCTCAATAGTCTGTATTCTTCATTAATTTTGTTGTCTTCTTTGCACTTTCATTGTTAATGTTTTTATGAATAAGGTCGTTAATCTATTGAAACGTCGTTTATGTATTTATTATATTTTATATACTTTATGGTATAAATTGTTTAAAATTGTAACTCTACCACATCAAATCACACACTGTAATCAAAAGATTATAATGTCTTATTGTGTGCGAAACAAATAAAATTGAAATTTTAAAAAATTATATATTTTAACTATCTTATTGCTTTTAGTTTTATTTAAAAGATAATGTGCTGTAAATGTAGAAGCTTACAATGCGAAACAAAGTTTCGAAAATGGCGGATAATGAAAGTTGTGGCAACATAAAATAATACCTCTTTTATATCCAAATATGTGGAAAGAGGTATTCAAATTATGAATACCTTTTTCCACCTCATATTTAGTCGAATCAGGATTTAGGGCTGTTAACCACATTATGAACAAAGAAAGAAACCGCCTTACTATTTCTGAAAGAGGAGACCTTCGCTTGTTTTTGACAAAAATAGAACCAGATATTAAATATTTAATTTGGCAGCATCAGCCTCAGGGATCCCATTAAATACTCAATATTTCATTATACTTAATTAAAATTACTTAATAGAATGCAAAAACCTAATAAATAAATGCAGTTTATCAATAAACAACACAGTGGATTAGGTGGGCACTAAGAATATTTTTCTATCACTCGAGGTGAAAAAGTGGGCGGTAAGTAAAAACAAAGTTGACTACCCCTGAGCTAACCTAACATAACTAACATATCCCAAGGTAACTAGAATCCGTTGATTTATAATATTATGGCTAATGGTTGAAGGAAAAAATCCAAGAGATAACAAGTTAATGTGACCCAAACTTAACATAAAACGCATACTAGGATAAGGTCTGTTTAAGTATACACACAAACAAAATTTTTCTGGTTCAATCACGAAATTAATTGATCCAATTAATTTTTTAATTGAAATGTCTTCAATCACAGAAATGATAGTATCAATTAAAAAATTAATTGAAGGTCAATTAAAAAATTAATTGATCCAGTTAAAAAATTAATTGATACTATTAATTTTTGTTTCAATTAAAGAATTTGTTGAAACAATTAAAATTTTAATTGAATATTTTTAAAGCTCAATTAAAATTTTAATTGGAAAAATTTTCGTGAAATTTTTTTCTGTGTAGTGACAGTCCGTTATTTTACGCTCACTTAGGCTATTGTAATACGGACTTCTCTCTTATCAATGGCCGAAGCCGATTCCACATTCAGCTCAATTTAAACGTTTTAGAAAGTATTTAATGATGTATGTTTCGCATTTTACTAATTACGTTTATATAATAAAGATATAATGTTTAGCATCAGAAAATTACTCTCTTCTTATTCTGTCTTCATTGGTAAAAGTTGTGTTGCTTAATAATGTGGGGCTTGCGATTAATACGATGTTATAGATATTACCCATGCAATATGTCTAACCAAATGAATCATTAGACGTTTTGACAGTATCTAAATGAATTTTGTTGATAATCTCTGACAAGTACATCAAAAACAATTATTTTTAAATCACTAACATTTTAAAACATTCTTGAACCTAGAATCATTTACTCGAGGAAATTTGATTACGAATCAATTCACAGAGATGTCAAATTAAATGTCAATCTGAAAATTACTGTATCTAATCAGAAATTGCAGCCATTTAAAATGAGGATTAGAAAACCAATATCGAAGTTAATTTACAATGAAGTTTAATTTAGTTTTATGTTTAATTTTGATTTCAGTATAACTCTATGTTCTATTTATCGATGTATAATGACTAGAGTTGTCATTCGGGATAAATCCCGATCTGAAAAACCAGGGAATCCTGGGGTCTTTCGGGATCCCGAAAATATAATCTAAATTTAAGGTTTTTTAAAGATTTTTTTTAATAAATTTATGTATTTATTCATTGTAAACTACCCTTAAAGCATTGTCGACTGTGAGAGATGTTATTCATCACGTTTATTTGATGAAACTTTAGATGCTTGATATTTTTATGAAGTCACTTAGAACGATGAAGTACAAAAAATTAACACTATGGTACGAAAACATACCTGTAGCATAATGCAAAATAAGTTATTTAAATATGTAATATGTTACTACCTCTTAAAATCACATACTGTAATTAAAAGATTATAATATCTTATTGTATGTGAAATCTCATTCAAATAAATTGAAATAAATTGAAATTGTATAATGAAAATTTTTTTTGAGTAAGATAGCGATATGAAATTACTTTCTAATTTATTTTTGTGTTAATTTTTTGGTTTTCTTTTCTTCATCAAGTTGAATTGGGCTAAGTGCTGCCATTTGTTTGTTTTTTTAATTTTGTCTTATATCCCATTGTTGTCTTTTTTTGTTAATAAAATAAAAAATGAAGTCAAATTGGCATAATGTACTAAAATTGTTTGGTGCTGTTAAAGAATTCTGAAAATTTCGGGATCCCGAAAGATATCCCGGAAAATCTATGGATCCCGGGATTCAATATTTTGAAATCCCGAATGACAGCCCTAATAATGACATTAGAGATTTGTAAAACAACCAAAGATTTGCTTGTGTAAATGTCGAATTCAGAATACTAAGTCTTCTCAAGAAGATCAAATTAAATTAAATTTTTCTCATAATCAATTTACCGTTCCAAACTTTTTCTAGGAAATTGAATATTATTTCGTTATCTTTTATCCTTATATTTTAGCAAAATTTTAATAAAAAAAATCAATTTATCATAGTTGGTCAAAGAACGTACCAATGGGAATATTAAGACATTTATTGCAACAAATACCTTATCTGTCTCAATCGAAAATGTTGTGGAATAATATATAGAAAAGAAAATATTGTTAATTGGATTTATCTACAAATTGAATTAAACTTATGCCCTATCCCTCTATCCCGATCCAAAGCTTTCCATCGAAGGAAAATTGAATTGATCGAACATTTAAAAATAGCTATTTTGAAAATTAATATATTCTTACACAAACAACCCGAGCTTTGAAAACTAGATTGATTTCAATTCATGTGTTTGCTTTACATCGCATGCGAAATTTCAATCAGATCGGATGGAAATTGCGTCCTCAGAAGGATCATGTAGTCTAATTTGACGTTCGATTTATAGGAGATCGTACGTAATTTCAACCGGATCGCTGACCGGGAGACCAAGAAGTTAAATATCGAGAACGGTACATATGAAAGCTATGCATAATTTTGGATCGATATATACGATTTATAGGCCATTCGCATAAAAATGAAGAAGTCTGCACTCTTCATTTTCAAAATTTCATCTAAATGTTTCATTTCCTTTACTTTAAAGTGTTCATACCTGAGAAGCGGTTATCTATATTGTACACTCATAAATAATATAATTCTTTGGAATTTATATTATAGTCTACTAATAGTTATCAATATTATTACCAGCCATTACTTTTTCTAAAATATAAACAAACAAATAATTCAAAATGGTTGGCAGAAATTTCATGCGCTTTGCAAAATAATCAGAGTTGAGTATTTAACTATCCAAAAATCTGTAGAAAATTTAATATATTATTATAAAGCTTTTGCAATTAAATAATTAATCGCAGCCGATTATTTTTCTGAAATTTGTAATTATATAATTTTGGAGTGTTTTAGTTCAATACTACGATTTTTATTCCACAAATACGATTAAAAAAAAAAAACAAAACCCGTTAATTCAGTCTATGTCTTTTAATAGTTTTTTTAGAACTAACAGACCTTTTAGTATTCAATATTCAGTAGTTAATTATTATAGTAATAAAAAAAAATTTGTAAATTTTCTGCATGAAAAATTGCTATTTAAATATTTATTTAAATTTTTATTGCCGCAGCACAACAAAATATTTTTTGTCTTCAATCACGAAATTAATTGATCCAATTAATTTTTAATTGAAATATCTTCAATCACAGAAAAGGCAGTATCAATTAAAAAATTAATTGAAAGTAAATTAAAAAATTAATTGGTCCAATTAAAAAAATAATTGACACTATTAATTTTTGTGATTGATTTTTGTTTCAATTAAAAAAATTGTTGAATCATTTGAATTTTTAAGTGAATATTTTTTAAAAGTCAATCAAGAATTTAATTGGCAGAATTGTCGTGAATTTTTTTCTGTGATGTTGTAAAGGTGAACTGAGATGTGTTCAAATATGTTGCCGATAGCATGCCCCATAATATAATCCTCCTTTTTACTCTTCTCAATTTTATTTATCATGGAGTCATATTTTGCCCATATGGAGGACTTTGAGCTTTTTGTCTCATTTGTACTCAGTGTTTTGACTGGGACAAATTCAACACGAGGACAATTCGATGTGAAATAAATTATTAAAAAAAACTTAGGCTTATGTTCGATAAGAGGAAGCATAAGTTTTTCTAATAAATAGAACTGATAAGGATATAAACAATAAATCAATAAACAAATCGACTTTTGCGATCATTGACTTCGCTACTTTCGACTATTTGATGAATTCTTACAATACAAAGTTCTACATAACGTTACGTATTCAATGCAAATTCTACTTTTAGATTTTCTTTTTTTCTCTTGATAAAACAACGTCGTAAACAATGTCTTGACCATCTGAAAAAAGGTGCATCCTCAAGAAGATAGATTGAAATATCGCAAAACGTCGCTCTCTAAATCTATCAGAACCAATTTGTCTATGTTCTACGGAAATCTTAAACGTCTAAACATAAATTTAGAATATCTGTTTATGTGATATTCCAAAATTATGTCATATTAGATCGAAAATGTAATTTCTAGGAGTTCAACTTCTATCTATAATATTACCCATAAAATCTGAACACAATCATCTATATATCGGGTCAAATTTAGATATAGCTCACATATAAATGTAAAAACAATTGTCATATTAACGCCATTAAACACCTAATTCCATTTTTATAAGACACTCAGTTGTGGTTGTTTACGAAATCCACAGGTATTTTGTCGGAACGTGAGACATTAACACTTTTTTCCTCGGAGAGGAGCGAAATAAATCTTCCGTTCCGGATACCTGATAATTTCATTGAAACTGATATATTTTTTATTTTTGTGGACATATAAAAAAATATATAACACGATATACAACCACCTGTTGTTTGTTGCAGCTAAGTATTTTGCATAAATAACTGGTATTTAGAATTTTAATATTTTACTCAGAATATTCAAAAGCATTTTTATGCCTCCACTTATACCCCCACAGAACAGATATGGCTAAATAAACAAACGATACTTACTTTGGTGTTGCAATATTGCCATCATTCAAAAGTTTATAGGATACATGTTCTTGGACGTTTAGATTACGTTGTTGTTGGCTTTGAGCAGCAGCGACTGATCCCAAGATCTACAATACAGAAAAAATCAATGCAATTATCGTAATTAAAAATACAGATTTGATAAAGTATGTATACACTATAGCTCCCCCACCTAGAACGACGTATGTTGAATTAGATTCACGGCCAAATAAAAGCTTAAATTTGACGCACACAAAATTGATAATGAATGATAATCAAGCAAACAAACAAATTCAAAACAACCAAAAATTGAGACCAGAGCCAAAAAATAACTGGTAGAGCTAGACAACAACAAGTCACAAGATCTTCAAGTGAATCACTCTCTAAGGCTCTAAGACATAAATATTGTAGGCCATTCATGTGACGTCAAAAAACCAAACCAAGAACTGATTATAAATGGCCGGTGGGTGATAAGCCCAATATGGGACTTCGCGAGATGCTGGGCATGCTACAAACAAAAATTAGGTTCCCATTACCCACGCGCCATATAAAATGCTTAACACAACAGATTCGATCTTTTACCTTCGCCGCAGTAGCAGAAAAATTTAAGGTCAATGATAAAATCAAGTGAAAAAAATTAAAAATACCTTCACTTTTTTATTTCCTTCACATTCTTCAACAACAACAAACGCGAGCAATGCGACAACAAATAAGTTCTTACTCCATGAACTCGAAAAAATTCACATTTGTTACGTCACACATTTTTTGATAAAATTCTATCTTTGTCCGTTTTTCTTTTATGCACAGAATTGTTTAAATTTTTATTAGATGTCCCCTACCTCTACCTCATCACACCCCTCCAACACTTGAAATAAGTATGAATTTGCACCAATTATGTAAAAAGTCCAAAAACTTTGCATAGATTTGTTAACAATTACCTTTTGACCAACTTTGGGATTGATTATTTCTTTCAAAACACTGCTGCGCGTAATCAAAGAAGCCATTTTAATCGAATATTCTATGAAAGAAAATGAATTTAATTAAATTCTAATTTGAATTAAATGAAAATTTAGCCCTACCGTGGAGCTAAACGTCAAGACAAGTGAATTGAATGAAAAAAGCTGACTCAGTAATGCCACATCGCATAAACTAGTTTGACATTACAATTAAGTAATATGGCAACACATCTAAAAAAGTGCTACCCACTTAAAAGCGTATAGAATAGTGTAAATACGCTACACAATTCAGTATTAACGAATATACAATTTTGAAATGCTTGGTGTAAATACGTCACAAATAAAAAAACAAGCCAATAACTAGAGAGAAACTACGTATCAATTGAGTTATTTATCTGCTTTATATTGAACTGTTTTTGCTTTGGGCTATTCCCCATCAAGTTATAATAAAATTTGCAACAAATATGTATAATCTCCCTGCCAGCATTTCAAAGTTCCATTTCATCCTCATCGCTACCACAGACTCGTAAGTGACACTACAACAATCGCCAACTGTGATGGGGAAACGTTTGAAAAAGTATGAAATGTACTTGAAAGCATTTTGCCATCGCTATTATTACAAGAGCCGTTTTATATTTTGTGAGACACCAAGCGCAACTAGCTTCTTATAATTTATTTAAATAAAATCGATAATGAAGTGCTGAAAACATAGTTATTTCCCTTACATAAATTTCATACTTTTCATACGCTTCCCCCATCACAGTAGGCGATTGTTGTAGTGTCATTTACGAGTATGTGGTAGCGATGAGGATGAAATGGAACATTGAAATGCTGGCAGGGTAGGCATTATCTTTTTCATATAGATTTGATTAAGAGTTAAGTTTATCCGGGCGACAGTGGTCGTGTCGAACATATCTCACAACCAGAGAAATGGTTGGTTGCAATTCGATAATTACAATGAGGAAATGATGTCAGTAACTTATTTTTTGTTACAAGAACAATGTTTTGATTATTTTCCCCATTATACATCCAACACGACCATAAAAAAGTTCACAGGATCAAAACGAAATTCCCATAACCATTCAATTGGTTACAATAACCAATGCCGATAAATTTGGTTTTATGCTGCATAAAATTGTTGAGCTAACCACCAGCATAGTGAGACTTATATCATGGGAATCAACAAATGGCTGGTACAACCAAAAGTTGAGTATACTAATAGAATCACAGTTCAATTATAGGACGGGCGTAAGGTAGTTGTTGCAACAAATAAATATTTATATCAACATCGACATGGTAAATGGAATGACGCTACAAAATTTGCAAAACGGGGAACAGCATTTACTTGATAATAGTCCGCAATACATTGAATAAAGTTTATCCCATAGAAAAGAAGTTGTCTTTAGGTAAGTATCGCACCGCTTTATAAAAAAGGAATATTACAAAAGTTTCCATAAAAAATTGCAGGCTTCATACACCAACAAACACAAATACTTTTTACGGCAAGCGAGCTTTTTATTGTATTAAGAATACAGGATGAGTCTAAGTCGATCTGTATTTATATCTAGAGGCTTAAGGAAGAAATTTCTGGTAAGTATATATTGAATTAGGGTCTGTCGTTTGACCACATAATTGCAACCTAAAGGTGAGTATTAAGTTCGAGTTTAGCCGCTAAAATCGCTTAAGTGAAAACTAAATCAGTAAGAAAAATGCATGAAATTATACGTATTTGTTGCAAATTTTATTATAACTTGATGGGGAAAAGCCCATAGCCAATTTTCACAAAGTTTGTATTCCTTAAAATGGATTATTAAAGGTGGGTATTAAGTTCGAGTTTAAGGTAGGTACTATGTTCGGTTTCCGCAGCGAAATCCCATACAAAACCAAAAATGCGAAAAACTACCGAAATATTTTTTCATTTGTGGTACTTTGTTTTTTTTTTCGAGTTGAAAAACTGACGTAAAGCGCACAGTCCCTAATTAGATCGTGTTAAATCCTTCCACATGTTGAGATTAGTTAGTTTCAAAACATGGCGCCATTTGCAATGTGAATTAAGAAATAATTTATTTATTCAAATGATTTGTGTGAAATTACAACACAAATGTGGTTCGCATTGTTATTTAAAAATGCAATAAGATCGATTGACAAAATAAAAATAACTTGGAGCGGTGTTTTAGTAATAAAGCCACCATCTAGCGGCTCCCTACTACATGATAGAATATAAATAATGTACATAACATGAAATTTATAGAAAAGTGTTAACAAAATAAAGTTCTATTTAGTGAATTTCATTTTACAATCGTTTCTTTTTACTGGGTATAGGGATAATAAACACAAATGCTGGCCGTGCATCGTAATTATAAAGAAGGCAGTGCAATTGATGTTGCAGTACTATGGTAGCTACGAATGGAATCACAGGAATAAATTGCTATGTTCCAAAAATAAAATGCAAAAATTAATTATGCATATATCTTGCATTTTATCGATTCAAAACACTGGTTGAATTTTATAACGTGACTGAAATAGTTATAAAATTATACATTGGGAGAGTATAACAAGAAACATTCTTCAGTAAACCAGCCACTTTGCATCTCAATATATTAATTTCAGTCAACGAAGAGTTCCTGGTATAGAACACTAACATCCCTTTGTGACGAATTATCTTGCGAAATATAAGTCGGGAACAGTGACTTTTGCTTAGGAACTACCCTTGAACGTAAGCTTTAGGCTTATGGTGATTGAACAAAAAGTTTCACTTTGACTATAGCTATTGTATTGTGTACGTGTTTTAACTGGTCACCCCATGATGTTGTTCCCCCGAGGTAACAACATTGGCAAATGAAATGACTTTATTATCCTTTGTGGGAACCGTGGTGGTGACCACTGGATTTGAAATTGCTAGTGAGGCGGCAACAGCATGGGCATAAGTACACTCTTGTCCGCTGGTATTGCAATGCAATTTTGTAGATATTGTGGACACCAACGAAATAAGTTTGTTGATGAATGAGTCCATTGCTGCGCATGATGTAAAAGTTATCCTACCACCGGAATTATATGTTTGTTAGATGGGCGTTACAAATTGACGGTATCCATTTGGAAAAGCTGAAGAAGACGACAATGTACCACATGTCGTTAAAGCTGTTGCCGAATGTGGTAAAACACCAGGAGTAGAGCGGCTGGCGTTTTATTCTTAACAATTATTATTGTCCAGTGCTGTGTGAGGTTTGGTTGCAAAACAATTTAAAAACTGGTAAAAAAAACTTTTCAAAACTATTATCATGAATGCGTGTGTGTAAACAATCTAATCAGCTGCTGCGTAACATATGTAATAATTTTATGACGTTTGGCGATGTTGTCAATTAAATTTCGGAGAAATAAACCCGAAATATTTCCAAAATGGCTGTTTTCTTCCTTCGAAATCTATTGTCAACACTCTCATTTTTCAACGCGAAAGAATGATTTAGGGCTTTTTTCGTGCCAATAAACATAGTACCTACCTTTAGCCGCTAAAAACGTAATTTTTTCACGATTACTTTTCTTTAATAATCCATTTTAAGGAATACAAACTTTGTGAAAATTGGCTTTGGGCTTTTCCCCATCAAGTTATAATAAAATTTGCAACAAATACGTATAATTTCATGCATTTTTCTTACTGATTTAGTTTTCATTTTAGCGATTTTAGCGGCTAAAGGTAGGTACTATGTTCGGTTTCCGAAGCGAAATCCCATACAAAACCAAAAATGCGAAAAACTACCGAAATATTTTTTCATTTGTGGTACTTTGTTTTTTTTCGAGTTGAAAAACTGACATAAAGTTCATAGTCCCTAATTAGGTCGGCTTTAAATCCTTCCATATGTTGAGATTAGTTAGTTTCAAAACATGGCGCCATTTGTAATGTGAATTAAGAAATAATTGATTTATTCAAATGATTTGTGTTAAATTAGAATACAAAAGTGGTTCGCGTTGTTATTTAAAAATGCAATTAGATTGACGAAATAAAAATAACGGAGTGCTATATGTATATAACATATATAACAGCATCTGGTTCTGTAGCCGTTTCTGCCACAGTAGCATCTGCCCTCACATCCCTGACACCCACAATTGCAGCCACTACATCAGCTACAGTGAACAACTCCAACATAGCACCCTCAACACCTGCCACGACCACAGTGGCTGTGACCGCAAATATTGTATTGCAACAACCAAATACAACGGCCGCCCAAGTAGTGAGTGGTCCCATTGGGGTGGCAGCAAATACTACTCCAATATTAGCCACTATTACTAATTCTTCAAATGCAATATCGACTGTTGCTGCCGTTAGTAATACAAATGCAATACTAATGCAATGGTGGTTTCACAATCATCCACAATAGTATCACCAGCAGCTGGATCGAATGTTGTTGTTCCCACCACTACAATGGCTTTAGCAGGAGCTACCGTGGGACTTAAGTCTGGTCCAGATATTACAATGACATTGAACCGTATAAATACGGCAGAGAATGAAGTTGATGTGGAGGAATGTTTACCAGGTGATGTTGTTAAATTGGATTTTGCTGGCGAAGTAGTGGCCGGGTGAAATTTTACCCCTAAGGAATGTCTTCTAGGAGTTTCCAATCGGCGACCGGTGCCCTTTGGAAACTCCGCCTATTACAACAGTACCATCATCGCTTCAGCCATCAGCAACAATAGCATTCCATCAGCGTCATATTGTAGAGATACAACCAGGCCACCATTTATCATCATCCCCTGCTAATTTAGAATTGACTAATGTTATGCTACATAATGTTTGCACAGAACACGAAGAAGTAGAAGAAGCTAATTGTCATAATACTGCAGATGTAATCGATGAAGATTTCTTTTTTAAAATATGCTTAAAAACGATTTCGTCTTATCTCTGTAAACCCAGTGCTTCTACATTCAACACCCATTTTTTACAAAGAAATGAATTGTATTTTTTTTATTATTTTACCGCTCCTCGTAATTGCTCCCTTTTCTATTTGTTAAGCGAGCTCGTTTTTTGTGTGTAAGAGGCGTAAATGAATGAGAATTGAACAAAAGAAATGTTAATGCAATTTTAATTTTTAATGGAAACAACATGAAAGCTAAATATGAGAAATGATAATTAAAAATTTTTAAATATAACAATATTAATGAAAGAAAGCTGATAATCCAGAAAAGAAAACATTGTGTTCTAGGGTCTTTAATTAGTGTATAAATGTACAAATTAATAAAAAATCATAATAAAATTATAATCGAACTTGTTTTATTTTTATATACCGGGGTATAAGTAATTGGGTGGTCTTATACGTTTTATACTTTTTAATATAAAATTAGTAAATTTTTCTGAACAAAGTTATATCCAAAATAAATGTTTATAGCAAATAATTAAATAATTTTTATTTAAATAGCAAAATAATTTTCTTGTATTCATCATTTGTCCAAAATGGTTGCGATAGGCTGGAATGAAACGATTTAATTTCGTTGTGGCTTTTAAATTTCAGTTAGCGGCATTCTAGCATTTTATCAATTCAAAACACTGGTTGAATTTCATAACGTGACTGAAATAGTTATTGGAACTTATACATTGGGAGAGTATAACATCCTTCAGTAAACCAGCCAATTGCTTCTCAATGTATTAATTTCAGTCAACGAAGAGTCTGGTATAGAACACTAACATCCCTTTGTGACGAAATATAAGTCGGGAACAGTGACTTTGGCTTAGGGACTACCCTTGAACTTGAGTTATGGGCTTAAGTTGGTTGTTCCCCCCGATGTAACAACATTGGCAAATGAAATGGCGTTATTATCCTTTGTGGGAACCGTGGTGGTGACCACTGGATTTGAAATTGCTAGTGAGGCGGCAACAGCATGGTATTGCAATGCGATTGTGTAGATATTGTGGACACCAACGAAATAAGTTTGTTGAGGAATGAGTCCATTGCTGCGCATGATGTAAAAGTTAGCATAACACCGGAATTATATGTTTTTTTGATGTGCGTTACAAATTGACGGTATCCATTTGGAAAAGCTGAAGAAGACAATGTACCACATGTTGTAAAAGCTGTTGCATAATGTGGTAAGACACCAGGAGTAGAGCGGCTGGAGCTTTATTCTTAACAATTATTAGTGTCCAGTGCTGTATGAGATTTTTTTGCAAAACAATCCAAAAACTGGTAGAAAAACACTTTTCAAAACAATTATCATGAATGCGTGTATGTAAACAATCAGCTGCTGCGTATGTATAAGTAAAAATAGTATGACATTTGGCGATGTTGTCAATTAAATTGCGGAGAAATAAACGCGGAATAGCTCCAAAATAGCTGTTTTCTTCGTTCGAAATGTATTGTCAACACTCTCATTTTTCAACGCGAAAGAATGGTTAAGTGAAGTTTTTTTCGTGCCAACAAACATAGTACCCACCTTAAACTCGAACTTAATACTCACCTTAATAACCATCTGTCATTGGTATACAAACATTACCTATAAAAAATTGTAAATTGTAATGTAAATTTATCTCACATATATGTAGATCAAAAGCCTTTGTTGTTAGCACCTTATGTATTTATTTTCGTAGTTTATTATGATTGTAAATCTTGTAATAAATTAATAAAATCTCAATATAATCTGCCCTTTCATTTGATATTGGAATTTGGTTAGGATAATAGCAAAGAAAATCGAGGGCAGTTGCACCAACAAACAAAACAATTAATATGAAATTGCGACAACCAATGCAAAGTTGATCCAACATACTACCATGTAGTTACAATTGCCAAATGTTAGTTGTGCTGACAGATATCATTGATAGTTGATGGAACCACCTGCTTTCGGTTGGCAAATAATTCGGTTGAGGCAACGAATTTGTTTTCTGGCTGCATACCCTGCCAACATTTTTTGAATTTGGGGGCGATTCTGAGAATCCCCACTACGTCGAAAACAGTCGTATACGATATCCAAAACTCCTCGGAAAAGCGCCGCCACTATTGAGAAGTTGTACCACGCCAAGTTACTATAAAAAAGTATCGCATGAGTGCAATTATTAGGTGCCCTTCTGGATACATTTAGAAGGACGCCAATAAGAGCCCCTTCAAACAATCAGACAAAGTTCATTTTAATGCGCTTTACAGATTATCAGTTATTCCGGACGACAGTGCTCGTGTCGAATATATCCCATATATTGTGCACATTATAAGTTAAGTCCGAAGGCATAATCGATACTGCTGCATGTTTATGGGATCGATAACACATTTACCGATTATTTAGTCATCGCCGACAAGTCGTATCGATCCGACACATTGTAAGATTCTTTACAAACACCGACATTCCGTCCGGAATAACTGATAATCTGTAAAGCGCATAAGATAGTTGTAAAAGAATCAATGTGGTCAAGTAAAACACGATTGTTTAGATGTTTATTAATTTTATTAAACATTTATAAATTCTCATAAATATAACATTTATACGACTATCACATCACATTTAACATATTTTTATGCATTAATAAAAGATTGATGTTGAGTTACAAGTTGCATGTTGTAGCGTCTATCAGCCAGTGCCTTTATTCCCAATGGAGGCAGCGTGTCTGGAAAAATATTTGAAAAACTATCACTTTATTCCATTTGGAAAGTCAAAAATTGTTCACCAATATACCTTTCACAATTTTAAGCGAAATAACTATGTTTTCAGCACTTCACTATCATTTTTATTTAAACAAATTATAAGAAGCTAGTTGTGCTTGGTGTTTCACAAAATATAAAATGGCTCTTGTAACAATAGTGATGGTAAAGTACTTTCATGCGAATAGTGATGGAAAAATACTATCACAGTTGGGATTGTTGCAGTGCCACTTACGAGTCTGTGGTAGCGATGAGGATGAAATGGATCTTTGAAATGCTGGCAGGGTATATTGGCCACATTATAAGTCAAGTCGGAAGGCATAATCGATACTGCTGCATGTTTATGAAGAATACCAAAACAGCAGAGTTAAAACATATATAAATATATATTATAATTAATTCTTCTGGTACTTTCCAAATAATTCGATATCACTGCGCGAATCTCTTCTACTATTAGCGGACGTGGTGGGGATTATAAGAAAAGTCAAATTCAAAATATATTGGCAGTGTCTCTGATCACGTGCGTATTGGGCCTATAGGAAAAGGTGTCAACAATTTCATTGGCAACACTGTGCTGTGCATATGAGAAAAATCAAATTTTCTATGAATCGATTATTTATCGATTTTATTTGCTGAGACCAACAACTGCAATTAATGAACCGTTATTTTACGTTCTGCTGCTGCTGAACATTTTTCTATCAGTTTCAAGTAAAAATTGTATTCATTCAATTTGTTTTTGTTTGTTTGTGGAGGCATCATTCATTTTGGAATTTACTATGGCCAATACGGATCCAACAACAAAAACAAGTGTAGATGAAGAAACAACTACAATCAAACGTAATTCAAACAGCGTTTCGAACGGTCGCAGAAATTTCACAGCTCTACAAGAGCACATCACCACGTGTATAAAGCGTTGGCGGCAAAAAGATCCTTCCCCAAAGTTGTCGAAAAATTTATGTGAACACCAACCAAATCCAAAAAAGCAGCAACAAAAGGAGGTGCATCAAAGCTCTGGCCAACAAAGTGGTAATAAATGGTTTAGAAAATATAAACGTAAGGATTTTTGCGTATCCAGCAGCACAGTATCCACAAACAGTTTTGTACCACGTTGTACTTTTAATTCAAAAGCCAATAAAGTTCCGTTTTCATTTGCCTTTGGTGAACAAAGATCAATTTCAACTATCGACGACGGTAAAGAGGGCCCTCGAAGATATGGTCGTAAAGTTGAAATTGTTTCGAAACTTTTGTCATTAACTTTGATTGGTAGAGAATCGGAAGCGAACACCATCAACGCAATTTCAAAGGCAAATTCCATCGAGAACTCTCTTCGACAGCGACGTCGTAGTTCCGCTGATAGTGCTTATCACAGTATTTCGGATAGTTTGGAAATATTCCAGAATTGTGTAACATCAACATTAACATTGGACAAAGACGTCGATATGACTGTAACGGATTTAACATTTCTGGAAGTTCGTGATGAGTATCCCGATTTGGATGCCGAAGTTCGTGGTATATTATTAGCACGTGCTCAAGATGGGGCTACCATATCGGAAATACGCGGTAAGTATAGTTCTAATTGATCGATATTTTTTTTTTTTTAAATGTAGGTATTGGTATACACTTAGAATCAAAAAATAAATTGACCAATTTGATGAACTCTGACTTTGGAAAACGGGCTTAAAGAAAAAGTTAACGGAATTACTGAGTAGTGATAAATTACCGCCGTCGAGAATTTAGCGTAGAACAACAATTCGTTTAGTTTTTTTTTTATATTCCTTGCCAACAAACGTACTTGAAAGTTTCTAAATGCAATCAGCGATATTGGATTTCAATCAATTTCAATTTTTTATATTTTTAAGCACAATGTTTGTCACTATTCAAACTTTTGATCCCTTCTCATATAAGCATATGATATTGTCCTCATATCAAAGCTAATTTCATGTACATTGCGAATTCAATAAAAATAAATTAAAAAGAATCTTGGGAAATAGATTTTTTTTAAATCGCTTTTTTAAAAAAGAGAAAATATTAATAAAAATCCACGCTTATCAATTTGGTTAGCCCATAGGAGAAAGCCTCAAACCCGGCCGAAGGCTTACGTATCAATATGGGTTGATATTAGCCCACTTTGGTCCCTGTCTGTAGAAGAAAGTCTCAAACCCGGCGCATTTCCCTTGATGCGAAAAACAGGCTTTTCCCACAAATTTGTTTCTTAATATTGTATATTATATTACTCTATTTGTACCAAACATGCAAAATTGTTTTTAATTTAGGCCTCAACTGCAGTTTATGGGCCCCTCACCGAATTGCGTAGATTTCATATATGTTCTGTCATTTGGTGAGCTGATTCCAACAAAGTGACCCTTAGCCGGGGGAAGTACAGGGTCTTAAGATATAGCCCTCGAAAGGGTTAAAAAAAAACGATATATCTCCTTTGTTTTTTGTCCTATCTGAACATAATCGTATGAAAGCTTATTTAATGCACTTTTATACGCAAAACATATTTCATAAATATTTAGTTTAGTTTGGGAGATATGGATAAAAAAAGAAAATGTTTACCCTAATTTTTTAATATTTTCGTTGTATCTCAAAAAGTTCGATTATTCCCTTAGATTTTTCTACATAGTTAGAAAGCCTACATTCTGGCCATACAATTGATGCACAGCATCAACAGATCTACTTTTAGCAAAGTTATTGTGCTTTGATTCTGAGTATGGAAAAAATTGATTATCACTGAAATAATTTTTTATGTTGTAAGTATTAATTAATTTTATTACAATTGATGTAAACCATTATGCGTTCGAGTTAGCCTACTCTGGACTCTGTCCATAGGAGAAAGTTTTAAACCCCGGCCTTGGGTCTGCGATTGCCCACTTTGGACTCTGTCCATAAGAGAAAGTCGTAAACCCCGGCCGAAGGGCAACATTCAGTGATAAGAGAGAAGTTCACCAATGTGGTATCACAATGGACTGAATAGTCTAAGTGAGCCTGATACATCGGGCTGCCACTTTACCTAACCTAATCTAATGCTCAATAACTTTGCTAAAAATAGACCTATAAATGTAGGCTTTCTAACTATGTAAAAAAATCTTAGGGTATAATCGAAGACTTTTTGAGATACAGCGAAAATATTAAAAAATTATATTATTCGATAGTTCACCCAACCGTACAGCCGTTGTTGCAGCTGACTGTTTGGCCAATATGTCTAAAGGAAACAGATGAAGTATGACATTAAGGGAATCTGTTTCTGCCATAATGAATGCGCCTGAGATACGCAAGCACGCCATTCACTGAAATTTATTTAAACTTTGAACATATATCGCGTTTCTGTTCTTTAACTATGCAACATTTCTGCTCTTTGTATAATTTTAAATGATCCTTCTCATTTGCTTTTGATTTGTGTTAAAGCTGTTCGATTACTGGGGTATTTATTTCAGTAAATTTTGTCGGATTTTTATACCCACCACCATAGAATGGTGATGGGGTATAATAAGTTTGTCATTCCGTCTGTAACACATCTAAATATCGATTTCCGACTTTATAAAGTATATATACTCTTGATTAAGGAGAAATTCTAAGACGATACAACCATGTCCGTCTGTCTGTCTGTTTTAATCACGCTACAGCTTTCAATAATGACGCTATCGTCCTCCAATTAGACACAGATTCGTTTTTTGTTTGCAGGCTGGCCAAGTTCGAAGGTGGGCAGGTTTTAATATAGACCCCCTTTTAAAACGAACCCCTGATTTAGGGTCTTGGGGTTCTAAAAACCGTATTTTCTACCCGATTTGCCGGTTTGGGGTTTTGGGCTTATAGACGCCGTATTTTCTATCCGATTTACCTGAAATCGGATAGAATATACGGCGGACTGGAGTGGTGTGTATCAGTCCATGTTTTGGTATAGTCCCCATATAGACCGATCTCTCGATTTTACTTCTTGTGTTTCTATAGGTCATATTTTCTATCCGATTTGCCTGTAATTGGAAATCTAGAGGTATTTTAGGACCACAAATATGTGTGCCAAGTATGGTGTGTATCGGCCTATGGTTTGCTATAGCCCCCATATATACCGATATCCCAATATTGCTTCTCGAACTGCTAGAAACCGTAGTATTTATTCAATTTGCCTGAAATTTGAAATCGAGACGTTTTTTTATGACCAGAAAATCGTGTGCATTGGTTCATATTTTAGTATAGCCCCCATATAGACCGATGGTTAACATGCAAGGCGGGCATGTTAACCATTGCACTTCGGTGACTCCCGTCTAACTTAAATGACTGCCCATGACCTCGGCCATTTTTAATCCATCCGTACAAATGTTGATATCTCGGTCTCTATCAAATTTGTATGAAATTTTTAATCTATAAATTTTTAGGATCATTAATAGGTGTTCCGAATATATTGTGTATCGCTCTAGATTTTTATATATCCCCGTTATAAACCCGCCCTCCGATTTGGTGTTCAGATTCTGTAGGTTTTTCAAAACCACAATTAGGTGTTCTGAAACTATATCTAGTAATCCGCTACGACGAATAGTTTTCATAGAAGACTATTATTATATTTGATTCGTGGTTGTGGGCATTTAAGATTCGGCCCGGCCGAACTTACTGCTGTATATACTTGTTTTTAATTCTTTTAGGCTAAAGGTGGGTATTAAGTTCGAGTTTAGCCGCTAAAATCGCAAAAGTGAAAACTAAATCAGTACAAAAAAGGCATAGAATTATACTTATTTGTTGCAAATTTTATTATAACTTGATGTGGAATAGCCCAAAGCAAATTTTCGCAAAGTTTGTATTCCTTAAATACAAACTGTCGAACTTAATACCCACCTTAATAAAAAAAAACCGAAAAATAGTAATTACTTGTGGAATCGTGTCCAATTCGATATTTTCATGCCATCCAACTTGTCATTCCCTTTCTAACGCATCGAAATATTGGTCTCCTACTCATAAAGTATATATATTGTGGGGTCGATCTAACGATGTCCATCCTCCCGTCCGTCCGATGTCCATCCTACCGTCCGTCCGATGTCCATCCTCCCGTCCGTCCGATGTCCGTTCGTCCCGTCCCCTAGAATTGACTTTCTGAGAATCCTGGAGGAGGAGGTTGAATTTCATCCGATCTGGTTGAAATTTGGATCATAATTATATATAGCCCTGATATAAACCGATTTCCAGAGTTGATTCCTTCAGCCTTTTGGAGGAGGAGATTGAAGTGGTAAGTGATTTCACAGCATATGTTCAGTATATAGTCATGCTATATACTGCCCATATCGGTCAATATTAGTATGTAGCCCCTTTATAAACCGATCCTAAAAATTGATTTCTTCCTCATGGATAAACAAATTTCATCCGATTCGGTTAACACATAAATGAATCCATATCGGTTCATAATTATACATAGACTCCTCTCTCTAAACAAATCACGAACTAAAGTGGTTTATACAGTGTATGAATTGCAACCAACACTGAACAGTGAATATGAATTGCAACCAATTTCAGGTTGTTACAATTTAAAGGGTGATACGGTCAAAATTTGGTCAATATAAACTTGACGTATTTCTTTCAATTTTGCATTTAAAAAACCTGAACACCCCTCATTTTGAAGGTGTGTGTGTGTAGAATGTTGCTCCTATTTTGATTTTGGAATTCACTCTTCAGTTGTCAAAATGCCGTCCAAGCAAGAAGAGCAGCGTATCAAAATTTTGCTCGCGCATCGCGAAAATCCGAGCTACCCGCACGCAAACCTGACAAAATCGCTAAAAGTTGCCAAATCAGCCGTAACAAATGTAATTAAAGTGTTTGGGGAACGTTTGTCGACAGCCACGAAGTCTGGATCGGGGGGAAATCGAAAACCGGAAGCCGTTGAGATGACAAAGAGAGTTGCCGGTAGTTTCAAGCGAAACCCTAACCTCTCTCTCCGAGATGCCGCAAATAAGCTGGGTGTATCGTCTACAACCGTGCATCGAGCCAAAAAACGAGCCGGACTATCGACTTACAAGAAGGTAGCGACTCCAAATCGCGATGATAAACAAAATACGACGGCCAAAGCGCGATCCCGGAGGCTGTACACGACGATGCTGAAGAAGTTTGACAGCGTGGTAATGGACGACGAAACGTACGTCAAAGCCGACTACAAGCAGCTTCCGGGACAGGAGTTTTATACGACAAAAGGAAGGGGAAAGGTAGCAGATATTTTCAAGCACATAAAACTGTCAAAGTTCGCAAAGAAATATCTGGTTTGGCAAGCCATCTGTACCTGTGGCTTGAAAAGCAGAATTTTTATAGCTTCCGGGACTGTCAACCAAGAAATTTACGTGAAAGAGTGTTTGAATAAACGTCTGCTGCCTTTCCTGAAGAAACACGGTTGTTCCGTACTGTTTTGGCCGGATTTGGCATCTTGCCATTACGGTAAAAAGGCCATGGAGTGGTACGCCGCCAACAACGTGCAGGTGGTTCCCAAGGACAAGAACCCTCCCAACACGCCAGAGCTCCGCCCAATTAAGAAATACTGGGCTATTGTCAAGCGGAACCCAAAGAAGACCAAGAAAACTGGTAAGGACGAGCAGCAGTTCATGGCAAACTGGCTTTCTGCGGCGAAGAAGGTGGACAAGGTGGCTGTACAAAATCTGATGGCAGGTGTCAAGCGTGAGGCCCGGCAATTCGTATTTGGAAAAGCTAAAACCTAACTGAATATTTTTCCTGAATTTTATACTAATTGAACTTGAAAAAGAAATTTAATTTGATTTTTTAATAAACGATTTCACCGATTTACACGTGTTTTCCCTTGACCAAATTTTGACCGTATCACCCTTTATGGACCTCTCGTCTGACAGCTGGCAGATTTGTTCCAGTGACAACTCATTTTATAGCTTATAAAAGAATTTACATTGCATTTAGAAATACATTTATTGGTGATGGAATTCATCTAAAAAGTGGACATAAAAAAACGATAACACCAGAAATGATCCGAAAAGTGAAGGCCAGATTTGTCGAAATACACGCCGCAGAGGTAGAAAACTGAATATATAACTAGAATGGCTGCAACACGAATTGAAAAATGAGCATGGATTAAGACCGCTGAAATTCCAAAAAGTACAAGATCATGGGCACTCCAGTAGAATCTTAAAAATGAGGTTTCTCGCTTTCTACCTAATAATGGCCACCAAAATCTCCAGATCTTAAGTCTTTGGAGCTTGAATTAAGGCCACTGAAATTGCAAAAAATACAAGAAGTTCATGGGTAGTAGAACTCAGCACTATCGCAATCAGAATGGCTTTCAAATGAGGCTCCTTACTTTCTACATCACAATGGCCACCAAAATTTACGGATATCAAGTCGTTGAACTTTTGCACTTGGGGTATTTTGGAGGAAGTTGGCACTAAAAAATACCAAAGTGTCGATGATCTCAAGACGGTCCTTCGTCGGGAATGGATTACAATACCGCAGACCCAGTTTCACACAGTTTGAAAGACATAAATCGTATCAACGGGGTTGCCAATTCGAATAAATCTAAACTGATTCTAAAATTGTATGTTATTTATGAATTTTAATAAAAATAGAATGAAAACAAAAACGGTATAGGTATTTAATGTGCCTATTATCTAACATTGACTCCATATAGGCTAACATACAATTTTGAAGACAATGCAAAAAAGTTTTAAAATACCTTGCCATCGGCAATTTTTACCTAATAATTTCGAATGTGGATGACTGTTTTCAGTAAAACTTTTTAAGCATCACATGGTGGAGGAAACATAAGCTTGGTATTAAAACTGTTAAAAATGGTAGACAAACGTGTGCAATACATTGAACTTTTCCACCAAATTCCTCACAAGTTCCATTTTTCCGATATAGAGAAGATTATTTTTTGATTCTTTAGTTAATTCCCCAACGAATAAAATAGATTCAAAACATATTAAGATATAATAAATTCTATGCTCATTTCCATCTCAAATTTTCTTCCATCTCATCTTTCTTTGCTACAGATGATTATCGTAAACTTACTGGTCTTACTTTTCCCATTTATGAGGCGGTCACCGATTTCCTTTTGACCATTCCCTACGTTACCTGCTATTGTAATGAGAAGGGAACACGAATATTTAACATAAGGCCTATGGAAAGGACAAAACATATACACGACCTAGTAATGGAACAGAAAAATACCAATGACCAACAACCCAAAGTCAATCATCGTCGTTATAGAGAAAATCAAAGGAACCCCAACTATTTTCCGAAAAAGCGATTTTATTATCCACCTCGTCCATATGAACGGAAACCACCAATAATACATACCGAGAGTACTGCGTTGAATGCTTGCAATGATCCCAATATGTTACACGATCATTCTGAAGGATTTATCGAAGACAATTGGTTCTATAATGACAACTGTAATTATCTGTAAGTAAATAATGAACTAAAATTTAATACAATTGTTTTATGATTCTAAATATTGAAGGCTCAATCGTATCCACAACCAAGAGATTATTCCATCAAGTTATCCAAATCACATGCTTGTTGCCACCGATCTGTTTGCGGCAAACAAAAATCTACAGCAAGTCCAGCAAGTACTTGGGACAGTTACAACAAATGACCCCAACAATGTCGATTACAACCAAGTACTTGGGACAGCTACAAATGTCCCTAACAATGTGGATTTCAATCAATTCAATGGCAATAATATAATCACAGCTGATGTTCCAACATATGAAAATAATATTAACCATTTGAATAATCTTTTCCAAATGGCACATAATCAACCGAATACGAATAACACAAATAAGAATTTGGCAAATCCGCGGCGTTCATCTTATTTGCCTTTTAAAGATTCAATGCCACGCTCAAGTAGATCATCATCGCCTAATGCCAAAAGTTGTTATACCAATGATTCCATGTTCGCAGATTCCGATTATGAGGCACATCTCTTGGATTTTCTATTGCTGGGAGATGATTTCTTTTTGTTTATGGCCCGAATGGAGCTTAGGTGTAAATTTAAAAAACGTATGTGTCAACATTTTCTCCCTCCAAGTTTTGGTTCTTACTTGCAGTGTTTTGTGTTTTTTTTTTTCAATCAATTGCAGATGAAAGAATTTTACAATCCGGCCTATGCGTATCGGGCCAAACCATTAATGCCGCCATTAAACGTATTAACGCTCTTACCGATAGTGACCGTTCAATTATTGTCAATATTGGTTCGGTGAATATAATGCAGAGGCGTCAATTAATACAAATCGAACATGAATTCCGCGAACTCATTAATACAATGTTAAAAAAGGGCATCAAACCTATTCTCACCACCTTGGCCCCGTTGGGAAATTATTCTCATGAAGTAGATGTAAAGTGCAACTTGGAACGTTTCAATGAATTTATAAAACGTGAAGGCGAACGAAAAAAATTAGTGGTTATAGATATCTGGAAGTGTTTGGCAAATGAAAAGGGAAATGTGCGTTTCGATTGCTATCAGAGGTAAGTCGTCATTGTTTGTATTTTCCAAGTAGTTTTGAAAACTATTTAACCTCTATGATTGAAATTGTGTCTTCATAACAAATGTTCTCACTTTGAAGATTTTGGGGATTTTTGATACGAATTTTGGGAATGGTATATTGAGCACTATTTCTTAAAATCAAATTAAACCAAATCAAAAATCATAATGATATCATAATCTGTTCAAATCATATTTTTAAATCCAAAAAAAAAAAAATAAAGAAAAAAATTGTTCCTTAGCCCAAAAACTATAAATGTTCGTAATTTTTCGATTACATAAAAAGAAAGTCCTCTCAAATAACTTTCCATCGGCATATTATATTTAGACCGTTGCTTAGTAAAATGCGGCAAAATGCGCCTTACTAACTCTGGCGATATAGTGCATTTCTTTAAATGTAAATCTTTGGCTTCTGGGCCCATATAAATGCAGTAACACCGCATTTAGTCAGTATCCAATATGCCTCCAGGAGCCAGAGTTTTACTTTGATTTGCTTCAAATTTTGTATAAGGAGAATAATTTGTAATATATAGTTAACCGTGCTAAATTTGTTGGAAATCGGACCAGAAAGCAAGAATCCGCCCCAAATTTCGGATTTGCAGCTAAAACAAAATTTCATAAACTTTATATGACCAACTTTCAACGCCAAAAACTTGCAACTTTAAAGAAATCACCTCAGCTTTCACACAAATCTTTATCCGATTTGAAACCACGGTGCTGCGGTCTAAATTCTCTGAAGCCGTCCCAGTTGGCTTTCTTTTGTTTGATATACGTCCGACCTTCAGAGGCTATGAAATCGGAGGGTTAGTCAATAGTGAGAGTTATGGGGAGGTGATCCGATCCCGTCATTTATCAGACGCTAATCTGTCAAACTGCTGCAATCACCCATAATTACCTTGAATGCCTCTACATTCACCGTGCAAAATGTGAAGTCCCTCTATTTGCTCCGTCAAAGCTATGCCCTTCTGGTAATTACTCAGGAGAGACTGCAAAAGTTCATGGTGGACATTAAAGTCTCTTGTGGTAACAATAGCCGATGCACAGGTGTCTGCAAAAGTTTATGGTGGGCATTAAAATGGTAACATGGTGGTAAAAATTGCCAATGCACAGGTGTCCTAAAACTTCTTAATATTCTCTTCTAAATTCTAAGTTAGTCCATATGGAGATCATTTTACCTAGTTATTGAACGGTTTCGAATTTCATCAGATTCGGTTGAAATTTAGTACGTGAAGTTAGTATGTGGCCTCCAACAATAATGTGGCCTCAGTCAATAATTATATATAGCTCCCATATAAACCGATCCCTAGACTTGAACTCTGGAACTTCTTCCAGAGGTCAGTGCCTTCACTTTTCCAGGCCATATATACCGTGCAAAATGTGAAGTCCCTCTATCTGCTCCGCCAAAAGCTATGCCCTTCTGGTCATTACTCAGGAGAGACTGCAAAAGTTCATGGTGGACATTAAAGTCTCTTGTGGTAACAATAGCCGATGCACAGGTGTCTTAAAACTTCTTAATATTCTCTTCTAAATTCTAAGTTAGTCCATATGGAGATCAATTTTCCTAGTTATTGAACGGGTCCAAATTTCATCAGATACGGTTGAAATTTAGTACGTGAAGTTAGTATGTGGCCTCCAACAATAATGTGGCCTCAGTCAATAATTATATATAGCCCCCATATAAACCGATCCCTAGACTTGACCTTTGGAACTTCTTCCAGAGGTCAGTGCCTTCGCTTTTCCTGGTCATATATAAAACTGGAACCCCATTTTTTCCATTTGTCCACAGTGATCACATTTCTCTCGAAGAGCAGTGCCTCCACTATTTTCCAAGCCAGATATTGAGACTCCCAAATGCAGTTCACAATATCTGTTTTACCATCGGATAGAGTACTAAAAGATCTGTCTTTCACTTAGAAATCTGGAACCACACTTTTTCCATTTGGCCACAGTGGTCACATTTCTCTTGAGGAGCAGTGCCTCTACTTTTCCAGGGCATATATTGATACTCTCAAACACATCCGTTTTTACCATCGGATATAGCATTCAAAAGATCTATCTTTCACATATAAATCTGGTACCCCATCTTTTTCCACTTGGCCACAGTGGTCACATTTCTCTCGAAGAGCAGTACCTCCACTATTTTCCAGGTCATATATGGAGACTCCCAAATAAATTTCTCAATATCCGTTTTTGACAAGGGATATAGCACTAAAAAGATCTATCTTTCACATATAAATCTGGAACCCCAACTTTTTCCATTTGGCCACAGTGGTCACATTTATCACGAGGAACAGTGCCTCTACTTTTTTCCAGGCCATATATTGAGACTCCCAAACACATTTCACAAAATCCGTTTTTACCATCGGATAGTGCATAAAAAAGATCTATCTTTCACATATAAATCTGGAACCCCATCTTTTTCCATTTGTCCACCGTGATCACATTTCTCTCGAAGAGCATTACCTACACTATTTTCCAGGCCATATATGGAGATTCCCAAATAAATTTCTCAATATCCGTTTTTGACAAGGGATATAGCACTAAAAAGATCTATCTTTCACGTATAAATCTGGAACCCCAACTTTTTCCAAATTCCCCCTTATAGCGTCGGTTAGGCATAAGCGTATGAAGGCCTCTGGGGAGGGGGCTTAGACCCCCCCAGAAAAATTTTAGCCCCCCCCAGAATTTGAAACTCTATTTATGATTTTCCATTTTTCAATAAATGTCAATAGTTTTTTTAATTTTTATAAAAATTAAACAAGAATATACAATCGCACAAAGTTCCGCTAAAGACTTTCATTAACAATCGAATTACTTGGGTTGTGGTAGCAGTTGCCGATGGCAATGTTTGAAGTCAGATATTTATGAAATAAAGCTGTGGTTGAACTTATGATTTAGTTTAATTTAATTAAAAAAATAGTAATTGATATTAAAACTATTCTTTCATAAATTAATATCTTAATAATGCTGCGAAAAAGCGTTGCCAAAAAAGGAGTGAAAATGGTGCAAAATTGGCGGAGAAGCAATGAATGTAATATGAGCTTGTCATAGAACAAATGTCCACCGTTTCAACAGACGTTGCAATGAATTTGCATCACTTCTTAAGTGTTTTGAATGTGAATTCAAAAATTTTGTGATATTTTCCCAAATAAATAATTTTTATATTGTTTTTATGATTTTTAATGCATTCTGACGCTTGTTTAAAACGTTTTTCCTCGAATAATTTCCAAAATTATCGATTTTTCTATAATAGATTTAGCAGTTTTGTGCCAAAATTTGAATAATTTGTACCAATTTATTTATTCGTACTCTTTTTTAAACTATTTGAAACAAAAAGAAAACAAAAATTACACATTAAAATATGAAAAAAAATGAAGTAAAAAAACGTCCTGTGTAGTTAAAATAATTGAGGACATTTTTGGAAGTACTTTTAAAGTTGTGCCTTTAGAACAACTCACAATTTTTTTGCTGGGAAAAGTGTGGAACTACTTTTAGTTGCTTTATTATAAATTAATTGTCGAGTTATTTTGATGTCTAATTTTTTATTCAATTTTATGAAATAAAACATTAATTGAACCTATAAGTTCAGTTTATACATTTTTAGCTAGGGGGCTATAGCCCCCCCTAGGAAAATTGTCTAGCTACGCTAATGCGGTTAGGACGAGCAGTAACATCGCTGTGCTTCTATGACTTCTGAAGCCACATTGACAATCAGAAAGCAAATTATTAAATTCCAAATAATCATTAAGTTGCTTTTTCAAAATATATTCGAATACCTTAGATAAAACAGGCATTAGCACTATCGGCCTATAATCCTGACAATTCGGATTTGACTTTTTCTTAATCGGACACACTCTTGCCGTTTTCCACTCTCGAGGGAACTTAGAGGTCATGATCAGTGTTGCCAGTATTTTCCGAGCTCTTGTCCCCAAAATGGATCGCTTTTATCCCCAAAAATCCCCAATTTAATTTAAAATTCCCCATAAAAATCCCCAAGAAATTTTTGGCAAGTTTTTTGAAAAAAAAAGTAAACGAATAGACTCTGCAGTAGAAAATCCGTACAAAATTAAAAAAAAAAATTAAATAAAATAAAAATGTGCAATTGAATGAAGATTTCAAAACACAAAACTAGGAGACGGGTGCTCAAAATATCATCCGATACCAGCCCCCATCAGAGTTAATTATTGGTATAAAGAGTCATCGAGTCATCTTATGTAAATCCTCGCTCGAGAAATAAAAATGGGAGTTCGGTCAACATATAGTCAAGAAATAAAATTGACTTATCGATCAAAATGCGTTGCTGTCCCGATATGAACTCTACTCTGTGCGGGATATGGGATACATGTTCAAAATCAGTGATGTACGCATATGAGTCCTTACGAAATAATTTCACAATAGTAAAAAATTTCTTAGGAAAAAAAATAAATTGTACTCTGTGGAATAAAGAGGAGGAAAGTTTTTTTTTATTTTTTTGAGAATCTCTGTACTTCTTTAAGCCTTTTTTTTAAGCATGTAAAGAATTTCATATAAACCATAGTTCTTACTGTGATAATTACTCGTATACTGAACAAATATCGAAAATTCCCCACAAAAATCCCCAAATTTGTGGAAGTTCCACACCAAATCCCCAAGTCCCCAACTCAAAAATTGTGTCCCCATCCACGAAAAAATATCTCCGATTTGGGGAAAAATCCCCAATACTGGCAACACTGCTCATGATAATGGTGTTGACCAAATGAAGGAAGTGGTCGGCGATATAGGGTATTACTATTTTGTAGAATTTAAGTGGAAATCCATCATTTCCAGAAGCATTCGACTTAACGGACGAAAAAGCACATTTTTAAATAATAAAGGAGTTGAATAACTGCATGTAAAATCTTGTGTCTTGTTGAGTTATTTGAAGATAAAAGAATGTTCACGTGGCCAGGCGACAACATTGCCTAGTGAAATTTGAAAAGCGATGTCAACACTTACCGCCAAGGAATTATAATAGATTTTAATTTGGCGACATGCCGCTAACCGTCACGGTATTCCGCCACGGATTTTGAGCATAAGAAATACACGTAAACGAGTATTCGCCTACCGCCTGTTGTTATATTTACACACCAAAGCAGAGATTAAAGATTACATAGGGTAGCCGTTTTCCTTCCCGAAAAAATTTAAGCTCCAAACATTAATTTTTCGTTTTTTTCCGAAAGTGTCAATTCCAGATAGTAATTTGTCCGATTCGGTTGTCGTGTCGTTCGTAAAGAGGAAATCCATTTTGTATTTTCGTGGTTTTCGAACAATTTTGGAACCATCTATGTTATTTATAATCTATGGTTGGATTCAAAGTATATCGAATATGGTACTCTCTCATGAATATTCTTTTTCATTCTCTGGTCCATACACACCAGAGACCAGCCCTGTACCGGTCCTGGGGTTGATCCATTTCCCGTAGGGTAGAAATAAAGAAAAGATCTAATGGTGTTTTTTTTCTAATAAATCACACAAAAAAGTTGTTGGATATTTCGGTCTATTAATTCAGAAGCTAATTGATCAAAGTCTACAAAAATTAATTTCCCCTTTTTATAAGGCAAATGACAGTTGAAATCTAGTTACAGTGGATTTTGGAACCGTAATGTTTATGAGGTATAAGGTTGCTGAATCTACAGTTTTCTGTTTCATGAAATAAGAAATCCGTTCTTGTTGAAATATCCCTTTTTCTACACACAGAAAAAAAATTCACGAAAATTTTTCCAATTAAAATCTTAATTGAGTTTTAAGAAATAGTCAATTAAAAATTTAATTGATTCAACAAATTTTTTAATTGAAACAAAAATCAATCACACAAATTAATAATATCAATTAATTTTTTAATTGGATCAATTAATTTTTTTGAATTGACTATCAATTATTTTTTTAATTGATATTATCATTTCTGTGATTGAAGACATTTCAATTAAAAAATTAATTGGACAATTAATTTCGTGATTGAATCAGAAAAAAAAATTTTGTGTGCAGACAAAAACAGCTGCAACAACTCACTTTTTGTTGTTAATAATATATGTGTAATTGCTTATAGCTTGTGTCCGTTAATCTATGTACAAATTTGATTGTTCTACTAACGATTTCAACTAAATCGTAAATGAAGAGAAATTAATATAGATTCTATTTGGCATTTTAGCGCTCCACGAAGTGTCACCGGCGCCACAGAATTCTATCTATTCTGGAATAAAATTGGACGTCAACGTGTATTAAATTTTATCGAATCTAAGCTGGAATACTAGAGCTAATAATTCCCATACCACGATGAAAACAGGGATGTGATAAAAAAGAAGCAACAATATTTTAAAACTCCATTTTATGCCACAAACGAACCATTTCAAAACGCTGTTTTTACAAGATTTCAATATTTTATGTTATCATTTGTGTTTTTTATGTTATATTTATGTATCTATGTTTTTTGTGTGTTTCGTCCTTTTTGTCTTTTTTTTTTGTTTTTTTGTTTATTTATATGTTTATTTTTCTGGCGACATGTAAGGAAACCCCATAGATCGATCTATAGAAATAAGGATATTTTAGGTACGTTAGTATATAATTAGGCTAAAATTTTAAACCCACCTTATCAATTGATTATTATTTTCCCATTACAACAAAAGCTGGCTTTTGTTATAAACCGAGTGTTGAAAATCCTATTTCTTTAAATTTTTCAACAACTTTTTGAGGGAAGAAAAGTTGGGCAAAATTTCAAGAAACCTTCAACACTTGTTTAGGTTTTTTTTACTCTACTATCGTCTTACTTATCCTTTACCTATTTTTTTTTGGAATTCCATAATGCGTCTTGTCCTCATCCTCTTTTGCCAAAGTATGGTATTCTTTCTTGTATTCGTGCACAAATACATGAAAGTCAATACTTTTACTTTGAATTTAACACTAACCATAGTTGAAAAATTTTTACCACATTTGTAGGTGTATGCCTGGGTCAATATAAGTTTAAAATTTACATAAATCAATGCCGCGGTTGATTTTTGCTAATTCGCTAAAGTTTTAAACCATATTCGCTCAAGCATTGTGTACGTCATGCTGTATGTATTCGTTTTGTATATTTTTTTTTTGTTTAAAAAACCACTGGAAATTTGGAAATTTTCTTTTTTATTTTTCCACTGGAGTTTTTAAATTCATTAAATCTATACAACTTATATTCGTATTTTCGTTTTCCTTACATTCGTTAATGAAAATTTTATATGTCGCAATTTGTATATAATTTATAAAAATTCATACATATTTCTTTTTTTTTTTTAATTAAAAATTTATGTTGGTGTTCACTATGTGTGCTTGTGTTTTGTCCCTTTGTGCGCGTTTACGTGTGTCAAACCATAACAAGCTTTAAAAAAACCAAAAAAAAAAATTAATTAAATAAATTAAAGCAAACTAATCGTGTCTTTTATTCAAAGAAAATTTTCGGGAAAATTCAAATACTCCACAGTAGAGCTCGATCGAAGCGTTTTTTTTGGCCGTTTGTAACACATTGAAATATCTATTTTCGACTATACAAAGTATATATATTCTTGAGGGAGAAATTCTTAGACGATATAGCGAAGTCCGTCTGTCTGTTGTAATCACAATTCAGCCTTCAATAATGAACCTATCGTGCAGAAATTTGACACATACTCATCTTTTGTCTGAAGGAAGATTACGTTCGAAGATGGGCTATATCGGTCCAGGTTTCGATGTGCTAAATATGGTGTGTATCGGTCCATGTTTTGATATAGCTCCACGATTGCCACTCGTCCAAAAAATAATCTACCAAAATTTTAAGAAAATTTTACCCGAATCTACCGAATTTAAAATTTTTATTTTGAAGTTTTTGATCAAAATGTTGCCAATTTTTATACCCTTCACCACTACTGTGGTACAGGGTATAATAAGTTTGTGCATTTGTATGTAACGCCAAAAAGGAAAAGTCTGGGACCCATCGTTTAGTATACCGATAGTCTTAGAATTAAATTCTGAGTCGATTTAGCGATGTCCGTCCGTCTGTCTGTATATGTAATTTTGTGTGCAAAGTACAGCTCGCAGTTTAAGTCCGATCGTCCTCAAATTTGGCACAGAGTTTTACATTGGCTCAAAGACAATCACTATTGATTTTGGAAAAAATCGGTTCAGATTTAGATATAGCTGCCATATATATTTATCACCGATCTGGTCATAATTGACGTATTTATCAACGTATTTTCTCAAAATTTCGGCCAGCCAAATATTTTTTTGGGGCTTTCGTAAGATGTGCAAAATATCAGCCAAATCGGTTCAGATTTAGATATAGCTCCCATATATATCTTTCGTCCGATTTGAACTTACATGGCCTCAAAATCCAGAGTTTTGCCCTGATTCGCTTCAAATTTTGCACAAGGAGTACATTTAATAGTATCATTAAGTGTACCAAATTTTGTTGAAATCGGTTCAGATTTAGATATAGCTCCCATATATATTTTTTGTCCGATTTTCGCTTATATGGCCTCAAAAGCCAGAGTTTTGTCCTGATTTGCTTTGGAGTACGATTTTGCACAAGGAGTACGTTTAATAGTATTGTTAATTGTGCTAAATTTGGTTGAAATCGGTTCAGATTTAGATATAGCTCCCATATATACCTTTTGTCCGATTTCGACTAATATGGCCTCAAAAGCCAGAGTTTTGTCCTGATTTGCTTAAAATTTTGCGCAAGGAGTACGTTTAAGAGTATAATTCAGTGTGCTAAATTTGGTTAAAATCGGTTCAGATTTAGATATGGCTCCCATATATATCTTTCGCCCGACTTAGACTCATATGGCCTCATAAGCAAGAGGTTTGCCATGATTTGCTTCAAATTTTGCACAAGGAGTACGTATGAGTAGTATCGTTAAGCGTGCTAATTTTGGTTGATATATCTTTCGGCCGATTTACACCCATATGACCACGGAGGCCAAAATTATTCTCCCATTTATGTTTTTTGTTGAGATAGCAGGATTATTATTCTAACTATGCATGCCAAATATGGTCAAAATACCCGTATTTGACACAAAATTCTGTGATGATTTTCCCATATCGTAGTCATATCCTACACACTGTAATGCCAAATTTTTTTCAATAAACCTCCGACTTGTGGAAATATCGCCCGAATTGCCCAAATAATATATCATAACCCACAATTGACCACATATCTTGGCGAGATTTAACCAATATCCTTGTAAAATCGCCACTGCACAGTGGTCGGTGCTATATGGAGTTAGCGGCCAAAAATACTTCCAGTATAGGTATCATCGTGAAACTTCGGTCACGGCTTTATAATTATGCCAGGACTATTTAATGATAAAATGAGATTCATTGATGACGTTTTGGTATAGCCCCCCATATAGACCGATCTCCCGATTTTACTTCTTGGGCTTCTAGAAACTGTTTTCTATCCGATTTGGCTGATAATTGAAATCTAAAGGTATATTAGGACCAGACATATGTGTGCTAAAAATGGTGTGTATCGGTCCATGTTTTAGTATAGCCCCCATATAAACCTTGATCTTCTAAGAACCATTGTTTCTATCCGATTTCCCTGAAATTGAAAATCTAGAGGTATTTTAGGGCCGCAAATAGGAGTGGCAAAAATTGTGTATCGGTCCATGTATTTATATAGCCCCCATATAGACCGATATCCCGATTTTACTTCTTGGGCTTCTAGAAACCGTATTTTCTATCCGATTTGCCTTAAACTTGAAATACAGAGGTATTTTAGGACCACAAATAGGTGTGAAGAAAATGATGGATATAGGTTCTTGTGTTGGTAAAGCCCCTATATATACAGATCTTCCGATTTTTATTTTTTGGGCTTCTAGAAAACGTACTTTCTATCCGATTTGCCTAAATTTAAAATCTATAATTATTTTAAGATCACAAATAGATGTAACGGAAATGAGGTGAATCAGCCCATGTGTTGGTGTAGCCCACGTATAAACCGAACTCACGATTTTACTCCAAGGGCAGTAGTTTTTATCCGATTTTCATGAAGTTGTAAAACAAGATTGTTTTGAAAATTCGCCCTATTTTCATCGATATATTTTGAACCACTTAACTTATCATAGATCTTATTATACACGTTTGTTCGCCATCTCAATACCTTGCATTCAAGTACAAACAACGATATAATCGGACATTTCTAGCTCGAGGTATAATTTATTTAGCGAAAAAAGTCGGAAAAACTAAAAATGACGGGATATTTCAAAAACGGTTTCATAAAAAAATTTTTAACCTTCATTTTCAAATTCAGCAGATCAAAATACATAAGAAAAGTCATCAAATGTAAATTTTCAGTGTTAACAAACACCACACAAAAATTCATATTTGGATATAAAAAAACAAGACCACTTCGGTATTAGGGAGATAACACAAAGGGGGGCAAAAGAAAGCAGCTGAATTTTATCAATTTGGAATCTTGAAATATTAACTAATAAACCACTAAAAATCCCATTGGAGACTTCAGGGGGGAACACAACTAAAACTCTACATAAAATTTACATATAAGAACGAACGAACACGAAACAATGAGACTGACAAAAATTGATTTTATAACAAATTTAAAACAAGTTTTTTTTTATTTTAAAATATAGTTAATACAATTTAGTTCAATATTCATTTCGATTTATTTCAATATAATTTTTCTATCTTTTGTTTTATTTATTTAAAAATGCACTTCATTTTATACTTTTTCACACTTCAAAAACCAACTGCTTACTTGCTCTCTCTTTTGAAGCCGTTCATAAAGTGTACAGATGGAATAAAACAAAAACAAATACACATTGTAAAACCTTGTTTGCATAAGAAACAGTGATGCCACACTTTTTGAAAAATTTCTCACTTTGATTTTTTATTTTTGGCCAAAGGGATCGACCACTGTGCACTGCTGAGTAGCAAAAATTGTAAATATTACTCAAATTGTCCTATATCTCGAATACATATGTATCGCCCGATAAATCATAAATGCTATTTTGTTGCATCAAAATTGCTCTAGCTTTATATTTCCCATAGACACATGGTGTCTTTGGCCATAATGCTCAGGGTGGGTCCCTGAGTCGATATAACCATGTCCGTCTGTCCGTCCGTCCGTCCGTCCGTCCGTCTGTCTGTCTGTGAACACATTTTTGTGATCAAAGTCTAGGTCGCAATTTAAGTCCAATCGCCTTCAAATTTGGCACATGTTCCTAATTTGGGTCAGAATAGCACCCTATTGATTTTGGAAGAAATCGGTTCAGATTTAGATATAGCTCCCATATAAAGGGTGATTTGTTAAGAGCTTGATAACTTTTTAAAAAAAAAAACGCATAAAATTTGCAAAATCTCATCGGTTCTTTATTTGAAACGTTAGATTGGTCCATGACATTTACTTTTTGAAGATAATTTCATTTAAATGTTGACCGCGGCTGCGTCTTAGGTGGTCCATTCGGAAAGTCCAATTTTGGGCAACTTTTTCGAGCATTTCGGCCGGAATAGCCCCAAATTTCTTCGGAAATGTTGTCTTCCAAAGCTGGAATAGTTGCTGGCTTATTTCTGTAGACTTTAGACTTGACGTAGCCCCACAAAAAATAGTCTAAAGGCGTCAAATCGCATGATCTTGGTGGCCAACTTACCGGTCCATTTCTTGAGATGAATTGTTCTCCGAAGTTTTCCCTCAAAATGGCCATAGAATCGCGAGCTGTGTGGCATGTAGCGCCATCTTGTTGAAACCACATGTCAACCAAGTTCAGTTCTTCCATTTTTGGCAACAAAAAGTTTGTTAGCATCGAACGATAGCGATCGCCATTCACCGTAACGTTGCGTCCAACAGCATCTTTGAAAAAATACGGTCCAATGATTCCACCAGCGTACAAACCACACCAAACAGTGCATTTTTCGGGATGCATGGGCAGTTCTTGAACGGCTTCTGGTTGCTCTTCACTCCAAATGCGGCAATTTTGCTTATTTACGTAGCCATTCAACCAGAAATGAGCCTCATCGCTGAACAAAATTTGTCGATAAAAAAGCGGATTTTCTGCCAACTTTTCTAGGGCCCATTCACTGAAAATTCGACGTTGTGGCTCGTTAGTAAGTCTATTCATGATGAAATGTCAAAGCATACTGAGCATCTTTCTCTTTGACACCATGTCTGAAATCCCACGTGATCTGTCAAATACTAATGCATGAAAATCCTAACCTCAAAAGAATCACCCTTTATATATCTTTCGCCCGATATGGACTTATATGGCCCCAGAAGCCAGATTTTTGACTGAATTTGGTTAAAATTTTGCACTAGGAGTACAATTAGTAGTATAGTCAAGTGTGCAAAATTTGATTGAAATCGGTTCAGATTTAGATATAGCTCCCATATATATCTTTCGCCCGATATGGACTAATATGGTCCTAAAAGCCAGAGTTTTGTCCCAATTTGCTTGAAATTTTGCACAGGGAGTAGAATTAACATTGTTGCTATGCGTGCCAAATTTGGTTGAAATCGATTCAGATTTAGATATAGTTCCCATATATAGCTTTCGCCCGATTTACACTCATATGACCACAGAGGCCAATTTTTTGCTACGATTTAGTTGAAATTTTGCACAGGGAGTAGAATTAGCAATGTAGCTATGCGTACCAAATTTGGTTGAAATCGGTTCAGATTTAGATATAGCTCCCATATATATGTTTTTCTGATTTCGACAAAAATGGTCAAATACCAACATTTTCCTTGTAAAATCGCCACTGCTTAGTCGAAAAGTTGTCAAAATGACTAATTTTCCTAAGCTTCTAATACATATATATCGAGCGATAAATCATAAACAAACGTTTGCGATGTTTCCTTAAAATTGCTTCAGATTTAAATATTTCCCATATTTTGTTACTAACATTGTGTTCCACCCTTGTGCATTAGCCGACTTAAATTTTGAGTCTATAGATTTTGTAGAAGTCTATCAAATTCTGTCCAGATCGAGTGATATTTAAATGTATGTATTTGGGACAAACCTTTATATATAGCACCCAACACATTTGACGGATGTGATATGGTATCGAAAATTTAGACCTACAAAGTGGTGCAGGGTATAATATAGTCGGCCCCGCCCGACATTGTGTTCCATCCCAGGGTATTAGCCGATTTAATTTTTAATTCTATCGATTTTGTAGAAGAACAAAAAATTGTCTCCAAATCATTTCTGATATAAATCAGATATGGTAACACAAATTTTGGTCTACATAATGGTGAAGGGTATAATATAGTCGGCCCCGCCCGACTTTAGACTTTACTTACATGTTTTCTCTAGAAAATGTTGTCAAAATATTATTTCTCTAGAAAATTTAAAAATTTACGTCTATAGAAAATTTTGTCAAAATTTTATTTCTCTAAACACTATAGTCAATTTTATTTCTGTAGAAAATTTTGTCAACATTTTATTTCTATAGAAGAAAATTTTGTCTAAATTTTCTTCTATAGAATTTTTTTTTTTCAAAATGTTTTTTTTTTACAGAAAATTTTCTTAAAATGTTTTTTTCTATAGAAAATTTTGTCAAAATCGTATTTCTATAAAAATTGGAGAGGAATATTTTGCAAAATCTACCAAAATATCAAGAATTATACCAATCTATAAAACAGTAAACAATTTTTGGTAGAACTCTACCAACTGTGCAACCGTGATAGCTCCCATATAGACCGATCTTCTGATTTGGTTTCTTGGACTTCTAGATACTGCAATTTTTATCCGATTTACCTGAAATTATAAATCCAGAAGTCTTTTAGGTCCATGAATAGGTATGCCGAATATGGTATGTATCGGTCCCTATTTTGGTATAATCCCATATAGATCAATTTTCCGATTTGACTTCTTGAGCTTCTAGAAATCGCAGTTTTTTTTTAATCAGAGCTGATTCGCATAACAAATCTTTATTATTTACATTTCAAATCATATGAAATGTTTTCTTTCATCGTAGTTTCTTGCAAGCTTGGACGAGAAGTTTAAAATTATAAACAAAAATTATTCCTCTAAATCCGAAATCTGAAATTTAACTTTGGGAAGCGTACTAGTTGAACCAATCCTCTTGGGAGAACATTTGTCATCAAAACCACCTGAAATTCTATACATTTTCAAAAAACCCCCTGCGAAGAGGTTTGAAAGGAAACACTACAGTCGAACTTCCCTACAATGAATATTGACGGGACAAAAAAATTATTTCATTATATAGAAACTTCATTATACAGAAATTATATCAGAATACAAGAAAATGGGAAGGAAAAAGCAAAGCGATCGATAATCGGCTTCTTGATGCCGAAGGCCGATTATCGATTTTTGGCCGGCATTTGCCTGATTCTTCGGTGGTAAGGTAAGCTCAGCCGATATTGTTGATCTTGGCATTGTTATAGATTATAAGCTTAATTTTAATGACCATATTGATTCGATGGTGAATAAGGCATCTGTGGTTCTAGGATACATAAAGCATTGGGCGAAAGAGTTTTCGGACCTTTATGTTACCAAGAGTATGGCTCTATCCTGGATTATGGCTCTATCGCATGGGAACCTCATTATGATGTTTACTTTGAGGCATCTTCATTGGAACAGTGACTTTGTTCTTTCTCCTTACACTTCTAGATTGAGGCTGATTTATTTACCCATTCTTAAGAGCCGTCGGACGCTGTTGAGCTCTATGACGATGTATAGGTTAGTTAGTGATGATATTCCATGCTCGGAATTGTTATCTGGGATTATTCAGGGCTTCTAGGAATTACCAGTTCCTTTTCATTGATTTTCAAAGTTCGAATTAAGCTTCGGTAGAGCCTATCCGTAGGATGTGCATTGATTTTAATACAACCTATCATCTAATTGACACTAACTTAAGTATTGATGGGATAAAGTCCAGTATTTTAGCATACTTGCTACATTTGTATAACTAATACATTTTTTTTCAACTTTAAAAAAAATATTCATATAATCTCATATGTGCATACACAGAAAAAAATTTCACGAAAAATTTTCCAATTAAAATTTGAAGTGAGTTTTAAAAAATATTCAATTAAATTTTTAATTGAATCAACAAATTTTTTAATTGAAACAAAAATCAATCACAAAAATCAATCAATTAATCAATTAATTTTTTAATTGGATCAATTAATTTTTTAATTGGCCTTCAATTAATTTGTTAATTGATACTATCATTTCTGTGATTGAAGACATTTCAATTAAAAAATTAATTGGATCAATTAATTTCGTGATTGAATCAGAATTTTTTTTTTGTGTGTAGGTATGTATACAATATTTTTATAATATTAAACTTAATCCGATAATCGGCTCATTAAAATGAGCCGACGGGCTTTTTGGGCAGCAAATAAATCAATGACTTCCTCACACAGAAAAAAATATCACCAAAATATTTCCAATTAAAAAGTTAATTGAAGTTGAAATTTTTTTCAATTAATAAATTATGTGGTACAATTAACTTTTTAATCAAGATAGAAACATTAAGTTAATTAAGTCAATGATTGAAAATTTTAAAATTTTTAATTAAAAAGTTAATTGATACAATTAACTTTTAATCAAATTCGGAAGACTAAGTCAGTTAAAAAAGCGATGAACATTTTTTTAAATTTTTAATTAATTTTTTTTTTTCAAACAATCAATTCTTAATCCAAATAAAAATTCTATGCCAATTCAGAATTTAATTGAAAATAGTTACCTTTTTTAATTTTAATTAATAAATTAATTGAGTTTTGCAATCAACATCAATTAAATTTTTAATTGAATCAATTAAAAAATTAATTGATATTTGGTAATGAAATCAATGAATTTTTTAATCAAGAATTTTTTCTATGCCCAATACTATCATTTTCGTGATTGAAGACATTTCAATTAAAAAATTAATTGGATCAATTAATTTCGTGATTGAATCAGAAAAAAAAATTTTTGTGTGCAGTCGGCACATTTATTCGGCGATGAACCGACATTAATGCCAATCCTTTGAGTCTACTCTCGCTAGTCGAATTTCTAAGATACGTCTTTAATCTCTTCATTGTGGAAAATGAACGTTCGGATGAGCACGTAGTAACTGCAGGGATGGAAAATGCAGTACTATAGTACTTTTTTCAAACCTTTTTCACCCCGTAGTACCCCCGCGAATGATTTAGAACCTTTTGTGTAGACATTTTTGAGTCGATATCAGATTTATGGTACAATAGCTTTGACAAAATATTTTAATATTTTGAGAAAGTCTTTATCAACCTTATTTGCTAATAGTATTTTACAAATATGGCAAAACAGACATGTTCATGTGGGAAGAAAATCTCGATTGTGTAAAAGACATAGCCAAAAACAGGATTTTATTGAACTTCAAGAAAGTTTTAGTCGAAAAAAGAATGCGATTCTATATTATCGATATTTTTTTCGGTAGAAAACGTTGTCAAAATTTTATTTCTATAGGAAATTTTTGCAAAATTTTATTTCTATAGAAAGTTTTGTCAAAATTTTATTTTCTTTAAAATTCAGTCTCTTTGATCTTTGGTTTGATCCCCCTCACCCCCCCTGAATACGGCCTTGATGTCAATACTTGTCGGTTCGAGTATTAAATTAACGTGGTAAATGGTTTGATGTGCTCAGTAGCCAATCGCCCATCTTCTGTAATCTATAATCTTTGCCCTATTCGACCTACCTATTTATCGACCTAAAATTTTTAATTTAAAAATTGCATAAAATTGCGGTGTCTAGACGAACGATCTAGGTCTATATGTGGATTAGACCAAAGCACGGACCGATAAACACCATTTGTGTATTCTTTGTGGATCTAAAATACCTCTACATCTACATACATCGCCTTTCTATAGTGGCGATTATAAAAAAAATGCGAAAATAGAATAGATATTTGTTTACCAGACTTATTTATTTATTTCAGATCTAACATCCGATATGATTATATCTGATTAATCACAACTATATTTATCTGTTTAGGCCCAAAGAGAAAAATTTCGAGATCTAAACATATTTAATTAGCTAATCTAATTTTTACAGCAATATTGTTTTTGTGCAAGGCTATGTTCAAGACTAATTTTAAAAGTGCAAATTTTGTTTTTACCCTTTTAGCAACTCACATAAATTTACTGCACAAAACGTTTTAAAACTGACAGCTTTTTTATACATGTATATGTAAGAACGTTTTATATCTGTACATTCATTTATATTATATACAAAATTTTGCCCATTTATTTTTCTATAAATACATCCGTGCCAACTACCGGGTTCAATAGACTTCGCATAATATCTGCACATGTATACATGTAACGTTTTTCCAGTACTTATAAATTTCAATCTTTTCCTACCTTCCCATTCGCAATCACACAATCCTTTATAAACATTTATATCCTTCGAACAAATGTAAATATTTTTATATCCATATTGTGTGACTACTATGATGTTGCCTGCCATGCTATTTCTAGTTCATCCCCAATATGGGACACTTGAGTTCTGGATGTTTGTTATGAATATGCCGACAAGAATGGTAAGACCATAATGGGAAGTCCATGAAGTAGAATGGGGGTTGGCTTTAAATCTGCCGACCCATCTAGATTTTTGCAATAACAACATAATAACATTTACGAGACATTGGTAAAATGGCAAGGATTTTTGGGGTAAATTTTGGCATAGATTTTAGGGATTATAAGTGTTTGAAAATTCCCAACAAGAAATTAAGTGATTCTTGGTGTTTATATATTGGTATGGGAGGCGTTTTGAATGTTTTTAGGTTTCTCTAAGAGAGAAGGATATACAATAAGAAGAATATAATTGAAGAAATAATATTAGAATACAATAACTGGTAATTCTCTTTCACAGCGATGCAGTATATACGTTGAAATATACACGCAGAGAAGAAACATGATTGTCACAATCATATTCCAATAGCAAAATAATATGAGAGGAGCTATTTTTGCGGCAACCATGTAACATTGTCACCTGCAACCATGTTGGCTCAGTGAACATGGTTCTAAGAAAAATAAAATTTTCCTCATCTAAAATTTTATTATATTGATAAAAAGAATTTTGTTTCCATTAAAAGATAATGGTCACGATCTAAAATGTTATGGTATTAGACAGAAATGTTTTTCTTCCAGTTAAAATAACATGGTAACAACCTAAAATGTTTTGATCTTTATGAAAAAACTTTTTTTCGTCGTCGAAAAAAGGACGCCACTTGAGAAAAGAAAACACAAAATTAACTTTATTTATAAAGTACTTCATTGTTCATATGTATTTATAATGTTGTGCAAACAAACATCACATATATTTATACACTCTAATTTGGCTCTATTTCAATAATAAGTAATCATTCCATATTTGCGTCGATTTTTTTATAGATTTTGGTATTGATTCCTAGTCTAAAACACTACGCATTTAGTCAAAAATTTTTTTCTATTGAAAATTTTGTCAACATTTTATTTCTATATAAATTTTTGTAAAAATTTTATTTCTATAAAAAATGTTGTCAACATTTTATTTCTATAGAAAAGTTTTTTATTTCTTTAGAAAATTTTCAAAAATGTTATTTCTAGAGAAAATTTTTCAAAAATTTTATTTCTATAAAAAATGTTGTCAAAAACTTTATTTCTATAGAAAATGTTTCAAAAAGTTTATTTCTACAGAAAAATTTTCAAAAAGTTTATTTCTATAGCAAATTTTGTCAAAAGTTTATTTCTATAGAAAATTTGGTCAAAATTTTATTTCTATAGATAATTTTATCAAAATTTTATTTCTGTAGAAAATTTTGTCAAAAATTTTATTTCTATAGAAAATTTTTCAAAATTTTTTTCTGTAGACAATTTTTCAAAAATTTTATTTCTATAGAAAATTTTGTCAAAATTTTATTTCTATAGAAAATGTTGTCAACAATTTTATTTCTAAAGAAAATTTTTCAAATTTTTTTTTTTATAGAAAATTTTTCCAAATGTTTTTTCTGTAGAAAATTTTTCAAAAATTTTATTTCTATAGATAATTTTTCAAAAATTTTATTTCTATAGATAATTTTGTCAAAATTTTATTTCTATAGAAAGTTTTGTCAAAATTTTATTACTGTAGAAAATTTTGTCAAAATTTTATTTCTATAGAAAATTTTGTCAACAATTTTATTTCTAAAGAAAATTTTTCAAAATTTTTTTTCTATAGACAATTTTTCAAAAATTTTATCTCCATAGACAATTTTTCAAAAATTTTATGTCTATAGAAAATTTTGTCCAAATTTTATTTCTATAGAACATTTTTCAAAAAATTTTTTTCTATAGAAAATTTTTCAAAATTTTTTTTCGATAGAAAATTTTTCAATAGGTTTTGTCAAAATTTTATGTCTATAGAAAATTTTGTCAAAATTTTATTTCTATAGAAAATCTTGTCATAAATTTTATTTCTATAGAAAATTTTGTCAAAAATTTTATTTCTATAGAAAATTTTTCAAATTTTTTTTCTATAGAAAATTTTTCAAAATTTTTATTTCTATAGAAATGTTTGTCAAAATTTTATTTCTATACAAAATTTTTCAAAATTTTTATTTCCATAGAAAATTTTGTTAAAATTTTATTTCTATAGAAAATTTTGTTAAAATTTTATTACTATAGAAAATTTTGTTAAAATTTTATTTCTATAGAAAAATTTGTCAAAATTTTATTTCTATAGAAAAATTTGTTAAAATTTTATTTCTATAAAAAAGTTTGTCAACATTTTATTTCTATAGAAAATTTTTAAAAAATTGTATTTCTATAGAAAGTTCTATAGAAAAGTTTTCAAAATTAGAAAAACCTTTCCCAAACTTTGTTTGTATAGAAAATTTAAGTACCTCTTAGTTGGACAGTGTGTTTTGCAAAATCTACTAAATCATTCAGAATTCTACCAATCTATCGAACAGTAAAAAATCTACCCTTTTGCGGTAGAATCATACCAACTGTGGCAACCGTGGGTACAAGGCCAGGCTAGGGGCAAAAGTTTTCTTTTAACAATAGATTACGAAAATACATTTGCACCAGTTGCGAAGCTAATAAAGGGTGATTCTTTTGAGGTTAGGATTTTCATGCATTAGTATTTGACAGATCACGTGGGATTTCAGACATGGTGTCAAAGAGAAAGATGCTCAGTATGCTTTGACATTTCATCATGAATAGACTTACGATCTGCCACAACGTCGAATTTTCAGTGAATGGGCCCTAGAAAAGTTGGCAGAAAATCCGCTTTTTTATCGACAAATTTTGTTCAGCGATGAGGCTCATTTCTGGTTGAATGGCTACGTAAATAAGCAAAATTGCCGCATTTGGAGTGAAGAGCAACCAGAAGCCGTTCAAGAACTGCCCATGCATCCCGAAAAATGCACTGTTTGGTGTGGTTTGTACGCTGGTGGAATCATTGGACCGTATTTTTTCAAAGATGCTGTTGGACGCAACGTTACGGTGAATGGCGATCGCTATCGTTCGATGCTAACAAACTTTTTGTTGCCAAAAATGGAAGAACTGAACTTGGTTGACATGTGGTTTCAACAAGATGGCGCTACATGCCACACAGCTCGCGATTCTATGGCCATTTTGAGGGAAAACTTCGGAGAACAATTCATCTCAAGAAATGGACCGGTAAGTTGGCCACCAAGATCATGCGATTTGACGCCTTTAGACTATTTTTTGTGGGGCTACGTCAAGTCTAAAGTCTACAGAAATAAGCCAGCAACTATTCCAGCTTTGGAAGACAACATTTCCGAAGAAATTCGGGCTATTCCGGCCGAAATGCTCGAAAAAGTTGCCCAAAATTGGACTTTCTGAATGGACCACCTAAGACGCAGCCGCGGTCAACATTTAAATGAAATTATCTTCAAAAAGTAAATGTCATGGACCAATCTAACGTTTCAAATAAAGAACCGATGAGATTTTGCAAATTTTATGCGTTTTTTTTAAAAAAAAAGTTATCAAGCTCTTAACAAATCACCCTTTATTTATAAGAACCGTTTTGTAATTGGGAATATTTTAGTGATATGTGTTTCTGTGAAAAGTAGGAGGGTGGGATACTAGGAACAGGGTGGGATACTAGTGCCACAACTTTGGATGACCACGTTTTAGATCTATTAAGAACTTTTGCCAATAGAGGAAGTAACGCCGTTGTTACACTGAAAAAAATATTGTCGTGAGGTCAAAGATTTAATGTCTTTAAAATACGAATACAAATTTTGCTTAGCATAGAAGACGCATTTCTCTAAAATGAATTTATTTTCCTTGTCCAAAAGTCGATAAACTTTTCAATGAAGTCGTATTGTCCTTATAATTAAGTGATTTGACTTAAAAATGGGTATCTTAACATGAAAGAAAAAATGTATAGGCTAAGGTCAACTTGACTTTAATAATTCAGAAAAATTCTTTAAATTTAATGAAATTGTCTTTAAATTTTTTGTTTTTGTTTTTTTGCATCTTGACTACAAAGCAAAAAATCGTTCATATATAGGACATGTTTTTCAAAACTTTATTTTAAAGAAGTTTTTTGCTTCAAACATAGCAAATTTCTGCTGGAAGTCGAGTCTTAATTTAGAAAATAAAGTTGCCGTGAACTCGTTTTTAAAGGACTTTGATAGCATATTAAGAAAAAAAGCTGAGAAAGCGAAAAATTAAAATTTGCTTCCTAGAAGCAAGTACACAAAACCCAAATTAAAAAGAGAATTGTGTCTTAAAAGTATCCTTACTTGTTTGGCTCGGAATCAATACCAAATTTTTTAAAGTAAAGACAAAATCTTTGGAACCGAGTATGCTTTTTTTTCAGTGTACATAGATAACATAAATTTATTTTTACGAGGAAATATTTCTAACGCCACACCAAAGTTGGCCTATGCATATATTGAACCGCCTCTATCGGGCAGGATCATCAACCTTGAGGTGAGTACTAAGTTCGAGTTTAGCAGCTAAAATGAAAACGGTGTAAAATTATACATCTTTGTTGCAAATTTTATTATAACTTGATGGAGAATAGTCCAAAGCAAATTTTCACAAAGTTTGTATTCCTTAAAAGGGTTTATAAACCCAGCAAGAAAAGCGTCGTCAGAAAAGTAATGAAAATTTTCTTTTTGGATCCGGAAGTGGTGCTAAATTGACGCAGAAGCGATGAATTTAACATGGGCTTGTCATAGGACGGAGTCCTCCATTTCAACAGCCGTTGCACTGAATTTGCATCACTTCTTTAGGTGTGATCCGGATTCAATGTTTTGGAAGTAAATTAAAAAATTCTGTGATATTTTGTCAAATAAATAATTTTTATAATTTTTTTTTAATTTTAATGGATCTAACGCTTGTCGGAAACGTTTTACCTCAAATATTTTCAAAAATGCATAATTTTTTCAGATTGAATTTAGCGACAAAATTTAAATGATTTGTACCATTTTATGAATTCTTACTCTGGTTTTAAGCTATTTGAAACAAAAAAAGTTAAAAGCACCCATTAAAAGTATGAAAAACCGAAGTTATAAAAAATTGAATTAAGAGAATTTCCTGGGTAGTTAAAATAAAGAACATCATTGGGAGTGCATATTCTGGAAGTGCTTTTAAAGTTGTGCCTTTGGAAGAACTTCCACATTTTTTTGGTGGGAAAGAAAAGTACCCAGCAAAAAAAGCGTCGCCAAAAAAGTAATGAAAATGTTCTTTTTGGATCCGGAAGTGGTGCATAATTAACACAGAAGCGATGAATTTAACATGGGCTTGTCATAGGACGGAAGTCCTCCATTTCAACAGCCGTTGCACTGAATTTGCATCACTTCTTTAGGTGTAATTTTGGATGAAAATTAAAAAATTCTGTTATATTTTGTCAAATAAATAATTTTTATAATTTTTTATAATTTTTAATGGATTCTAACGCTTGTTGGAAACGTTTGACCTCAAATATTTTCAAAAATTCACAATTTATTCAGATTGAATTTACCATTTTTTTCGACAAAATTTAAATAATTTGTACCATTTTATGAATTCTTACTCTGTTTTTAAGCTATTTGAAATAAAAAAAGTTAAAATCACCCATTAAAAGTATGAAAAACCCAAGTTATAAAAAATTGAATTAAGAGAACTTCCTGGGTAGTTAAATTAAAGAACATCATTGGGAGTGCATATTCTGGAAGTGCTTTTAAAGTTGTGTCTTTGGAAGAACTTCCAATTTTTTTTTGCTGGGAAAGAAAAGTAATCGTGAAAAATGACGATTTTAGCGGCTAAACACGAACCTAATACCCAACTTTAAGCCTAGTACTAAGATCACGTTTTCGCACGAAAAACTGTTATACTCCACATAAAAAACGTTAGCGCCGAATAAATGCGAAATCTTTGTTTTATATTTATACAACCCTGGATTTTTCGTACGAAAAAATAGGCAGGTATATTACTTCGCATAAATAAGTTAACATCCCTGGGTCTGAGGCCCTATTTACGGATATAGATGAAGATATTCGTTTTTCGCAGAAACGAACTTAGTACTAAGCATTAGGCTGAAAACTGGTTTGAAAAATGTGACAGCAAGTTTGTGCATTTTCAGACGCTCGACACAGAAAACTTACACTCAAAAAAAAGTGAACTCTCTATTTCGCTAAAGCCATATTAACTTTATATTAGTTCATAAAATCATTATGTTTGGAAAAAGTTTATTTTAGTCAAATAATTTTTTGCGTATGTTAGTTAAATGAACTAAAAAACGGGGAAAATTTATACACAAATAAAGCATAAAGATTTCCTAATTTCGTATTTCTTACAAAATAGTACATTATTTCTTTAAATTTGTAAATTTTACCAAAAATGTGTCCATCATGAACTTCGTATGTCACTAAAGACATTCTTGCAATTTTGAACTCCAAGATTTCACTTAAAACTACAAAATTTTCTTTAACTACTGAAAAAATTTAGTTATGTCTAATAAATTTTCTTGAATTTGTCGAAAAATATTTACTTATTTTTGCCATATCGGAGTGATGCCAGCGCTTGTAATACCGTTTAGTTAAAATTTTCTAAAAAAGTTCCAAATTTTCTAAAATTAATCGAAAGTTATCTTTCCTGGTGGGTTCACTGTTTTTTCAGTGTATACCAACCCACTTTAATTAGGCATAGTTTTATTCAATAATATAATAATACACACGTTTTTTTGCAAAGGGAAATATTTCTTTTCTTTTTTGCTGTCTTCCAACGGAAATGCCAATAAAATTAACAATAATTTGTTTAGCTTTTACAATATAATAGAGACCACAAAGTAGGTGGCATGTCTTATTACAATTTCTACATTCCTGTATGACATAAATAAAACTCCTCAACAAATTATGTATACAAATCACACATCATGTAAATATTCATTACATGGAAATTCTCAAATAAATGTGGTCTGAAAAGAGCTATCCATACAGTCTAGTCTGTCTGTAAATTAAACACTCATTCCTTATGGTGGCAATCCAATGCTGCTAGCAATTGTCTATTGAATAACAACAATAAAATCCCGAGGAGATATAACCGAAAGGAAACCAGTGCAAGTGCAACGAACAATGACAGTTTAAGTAAAAGAGAAGAATAAACTGATGCTACAATAACTGTGATGACGATGACAATGATAATGATAATGAGAATATGAATTGTGGTCCATGTGGAGTAATGCGGCCGCCTATAATGTCAACTGCAGCAGATTTTAAAGGAAATAACACAAATAGATATGAACTTTATCGTAGTTACTGCATAGATTCATCAACAAGAGATGTGTTTAAATAGCGCACAGGGACTTCATACACCAAAAAAACTCCAAAAACGTTTTCTTATGACCAATATAGATTCGAGCGAAATGACAGTTATGGAGAATTTAGCAAACCAATGCAAAAATGTATAGATCTTAATGGGGGAATATTTTGGAACACAATAAAGCGATTTACGATAGGTTAGGTTAGGTTAAAATGCAGCCCGATTAAGTTTCAGGCTCACTTAGACTACTCAGTCCATTGTGGTACCACATTAACTAAAAGTACCTTTTACATATGGTTACTTCTAGTTTTAACCGCTGAAACTTCTCGATTATTTTCTTCTGTTGAACCAACCAGATTGTTCCAAAAACATTAGCAGACTGCTTAAGTTAACGTTTTCCAGGTCCGCCAGTAATCTAAAGCTACACTGAAAAAAAAGCATACCCGGTTCCAAAGATTTTGTCTTTACTTTAAAAAATTTGGTATTGATTCCGAGCCAAAGAAGCGGAGAATACAAGTAAGGATACTTTTAAGACACAATTCTCTTTTAAAATCGGGTTTTGTGTACTTGCTTCTAGGAAGCAAATTTTAATTTTTCGCTTTTTCAGCTTTGTTTCTTCATATGCTATCAAAGTCTTTTAAAAACAAGTTAACGACGACTTTATTTTCCAAATTAAGACTCGACTTCTAGTATAAATTCTGCTGTGTTTCAAGTAAAAAACGTCTTTAAAATAAAGTGTTGAAAAACATGTCCTATATTTGAACGATTTTTTGCTTTGTAGTCAAGATGCAAAAAAACAACAAATTTAAAGACAATTTCATTAAATTTAAAGATTTTTTCTAAATTATTAAAGTCAAGTTGACCTTAGCCCAAACATTTTTCCGTTCATGTTATGATATCCATCTTTAAATCAAATCACTTAATTATAAGGACAATACGACTTCATTGAAAAGTTTATCGACATTTGGTCAAGGAAAAAAACTTTATACTAGAGAAATGCGTCTTCTATGCTAAGCAAAATTTGCATTCGTATTTTAAAGACATGACATCTTTGACCTCACGACAATATTTTTTTCAGTGTATATGCCCCTAAAATATTCTTACGCCTTACACAAAATGCAGGACACTCACACAAGAGGTGTTTAATTGATTCGTTTTTCTCCGCATCATGATAGCTCATACAGTAGTCATTATACTTCGCACCAATAGTTTTTGCAAAAAATTTATTTTTATAGAAAATTTTTCAAAATTTTTTTTTCTATAGAAAATTTTTCAAAAATTTTATTTCTATAGAAAATTTTTCAAAAATTGTATTTCTATAGAAAATTTTTCAAAAATTGTATTTCTATAGAAAATTTTTCAAAAATTGTATTTCTATAGAAAATTTGTAAAAAAAAGTTATTTCTATAGAAAATTTTTCAACATTTTTATTTCTATAGAAATGTTTGTCAAAATTTTATTTCTATACAAAATTTTTCAAAATTTTATTTCTATACAAAATTTTTCAAAATTTTATTTCTATACAAAATTTTTCAAAATTTGTATTTCCATAGAAAATTTTTCAAAAAATTTATTTCTATAGAAAATTTTGTAAAAATTTTATTTCTATAGAAAATTTGGTCAAAATTTTATTTCTATAGAAAAATTTGTCAAAATTTTATTTCTATAAAAAAGTTTGTCAACATTTTATTTCTATAGAAAATTTTTAAAAAATTTTATTTCTATAGAAAATTCTATAGAAAAGTTTTCAAAAATAGAAAAACTTTCCAAAAGTTTGTATAGAAAATTTAAGTACCTCTTAGTTGGACAGGTGAGTTCAATAGATTTTGCAAAATCGCCTATGAGGCAGCGATCCGTTATAGAAGATATCAGGAGTGATCTGTGACGTCTTGAGAACACTAACATATCTAGTGTACGGTTTAAGTTTAAATGGGGCCATATTTGCTCGCTGTCGTTACAACCCTTGCAATTGCATCATAGATTCTAGTTCACCTGGAATATGTAAGGTATTCCCTAGCCTTGCTAAATCATCCGCTTCGCAGTTCCCCGGTATGTTCCTATGACCAGGCACCCATATTAGGTGAATATTGTGCTGCTCAGCCGTTTTCGAGTTAAGGAACACAGAGTCCAAGGATTTTATTGCAGATTGAGTGTCTGAGTATATATTAATGCCAACATTTTTTGGAACATTACTTTTCAGCCTATTCGCCACCTCTCTTATTGCTAATATTTCAGTCTGAGAAACACTACAGTGATTAGGTAATCTTTTCGCTATTCGAAGTTCCAGATCTTTAGAATATTCTCCGAAGCCTACTTGTCCATCCAATTTGGAGCCATCAGTGTAGAAATCTATATATCGTTCATTCACCGGGGCCTGTGTGCACCATGCCTCACTGTTGGGAATTAAAGTTTCAAACTTTTTGTCGAAAAGTGGTCTCTTCAAAGTGTAATCCACTACGCTAGGCATATCTGGCATTGTTTTGAGGACCGAACTGAGGCCGTATCTTTTTTCCGATCACAGCGATAGCTCGCGGGAGCCACCGTGGTGCAATGATTAGCATGCCCGCCTTGCATACACAAGGTCGTGGTTTCGATTTCTGCTACGACCGAACACAAAAAAGTTTTTCAGCGGTGGATTATCCCACCTCAGTAATGCTGGTGACATTTCTGAGGGTTTCAAAACTTCTCTAAGTGGTTTCACTGCAAGGTGGAACGCCGTTCGGACTCGGCTATGAAAAGGAAGCCCCTTGTCATTGAGCTTAACATGGAATCGGGCAGCACTCAGTGATAAGAGAGAAGTTTACCACTGTGGTATCACAATGGACTGAATAGTCTAAGTGAGCCTGATACATCGGGCTGCCACATAACCTAACCTAACCTAACCTAACATTCCAAAGAAGAGGTGTTAGAACTCCTCCTTGGGGAGTGTCTCTGTTCACATACCTTTGTATGTTTGCTTGTCCTAGTGTGGCTGAAATACGTCTCTTCATTAGAAGTTCGTTTAACAACCTAAGTATACCTGGATCAACATTCAAAGTTGTCAGTCCATTTAATATCGAGCTCGGATGGACGTTATTGAATGCCCCTTCGATGTCTAGAAACACCATATTGTGTATTCATTGACAGATAGTGAGCTTTCAATAAAGCTGACTAGTTTATGTAATGCGGTCTCAGTAGACCTGCCCTTCGAGTATGCATGCTGTCGTTTCGAGAGCAAAGTTGAATCGACGCTAGTTCTAAGATAAATATCTATCATCCTCTCCAGAGTCTTAAGTAGGAATGAGGATAAGCTGATTGGTCGGAAATCTTTCGCACTCGAGTGACAGGCTTTTACCGCTTTAGGTATGAAAACGACTTTTGTTTCCCTCCACTTTCCTGGAATATATGCTAAGTTGATACATCCTGTATATATTGCCGACAACCAGGGGATAATTCTGTCAGCCACTGCTTGTAACTCAGCCGGAGTAATTCCATCAGGTCCGGGGGATTTGAATGGTCCAAAGCTATTTAACGCCCATTTTATTCTAGATTTCGATACAATTTACTCGATAGGAAATGACACGCTGAGCCGCTGTGGTACCGCCAGAACATGGTTCAACCGTCTGATTTCCAGGAAAATATGTGTCCAATAGTACCTCCAGCGTCTCACTAGACGTTGTCCAATTGACCTCCGATGTTTTAATGAAACTTGGAGCGCAGTTAGTGGATGCTAACAGGTTGGCTGATAAGTCCCCGGTCTGACACATAGATGGCGTCGCTAGTATTATATAGTACCAACCTTCAAATGATTCGTGTCAAAATTTGACGTCTGTAAGTCAATTAGTTTGTGAGATAGAGCGTCTTTTGTGAAGCAACTTTTGTTATTGTGAAAAAATGGAAAAAAGAATTTCGTGTTTTGATAAAATACTGTGGAAGCAATAACTTGGCTTGATAATGAGTTTCCGGATTCTGCCCCAGGGAAATCAACAATAATTGATTGGTATGCAAAATTCAAGCGTGGTGAAATGAGCACGGAGGACGGTGAACGCAGTGGACGCCCGAAAGAGGTGGTTACCGACGAAAACATCAAAAAAATCCACAAAATGATTTTGAATGACCGTAAAATGAAGTTAATCGAGATAGCAGAGGCCTTAAAGATATCAAAGGAACGTGTTGGTCATATCATTCATCAATATTTGGATATGCGGAAGCCCTGTGCAAAATGGAAGCTCACATTTGACCAAAAACAACAACGTGTTGATGATTCTGAGCTGTGTTTGCAGCTGTTAACTCGTAATACACCCGAGTTTTTCCGTCGATATGTGACAATGGATGAAACATGGCTCCATCACTACACTCTTGAGTCCAATCGACAGTCGGCTGAGTGGACAGCGAACGGTGCACCGTCTCCGAAGCGTGGAAAGACTCAAAAGTCCGCTGGCAAAGTAATGGCCTCTGTTTTTTGGGATGCGTATGGAATAATTTTTATCGATTATCTTGAGAAGGGAAAACCCATCAACAGTGATTATTATATGGCGTTATTGGAGCGTTTGAAGGTCGAAATCGCGGCAAAACGGTCCCATATGAAGAAGAAAAAAGTGTTGTTCCATCAAGACAACGCACCGTGCCACAAGTCATTGAGAACGATGGCAAAAATTCATGAATTGGGCTTCGAATTGCTTCCCCAGCCACTGTATTCTCCAGCTGTGGCCCCCAGCGACTTTTTCTTGTTCTCAGACCTCAAAAGGATGCTGGCAGGGAAAAATTTGACTGCAATGAAGAGGTGATCGCCGAAACTGAGGCCTATTTTGAGGCAAAACCGATGGAGTACTACCAAAATGTTATCAAAAATTGGAAGGTCGTTATAATCGTTGTATCGCTCTTGAAGGGAACTATGTTGAATAATAAAAACGAATTTTGACAAAAAATGTGTTTTTCTTTGTTAGACCGGGGACTTATCAGCCAACCTGTTAGTACCTTCCGCAGTCTGGAAGCCTCGGACGTATTCTCAATACTGCTGCAGTAATCATTCCAAGAGTTATGCTGAGCCTTTCTCAGTTCTTGCTTGTATCCTCTCAGATTCTTCTTGTAAGCGTCCCAATCCTCAGGAGCTCTGGTGGACTTTGCTTTGTTAAAGAGCTTCCTGCTGGATTTCCTCATATTACTTAACTCCGTAGACCACCATGATGGTTGATTTTCCCCCCTAGGCTTCCCTCTAGGGCAAGCAGCTTTCAGTGAGATGTTGAAGGCCTTAGTAATCCACTCCACTGCATGTTCGATATCTTGCATAATGCTGATTTACGATGATTAGTAGTTGTTTTGGTTCTTAATCCCGAAATATAAAAGGTAACCCTCGTAAGGAACAAAACAATCGTCGGCATCAGTTGCGAAGCTGTTACAGCGCAACTTTACATTTTCAAACTTTACATTTCGGCTCTGAAGCTCAGCATATTCCAGCTTTAGTGTTTCATTAGTCTAGAGACTCTACTAACTCTACTTTTTAATCCACTGTGCACATGTATGCTCTTGAATTTTTGGTTACAGCTGTTATTGTGCAACAACAAGATATTTTATATAAGAATTGCAACAATTACTTTAATGGGTGTTAATCGATGTAGTCGAGGATGATGCATCTGTACCAACAATAAGCGAATTATTGCATATTTCTACATGAAGATATTTTTATCTCCTCCTCGGTATAGGTAGCTTAGATAGATAACATGTTATGACATTGATGATACTATCTGTATCTATTCCTTTACTATGTTAAGGTCTTAGCGTCATAGATGTACTTGCTCAAGTTTGATTTAATCATGACATAGTGAGTTAGACCTAACAGGTTAGGTTTTTTCATTTATTTATTTGTTTATTTTTCTGTGGAAAGTTATGCTGCTAGCTGTGGAATAATAAAATTTCCCTTGAATTTCTGCTGATACTGCATATATTACGAGTATGGAATAGATAACTCTACATTGTGGAATCCTATGCATAGATATATTGCATGGCTATGATGGATGATATGTACCCTACAGAATGATTTCACATAAATGACAAAGGTACATCGGAATCTAGAGAGTATTGTAGTGAAGAGGCTTCTATAAGAATCTTTTGTTTTTTTTTATTTTTAATTTCAAAGTTGTATTTCCTCAAATTTCGATTTGTTGCCCAATCACTGTACATTAAAAAAAAATCCGAAGTCGTAGTTTTTCAAAGTTTGAATCGCGAATTGTTGTCCAAATTACTTTTCACTGACTTACCCGATTAAGGTTATCCGTAGATTTAATATTGGATGCGTAAATTTGTAATGCGAGAGTGATAACAGATGGCGAATTTCAAGATATACGCATCAGACACTACTGAAACTACATTCATGTGATAACCTCAATTCATAGCTTTCATTTTCAGTATGTCTCAGTTACCCGGAGTGTAACCAAAATAGTTTTTTTTGGCTCCTAATATGCCACAAAACAGAATTTGAGGGAAGCTTGCGAAAATCTGGTTCAAAGGCAACAGAACGGATTATTGCATCACCTATGGCAATGAATGTAAAATGGATACACTATGATAATCTCAAGCAAACAAAGATTTCTATGGTTACCGCAACCATGCCTAAACGTCAACGTCAAAGCAGAATGCCTATGGAAAGAAGCTCATTCTGTGTATCTGGTGGGACCATCTGGATGTCGTGTACTATGAGCACTTGCAACTCAGTGAAACGATCACTGGAGCTTTGTATCGAACTTGGGAGCCATCGTGGTTCAATGGTTAGCATGCCCGCCTTGCATTCAAAGGGTCATGGGGTCCAGTTTCGACCGAACACAAAAAAACCTTTTTTGGATTATGCCTACTCAGTAATGCTGCTGAGATTTCACAGTGTTTAAAAACTTCGGAACAATTTCTCGAACATTTGAAAAATCCCGCATTTTTAATTTGCACTTCTAAAATTAGTAGTAAGATACTTGTCGTCAGACATAGAAACCTTTTTGACAATATAAGAGACAATCGGCCAGCCAGTAGAAAACTATGTTGTGTTAGTATTGATCGGCGACACACTATAAAGTAACAATCCTGTGATAACGCAGTACTCAGAACGACGACGGACTATTCACAGAATTCCCAGTCAAAGGAATATCTCTTGTATTGTTTTCGTAGCGACCTTTCAAATCATGGACTTATGGTTGTGAAGGCGAAACTTTCAGGAAAGTGAAGTTATTTCGCACGATTATGTACCCGATGTCCAGCCTTACAATCAGACAGGTCCAAACGGGATTCATGCGATTACTGTAGCGGAATCCATGTGTAGCTACCAGGTTAATCCAGTTCTTGATGTTCGACCACATCATCTAATCAGCTGTGGAGCCAGCTGATTAGATGATAAGGAAGTTGCAGCACAACATAAGCAGACTTCACGTCAAATTTTCAATGCACTCTAGATTAGATGAGTTCAATTTGATTGTTGATTCTATAATCATGGCTGTTCTTTCCAGTAAATTTTCACCCCGAGAAATTTTATAATATCAGCCATGAAACCTTTTATAATCATGCTACCCAGGCATGCTACTTTCGAGTTAATTTTCATAATACCGACAACAAATTAATATAGGGTCGAATGTAACTTAGGGTCACAAACCATCTCTTCATTCTATTGCTATAGTACTTGCAATCAGCTTTTGGTGTGCAGACAAAGAAACTTAAGAGAACTGATGAGGCAATCGGCCGGTCAGTGGAGAAATATTTCGTGTCAGCGTCAATCGGTGAAAAGCTACATTTAGAACGACGGCTGACAAAGGAATATCTCCTGTATCGTTTTCGCAGTGAACATCGAAATCACAGGCTTGTGTATATGAATGAAGCTTTCAGTGAAGTTAAGAGCCTGTAAATTAGGCAGCTTCAAACAGGATTCGTGCGAGTACTGGAGCGGAAGCCGTAAACTGCCATCAGGTTAATCCAGTTCTTGGAATTCGACCACCGCCCATAGTACTGAAGGAATTTGACCTCTCTTCGTAGAAGCCTCCGACAAAGGAATATCCAGTCAATATTTTATTTCTAGAGAAAATTTTTTCAATATTTTATTTCTAGAGATAATTTTGTCAAAATTTTATTTCAATTGAAAGTTTAGTCAAAATTTTATTTCTATAGAAAATATTTCAAAAATTTTATTTCTATCGAAAATTTTGTCAAAATTTTATTTCTATTGAAAATTTAGTCAAAATTTTATTTCTATAGAAAATTTTGTCAACATTTTATTTCTATAGCAAATATTTAATAAAATTATTTCTATAGCAAATTTTGGATAAATTGTATTTCTATAGAAAATTTTGTCAACATTTTATTTCTTTAAAAATGTTTCCAATTTCATTCCTATAGAAAATATTTCAAAAATTTCATTTCTATAGAAAATATTAAAAAAAAATTATTTCTATAGAGATATTTCAAAAATTTTATTTCTATAGCAAATTTTGTCAAAATTTTATTTCTAAAGAAAATTTTGTCAAAAGTTTATTTCTATAGAAAGTTTTGTCAAAATTGTATTTCTATAGAAAATTTTGCCAAAATTTTATTTCTATAGAAAATATTTTAAAAATTTTATTTCTGTAGAAAATATTTAAAAAATTTTATTTCTATAGAAAAATTTTCACAAATTTTATTCCTTTAGAAAAATTTTCACAAATTTTATTTCTATAGAAAATTTTGTCAAAATTTTATTTCTATAGAAAATTTTGTCAAAAATTTATTTCTATCAAAAATTTTGTCAAAATTTTATTTCTATCAAAAATTTTGTCAAAATTTTATTTCTATCAAAAATTTTGTCAAAATGTTATTTCTATAGAAAATTTTATCAAAATTTTATTACTGTAGAAAGTTTTGCCAAAAATCTATTTCTATCGAAAATTTTGTCAAAATTTTATTTCTATCGAATTTTTTTGTCAAAATTTTACTTCTATAGAAAATTTTGACAAAATTTTATTTCTATAGAAAATTTTGTCAAAATTTTATTTCTATAGAAAATTTTGTCAAAATTTTATTTCTATAGAAAATTTTGTCAACATTTTATTTCTGTAGAAAATTTTGTCAACATTTTTTTTCTATAGAAAATTTTGTCAAAATTTTATTTCTGTAGAAAAATTTTTCAAAATTTTATTTTTATAGAAAATTTTGGCAAAATTTTATTTCTGTAGACAATTTTGTCAACATTTTATTTCTATAAACAATTTTGTCAAATTTTATTTCTATAGAAAATTTTGTCGAAATTTTATTTCTATAGAATAATTTGTCAAAATTTTATTTCTGTAGAAAATGTTGTCAAAATTTTATTTCTATAGAAAATTTTGTCAAAATTTTATTTCTATAGAAAATTTTGGTAAAATAAAAAAAAAATTCTATACACAATTTTGTCAATAATTTTATTTCTGTAGAAAATTTTGTCTCAATTTTATGTCTGTAGAAATGATGCCTAAATATTATTTCTATAGAAAATTGTGAAGTACCTCATAGGTGGAGAGGAATATTTTGTAAAATCTACCAAAACATCAAGTATTCTACCAATCTATCAAGCAGTAAAAAATCTACCATATTTGGTAGAATTCTACCAACTTAGGCAAACGCACTCTAGATTAGATGAGTTCAACTTGACGATCGATCTTATTTATTCTCTGCCTCTTATGTAGGGTATCTCTACTGCTACTTACTTTATTCTTCTCTGTTTTGATCTATTTTATTTCAACATTTTAATACAAATGAAAAATAAAATGAGGGATAAACTACTCGTACAGCATTCTACTCATTGCGATTGCAAACTTTGGTAACCAATCTTCATCTCTTCCTCATTAGTCTTATATCCTTATCCCTTTTGTGGACTTGCATAAGCTTCTCTCAGCTCTGGTATTCTATTCTGACATGCCTTTAGAATTTTTAATTGCAAAGCACGATTGCATAGCTGCTGGTGCTTATTTCTATTCTATGGTATATTGCTGTCATTGACACTGGCAGTGATGCTTTTGTTTAGTGCTGTCGTTGTGTTGAACCAATTTTTTTTTGTCGTATATGTTGTTCTTCTTACTAAGTCTAGTAGGTTTAACTAGCATGTTAGTGCATGTATGAGCATCGGAAACATCTATATATAATGCGACGGATGCTGCTGTTGTAATTAATGGTAACATGCGCAAATGTTGATTTTGCTTTCGTCATCATTTAGAGGAAGAGGAGGAAAGTAAAGAAAAAAACGGCATTGAAAGATTTTAGTTTTGGGGAAACTAAACAACTTGGAAGTGATATTGAAAATATGTCCACATATTCTATACCTATTAACCACGATTGCCCAAATATTCCTGGCAAGTTCACACCACCTGCATCTATGGGGAGCTCAAATTAATAATGCGAGTCGTTTTCAAATCTTTGAGAATTTTTCCGAAAAAATTGTCATAGAATAGAAGTATTGTCCATCGCCATTCTTCTGGCAACATACGGATACAGCGAGGAAAACAACCACTTTTGGATTCCTCCCAAGAACGAAAATGCTGATCAGACAGGTAATGCGTCATCGATGCGTGATCGATTGGAGCATAAGTATATCAAGTATATGATGAAATAACGCCTTAATTTTAAATCTTAAATCTGTAGATTTTTTCCGCCAATATTTAAACGAATACGATGAGTAAAATCTGGAAATTTTACTTTCAGTTTCAAGCAATTTTCATGATCAGTGCGCCTGTTATACCCTGAAAGAAGTGTTTTCTTTTCTGAGGAACGAAATTTTAAATAAGCAAAGCTTTCTTTTGACACAAATTTTAGAGACAATCGTTGAATCGCTTATCAAAAATTCGGATTAGTTTGCTCTAAACGAAAATACTTTATACGAAAGGGGAATTTCGTTTGTCTAAAATTTCATTCCGGAGGAAAATATTTTTTCTTTGGGTGTACCCTCAAGAAGTTAACTCGGTCTATATCGATGCCTTACCAAACGGACCGGTAAAAATAAATGCGATACAGATTTTTGAGTGTCTAAAATTCCAGTATATTTACATTTTTGTGAAAATCGGATAAAAACTACGGTTTCTAGAAGGCCAAGGAGTTAAATCTGCAGATCAGTTTATGTGGAACTACGGATTCTAGAAGCCCCAGAAATAAAGTCGGGAGATAGGTCTATATGGCAGCTATACCAAAACATGGACCGATAGTGATCTTAAAATACCTCTAGATTTTCAATTTCAAGCAAATCGGCTAGAAAATACAGTTTCTAGTAGCCCAAGAAGTAAAATCGGGAGATCGGTCAATATGGGGGTTATACCAAAAAATGGACCGATACACCCCATTTTCGACACACCTCTTTAAGGTCCAAAAATACTTCCAGAGTTTCAATTTCAGGCAGATCAGATAGAAAATACAGTTTCTAGAAGCCCAAGAAGCAAAATCGGGAGATCGGTCTATATGGGGGCTATACCAAAACATGGACCGATGGGCATCATTTTCGGCACACCTTTTTATGGTCCTCAAATACCTCTATATTTTTCGGGTTTTATAAGCCCAAGACCACATATCGGGAAGTCGGTTTATATGGGGACTATATCAAAACTTGGACCGATATAGCACATCTTCGAACTTGACCTGCCTGCAAACAAAAAACGAATCTGTGCCATATCTGGACGATAGCGCCATTATTGAAGGCTGTAGCGTGATTACAACAAACAGACAGACGGACATTCTTATATCGTCTTAGAATTTCTCCCTGATCAAGAATATATATATATATACTTTATATAGTCGGAAATCGATATTTCGATGTGTTACAAACTTATTATACCCCCATCACCATTCTATGGTGGTGGGTATAAAAACATATATTTCGTAAAATATTCATAAATTCGTAAAAACTTATTCACAAAACTCATGAAATTTAAAGAAAGTTTCGTTAAAAGTACGAAAAGTACTAATGTAGAATATTTCGTACATGTTTCTTATAGTCGTAAAATGTTCTTCGTAAAATTTACGATAATGAATGAAAAATTCGTTGTTTTAATGAAGAATTCACGAAGAATAGTTAATGAAGACTTCTTCGTAAAATTAACGAAGAGAATTCTTTCCCTATAGGGAAAATGGACGTATGAGTATCTCTGGATATCAAGGTGATTCTTTTGGAGGGATCAACAGACCGAATAAGACCTGTTCTGTGAACATTTCTAGTCTCAGCACCAACGATTTGATAGCTTGAGTAGTTATCTCATTGTTTGTTGTGAAGTAATAGGTTCTTGTCAAATTTTAATAATTTTTAATATTCTGTATTACTCTCTCATGTCTTATTAACTGTTGCATTTTAGAACCCTTTTTTCCTGAAATGACATTCCCTCAAGCTGCCCACACTTTTTCGCATCGAAACACTTGCATAAAAAGGTAAATTTGCAAAAATCTTCAAGTTTTCTTATTTTACTGACGTTTCCAAATGTAACTTCCTGACTATGTTGCTGAATGATGTTGTTCCATGTCCTAACGGTCCGGTTGATTCCAAAAGGGTGGTTTCGCAATTGAGTTTTTTGCAACAAAACAGATTTCAACCCTCATTATGATTTATGCCACACGAGAGTAAGGAGTGAGAAATTTCTTGAAATGAAATTAAAAATTAATGAGTGACTTGTTCTTGCAATGTTCGACTGACAACTTCAATACGTTCGTATAATTACAATATGAATTGTATTATATAAAAATTAAAAACAAAAATTTTATAAAATGAGGAATATTGATTAGAAAAGCGATTCCTATTTTTGTAACATTTGGTAACTCCTATGCCAACGTTCGCTTATTAGGTTTAGTGGATTCGCTAATTAACTAGGTGACACCACGACAAGGCCTTTGTCGGCTATTGAGATGTTGGAGTTCCAATAAAGGCCTACATAATTCCAAATTAAACCCGATTACAATCGTAGCAATACATAAATCCTGTGGAAGAAAAAGGCAGAGTTGAAATACATCAATAGAAGAAAAATAGAAATGACGTAAGAATGAGCAGACGAGATGGACCGGAGTTAGAATGAAGTCCGGATTTTTTATAGAAATTTTTGAGTTGGGGACTTGGGGATTTGGTGGGGAATTTCCAGAAATTTGAGGATTTTTCCGGGGAATTTTCGAAACCTGTTCAGTATAATAAATCAAGCGTAGAGTTATAGTTTATATGAAATTCTTTTCTTCTACATGCTTAAAAAGGGATACAGTGAATTTTCAAAATATAAAAACAAAATTTCCTCCTCTTTATTCCACGGCATTTATTTGGGGGTCCAAGCATAGACAATAGAATATACATAGATGATCCACTTGTCTCTTTAAAAAATGTGTCAGTTCCAAAAATTAATTTTCTAACATTTCGTTTTGATCTTTTCGTAAAGAGTCAGCCCCAAACATTAATGTTCGTGGATTTGCTTTTGTGTTGTTCGTAAAGAGCAATGCTGCTCAAAATTAAATTTCGTATTTTCGTGGTTTTGGTCACAATTTTTTTGTTCAAATATGAACATTTAATATATTAATTTATTTATAAATCCTCTGGTGCACCATAAACGTTCTAATTTTGTGTAAAATTGGCAAACTACAAAAAGGAAAACGAAGGAGAATGTAAGCATGCTCTTATTTTCTTCGTTTATTCTTAATCTTCGGAACTGTCAAACATCGTTTGACACCGATGGATCATCTGTATATATTCTATTGTCTATGGATCCAAAAGCTAATTTGCAATTTACTCTGTTTTCTAAGATTGTTTTACTATTTTAGAGAGAGAAGTTCACCAATGTGGTATCATAATGGACTGAATAGTCTAAGTGAGTCTGATACATTGGGCTCCCACCTAACCTAACCTAACCTACTATTGTGAGAATATTTCTTGACTATTTCAAATTAATAAATACATAAATACACATGCTGACCGAACTCCTATTTTTATTTTTTGAGCATTTAGAAAACGATTTGCATAAGATATAAATTCGTTGACTCTTTATACCCACTCAGTGTTAAGAGAGAAGTTCACCAATGTGGTATCACAATGGACTGAATAGTCTAAGTGAGCCTGATACATCGGGCTGCCACCTAACCTAACTCTTTATACCCATAATTATGTTAATTCTGATCAGGAATTGTATCGGATGATATTTTGAGCACCCGTCTCCTGGTTCTGTGTTTTGAAATCTTTATCTAGTTGTAACTCACAAACTGGTATAACAAACATTGCATATTATTTTCTACAGCGGAGCCCATTCTTCTAAAGTTGTTTTTTCCAAAAAAAAACTTGTCAACAATTTATTGGGGAATTTTAATATAAATTGGGGATTTTTGGCGACGAAGGCGTCCCAATTTGGGGACAAGAGGCAGGAAAATGCTGGCAACACTGATCAAGAATGTAAAATATTTCATAGATTACTGTTATACATTGGTAGTAAAATAATGGAAATACCCATATGTAATTCAAATTGATGTGAAAGACTTCAAACATGTTTGATGCTTTTCAACAGATGAGTTTAGTGTTGTCAATTAATTGCCGAGTTTTTTGAGAATTTGAGCCTTTATCGCAGCGAGTAGTCCAGAAACAAATAGTAGTAGGCATTATAAGGTGAGACCCGCCCATTATAAAGTGTCTAATAAAATTCCTTTGAGTACCGCCTATAATGCACGCATTTTCTCCGAATGTCATAAAAAACACAGTTTTTCTTATATTCATTTGTTTCTTATAGGAAATTATTACATATAAGAAAAAACTTTGTGATAAGTATACGTGTAGATATAGGAAAATATTATATACAAATTCAATGTTGGTATGAAAATTGAATAATCTTTATCCATGATATTTTTGATTTGGTCTTATATTTTCGTAAACAATAAAAAATGAAAATCTCGGGATTTTCGGGACGGGATTAATCCCAAATACCGCGATTTTTTTTGAATCCCGGGATTTTTCGGGATCCCGAAAAAATAAACCCAATTTGTTATTTATTTTTTTTTTGTTTTTAAGATTGCTTAATAATAAATTAGAGTTAATTCAGTGCAAACGGGCTTTAGATTTCATACCCGACAAATTAAGTAATAAACATTTATGATACGTCAACAATATGACAAGATCGCGTTATGGATGCGTTGATATTTTTAAGAAGTTACTTAAAATAATAAAGTTCGAAAGGATTAACATAAGTGTACACTCAGAAAATTTAACGTCGTAACTACGTCGTAAATTCCATAATATTGAGTAGTTCAAAATTTTGCTCACAGTTAGTTAAATTGATCTATTGATGAACAAAATTAACTCAGTGGAAGTAAATTGAACTTACGGTCATTACCAGCAAAATGGTTAAGAACTCCCAATGGGTTCGTAAATGGACTGAAGCAAATATAATAATAGCGAGTACGTATTTTCTCCAACATACGAAGAAGTTTCTCAGCGTTACTGAACTTTTACTGTGCATAAGCTTGAATGTATGTGTTAATGAATACATGCAGCCAAGCAAGAAAAGAATAAACAAAGTCACATTTGGTTGTTGATGAGCGTAAGAGCTAAGTGGCCCAATGGATAGTGTGTTTAGTTAGAAAACTGATGGTACGCGGTTCTATCCTAAACAAAGTCACATTTGGTTGTTGATGAGCGTAAGAGCTAAGTGGCCCAGTGGATAGTGTGTTTAGTTAGAAAACGCGGTTCTATCCTCCGTCCGGACAAAAGGTAAAATTTTATAAAATGATAAAAATAAAATCTAATAAATGATTCTAAAGGATTTGTACTACAGAAGAGTAAGTGGTTTGTACTAAATATAATATTTCATGTAGAAATGGGGATCCTCCCCCTTGAGGTCTCCTTGCTCCAAGTCACCAGGTGGTCTAGGAAATCCGGAACATTAATTTTTTCGTTTTCAAAAAGTGTATTATTTAGTTAAATTTTTACTTCTGAACAGTTAAATTTGAAGTTGACAAAAGTTAAAATAAATTACTAACCTATAGGAAAATGTTGAACTTAATATGGGTACATGCTTCTTTAGCGACATACGAAATTCAATATTAACACTGGTTAGTTAAAAATAACTCGCTAATGGGTTCACTCTTCTCTGAGTGTACGAAAATATACCTAACCCAATCAAAAAAAAAAATGTTTTGTAGAGTAAGATAATATAGCCCCACCATAGGATGAGGGTATATTAACTTTGTCATTCCGTTTGTAACACATCGAAATCTTGCTCTAAGGCCCATAAAGTATATATATTCTAGGTCGTGGTGGAATTCAGAGTCGATCTAAGCATGTCCGTCCGTCCGTCCGTCCGTCTGTTTAAATCACGCTAACTTCCGAACGAAACAAGCTATCGACTTGAAACTTGGCACAAGTAGTTGTTATTGACGTAGGTCGGATGGGGCCATATCAGTTCACTTTTACGTATAGCCCCCATATAAACGGACTCCGAGATTTGGCTTGCGGAGCCTCTAAGAGAATCATATTTCATCCGATCTGGCTGAAATTTTGTACATGGTGTTGGTATATGCTCTCTACCAACCATGCAAAAATCGGTCCACATCGGTTCATAATTATATATAGCCCCCCATATAAACCGATCACTAGATTTGGCTTGCGAAGCCTCAAAGAGAAGCAAATTTCATCCGATCAGACTGAAATTTGGTACATCGTGTCCATATCGGTTCATAATTATATATAGTCCCCATATAAACCGATCCCCAAATTTGGCTTGAGGAGCCTCTTAGAGATGCAAATTTCATCCGATCCGGTTGAAATTTGAAACGTGGTGTTAGTATATGGTCTCTAACAACCACAACCATGCCAGAATTGGTCCATATCGGTTCATAATTATATATAGCCCCCATATAAACTGATCCCCAGATTTGACCTCCGGAGCCTCTTGGAGGATCAAATTTGGTACATTTCGCTAGTGTATGGCAAATAGCAACCATGCCAAAATTGTTCCGTATAGATCTATATTATATATAGCCCCAAATAAACCTATCCCCAATCACAGAAAAATCACGACTGCCACTCGAGCCAAAAATAATCTACCAAAATTTAATTGCCATAGAAAATTTTGTCAACATTTTATAAAGGGTGATTCTTTTGAGGTTAGGATTTTCATGCATTAGTATTTGACAGATCACGTGGGATTTCAGACATGGTGTCAAAGAGAAAGATGCTCAGTATGCTTTGACATTTCATCATGAATAGACTTACGATCTGCCACAACGTCGAATTTTCAGTGAATGGGCCCTAGAAAAGTTGGCAGAAAATCCGCTTTTTTATCGACAAATTTTGTTCAGCGATGAGGCTCATTTCTGGTTGAATGGCTACGTAAATAAGCAAAATTGCCGCATTTGGAGTGAAGAGCAACCAGAAGCCGTTCAAGAACTGCCCATGCATCCCGAAAAATGCACTGTTTGGTGTGGTTTGTACGCTGGTGGAATCATTGGACCGTATTTTTTCAAAGATGCTGTTGGACGCAACGTTACGGTGAAAGGCGATCGCTATCGTTCGATGCTAACAAACTTTTTGTTGCCAAAAATGGAAGAACTGAACTTGGTTGACATGTGGTTTCAACAAGATGGCGCTATATGCCACACAGCTCGCGATTCTATGGCCATTTTGAGGGAAAACTTCGGAGAACAATTCATCTAAAGAAATGGACCGGTAAGTTGGCCACCAAGATCATGCGATTTGACGCCTTTAGACTATTTTTTGTGGGGCTACGTCAAGTCTAAAGTCTACAGAAATAAGCCAGCAACTATTCCAGCTTTGGAAGACAACATTTCCGAAGAAATTCGGGCTATTCCGGCCGAAATGCTCGAAAAAGTTGCCCAAAATTGGACTTTCCGAATGGACCACCTAAGACGCAGCCGCGGTCAACATTTAAATGAAATTATCTTCAAAAAGTAAATGTCATGGACCAATCTAACGTTTCAAATAAAGAACCGATGAGATTTTGCAAATTTTATGCGTTTTTTTTAAAAAAAAAGTTATCAAGCTCTTAACAAATCACCCTTTACTTCTATAGAAAATTTTGTCAACATTTTATTTCTATAGAAAATTTTGTCAACATTTTATGTCTTTAGGAAATTTTGTCAAAATATAATTTCTATACAAAATTTTGTCAAAAATGTATTTCTATAGAAAATTTTGTGAAAATTTTATTTCTGTAGAAAATTTTGTCAAAATTTTATTTCTATAGAAAATTTATGAAACATTTCATAGTTTAGAGGAATAATTTGAAAAATCTTCCAAAACATCAAGAAATCTAACAATCTACCAAACAGTAAAAAATCTGCCTGTTTTAGTAGACTCGTGTTCATAATTGTATATAGCCCCCATATAAAGCGACCCCCATATTTCAATTCTGGCTCTATAATTAGAGCACAAAAGTTCATATCGGTTCGTAAGTATTTCTTCCCTATATACACAGGTCAAGAACTGACGTATTTAATCGACCTTTCTTTTGTCTACTATATATCCCGCATGGACTAACTTACAATTTAGAAGATGATGTTAAGAATTTTTAAGATGCCTTGCCATCGGCCGCAATCCAAGTAATTTAATTGTGGATGGCTGTCTTTAGTAGGAGTTTCTACGCAATCCATGGTGGAGTGTACATAAGATTCGGCCTGGCCGAACTTACGGCCGTATATATTTCTTCTTTTTTCATATTGTTGAGTTGAACTGCGTTTTCGTTAAGTATGATAGCAATTTGAAATTGCTCTCATGGTCTTTTGTTGTTTTTTTTTTTTATATTAAAGTAAATTGTACATTAACAACCATTTTTTGGCGTTGTAGATTCTTAAATTAAATTAAATTAAAATATTTAAAGAATCCCGAAATTTTCGGGATCCCGAAAAATCCCGGGATTCTATATTTTGAAATCCCGAATACCGGGATTTATAAAAATCGATCCCGAATGACAGCCCTAGTGTAAATTTATTGATTTTATAGTGTTTTTCGCCTATAACAAATTTGTTACATAGGAAATCGCTATTTCAGCTATTTTTTCCGCTAAGTTGACATCACTATATATAACATAGCAAGTCGAACATCAAACTCATACAGCTCACCATGCACTTGGGTAAACAATATGGCCACACCGCCAACTGTGGTTTTTATTTTGTTAAGGTTACGTTCCGGTGCACAGTGTTTTGTGGTGAATAGTGGTTTTATTGTATAACACATTTATAGAAGAAATTATTTTTTATTTCGAGGAGATTTCGGTAGTTTGTTTAAAATAAATTTAAGTATTATTTCCTAGCAACAAATCGTTCTATTACATCCCCGGAAACTGCAGTGTTCTTGCTTTCATTAATAATTCTCTCAAATTGCCTCACTGCGCCATGGTGGTGGTTGGTTGGTTGTGTTGTGTTCGTTCGTTCGTTCGTTTGTTTGATGTTGGCCACCAAAAGGGGGTGGGAGAAATGAAGTTCGTCTATATGGTTGGGGTTCGTTGTGTTTGACGTTTTGAGCCGGTAATCGCTTGTTTGGAAATGAAGTTGCCAAGTTTTACTCAGTTTTGTTTGAGGTTTGAAACAGAGAGTGTTAAGATCTTATGTGCGCGTCGGTACCAAAAGTGGCAACGAAATAGCAAATAACAAAAACAACAACAACCACCCTATAAGCAGCATAATAACAAGCAACTAAACGCCAGCCATTACGGTTTACAAGTGTCAATCAACGCCGTGATTTGTCTTTTTTGTTCTTCTAGTTGTTGCCGTTGTTGTTAAATGTGAAAATCGCCAGCGCAAGCAATATTTTCTAAAAATAAATACGTAAATAATTAAAAAACGGAAGAGTTTCCTTAACAAAAATCATATATAAAAATTATTGAAAAATTAAAAAAAAAAATATCACAATAATAACCAAAAAAGTGATTTAAAATATTGCGTGTTTTAGAAAAAAAAAAATCTTCAAAATGTGGAAAAGTGAAAAAATTGTGAAAATTTACTATTAGAAATATTTAACAAATATACAAATAAAAAATTAAAAAATATATATATTCCAAATGAGTGATAACCTCTCCAATACGACGGCAGCCATGTCTCGTGAAGAGGAGGAGGAAGAAGTGCGCACTTTATTAGAACGCCACCAGGAACGTATAAGACTGGATTTAGGCAATACCGATTTATTGGCCGTATTGGTTAAGAACTCTGTATTAACGCAATCCGAAGAGGATCTGCTTTTGAAACCCTACAATGCTGGAGGCCAAAACTCTGCACCTTCCAGTGTGGGAGTTACCAAACGTAAATTAAGTGCTGTTATTAGTAATGCCAGTAGTGGAACCACTGGTAGTACTGGTGGCAGCAGCACAGTTAGTACCACAGGTGGATTACCAAATTCGGGAGGCCAGCTATCACGTAGTGCCAGTGTAAATGGTGACCGTCCACCAAGTGTTACTGGTGTTGGTGGTGGTGGTGATAATCGTTCGATTACACCCTCAGTGGTAAATCTAAATCCCAATTCGGATTCGATTAGTGATCAATATTCAACAAAAGAAGAACTCCTCAGTGCTGCCGATTCCTATAACGATGCGGAACTACTGCGCCTACAATGTTCCACACTCATAGAGATCATATCCAAGAATGGTTTTGAGAAATTCAAACAATTCTGCTATGCAATTGAGAATGAGTGTCCCCAGCTAATTGAGGATTTAATTAATGATCGTTTGAAAAGTGGTAAGTAAAGTACCCTTTGATGGATTACCTCTCTCAATTCATGGTGAACCCGCGCTCGGAAGAACTTCTTCTTACTTTCGTTACTTTGTGTGTATTTTCTTCGATTTTGTATTTTTTTTTTCAATTATGTCCACACGATTATATCTTAAATTAAGTGGTAAAACAAACAAGTTATTCCATTTAGTTAGTTGCTGCTGCTGCTTCGAGTTGTCTGCAATGCTTGATCTATCGTAGACTTGTTTTCTATTTTGTTCAAGTCTTTTACCTCGGGGTAAACCAAGATTTGCATGCAATTTAAACGCTTGTTTATGTTATGTGAGAATAGTTATGAATCACCCTATAGCATGGCAAGATTGGCTGATATAGCAAGGCTTCATTATCAGCGCTGGATATCCAAGCCATGAACACAGAAAAAAATTGCAAGAAAATTTTTCCAATTAAAGTCCTAATTGAGTTTTAAAAAATAATCAATTAAAAATTTAATTGATTCAATAAATTTTTTAATTGAAACAAAAATCAATCACAAAAATGAATAGTATCAATTAATTTTTTAATTGGCTTTCAATTAATTCTTTAATTGATACTATCATTTTAGTTATTAAAGACATTTCAATTAAATCACATTTTTTTTGTGTGAAGGACTAAAATAAAACAATACGGATTTATTCAGGCGGTTTACACTTAAAAAAGTTTACTTGAATGTACAGATTTTGTTTTTGGTATTGATTCCGTACCAAAGATGCCCAGCAATAAATTTTGGAAGTTGTTCTAAAGGCCCAACTTTAAAAGCACTTCCAAAAATGTCCTTCTTTATTTTAACTACACAGGAAGTTCTTTTAATTAATGTTTTTTAAATTTGTTTCATATTTTTAATGGGGTATTTTTATTATTTTTTTTGTGTTTCAAGTAGGTTAAAAACAGAGTAAGAATTAATAAAATGGTAAACTTATTTAAATTTTGTCGAAAAAATTCAAAATTCATTCTAGAAAACTTGCGAATTTTGGAAAATATTTGATGTCAAACGTTTCAGACAAGCGTTAAAATGAATTAAAAATTACAAATTATTTATTTGGCAACATGTTACAGCATTTTTCAATTCACATCCAAAACACTGAATTCGAATCACACCTTAAGAGCAGTGTTGGGAAAGTAACGAGTGTTTGATTACAAGTGCTCGTTATTGACTAATTTTTTGAGTCCTCGTTGCTATTAAATGAGTACTCAATGTCTTCAATGTCGTTTTATTTCTTCTTCTGACGGTAAGCAAATTGGCAGATTGGAAGCAAAAATTTTGAGTTTTGGGAAATCGGTTCTCCCAGTTAAAATGACCAGAAAAAGCAAACATTTGGCTTCACCTCAAAAAAAGTATTACAGAACGTGAAAAATGTAACATATTTCTTGTAAAGGATTGCATTTGTAAAAGCGATTGCAATCGTGACAAAATTTGCATTGTTTCCAATCCACTGTTGATTGGAAACAATGTTTCATGCGAATAGTATGAATAATAATGTCGTTGACATCAAAACTATTTTTTTATAGAAGGTACCGAGCTTATTCAAAAACCCTTTCAACATTGGCTCTCATCGTAAAAGTCAGTCAATTTTGCTCGACTCCGGCTCCGACTCCGACTCCAGCATTTCTTATTGGCCTCGACTCCGACTCCGGAGTCGACTCCAGGTGGTGTACCTAAATCTCATTTTAACAGTATTCCAATTGTAATTTTAAGGTGTAGTGTTCCAAAAATATAGCGATATAAGTACTCTATTTTGCCATATGTGTTTATATGTCCAAAAGAACTCTAATTTTAAATTTTGATACGACTCTACGACAAGCCTCAGCATTTTGGGGATGTAAAGAACTCTACATTAAATAACAACAATCTCCAGAATATGAATTTATAAAAACTCAAAATTTAAACAAATAATTAGGCTTCCAGAAGTTTAAGAAATAAAACCTTGGTATTGGTCTATATAGGCATTTTATAAAAAATATAAATCTATATAAAATAGAAACACTAACAAAAAGATACACAATAATCAAAATGTCGGGCTAATCAGATAGAAAGTTTAGATGTTAAAAAAATGTAATGTGTCGGATATATAAAACAGATTTAAACTGACAAAAATTAGGACGGGCGGAATTTCAAATAACCACTACCATACAACAGATGACAGCAATAGCTGTACAGTTACGAGTCTTTCTATAGAAGTAAAATGGTGAAACATCGATTTATAAATGGTCTATCAGTTATGGACATGAGAGGCCATTTATTTAATGTAAAGAATTTCAAGTGGCTTTCAAGACCGGCTAAGGTGGTACGTTGGCAGAGGTTTAATTTAAAATTACAGCTTCCAGGGACATCGGGTGTATAAGGAGATTTCTCAAGTAATTATGTAGGGCTATCTGAAAATCTGGGAAATTTTCGCATTTATTTATGCGATAACTCAAATAACTCCAAATTGGAAATTTCTGACAAATCTTATGAAAATTTTAGACTGGGAAAATTTTCTTAAAACAAATCGGAAGTTGGGTTTATATGTAGGTGCTATATCACAAAATTTTCCGGTAAGACCCAACTTCGTACTCGACATGCCTGCCAAAAATTCAGAAATTTAGGTTCTACTGCTATATTGCCTTAAAATTATACCTTTATCAAGAGTATATACAGGGCCAAAAATCTATATTTTAATATGTTAAAAATGGACAATACAATTGATCAATTAAGCCCATATTCTAGTAAAATCTACTTTTTATATCACAGTGAAATTTCACCCATATAAATACACTTTGAATGGCCTGAATTTCAGTACTTCGTTTTTCGTTGTTCGATTAAAAACCCTATTGGAATCTAATTTGTCGAAATATGTCTTTGGTTACAAAGATATGAAGTGTTTTTCAAATTTTGTTTCGCCGGAGTCGGAGTCGAGCAAAATTTTTACGACTCCGGCTCCGACTCCGGCTCCGGCTCCGACTCCACAGCCCTGCTTAAGAGTGATGCAAATTCTTGGCAACGGCTGTTGAAATAGTGGACATCGGTCCTATGTATTGCCCAAACATTTATATGTTTGATCTCTTCCAATATATAATATGTTTGAAAGCATATTAGTCTAAACAATATATGTTTGGGTAGTCTAAGTTCCAAACATTTTGTATTTTTGCATCCAAATTCAATAATGTTGTCTTCCAAAAAACAATATGTTATTATGTGAACATATAATATGTTTGGAAGCATTTTGCACCCAAAAATATTATATGCTTAAAAAAAATTCTCCCAAACAATATTGTGCTCAAAATTTTATTTATTTATTTATATATTTACAATCATAATGAATTATGAAAATAAACAGGTAATATAGGTGCTAACAACATAGGTTTTCGACCTGAATGCTCAAAATTTTGTTTCTGCCCAATTGTATATTCCCCCACATCTTTCTCACTTCCACGAGATTTTTTAGTTCTTAGCACCTTTTTCTGTAATACAAACATTGTAGAAGAAATTATTCAATTGTATGATTTTTTTATTTTAATTTTACCTTTTGCCGGACGGGGATTCGAACAGCGGACCACACAGTTTGTAAGGATCAAAGAAGTAGCTGATCAATTGCCCAAGGAAAAATAAAATGTTAATTTTGTAATAACAAGCAACAACCACCAACTTAATTCAATATCGCTCCCTGTTAAATAGCGCTCCAAGCTACTAAACACATATATGTTTATAGGCTATTTCTAAATTAATATATGTTTGCATCCAAGCATATTATATTTACAAACATTTTATGTCCCAAACATAATATGTTCTAACATATTAACATATATATCCCAAACATGTTATGCTAGTTTATGAACATTATATAGCCAAACATATTATAGCCAAACATATGAAAAACAGTCTTTTTCATCCGTGTAATGATCTCATTTACAAAATTGTCATTCTCTTCACTGAAAAAAGCTATTGTCGTGAGGCCAAAGATATCGTGTTCTTAAAATTCGAAGGCGGAGATTGCTTAGCATTGACGACGAGTTTCTTTGATAAAAAAATCATTTTTCCTTCTCCAAAAGTCCATAATCTTAATCTAGTTTTTTTTTCCTTATTTTATGATTCGATCTAAAAATGGGTATATTTACATAAACGAACATTTTGTTGAACTAAAGTCAACTGGGCTTTAATTTTTTCATAAATTCGAAAAATTCTTCAAAATGAAAGAAATTTTCTTTAAATTTGACGATTCCAATGCTAAAAAGCGTTCAGGACTTATCCTCAAATAATCAAAATTATAAATGAAAACAAAAGTATTCCTGTAAAGTCTCGCCGACATCTACACAGAAAAATTTCACGAAAATTTTTCCAATTAATTGAGTTTTAAAAAATATTCAATTAAAAATTTAATTGAGTCAACAATTTTTTTTAATTGAAACAAAAATTAATAGTATCAATTAGTTTTTCATTTTGAATCAATTAATTTTTTAATTGACTTTTAATTCATTTCTTTCATTGATACTATAATTTCTGTGATCGAAGACTTTTCAATTAACAAATTAATTGGATCAATTAATTTCGAGATTGAATCAGAAGAACTTTTTTGTGTGTGGAGGAACAAGAAACTGCGCATCAATTGAGTTAATTTATCTGCTTTATATTAGACTATTTTAATAAAGTAACCACGAAAATTTCAACGCGAAAAGCGAACATAGTACTGACCTTTTGGGATCAAAAGTTCAACCTTTTCCAATTTTGATAATATTAGAATTTTTCGTTATTTTAAAAAAGAAATTTTTTATTTAAATTAAATTGAAAGGTCGACTTTAGACATCGACACTTTCTACTTTTCATTATTCTCTCAGCACGTCATGTCTCATTCTTCATTACACTTTATTGCTACAAAATCCACCAGCCGATATTGACTATTCAATTTCTCGATTTTGGCCAACGTTAGCTTGGGTATAGTGGCAGCCTGTTACCTTTGAATATTCAGTCCATTGTGATCAACTGCCTTTCTTATCAATGAGTGCTTCCCGTCTTTATGTTAAGCTCAATGACCAGGGAGCACCGATTCCGAGTCCAGGGTTTAACATTAGGATTGAACGTTTGAAACACTCACAAATGTCAACAGCAATGAGAGGACATAATCCACCGCTGAGAATCCACTTTTTGGTCGAAACTGTGATTGATCCTATGACCCTTTGAACGCTTGACGGGCATGGTAACCATTGCACCATGGCGGATTCCACGCCAATATTGAGTCGATTTGACTACAAAAAAAAAAAAAAAAAAAAAAAAAAAAAAAAAAAAAATTGGAAAACATCGTTTGTATGAAACGGAGCATCAGACGATTAGAACTAAAGTTGTTTGTTTTCTTTAAACTAAGTTTCTTTAAATATACTTGTGTGCGCATTACACACTGGTCTACAAATAGATATGGTTACTTGTTTGCTGATATGTTGAGTTAGGATAAGTTTAGTTGGACTATTCAGTCCATTGTGATACCACAGTTGTTGAACTCTATTAGTAATGAGTGCTAAATGACAAATGGAACAAATGTTCAAATAAACAATTCAAGTATAATAAAATATAAATAATATATAATAAAATATAAAAATAATAAAAATCCTAATTAAAATATTATTTTTCCAATTTTTATTAAATTAAAAATATAATTAAATTTGTTTTCGAAATAATTAGTTTCTATATTCATTAAATTTTGACTCAAATCCAAAGAAAAAACTATAATTATAATAGGAAATCTCCTACGAAGGTACTAAATTGTATAAAGTGCAAAACAACTACAAATTAATAATTATTACACCAAACAATTAATTTCCCCATTAAAAAAAATTAATTCAATATTTTAACCAAAATCAATTAAATTTATAGTTCGACCAAAGAAATCTATTAATTTAATATATTAAATCAATTATATATATATTATTATTAATTATTTCAGTGATTGATACTATCATTTTGGTTATTGAAGCAATTTTTATCTGTGTTTCCATAAGGTCAAGTTTAATATAATGTGGCTGTCACTTAGAGTTAGGAAAATATACCAATTTGAACTTGGTAATACTTTGTGTCAACTACACTGAAATACGAATGCGTGAAAATACGAATGCGTTTTTGCGCATAGAACATCTTCTCTCATATAAAGATATTTTCCTTGTCCAAAAGACGATCAACTTTTCCATATAGACGTTTTATCCGTTTAGTTAAGATTCGACTTAAAAATGAGTACTTAAAATTAAAAAAAAATTGTTTCACTAAGGTCAACTTGTCTTCAAGAATTGTGAAAAATTCTTCAAAATTAATGAAATCGTCTTTAAATTTGTTGAAGTCTTTTTTAAAAGACTTCGGAAGCACATGAAGAAAAAGCTGAAAAAAAAACAAATATATAAAGATTTGTTTCCTAGAATCAAGTACGCAAAACTAATATTTAAAAGGTAAGTGTGTCTTAAAGTATCCTTGCTTCAATTCTCCACTTTTTTGACCTGGAATTAATAACATACCAAATTAATTAGTTGAGAGACAATATCTTTGGACCCGGTCATGCTTTTGTTTCGGCGTACATTCTCTATAAAAATGTTATTTTTGTTTTAAATTAAATCAAAAATAAATTACAGTAATTACTATATGAATAGATCGCTTATTTTGCATGAATAGGGTCACTTTTCACATTGCCATTATCTTAATTTAACCGACTATATTAATACCAATTTTTTGTGTGTAGGGTACATTTTCAATTCAATGTGTTTTAATTCGTCTATATGCCATCGAATCATTTCATGCATTCACACTCACAGTTGTATTCCCTTCAAACTTGACCACATTTGCATTTTTGTCGTCTTAGACATGCCATTTTATTTGTTATTGACATATAGACGAATGGACAGACGGATAGACATTTGTTGTTAATTGATCGTGGTAGCAGAATTTAAATTTGTAAATAGGAAATACAAAAACCTAAGCCACTGCAACTAATTTCAAAACTTCGATGGTAGCCATACATTACCTTTTGAGCTACACGCAAAGCTTAATCGAGATAGAGGGAGAGGGGGATAAAACTTGTTTTTGTTGCTGTTTTATTATTATATATTTTTCTTATTTCGATTTTAGGAAAAACAAAAACAACAATAACGCTGAAATGAAAACGTCATAGTTGTTATGTCTTTAGTCATTGATTTGTGAACACGGTCAACCTGTTCGATCTATATACGTTAATACGGACCATAAACTCATTACAAAAAAAAAAAAAAACGATGACCATTTTCAAAAACCTGTATCGAAATATTTGTAGATTTATATTGAAATATATTCAAGATATGTGAAATTGAAATTTTTATTCTTAAAACACTTAAAAACTTAAAACATCACACTGCTTTGTATACCAGTTTCTTTGGAGGGAAAAATGGTAGGAGCTTAATTAAAATATTTTAGTTAAGCCATTAAATAAATTTCATTTGTGGCTGTTGACACTAATTCTTAATACAGAATAGTCTGCATATAAAGTTGTTTTATTTTTATTTTTGGCTAATCCGTCCATCGTCTTAAAAATCTACCCACATAAGATATTTCATTATCAACGCAGGCACAAAATAGAATAGTAATTTAAAAGAAACTTTCGCTTCTTTATATGCATTGAGAGAATAATAAGTAAACGAGAAAAGAAAGCGAATTTCATTGCTATTGATCGATTTGACTTGTAAGTAAAATTTTAAAAATTTACTTGGAACCAAAGATTCAAAACCTTCACCTAATAATTGTAGTACCGATTTCGAGTCAATGACGTAACATCCGGTTAAAAAAAATATTTCCCATATTTGAGATTTTTTATCTTTAATCCAAAATCGTAGATAAATTTAACCCAGCAAAAAAATGGAAATTGTTCCACAAACATTTCTTTTAAAGCGCATCCCGGAATCCCCCATCAGTTTTTTTCCATTTCCACAAACAAGTCCACAAACATTTCTTTTAAAGCGCATGCCGGTATCCCCTATCGATTTTTACTCTTCCGATGCAGTCCTCTTAGACAAGTCTTAGAAAGTGCGGAATTAGCCCTTTTTAAGTGAAAATTAAAGTTTTTGGACAATTAAATTTCGCAAATCAAGAATAGAAAATCAACAAAAAAAAGAAGTAAAAAAATAATAAAACAAGTAAGTAAAGTAGAAAGTCGGGCAGGGCCGCATAAGCATTTGTGGGGTAACATTGGTGTAGGTTTGAGCGATAAACCGCATTTCCATATTTAATAACATTAAGGGGTACATTTTTATGGGAGTTTTGTCACGAGTATAACTAATATTGAGCCCATTATTAAAAAAGAAGAAATCGCTCCATTAGTGTGGGTAATAAATAAAAATTCGGAAAAATCGGACAATATGATTATAAAAGAGTTACATGCAAGTCTAAATACGATCGGATAATACATAAAAATTTGAAACTTGAGTAGCATTGGTTAATAAATAAGAGTATTATGGCCAAATTTGGGAAAATTGAGCGATGTATATATATGGAGCTATTGTAAATCTGAACCAATTTGGATGATATTTTCCAGGTTTGGTTGATACCACAGAGTGTTACTGTGTGCTAAATTTGAGTATGATTGGTTAATAAATGAGGCCACTATGGTAAAAATAACGTTATTAGGGACAAATTTTTCAAAATTGGGTGCTACATATATATGGGAGCTATATCTAAATCTGAACCGATTTGAATGATATTTTGCAGGTTTGGTTGATATTACAGCATATTAACTTGTGCTGAATTTGAGGAGTAAGATCGGTTAATATATGAGGTAACTACACAGAAAAAAATATCACCATCATATTTCCAATTAAAAAGTTAATTGAAGTTGAAAATGTTTTCAATTAATAAATTAATTGATATAATTAACTTTTTAATCATGGTAGAAACATTAAGTTAATTAAGTCAATGATTGAAAATTTTAAAATTTTTAATTAAAAAAATAATTGATACATTTAACTTTTTAATCAAATTCGGAAGACTAATTCAGTTAAAAAAATGCTGATTTTTTTTTTTTTAAATTTTTAATTAAAAATGTATTTCAAAGAATCAATTGTTAATCCAAATAAAAACTCTAAGTCAATTCAGAAAGTAATTAAAAATAGTTACCTTTTTTAATTAATAAATTAACTGAGTTTTGCAATCAACATCAATTAAATTTTTAATTGAATCAATTAAAAAATTAATTGAAATTTGCTGAAAAAATCAATTAATTTTTTAATCAAGAATTTGTTCTATGCCCAATTAAAACTGTGATTGATACTATCATTTTCGTGATTGAAGACATTTCAATTAAAAAATTAATTGGATCAATTAATTTGGTGATTGAATCAGAAAAAAAATTGTTTGTGTGTATGGTCAAAAATAAAGTTATTGGGGACAAAATCGGGCGCTGCATATATATGAGAGCTATATCTAAATCTGAACCGATTTGGATGATATTTTGTAGGTTTGGTAGATATCTCAGAAGGTTACTGTGTTCCAAATTTGAGTAAGATCGGTTAATAAATAAGGCTATTAAAACCAAATTTTCGAAAATCGGGCGATACATATATATGGGAGCTATAGCTAAATCTGGACCGATTTCGGTCAAGTTTTGCACATATAGTAAGTACTAAAAAAAAATTAGATTTGGCCAAATTTGAGAAAGACAGGTTGATAAATAAGAGACTTATGGCTAAATTTGGAAAAATCGGGCGTTACATATATATGGGAGCTATATCTAAATCTGAACCAATTTCGATTAAATTTGGCATACTTAAAGGGTAGTCAATTGGATTACTTTGTAGCAAATTTGACGCGGATCGCTTAGTAAATGAACGCAATCTGACACCATTTATCCAAATCAGGCGATACATATATATGGGAGCTATATCTAAATTTGATCCGATTTTTTCCAAAATCAATAGCGTTCGTCCTTGTACCAAAAAAACGCCACATACCAAATTTCATCAAAATCGGTCAATAATTGCGACCTGAATCCTGCGGACAACAAATACATGGACGGACGGACACTAAGCGCTAGATCGACTCAGGAGGTGATTCTGACTCGATCGGTATATATTTTATGGGGTCTAAAATCAATATTTCTGGTAGGCACATCAAAGTTATTATACCCTGACCACTATGTGGTTTAGGGTATAAAAACACACAAAAAATTAATTCCCGCTGGGATTTGAACCTGTGCCGTTTGAATTTTTCACATCCATGGAAGCTCTTTTGAGAAGGTTTTGCAAATCACGATAATTTTCAATTTTTTGTTGAAAAATATATTTATAAAAAAAGTATATGCCGAAAAACAAAATAAAAAAACAATGTATAACACAAAAAAAAATATTTTTTTCGAAAAATATTTAATAAAAAATTGCCGCTAGTGAGATTTGAACCAGCGTCCTTTATTTTTTCATTCATAATAATAAAGAACATCTTAGGAATTAGTTAGAATGTCATGCCATGTTTTGATGCGTCGTGTTCAATGTCGTTTGTGGCTGAATGTGCTAAGACGTTCTGTTATGGTGCCTACAGACTCAGGTTCAACCCCCCGGTGGAAGCGAAGAAGTTTTTCAATTTGCAAAAATTAGAAAATAAAAGTTAACAAAAAATACTGATAAAAATAAAAAGTGAAATTGGAGAAAAAAATTTTTAGTTGTTTAAATTTCTTTATTCAAAATGAACTTCCCAGGCACAACTTCTGAAGCAATGCAAAGGATCCAAAAATGGAGTACTTCTATCCTATGGTAAGCCCATTTTTAGTTTTTTAAATATCTTTATTCAAAATGAACTTCCAAGGCACAACTTCTGAAGCAATGCAAAGGATCCAAAAATGGAGTACTTCCATCCTATGGTAAGCCCATGCAAAATTCATTGGAGATGATCCTAGTTTGCACTACTTCCGGATCACATATTGGGGATCCAAACTACTTTTTTGGATGCTCTGTTTTTGCTGGGAAGATTATTTCCTTAATCTAAAAATGTGTGTTTTTTTAATTAATGAAATTTTCCCTGAAGACTTACGACTTTAAAGGTGGAACGAAAATTGCAAAAATATGAGAATAATAATAAAATTTGTAAGACAAAACTTGAAGCCAAAGATTTTGAACCTCACCAAAGAAGCAAAAATAAACCTTAGGCTGTAGCCTTTGATCTTAAATCCAAAATTTTGAAAAACTAGTTAATTTGAAGATGATTTAGTCCAAATATATTTTTCTTCACATTAAAAAAAAATTACCTTGGTTGAAAGACATACAACTTTAAAGGTGGGATTTTGAAGAAGAAAAAAATGCCTAAAATGTTTTTAGAGCTATATGGCGATCCAGACAGGCTAAATCTGATAATTTTAGAAAAATATGACCACAATGTAAGCAGAAAAGTATGAACTACTTTAGGTGAATTTCAAATTTAGGAAAATTGTAATACTTCAGTTTTATAAAACTTTTTCTCATTTTTAAATTAAAATAAACTAAGCAAAAAAAAAATTACTCAAATATGGAACAATTTACCCTTGTTTTGGCAAAATTTGATTTTCAATAAAAACAATAAAAAATAGATTTAAATTGTTTTCAAAAAAGTCAACAAAAATTTGTGTAAAAAAATAGAACTTTTCGTTGACTTTTTCTAAGGTTTCCCCCCTAAATAGTTACTGATGTAATAGTAATAGTTGCTGATGTAACTTAAATACACTCATAGTCTATATAAAAAAAGAGTCGGCTAAAACAGTAGTCGGATTTTGCTGATATAACAGGGTTGGCTGATAAGTCCCCAGTCTAAAAAAGAAAAACACATTTTTTTGTAAAAATTCGTTTTTATTATTCAACATAGTTTCCTTTCAAGAGCGCTACAACGATTATAACGACCTTCCAATTTTTTGATACCATTTTGGTAGTACTCCTTCGGTTTTGCCTCAATATAGGCCTCAGTTTCGGCGAGCATCCTTTTGAGGTCTGAGAACAATAAAAAGTCGCTGGGGGCCGGATCTGGAGAATACGGTGGGTGGGGAAGCAATTCGAAGCCCAATTCATGAATTTTTGCCATCGTTCTCAATGACTTGTGGCACGGTGCGTTGTCTTGGTGGAACAACACTTTTTTCTTCTTCATATGGGGCCGTTTTGCCGCGATTTCGACCTTCAAACGCTCCAATAACGCCATATAATAGTCACTGTTGATGGTTTTTCCCTTCTCAAGATAATCGATAAAAATTATTCCATGCGCATCCCAAAAAACAGAGGCCATTACTTTGCCAGCGGACTTTTGAGTCTTTCCACGCTTCGGAGACGGTTCACCGGTCGCTGTCCACTCAGCCGACTGTCGATTGAACTCAGGAGTATAGTGATGGAGCCATGTTTCATCCATTGTCACATATCGACGGAAAAACTCGGGTGTATTACGAGTTAACAGCTGCAAACATCATTATCATTAACACGTTATTGTTTTTGGTCAATTGTGATCTCGCGCGGCACCCATTTTGCACAGAGCTTCCGCATATCCAAATATTGATGAATGATATGACCAACACGTTCCTTTGATATCTTTAAGGCCTCTGCTATCTCGATCAACTTCATTTTAGGGTCATTCAAAATCATTTTGTGGATTTTTTTGATGTTTTCGTCGGTAATCACCTCTTTCGGGCGCCCACTGCGTTCACCGTCCTCCGTGCTCATTTTACCACGCTTGAATTTTGCATACTAATCAATTATTGTTGATTTCCCTGGGCAGAGTCCAGAAACTCATTATCAAGCCAAGTTTTTGCTTCCACCGTATTTTTTCCTTCAGAAAACAGTATTTTATAAAAAACACGAAATTCCTTTATTTTCCATTTTTTCACAATAACAAAAGTTGCTTCACAAAAGACGCTCTATCTCACAAACTAATTGACTTACAGACGTCAACTTTTGACGTGAATCATTTGAATGTTGGTACTATATAAAAATAATATGCATTTAATATTAGCGGCGCCATCTATGTGTCAGACCGGGGACTTATCAGCCAACCTGTTATTTCTATGTACTTTCTGATCTAGTGAACAAGAATTCTTGAATATTTAGGTTCTAATATATATGCCCATGTTCGCAAATCCACTTACAGGTGAATGTGAATCAATTCCACGATTTTGGTGTCCTACAATCCACTTTCACCGGAATTTTCGTGAAATCAATTCACTTGCAAAAGTATTGGTGAAAGTTGAATTATGTCCAATATGGAAGTATTTCCGGTTAGAAAAGTACTCGCGTAACAAATTTGAAATATTTTATATTTAATACATGAATTTTATTAAAACTGCGTCATTTTTAATTAAACAAATAATAAATTAAAATAAGTCTATTGATTCCTCTTATTTTGATTTCCGCCTTAGTGAATTTTTCGGTGATTTGTACAACCCAGCTGGTTACAGAAAAGTTTAAAAAAGAACGTGGAATTAAGAACACCAAATTTTCACGTTCGTGGATTTGACGTGAATAGTGGAAGTGGTATTGAAGTGGATATCCGAACATGGGTGATAATCCAACGTTTTTCCAAGAATCGAAAACGTTTTTTTATTCCTGCCCTTAATATCCTTAAAAACTCCTAAATGCGATCAGCAAACATTTTGTTTTTTTTTTATGACTTAATTTGAGAAATATTCAGATTTTTGAGGAAATACAAGACATTCTTAATATAATGTTTTTATTGTGTTACCCATTTTGTATGGTTCAACGAAACTAAACCCATCTTTGGGAGTACATTTTTGGAAATGCTTTTAAAGTTGTGCTTTTAGAACAACTTTCAAATTTTTTGCTGAGTTATTATTAAAAAGCAAAACAAATGATTTTTGTATAGTGGCTCAAAAGAACTTCATGGGAAGTGAAAATAATGTCGATCTTTAGAGGAACATTTCGGGATGTACATTTGAAATAATCACCTAAAAACAACTTCCGATTTTTTTGGGGGGTTTTATATTTTTTATATTAAGAAATATCGCCACACTATTGCAAGATTTCCATTATAACATAAATCAATCGACTCAATTTGCAATTTGCAATTTTCAATTTTTATTCATCCAAAATTATCTTATTGCTATAAAGTACATATTTTCAGATTGTGTTTTGAGATTTATCTAGATGATATTACAACAAAATTAAGTCTATACAATAGTAATTGATTGATCAATCGACTCTATGTTGGCTATAACATAGACCAAAAATCTGGCAGTTCTACCTAAATCGAGGACTACCAAATGTTTCACCATCTTGGTAGACTTTCTTTGCTATGTTTGCCTTTTGAGGCAACATCATCATCACCTGGTGTTCCCATAATTTGTATTCATATTCCTTGCTGGCTCTTTTTAAGTCCATTTCTTTTTGCACTCAGCAGAATATAAAATATAGTGGACAAGACGACACTAAGAACCTGTGAATGGATTATAAAAATAAACCCAACGAGCATAGCAAGAAATGAACAAGTAAAGAAGACTATGGAAACCGCACGACAACACATGAAATCCATAAAACCCATGGTGACTATGATGATTATAATAATGATGTTGATGAAGTTCAACAACATAAGCATAGTAATTACGATCACAATGATGGTCACCGAAGTCATAATAATTATCGTTATTGCGATCTTTGTCGAAGTTGCCTGTATTATTGTGCTCTATGATCGGTAAATGGTTTATAGACAAAAACGTTTAAAGAAAACCAAAAGATACATAAATAAAATCAGCAATAACAAGGTTTTGTAGTTTATGTGACATAGACTTAGAGAAGACCAATCAAAAAACTAGAAAAAGAGAAAAATAAAACAACAAAAAGAGTTCTTTAGAGCACATTTGCAGCAGCTAACACATCTCGTTGAACTTCGTAAATTTGATTGTAGAAAGAGCCGTTCGAATGCAGTGTTGCCACAAGAGATATAAAAGTCGATTTTGAGCCAATTGACTTGGAAAACTTGCAATGACAAATTTAGTAGATTTTATGTGAAATTCAGGCAAATTAACTTTTTATACCCTGCGCCACACTGTGGAACAGGGTATTATAAGTTAGTGCATATGTTTGCAACACCCAGAAGGAGACGAGATAGACACATGGTGTCTTTGGCAAAAATGCTTAGGGTGGGCTCCTGAGTCGATATAGCCATGTCCGTCTGTCCGTGAACACATTTTTGTAATCAAAGTCTAGGTCGCAGTTTTAGTCCAATCGACTTCAAATTTGGCACAAGAATGTGTTTTGGCTCAGAATAGAACCCTATTGATTTTGGAAGAAATCGGTTCAGATTTAGATATAGCACCCATATATATATTTCGCCCGATATGGACTTCTATGGCCCCAGAAGTCAGAGTTTTACCCCAATTTGGTTGAAATTTTGAACTGGGAGTACAATTAGAAGTGTAGTGAAGTGTTCCAAATTTGGTTGAAATCGGTTCAGATTTTGATATAGCTCCTATATATAGCTTTCGCCCGATTTACACTCATATGACCACAGAGGTCAATTTTTTGCTCCGATTTAGTTGAAATTTTGCACAGGGAGTAGAATTTGCATTCTAGCTATGCGTGCCAAATTTGATCGGTTCAGATTTAGATATACAGCCTGTTTCTGTATGTCGAAGGAGCTCTATCGATCGACTGAAATGCACAGAAACAGCTGATTTTTCATTATAAATTCAGCTGTTTGTCTCTATTTCAATCGATCGATAGAGCTCGTTCGACATACAGAAACAGGCTGATAGCTCCCATATATATCGGTTGCCCGATTTACACTCATATGACCCCAGAGGCCAATTTTTAACTGCGATTTAGTTGAAATTTTGCACAGGTTCAGATTTAGATATAGCTCCCATATATATGTTTTTCTGATTTCGACAAAAATGGTCAAAATACCAACATTTTCCTTGTAAAATCGCCACTGCTTAGTCGAAAAGTTGTAAAAATGACTCTAATTTTCCTAAACTTCTAATACATATATATCGAGCGATAAATCATAAATAAACTTTTGCGAAGTTTCCTTAAAATTGCTTCAGATTTAAATGTTTCCCATATTTTTTACTAACATTGTGTTCCACCCTAGTCCATTAGTCGAATTAAATTTTAAGTCTATAGATTTTGTAAAAGTCTATCAAATTCTGTCCAGATCGAGTATTATATATAGCCCCCAACATATTTGACGGATGTGATATGGTATCGAACATTTAGATCTACAAAGTGGTGCAGGGTATAATATAGTCGGCCCCGCCCGACTTTAGACTTTCTTTACTTGTTTTTATCTGGATTTAGGAACTTAGAAGTGTAGTCAAGTGTTCCAAATTTGGTTGAAATCGGTTCAGATTTTGATATAGCTCCTATATATAGCTTTCGCCCGATTTACACTCATATGACCACAGAGGTCAATTTTTTGCTCCGATTTAGTTGAAATTTTGCACAGGGAGTAGAATTTGCATTCTAGCTATGCGTGCCAAATTTGATTGAAATCGGTTCAGATTTAGATATAGCTCCCATATATATCGTTTGCCCGATTTACACTCATATGACCCCAGAGGCCAATTTTTAACTGCGATTTAGTTGAAATTTTGCACAGGGATTAGATTTTGATATAGCTCCTATATATAGCTTTCGCACGATTTACACTCATATGACCACAGAGGTCAATTTTTTGCTCCGATTTAGTTGAAATTTTGCACAGGGAGTGGAATTAGCATTGTAGCTATGCGTGCCAAATTTGGTTGAAATCGGTTCAGATTTAGATATAGCTCCCATATATATGTTTTTCTGATTTCGACAAAAATGGTCAAAATACCAACATTTTCCTTGTAAAATCGCCACTGCTTAGTCGAAAAGTTGTAAAAATGACTCTAATTTTCCTAAACTTCTAATACATATATATCGAGCGATAAATCATAAATAAACTTTTGCGAAGTTTCCTTAAAATTGCTTCAGATTTAAATGTTTCCCATATTTTTTACTAACATTGTGTTCCACCCTAGTCCATTAGTCGAATTAAATTTTAAGTCTATAGATTTTGTAAAAGTCTATCAAATTCTGTCCAGATCGAGTATTATATATAGCCCCCAACATATTTGACGGATGTGATATGGTATCGAACATTTAGATCTACAAAGTGGTGCAGGGTATAATATAGTCGGCCCCGCCCGACTTTAGACTTTCTTTACTTGTTTTTATCTGGATTTAGGAACTTAGAAGTGTAGTCAAGTGTTCCAAATTTGGTTGAAATCGGTTCAGATTTTGATATAGCTCCTATATATAGCTTTCGCCCGATTTACACTCATATGACCACAGAGGTCAATTTTTTGCTCCGATTTAGTTGAAATTTTGCACAGGGAGTAGAATTTGCATTCTAGCTATGCGTGCCAAATTTGATTGAAATCGGTTCAGATTTAGATATAGCTCCCATATATATCGTTTGCCCGATTTACACTCATATGACCCCAGAGGCCAATTTTTAACTGCGATTTAGTTGAAATTTTGCACAGGGATTAGATTTTGATATAGCTCCTATATATAGCTTTCGCACGATTTACACTCATATGACCACAGAGGTCAATTTTTTGCTCCGATTTAGTTGAAATTTTGCACAGGGAGTGGAATTAGCATTGTAGCTAAGCGTGCCAAATTTGGTTGAAATCGGTTCAGATGTAGATATAGCTCCCATATATATGTTTTTCTGATTTCGACAAAAATGGTCAAAATACCAACATTTTCCTTGTAAAATCGCCACTGCTTAGTCGAAAAGTTGTAAAAATGACTCTAATTTTCCTAAACTTCTAATACATATATATCGAGCGATAAATCATAAATAAACTTTTGCGAAGTTTCCTTAAAATTGCTTCAGATTTAAATGTTTCCCATATTTTTTACTAACATTGTGTTCCACCCTAGTGCATTAGTCGAATTAAATTTTAAGTCTATAGATTTTGTAAAAGTCTATCAAATTCTGTCCAGATCGAGTATTACATATAGCTCCCAACATATTTGACGGATGTGATATGGTATCGAACATTTAGATCTACAAAGTGGTGCAGGGTATAATATAGTCGGCCCCGCCCGACTTTAGACTTTATTTACTTGTTTTTATCTGGATTTGGGAACTTCGACATCTACAACCGGAGAATAAAGGCGTCGCAAAGCGCTGCTGACTTGAATCGACTTGAAAACGTGAAAATCTTTTTTTAATGAAAAAAGAAAAAAATTTCACGAAGTTTTTTCCAATTAAAGTTTTAATTAAATTTTAAAAAATATTCAATTAAAAATTTAATTGATTCAACAAATTTTTTAATTGAAACAAAAATCAATCACAAAAGTAATAGTATTACATAATTAATTTTTAATTGACTTTCAATTCATTTTTTAATTGATAACATCATTTCTGTAATTGAAGACATTTCAATTAAAAATTTATTTGGATCAATTAATTTCGTGATTGAACCAGAAATTTTTTTGGTGTGAAATTCGCCGTTTTGACTTTGCTATAAGCGATCTTCATCGTTTTTTGTGAAATTCATAGCTTTTTCGGAATTTATTTTGAATATGAACATTCCTAATTAGAGAATAGAGGCGTCGCGAAGAGTTGGCGATTTTAACCAAATTGGAATAATGAATTTATTTAATTTTCAATGAAATTTTCTGTTTTGACTTGTTTTATTCTTTTTTTTTTGGATTTTGAATGCCGATTTTCTACTTCACCAATTTTTAATTTTGTACTTTAATGTGACGTTTAAATGTCAAAAAAAAAAATTCACTTTTAAATTTTGGACATTTAGGTGGCAGCCCAATGTATCAGGCTCATGTCGTCTTTTCAGTCCATTGTGGTACTACAGTGGTGAACTTCCCTCTTATCACTGAGTGCTGCCCTATCTTATGTTAAGCTCAACGACTAGGGACCTCCTTTTTATAGCCGAGTCCGAAGAGCGTTCCACATTGTAGTGAAACTAAGGCAGGCATGCTAACCATTTCACCACGGGCAAATAGCGTATTTTCTAAGACTTGGCCAAATTAATTCATTGGAAGTGGAAACATATTGATAGAGGATCCCGGGATGTGCTTAAAAAGAAATGTTTGTACAAAAACTTTAAATTTGTTTTGTTGATTTATTATAAAGTCATGTATGTACATATAGATATATTGAATGACCCCAGTTATAAATTTCCACAAATATGACTCCGTACATAATTTTTCTTTTGCAGTCGGCTCCACTCGACTTTCAATCGCCCTTACTTGTTGCCAAATAATTTCGACTTTTGTCTTTATTCGCTATCGCGTTAAAATCAAATCTGGCAACCTTGAACTCTTCAGTAAACAAAAAGGCTATGTGAGAAGTTTGGGGCGAAAACAAACTCTTGATCACGTTTTACGAAAATCCGGCCAGCCATGTTACTCAACAAACACCACGAATGAACACCGCTCGATCATTTTTAATTCTTAAAGGAAAGGCTTGCGGCAAGAATGGACAGACAGACAGACGGACAAGCAGACATCAGACCTGGTAGCTAGCAATATGGCTCATTCTAATGACAAACCGGCTGATCACCAGGCTAAGAGAATATACACACACACACGCGCACACCTACTTTGTAAGAAGGGTCATACTCACGCACAGGCAGCATACAAAACAAAAACGAAACAAGACCCACAAACAAAAAAAAACATTACAACACGTTTATCAAGAGAACACATAACATCAGGCTGGTTTTTGTTTTTCAGTTTTTTTTTTTAATCTTTATTGCTAGCTCTTTTTGTCGTCATCGCCTTATACCTTTTTACCCTCCTACACCACGTCCTTCTTTAGTGGTTCGGTCACACTCATTACAAATGATCATTATCGAATTTACGATGTTGTCTGTGGGCTGGGTCGTCACTCTCCTATCTTTTCAACTGCTAGCGAGTACTCTGGTGCTCTGTTGGTTAGCTTATTTTGTTTATGTTTTCCAGCATTTCGTATTTTTTGTCGGTTTTTGTTGTTGTCAATTTCGCTTTTTTTAGTTTTCTTTCATTTTCTGGTATAACCTCTTTTCTCAAATCTCCTTCGTCTTCCTGTTGCATTTGTTGGTTAATGATGACGAATACGCGGGCAGGTAGTACATAGTAGACTCCATCTGTAGAAGATCACCTGATTAGGGTTGCCATGGTTAAGAAACCCGAAAAAGGGATTAACTACAGAATTAGGGATTGCAATCAGAATCAAAACTTTTTTAAAATACTTTTTGGCACGTCGATTGCTAGGAAAGTTGACTTTTGTCTATTGAAAAATATTTTGATTTTTATAAAAACAAAGAAATTTTAGAATTTTAATAGAAAATTTGATTTAATTTTTTTTTATTAAATTGAAGACACTCATCCGCTAAAATCTTTGAAGTTAGTCTGATTTTCCTTAATGTAAAAAATAAAATTTATTAATTTAAATTAACTGAGTTATTGAAACTTTCGCCTAAATGTAAAAAAGCTCCAAATATAGGCTAAGATTTTGTTTTAGAATTTTTTATTATGGATTAAATTTATACTATGAAATGAATAAAACAAAACTGTTTTATCTTAAAGTGACGATTATAATTTGGATTTTAAGGCTGAAAATACATGAAAAGAGTGTACCCAACGTGAAGGAAAACACCGATATGACGTAAATAAGTAAATATTATTCGACAAAATTAATTATTTTTTACTCTTTAAAGAAAATTTTGTTAATTTATTTTGAAGGAAAAAATTTGAAATTGTAAAAATGTCTTTTAGTGCCATTTTCATAGCAGTGACAGTTTTGATAAAATTTAAAAATTTTAGTAAATTCTGAACTATTTTGTGGGAGGTGAGGAGCCTTTATTGACTCAACGGCATCCTTTCTCATTCGGCATCTTCAGTTTGTTTTTACACTCTCTCTGTGTCTCTCTTTCTAAACACAAATATGTTTATAGGCAATTTCTAAATTAATATACATATGTTTGCATGCACATTAGAGCGCGATCGAAGCGGTGTTTTTGGCAAAGCTGAAGCCGATATTCGGCAAAAAAGCAATAATCGACCTAAGACGAAGCCGATTATTTTCCTGAAATTTGTAATTAAAGGCAAAAAACAGCAATAAAAGGTTAGTCAGTCCATGTCTTTTAATTTTTTTTTCAGAACCAACAGACTTTTTAGTATTCAAAATTCAGTAGTTTGATTACATTTTATTAATACTGGGTGCTTTCACTGAGACAAATTCAACACTGTGACAATTCGATATGAAATAAATTATTCAAAAAGCTTCGGTTAATTGGCCTCTTGACGTCGAAGGCCCATTATCAATTTTTGGCCGAATGACGAAGCCGATTCTTCGGATGTGTGGCTCTAATCTACACATATTATATTTAAACATAATATATTCTAACATATTACATATGTGTCCCAAACATGTTATGCTAGTTTATGAACATTACATGCCAGCACTTAAAAAAATGTGCTAAAAATTTGAGTTCCAAACATATAATTTTTACACCGAAACATATGAAAAACAGTCGTTTTCGTCCGTGTAGATACATTTTACACCAAAAAAAAGTGAACCCACCATGAAAGAAAATTTAGGTATATTTTAGAACTTTTTGTCAAATTGAAGAAAATGTATTAAAAATAATTATTTTTCTGTTGTTTAAGATAAATTCATATGTCGAAGGAAAAAAAATGGTTTAAAAAATTGTTTAAATGTCTTTAGCGCTATACGAAGTTGAAGGCATGTAAAATTTGAGTAAAATTTACTCATTTGAAAGACTTACGAACTCACTTTATGTAAACTTCTCCAATTTCAGAAAAATATGAACTATTTTAGTTTTTAGTAAAAGTGTGTACTATATTTGTATACAACTTTTTTTCTCTTAGTTTTAGTTCACGTCATTAAAGTAGGTAAAAAATTATTCAAATAAACATAAACAACAAATTTAACTAAAATCAACTAATTTTCGTGAACTAAAATAAAGTTAAGTTAACATTAGCGCCCTCTTATTTTTGAGTGTAGGTCCATAAAAAGATATATTTGTACGAGTTCGATTTAAGCTCTCCGGTTCAATTATAGTTTCGACGAAAACACCAAAAAGTTTTTAGCGCTGGATTATCTCCTCTCTGTAATGCTTTTGACATTTCTGAGTGTTTCAAAGCACTCAGTGATAAGTTCATCACAATGGACTTGAATAGTCTAAGTGTGATAGAAATATCGGGCTAGGTTAGGTTAGGTTAGTTGGCAGCTCGATATATCAGGCTCACTTAGACTATTCAGTCCATTGTGATACCACGTTGGTGAGTGCTGCCCGATTCCATGTTAACAGGTTGGCTGATAAGTCCCCGGTCTGACACATAGATGGCGTCGCTAGTATTAAATGCATATTATTTTTATATAGTACCAAACTTCAAATGATTCGTGTCAAAATTTGACGTCTGTAAGTCAATTAGTTTGTGAGATAGAGCGTCTTTTGTGAAGCAACTTTTGTTATTGTGAAAAAAAAATGGAAAAAAAAGGAATTTCCTGTTTTGACAAACTACTGTTTTCTGAAGGGAAAAAATATGGAGGAAGCAAAAACTTGGCTTGATAATGAGTTTCCGGACTCTGCCCCAGGGGAAATCAACAATAATTGATTGGTATGCAAAATTCAAGCGTGGTGAAATGAGCACGGAGGACGGTGAACGCAGTGGACGCCCGAAAGAGGTGCTTACTGACGAAAACATCAAAAAAACCAACAAAATTGTTTTGAATGACCGTAAAATGAAGTTGATCGAGATAGCAGAGGCCTTAAAGATATCAAAGGAACGTGTTGGTCATATCATTCATCAATATTTGGATATGCGGGAGCTCTGTGCAAAATGGGTGCCGCGCGAGCTCACATTTGACCAAAAACAACAACGTGTTTGTGATTCTGAGCGGTGTTTGCAGCTGTTAACTCGTAATACACCCGAGTTTTTCCGTCGATATGTGACAATGGATGAAACATGGCTCTATCACTACACTCCTGAGTCCAATCGACAGTCGGCTAAGTGGACAGCGACCGGTGAACCGTCTCCGAAGCGTGGAAAGACTCAAAAGTCCGCTGGCAAAGTAATGGCCTCTGTTTTTCGGGATGCGCATGGAATAATTTTTATCGATTATCTTGAGAAGGGAAAAACCATCAACAGTGACTATTATATGGCGTTATGGGAGCGTTTGAAGGTCGAAATCGCGGCAAAACGGCCGCATATGAAGAAGAAAAAAGTGTTGTTCCACCAAGACAACGCACCGTGCCACAAGTCATTGAGAACGATGGCAAAAATTCATGAATTGGGCTTCGAATTGCTTCCCCCACCCACCGTATTCTCCAGATCTGGCCCCCAGCGACGTTTTCTTGTTCTCAGACCTCTAAAGGATGCTCGCAGGGAAAAAATTTGGCTTCAATGAAGAGGTGATCGCCGAAACTGAGTTCTATTTTGAGGCAAAACCGAAGTAGTACTACCAAAATGGTATCAAAAAATTGGAAGGTCGTTATAATCGTTGTATCGCTCTTGAAGGGAACTATGTCGAATTTTGACAAAAAATGTGTTTTTCTTTGTTAGACCGGGGGCTTATCAGCCAACCTGTTAAGCTCAATGACAAGGGACCTCCTTTTTATAGCCCAGTCCGAACGGCGTTCCACATTGCAGTGAAACCACTTAGATAAGTTTTGAAACCCTCAGAAATGTCACCAGCATTACTGAGGTGGGATAATCCACCGCTGAAAAACTTTTTGGTGTTTGGTCGAAGCAGGAATTGAACCCACGACCGGGTCGTGCATATAACCTCACTTCAAATACACCGGTCAACCGATTTAATTTGTTGGGGGAATAGAAGAATAGAAATTTGCCGATTTTCCTTCTCGTTTCCATTCAACTAATGGAACAAGCAACGTAAAAATCTACAGAATTTAGATTTAGAATTCGAGCCGAACAAGCGGAGAATTGAGGAAGGATGCATTTAAGACACAATTCTCTTTTAAACTTGGTACTGGGAGACAAACAGAATTTTTTTTTTGCTATCAGAGTACTTTTGTAAAATCGTATTAACGACGACTTAAATTTCAAAATTCAGACTCGAACTCAAGAAGAAATTATAAATGGTTGAAAGTAGTCAAGTTAAAAAAAAATTGAGCAAAGACGATTTCATTATCTTTGAAGAACTTTTCAGAATTACTAGTGAAGTCATGACATTAGTCCAACAATTTTTTTTTTCAAGTAAAGATGGCAATTTTTAACTCTTATTACTTAATCATTAGGAACAAACGACTTCATTGAAAAGCTTATCCTCTTTTGGGACAAAAAATTTTGGCCAGGCGAATCACACATACACATTCATTATTTAAAACTTAGTAAGTACATAAGATTTACTGATGTTCCCAAGATGTTGGAATCCCATTTATTAGGGAAATTTGTAAAAACCATGGTTTGAACTGATTTTTTTTATTTATCATATAATCGACCAATTTTAACAGATGCCTTAAAATTTTTTCTAGTCTAAACCCGTGATGTAGAATACTTAACCCTCGAATGACCTTATTTTTTCCCCAGATTAAATATTCAATGTAAACGACACAAAAAGAAGAAAACTAAACAAGAAAAAATTATACGGTAAAATTCACTATATGCTGTAAAGCCTATTGAATAGTCTTAACTAAGTCTTCTATTTATTTTATTCATTTTTGTTGTCTTAAGGTGCGTTTTACTAAAAGCTTGCTGATTTAATGAAGCCCGCCTAAAGGCGGGATTGGACATTAAAGGGTTAAGATATAGCTTGAGAGAATTTTCACCTGTATATATATTATTGTTCTATAAAATTTTCACAATCCTTTTGCAACTCTGGTCATTATTTTCTTTAACTAACACAAATTCGCGAAAGTAGAATATAAACAAACACGAAGAAGTAGAAAGAGAAACTACAGAATTGGTTCCAGTGTCTGTGTTACGATCTATATTTTGTTGAAATACAAGATCAGCAGTAAATTACAATTATTCACAAGCATCAGCATACACGATGAGGGATGTATACACATAGAAGTTAAAAAAAATGGAAAAAGAAAAATCTTCAACTCCCGGGTGTGTGCACTTTGAATTGATCATTATGATCAATGAGGAAATCATGATTGTAGATGTTGTTTTTTTTCTTTGGCTTGGATTGCCTGTCTAGAATCAGATCACACAAATGTTGGCCTCGTATACCGGGGCTGACCGATCATCGCCATCGTTTTAATCATATACACACATTTATATGCAAACGATCTATACACCGAGGAAAAAATTTTATGTAAAAGAATGATTTGAGTTTTCTTATACTTTTCAATTAATGTCATCCTCTTAAATTAATGCCATCCATTCCGATAAAAAACAATTTTTTCCAATTTTCGAAATAAGTTATATGGGGTGGCTGATATATGTATATTGCAATGAACTTTAGTTACATATTCCAGGGGAACTAGAATTTGTTGGTATGCCCCTAGCTACCTGCAAGCACATGCTACGTGAGAAGCCTGTTATGATGGCAAATGTTCGATGGGAGAATTGCAAGGGTTGTAACGACACCAAGCAAATATGGCCCAATTTCAACTTAAACCGCACACTAAATATGCTAGTGTTCTCGAGACGTCAGATATCACTCCTGATATCTGCTATAACGGGTCGCTGCCTGATCGGCGATTTTGCAAAAACTATTGGCGCGAAGTATAATGAGCTGTCATGATGCGGAGGAAAAAGAATCAATTAAACACCTCTTGTGTGAGTGTCCTGCATTTTGTGTAAAGCGCAATCAACTATTAGGAGCATACAATAGATATGTTAGTGTTCTCAAGACGTCAGATATCACTCCTGATATCTTCTATAACGGATCGCTGCCTCATAGGCGATTTTGCAAAAACTATTGAACTCACCTTTCCAACTAAGAGGTACTTAAATTTTCTATACAAAGTTTTGGAAAGTTTTTCTAGTTTTGAAAACTTTTCTATAGAATTTTCTATAGAAATAAATTTTTTTTTTAATTTTCTATAGAAATAAAAATTGACAAACTTTTTTATAGAAATAAAATTTTGACAAATTTTTCTATAGAAATAAAATTTTGACCCAATTTTCTATAGAAATAAAATGTTAACAAAATTTTCTATAGAAATAATTTTTTTGAAAAATTTTCTATGGAAATAAAAATTTTGAAAAATTTTGTATAGAAATAAAATTTTGAAAAATTTTGTATAGAAATAAAATTTTGACAAACATTTCTATAGAAATAAAAATGTTGAAAAATTTTCTATAGAAATAACTTTTTTTTACAAATTTTCTATAAAAATACAAATTTGAAAAATTTTCTATAGAAATAAAATTTTTGAAAAATTTTCTATAGAAAAAAAAAATTTTTGAAAAATTTTCTATAGAAATAAATTTTTTGCAAAAACTATTGGTGCGAAGTATAATGACTACTGTATGAGCTGTCATGATGCGGAGGAAAAGGAATCAATTAAACACCTCTTGTGTGAGTGTCCTGCATTTTGTGTAAGGCGTAAGAAAATTTTAGGGGCATATAGCTTTAGATTACTGGCGGACCTGGAAAACGTTAACTTAAGCAGTCTGCTAATGTTTTTGGAACAATCTGGTTGGTTCAACAAAGAAAAATAATCAAGAAGGTTCAGCGGTTAAAACTAGAAGTGCCCATATGTAATAGGTACTTTTAGTTAATGTGGTATCACAATGGACTGAATAGTCTAAGTGAGCCTGAATCTTAATCGGGCTGCCACTTTAACCTGACCTAACCTAACCTAACTTTAGTTTGCTATCGTATCTAAACCGTTCGTCTGACTGCTGAAAGTGATAGTTCATTTTATTGTTTACAAGCTTAGAAAAACATTTCGATCTATTGCGTTCAGAAATAAAATTATTCGTGATGGAATTTAAACGTGATAGTGTGATTGCTTTATATTTGGATGAAAACCAACAAGTATCTTTCGTTAAATGTGAAAAACTCTTTTTGTTTCTCGTACCATTTCTCGTTACCGGGTGATACTGTGTTGCATCGCCTCTAAAAAATTGGATAAAAAAATGTTAACACCTGAAATTATCATTTGGGCAGATTTAATCGAAATCCACGCCGCAGTGGTAGAAAACTTGATCTTGATATTGAAAAATGAGTTTGGACTAAAGCCAAGCCTAAGTTAGACGAAAGTGGCCAATTACCGAACTTGAGTTTCTCCGATGAGTAGCCATTCCAATTTGAGCAGTGGTAGTATGGTCTTCAGTAACGGACGATGGCCGGTCCCACCATGGGTTAAAATTAATACCGAATATTATCGGGATAATGCCCTAAAGACAGTATTGAAGCCCTGGGCAGACAATCGTGGACATTCCAACAGGACTCGGCACCATCGCACTCAGTACGCTTCATCCAAAAATGGCTTACTAATTTTTTACTAAAATTTCTGTACTTTAATCATACACTAATAGAAAAAATTGCATTCCAAAATCGTGAACGGACGGTAATAAAATGTAAAGGTGAGTACTAAGTTCGAGTTTAGCCGCTAAAATCGTAATTTTTTCACGATTACTTTTCTTTAATAATCCATTTTATGGAATACAAACTTTGTGAAAATTTGCTTTGGGATATTCCCCATCAAGTTATAATGAAATCTGCAACAAATATGTACAATTTTGTGGCTTTTTTTAATGATTTAGTTTTCACTTTAGTGAAAAGATTTTAGCGGTTAAACTCGAACTTAATACTCACCTTAAGGTAAAAAAATCAAAAGAACATATTCACGATTTTATAAAAGGCTTTCAGTTTTCTTTTTTTTAGTAAAATTCCTGTACTTTAATTATACACTAATTACTTTCCAAAATCATGAACGGATGGTAATAAAATGAAATGGAAACGTTTACAAAAAAATCAAAACGTCATGTTCACTATTTCACGAAAGTGTTAAAATAATCGTTAGACTTTCTTATGGCAAATCCATCGGTTTGCAGTGGGCTAAGGCGACTGTTAACGCGTATGGGGCAGACAACTCAGGTTCGAGTTTGTTTTTCTTATAAATTCCTAAACAACGTTTTCAGATCATTAACGCTAGTTATTGTTTTGACCAAAGATTATAAAAGAGGAAGATGGGAGATTGACTTGCGTCATACCAAATGTTGCATTTACCAGATTAGTTTAATACATGTTTGTAATCTTTTAGTTGTTTTTCGTTTTTATTTTTTAAATGAAAAATTTAATTTTCTTAATGGAACAATGTTAAATTTTAGGCAACAACAAAAAATATTACATTTTCCCCTTTATGGAAATTTATTTCGTGCTCTTAATTTCTTTTTATTTGCATTTTAATGCTATGTCAATACTTGTCGTATACGCGTTTGGTTCGAGTATTAAACTAATGTGGTAAATGGTTTGATGTGCTCAGTAGCCAATCTCCCATCTTCCTCTTTTATTATCTTTGGTTTTGACAACGCATGGTGTCATTTTATTGTTGTCAGATTGACACCGTCTGTTCTCTGTTTCACACTACATGTGTTGATTCACTTTTATGAACGGATCGTTATGAAACGTTCACGACGTTCATGATTTTTTCTATGGATATAATCCACTCAAATACAATACAAATACAAAAGTAGGTTGCTCGGCTCATGCCTACCGCGCAATGGCCAAAATCTCTGGAGTGGCACCTGGGACATTTCGCATTGTAAGGTTAACATAGTGGCGTTTATCTCAAGACGGAGCTTCGCGGGAGTACACCAACTTTATCATTCCGTCGCGTTGAAATTCTGAGTCGCTCTAGCGGTGACCGTCCATCCGGATACGTTAATTTCCGAATAGTTCAACTGGATATCCGCTTTCTACTCCCAATATCCTGTGTTCAATCCCCGTGACTAGAACGAATCATTCAATTTAACAATTAATCAAATCCAATCTTTAGTTCTTCCTGTTGTTATTGTTTTCCCAGTGTCCCTTCACATATACAGGAATCTGTATAATTGGATTTTCTTTCTTTTATAACATCCGCACAAACTTTGATTTCATTTCTGCACTGATTTTGTGATCATATCCCTATCTCCCTTGTCTTCTTTGTTTGCCCCTGATCCATGCGGCAAGGAACAAACATTAGCGGCCATGTTACTCCAACGTTTTCTTGTACTGATTGTTTATGGTCCAATAATTATTGTTCATTTGGTTGTTTTGTTGACGACTGTTGTTCCCGGGATTATTTTGTACGATTAATTTATTATGTCTGTGGCATTTTTAAAAAGACTGGAAGCACACATTATGATCATCGTCATTATCATCAGGCTGGTGGTGATTAAAACTGACTGACACCAACAGTTTTTGAAGAAAACCAGGTGGTGAATAGATGGTTGTAGAAGATTATTGACTAATGTTTTTTTTTAGAGTAATACCCAAGACAATTGGAAAACAAGTAAATTAGGGATTTTCGAATTATTTGGAATACAGTGTGTTTCATTCCGAAGCATTTTATTGGAGTGATACGAGGCCTTCGATTTGGCGGGATTGGGAAACACGGTTGCCACTCGTGCCAAATATAATCTACGAAAATATGGAGAAAAAATACCAAAATTGTACCAAAATCTTGTCAAAATTTAATTTCTATAGAATATTTTGTTAAAATTTTATTTCTATAGAAAATTTTGTCAAAATATTATTTCTATAGAAAATTTTCTCAAAATATTATTTCTATAGAAAATTTTGTTACAATTTTATTTCTATAGAAAATGTTTTCAAAATTTTATTTCTGTAGAAAATTTTTTCAAAATTTTATTTCTATAGAAAATTTTGTCAAAATTTTATTTCTATAGACAATTTTGTCAAAATTTTATTTCTATAGAAAATTTTGTCAACATTTTATTTCTATAGAAAATTTCATGAAAATTTTATTTCTATAGAAAATTTGGCAGCATTTCTCTAGAAAATACTTTTTTACAGAAAATTTTGTAAAAATTTTATTTTTCTAGAAAATGTTGTCAAAGTGTTTTTGTAGAAATTTTTGTCAAAATTTTATTTCTATAGAAAATGTTGTCTAAATTTTATTTCTATAGAAAATTTTCTTAAAGTTTCATTTCTATAGAAAATTTTGTCAAAATTTTATTTCTATAGAAAATTTTGTCAAAATTTCATTTCTCTAGAAAATTTTGTCAAAACTTTATTTATATAGAAAATTTTGTCAAAATTTTATGTATATAGAAAATTTGTCAACATTTTATGTCTATAGAAAATTTTGTCAAAATTTTATTTCTATAGAAAATTTTGTGAAAATTTTATTTATATAGAAAATTTTGTGAAAATTTTATTTCTATAGAAAATTTTGTCAAAGCTATCAACCAATTATCAGAATACATTCAGGCAGTTCTCTAAACCCAAAGTGAACCACACTTGAATCTTCCGAAAAAAGGTTAACGATAGCCGGTTTATGCCGAAATAAATTCGTACAAACATCTCGTTTTCTTTGCCACTGTCAAAACATCGATTTGATTGCAGTTGGATGGGTTTATTTTGAGCGTGCTTCCTCTTACTTCATTCGTTTTGTTTTTGTTGGTTTATTCTTCAATCATTATAGTTGTTTTTGATTTCAGCTTAAAACCATGCATTGACTAAACTACAAGTGTAGCTTAACCAACAGAGGAAAATAATGTTTGTCGAATTTATTTGGGCAAAGCTCTATAGACTGCAAGATGGTTGGATGGAATTACCACATTCCTCTTCAGCATCCTCTACTTGCAGCAGAACTATCAACCAATTACCAGAATTTTACTTCTATGGAAAATTTTCTCAGCATTTTATTTCTATAGAAAATTTTGTCAAAATTGTATTTCTAGAGAAAAGTTGCACTCAAAACATCGATTTGATGGGTCTTCCGCCATATGGTCCTGACTTGGCATCGAATGACTTCTGCTTATTCCCGTATGGGAGGTCAACATGCGGTTGATGCGTTCAGAATGAATGTTTTGGAGATATCTCAATCAGATTGGCTAAAGTTTTTCGACACCAAAAGCAAAACTTAGAAGAAAAATGAATGGCGTCAAATCATGGCTATTTTTACTATTAAGTAATTTTTACTATTTTTTCGGAATCGTACGAAATGTTTCGTGCACTTCAGTTTTAAATGAAATTATTTCTTTTTGGCTGTCGAGAAGTTTTTCGAGGCTGGCACTTTCTACCAAAATTTGAATAGGCGAAAACCTTCCAGAGTGCCTTAAAAAGGTAGCCCCTAATGAATATTCAGCAACTCCCTATTATCTATGGTTTTAGGCTTTGTTTTCGTAAATCCCAATATCCATGCTAGTTTCCATGTCTTGTGGTTATCTACAATTTGTCCAATGACTAAGATCCCAAAAACCCCACAATAGCTCAAATTACCACTCGGGCAAAAACAAAAAACCTAATTTCCTGTTTATTCCCCCGTTTTTTGCGTTTCTTCAAAAATGATGATGATTTGAGTTTACTTAGTTTGTGTATCCATTAATTGTTCAGAGAAACCAGGTTGTGCGGTCGGTTGTTTCCTCTTGACAGTCATCATTTCTATTCGAATCGACCACCATGTTTATGTAAACCTAAGTAAGTCTTAGGAAAATAGACAACTTAATGTTTTGGACACCTCGATGGCAATCGGCCTAAGAGACCAACATATGTCCGTCTATGTCTGCCAAATCAAATCTCCACTTTTATTTTGCATAACAACATTTACGCTCTAAGAAAATCCCAAGCGATTAAGAAAGGCGTCTGTTTATTGAGATTATGGCATCATGTAGTTTGCTATTATTCCACTCTCCTGTTGTCGCTGGCTATAATCCTTCGAAACAAGTTCTCTAGCCAAGTTAGTGAAACCACTTAAAACTCTCAAATATACATTAACAACGTATCTTGGAAAGCCACAAAATGTTGTAAAGGCCCAAATCCTCAAGTTGGAGTTAAAAGAACTTTGAGTATTGAAACGGGTTCACAGATGAACACCACAAACTAGAGTAACACCATGAATCCACGTATAGCAGACGTGTATCGACATCAACAACAACTGTAAAGAAGATGAACAGGAAGCATCTTAAAGCGATAGAGTTTGGGAAAAAAGGAAGCTTGACGCCAACACATTATTCACTGTGTTGGAGTTTGCTCTGGTGTAGAAGATCATGCTATCCATAGAAAAAAAGGACTGTGGAGGATATTTTTAAAATGAATAAAATCGGTTTGGTATTTTTTTTTTGCAAAGGAGATAGATGCAACAGGACATTAAGGGAACCTGTTCCTTTCGCAATACACAGAAACGTCATTATCTGAACCTACCGACTGCTCTAGTGTCGGCCAACCATTGCCGTATAAAACCAATGCAAAGGTTTAAGTTGTCTCGTGATATGAGAAGAATGTTCTCAATTTGGGCAAATATATTCACTTGCTGTGTTCAGAAGTGATGGTACCTGGATATGCCGAATCGTAGCTGAGATAGCACAGATGTAGTCCCTATCTCTTGAATTGCTGGGTTCAGATGTGAAGTGAGTTCAGGTACCCTGGACGTGGCAGGGTTTACTCCCTGTACTATATCAGGTGCTGATGGGCGAGGAGATAACAGTGCCTCCCCGAGAACATTTTGGGCTCATGTGTCTATGGCAATCCGTCGCTTATACTGAGATTCCAAACGACCACTCGACTCATAGGTCTTTTGAATCTTCTCTTTTTCCTTCGCCATTTGGACTCGCGGGATACGCGAAGATATACCTCGTATTGTGAGAAAAATGTCCACAATTTGGGCAAACATCTTGAATTGAGGGGTTCAGAAGTGAGGGTATCTGTATATGCCGGATCATAGCTGAGATAGCACAGGTGTGGTCGCTCTATTGAATTTCTGGATTCAGAAGTGAGGGTTAACTGTTCAAGTGCCTGGATACGCTGGATCGTAGCGGAGATAGCACTGATCTGGTCTCACTGACAATCCGTCTGGTGACTGGAGGTGGTATTCCACCCAGCACGACGCTGTATTGGGAGGAAGATATGACCTTCCGAGTAGCTGTCGTGTGTACGGTCTCCTATGCCGCCCTTATCACTGTCATCGCCGATCAGGTGATTAATTAAACGCAAGTTTTTTTCTGAAGTCGAATCCTATGACATTGTATCTTTGAGATGATGCGCCCCTGTATGTGAAATGGTGTAGGTGGTTTAGTCCATGCACTTTATCTGGTGCTGAAGGAAGAGTAGGTCACAGAGTTGTATCACTGAGAAAATTTTGAACTCATGCTGCAGTGACAATCCGCCGCTAACACTTCCTTCCGCTTTTGCGTTTGCACGATACACGAGAGATGCTTCGTGAAGGTGAGAAAATGTCCACACTTTGGACAAAAATCTTAAATTGCTGGGTTCAGAAGTGAGGGGATATTGTTCAGGTATCCGGATCTCAGCTGAGATAGCACCGATCTGCCCTTTCTTGCAATAATTCATCTCATCTTCCTCCTAAGTGAGCCTGACATATCGGAAGGAAGATATGGCTTTCCGAGTAGGTGCCGTGAGAATGGCCTCCTATGCCGCCTTTATCACTGTTATCGCCGATCAGGGAATTAATTGATCGCAGGTCTTTTCTGAAGTCGAACCGGATGGCCTTGGTTCTTTCAGATGATGCTCTCCTGGATTTGACATGGTTTATGTGGTTTACTGCTCTGTCACAGTGCAGATGCTTTCCGGTTTCTGGGAGTGATATCCAGTGACAATCTGCAGCGTAGTATTCTCCACCGTTTGAAGATATCTCAATTGGGCCTTGTTTATACTGGGAGCCCAAACGACTAATCGACCCATAGGTCTTTTGAATCGTATCTTTATCTTTCTCCAAAGTGTTATCAGTCAATGCCTTCATAATGTTGTTTATACTTCCAACGTTTTTAGTAACAATTTCCGCATGTTTTCAATAACCTTGGGGTTTGGGCATGTGGTAATGATCTGGCCACCTCTTTAGTCCACGATTTGAAAATGGTTGCCGTGGAATTTAAGGCAGAAAGTTTCCTGTTGTCAAAGAAATCCCTAGGTGCAGGGGGCGCTATTCAGTAATCCTCAACTCAAGCTCCTTGTCGTCTCTACCTAATATAACTATGGAACAGTCGTCTGTGTATGCTATCAGATGGATATCTGGTGGTGGAGGAGGAACTCCTGCCACGAAAAAGTCAATGAGGAGGGGACAGTGCACAGCCTTGAGGCTGCCTTGTTTGTTCCTCCTACATGAAGATGTTTTTCCTCTAAATTCCACATAGTACTGTCTACCATCCATATAATTAGCCAGGCATATCTTAAAATTGTCGTGGATTTCGATAATATCCCTTAAGAGGGTGGTGTTTTTTTTTAGACAGATCCAATGGTATGAGAATTATAACAAGTATTGCTGGGTTGATGGAGTGTTTCAAGTAATCAATTGTTATTTAGTTTTTTTGTGAAAGTACGGCTAGAACTTCAATACAAGTCAACTTTTTGTATCCTGATTATTCGATGTTTTGAGGGATTTTGCAGATTTTGGACCGATTTCACCTTTTGAGTAAAAAAAACAAGATTACTCAAAATTCGTCATTTATACCTCTAACCTAATGCAGGCTCTAGAAAACCTTCATATGGTCATGTTGTGGTTTGCATTTTGTAAAACAAAAATGGCAGAATTAACGTTTTTCACTTTTGGCGCATTCTCTCATGGCTGCTGCAAAGATTTACCATAAACTTAACCCACTTAAGTGATTTGGAAACCAGTTTTTATATTTCTTTGAAATCGTGCTTTATTCACCCAGTCAGCTTTCTGTTTTTTCTTCGATTTTCTGTGTTTACTGTTGCCAAAGGTACCCTGTATATCGTTTACGTTGTAACTCCTTGGCTTAGAGTTAGATGGCTAGCCCAAACCACTTTGAAGAGGATGAATCATCAAGAGAGAGCCAGTAATAAAATAAAGATTTGTGAAGTTGGATATTCAATTTGGATTTACTTGATGCCGTTCTATAGAAAAAGCATGAGACTTCCAAGCTCCTTGAAAATTGTAATGGAAAGGGAGTTGAAGAAACTTCTCTTGGTTATAAGCAACGGAAAGTTCGTTGTAATCGCCTTATGTTGTATGCAACAGTTGCCTTTTTATGTTCACGATCGCTTTTAAGTTTCCCCCCACCCGAAATTATGTATGGTGTGGACAAACTTGTATGGAACACTGTTTGTATGGAAAACTTTACAGTGGATGTTTAGATAGGCTGATTGGCTGACTGGTTGGTTAGTTAGAAACTCTTCACAGATGGCGTTTTGACTGAGCTGGTTGTTTTTTACTATTCGAAGAAAACATCTTTTGGTTTAATGTATTTGACTGTTGTTTGTTTTGGACTTTGGACTGTTTCTTCTCTGATCGAGGACAAACAAATCGTCGACAATTTAAGCTGAATATAAATGGTCTTTGGCACGAGTTCAATTTAAGTACATGTGTTAAATTTCAATTCATCTTGACTTTATAGTACACCTATAACGACCGTATGCAACAAACACTAGAGTGTGTAAAAATATTAACGATTTGTGGTTAATAGCTTCTAAGGTTAAAAGTTGATTGTACTTCTTAAATTTCCAAAAAGAGCAATAAATTATTATTATTATATTAGCAATTTAATGGAAAAATTTCCATAAATACGGGAAGAGGTATAGGTTTTAGCAAATTGAAAATGTTTAATTGTTTAACTTGCTGGCAGTTATATCTTTAGCCAGGACCACCTGTCTAATAAATAAAAGGAAATAAAAAGGTTAATACGATCCACAATGCTGGAACTGTAAAGCGGCCGTAGAGTCGACCAGAACTTTATGAGAGAACTCGAACGGGATCCTCACCAGGGAATTACAGAGGGAGCGTAATATAGAGATCGTCTGATCAGCCGGTAGTACGTCCTCCTGGTTATTAGAATTGGGGAGTTCCGGATGGACCTAGTTCTTTGGAACTAATCGTACGGGAACTAGTTCCGGCTCTTTCGATGTTTTAATTCATAGTTCCTTTTCTTCAGAAGGGTACAGGGGTTGCCTTTTATATTTCGGGAATAGAGAATAACAAATATTTATTATCGAAAATCGCTTTATTTTTTCAAAATATTCCCCAATAAGATCGATACACATTTGCATGCTGTCCAACCACTTTTGCCACTCTAATTGAGGTAACTCCAAAATATGCAATATCAACGCATGAAGAAGCATCAGGTGTCGAGAAACGTTGGCCTCTCATTTTATTGTATAGAAATAAAATTTTGACAAAATTTTCGATAGAAATAAAATTTTGAGAAAATTTTCTATAGAAATAAAATTTTGACAAAATTTTCTATGGAAATAAAATCTTGACAAAATTTTCTATAGAAATAAAATTTTGACAAAATTTTCTAGGGAAATAAATTTTTTGACAAAATTTTCTATTGAAATAAATTTTTTGACAAACTTTTCTATAGCAATAAAATTTTGACAAAATTCTATGTAGAAATAAAATTGTGACAATACTTTTTATTGAAATTTTTATTGAAATAAAATTTTGACAAAATTTTCTATAGAAATAAAATTTTGACAAAATTTTCTATGGGAAAAAATTTTGACAAAATTTTCTATAAAAATAAAATTTTGATAAAACTTTCTATGGAAATACAATTTTGACAAAATTTTATATACAAATAAAATTGGTAAATTTTACTATAGAAATAAAATTTTGAAAAAATTTTCTATAGAAATAAAATTTTGACAAAATTTTCTATAGAAATAAAATTTTGAAAAATTTTTTTATAGAAATAAAATGTTGACAAAATTTTCTATGGGAATAAAATGTTGACAAAATTTTCTATGGGAATAAATTTTTTGTCGAAATTTTCTATAAAAATAAAATTTTGACAAAATTTTCTACAGAAATAAAATTTTGACAAAATTTTCTAGAGAAATAAAATTTTGACAAAATTTTCTATAGAAATAAAATTTTGACAAAATTTTCTATAGAAATAAAATTTTGACAAAATTTTCTATAGAAATAAAATGTTGAAAAAATTTTCTATAGAAATAAAATTTTGACAAAATTTTATATAGAAATAAAACTTGGACAAAATTTTCTATAGAAATAAAATTTTGACAAAATTTTCTGTAGAAATAAAATTTTGACAAAATTTTCTATGGGAAAAAATTTTGACAAGATTTTCAATAGAAATAAAATTTTGATAAAACTTTCTATGGAAATACAATATTGACAAAATTTTATATACAAATAAAATTGGTAAATTTTACTATAGAAATAAAATTTTGACAAAATTTTTTATAGAAATAAAATTTTGACAAAATTTTCGATAGAAATAACATTTTGAAAAAATTTTCTATAGAAATAAAATTTTGACAAAAATTTTCTATAGAAATAAAATTTTGACAAAAATTTTCTATAGAAATAAAATTTTGACAATAATTTTCTATAGAAATAAAATTTTGACAAAATTTTGTATAGAAATAAAATTTTGACAAAATTTTCTATAGAAATAAAATTTTGACAAAATTTTCTATAGAAGTAAAATTTTGACAAAACTTTCTATAGAAATAAAATTTTGACAAAATTTTCTATAGAAATAAAATTTTGACAAAATTTTCTATGGGAAAAAATTTTGACAAAATTTTCTATAGAAATAAAATTTTGATAAAACTTTCTATGGAAATACAATTTTGACAAAATTTTATATACAAATAAAATTGGTAAATTTTACTATAGAAAAAAAATTTTGAAAAAATTTTCTATAGAAATAAAATTTTGACAAAATTTTATATAGAAATAAAATTTTGACAAAATTTTCTACAACAATAAAATTTTGAAAAAATTCTCGGTGGAAATAAAATTTTGACAAAATTTTCTATAGAAATAAAATTTTGAAAAAAAATTTTATACAAATAAAATGTTGACAAAATTTTCTATGGGAATAAAATGTTGACAAAATTTTCTATGGGAATAAAATGTTGACAAAATTTTCTATGGGAATAAATTTTTTGTCGAAATTTTCTATAGAAATGAAATTTTGACAAAATTTTCTACAGAAATAAAATTTTGACAAAATTTTCTATAAAAATAAAATTTTGATAAAACTTTCTATGGAAATACAATTTTGACAAAATTTTATATACAAATAAAATTGGTAAATTTTACTATAGAAAAAAAATTTTGAAAAAATTTTCTATAGAAATAAAATTTTGACAAAATTTTCTGTAGAAATAAAATTTTGACAAAATTTTCTACAACAATAAAATTTTGAAAAAATTCTCGGTGGAAATAAAATTTTGACAAAATTTTCTATAGAAATAAAATTTTGAAAAAAATTTTTATAGAAATAAAATGTTGACAAAATTTTCTATGGGAATAAAATGTTGACAAAATTTTCTATGGGAATAAATTTTTTGTCGAAATTTTATATAGAAATAAAATTTTGACAAAATTTTCTATAGAAATAAAATTTTGACAAAATTTTCTATAGAAATAAAATTTTGACAAAATTTTGTATAGAAATAAAATTTTGACAAAATTTTCTATAGAAATAAAATTTTGACAAAATTTTCTATAGAAATAAAATTTTGACAAAATTTTCTATAGAAATAAAATTTTGACAAAATTTTCTATAGAAATAAAATTTTGACAAAATTTTCTATAGAAATAAAATTTTGACAAAATTTTCTGTAGAAATAAAATTTTGACAAAATTTTATATAGAAATAAAATTTTGACAAAATTTTCTATTGAAATAAAATTTTGACAACATTTTCTATAGAAATAAAATTTTGACAAAATTTTATATAGAAATAAAATGTTGACAAAATTTTATATAGAAATAAAATTTTGACAACATTTTCTTTAGAAATAAAATTTTGAAAAAATTTTCTATAGAAAGACAAATGTTGACAAAATTTTCTATGGGAAAAATTTTTTGACGAAATTTTCTATAAAAATGAAATTTTGACAAAATTTTCTATAGCAGTATTTTGGATTTCGGAGACCGGGTACTTACACTTAGAACGTGTATGAAGTGGTATTAGATTTCCGTATTCTCTCGGAATATTTACAATATTTTATTAGAAAACATTTGAGAATTTTAATTTTGTGATTATTGGAATTGTATATAAATGTTCTTATTAATACAGAAATAAATTTCTGTGTTCAGAATTTTATGCTTTCATGTAGGGAGATTTTTTTATGCTTTCATGTAGGTGTAGCCACTAAAATTTTGTTTATTCTTCTGTTAGTTTCTATTTTGGGTTAATTGTTTATCCATTACTATGGATACATTTGCACCTACTTTTTGGTTTTGTTTATCATTTCCATTTAGGATTTTCACGAGTCATTTAAATACCAACCAATAGGGAACTTTGGGGATCTTGTACAAGTAGTTTGGTAGTGGGTGATTCCATGAAATGGCAATGGGCAATAAGAAGAATCAAAGTTTATTTCCTACCTTACCTAGCAATTTCATTTAATGGTGAAACAATTCCCAAAATGCTTTCATTTGTATTTCATTTCCCAAATTCATTAAATTTCATATTTTCCCAAAGGGACTAGGAAAATTGCCTTTTTGTTTATTTCATGCGGTTAGACCACAAAGAACTATTGTTGAATAGTTTGTAAGAAGTATTTTCTCCATTCCAATACTCTTTTTTCTTTTTAAGCTCTCTATAATCTAATGGTATTTTGTTTAATTTCCATCAATCTTTCAGAAACACCCTGTTTGTTAGGTTTTAGATATTTGAACTTTTTTTGGCATGTGATTGTTTTTGTGGTGGTATTTTTTGCCTCTTTTTTTTTTAATTGGAGATTTTTTTATAACCATGTAATTTTATATGTATACTTCTCTTCATTCATTCTAATTAATTTATTCTGTATATCAGCAAAAATTTTGTAAACATTCAAAACAAATTTTGGAATTGATTTTATGACCATTAATTTATTGTTTGTTTTGAGGCTGGGTTTCATATTAGCATAAATTAGTTTGAATTTTTCTTTATGATTGATTGGTTTTGCTTAGTTCTTTTGTTTGTGGTCCCGACACTTGATCAGTTTTAAATTGGTCGGAATTGGAAATGGTGTTGATTGTTAAATTGAAAGTTTGAATTTGAAAGCCCAGAAAAAGCATATTCCAAAAAGTTTCGATTTTTTGAATGAGCGTAAGATGATATATAAAAGCAAAATTGAAACTTAAAGTTGTGGATATTAAATTACACAGAAAAAATTAAATTCATTTATAGCAAGAATGAACTACGTCGTGCGAAAATTTAACTAAATTATTCTCCACTTTTTGAGATTTTCACAAGCGTTGTTAAATCAGGAAAATTTATTACCCTGGTGTACTTTTTAACTGCACTTCACGAAGTTACACACCCTCCTAGAAGAAAAAATGAACTAAAAGTAAGGAAAAAATCATTGGCGCCAAATAATGTCCATTTTAACCATACAGTAGTTCATTCTTTCTATTTTTGGGAATCGTATGAAACTTTTCTTTTACTTTAGTTCATATTGAACTTATCTGTATGGTTATTGAACTTTATATCCACACTTAGTTCAAAAACATTTGAGACATTTTTAACAAAAGGAATATTTCATTTGGCTGTGGAAAATTTCGAAAAAAAATACAATTTAACTACAAAAAATCATTTTTATGCAATAAAAATAAGCTAAATTTAGAGTTGGTTTAACTACGGATTTTTTTTCGGTGTGATACAAAAACAAGAGCCCTCCATAAAAGAGGAAAAAAAATAGACTACTAATATTGTCGTTAGAATTGTTATTGTGCCCTTGAAACCAGTTTTAATTAGATAACACAGTAATTGTTGTTGACTAGAAGGTTCGGTTTTGATGGGAGTTTGCTAGCTTGATCATAGTAATGCGCACACTTTTCGGCAATCGAAAATGGTTGAAGGCACTGGCAGTGGTATTTACTGTGAAGAGTTGGAAATCAGACAGTGGATGCAACATTTTTCAGGCGGAAGTATTTGCAAATGCTGCGGAACTCCTGTTGCTGAGGCCGATATTCAGAAACGATATAAGCTTCTTCATCGATAGTCAGGCAGCAATAAGGGCCTTGGGTAATACGAATATAACGTCGAAGGTAGTTAGCCGCTGTTCTAGAGAGCTTAGACCGCTTACTGAACAGTATAATATTACTCTGTAGAGAAGGAAAATAATCACCACGTTTCAAGAATAAAATGTTTTTTTTTTGGACGGGGAACATGTAACATGTTTGCGGTAACCAAAAATTATGTATCTGATTTCGGCAACCATGTATATGTTAGAAAACAAAATTTTTCGACAAACATTTTCCATGGTCACCGTCCAAAAATAACATTTTGGTCTTTAAACATATTTGGGGTGATCATATTCCTTCTCTGCGTATTGGTACTTGGACATTATATGCAATAAAGAGGCAGATGTGCTGGCTAAGAAAGTGGCACGCGGGACGAAAAACATCGTTACGGATGTTTTTCCCCCGCTATCTTTATATATTTAAAGAGTCAATGTCAAATACAATGATTTATGGAAAGGGAGATATAGAATGCGAATGTTAAAAGGCATCACAACAAGACTTGGGCAACACATGATAAGGATTGACTTAATGACTGATGATATTTGTAGATGGTGGCTCGACTCGGAGACTACGGCAGACTCCTACCATTTCCTGTGCCAGTGTCCTACATTATCTTTTAGAAGAAAAAAGATGCTGGGTTCCTTTTTCTTTCAGGATTTTACTGATGTATGGAATTGTAATTTGAAGGATGTACTTGCCTTTATCAATTCTTCTGGATGGAAGACCTAGAAAACTCATTAGAAGACCCCAATATGATGGGATTAATTCTGGCGGTGGAAGATAAATAATGAAGAGGAAAGAAACAACTATGAAGAATCAAGGCATTGTGTGATCGGTCACCAATCGGGTGAATTTAGCAATTTCGAATTCGCAAAATTTTCCTCTATACACGCAGAGAAGAAACATGATTGTCACAATCATATTCGAAGAGCAAAATAATATGATAGCAGCTATTTTTGCGGCGACCATGTAACATTTTAACCTGCAACCATGTTGGCTCAGTGAACATGGTTCTAAGAAAAATACAATTGTCCTCATCTAAAATGTTATTATATTGATAAAAAGAATTTTGTTTCCATTAAAAGACAATGGTCACGATCTAAAATGTTATTCGTCAAAAATGTTTTTCTTCTAGTTAAAAGAACATGGTCACAACCTAAAATGTTTTGATTTTTATGAAAAAACTTTTTTCGTCGTCGAAAAAAGGACGCCACTTGAGAAAAGAAAACACAAAATCAACTTTATTTATTTGTTTTTATTTATTTATAAACTAATTCATTGTTTATTTGTATTTATAATGTCGTGCAAGCAAACTTCACATATTTTTACACACTCTAGTTTGGTTCAATTTCAACAATAAGTAATCATTCCATATTTACTTCGTGCCCATCAAATGTACAAACGCAGACATCATGTAACTGCAAATAAAAATAAATTATACCATATATCAAAATGCAGAACAAAAACCAGGTATATTTTTTTCAATTACACTTTCCTTTTTTGTATTCACATAAAACCACGTGCCATTTCTGAATAAATAAATTAACACAAAACACAATAATTCCGTATTCTCCGTCCATTCCAAGAAACAATCAACACACGACTGACGCGCAAAATGAAAATCGTGTGTACCTGCTCAATGTTTTTATAAAATTCTTGTCGCTGCAAAAAATTAAAAAATTAAATGGTCACGAAAACAATGTACATGGTCTTTATGGCCATGTAATGGTTGTAGACATGTCTATACGTAAACTATAAAAATATTTTTTTCTCTGCAAAAAAGTCAAAAAATTTAATGGTCAGATACATGATTTTCCTGACCATATAATGGTCTCAAATTCTATCATTTAAATAATAGAACATGTTTGCGGCATTTGAGAACCATTTAAATGCTTATTACCAACATATATTTTTCTCCGCTCGAAAATTATTTTTACAAAGACAAAATACATGGTTTTCGCGACAATTACATACTCTAAATAAGCATTAAATGGATGCGGCAACCATGTCCAAACATGTTTTTTCTGTGCGTGTAGTACGAAGTTTTTCCATACTGTTCTTATTGATAAGGAATTAAATGGAAGAAAATTTTTGTTGTTGCATAAGTTTGGAAACAAACCGAAAGCAAAAAATTAGATTAAGGGATTGTAGTTATATGAGAAGATTATGCACAGCAGTGCTGAAAAGTGGTTCAATTTGGGAAGAATAATTCTCGTATGTAATTTCCATAAGAAGTTGGCATATAACACCAAAAATGAATAATCTCTCCTCGCCAGACATGTACTAAAGGCTATGGAAATTCGAATTAGCCAACGTTGAAAAATGTGTATAGTTCAGGGATGGAAAATACAATTCTTAAGAAAGTACAAAAAAGGTATTTTTTTGAGCAAAAACGTACTTTCCACTAAATTTGAACAAAAATTCCATTGGAAGATTATTGTCAAGAGCTCCTTTAGACTGAATTTGAAAGACAATAAAATTTTGTTTGTCAACTCCTCAATTGTAAATATTTTTTTTAGTTTTATATCCGCTTACAAAGACTGCCGTAGTATTGTAATCACGGTTGCCACAGTTGTACTTCATGGTACATCATAAATTTTCTGTAGATAAATAAATATAAATTTTTGACAAAATTTTCTAATGAAATAAAATTTTAACAAAATTTTTTAGAAATAAAATTTTTAAAAAATTTTCTATAAAAATAAAATTTTGACTAAATTTTCCAAAAGAAAACAATTTTGACAACATTTTCTGTAGAAGTAAAATTTTTACAAAATTTTCTGAAGAAATAAATTTTTGCAAAATAATATTTTTTGGTAGTTTTTGGTAAGAAATGTTGGTAGATCGTTTTTGTCTCAACTTTCGACCGTGACTGACGAATGGTTCGCATTATTTTAGTATGCGATCGATAACTTCTCATCTAGAAAGTGTTCGTGTGGAAGCTTAGTATAGAAACACAGGCTTTTTCGACTAAAACATTCTTGAAATTCAATAAAATAGTGTTTTGGCTATGGCTTTTAGAAAATCAAGATTTTCTTCCCGCATGAACTTGTCTGTTTTGTCAAATTTGTAAAAGACTATTAGCAAATAAGCAAAATACTTTCTCAAAATATTAAAATATTTTGTCAAAACTATTGTACCATAAATCCGATATCGGGTCAAAAAATGTCTATACAAAAGGTACTAAATCATTCGCGGGGGTACTACGGTACTGATGAGGGTGAAAAAGTACTATAAAGGGTGCTACGGTCAAAATTTGGTCAATATAAACTTGACGTATTTCTTTAAATTTTGCATTTAAAAAACCTGATCACCCCTCATTTTGAAGGTGTGTGTGTGTAGAATGTTGCCCCTATTTTGATTTTGGAATTCACTCTTCAGTTGTCAAAATGCCGTCCATGCAAGAAGAGCAGCGTATCAAAATTTTGCTCGCGCATCGCGAAAATCCGAGCTACTCGCACGCAAAGCTGGCAAAATCGCTAAAAGTTGCCAAATCAACCGTTACAAATGTAATTAAAGTGTTTGGGGAACGTTTGTCGACAGCCAGGAAGTCTGGATCGGGGGGAAATCGAAAACCGGAAGCCGCTGAGACGACAAAGAGAGTTGCCGGTAGTTTCAAGCGAAACCCTAACCTCTCTCTTCGAGATGCCGCAAATAAGCTGGGTGTATCGTCTACAACCGTGCATCGAGCCAAAAAACGAGCCACACTATCGACTTACAAGAAGGTAGTGACTCCAAATCGCGATGATAAACAAAATACGACGGCCAAAGCGCGATCCCCGACGATGCTGACGAAGTTTGACTACGAGGTAATGGACGACAAAACCTACGTAAAAGCCGACTACAAGCAGCTTCCGGGACAGGAGTTTTATACGGCAAAAGGAAGGGGAAAGGTAGCAGATATTTTCAAGCACATAAAACTGTCAAAGTTCGCAAAGAAATAGCTGGTTTGGCAAGCCATCTGTACCTGTGGCTTCAAACGAAGCATTTTCATAGCTTCCGGGACTGTCAACTAAGAAATTTACGTGAAAGAGTGTTTAAATAAACGTCTGCTGCCTTTCCTGAAGAAACACGGTTGTTCCGTACTGTTTTGGCCGGATTTGGCATCTTGCCATTACGGTAAAAAGGCCATGGAGTGGTACGCCGCCAACAACGTGCAGGTGGTTCCCAAGGAGAAGAACCCTCCCAACACGCCAGAGCTCCGCCCAATTGAGAAATACTGGGCTATTGCCAAGCGGAACCTAAAGAAGACCGAAAAAAAAACTGCTAGGGACGAGCAGCAGTTCAAGGCAAACTGGCTTTCTGCGGCGAAGAAGGTGGACAAGGTGGCTGTACAAAATCTGATGGCAGGTGTCAAGCGTGAGGCCCGGCAATTCGGATTTGGAAAAGCGAAAGCCTAACTGAATATTTTTCCTGAATTTTATACTAATTGAACTTGAAAAAGAAATTTAATTTGATTTTTTAAATAAACAATTTCACCGATTTACACGCGTTTTCCCTTGACCAAATTTTGACCGTATCACCCTTTAGTACTGCATTTTCCATCCCTGGTATAGTTAAGCTTGTGTGGATTGGTATCTGGGATTTTCGTTTCAATAACCCTTCATCTGTTTGTTCAATAAGCTCGAATAAATATTGTAATATGTAGTGAATAATTTAATTTATTAAACCAGTCTGCATTGATTCAGGCTAATATAAAAATAAAAAAAGTGTTACCATTATGCCACTTTAGGGGCAAATTTGCCACTTATTTACAGCAGTGATACATTTTTTAGTTGTGCCACTTTTTGTGACACTTTTCACTATTCTGTGCCACTTTTTAGTTATATTCATTTTAATTGTAATATATTTTACACATTTCGATCGTATATAGCGTTAAGATTTTAGATAAGACAAATAATCGAGTTGTTTTTTTCTTACAAAAGTACGAGTATTCATGTCTGTCTTGGGTCTCACCGCACTGTACACCACACAACACACATTCTTCACACCTCCCAAAAAGTTAGTTGTTATACTCACACGTGAGAAATTTTTATCGGACTTCTGATTAAAAAATGTAAAAAAGCTGACTTTTCCTGAAATTTTTAAACAGAACCTATAAACTAACCCTATTTTGCCGGTAAAATTACTGTAGACTGGGTAATAAAAAGTACAAACTATCCCTAAACATATACACCAGTCAGAAGATTTTTTTTTGTTCCAGAATCTGTTATTTATTTGTGTTCAAAATCTTCTGCCTTGCATACAACGAAAATAATTACCCGAAAATTTTTCCAATTAAAGTCTTAATTGAGTTTTAAAAAAATATCCAATTAAAAATGTATTTGATTCAAAAAAAAAAAAATAATTGAAACAAAAATCAATCACAAAAATTAATAGTATCAATTGATTTTTAATTGGATCAATTAATTTTTTTTATTTACATTGATACTATCTTTTCAGTGATTGAAGACATTTCAATTAAATAATTAATTGGTTCAAATAATTTCGTGATTGAATCAGATTTTTTTTGTGTGTACAATAGTTCTACACTTAGTCCACAAATAACTTATCAGCCAACCTGTTATAACCTCAACAATATCAAGTTTTACAATCTTCGAACTGTCAATTGGCAGATTACAACACTAGGGTTGCCCAATCCCAAAATATAAAAGGCAACCCTCGTATAATAATATATCTCAATGTGTTCAAATACTAATTTAGAGTATATCGGATAGTCGGCCTGACTTTATCTATTTCTCACTTTTTTTCTTTTCAAAATACAGACATCCGGCCTGAAACACCCTATACATAAACACAGTCAAGTGAAAAAGATCCCACTGAATATTGCATATCATTTTGTTGAATTTCAAACCAGCAGCGAATGGTCAATGTTTGCATTTCTGTAAATAAATCTATTTAAACAAATATTGTCGTCCATTTGTTTACTTGTGGCTAAGTTTGTTTTAAATGCGATTTTTGTTTTCGATTCTTGTATTGTATTTTGTTACTTATTTTGTTGTTCATATCATTTAACAGATTTTGCTAATATAAATCTCAGGTATATATATATATATATATATATATATTATATATATATATATATATATATATATATATATATATATATATATATATATATATATATATATATATATATATATATATATATATATATATATATATATATATATATATATATATATATATATATATATATATATATATATATATATATATATATATATATATATATATATATATATATATATATATATATATATATATATATATATATATATATATATATATATATATATATATATATATATATATATATATATATATATATATATATATATATATATATATATATATATATATATATATATATTATATATATATATATATATATATATATATATATATATATATATATATATATATATATATATATATATATATATATATATATATATATATATATATATATATATATATATATATATATATATATATATATATATATATATATATATATATATATATATATATATATATATATATATATATATATATATATATATATATATATATATATATATATATATATATATATATATATATATATATATATATATATATATATATATATATATATATATATATATATATATATATATATATATATATATATATATATATATATATATATATATATATATATATATATATATATATATATATATATATATATATATATATATATATATATATATATATATATATATATATATATATATATATATATATATATATATATATATATATATATATATATATATATATATATATATATATATATATATATATATATATAAATATATATTCTTTAAATGTCTACACCCAGAATGTCTGTCTCTAGATTTGTCCGTCCATTCGAAGTCCATTCAAATGGGTGTTAATTTTCATTTGGTCTTGGGTGAGACGAAACTAAAAAAAGCAAAACCTAAAATTCGTTCATTCAGTTCTTTGTTTTTGTTTTTTTCTCAACTAAAGAGAATGTGCAGATATAAGCAATTTCTTGGCAACTGCTTGGCATTTTATTTAAAATGAAAAATATTAACTATGGATTCTAGAGAATTAAGAGAAAGGACTGTACCTAGTATATTCAAGGGGATATGCTGATTAACCATTTTCGTTTTGGTTGAAAAACTGACTTTAATTTTCAAAATTTATTTTAATACCAGGTATTATTTCCTGGTATAAAACATAAAGGAAATGAGTGAGTATTGGAACAATAATCATAAAAAATATGCGATTTTAAAGTAATTGCAATGTCCCAGTAACAATATTAATGAAATCAATTTAATATTTAATTAGTTTGACATTATGTTGGCATTCTTATTCTGATCTGACCATTCACTCTATATTTGTTATTCAAATGACATGTAAATCTCCCATATATTTACATTTTTATTAAGTGATAGAAATGATCTTGGTATTAATTTCTAATTAGCATTTCTATGACATTATACACACTAATTCCATTATAAGATTCTGGAATTGTGAAAATTAAATCATGACATAGCACTGTGGACCAAAATAAAAAAAAGAGATAAAAATAACAAATTTTCCGCGTTCGGCTGAACCGAATCCCCTGGAAAAAGCATAGCTAAAAAGCTATGAAATTGTTTTTTTTTTTTTTTTTTAATCCAGAAGTGGTGCAAAATCGCATCAGAAGCAATGAAGTTTACATGGTGTTGCCATAGGCCGAAAGTAGTATTTTTAGGCATCCGCTGTCTTGATTTCGCATTAATTCTTCAGATGCACTCAAAGAAAAGTTTACTTGGATGGAAGATTTTGACCTTCCATTAAGGAATGTGGCATTGATTCCAATCCAAAGATGCGGCTTCTTTAAAGTAAAGAAACTTTATAGCGACCTATATGGCTTAAATCTAGGAACAATAAAATTTAAATTAGGATACAGATCAGAGAACTGCAACCGGTGGCTTTTTTCGTATTGCAATCTAACCCACAAAATGTCGGTGGCAGTGAGTAAGACACCAATTACCATGCGATCTTTTACATTAATACAAATGCGAGAATAAAAACACCACTAGTATATAACAATGTTCCTATGCAGTGTCTTGCAATCTTAAACCAATCGACATCGTAACAACGCTCGGTAAACAAAAAACGAGTGTGGCACTTAAGTGTGATCGCACCCAACAACAACAATTACCAGCAGTTGGCATTAGCTCAAGAGAATTGAGAGAGTACCAAATAAGAGAATACCAAAATGCTGAGATATGGGTAACCACCCTTCAGTTTTTTTGGTGCCAATTGACCCCTTTTTCCAAGCAATTGGAATTTTATACCGGTCATGGGACTGGTTGTATTTAGCCAATTGGTAGCCACTTCATGACTTTGTCTCTAGACCACAATGAACCTATCCCCTAACCGGTTCAAATGTCTCTATCACAGGGTTAATTAACACATTTCTGGCCCTTTTGCATCTATAACAGGGACAGTTCTATTTTTAGATTTTTTTTCAGTTATATTTTCCCTACATTTGTTCATTTTCTACCAATATCACAAACATTTAAATTGACGTTTCAACGCTGGGTGTTCAATGGCGTTTGTGGCTGAATGCGTTAAGGCGTTTTGTTATGCTGCCAGTAAACCCAGGTTCAAAACCTGGCCGGAGCGAAAAAGTTTTTCAAATTGTAAAAATTAGATAAAATAACATAAGACAAATAAAAAAAAACATTGATAGAAATAAGAAGTAAAATTGGTGGAAAAATTTGTTTTTTTAGAACTGTCTCTCTAACATGTCTATTTGAACTGGTTAATTGGAGGGTTGAAAACAACCGGTTAAAGGATTGGTTTGTAGGTATCTATGTGGGGGTCAATTGACCCTTCCTATGACAACCCCATGTTAATTTCACCGGTCACCTAACCAGTTAAAGGACCTGTACCGGCTATAAAGGACAGGTGAATCGACCGGTTTGGGACCAGTCCCAAGAACTGAAGGGCAATTTGTGTGATTGCTTTACTACGGTGTTTTCGAGAGACCAACACTCATACTAACAAACACCGACAGTCGTCGGTTGCATTGGATATTGGTGGTTGAAATTTTTTTTTACCAATTGGCGTTTTAAGATTGCAAATATTGGTGTTTACTAAATACACTGGTCGGTTGCGGTAGATCGCAGCCGTTCTCTGATACAGATCTCATTTATCAAATTTCCATTCTCTTGTCGAGTTTTATTAACCCTTCTGTGCGTGATAAGGTCCCGCTGGACCTTTTTGATTTTTATTCATACATAACTTTATCTTTTATATGAATTTCAGCTTGATGGTTTATGACTTCTTGTACTGAAGTGTTTTAAGTTGAAAACTTTAAATTTTTATGTGATTGAATCATTAAATCGGTTTTTATAGGTATTTGAAAAAGTTTAGTGCGATTCTGCGTGATGAGGTCCAATGGGACCTATTACTAATTACATTAGTGGTTTTAGCACAGTTTAAAAAGCAGTGTAAAGATATTGCGATTTTCGTATTTGGAACAATTAATAACACTAACATCCTTTCAGAAAATACGGTTATTTGGAAGAATTTGTCATTTTTGAAGATTCCATTGGTTTCGTTGCTTGGTAGTACATAATTTTATGTCTTCCGTTGATATATCCAATATAGTGAGAGTAAAAGTGCAAAAAAAGTTATTTGAACTTCATGGAAATCGTGGTCGAAATAAGTTTTTATATTTCTATACATTTTCCAGACCTATCGGCTCCTGGAATTTGGCAAGATGTGCCTCAATTTGGACCAAGTTTGAAACAATCACTGTGCACATAATACTGCGAGCAAAACGAACGCCACTAAAAAAATCGTATTGTTTTTCCTTCAAAAATCCAGTTTGTTAAGAATATTCAACTACAAAAACAATATATTGTTGCTTGGTACGTATAAGGATACTTACGGAAAAACTCGGGTGTATTACGAGTTAACAGCTGCAAACACCGCTCAGAATCATCAACACGTTGTTATTTTTGGTCAAATGTGAGCTCGCGCAGCACCCATTTTGCACAGAGCTTCCGCATATCCTAATATTGATGAATGGTATGACCAACACGTTCCTTTGATATCTTTAAGGCCTCTGCTATCTCGATCAACTTCATTTTACGGTCATTCAAAATCATTTTGTGGATTTTTTTGATGTTTTCGTCGGTAACCACCTCTTTCGGGCGTCCACTGCGTTCACCGTCCTCAGTGCTCATTTCACCACCCTTGAATTTTGCATACCAATCAGTTATTGTTGATTTCTCTGGGGCAGAAAATTGACAGACGTCAAATTTTGACACGAATCATGTGAAGGTTGGTACTATATAAAAATAATATGCATTTAATACTAGCGATGCCATCTAACATATGTGTCAGGCCGGGGACTTATCAGCCAACCTGTTAAATGATGGTGATTTTATGTTTATAATCATCAACATTGTTAACACCGATTATATTACGATGCTAGCCCTTCAATTTGATTTAAAATTCCAATTTTCAAAACTAGTTTCAATATTTGCATAAGTAATTAACTTTCTTTTGTATCTGCTTTGTTGTCTGTTGTAATTGAATCTGAAATCTATATGAAATAATCTTATCACAAATGCCCTACAAACAATTTTATACATAATTACATTTAAATAAATTTTATGATCGTTGTGATAAAATGAAATCTACGAAAACCATAAAAATAAGCTACGAAATGGATTGTTGATATTTAGATCTTTAATGTTATTAGAAATTTTATGATCATGTTATACAGGGTCAACATTGTCAAAGGCACATTAATAAGAATAACAAATTTAATATTTACCCCATGAAAATCCCATTATAATTTATGGGATTTTCACCAGGAAAAATTTTTTTATGACACAATAGAAATCATAACACGAGTCAATATCTTAATAATGTAAAAACATTTTTATGAGGAAACGTTTCACTTTTGGGAAGAAACGATTAGAGATACTAAATGTGCTATAACCAGTAGTAGATTTTTTTATTTTTTCAAAAAAGAAAATAAATCTTAAAAACACACCTGTTATTATTATGGTTAACTGTTAATCAGATATGAGTGGCCTAGTGAATACTTAGCTTGCAATAAAAAAAAAAAAACAAATAAGTGACGATATATTAAAAAAACTACTTTAAACTTTATACACATACATTATATCTCCACACGCAAAGAAAAAAAACGTTTGGAAAACGTGTACCGAAAACGTTTTTCTTTTGTTAGAGTTTTTTGAATTGCTTCGAAAATTTTAAACTTTTATCAACAAAAAAATTCGTTTGTTACAAATTTTTTATTTTTTCAATAAAAAAAGTTATTTTTGAAACAACAACAGAGTCCATTTCGTTTATATCAAACACTGTTCTTTTCTGACTTTTGGTCTTTAATAAAACACATTTTACAGTTCAAAATTTAATATAGTACAATGTAATGTTGAACATTTTTTTCGGAATCTTCCGAACATATGTAGAATTTATGTAAAAAAAAAAGAAAAAAAAAAACTTTGGTCGAAGCAGGGATCGAACCCACGACCCTTGGCATGAGAGTCAGACGTAGCAACCACTGCTCCACGGTGCCAAACTAATTGTTTGTTTCTGTTAAATAAACTTTGTTTATTCGGTTCGTGGGCGCCGCAAGCTATGCTATATAAATATAACTTATATGGATATTTATCTATTGATGACCATAGCAGGTACATAGCTCAGTGGTTAGTGTGTTGGCTTACAAAGTGCATGGTCCGCGGTTCGATTCACCGTCCAGGCGAAAGGTAAAAAAATTTTAAAAATTTATAAAATCGTATAATTTCTTCTACATTGTTTGTATTACAGAAAAAGGTGCTAAGAACTAAAAATCTTCGTGGAAGTGAGAAAGATGTGAGGGAAAATGCAATTAGCCAGAAAAAAATTTTTTTGAGTTAGTCTTTATGAAATTGTTTTTACATCCTGGAAAAGAATAAACGTTTATCACAAAAAGTATATACTTTTCTTCCAAATACACTTCCTTACAGCGAAAAGCAAATGAGAAACGAACTTTGTTTGTCTAAAATTTCGTTTGGGAGGAAAGAATTATTTTTTTGCGTGCACCCTACGGAACAGTCATCCCCTTTATGGGTGCACTATTACCGGGTATAGACTACCGATTCAACCAGTCTATTGCGTTCTGCATGTACCTTATTTTGTGGACTGTTACGATACAAAAACGTACTCGGTTTTCGGACTATGACCATGAACATTCCAACAGGACTCAGCACGGGTCAACCAACACTCACAAAAAAAGTTCACTTGGATTCAAAGATTTTGATCTTCCTTTAAGGACGTTGATTTCTTTAAAATAAGAAAATTTGCTAGCTCTATAAAATTAAAATTAGGATGTAGACCTCATTTATCGAATGTTTATATTAATTTTGGCATATATTTACACGCAAAAAAATAATTCTTTCCTCCTAAACGAAATTTTAGACAAACAAAGTTCGTTTCTCATTTGCTTTTCGTTGAAAGGAAGTGTATTTGGAAGAAAAGTATATTTTTTGTGATAAACGTTTATTCTTTTCCAGGATGTAAAAACAATTTCATAAAGACTACCTCAAAAAATTTTTTTTCTGGCTAATTGCATTTTCCCTCACATCTTTCCCACTTCCACGAAGTTTTTTAGTTCTTAGCACCGTTTTCTGTAACACAAACAATGTAGTAGAAATTATACGATTTTATAAATTTTTAATTTTTTTACCTTTCGCCTGGACGGAGAATCGAACCGCGGACCATGCAATTTGTAAGCCAACACACTATCCACTGAGCCATGTAGCCGTTATTGTCATCAATAGACAATTACCAATATAACTAAGTTATATTTATATAGCATAGCTTGCGGCGCCCACGAGCCGATTAAACAAAGTTTATTTAACAGAAAAATACATTTAGTTGGGCACCGTGGAGCAGTGGTTGCTACGTCTGACTTGCATGCCAAGGGTCGTGGGTTCGATCCCTGCTTCGACCAAAGTTTTTTTTTTACATATATTCCAGATATGATCGGAAGATTCCGAAAAAAAATTTTCAACATTACATTCTACTATATTAAATTTTTACTATGAACTGTAAAATGTGTCTTATTAAAGACCTAAATTTAGAAAAGAACAGTGTTTGATATAAACGAAATGGACTGTGTTGTTGGTTCAAAAATAACTTTTTTTACTGAAAAAATAAAAATTTTGTAACAAACGAATTTTTTTGGTGATAAAAGAGTATACTTTTCGAAGCAATTCAAAAAACTCTAACAAAAGAAAAACGTTTTCGGTACACGTTTACCAAACGTTTTTTTTTTTCTTTGCGTGTACACACCTCTTGATATATTAATAAAAGTCAGTTAAAATCGCCATTATAACAGATACTTCAAAATAAAAATTACTTTCTTAATTAAAAAAAAAACAAGTATATACGGCCGCAAGTTCGGCCAGGCCGAATCTTATGTACCCACCACCATGGATTGCGTAGAAACTTCTACGAAAGACTGTCATCCACAATCGAATTACTTGGGTTGTGGTATCTTAAAACTTCTTATTCCTGCATGGTTGTTGGATACCATATACTAACATCACGTACCAAATTTCAACCGAATGGGAAGTATTTTGCTCTTCCAAGGGGCTCTGGAGGTCAAATCTGGGGATCGGTTTATATGGGGCCTATATATAATTATGGACCGATATCGACCAATTTTTGTATGGGAGTTTGAGGCCATATATTAACACCACGTACCAAATTTTAACTGAATCAGATGAATTTTGGTCTTCCAAGAGGTTCCGGAGGTCAAATCTGGTGATCGGTTTATATGGGGGCTATATATAATTATGAACCGATGTATACCAATGTTTGCATGGTTGTTAGAGACCATATACTGACATCACGTACCAAATTTCAGCCATATCGGATGAAATTTGCTTCTCTTAGAGGCCTCGCAAGCCAAATCGGGGGATCGGTTTATATGGGGGCTATATATAATTATGGACCGATGTGGACCAATTTTTGCATGGTTGTTAGAGACCATATACTAACACCATGTACCAAATTTCAGCCGGATCGGATGAAATTTGCTTCTCTTAGAGGCCTCGCAAGCCAAATTTTGGGGTCCGTTTATATGGGGGCTATACGTAAAAGTGGACCGATATGGCCCATTTGCAATACCATCCGACCTACATCAATAACAACTACTTGTGCCAAGTTTCAAGTCGATAGCTTGTTTCGTTCGGAAGTTAGCGTGATTTCAACAGACGGACGGACGGACGGACGGACGGACATGCTCAGATCGACTCAGAATTTCACCACGACCCAGAATATATATACTTTATGGGGTCTTAGAGCAACAGACGGACGGACGGACGGACATGCTCAGATCGACTCAGAATTTCACCACGACCCAGAATATATATACTTTATGGGGTCTTAGAGCAATATTTCGATGTGTTACAAACGGAATGACAAAGTTAATATACCCCTCATCCTATGGTGGTGGGTATAAAAATAAAATTAAAGACGCAAAATTCTAAAAAAAAATATTTCCCTATATTTTAAGCTTTTTTATCGTTAATCCATAGATTCAATATCTCAGTTAATTCTGAGAATATTTCTTTAAATAAAAAAGCTTTACTTTCAGAAAAATTTGTTGCAACTGTCAATGATTTGTTTCCTAAATTTAAAGAATAAAATTTTTAAAGGAAATATTATGAATTTCCCTTTAATTAAATTTTCTTTCCAAAAGATTTCCAAAAGATTTTTTTTTCATTAAATATCTTTATTTTAAATAAATTTGTCCTTAATACCGTGTAAATTGTGTGTCCTAAAATTTAAGTTGCATAATCTTTTATATTAGGTCATTATATTTTTCCGTGAAGAATACCTTAAATAGGAGGTCCATTGCTTTATGTCCTCAAAATAAGTATTAGCCTATATTTGAAGCTTTTTTTAACTTAAATCGAAAGCAAATGATTTTCTTTATTTTATGAAAAATTTTCTCTATTTTATAGACATATAACTTTAACGGAGGGACACAAATTTCAAAGATTCGTTTCCTAAATTAAAAAAAAAAATTTTTAAGGAAGCTTTATTATCTTTCTATTAACTAAAAATTCCTTATTTTAAAGAATCGTGTCATTCCAAAGATTCGTGTCCTAAATTTAAAGAATAAAGTTAGAGGAACTTTCTTTTAATTATATTTTTTAATTTTAAGAACATTTGTACTTAATATGGTGTAAATTGCTTGCCCTAAAATTAAAGTTGCATAATCTTTTATGTTAAAAGAAAACATTTCAAAGTTTCATATCCTAAATTTAAAGTATAAAATTTCTAAAAGAAAGATTGTGAAAAAAATTCTTTAATTTAAGGAAGTTCGTCTTTAATAGTGTGTAGATTGAAAAATATTTTATATTAAATTTTCAAAGATTCGAGTTCTTAATTTGAAGAATAAAATTTCTAAAGGAACTTTCTTTTAATTAAAATTTCTTTATTTTAAGGAAATTTGTCATTACACGGAAGAAAAAGACTGTTTTTCATATGTTTGGCTATAAACATTATATGTTTGGAACACAAATTTTTAAACACAATATTTTTGAGTGCAAGCATATAATGTTCATAAACTAGCATAACATGTTTGGGACATATATGTTAATATGTTAGAACATATTATGTTTGGGACATAAAATGTTTGTAAATATAATATGCTTGGATGCAAACATATATTAATTTAGAAATAGCCTATAAACATATATGTGTTTAGTAGCTTGGAGCGCTATTTAACAGGGAGCGATATTGAATTAAGTTGGTGGTTGTTGCTTGTTATTACAAAATTAACATTTTATTTTTCCTTGGGCAATTGATCAGCTACTTCTTTGATCCTTACAAACTGTGTGGTCCGCTGTTCGAATCCCCGTCCGGCAAAAGGTAAAATTAAAATAAAAATAAAAAAATCATAAAATTGAATAATTTCTTCTACAATGTTTGTATTACAGAAAAAGGTGCTAAGAACTAAAAAATCTCGTGGAAGTGAGAAAGATGTGGGGGAATATACAATTGGGCAGAAACAAAATTTTGAGCATTCAGGTCGAAAACCTATGTTGTTAGCACCTATATTACCTGTTTATTTTCATAATTCATTATGATTGTAAATATATAAATAAATAAATAAAATTTTGAGAAAAATATTGTTTCGGAGAATTTTTTTTAAGCATATAATATTTTTGGGTGCAAAATGCTTCCAAACATATTATATGTTCACATAATAACATATTGTTTTTTGGAAGACAACTTTATTGAATTTGGATGCAAAAATACAAAATGTTTGGAACTTAGACTACCCAAACATATATTGTTTAGACCAATATGCTTTCAAACATATTATATATTGGAAGAGATCAAACATATAAATGTTTGGGCAATACCCAAAAATATATATGCTTGAAGCAAAATATGTTTGGGAGTATATGTTACAGAAGCGATTTTTTGTGAGCGTGTAGCAGGTGTATTGCATAAATATTAAAAGAAAACAATTTTAAAGAATTGTGTCCTAAATGTAAGGAGTATTTATAAAGGGAATATTATGAACTTTCTTGTCATTCCAAATTTCATTAGTGAAAAGAAATTTGTTCTAATTATTGTGTAAATTGCTTGCCCTAAAATTAAAGTTGCATAATCTTATATGTTAAAAGAAAAAATTTCAAAGATTCATATCCTAAATTAAAAGAATCTCAAAAGGAACGTTCTGTTAATTAAAGTTTCTTTATTTTAAGAACATTTATCCTTAATATTGTGTAAACTGCGTATCAAAAAAATCAAAAATTCATGCCCAAAATTTAAAGAATAAAATTTCTAAAGAAAATATTGCGAATTTTTCTATAATTTGATTTTTTGGTTTAAAAAAAGGTGTCCTTAATATTGTGTAATTTTTATGTCCTAACATTTAAGTTGTATAATCTTTTATATTAGGTTAGGTTATGTTAGGTTATGTGGCAGCCCGATGTATCAGGCTCACTTAGACTGGTGAACTTCTCTGAGTGCTACTCGATTCCATGTTAAGCTCAATGACAAGGGACCTCCTTTTTATAGCCGAGTCCGAACGGCGTTCCACATTCCAGTGAAACCACTTAGAGAAGCTTTGAAACCCTCAGAAATGTCACCAGCATTACTGAGGTGGGATAATCCACCGCTGAAAAACTTTTTGGTGTTCGGTCGTAGCAGGAATCGAACCCACGACCTTGTGTATGCAAGGCGAGCATGCTAAACATTGCACCACGGTGGCTCCCCATCTTTTCTTTTATATTAAGTCACTACATTTTCAGTGAAAATGGCTTAAATAGGAGGTTATCGTACCTACCTTATCAAAATTTAAACAAAAATTACAAAAAAATATGGTTCTATATGCCTTATTATTTTGAAACATGAAAATTCAATTTATATTACGTAAAAATAAATATATTGAAAAATATATATTTTAATATGATAATTTTTTAATATTATTTTATTATTTTCTTTTTTTTAGGTAAGTTCCGATACGTTATGGCCTAATTTGATTAACCCCTACCAGGTAAATTTGAGATTTTGATACGTTTTATGTTAATAAAGCGAAAGACATTTTCCTTAAAATGTTAAAATTCCCGACAATGTAATTACTCCTACAAAATACAAATAAATTCGTATAGTTGTAAAGTGTACTATCATTAATTAAATATGCATGAATAAATAAATATACAATGAAATCAGTAGAATACAACAAACTAATGGTACATCAGCACGAAGTAACCAAGATAAGAGACAAGACTTTCTAAAGAACACAAGCAAGAACAAATAAAAATAAAAAAACCACAAAAATTCAAAGCAAACAAAATAAAAATCTTGACAAAAAGCAAAAACAAAATTTGTATTCACATAAATCAGTAGCAAATGAAGAATCAAGCTGAGATTTTAATTTGAAGCGCTCTAACAAGATAATGACCCCTAAGATAAAGCAATCTCAACAAATTTCATTTCCCCTATTCCTCTTCCTCGTGCTGAGTAAATTAATGCAAATTAGGCACTTGCCAACATCAGCGCGAATGCATTGTTTTCGTTTCATCATGGATTAGTTTATTATTGGCGGGACAAATGAAGAGGCCTCTAGGGCTATATGATCTAATAGCTATGCTATTTAACCTAATTTCTAGTACAGCTATTTGACATTAAATATGCTATAATTTTTTGGTTATTATGGCTAATTTCATATGGTTGCAAAAAAGACCATCGTAGCAAAATTGCTTTGCTCACTTCATCACAATCCATAGAGAATCTTTTCGAGAATCATATTTTCGATTTGGTACAAAAGTCACGTTTCATTCATTTAATCTGAAGACAAACTGGCTGGTCTATACAGAGGATGTTCACACAGCGAATGTTTGGGCATAATCGTCAATGGCGACAGCAATGGCATCGCCACCAATTGCTGGCTTTTTATATTTGCACTAAGTCGTCGCAAATCATAATGTAAAATCAATTTTCCGATGTGTTTTTCTTTTTATTTGTTAAAATTTATTGCAAATTGCTCTCACAAATTATGTATTGAGATTGATTTGAATAATTTAACAGCTGATGATATGACAAAACATGAGGAAATTTGTTGGAATTTCCATAATTAAATTAAAACAAGTATATACCGCCGTAAGTTCGGCCAGGCCGAATCTTATGTACCCTCCACCATGGATTGCGTAGAAACTTCTACGAAAGACTGTCATCCACAAATTTCAACTCACATGGTTGTTAAATATCATATACTACCACCACGTACCAAATTTCAACCAGATCGGATGAATTTTGCTTCTCTGGGAAGAATTTTGCTCTTCCAAGGTGCTCCGGAGGTCAAATCTGGGGATCGGTTTATATGGGGCCTATATATAATTATGGGCCGATATCAACCAATTTTTGCATGAGTGTTTGAGGCCATATATTAACATCACGTACCAAATTTCAACTGAATCAGATGAATTTTGGTCTTCCAAGAGGCTCCGGAGGTCAAATCTGTTGATCGGTTTATATGGGGGCTATATATAATTATGGACCGATATGGACCAATTTTTGCATGGTCATTAGAGACCATATACTAACACCATGTACCGAATTTCAGCCGGATCGGATGAAATTTGCTTCTCTTAGAGGCTCCGAAAGCCAAATCGGGGAATCGGTTTATATGGGGGCTATATATAATTATGGACCGATGTGGACCAATTTTTTCATGGTTGTTAGAGACCATATACTAACACCATGTACCAAATTTCAACCGGATCCGATGAAATTTGCTTCTCTTAGAGGCCTCGCAAGCCAAATTTGGGGGTCCCTTTATATGGGGGCTATACGTAAAAGTGGACCGATATGGCCCATTTGCAATACCATCCGACCTACAACAATAACAACTACTTGTGCCAAGTTTCAAGTCGATAGCTTGTTTCGTTCGGAAGTTAGCGTGATTTCAACAGACGGACGGACGGACGGACATGCTCAGATCGACTCAGAATTTCACCACGACCCAGAATATATATACTTTATGGGGTCTTAGAGCAATATTTCGATGTGTTACAAACGGAATGACAAAGTTAATATACCCCCCATCCTATGGTGGGTATAATTAAATATTATAAATGTTTTTTTTTTGTGTTATATTCGACCTGTATCTAAATGAAATTAAATTAAACTTGCTTTTCCTGCACTCGAAAAGGCAAACCATTAGAAAGTATAAGGATATAAAAGTCCTAGATAATATAAAATTTAGAGACACCCTTTTGCCTATGTCTGCGTCATCTTTGACGGTGAATATTATTTCCTAAATTTTTCCCCCCTATCAAGTATTATTGCCAAATGTAGCTTTATTTAGCCTTTATACAATTTCCTTTGCAAAATTTTATAGAATAGAGTTCCTTATAGCTGTTCCTAACAGTATTGCGCTCAATAAATACAATTAATAAAATTAGAATTCAATGCTTAGGTTAGGTTAGGTTAGATGGCAGCCCGATGTATCAGGCTCACTTAGACTATTCAGTCCATTGTGATACCCCATTGGTGAACTTCTCTCTTATCACTGAGTGCTGCCCGATTCCATGTTAAGCTCAATGACAAGGGACCCCCTTTTTATAGCCGAGTCCGAACGGCGTTCCACATTGCAGAGAAAATACGGCGTTCCACATTGCAGAGAAAACACCACCGCTGAAAAACTTTTTGGTGTTCGGTCAAAGCAGGATTCGAACCCACGGCCTTGTGTATGCAAGGCGGGCATGCTAACCATTACACCACGGTGGCTCCCATATATATCTAAATGTGAACCAATTTGTATAATATTTTGCAGGTATGATTGATACCACAGACGGTTACCTTGTGCAAAATTTGAGTACGATCAGTTAATAAATGATGCCTCTATGGTCAAAAATAAGGTTATTAGGGCGAAATTTGGCAAAATCGGGCGATACATATACATGGGAGCTCTATCTGAAACTGAAGCGATTTCGATGATTTTTTGCACATATTGTTAACACTATAAAAGATTAGACTGAGCCAAGTTTGAGTAAGATCGGTTAATAAATAAGGGTTCTATGATCATATTTGGCAAAATCAGGCGATACATATATATGGAAGCTATAGCTAAATAGAAGATAGTGCTATAGAAGATTACATTTAGCCAACCTTGAGTAAGATCGGTTGATAAATAAGGGTTTTATGATCTAATTTGGCAAAATCGGGCGATACCTATATATGGGAGCTATATCTAAATCTGAACCGATTTCGATAAAATTTTGCAGACTTAAAGGGTGATGCAGAAGATTATTTTGAGCTAAATTTGACGACGATCGGTTATTAAAAAAGTGCAACGTGACCCCATTTGTCGAAATCGGGCGACACATATATATGGGAGCTATATCTAAATTTGTGATTCTGAGTCGATCGGTATATATTTTATGGGGTCTAAAATCAATATTTCTGGTAGGAATGCTAACCATTGCACCACGGTGGCTTGGTGCAATGGTGTATAACTAATTTTTTCTTCATTGTATTTTCGCCCAAATGATAGTGTCATTCCAAAGCTATTGGAATGACACTACACTCTTCTCAACACACTATTGTAACCACTGTATAGAACACGGAATCCTACATGCAAAAAAGTAATTCATTCCTCCTAAACGAATTTTTAGACAAAAAAAGATCGTTTCTCATTTGATTTTCGCTGTAAGGAAGTTTATTTGGAAGAAAAGTTTATACTTTTTGTGATAAACCTTTATTCTATTCCAGAATGTTTCGGACTAACTCAAAAAACAATCTTTTCTGGCTAATTGAATTTTCCCTCACATCTTTCTGACTTCCACGAGGTTTTTTTTTTGGTTCTTAGCACCAAACAATGTAGAAGAAATTATTCGATTTTATAATTTTTTTAAATTTTACCTTTCGCCTGGACGTAAAATCGAACCGCCGACCATGCAATTTGTAAGCCAACACACTATCCAATGGGCTATGTAGCTGTTATTGTCATCAATAGACAATTATCGTTATAAGTTATATTTATATAGCATAGTTTATGGTGCCCACGAGCCGATTAAACAAACATTATTTAACGGAAACATACATTTGGTTGGGCACCGTGGAGCATACTGGGTTCGATCCCTGCTTTGAATAACACCAAAAAGTTTTTGTTTGTTTTTTTTTTACATATATTCCAGATATATTCGGAAGATTCGGAAGATATTAAATTTTTTACTATGAAACTGTAAAATGTGTCTTATTAAAGACTAAAGTCTGAAAAGAATAGTGCTTGATATAAACGAAATGGACTGTGTTGTTGGTTCAAAAATATTTTTTTTTTTCTTGAAATAAATAAAAATTTTGTAACAAACAAATATTTTTGGTGATAAAAGTTTAAAATTTTCGAAGAAATTCAAAAAAACTAACAAAAGTAAAACCGTTTTCAGTACACGTTTTCCAAACGTTTTTGTTTTCTTTGCGTGTATTGTTCCCATTCCTGTAATTTACTCTCTTCTCTCTATTAATGCTCTTCCAATAGCTTTGAAACTGTATAAATGACCGCGTGGCAAAAGCCAAACAAATACAGCCAACAGTATAAAATGAAATCGAGTTTTGGATCCGATTTTCTTCGAATTGAAATCACGGTTGCCACAGTTTTTAGAATTCTACCAAAAATGGTAGATTTTTTTACTGTTTGGTAGATTATTAGAATTCCTGATGTTTTGATAGATTTTGCAAAATATTAGAAATAGAAGTATTAGAAATAGAATTTTGACAAAAAGTTTCTATAGAAGTAAAATTTTGACAGAATTTTCTATAGAAATAATTTTTTTTTGTTTGTTATTGTTGGTTTCTCTTCAATCATTATTGGTGTTTTTGCTCTCAGCTTAAAACCATGCATTGACTAAACTACAAGTGTAGCTTAACCAACAGAGGAAAAGTATGCTTGTCCAATTTATTTGGGTGAAAACAATCTTGTGTTACAATTTCATGAAAATCTGATAAAAACTACTGCCCTTGGAGTAAAATCGGGAGATCGGTCCATATGTGGGCTATACCAACGCATGGACTGATTCAACTCATTTCCGTTACATATATTTGTGATCTTAAATTAATTCTAGATTTTAAATTTTAGGCAAATCGGATAGAAAGTACATTTTCTAGAAGCCCAAAAAATAAAATCGGAAGATCGGTATATATGGGCGCTATACCAACACATGAACCTATAACCATCATTTTCTTCACTCGTATTTGTGGTCGTAAAATACCTCTGCGATTGAAGTTTAAGGCAAATCGGATAGAAAATGCGGTTTCTAGAAGACCAAGAAGTAAAATCGGGATATCGGTCTATATGGGGGCTATACCAAAACATGGACCAATACACACCATTTTCAGCACACCTACTTTTGGTCATAAAATAGCTTTAGATTTCAATTTTCAGCCAAATCTGATAGAAAATACATTTTCAAGAAGCCCAAAAAGTAAAAACGGGAGATCTGTCCAAATGGGGGGCTATACCAAACCGTCATCAATCAATCCCATTTTATCATTAATTAGTCCTGACATAATTATAAAGCCGTGACCGAAGTTTTACGAAGATACCTATACTGGAAGTATTTTTGGCCGCTAACTCCATATAGCACCGACCACTGTGCCATGTAGCGGGTCTCGATTATTTGAAAAATGACATGCATCAAATTTTGCAGACAATGTTGTTTTAATCATCACTTTAATAAGGGAACATATTGATATAAATCTCAAATATACCCAAAATTTCCGTACTCACCGAAGTTTTACGATGATACCTATACTGGAAGTATTTTTGGCCGCTAACTCCATATAGCACCGATCACTGTGCCATGTAGCGGGTTTCGATTATTTGAAAAATGACATCCATCAAATTTTGCAGACAATGTTATTTTAATCATCACTTTAATAAGGGAACATATTGATATAAATCTCAAATATACCCAAAATTTTCGTACTCATTTCCCGTAGGATAGAATTCAATTTATAAAATATTTTAACATGTACAAAACATGTCATACGAAATTTGTATTCTCGTTTATGTATATTTGGTTTTTATAGGAAAATCTCAAAAGTTGTGAAAATATGATAATTTTGAATATAATTTATTTTATTTTACTCACCATACTCCCCCACTCACACTACCTATTACTATCGTACAATCCTATTATTCTCATTGCTTTAGCTCACAATCAACGCTCTCATTATCACTCTCAAACGTACTCTCCCATGTCAGCATAACAAAAGCCAAACACAGTGTACACACTAGAGGTGTGCACGTGACACGAAATTGTCGTGACTCACAAAAATTTTCGTGATTCGTGCGTGAGTCACGCTCATGATAACAGCGTGAGTGTGTGTGAGCGTGAACAACCCAAAATGTCGTGCGTGAGCGTGAGTCACGAAAATAATATTTTCGTGAGTGTGCGTGAGTAACGAATTACACTCACGAAAATATTCCTGCTCACCAACATAAAACGCTTAAGAGTTAAATTCAATTACAATTTTAGTGACACCTGGGATGTTAAGAGTTTAATAACACTCTCGATTTTAATTATGCTCATGTTTTCAGACACTTCGGTAAGGTAAATTAATCATAAAATTATTCGTGAGTCACGATATTTTTCGTGAGTCACGACGTTTTCGTGCGTGAGTACACATTTTCTTTTCGTGAGTGTGCGTGAGCGTGAGTCCTACCAAAAAATATCGTGCGTGAGTATGATTTTTCAGTCGTGAGTGTGCGAGAGCGTGAGTAAACTATTACTCACGTGCATACCTCTAGCACACACCCACTCACGCTTCAACAAACCAAACAACAGTTTCTCTCAAACTAACGCAACAACGTCAATAATTTTGCACTATATCTGCATCAATTCGAAAAATTAATACGATTCTCCATTTCTACAGAAAATTACCTTTCATTTGATACCACGAAAAACCCTCGCATGCGTTCACCTATCGCCATATCATAAAATATATATATTAAGTAATATATTAAATAAATTAAATCAAATAAAAACAAATTAAATTGAAATTTACAAATAGTAAAATTTTATTTCTATATTCGAATGAAATTTCATAACTTTTAGGTGAACAATTTTTACCGAAAATCTTATCCACATTCTCATTAATGCCAATTAACTAAAAGATTTATCATAATTTTGAAATATTTTCTATCTCTCAATAAAATCTGCCATTAGCAAACATTCCAATATGCCTAGCATAAATGACTAAAGTCATACAAGAATAACCAAAATCATTTTTCATTTTTCAAATCGATTTATCTTGATTCGGAATATTTTATGACATGACCATAATAAACCCTGACACCTTGTCCGGCCGCGCCACCTCATCTTTGTGGTGTCAATGGGGCATTTCGATGTTTAAAACTGGTGGTAGTTGCTGGTGCTTAAATCTATAAGAATCGATTAACTTGGTAACTTGGATAAAGCTTAGTTTGGCCTATAGAGACGAGAGGTGGATCATGGCAAATAAAACAAAGCGGACTTAGAAAATTAAAATAAAATTAAATTGAAAAGCAAATGAAAAGAAACTACAACAGCAATATCGTTAAGCATTTAGTGCCAATGGCATTCTTAACATTCTACAGCATGCAATAAATTACATTCAAGAGCGGCTGCTGTTGGTTTACAAGTATTAACTTGGTTTTGAATGGTGGGGCTTGCCGGTTTGCTTTTATTGTAATCGAATCGTACAATCGACTGTATGCTACGGACATAGAGCAAATCTAATAGTTTCAATACCAATATAAAATAGCTATAAAGAGTTATTAATTAATAACAAAAAAATATTACACCATTCCTAAATTGGATGAAATCTGAAAAATTCCAGATACTTCAGCCTCATTGTGATACAACAAGAACCAGCTATGCCTATTACCTATAAAAATATCGCTTTAGCCCTCAACACACAATCAACGCTTGTAGTTAAGCAATTCTATTTATAGACCAGAGTGTTGGGCACACACAAGTGTACTCAAAGAAAATAAACCACTTTAATTGCAAACGTTAGTTGTTCCCTTTCTTACAAACAATGTACCAAACTCAACTTTTTCATGTATTCCAAAATTTTTGTAATGATTTTGAAAAGATATGCATAGCACTACGAGGGCAGTTCGGAAACTTCTTAGCCTAGCACAAAAAACTAACTATTCTCTTTCATTGATAGGCTAAGAAGTTTCCGAACCACCATCGTATATTACATTTTTTACTACGAAATCTCAAAATTGCGATATAATGTCTAAGTTTTTTCGGAAAAGTATAGGGTTTGATATAGACAAAATCGAATGTGTTTTTATAGTAAAAAGGATTTTTAAGTAAGACCTATTTTGAGGTTTCGTAAAAATTTAATATAGTAGTATGTAATGCCTCCTGAAATCTTTTAAACTTGTTTAGAATTTATGCAAAATTAAATTTTTTGAGTTTTCAAAAGTTGTCGTTTGTTAGAAAGGGATCAATTAAAGAGTTTTGTTTTCATTAACTGAAGTTTCTTTAAATCGGCTTGTGTATGTGCGCCCAACAATGTGGTCTATACATAGAACTACTAGACTACCCAGCAAAAAAATGTGGAAGTTTTTCTGAAGGCACAACTTTAAAAACACTTCCAAATATGTTCTCCCAATGATGTTCTTTATTTTAACTACACATGAAATCCTTTTAGTTCATTTTTTTATAACTCGTTTTTTTCACATTTTTAATAGGTAATTTTAACTTTTTTGTTTTAAATAGGTTAAAACAGAATACAAATTAATAAAATGCTACAAATTATTCCAATTTTGTCGAAAAAAAATTTATAATCCATTGTAGGAAAAATGTTCCAGACATGCGTCAGAATGCATTAAAAATCATAAAAAATTATAAAAAAAATATTTATTTTGCAAAATATCATCAGATCAGATCACACCTTAAGAAAGGATGCAAATTCAGTGCAACGGCTGTTGAAATGGTGAACATCCGTCCTATGACAAGCCCATGCTAAATTCATCGCTTCTGCTCCAATTTTGCAGCACTTCCGGATCTAAAAATAACATTTTCAGTATATGCACTGCTTGTGCTATAGGAATGAATTATTTTTTTTTTGCGTGCAAATTTCTTGAATACATCCATGCAAAGTGACAGCTTTTTGAAACTTTTTCTTCTAGGAATTATCATGAATGTACACTAAAAAAAAGTGAACCTTATATACCACTAAAGCCAATTTAATGCTATATTAGTTCACGGAATTATTACACGCAAGAAATAATTCTTTCCTCCCAAACGAAATTTTAGACAAACAAAGTTCGTTTCTAATTTTCTTTTCGCTGTAAGGAAGTTTATTTGGAAGAAAAGTATATACTGTTTGTGATAAACGTTTACTCTTTTCCAGGATGTAAAAACAATTTCATAAAGACTAACTCAAAAAACAATCTTTTCTGGCTAATTGCATTTTCCCTCACATCTTTCTCATTTCCACGAGGTTTTTAGTTCTTAGCGCTTTTTTCTGTAATACAAACAATGTAGAAGAAATTATACGATTTTATAAGTTTTTAAAATTTTACCTTTCGCCTGGACGGAGAATCGAACCGCGGACCATGCAATTTGTAAGCCAGCACACTATCCACTGAGCTACGTAGCTGTCATCAATAGCTAACTATCCATAAAAGTTATATTAATATAGCATAGCTTGCGGCGCCCACGAGCCGATTAAACAAACTTTAATTAACAGAAACAAACATTTAGTTGGACACCGTGGAGCAGTGGTTGCTACGTCCGCCTTGCATGCCAAGGGTCGTAGGTTCGATCCCTACTTCGGCCGAACTCCAAAAAGTTTTTTTTTTACATATATCCCAAATATGTTCGAAAGATTCCGAAAAGATGTTCAACATTACATACTACTATATTAAATGTTTACTATGAACTATAAAATGTGTCTTATTAAAGACTTAAAGTCAGAAAAGAACAGTGCTTGATATAAACGAAATGGACTGTGTTGTTGGTTCAAAAATATTTTTTTTATTGAAAAAATAAAAATTTTGTAACAAACGAATTTTTTGGTGATAAAAGTTTAAAATTTTCGAAGAAATTAAAAAAACTCTAACAAAAGAAAAACGTTCTTTGCGCGTATGTTTTGAGAAAGTTTTCTTGACTTTAATAATTTTTATACCCTCCACCATAGAATAGGGGTATATTAACTTTGTCATTCCGTTTGTAACACATCGAAATATTGCTCTAAGTATATACATAAAGTATATACACTCGAAGCTCTGTTTAACGAATTCCCATTTAACAAAAATCCAATTTAACGAACGTCCAAATTCTTAACATTGAGTATTCTAAATAACGAGCGGTTGTACAAAATTTACATTCGATTTAACGAAAACGCTTTTATTTTAAGAAAATAAACAACAAAAATCTATTTTACACTGCAAGACACGACTTGGACTCATTTCAAAGGACATTAACTTATGTTAGTAGGATATGAAATTTGGCGACATGCACCAATTTTCCGTAGGATCGCTATTTTGACTGAATAGTTTAAGGAGCTATTCAGTCTATTGTGATACCACAGGTGGTGAACTTTTCTCTTATTAATGAGTCCTGCCCGATTTTATAACATTTATTTAGCTCAATGACAACGACTCCTCCTTATAACCGAAGAGAAACTATGAAATACACAGGAATGTCTGCATCATTACTGAGAAGGATAAACAACAGCTGAAAAACTTTGAGACAGCGAAACTTGGATTATCTTTTCAACCTAACCTAGATATATCAAATTTATCAGTTTTTAAGGATTATTTAAAGTAAGTGCCTCTGTAGTACTTTAATTTTGCCAAGTGCTTATGAATTTTTTCTTATATGGTAAAAAATAAGATTTTCAATAAAAGTTAACATTTAATATTCCCGTTCGATTTAACGAATTTTTCTAAATAACGAAATTCGTTAAACCGAGCTTCGGCTGTATATTCTTGGTCGTGGTGAAATTCTGAGTCGATCTGAGCATGTCCGTCCGTCCGTCTGTTGAAATCACGCTAACTTCCGAACTTCACAATGGACTGAATAGTCTAAGTGAACCTGAATCTTAATCGGGCTGCCACTTTAACCTAACTTACGAACGAAACAAGCTATCGACTTGAAACTTGGCACAAGTAGTTGTTATTGATGTAGGTCGGACGGTATTGCAAATGGGCCATATCGGTTCACTTTTACGTATAGCTTACGTATGTGGCTTGCGGTCGCTGTAAGAGAAGCAAATTTCATCCGATCCGGCTGAAATTTGGTACATGGTGTTAGTATATGGTCTCTAACAACCATGCAAAAATTGGTCCACATCGGTCCATAATTATATATAGCCCCCATATAAACCGATCCCCCGATTTGGCTTGCGGAGCCTCTAAGAGAAGCAAATTTCACCCGATCCGGCTGAAATTTGGTACATGGTATTGGTAAATGTTCTCTAATGACCATGCAAAAATTGGTCCACATCGGTCCATAATTATATATAGCCCCCATATAAATCGATTCCCAGATTTGTCCTCCGGAGCCTCTTGGAGGAGCAAAATTCATCCGATCCGGTTGAAATTTGGAACATAGTGTTAGAATGTCGTCTCTAACAAACACGCAAGAACTGGTCCATATCGGTCCATAATTATATATAGCCCCCATATAAACCGTTCCCCAGATTTGATCTCCGGAGCCTCTTGGAGGAGCAAAATTCATACGATCCGGTTGAAATTTGCAACGTGGTGTTAGTATAAGGCCGCTAATATCCATGCCAAAATTGGTCCATATCGGTCTATAGTTATATATAGCCGATCCCCAATCACACAAAAATTGGCCCATATCGGTTCATATTCATGGTTGCCACTCGAGCCAAAAATCTACCAAAATTTTATTTTTATGGAAAACATTGTCAAAATGTTATTTCTATAGAAAATTTTGTCAAAATTTTTTTTCTATAGAAAATTTTGTAAAAATTTTATTTCTATAGATAATTTTGTCAAAATTTTATTTCTATAGACAATTTTGTCAATAAGCTGGCCGAACTTACGGCCGTATATACTTGTTTTGTGTATGTTAGTTAAATTAACTAAAAATGGGAGAATATTATACAAAAATTAAGTAAAAAGATTTACTAAATTCGTGCCTCTCACAAAATAGTTCAGCATTTCTTTAAATTTGTAAATTCTACCAATAATGTCCCATTTTTACAATACTGAACTCCAATTTTTTTCCTTCAATCTTCTAAATTTTCTTTAACATGTAAAAAAAACAATAATTCTGTATAATAAATTTTTTCGAAAAATATTTACTTTTTTGCGAAATCTGTGTGACATCTGCTTTTGTAATACAGTTTAGTTAAAATTTTCTAAAATTAATGCAAATTTTCTAAAATTAACCAAAATTTTCTTTTGGTGGTTTCACTGTTTTCTGACTGTGGAGTGTTATCATGATATTTTAAATGATGGCTTTTATTCTTCAACAATGTACAAGAAAATCATAAGTCGTGTATGGATATTAATAATGTCGAATTCGATATTTTTTTTTTACTGATTTAGTCGATATTCGTTTTGTTTTAATACTGACTGTAGCCCTAATAAATCTACCTATCATTTCATGCATTATAACTTGTGTTGTATCATTTATACTCTAATGCCTGTATTCATAATAATTTATTGAAAGTTTATGGAAGGAATTTGTATGGTAATAGTAGGTTTAAAGTTTACGTTAACTTTTATGAATATGGGGGTTAAGCAGCATGGTTTAAGGCAGGGCTTCTTAAACTTTTTTGTTACGTGACCCATTTTCGTAATACGCAATTTTTAGTGACCCCCAACAAAGTATAATTTAATTTTGAAAATGCAGGTTCTAATGATTTTATATAGAATGTATTTAAAATAATAAGAATGTATACAGATTAACATATTTACTATAAATTTCTTATTACAAAAAATTAAAATTAATATCAAAATTCAGAAACCAAACGAAAAATGCTTATGAATGTCCATGTAAAAAATAAAATTAATACAAAATTCAGAAGCAAAAACAAAAAAGTATATAATTAATGAGATGGGTGTGCTTGCATTAATTTACAGTGTAGATCCAATCTCGGGATTATTTCAGATAGCGCAGGTATCAGGGTTGTTTCAACATCAGTAAGGTAAGAACGACTTTTTGATTTAGCGTTGAAAACGCTTAGACGCACAATGGCAGTAGCATTTGCGGAGAGTATTGGAAATTCGCCTTTAACCTTGATCCAAAAAGTATTTAAGTTTGTTTCAGCAAATTCTAGCTTTAAATTTGTATTCCTCGAATTCTTCTTGAGCTTTTAATGGAATATGTGTGATGTTTTGAATTGATTCATTGAATGGTTTTTGCACCCAATCAAAATCTGGCTGAAAATATTTCTTGAATTGTTCTTCCAAAGATTCCAAATGATCAATTATACTTGTCTTGATAAAATTGCAATCCAAATCATTTTCAGTAACAAAATCAGTCGTGTATGAAAACATTTCAAATCTGTAATTTGTGATTGAACTTTTCCATAAATTTATTTTTTTCCACAAATGCTTGGATTTTATTGCCCAAATTAAAAATATTTGTATATGTTACGTCCCCTGAAGAGACAAATTTAGTTCCTTCAGTTTCTCGAATATATGTGACAAATAATAAAGTTGATGATTCTAACTGCATCTTGTAAAACCGATAGATACCTTCCTTGATACCTTCTTGGCCACCAATGCTTCGCGATGAATCATGCAATGTCTAAAAGTAATCAAATCCTGTTTCTTGCGACCCCTCATAATTTTTCCACGACCCCTTTGGGGGTCGCGACCCCTAGTTTAAGAAACATTGGTTTAAGGTATCCAATTTAGTTCTTATGGAAACGGTTTATGTCAAAATATTTTATTGTTTGCCAAAATTCTATAATATGTATTAATCGTCGTTCCTTCCAGTGATCTATACTGATTAAAAAACGAATGATTAAAAAAATGAAAAATATTTTTCCGTAGAAAATAGTTCATTGTCCAAGTTTTTGACATTGTTTTGTCTTTTTTCGTTCAAATATTTTTTCTTCGTTTTTTTTTTACTCAAAGCTTCACAAAGAAATGGTGTTGGATTTTGTTTTGTTTTTATGAGATAAGAAACCTTCCTTCGTTCCATTCAGCAACCTGCATATCCGTACATATTTTCCCCCAGACTCGTACTATACTTAGATTTATATCATTTGAAATTTGGATTTCTATATAACATATCTGGGCAACGAAAAGTCTATTTGTATTAAATACAAATTGAATATTTATATCGTAAAATATGTCTCTGGTGCATGAAAAATCTATTGGAGCGTAAATAACAATAGTAGACCGACCCGCAGGCGGGCCAAACATATGAACAGAGATCGAGAACTTGAATAAACAATGACAACGATTTCATTGTGGTATTATTATAGCCAGCTGCAGGCGGTAGGGTATTGAATCACATCAATTTTACACACACTTTGAAATACAAATCTACCATGAAAACAAATCCCACAATATCATCGTCATCGTCATCATCATCATCATCATAATAATGATATTCACTACTTTATTCCATACAGATTGTGCTGCATAAATTAACAACAACAATAATAACGATATAGATGAACAAGAAAACAATAACAATAACAAAAAACTAAACAAACAAAAATCTGTTTAGAAACAATAACAAGCCATTTATTAATTAAATGCATCTGTTTGTGGAATACGATGAAAACATGAAAAATCATTAACAAAATATAATATTTTAATTTTATAAGAGGAATACTTGTATATGGTTTGTGAAGTACACTTCAATGGTTCGTTGAATTTTTGAAAATTAAATAATTAAGATTTTTTTTATGTACATACATATGTATGTATATAAACAAGTATATACAGCAGTAAGTTCGGCCGGGCCGAATCTTAAATACCCACCACCATGAACCAAATATTAGGATTTCCTTTGAAATTTCAGGAGGGCTTGAGGACTTGAGGACACTTCCCGAAGATACATTTAAAGATTTCACCTATGAGGACTATATCAGATTCTGGATTTATAAGAACCATTTTTGTTTGAGTTTTAGAGGAATCATTAACATCTCTTGTAAGTGTGCAAGAAAATTATAAAATAACGTCTTGATTTGAGTTTCAAGCAATTTTCATGATCAGTGCGCCTTCTATACTCACAAGAAGTGAAATTGGTCTATATGGAGGCATTACCAAATGGACCGATAAAAACTTAATCCGATACACGTTTTTGTGAGCCTTAAATACGAGAATATTTACAATTTCAGGCAAATCGGATAAAAACTACGGTTTCTAGAAACCTAAGGAGTTAAATCGGGAAATCGTTCTTATGGGGGCTATACTAAAATACCGACCGACTAACCGTTTTCGGCACACCTCTTTATGGCCCAAAAATACCTCTAGATTTCCAATTTCAGGCAAATTGGATAAAAACTACGGTTTCTATAAGCCCAAGAAGTAAAATCGGGAGGTCGGTTTATATGGGGGCTATACCAAAACATGGACCGACACTCACCATTTTTGGCACACCTCTTCAAGGTCCCAAAATATCTCTAGATTTTCAATTTCGCGCAAATTGGATGAAAACTACGGTTTCTATAAGCGAAAGACCCCAAATCGGGAGGTCGGTTTATATGGGGGCTATACCAAACCATGGACCGACACTCACCATTTTTGGCACACCTCTTCAAGGTCCCAAAATACCTCTAGATTTTCAATTTCGCGCAAATTGGATGAAAACTACGGTTTCTATAAGCGAAAGACCCCAAATCGGGAGGTCGGTTTATATGGGGGCTATACCAAAACATGGCCCGATATAGCCCATCTTCGAACTTGACCTGCGCGCAGACAAAAGACGATTATGTGCCAAATTTCAGGACGATAGCTCCATTATTGAATGCTGTAGCGTGATTACAACAGACAGCCAGACAGACAGACAGACGGACAGACGGACATGCTTATATCGTCTTAGAATTTCTCCCTGATCAAGAATATATATACTTTATATAGTCGGAAATCGATATTTCGATGCGTTACAAACGGAATGACAAACTTATTATACCCCGTCACCATTCTATCGTGGTGGGTATAAAAATTATAATCATATACAGGTGAAATTTTGCACAGGGTCTACAATAAACATCCCACCAAAAAAGTACTACGAAAACAGTTATTTGGATCCCCACACTGAAAATAAAACAGTGAACCCACCAGGAAGAAAACATTTAGTTAATTTTAGAAAATTTTTAATATTTTTAGAAATTCGTTTTGTTTGTTATTGTTGGTTTCTCTTCAATTATTATTGTTGTTTTTGATCTCAGCTTAAAACCATCCATATTTACTAAAATTACAAGTGTAGCTTACAAGTGTGACTAAACTTATAGTTTTGTCAATACATGGTTTTAAGCTGAGATCAAAAACAACAATAATTTTTAGAAATCTTTAACTAAACAGTATTACAAACGCTGATATCACGCCGATATCACAAATTATTAAGACATAACTAATTTTTTTTCACTCGTTAAATAGAATTTTGTAGTTTGAAAGAAAACATTGAAGTCCAAAATTGCAAGAATGTCTTTAGTGATATACGAAGTATATGATGGACGCATTTGTAGTAAAATTTACAAATTTAAAGAAATAATGAACTATTTTGTGAGAAGTATGAATTTAGTAAAACTTTTTACTTCATTTGTGTATAATTTTTTCCCCGTTTTTTAGTTCATTTAACTAACGTACACATAAAAATATTAGAGTAAAGGAAACTTTCTCCATATATAATAATTCCATAAACTAAAATAAAGTTAAATTGGCTTTAGTGAAATAGAGAGTTCACTTTTTTTATACCCACCACCATAGAAGGATGACGGGGGTATAATAAGTTTGTCATTCCGTTTGTAACACATCGAAATATCGATTTCCGACTATATAAAGTATATATATTCTTGATCAGGGAGAAATTCTAAGACGATATAACGATGTCCGTCTGTCTGTCTGGCTGTCTGTCTGTTGTAATCACGCTACAGTCTTCAATAATGAAGCAATCGTGCTGAAATTTTGCACAAACTCGTCTTTTGTCTGCAGGCAGGAAAAGTTCGAAGATGGGCTATATCGGTCCAGGTTTTTATATAGTCCCCATATAAACCGACCTCTCGATTTGGGGTCTTGGGCTTATAGAAATCGTAGTTTTTATCCAATTTGCCTGAAATTTGAAATCTAGAGGTATTTTATGACTATAAAGAGATGTGCCACAAATGGTGAGTATCGGTCCATGTTTTGGTATAGCCCCCATATAGACCGATCTCCCGATTTTACTTCTTGGGCTTATAGAAACCGCAGTTTTTATTCAATTTACGTGAAATTGGAAATCTAGAGGTATTGTAGGACCACAAATACGTGTGGCAAAAATTGTGAGTATCGGTACATATTTTGGTATATTCCCCATATAGACCGATCTACCGATTTTACTTCTTGGGCTTATAGAAACCGAAGTTTTTATCCAATTTGCCTGAAATTGGAAATCTAGAGGTACTTTAGAACCGTAAAGAGGTGTGTCAAAAATGGTGAGCATCGGTCCATGTTTTGGTATGGTCCCCATATAAACCGACCTCCCGATTTGGGGTCTTGGGCTTATAGAAATCGTAATTTTTATCCAATTTGCCTGAAATTGAAAATCTAGAGGTACTTGAGGACCATCAAAAAGTGTGCCGAAAATGGTCCGTATCGTTCCATTTTTGCTATAGCCCCCATATAGACCGATCTCCCGATTTTACATCTTGGGTTTATAGAATTCGTAGTTTATATACAATTTGCCTGAAATTGGAAATTTATAGATATTTTAGGACCATAAAGAGGTGTGCCACAAATGGTGAGTATCGGTCCATGTTTTGGTATAGCCCCCATATAGATCGATATCCCGATTTTACTTCTTAGGCTTCTAGAATCCGAAGTTTTTTATCCAATTTGCCTGAAATTGGAAATCGAGAGGTATTTTCGGGCCATAAAGAGGTGTGCCGAAAACGGTGAGTATCGGTCCATATTTTGGTATAGGTTAGGTTAGGTTAGGTTAGGTTAGGTTATGTAGCAGCCCGATGTATCAGGCTCACTTAGACTATTCAGTCCATTGTGATACCACAGTGGTGAACTTCTCTCTTATCACTGAGTGCTGCCCGATTCCATGTTAAGCTCAATGACAAGGGACCTCCTTTTTATAGCCGAGTCCGAACGGCGTTTCACATTGCAGTGAAACCACTTAGAGAAGCTTTGAAACCCTCAGAAATGTCACCAGCATTACTGAGGTGGGATAATCCACCGCTGAAAAACTTTTTGGTGTTTGGTCGTAGCAGGAATCGAACCCACGACCTTGTGTATGCAAGGCAGGCAGGCTAACCATTGCACCACGGTGGCTCCCATATATAATCTTGAGTATAGCATTATTGGCGTGAAGGAAAACAGCACTACCTTTCATTCATCTATACTGCATCATAAACTAGTTTGATTACTCGTTTACGCTATTGCCACCGATTCATGCAGTGTGGTTGCACTGCCTACTTTATTGTATACCAAAAAGCGCAACTAAACTCTTACTGCTGAAGTATTTTTTGCAGGGCACGGGCATTCACGATTTCATGAACGACTTTCGATTTTCCTTGTCCATGAAAAGTCTTCAAAAACCCGTGCAAGCCGTTCATGATTTTTTCTATGGGTGTTTCACCTGGTTTGCTATCGCAGTATCCATCAAAATCCCCATCTTGTGGATAGGCAACCACCACCCAGGAAAGTAAAGGTTGATCTTCACCTTCTAGAGCGTGAGATCCAGCGTTACAAAAGGGATTAGATTAGAAGCATACGAGACAGGTCTAAAAAAGGATTCATGAGGATACTGTAGCTGAAGCGGTGAGAAACTATAAGGTTAATCCTGTTCTCGGAGCTTGACCACCACCTATAGGTCTGCCGAAGTAAAGAAACCTCCCACGGCGGACCAGGATAGTTTTGGCCCAACTAAGATCAGACAAGTGTAACCGCTTCAATTCCTACCAAACCTAGTTGACGTGTGTCCCATTTGTAACCAAGGGCCAAATGACGCTCGTTACCATTTCTCTTGCCCAGCTAAACGTACCCAACTCATCACCAGATCACTCTGGACATATTTTACACAAGAAAATTGTTTTTCTGATTCAATCACGAAATTAATTGATCCAATTAATTTTTTAATTGAAATGCCTTCAATCACGAAAATGATAGTATCAATCACAGTTTTAAGTGGGTATAAAAAATATTTGATTTAATTTGAATAAATTTGAATAAATTTGTTAATTTATTCAATTAAAAATTTAATTGATGTTTATTGTAAAACTTAATTAATTTTTAGAATTAAAAACGTAACTATTTTCAATTACCTTCTTCTGTGATTTTGTGTTTTTGGTTTGATTAAAAAAAATTGATTGTTTGAAATAAATTTTTATTTAAAAAAATCCATCACTTTTTTACCTGACTTCGACTTTTGAGTGTGATTAAAAAGCTAATAGTATCAATTAATTTTTTAATTAAAAATTTGAAAATTTTCTATCAGTGACTTAATTGACTTAATGCTTCTATTTTTATTAAAAAGTTAATTATATCAAATAATTTATTAATTGAAAAAAAAATCAACTTCAATCAACTTTTTTAATTGGTGATATATTTTTTATTAAATCACATAAAAAATGTTACAAAAAAAAAAAGTGAGGCAAAATTCTATGGCTGGTTTCTGGTTTTTCGGCTACTATATTCCAATCCTTATTTTTTACATTTTGTACCAATTTGAACTTAAAAAGTACACTTTTTTATTCTCGTTGGTACACGGTAACAATTTGATTTTTCATCTTTGCAATGAATGGCTGTGACCTATCCTGGCAAAATATTGGCACGGAAACCTTTACTAAAATTCCATAAATAACTACACAGAAAAAAATATCACCAAAATATTTCCAATTAAAAAGTTAATTGAAGTTGAAAATTTTTCCAATTAACTTTTTAATCATGATAGAAGCATTCAGTTAATTAAGTCAATGATTGAAAATTTTTAAATTTTTAATTAAAAAATTAATTGATACAATTAACTTTTTAATCAAATTCGGAAGACTAATTCAGTTAAAAAAGTGCTGATTTTTTTTTTAATTTTTAATTAAAAATGTACTTCAAACAACCATTTGTTAATCCAAATAAAAACTCTAAGCCAATTCAGAAAGTAATTAAAAATAGTTACCTTTTTTAATTAATAAATTAATTGAGTTTTGCAATCAACATCAATTAAATTTTTAATTGAATCAATAAAAAAATTAATTGAAATTAATTTGAAAATCAATTAATTTTTTAATCAAGAATTTTTTCTATGCCCAATTAAAACTATGATTGATACTATCATTTTCGTAATTGAAGACATTTCAATTAAAAAATTAATTGGATCAATTAATTTGGTGATTGAATCAGAAAAAAATTTTTTGTTTGTATGTTGATTATAGGCAATACCAGTAATAGTCCACGATTCTTTTTATTTGATTAAATCCTTGATAATTTGAAAAAGTAATTACAAAAATATTCCTATTGGATAAAATCAATAGGTAACTCGTGACATTTATTACACTTTGGAGACCAAACATTTGTATTGGCGGCCTATCTGTTTGAATGTGGCATACACATATTTCACAAAAATAATCCTGGCAGTAGTTGACGTAGGTTTAATTAAATGTAATTCTGCTTATAATCTCTGCCTGAGTTCTTGGTGCGTTTGTTTTGTTGTTGTTGTTTTGAAAATCCAAATGGGTTTCAGCTACGTTTCATTTCACACTCTTAACTCATACTGCATGTTGGCAAAGTGTGTGTGTGTATGCGCCTTTCCATCCTATATCCTTTTCCGGGTTGTATGACATGAATTCATAAATTTTAAGCCGGTGAGTCAAGGGAAAAATCTCTTGCATGCGGTATCACCACTGCCACCACTGTTTTTTTTGTGTACAGCGCCCATAAGCACTGAGACACAACTCAATGGGCAATTATCTCGTGCACATCAGACATCAGGCCGACGACATTCGGAAATTTGTGGATGCATAGAAGCATATGATACAGCCTGATGGTACAGCAGCATGTGTGTGAGCGTTGTTGTTGGATTCCCACAGGACATAACCAGGAAAAATAAGGATGCTGCATTTGGAAAAGTAAGTGCGTGTGAAATATGCGTGCATTGACATTGTATGCTATGATGTCCAGGGCTATTATGTTGTTGTTGTGTTTTTTTTGTGTTTATTGTACCGTGTACGAGTATTTACACAAGTCATGTTACAAGCCGAAAATAAATTGTCTATAAACCAATGTCTGTCTGTAGGCTGTATATTCCAAAGCTACGATAGGGCCTTTGGGCTCAATCAGCACGTACAGGGAAAATATGATTGTTGTGATTATTTTCGGTGGGAAAATGTGTATGATTGGTAATATTTTCAGCTCAATCATATTCGGGTAATAAAATTGATTACACCCAGAAAAAAGTGAACCCAACATGAAAGAAAATGTAGGTTTATAAAGGGTGATACGGTCAAAATTTATATCAATATAATTATAATATCAATAAATTTATAATATCAATATAAGCTTGACGTATTTCTTTCAATTTTGCATTTAAAAAACCTGAATACCCCTCATTTTGAAGGTTTGTGTATGTGTAGAATGTTGCCCCTATTTTGATTTTGGAATTCACTCTTCAGTTGTCAAAATGCCGTCCAAGCAAGAAGAGCAGCGTATCAAAATTTTGCTCGCGCATCGCGAAAATCCGAGCTACTCGCACGCAAAGCTGGCAAAATCGCTAAAAGTTGCCAAATCAACCGTTACAAATGTAATTAAAGTGTTTGGGGAACGTTTGTCGACAGCCAGGAAGTCTGGATAGGGGGGGAAATCGAAAACCGGAAACCGCTGAGACGACAAAGAGAGTTGCCGGTAGTTTCAAGCGAAACCCTAACTTCTCTCTCCGAGATGCCGCAAATAAGCTGGGTGTATCGTCTACAACCGTGCATCGAGCCAAAAAATGAGCCGGACTATCGACTTACAAGAAGGTAGTAACTCCAAATCGCGATGATAAACAAAATACGACGGCCAAAGCGCGATCCCGGAGGCTGTACACGACGATGCTGACGAAGTTTGACTGCGTGGTAATGGACGACGAAACCTACGTCAAAGCCGACTACAATCAGCTTCCGGGACAGGAGTTTTATACGGCAAAAGGAAGGGGAAAGGCAGCAGATATTTTCAAGCACATAAAACTGTCAAAGTTCGCAAAGAAATATCTGGTTTGGCAAGCCATCTGTACCTGTGGCTTGAAAAGTAGCATTTTCATAGCTTCCGGGACTGTCAACCAAGAAATTTACGTGAAAGAGTGTTTGAATAAACGGCTGCTGCCTTTCCTGAAGAAACACGGTTGTTCCGTACTGTTTTGGCGGGATTTGGCATCTTGCCATTACGGTAAAAAGGCCATGGAGTGGTACGCCGCCAACAACGTGCAGGTGGTTCCCAAGGACAAGAACCCTCCCAACACGCCAGAGCTCCTCCCAATTGAGAAATACTGGGCTATTGTCAAGCGGAACCTAAAGAAGACCAAAAAAACTGCTAAGGACGAGCATCAGTTCATGGCAAACTGGCTTTTTGCGGCGAAGAAGGTGGACAAGGTGGCTGTACAAAATCTGATGGCAGGTGTCAAGCGTGAGATCCGGCAATTCGGATTTGGAAAAGCGAAAGCCTAACTGAATATTTTTCCTGAATTTTATACTAATTGAACTTGAAAAAGAAATTTAATTTGATTTTTTAAATAAACGATTTTACCGATTTACACTCGTTTTCCCTTGACCAAATTTTGACCGTATCACCCTTTAATAAAAAATTTTAACTAAAATATTTTAGAAATTCCAACCTGATACAAATAAGTTCATAATTTTTGTCAAATTAAAAAAAAAAAACAAGTATATACAGCAGTAAGTTCGGCCGGGCCGAATCCTAAATATCCACCACCATGAATCAAATGTTAGGGTTTCCTTTGAAATTTCAGGGGGGCTTGAGGACAGATCAAGCGGAGCAGTTCAACCAGCAAAAACTGCTAAGGACGAGCATCAGTTCATGGCAAACTGGCTTTTTGCGGCGAAGAAGGTGGACAAGGTGGCTGTACAAAATCTGATGGCAGGTGTCAAGCGTGAGACCCGGCAATTCGGATTTGGAAAAGCGAAAGCCTAACTGAATATTTTTCCTGAATTTTATACTAATTGAACTTGAAAAAGAAATTTAATTTGATTTTTTAAATAAACGATTTTACCGATTTACACTCGTTTTCCCTTGACCAAATTTTGACCTTATCACCCTTTAATAAAAAATTTTAACTAAAATATTTTAGAAATTCCAACCTGATACAAATAAGTTCATAATTTTTGTCAAATTAAAAAAAAAAACAAGTATATACAGCAGTAAGTTCGGCCGGGCCGAATCCTAAATATCCACCACCATGAATCAAATGTTAGGGTTTCCTTTGAAATTTCAGGGGGGTTTGAGGACAGATCAAGCGGAGCAGTTCAACCAGCAAACTTCACGAAGATAAATTTAAAGATTTTACCTATGAAGACTACATCAGATTATGGATTTATGGATTAGAGGAATCATTAACATCTCTTGTAAGTGTGCAAGAAAATTATTGCACAAAATTATTAATGTCTTGATGTGGAATCTTAAATCTGTAGATTTTCACCCGAGATGTAAAATATGGAAATTTTACATTGAGTTTCAAGTAATTGTCATGATCTGTGCGCCTTCTAAATATACCCTCAAGAAGTGAAATCGGTCTATATGGAGACATTACCACATGGATCGATGAAAACTTAATCCGATACATGTTTTTGTGAGCCTTAAATACCAGAATATTTACAATTTCAGGCAAATCGAAAAAAACTACGGTTTCTACAAACCTAAGGAGTTAAATTGGGAGATCGTTCTTATGGGTGCTATACTAAAATATGGACCGATACTCACCGTTTTCGGCACACCTATTTATGGCCCTAAAATAGATCTAGGTTTTCAATTTCAGGCAAATTGAATAAAAACTACGGTTTTATAAGCCCAAGAAGTAAAATCGGGAGATCGGTCTATATAGGGGCTATACCAAAACATGGACCGATACTCAACATTTTCGGCACACCTCTTTATGATACTAAAATACCTCTAGATTTCCAATTTTAGGCAAATTTGATAAAAACTACGGTTTCTATAAGCCCAAGAAGTAAAATCGGGAGATCGGTCTATATAGGGGCTATACCAAAACATGGACCGATATTCACCGTTTTCGGCACACCTCTTTATGGTCCGAAAATACCTCTAGATTTCCAATTTCAGGCAAATTGGATAAAAACTACGGTTTCTATAAGCCTAAGAAGTAAAATCGGGAGATCGGTCTATATAGGGGCTATGCCAAAAGATGAACCGATACTCAGCATTTTCGACACACCTCTTTATGGTCATAAAATTCCTCTAGATTTATGGTCATACAATTCCTCTAGATTTAAATTTACAGGCAAATTGGATAAAACTACGATTTCTATAAGCCCAAGACCCCAAATCGGGAGGTCGATTTATATGTGGACTATATCAAAACTACATGGACACACGGCTACACGGACTCGGCTATAAAAAGGAGGTCCCTTGTCATTGAGCATAACATGGAATCGGGCAGCACTCAGTGATAAGAGAGAAGTTCGCCAATATGGTATCACAATGGACTGAATAGTCTTAGTGAGCCTGATATATCGGGCTGCCACCTAACCTAAACCTAAACCTAAGCCTTACCAATCATCATTCGTATCTTGTAAGCTTTAGCAATCATCATTTGTACGTACCGTCCATAAGCTCCGAAGCATGTCCATGCAGTTTTCCGACAGCGCAACATATATGATTTGACCAGGTCAGCTTTGAGTTGAAGGTAATTCCGAGGTTTAAATGGGTGTTGACATAATCAATATCATCGTTGCCGATATACAAGCAATTAGAGACGTTTGCCCTAGAGCAAGCGGGTGCTTCTTCCTTCGCTTACCAAGCGGCACTTCTGTAAGCAAGAGCTTTTTGTGTTTTTTTTTTATCACGACTTCTTAGAACGAACGATTTTGTGCGAAAATAAATTAGTTGAATTCTTGTGTTTGAAGGATAAAGACGTGTTTTGCGGACGATTCCACTCATTTTGTGCTCTCTTGTTTTGTGTATTTTTTAATTTAATTCAAGCAAAGAATAAATTTTGGAGCTAGCAACGCGGACCGGGCACAGCTAGTATAATTATAAAAAGGAAGACTGTTACAAAAGTGTGTTCATTTCATAATTTCAGTATCTGACCGCTATCTGGCAATAGCACTATTAGCACTATTATGGTTCCAATATTCGAAATTATTATGTGCATTCTTAAGGACACTATAGTTGCAATGATTTTCTCCTCATACAAAGAAGAATCGCATTCAAGTGGGACATTTCCTTATAAAATCATCAGTGAATTCCTCGCAGAGGTAAGCGCTGATAGACTTTGACTTTCCTTACAAAGCTGCTGAAAGTTCAGCAGTTTTTTTTTTTTTGCTTGGAAAGCTGTTGAAAGTTCAGCAGTTTTTTTTGTGGGATGTATGGGCTAACTGCTAGTATTCGAGAAAAACAGCCGGAAAGAGTTTCATGAAGATAAGCGTAAACATACGTGATTGCAGTTGGTAAAGAAAATCCGTTTTCGCTAATCAGTTTTTCACCATAACTACTTACCCAGTTTCTGCTCGGTTGACCTGACCTGCCTCTTAATTTCTATCAAAGTTTGTTATTGAACCCATTATCCCATGCTTACATGACGGACATGGTAACCATTGCTGCACTATTAAAGGCCTTTTGTTTTTATCAATTTGTCACTTGATATCACCACTCCTTCTACTAGGTTTACGTACTTTCATCTTAGTACATGTATCCGTATGGAGTTTCATGTTAATGTGGTATTGGTACGCCATGACGCGGACACATAATAAATTATCAAGTGATAAATGATTGCATTATAATGACAGTTGCTGTTCTGAATATTATGTTTGAATCTTGTGTCTGTGTATATATCTCCATCAATGTCAATTCCTGTTTGTATATACGAGGCTTGTATTGGAAATACACACATTTTAAAGAGGATAATAAAAATTCCAATTTTTTTCAAAACAATAAATGCATTTATAGACGGTTACATGATCTGAATCCCTAAGATGATCTGAATCACTATATCCAATATTCGAATAATGTGAATTCTCCGCATCAGGTACTCGTATATACCTGAACTGTAAAGTGTATTCCCATGGAATTTAAAAAGCTTTGCATCTCTTCGGAGATTTCTAAATTTCTTCTTTAAAGATATCTATCACAATTTTAAAAATCCTAAATAAAACCACGAATTTTGGGCCCATATTGCATTTACAGCAAACATTTTGCTATTAATTCAACTACCCTCGTCTTATTCCTATGATAAATGTATTAAATCTTATATTTATGCAGCTATCTGAACTTCAAGTGAATTTCTTTATAAATCATATAAAGTACCCGCCATAATTTTACTTCTTATCATAAATGATTGTTAAGTGGTTTGGTATGCACTATCCATAATTTTTCATAATGGATATACATATACAACAAAAAATGCATGGAAATCGCCTATTATCCGCTGACACTTCCATTAGACCTTCCTTTGTCAAGTCTCTGCTATGCGATGGGAAATGGTTATGATGAAAATTGTTTGTCATCCATTTCCGGAGTATAATTGTTAGGTTTCTTATCTACGCATAGAGTTTGCGGTCAGTATTACAGTGTTGACCTAATGTAGACCAATATTTACAACCGATGATTTCTTTTAATTGTGACCGTCAAGGGAATGTCCATTACATTTAAGTGGTGGATTATTAGGAAATATTTTCATTAATTTTATTTACGATTATAAATTATCATGATTTGATGACAATGCCGATATAGTGCTTCGCATAGGTGGTGTTTGTGATTGCAATGATGCTGCTATGTTAATGGAGTTGTCCACTTTTCTGGGTAGTTCATTGCATATGAAAGATTGTGGTTTGTTTTCACCCTCTTTGGGATATATTTTACACGGCATATTGAATTTCAAATAAAAAATTGTCAATCATTAGAGGTCTATTGTTGTGGATGAGGTGTTGTGTTTTTTTTTTTTTGTTAAATCATCTGTCTTATAGTCTACGAAATGTGTCAATAAACGTTTAATGATTTCCGGTGTTCAAAGTAATCGTAATCCATGGACTGATTACGATAAAGGATAAAAGTCGTTTGAAACCTGAAGCTGCTTCGTGTATCTTTTACAAATGAGGTTGCATTTTTTTTTAAAGTCATCAAAGAAATGCAGACATTTCGTTTTGCTCCTTGTTCTCTTAGAACCTTGGGTCGCATTGCTCCGGGATTCCCTTGCTTCTTGGGTTTTTTGTTTCTGAGATACCTTTGCTCCTTGTGCCGTTTAATTCTTGAGTTCGATTTACTCCTTAGGTCGTTTTGTTCCTTGGGTGGCTTAGTTCCCGACTTCACATTGTTTTTAAGTTCTCTTTGCTCTGAGTTATCTTTGCTCCTGAGGTCACTTTGTTCTCTGGGTTGCTTTGTCGTTTTGCACCAGAGTGTTTTTCTCTGGTTTACCTTGCTCCTTGGCTTCTTTGCACGTAAGATCCCCTTGCTCTTTGTGTTGCTTAGTTCCTGTGTTTTCCGTGATGCTTTGCTCCTTGGGCCCTTTGAACCTTAGAATGCTTTGGTACTGAGGTCGCTTGGTCCTGAGGTAGCGTCGCTCCTGAGTTCACTTAGCTCATGTGGTGGCATTGTTCTCTGGGTTGTTTTGCTCCTTGGGTTTTTGTTTCTGAGATACCTTTGCTCCTTGTGCCGCTTAGTTCTTGTGTTCGCTTAGTTCTTGAGTTCGCTTTACTCCTGCGGTCGCTTTGTTCCTTAGCTCCTGACTTCGCTTTGTTTCTGAGTTCTCTTTGCTCTTAGTTATTTTTGCTCCTGAAGTCGATTTGCTCCTGGAGTCGCTTTGTTCCTGGAGTCGCTTTGCTCCTGGAGTCGCTTTGCTCCTGGAGTCGCTTTGCTCCTGGAGTCGCTTTGCTCCTGGAGTCGCTTTGCTCCTGGAGTCGCTTTGCTCCTGGAGTCGCTTTGCTCCTGGAGTCGCTTTGCTCCTGGAGTCGCTTTGCTCCTGGAGTCGCTTTGCTCCTGGAGTCGCTTTGCTCCTGGAGTCGCTTTGCTCCTGGAGTCGCTTTGCTCCTGGAGTCGCTTTGCTCCTGGAGTCGCTTTGCTCCTGCAGTCGCTTTGCTCCTGGAGTCGCTTTGCTCCTGGAGTCGCTTTGCTCCTGGAGTCGCTTTGCTCCTGGAGTCGCTTTGCTCCTGGAGTCGCTTTGCTCCTGGAGTCGCTTTTCTCCTGGAGTCGCTTTGCTCCTGGAGTCGCTTTGCTCCTGGAGTCGCTTTGCTTCTTGAGTCGCTTGGCTCCTGGAGTAGCTTTCTTCCTGGAGTGAGTTTGTTTTCAGGGTTTCATTGCTCCTTGGGTTTTTTGTTTTTTCTCTGGTTTGTTTTGCTCCTTGGGTTTTTGTTTCTGAGATACCTTTCCTCCTTGTGCCGCTTATTTCTTGAATTCGCTTTACTCCTGCGGTCGCTTTGTTCCTTAGCTCCTGACTTCGCTTTGTTTCTGAGTTCTCTTTGCTCTGAGTTATCTTTGCTCCTGGAGTAGCATTGCTCCTGAAGTTGATTTGCTCCTGGAGTCGATTTGCTCCTGGAGTCGCTTTGCTCCTGGAGTCGCTTTGCTCCTGGAGTCGCTTTGCTCCTGGAGTCGCTTTGCTCCTGGAGTCGCTTTGCTCCTGGAGTCGCTTTGCTCCTGGAGTCGCTTTGCTCCTGGAGTCGATTTGCTCCTGGAGTCGATTTGCTCCTGGAGTCACTTTGCACCTGGAGTCGCTTGGCTCCTGGAGTGGTTTTGTTCTCTGGGTTACCTTGCTCCTGGAGTCGCTTTGCTTCTTGAGTCGCTTGGCTCCTGGAGTAGCTTTCTTCCTGGAGTGGTTTTTTTCCCTGGATTTCCTTGCTCCTTGGGTTTTTTGTTTCTGAGATACCTTTCCTTCTTGAGTCGCTTAGTTCTTGACTTCGCTTTGCTTCCGAGTTCGCTGTGGTCTAAGTTCTCTTTGTTTCTAGGGTCGCGTTGTACTCTGGGTTGCCCTGCTCCTTGTGCCACTTAGTGCTTGAGTTGGCTTTATTCCCTTGGCTGCCCTGCTCTTAGGGTTCTTTGCACCTGAGATCCCTTTCATTTTTAGGTTGCTTAGTTTCTGAGTTCGCTTTGCACGTTGATCGTTTTGTACTCGGAGTTGCCTTACATCTTGGGTTCTTTGAACGCTTTGTTCTTGAGGTAGTTTTTCTTCTAAGGTCTTTTTTCTCTTGAGGCGCTTTACTCCTAAGGCCCCTTCGATTCTGAGTACACTTCGCTCGTCAGGCCGCTTCGCTCCTGAGTTGACTTACATAATTTTTTGCTTCTTGGGTCGTTTTGCTCCTGAGTTTGCTTTGTTCTCTGGGTTGCCTTGCTCCTTCAGTTCTTTGCACATGATATTCCTTTGCACTTTGGGTCGCTTAGTTCCTGTGTTTTTTGGGTGGCCTTGTTTCTTTGAACCTTGGAATGCTTTCCTACTGGGGTCGCTTTGGTCCTGAGTTTGCTTTATTCTCTGGGTTGCCTTGCTCCCTGGGTTGTTTTGTTTCCGAGATTCCTTTGCTCCTTGTGGCACTGAGTTCTTGAGTTCGCTTAACTGACTTCCCTTTGTTTCTGAGTTCTCTTTGCTTTGAGTTATTTTTGCTCCTGAGGTCACTTTGTTGTTGTTGTTGTCGCTTTGCTCCTGATGTCGCTTTGTTCCTTGGGCCGCTTAGTTCTTGACTTAGATTTGCTTCTGAGCTCGCGCTGCTCTGAGTTCTTTTGGCTCTTGAGAACGCTTTATTCCCCTTGGTTTTTTTATACCTTAGCTCCCTTTGATATTTAGATCGCTTAGTTCCTGAATTCACTTTGCACTTTTCTCCTGAGGTAGCTTTACTCCTAAGGTCACTTTTCTCTAGAGGAACTTTGCTCCTAAGGTCCCTTCGATTCTGAGTACACTTCGCTCGTCAGGCCGCTTCGCTCCTGAGTTCACTTACATAATTTTCCTGAGACCACTATGTTCATGAGATGGCTTTGTTTTCTGGGTTGACTTGCTCCTTGGGTTTTTTGTTTCTGAGATGTCTTTGCTCGTTAGTTCGCTTAGTTCCTGACCTCGCTTTGCTCTGAATTGTTCCTGAGGTTGCCTTGCTCCTTGCGATCCTTCGCTCTTGAGTTCACTTTGCCTATGAGGTTTTTGTTCTTGTGGTTGCCTGAATTCCCTTTGCTCCTGAGGTATCTTTTTCTCTGGGTTGACTTGTTCTTTGGGTGCGTTGATCCTGAGATACATTTGCAGCTTGGGTCGGTTTGCTCATTGGGTGGCTTTCTTCTTTCTTCTCCTTGCTTCTTGGATCCCTTGGTAAGAATGCTTGATATATTGCATTTCATCTCCGACCGTAGTTTTTCTAGTTTCCTAATGTTCTAGCATTCAATGAGAAAGGAAATAACGATGTGGGATTTTCTTTTTCTTTTCAATCAGTCGTCAGTATTGTGACCTTGTATGGATCTAATTTCCAAATGTTGCTAATTGATTCTATGATTTATTACTGCAATCTAATACGATGGTCCAACCTCTTCTACATACATCCGGCCATCATTTGCAACTCATAGCAACTCGTTATTAAATTTTTGCGAGGCAAGATTGCATTCATTTACTACAAACATTTATAGCTAGAGGAACAAAATTCTTTAAAAAAATTTGTAAACATTCAACACCTCCACATGCATCATTCAATACTGGTTTGGCAATAATTATGTTATGTTTGCCATAAAGTTATCAACTATTTGTCAAGTAATAAAAATTACCAATTTGTGATGGTGTATCATTGAAAATAATTGAGTTGAAGTTGTAAATGATTTCCGTTGTACCTACAAAGCTCATATTATATGCGAACGAAGTCATAAAACAATTGATTAATTTTATAAAAAAAATATAATTTTATTATAAATATATTGTAATCGCATTAGGTCATATCGATAACATGTTCGAGAGTGTAATTAGTAGAATACCAATTGGTAGCTTCTTAACTTTTATTCTTTATATGAAATCTTAAGTTTTGAGAGCCACCGTGGTGCAATGGTTAGCATGCCCGCCTTGCATACACAAGGTCGTGGGTTCGATTCCTGCTTCGACCGAACACCAAAAAGTTTTTCAGCGGTGGATTATCCCACCTCAGTAATGCTGGTGACATTTCTGAGGGTTTCAAAGCTTCTCTAAGTGGTTTCACTGCAATGTGGAACGCCGTTCTTACTCGGCTATAAAAAGAAGGTCCCTTGTCATTGAGCTTAGCATGGAAACGGGCAGCACTCAGTGATAAGAGAGAAGTTCACCAATGTGGTATCACAATGGACTGAATAGTCTATGTCAGCCTAATACATCGGGCTGCCACCTAACCTAACCTAAGTTTGATTTACTCTCGGGTCGTGTCCCTTGCGTGAATTTTATACTCCTCGGGTCTCTTTGCTCCTTGTGTGGTTAAGCTCTTTTGGTTGGGTTACATTGCCCTTGATTCGATTTGTTCATGGGACCGTTTTGCTCTAAGGGATTTTTAACGTTGCTCCTTGCATTTAGGATCGCGTTGCTTATTGGATTATTTTGCTTCTAGAATCGCGTTGCTTTGTTGATTGGATCACCTTGCTGTTTGGGTCGCTTTGCTTCTTGAGTCGCTTTGGTCCTTTGTTCATTGTGTCTGCTTCTATTGCTTTACTCCTAGAGTCTCTTCGTTCATTAGGTAGCCGTGCTTCTTGAGTCGCTATGCTGAGTTGTCATTGGGCTTAACATGGAATCGGGCAGCACTCAGCGATAAGAGAGAAGTTCACCAATCTGGTATCACAATGGACTGAATAGTCTAAGTTAGCCTGATATATCGGGCTGCCACCTAACCTAACCTATGCTGAGTGGTTCACTTAGCTCCTTTTATCGTTTTGCTCCTTGGGTGGCTCTGCTCCTGGGATCGCTTTGCTTCTTGAGACGCTTTGATCTTGAGTCGCTTTGGTCTGGTCGTTTTGCTATTAGGGTAACGTTGCCCCTTGGTTCGCTTTGCCTTTTAGGTTACGTGGCTCCTTCGATCGTTTTGCTCCCCGAGTTTCTTCGCCTCTGTCCTTGAGTCGCTTTATTGATTGCGTCCTTTGGTCCTTAGGTCGTTCTGCCCCTTAGCTCACGTGGATCCTTCGATCGCTTTGCTCCTGGAGTTTCTTTGCTCATTAAGTAGCCTTGCTTCTTGGGTCAATTTTGCAATCTTACATTGAAGTCACAAAAACCTAAACCTGGTGTTTGAGGCCTTGAAAACACCGGATCCACAGGTCCACCGCCGCAGTACGACTTTTCGACAAAACTGAATATCGGTGCAAAAAGACAAGCGGTCCGCCGGCTTTGATCAGTAATGACGATACAATTGTTGGTTAGTTGCATTTACTAGATCTCCTCATCCCTTGGATTGCCTCATTGCTGGGAAAGCCAGAACCTTCTATCGCTTTGTTTTGCCATGAGTCGCTTAACTTCCTAAACATCTTTGATTCTGTCAATTGAGAGAGACAGTGAAAGTAAAACCGCTTCATATTTTTCATATAATGAGGAATTAAATAAATTTGCAAAATTACTTTCCCCCGCATCATGACAAACCATTCCAATAAACATTTCTATATTTTTATATTTAAGTTCTTGGTCACAGAAACCATTTATGTACCCACTTAAATATTGCACACATTAAAATAGCTGGTATTTCGAAATGTATATATTCGTCTGACCGACCATTCACTGAATTGCTGATTTCATTACCAGACGCAAAATGTCGATGTCATTTTATTTTAGCTCTTTTTTCCTCTTCTTGTTTTAAGCGTTATTTCTACAAAATACGCAGCTGGGGCACTAAAGTGTGGGTGCAGATTTGCAGTGAAATAAAATAAAAAAAAATACAGAAATCAAAACAACGGTACAACTAAAGGCCAAATTCTGCCTCCTCAAATGTAAACAATCCAAATGTGAAACTTGGTCCGCCCACTCTTCAGCACCCATTCCGCACTTGCTGCTACTTGGTGTAAGTAATATGGGTTTCTACACTCTACTCGCCTTACAAGCAAGGCTGCTCGCTGTAGTCTACCCGCCTCATGCTGACTTTGATTGAGAGTAAATGAATGAAAGATTGAATGACTGATGTTGAAGTTGAGGAGAGTGCTGATGATGATGGCGGTAATGGTGATGGTTACGATGATGGCGAACATGAGGACTCAACTGGCACTCATGGATTGGATATTGGTGATAGAAAGACCGACAGACTGACAGACAAATGAAAATCATACTGTAACCCAAACTGTAGGACAAATTTAATTTCTGCTTCTGCACATGGGGTGCCAGAACAAACATGCTTAACTCTCACCAATTTGGAATGTAATTTTTTCTATTAGTGTGGTGGCTGATATGTAGTACAATAAAATAAAGCGCTATCATTTTTTTATTTTATTGTTAAAAAGAAAAAAATGTTCGAAATATGATCAACTTTTTAGAATCAGCTTAGCTTCCTTCGAATGGGCTACTTTTGGTACGGATTATGGCCTTCAAACGGATGACAAAATAACAAGCTACATGAAAGTGAGTCTACGGTATTTTGTGGAGAAGTCATGGGATTCCCGGGGAAGCGACTTACCAAACTTCCCAAGGCACAAAGTCCTACGGATTGATATCCGCAGACGTTGGATATTAATTTGTTTCCAGTCCCTGTTTCCCAGCTGGGCCACGTCCCGAATCACCTATTCACCGATATGGTTAGCTCTTTGCCCAGGGAAGTGACAAAGGTAGTCTTCCAAGGTCTCATCATCCTCAAGACACGTCCTGTATGCACCATCCTCTGCTGCTCCTATTCGACACAGATGTGCTCTCAATTCAGGTCTCGGCCATTAATTCCACGATCGTCACCCTTCCGACGGTTACATTGTTGGTGTTGTAACGCGAAGCTCAAAGACAAAAATTTCAATAATTGCAATAGGTCTCGTTTTTGGCTTGGAATTCATACGAAAATCCTTATGTGAAGATCAAAGTCTTTGGAAACAAGTAATTTTTTTTTTGATTATAATGGAATATTCTCGCCTTGAGAAAACATTAAATATTCTCATTACACCTAATATACCCCCCACTGTGCTCAGTGGCATCGCCATCAACTGCAAATTTTCACTCCACCACCTAAAACATTAGCCAGTAAAACATATTCAGTAAATCAAATCCCAAATAAATAAATAAATAGACGCGAGACTGTATATATGTATCGATGGGATGGGAAACCTTTTGACAGCCAGACTGGTTGGGCAGCCATTGACTTTATTTCTTTTAATTTTGTTTCCCAAAATGGTATAGTACTGATGTCTACTGACCATACTGCATGCATACTGGTGGTTGTCTATGATCTATTTTTCTAAATTTAAATTTTTATTTGCTATTGGACATTTTGAGGTCTTATGATTTCTATTGCATTGCAAGAGCAAGATTGATCAATAGGCTAAACGCATTGTAGTATAGTTCAACTCTAACCACATATGGTTCATGTTCAAATGTTAGACATTTAGCATTTGGTTGAATGACAAATATCTCGACTCGTATTGTCATATTGGACAATTGAATACAAATATTGAATAACGATGCTAATTGGAAATTTTGTGAAAAGTTTACAATTTTTAGTGAGTATCAGAAATGGATGGATTCGTTTGGGTGTGATTTCATAGTTACGAAGCCAACGGATATTGGAACATCACCTTGGAAAGTTCGATTTTGTGAAACCAATGGAACATTATAAACCATTCTTGGACTAAATCATGCTCACGTCAGCTACTCTTCTACAATCACTGAGGCGGCGGCACTTGCTGATCTTAGTTGGGCCAAAACTACTCTGGTCTGCCGCGGGAAATCTCGGTGCTATGGCGGGTAGTCGAGATCCGAGAACAGGATTAACCTTCTAGCTTTTCCCCACTTCAGCTACAGTATCCTCATGAATTTTGTTTGGTAACGCTGGATCTCGCGCTGAAGAAGGTGAAGATCAATTCTTACTTTCCTGGGTGGGGGTTGCATATCGACAAGATGGTGATTTGGATGGCTACTGCGATAGCAACCCAATAACTACTACTTTGACAACATGTAGTTTTGTCGACGCTCTGGGGTGATCCTTTTCTCCGCATATAGGTGATCCAGGGGTGAACAGCGGAGACCACTGCGTGTCGTTCGTTTTAGGTGTCCTCACTGGAGCTGCATAGTTTACCACTGACCGGCAAACGACTTGAGGACCTTGTTTCTACCGTGGAGCTTATCACAAACTGCAGTGACATGGGAAGACGAGTTAAAAAGGCTGCCGGAATCTTCAGAATGGGTGCAATGGAGGACTGGTAGAGATCAAACATTGTCGGAGATATCACCCTGTTTCACCACACAGATAGTTTACAATCCAAAGCTTGTTACCTGCCCTAGAGACGTATTTTCGATGTCCTCGAAGAGGCTATCATTGTTGGCCGTATCGAATGACTTCGATAGATCTAGCGCCAAGAGGACCATCCTATGACACGACTTGGGATGATTGGCATGCAAAGCAATCGTCGTGCTATGAACTTTACGCAATCCATGTTGATGGTTACCAGTTGGAAAATTCTCCACAAGGATGGGGAGGAGTAGAGCCTCAAATGTGTTGGCTACTGGCGGGAAAATGATATCGGTCTGTACGATTCACCTTTAGTCGAGTCTTTGACTGGTCTAGCGCCACGAGGACCATCCTATGATACGGCTTGTGTTGGTTGGCATACAAAGCAGTCGTCGAGCTATGTACTTTACGGAATCCATATTGATGGTAGGCAGCTGGAAAATTATCCACAAGGCTGGTGAGGAGTAGTGCCTCAAGTGTCTTGGATACTGGCGAGAGAAGAGATATCGGTCTGTACGATTACTCAAGTCTTTGCCTGGCTTCAGTAAGAGAATCACCCTACCCATTTTCCAGATATCGGGTACTATGGATAATATCAAGAATAAATTGAGGAGCCTGGTCAAATACTCAACTCCCAGTGATCCTAGATTCCCAGCTCAGCGCCTTGGATGGCTTCTCGTTGTTGATGACATTGATAACTTCTGATATTGTAAATTGAGGAGTATCATCGGCTCAGCGACCACGTATGCAAGGTGTGGCTCTCTTTTTCGCTCTATCACTCTCGCGATGTCGGTTGAAAAATCTAGCGCATCTCCTTAGATCAGTCACCATCACACCGAGAAACGTGACTGAAATCCCATCATCCCTTGTAGCGGGGTTCGAGAGGGCTGCCACTGTTGACCACAACTTACTTGTTCCTGTGCCTAGGAATGAGGTCCAACTGCAGCTTAAACTACGGTTATCTTTTATGGCATTAAGATTTTGCCTTTAATAGTTTTTCATTATGGAGTGACACTAATTCATGGACAACCAGATTTGATGCAGAAAGTTTGCTGATGCAAGAAAGTGACCTAAAATATACATATTCCCCATCAACTCTTCTGCAATTCAAAATACAAACTACTCTTGGACAGATCTATGTGCTTATGTGCCACCAATGTATCTTGCAAAAAGAGGACCACATGCTCAATGAACTTGTCTAACCTCTGCAAGAAAAACATGGATCGACACTTTTCCAACATTTACTCGTGCTGTAAGTAACCCACTAATCAATGAGGCCAATACAAAGAAACTGGTCAGTAGAATGTATATGGCTCCACAATATAGCCATAATGATGGCTGATTTACAGCAAAAAGTCATTGGGGATGACTATCATTAGTTAGTTAGCTTTGCAAAAAGAAAACAGCACGCAGCCATTCTGCACTCTACAATTGATGATTCGTAGTATAAAACTGACGACATTCAATCAAGCTACTTGACTTCCACCACCTTTCAACCAACACAAAATATCGTCCGACTATAGTGCATCAAATAACGACGAAAATGGTAAGCCAATGTATATGTCTGTCCTTTTGAACGATGGACGCTCTGTCCATCGAATTTGCCATTTCATTCATTTCGTTAACCACTTACGACAACATCGACTACGACCCCTGTGCTACAAATTACATTTCGCTGATTAATTGAAAGCCTACAGGCAGATTTTTTCATCATGATATATAGTGTGTATATATTGCGAGAGAGAGAGAGAGACCAAAAAGCATTACTACGGATGCAGTAAATACTACCAATGAATCCAGGGTATTAATTGAGATCATTGGAAAGCTTAATTGTAAGGCCTTTTCAATCGTGGCAATCAGATACAGTAATAAAATTTAACTAACCTTGAAAAGGTTATCTTTATGTTACTTGCCCCGTCAGCCAATGCGGACAGTCCTCTAAAGAACATTTACGATAGCGCGAGAGAACCTCACGAGTCCGTTCAATATAAATCCGTTGTTTCTTCTCTACTATAGAAATTCATTCGGTATTAATATCATTTTCAAGGGTGATTTAGTATTTATTCAACATTTCTACCTTTCTCTCCTCTTCATCATTTATCTTCCTCCGCCAGAATTGATCACATCGTTTTTGCGTTTTGAGACGAGTTTTCTTCCATCCAGAAGCCTTGGTGAATGGGAAAATTACACTATACATCAGGAGCCACCGTGGTGCAGTGGTTAACATGCCCGCATTGCATACACAAGGTCGTGGGTTCGATTCCTGCTTCGACCGAACACCAAAAACTTTTTCAGCGGTGGATTATCCCACCTCAGTAATGCTGGTGACATTTCTAAGGGTTTCAAAGCTTCTCTAAGTGGTTTCACTGCAATGTGGAACGCCGTTCGGACTCGGCTATAAAAAGGAGGTCCCTTGTCATTGAGCTTTACATGGAATCGGGCAGCACTCAGTGATAAGAGAGAAGTTCACCAATGTGGTATCGCAATGGACTGAATAGTCTAAGTGAGCCTGATACATCGGGCTGCCACCTAACCTAACCTATACATCAGAAATATATAAGAAAAAGGGTCCCAGTTTTTTCGCAGCCCGCATAGGAAGTCCAACGTCCTTTCCATAAATCATTGTATTTGACATTGACTCTGGAAATATATAAGATTAGCCGTGTTTGCCTCCTCATTATCCATTATTCTATAATGTCGAGGGACCCAACACAGAGTATTATTATGTTCTTCTTCAATGGCAAATACTTCCGCCTGAAAAGTACTGCATCAATCGTAAATCGTGTATGACTCTCTTAACCCCAACTCTTCGCAGTAAAAACCACTTCAACCACAAACACCTTCTACCATTTTTCTCGATCCATCCATCCATCCATAAATATTCAGATGTCTAATATGTATGAGCCTTTACTCTTGATATCGCTTCTGAAATCTGCCTCATCAACAGAAGTTCTGTAGCTTTTGCAATGGTAAATTGGCTGTCCTCACGTCTTGCCCAGCTGCCGCAACGAGTTCTGTGTGTCTGCAATCGGCACTTCCAAGCGAGTCCAGGCTCTTCCGTCGCACTAGTATCACCTCAGCTGTTTTTCTGATATGCAGATCAAGTGGGCAGACTCCCAGCAATACCTCCGGAGATGCAGTGGCCGTTGATCTCATTGCACCAGTAATATTTATTTCATTTTTTGTGTGTTTGTCATTTCCATAGGCAGCTATCGGTCTTATAACTGCTGTAAACAGCCAGTGAAAGAGGGAGGGCTTCATTCCCCAAAGTTTTTAGCACTCATACAGAGCCGTATAGGTCTTCTTCAGTCTAGTTGTATTTTCTGGCCAATTTAGTCTGAGTCTAAGACAACTCCCAAGGAGACAATCAATCTCATTCCTTGTAATTGTAGATCTTTATACCCGGTGGTTTCCTCCTCCTAGTGAAGAGCGCTACTACTGCTCCTTGCCCAATCGGATAGAATTTGTAAGACATTACTCATTATATCAGATCTCGTGTCCAGAAATTTCCCTGACACCATTATGACATTCGCATACGCCACTATATTTATCTGTTTGTTGTGCAGAAAAGTCAGAATTTCATCTACTATGAGTAAGCAATGTAAAGGCGACATCGCGACTCCTTGAGGCAGTCCCCTTGTTGTAGTGTTGAGAAGCGGAACTGGCGAACTCTACAAGACTTAATAAAGTTCGCTCGAATTCTTTCTGTGAACGATGTCTGGTACTGATCTAAACGCCGTTGAAATTAAATCGCTAGTTTGGGTTATTAGGATTCAATGAAAGAGCTTCTCGATAGGGAATTTCCCGACTACGATGTGGACATGATCTCTAATGAGAAACGGCAGGATGTAACTACGCTTGGCCAGCATCCACGTCCCACTGACCGCCCTTTCTATTGATTCCAATGCAAAATCTACCCGTCTCAAGTCGGCAGCCATTTGCTACAGTCTCGATAAAATATTGGCCTCTAAAAGCCGTGCAAGCATCTACTACTGTTCCGTTAGAGAATAATAATGATCCATCAGGTCCACACTAGGGCTCGAATGAAAGACAAGGCAGAAATTGTATTGTATGCATCCGCTTTACCACTGTCCTCCATGAAAAAGCTTAAGCCATGAGAAGAAGCGTTGTGATCTACCGATTGGGTTCGAACTGTTACGGAAACGGTCATAGCTTCACTCCATGTCGAATCCCTCGGAAATGTCGAGTTTGTTTTGAGAGGTATCATACTCCTCCTACAATCGCCTGATGGTACAAAGTTTTATTTCGTATACATAGACCGTCTCGTTCCCGACACTGGTGGCCTCGTTGGAACCCAGTTTGAAAGTCAATTTATACTGTGGAAATCCCACTGTGCCAGTGAGGTCACTATCGGAAAATCTTAATTCCTTATATGTGTGTTAGAGAAAGGTTAAACGAGTTGACAAAGCTGTTAATTCAACTATGTGAAGGCCTTGCCTCTTTCTACCTTGCCAGATATAGCACTGACTGTAGTAAAATAGATGCCTTTTGGAATATAGTTAGAGGTTTGGAATGAATGAACTAAATGGTTGACTGCATGGATGCTTATAAATTGCAGCTTAATTAAAACTTAAATCCCAAGGAAATTTCGGATAGGATTTTTGGGGGAAAAACGATGAGGAGGAATAGAAACAACAACCACTAAATTGAGGTGATTAATGAAACTGAAGGGCCATTGCGGTGAAGTTAATTACCCTAAAAACTGAAGAGAAAAGCAAAATAAATGCTTCAAAAAAGGAGTTAGTCTTAGGCATTCATTTATAGCAGGGGTGCGTGTGCGGTGGTACAGGTATTATGGCTTCATATGGATACGTCTTATGTATAGATCTTTGCTAATTTATTTAGTAATGATAATGGATTCCTAATATATCCAAAGCTAGTCTTATCTCAGTAGACTTCCTCCCTTTTACGATAGCCCTATTGTAAAGTCTTTAGATCCTTATTTTCAATCTAATTCGTCTTGCCAGTCATCATCCAATATAAATTTTTTTTTTTGAGGAATATCCTGTTTAAGAGTGGATTTTCCCCGTAAAGATTAACTAAAGCAACATTTCTATCAATGTCATTGGCAGTAGGAAAATTAATCAGTCACTTTATTCTTGATTAGTCTTTTGAATTGTATCCAGACTCTGAACGGAGGCCTTCCAATCTTCTACGGTTCCATTAGAGAATAAAAATAAGCCATCTGGACCACATTCGGGCTCGAATGGAATACAAAGTATATACTTTGAGGTATGCAGTAGAAGCCGTTCATCTTACTATTTTCCTTTATTTAAGAGGATGAGTTATGAGAAGAAAAACTTCGTGCCGTTTTTATCTACCGGTTGTGTTCGAACTGTTTCGGTCATAGTTACACTCAATGTCGAATCGCTCAAAACTGACGAGTTTGTTTTGCGAGGCATCGTACCCTCTCACATTCGCCTGATGGTATAAATTTCGTTCTCTAATGACAAACAAAGGGAAGATTTCTTGCAGTGCATAAGACACTCAAGCAAAAAAAGGTGGTTAACACGGTCAACATCGACGATAAAGCCGAATATCCATGGAAATAACTTTATGCGGTGTTTTTGGTGGGATCAGCTGGGTGTGGCATACTATGAGCTACTGCATCCAAGTGAAACGACCACAGGAGCTCATTTCGAAAGGTCCGACAAGGTAAAAATACCAATTCCTAGCCTAATTTTTTAATTTGCGCTCCCAATAAAAGTCAATTTTTGACACAGTTCTTGGAATGTGTCTCAGATGCGATTCGTAAAATTAGTACTGTGGTAAAAGAAGTAAGTGGTGAGTCGGATAGGTTTAGCTGGACAAACGGAAAGGTGACAAGTGTCACGTGGCCCTTGGTTAAAGATTGGACACACGTCAGCTTCGCTGCTGTCAATCACTGATAGGTAGGAAGTACGGCGGCTGCACTTATCTGATCTTAGTTGGGCTAAAACTACCCTGGTCTGCCGCTGGAGGTCTCTTTCCTCCGGTGCTAGGGACGGTGATCGAGCTCCGAGAACAAGAATTAACAGAGTTTGCCGAGATGGGACTCTCCACAGGATTAACAGGGTTTGCCGAGATGGGACTCTCCACCTCCTTTCGGAGGCCGGGAGGAACCGAGTATCCCCTCAGTCTCATTATAGCTATCGTAAATTGGGTTTGCCGAGGTGGGTTCATCCACCTCCTTTCGGAGGCCGGGAGGAACCGAGTATCCCCTCAGTCTCATCATAGTCATCAATCCTCCGGACAACTTATTACCTGTGCCGTAAGAATGTTAACTGTAGATTATTTTACATATTTGCTTGTTTGATGCCACTATTGGGCCGCGGGAGACTCCTATGAGATTCCTAAGAAAGACATGTCACGCCCAAAAACGTCTTTCCTTCTTTTAATTCCGGGCTTCTAATTCTAAAGTGGGTTCGCCAAGATGATGGTATAAACGCTTTCCTTTACATCTCAGTGGGCATAGGATTTTCAACCTCCTTTCGGAGGCCGGGAGGAACCGATTATCCCCTCAGTCTCAACATAGTCTTCAAGCCTCCGGAGAACATATCCCTGTGGTGTTAGAGTATTAACTTTAGATTATTTAAAATTTTTGCTTATTTGATGCGTGAGTATTGGGCCGCGGAAGACTCTGAGAGCCTGCTAAGAAGGTCATGTCACGCCCTAAAACGCCTTTCCTTCGATTTATTCCGGGCTTCTAATTGTAAGCTGGGTTCGCCAAGATAGTGGTATAAACACTTTCTTTTACATCTCATCCTTTCGGAGGCCGGGAGGAACCGAGTATCTCCTCAGTCCCGTCATAGCCATCAAGCCTCTGCAGAACTTTTCCCTGTGCTGTAAGAGTATTAACTTTAGATTATTTTACATTTGTGCTTGTTTGATGACAGTATTGGGCCGCTCGAGACTCCGAGGAGCCTCCTGAGATTGACTTGGGAATCGAATTCTCCACCTCCTTTCGGAGGCCAGGAGGAACCGGGTATCACCTCAGCCTCATCATAGCTACCAAACCTCTGCAGCACCTATCCCTATGCCATGAGAGTATTATCTTTATCGGGAGAGTCCGAGAAGCCTCCTGAGATGGATGTGTCATTCATCCTTCCCTTATTTCCGGGCTTCTATTTGTGTTCTTCCCGATATTTTTCTTGCTTCAGACACGAAACGAGCTATAAGTCTTGATTCAAACATGGCTTATTCCTCTTCCTCTATATGGAGTTGCGCTCGCAAATCGACATTACAGCATAAACATACTTCATTTATTTTTTTTTTTTTTGCCTATTTCGAATTATTTTGGCCCGAAATCAAGCATTTAACACTTAATACTACAATGACCCCACAATGTATAAACACTTCAGTAATCCTCCAGTTGTTGGAATTGTGCTCTTAAACTCTTGTTTTAATTTTTTTATGATTTTTCCATTTCTTGTTTTTTTTTTGCGGATATATGCTGTTTAATGGAGTTTGAAAAATGTTTTTATAAATTTTTTTTGTTGCCCAACCAATACAAAGCTCTCAACAAAACAGATAAAATTGCTTTATACGTTTCGAGTTAATAGGTTTAAATACTTTTTTCGATTTTTCTCTCTCTTTCCAATAACTTGAGCTTGGGTGGAGGGCAAAGGGTGTGATGGGGTTAAAAAAATATAGAGTGCAATTTGCTGAATAGAATGAATATTTGTACTTCAATGCAATAGACTACCGACTGGGCTGATTATATTGTCGAGGTGTTTCGGTCTGGCTGTTGTACGACACTCAAGAGAAATGTTGGCAAACTTTTTCTACTTCAACTTGAGAGTATGGGGGCTTTTCCGTCTCCTTTGGCAATCTTGGTCATGGGAATGTATGTTGACTTTCTGCATTCTATTGGACATGAAAATTCTTTTAGTTCATGCCAAAATCCAATTTTTTCTATTCCATATTCCTATATGCTTCTGGGGGAAATTTATTTGTGTCCGGTATAAGCCGGGTGTATCGCCACAGTCACCATAGACCAGGTATTAACAATTCTAGGATTTTTTCTTCATTACAATTCTTTTAGTTTTTATTTCGATTTGTTTGTTTGCAGGTTGTTTTGCCCTTAATAGCCTAACAATGTTTACATGGTTTTACCGTTGGCAAGTTTGAACTGACCATCATTCTTTTATGCAACCTTTGTACCAAATGATAACTGTAGTATGTTCAGAATGAATGAAAACATTCCTGATTTTCTCACTTCTTTTCTAATGGCTATGAACTTTAAATGAGATTTAATGAACTGCTATTAGTGCTTTTGTATTTCGTATTTAATTTTATGCCTTTGGTTTACGACGTTTCATGGAAGAGAATTACGTTTTATTTGGCTTCATTTTAATATTTTGATCTGTTGTAGTAAGTTTTATTATTACTAATATTCATATAATTTTTTTCTTCTATTTCTAGGTAAGTACTTTAGAATACTACTTTGAAGTAAAATGATTTACATTTAAAGTGAGGTAAGAAGTAGAATTTCATAAACAATGAGTGGCAAATTTAATACGAGCTTATTAGACATTAGAAGATTAAGGAATTGATATTAGTAAGTTATTGAAAAGATAATGCCAGATACCAATCTCCACAAGCCTGACTATACGCATGGTTCATTGCTGGCTAAATCGAATTTCCATAGTCTGGCGGGGTGAGACGATTCAATTCGAGTGTAATATGTTAACCTTTGATGACAAAGAATTAACCGCTAAAACCTACATTTATCAAAAGTGGTTGAAAATTTGTCCATGATTTTACAACGGAAACACGAAATGGGACAAATATGTCCAAACTGAGCTGGATGGAGAATACGGCAGACCGCATAAAAAGGGCCTATGCGGCATTGTACTCTTGTCAGAAATTGGTCGGGGAAAGATGGGGAATGAGGCCTTCCCTTTTATGCGCTTTACAGACTATAAGTTATTCCGTACTGAATGTCGGTGTTTGTAAAGAATCTTTCAGTGTGTCGGATCGATACGACTTGTCGGAGATGACTAAATAATCGGTAAATGTGTTATCGATCCCATAAACATGCAGCAATATCGATTATGCCTTCGGACTTAACTTATGATGTGCACAATATATGGGATATGTTCGACACGAGCACTGTCGTCCGGATTAAGTTATAGTCTGTAAAGCGCATTAACGCGGTTGTAAGACCTGCGGCCACATATGGTTGTCATGTTTGGTGAACAATCGTGAGCCACCAAAATCGTATGTCGAAGATAATAGGACTAGTTAATATGACAGGCGCTATGAGGACCACATCCACTGACATTTTTGGAGGTACTGATGGGAGTTTGCCAACTCGATTTACACGTAAGGAAAACAGCAGGTTGACACTTATGAGAAGAGCTTGGACTCGGTAGGGAGTACGGCCTGCAGGCGGACCATATGACCACGGAGCACCAAGTATGGAGGAGTGGGGAGACAGGAGGATATCCTTCGGAACCCTGAATATGTATTTGGGCGGATCAAAGATGGAAGAAGGAACAGCAGCGGCATTTATTGCAATGAACTAGGAATACTAGAGTCTTACACGCTGGATAGTGATTACAATATTTTTCAGGCGGTGCTTTCTGCGACCACAAAAGCTGCAGCGACTCTGATGAGGTCGTTATTCAGAAGCGATATCAGCTTCTTCATCGACTGCCAAGCCTTACATAGCGCTGACATAAGGTTTAAGGTAGTCATCCGCTGTCGTAGAGAACTCAAGGTTCTCACAGAACAGCATAATATAACTCTGTGCTGGGTACCTGTGCAATGCGGAATGAGGAGGCGAAAGTGCTGGCTAAGGAGACGGATATGCTCGTTTAACAAATAATGTCCCAGCGGACATGCTTCTTCCACTATCTTCTTATTTTTAGAAGTCAATTTAGAAGTCAAATATGATGAACTAGTATGGCAAAGACGTTGGGTCTCTTCGGAAAGTTGCGAGCAAACCAAGTTGATATGGGACGAAAAGAACCGAGAAAACTGCGAAATTTTGATGTCGATGAGCAGAGTGGAATTGCTGCATTTGAGTGGCATAATAAAAGGACATAACATACTTAGGAAACATATAGTAAGACTAGGCCTTAAAGATGATGACATATGAAGATTGTGTCTGGATCCGCTACGATAAGTTACGGAAGGCTCATACCACTTCCTGTGTCGGTGTCCTTCATTATCCTTTGGAAGAAACAAGATACTGGGCTTCCGTTTTCTTTCAGGCTCTCATTAAAATTAGAATGCAACTGTTTATTCCAAAAATATAAGTGATGGAACTCCTTCTTGAGAAATACTCCTGGTCACATATCTGTGCGTATTTGCTTGCTCCAGAGTGGTTATAGTACATCTCTTCGTTAAGGGTTTATTACTGTCGTTGAAAACATAACAGGTTGGCTGATAAGTCCCCGGTCTAACAAAGAAAAACACATTTTTTTTGTCAAAATTCGTTTTTATTATTCAACATGGTTCCCCTCAAGAGCGATACAACGCTTATAACGACCTTCCAATTTTTTGATACCATTTTAGTAGTACTCCTTCGGTTTTGCCACAAAATAGGCCTCAGTTTCGGCGATCACCTCTTCATTGCAGCCAAATTTTTTCCCTGCGAGCATTCTTTTGAGGTCTGAGAACAAGAAAAAGTCGCTGGGTGCCAGATCTGGAGAATACGGTGGGTGGGGAAACAATTCGAAGCCCAATTCATGAATTTTTGCCATCGTTCTCAATGACTTGTGGCACGGTGCGTTGTCTTGGTGGAACAACACTTTTTTCTTCTTCATATGGGGCCATTTTGCCGCGATTTCGACCTTCAGACGCTCCAATAACGCCATATAATGGTCACTGTTGATGGTTTTTCTCTTCTCAAGATAATCGATAAAAATTATGCCAGCGGACTTTTGAGTCTTTCCACGCTTCGGAGACGGTTCACCGGTCGCTGTCCACTCAGCCGGCTGTCGATTGGACTCAGGAGTGTAGTGATGGAGCCATGTTTCATCCATTGTCACATATCGACGGAAAAACTCGGATGTATTACGAGTTAACAGCTGCAAACACCGCTCAGAATCATCAACACGTTGTTGTTTTTGGTCAAATGTGAGCTCGCGCGGCACCCATTTTGTACAGAGCTTCCGCATATCCAAATATTGATGAATGATATGACCAACACGTTCCTTTGATATCTTTAAGGCCTCTGCTATCTCGATCAACTTCATTTTACGGTCATTCAAAATCATTTTATGGATTTTTTAATGTTTTCGTCGGTAACCACCTCTTTCGGGCGTCCACTGCGTTCACCGTCCTCCGTGCTCATTTCACCACGCTTGAATTTTGCATACCAATCAATTATCGTTGAATTCCCTGGGGCAGAGTCCGCAAACTCATTATCAAGCCAAGTTTTTGCTTCCACCGTATTTTTGCAATACAGTCTCAGTAGGTCATGTTGTCGTTTGAAGATCAGCACATTCAAACGTCAACATATATCCAAAATAGATATCTATCAGCATCTTCCGAGTCTTAAGAAAAACGAGGATATGATTATTAGATGGAAATTCCTCGGTCCTAAGTACATATAAGGATTTTCAACATTAAGGATGAGCAGAAGTTTAGACTCCCTCCATTTATATTGAATATATGACAAATTGACACAGCCTTGGTATATCGAAGACCACCATAGTTCTGTTCGCATTCTTATCAGGGGATTTGAAGAGTGCAAAGGTACTTAAATTTCACTTTACTTTTGATTTCGATATTCTTTTTGTGGCAGTAGATGTCCCAATTGTGTAGTCAACGACAGAGAGAGCCTTAAATCAAAACGACTAGTTAATGCTAAAAATATTAGAAATTTCTTCTTCAAATGCTAAACTGTTTATAGCAAAATTCAAAAGTAAAGGTGATAGAACACCTCCTTGAGAAATACCCCTGGTCACTACCTGTGAGTACTCAAGAGTGACTAAAATACGTCTCTTCGTTAAGGGTTAATTAGTTATTGCAATTGCGTATTTATCGACAGATAGAGAGACTTCAATTTACCCGAGTAGTTCATGCAATACAGTCTCAATAGGCCTGCCCTTTGAGTAACCATATTATCGTGTGAAGTGCAACACATATCGAAAACAGCATCTACCGAGTCTTAAGAAAGAATGAGGATATGATTGTTAGATGAAGAGTGCAAAGCTACTTCAATTTTACTTTATTTAGGTTTTTGATGTTCTATTGTTCTTTGTGTAGTCAACGACAGATAGAGAGCTTCAAATCAAGCCGACTAGTTCATGCTAAAAATTTTAGAAATTTCTTCTCCAAATCTTAGAGATCCTTAAATCAAGTCATGCATTCATGCTTTTTCAGAAATTTCTTCAAATACAAACCCTTTAATGTAATATTCTTGGCAATCATTTCGCAAGAAGTTTCAGTGTCATTGATATCTTGGGACAACTTGTGTTTGGCATGTATTTACAAATTACTCTATTTCCCCCTCACACAAATACCATTTCCCCCCCCAAAGCACATATTTCCCATCCCGAATAGGTGTTTTTGGCCTTTAGAAAAATATCTAAATGTCCTAAACAAAAAACATTTCAGAAATTCTTGTTTACTGTCTATACCACCTTGGCACTGGGCCAACTTACCCACACAGAAATGGAGACAAAGAAAATGCTGAGGACAGTAAAACCATCAACAGCATGATATTAAGGAAGGATAACAGTTTGGTCTTTAGATGAGTTTTTGTTGGGGAGTGTGAGGGTGAGGTATTGTACATTGATATCAATGTACTTAGTTTTATATGTTTGTACATTCATAGTTGTGTGTTGATGCAAGCAAAAATGCAATTTGTAGTAACATTTGCTGCTAGCTGACTTAATTTTCGAAACAGGATTTGCAAGGATTATTGTAATGAATAATAGGATTAAAGAAGATGGGAACAAAAAGCCAAAACAACAATTGTGTAAGGAAATGAGTAAATGCCCTATACACTAACTGCTGCCAAGAAAATTGGGCTTGTAAGAAGATATGGTAGTTCCATTCTATTCAGAGTTTAATTTTATCGCAGAAATTATGACGAAGAACAGCTGTTAAGATATGAAATGAAATGATATTACTGTGACAAATAAAATTAAATTCAATATGTCCTGCACTAACTGTCTCACATACACACTAGCCCTCCCTCTACGTCTAGCTTCATATTTGAAATGAAAGCTTGAAAAATATAGTGGTAATATAATTTTGTATTTAAAAGGTTTTTCAAAATTCCCATAAAAAAACCCCCGCCATGGCAACATATTTTCCAAATAGTATTGATGATTCTAGACCTATGACATGAATGTCAGACCCATCAAAATGACATGCAAAAATATTTCTCATTGGTATAACATCGTAAAGTGTATGGATATACACCGAAAAAATAATTCAAAAATCCCATTCGAATTCAGCAAAAAATCGTAGCCAAATGAAAGCTACGAAAATGTTCTGTTTTGGGTTTGGAAGTGGTGCAAAATTGGCTCAGAAGCAACGATTTCATATGGGCTTATCATAGGAAGGAAGTCTGCTCTTACTGTACATCTAAAAATGCTCTTCCATCCCTGGAAGAGCATTTTTAGATGTACAGTAAATTTTTTGCTTCGAAGTTAAGTTAGATTTTAGCTCTGTTATTTCAAGCTCATTTAGCCAATTTAGTCCATTGTGAATACCACATTAACTAAAAGTACCTATTACATGTAAGCATTTTCTGTGTGTAGCGTTGGACTCAACCAGCTAGCTCCAAAAATCTTGACTTGATTCACATCGTGAAAACTCGTGGCGTAGTCATTGTATTTTATCACTGCTGTGATAAAAACCTCTCATCATGCAACGATCATATATCAAGAGTAGCGTTACCATTGACAATTTCTACAATGGGTCATTTGTTTTAAAAAGGTGGCACAAAAAGTGTCATTCTTCATTTAATCATATCAAGTGGAGAGCGTCCCTTTTCCATACAACTATCAGTTATTAAAGATGCCAAAACGACGTTTCAAAGGTTTACTACAAAGCGTATTAAAAAGTAGCCCACTTATTTTAATAAGGTTGGCACAAAAGTTGCACTTTCCATTTGATCTTTAAAAGTAAATAAAAAAATACAAAGAGCAGTTTTTGCCAGATATCTGAAGCAGCGTTACCATTGATAAAATTTCCAATACAAAATGACACTCTTATTTAAAAAAAGTGTCACATAAAGTGCACTTTTCATTTGATCATACCAAATGAAGAGAAGCCTTCTTTTCAGGCAACGATCGGTCATTGATATCAAGAGCAGTGCTACCATTGAGACTTTACACAGATCATTTGTAATAAAAAGTGACACACTTATTTCAAAAAAGTGGCACAAAAAGTGGCAATCTTCATATGCAAAAAAATAGAAAAATTGCAAAGATTAATTATTACAGATATCAGAAACAGTTTTACCACTGCTAAGGTTCACATAAAGTGTAATTTCCATAAAAAAATGGCCACTCTTATTTTAAAAAAGCGCCACTTTCATTTGATCATATCAAACGAAGAGTGTTCCCTTGTTCATGCAACGATCAGTTATTAAAGATATCAAAGCAGTGTTACCATTACCCAGCAAAAAAAAACGTCGCCAAAAAAGTAATGAAAATGTTCTTTTTGGATCCGGAAGTGGTACAAAATTGACGCAGAAGCGATGAATTTAACATGGGCTTATCATAGGACGGAAGTTCTCCATTTCAACAGCCGTTGCATTGAATTTGCATCACTTCTTTAGGTGTGATCCGAATTCAATGTTTTGGATGTAAATTAAAAAATTCTGCGATATTTTGTCAAATAAATAGTTTTTATAATTTTTAATGGATTCTGACGCTTGTCGGAACCTTTGACCTCAAATATTTTCAAAAATTCACAATTTTTTCATATTGGATTTTGCAATTTTTTCGACAAAATTTAAATGATTTGTACCATTTTATGAATTCTTACTCCGTTTTTAACGTATTTGAAACAAAAAAGTTAAAATTAAAAAAAAATAATAATAATAAATTAAGAGTATGAAAAAACCAAGTTATAAAAAATTGTATTAAAAGAACTTCCTGGGTATTTAAAATAAAGAACATCATTGGGAGTGCATCTTCTGGAAGTGCTTTTAAAGTTGTGCCCTTGGAAGAACTTCCAATTTTTTTTTGCTGGGTAAGAATTTCTACATCGTTGGTACAAATATGGTTATTTGTTTTAAAAAGATGGCACAGAAAGTGCCACTCTTCATGTGTCATAAAGCCAAAATGTCTGGAGCTAAAATTCAAAAAAGTGACACTCATCATAAAGAAAAAGTTGTATAATTTCGAAAAGGTGTCACATAAAGAGTAATTTCCAATACAAAAAAAAAAACACTCTTACTTTATAAAGATGGCACAAAAAGATGCATTCTTTAGCATAAAGTAAAATAAATCCACTTACATTATTTTTTTGGTATAGAATCATTTCATTTTTTCAAATTACAATTAAATTTAAACAAAAATATTATTATCTCTATTTAACTAATGGAAGCGAGAATATGTTTAGTTTTAAAAAAATGGCACAATATGACCAAAACGTGGCACAAAAGTGTAAAAAGAGCCATCACCGCCGAAGAAAAGTGGTAAACTTTTAAGTAATCAAAAATGGCGCCACGAAATATGTCCCCAAAATAACAAGCAAAATAAGGTCACAGCTTTTGGGACAAAAAACCTCAAAGTCATTTGTGACATTTTCCCCCCCAAAAAAACTTTAAATAAATCCCCAAATTTCAATAAATGAAAAATATCTCCAATATTCTGGCAATTTATTTCGTAAAAATTGTAAAAAGGCGAAAAATATTATATAGCAAAACTGGTAAATTTTTTAGCCTTTAGATTTTTCAAAATGTTCCCCTCTAACGAAGAGGTACTTCAATTACTCTTATGTAAAAAACCTATATTCGACCAATTTCAGTACAAAGAAATCACGATGACATAGACGTTTCCATTTATATTTATACTGTAATTTTCGGAAAATTCAAATGGAATATGAAATAAATTCAGAAGGCGATTTTTAAGCCTGCCAATGTATTTCCGAAATGCTTCAGGAGGATACTCGTAGGTATCCCTATTTTTGTTTATTTTATTTATATAATTTTAAATGCCTCCATTTTTGTCACTGTGTATGACCAAAATTAACCTTTGATAGCCATTTGTGAAATAGGATCTGTGTTGGGCAACACTTAACAACAAGCTGATTTGTAAGGATGAGCCAGTTCGGGAATGAGTAAGCAAGCAGCAGGCTTTAACCAGCCATCAAATGCATGTCTGATGCATAAAATGTAACAGCTGGTGAATTTTCAAAAGTCTAAGGGCGTTTTATTTGAATCCTCATCCCCTAAAACATTTCAAACAGGTAACCGTTACAGTGTAACCTGTTTGATATTTCCATATCCTATGGTATGTCCTGACTTGGCTATTTCATTCAAAAATGTACAACGTTCTGTTGCTATGTGCAATAGAGTGAGTGTGTATGAGTGTGTGTGTGAGTTGTTTATTCCCGATGCCATACCTTTGATAAGGTTTCCGTTTTGTAAAGTCAAGTGAAAAATGCATCGAAGCATAAAATCAAATAATTCTTGTAGACTTTACAAATAACATCAGAGGTCTGCCACTTCGACTATGTGGAGTAGTCATTTGGTTATGCAACAGTGGGTGCGCTAGGACTAAAATATGTAATAGTTTATTTTACAGTGAATAAGAAAAATCTATTTCAGGATCCACATTTTTAACTTTACTTAAAGATATTGACAATTTTTTAGAATGGAACCCAAGTTTAACTATACACACAAAAAAAAAAATATAATAAAATAAATAAATACACGCTTTCTTGGATCCAAAGATGTTAACTTTTATTTTGATTAAAATTAGCATCTCATTTATGGAATGTTTATTTTCCAGTATTTGCCAGTTTAAAAATTCAAATTATAACAGATACTTCAAACTAAAAAATGTTCTTAGTTCCCGAAAAAAAGAACTTTATAACCAATGATACAAAATCCTCAAAATAAACGTGGTTTTCTTTACTTTAAGGAAAATTTGCTTAGTTCAAAAACATGCGAATTTCATAAAATTTGGGCTTTGCCCAAATAAATTTGACAAACATTCTTTTCCTATGTTGGTTAAGCTACTCTTGTAGTTTAGTCAACACAATGGTTTTAAAGCTGAGATCAAAACAACAAATATGATTGAAGTATAAAAATTTATATGATTGAAGTAGAAAATCGAATCTATCGAAAATCTATCGAAAATTTTGTCAAAATAAAATTTTTATAGCTAATTTTATAAAAATTTTATATATATACAAAATTTTATTTGTGTAGACAATTTTTTTTAAAATTCTATTTGTATAGAAAATTTTGTCAAAATTTTATTTCTTGGACAATTTTGTCAAAATTTTATTTCCACAGAAAGTTTTATCAAAATTTTATTTCTATAGAAAATTTGGTCAAAATTTTATTTCTATTGAAAATTTTGTCAAAATTTTATTTCTATAGAAAATTTTGTCAAAATGTTATTTCTATAGAATAGTTTTTCAAAATTTTATTTCTATAAAAAATTTTGTCAAAATTTTATTTCTATATATAATTTTGTAAAAATTTTATTTCTATGGAAAATTTTGTCAAAATTTTATTTCTATAGAAAATTTTGTCAAAATTGTATTTCTTAGCAAATTTTTTCAAAATTTTATTTCTATAGAAAATTTTGTCAAAATTTTATTTCTATAGAAAATTTTGTCAAAATTTTATTTCTATAAACAATTTTGTCAAAATTTTATTTCTATAAACAATTTTGTCAAAATTTTATTTCTATCGACAATTTTGTAAAAAATTTATTTCTATAGACAATTTTGTCAAAATTCTATTTCTATAGCAAATTTTGTCAAAATGTTATTTTTATAGAGAATTTTTTCAAAATTTTATTTCTATAGACAATTTTGTCAAAATTCTATTTCTATAGCAAATTTTGTCAAAATGTTATTTTTATAGGGAATTTTTTCAAAATTTTATTTCTATAGAAAATTTTGTCAAAATTTTATTTCTATACAAAATTTTGTCAAAATTTTATTTCTATAGCAAATTTTTTCAAAATTTTATTTCTATAGAAAATTTTGTAAAAATTTTATTTCTATAGAAAATTTTGTCAAAATTTTATTTCTATAAACAATTTTGTCAAAATTTTATTTCTATAGACAATTTTGTCAAAATTTTATTTCTATAGACAATTTTGTCAAAATTTTATTGCTATAGAAAATTTTGTCAAAATTTTATTTCTATAGAATTTTTTTTTCAAAATTTTTTCAAAATTTTTTTTCTATAGGAAATTTTTTCAAAATTTGTTTCTATAGGAAATGTAGTAAACATTTTATTTCTATAGAAAATTTTGTCGATATTTTATTTCTATAGAAAATGTTATCAAAATTTTATTTCTGTAGAGAATTTTGTCAAAATTTTATTTCTATAGAAATTTTTTTCAAAATTTTTTTTCTATAGGAAATTTTTTCAAAATTTGTTTCTATAGGAAATATAGTAAAATTTTATTTCTATAGAATTTTTTTTCAAAATATTATTTCTCTAGAAAATTTTGTCAAAATTCTATTTCTATAGAAAATTTTGTCAAAATTTTATCGCTATAGAAAATTTTGTCAAAATTTTATTTCTATAGAAAATTTTGTCAAAATTCTATTTCTATAGCAGATTTTGTCAAAATGTTATTTTTATAGGGAATTTTGTCAAAATTTTATTTCTATAGAAAATTTTGTCAAAATTTTATTTCTATAGAAAATTTTGTCAAAATTTTATTTCTATAGAAAATTTTGTCAAAATTTCGTTTCTATAGAAAATTTAGTCGATATTTTATTTCTATAGAAAATTTAGTTAAAATTTTATTTCCATAGAAAATTTAGTTAAAATTTTATTTCCATAGAAAATTGTGTCAAAATTTTATTTCTATAGAAAATTTAGTCAAAATTTTTTTCTTTGGAAAATTTTGTCAAAATTTTATTTCTATAGGAAATTTTGTCAAAATTTTATTTCTTTAGAAAATGTTGTCAACATTTTATTTTTATAGAAAATTTTGTCAAATTTTTTTTTCTATAGAACATTTTGTCGACAGTTTATTTTTATCGAAAATTTTGTCAAAATTTTATTTTCATAGAAAATTTTGTCGATAGAAAATGTCTCTTATTTGGAGAGAAATATATTGCAAAATCTACCAAAACATGAAGAACTCCACGAATCTAGCAAACAGTAAAAATCTACAATTTGTGGTAGAATTCTACAAATTGTGCACTGAAGAAATATTGTGAGGTCAATGATTTCATGTCTTTAACATAAAATACGAATGCAAATTTTGCTTAGCCTAAAAACGCATTTCTCTAATATAAAATTTTTTCCTTGTCCAAAAGTCGATAAGCGATTTCACTAAAAAATGGGTATCATAACGTAAAAGAAAAAAATGTTTGGGCTAAGGTCAACTTGACTTTAATAATTCAAAAAAATTATTATTGTCTTTAAATTTTTTGTCTTTTTGCATCTTGACTTCAAAGCAAAAAATCGTTCAAATATAGGACATGTTTTTCAACACTTTATTTTAAATACGTTTTTTATTTGAAACATAGCATAATTTCTACTGGAAGTCGAATTAATTAATTTGGAAATAAAGTTTTCGTTAACTCGTTTTTAAAGGACTTGAAGAAAAAAAAAAAACTGAAAAAGCGAAAAATTAAAATCAAGTACACAAAATCCAAATTTAAAAGTGAATTGTGTCTTAAAAGTATCCTTACTTGTATTCTCTGCTTCTTCGGCTCTGAAATAATGCAAAAATTGTTAAAGTAAAGACAAACTCTTTAGAGCGAGGCAACCGTAGACCTGAGTCACACACAGTCTGTCTGTGAAAACGCGTTTGTAATCAAAGTCTTGCTCCAACTACAAATTTCGCAAATATGTAGAATATAACCCTATGGAATTTGGAGGAAATCGGTTCAGATTTAGATATCGCTCCCATATATATCTTTAGCTCGATATACACTTGTGTGGCCTCTGAGGGCGGAGTATTACCCTGATTGTATGCAAGGAGTTGACACTAGGAATAGAAATGAACTAAGTTTCTATACCGCACGCGGTTTAGTTTTTGCAAAGTGGATAAAAATATGTTTATAAAGTATTTTTAAATTTACGCTTTTCATAAACTCCTTTTCCCTAAATTAAAGAAACACATTTTTGATTTAAAGAAATCGTTCTTAAATTAACTGCACCATTTAATCTTTAGATTTAAGATAAAAACGCTTTAAACATAGGTAAATACTTATTTTAGTGATGCCAACTCCCGAAGGGCAAAAAGCACCAAAAATATATTATAAATTCTAACATTCCAGTTCCACCACAAAAACTACTACAGCCAAATTCAATGTACCACAAAAAAACAAAAAAAAACTTCGAAAGATGTATTATAGAAGTTTTGGATATTGATTTGATTTGAAGCATTTTTAATGCCTATTTTACTTAAATTCATTTTGATCAGTAATTTCAAACAATGTTGTTTTCAAAATTAATTAATTTAAACAAGTATATACGGCCACCATGGATCCATCCACAATCGAATTACTTGGGTTGCGGTAACACTTGCCGGTATCTTCAAACTTTTCTCTTCTGTCTTCTAAATTGTAAGTTAGTCCATACGGGAATATATTGTACAAAAAAAGGCCGATTTAATACGTATATAATTCACTTTAACAAAATTTTATATTTTCCTCCTCCATCTCTGACTTATTTATATGGTTGGCTCGGAATCAATATCAAAATCTTTAAAGGAAAGTCAAAATCTTTGGATTCAAGTAAACTTTGTTTGTTTGAGTGTATGAGAGAAACTACTTCGGAAAGCAATTTTGTATTTCACAGAGTCAATGCTGTTTATATTAGAACTTTACAGGCAATCCCCATTGGATTTACAACAGTCATCTTCCTAACACACTGTCTGACCAGTTCTCTAACCATCACAATGGTATTCGCCAGCAATGAGAATGGGGATGTTGTTAACCTCATATATGAAGGCTAGAAAATATGCTGGTCCAATGTCACTCAACCGTGGGTCAAGTGTCAATTGCCCTCCCCTCCGTCCGCCACCGTGTTTTGTACCTCCTAGACGATATTGCAACCCATTTCTATTCAGCAACCATTGAAGAAGAAATTCAATAGTGAACGATGGGAGCCAAATCATTGAGAAACAACTTTGATTTTTTTTCCAGCAGAAAGGTAAAAAAAATAAGTACCACTACTTGTATGCCTAGTCAAGTACAGCTCTTGAAAAAAAATTAAATGGAAAAGTATAAACATAAAATTTTGTTTTTATTTCTTTTTGTTGTGGTCTTTTAAAAATGTTCTCTTGAAACTATAAAGAGGGGTGAAGCAAATGAAAATAGGCTGTTGCTCTTGTTAAGTAGCATCAAAATAGAGGTCTCAGCCAAAGTACAATTGGGCGATATCTCTAGTGGTAGATGGATGATTTTTGTGTAAACATCTCCAGGGGTTTCTTATAATTTCCAATTTTCCTCCAAATTAGATTTCCTTTCTAGTGTGTAAAGTTTTAGTTAATTTTTGATGGCCCCAATGTCGTGTGGTTCAGTGTTTACTTTATATATGGTGTATGCTCCTTGTCCATCCCTTATTTATTTTAAATTCTAATTTGTCTACTTGTGCTTCGTGTTTTTCTTCTTTCCATTTTTAACATAAATATTTAGATTAGTTTAGGTTTCATCAGGGCTATATATCGGCCTATCCATTAATCCACCACCTGATGTGGTGGTGTTAAATACTGGGTTTTACTTAAGTAAAGTGTGAAAATATGAGGCAATTAACCCATTTTTAGGTAAACCATCTGCCCTGAACATAGAAGAACACTTAGATATTTTATAATTTTATACTTCAGGCGTTAAAAGAAGGCAATTAAAATTTTCGAAAAAAACTAATTTGATCAAAAGAGTGTGGGTATTAAGGATTAAATAATTCCAGCAAAAACTGGACAATGATTCTTGATTCCTCTAGCATAACTGGTAATTAAAAACTTGCTACTTCCAGCATTTATTGGATAGTAAACCTCATGCGATTATAACTTGAGGTCCGAGTTCGAATCCTGCCTAGACCCCCCTTCACTTATATTGCAACATTACACCATTGAATAGATCCATGCAATGGACTAGAGTATAGGGTGTTGGAATTCTGACTACATGTAATCAAACAAGTATATACAGCACTAAGTTCGGCCGGGCCGAATCTTAAATACCCACCACCATGAACCAAATTTTAGGGTTTCCTTTGAAATTTCAGGAAGGCTTGACGACTTGAGGACACTTCCCGAAGATAAATTTAAAGACTTCACCTATGAGGACTATATCAGATTCTGGATTTATAAGAACCATTTTTGTTTGAGTTTTAGAGGAATCATTAACATCTCTTGTAAGTGTGCCAGAAAAATATAAAATAACGTCTTGATTTGAAATCTTAAATTTGTAGAAGTAAAATCTGGAAATTTTACATTGAGTTTCAAGCAATTTTCATGATCAGTGCGCCTTCTACACCCTCAAGAAGTGAAGTCGGTCTATATGGAGGCATTACCAAATGGACCGATAAAAACTTAATCCGATACACTTTTTTGTGAGCCTAAAATACCAGAATATTTACAAATTCTTGGTATAAATGCAAATCAGATAATAACTACGGTTTCTAAACGATGGGAGATCGTTCTTATGGGGGCTACACTAAAATATGGACCGATACTGACCGTTTTCGGCACACCTCTTTATGACCCGAAAATACCTCTAGATTTCAGGCAAATAGGATAAAAACTTCGGATTCCAGAAGCCCAAGAAGTAAAATCGGGAAATCGGTCTATATGGGGGCTATACCAAAATATGCACCGATACTCACCATTTTCGGCACACCTCGTTATGGTCCTAAAATACCTCTAGATTTCCAATTTCAGACAAATTGGATAAAAACTGCGGTTTCTATAAGTCCATGATGTAAAATCGGGAGATTGGTCTATATGGGGACCATACCAAAACATGGACCGATACTCACAATTTTTGGCACACGTATTTGTGGTCCTACAATATCTCTAGATTTCCAATTTCAGACAAATTGGATAAAAACTGCGGTTTCTATAAGTCCAAGATGTAAAATCGGGAGATCGGTCTATATGGGGGCTATACCAAAATATGGATCGATACTCACACACGTATTTGTGGTCCTACAATACCTCTAGATTTCCAATTTCAGGTAAATTGAATAAAAACTGCGGTTTCTATAAGCCCAAGAAGTAAAATCGGCAGATCGGTCTATATGGGGGCTATACCAAAACATACTCACCATACCAAACGATACTCACCATTTTTGGCACACCTCTTTATGGTCATAAAATACCTCTAGATTTCAAATTTGATAAAAACTACGATTTCTATAAGCCCAAGACCCCAAATCGGGAGGTCGGTTTATATGGGGACTATATCAAAACCTGGACCGATATAGCCCATCTTCGAACTTGACCTGCCTGCAGACAAAAGACGAGTTTGTGCAAAATTTCAGCACGATTCCTTCATTATTTAAGCTGTAGCGTGATTACAACAGACAGACAGACGGACATCGTTATATCGTCTTAGAATTTTTCCCTGATCAAGAATATATATACTTTATATAGTCGGATATCGATATTTCGATGTGTTACAAACGGAATGACAAACATATTATACCCCCGTCACCATTCTATGGTGGTGGGTATAAAAATTAAAATCAATTTAATATTTTTTTTCTTGACACAATTATCCTAAAAAAGAAGTAAAGTAATTACATACCCTAATTACACAATGTTCTTTTTAAAATCCTACAAGAACTTTGTTTAGCAAGCGTTGTTTCAACCCTGTGACAACGCTCAATATTTATAACCATCAGGAATTTCTGACTGGGTAGTTACAATGGAGTAGTAAGGCCGTGTAAACAAAGGTTCCACTGGCCAACCGAAAAGGTATTTTCGAAAACTTTTACTTACAAGTTTCTTCTAAGGCACTGTTGTAAATTAATTATAGAGAGTATAGGAGTTTTACGTTTTTAGAACTAAACGCCACTTATACATGCCACAAAAAAATGGACGTTCTAAAGGCACAACATTAAAACAACTTCCAAAAATGTCCTCCCAAAGATGTTCTCTATTTTAACTACACAGGAAGTTCTTTTAATTAAATTTCTTATAACTCGATATAAGAAAGTTAACATACCCCCATCCCCCCACCATAGGATGGGGGATATATAAACTTTGTCAATCGGTTTGTAACACACAAAAAATTAGAAGTTCTTCTACAGGCACAAATTTAAAAGCACTTCAAAATATGTCCTCCCAAAGATGTTCTTTATTTCAACTACACAGGAAGTTCTTTTAATTAAATTTTTTTTTTATAACTCGCGAATGTTTGAAAATATTTGAGGTAAAAATTTTCAGACAAGCGTAATAATGCATTAAAAATCATAAAAAAATTATAAAAATTATATATTTGGCAAAATATAAAATTTTTTAATGCACATCCAAAACACTGAATTCAGATCACACCCTAAAAGTGATTCAAATTCAGTGCAACGGCTGTTGAAATTGTGGACTTAGAGCTCGACCGAAGCGGAGTTTTTTGGCCGAAGCCGATGTCGGGCAAAAAAGCAATAATCGGACGAAGCCGACTAGTTTCCTCAAATTTTTAATTATAGAAATTTGGTGTGTTTTAGTTCAATATTAGAATATGTTTTCAACAAATACATAAATACAACAATAAAAGGTATTTCAGTCCACTAGTTTGTTATTATAATGACAAAAAAGGATTTTTTATAATTTTTTTACGTTTTATTTGTACTTAGTGTTTTGACTGAGACAAAAAATTGGCGCTTCTGCGCCAATTTTGCACCACTTCCGGATCCAAAAAGAACATTTTCACTACTTTTTTGTCGACTTGCTGGGATATCCCAGCAAAAAAAGCGTCGCCAAAAAAGTAGTGAAAATGTTTTTTTTTTTTTTTTGGATCCGGAAGTGGTGCTAAATTGGCGCAGAAGCGATGAATTTAACATGGGCTTGTCATAGGACGGATGTCCACCATTTCAACAGACGTTACTCTGAATTTGCATCACTTCTGAAGGTGTGATGCGCATCCAGTGATTTGGATGTCAATAAAGAAAGTTTGTGATATTTTGACGAATAAATATTTTGTAAAATTTTTTATGATTTTTAATGCATTATAACGCTTGTCTGGAATGTTATACATCAAATACGAGCATTTTCAAAAGTTCGCAATTTTCCTAGAAAGGATTTAGCATTTTTTCGGCAAAATTTAAATAATTTGCACTATTTCATTAATTTTTAATCTGTTTTTAACCCATTTATAACAATAAAGTTTTAAATTTCCCATTAAAAATATGAAAAAAGGGAGTTATAAAAAATAAACTCAAATGAACTTCATGTGCAGTTAAAATAAAGAAGGGAGGACATTTTTGGAAGTGATTTTAAAGTTGTGCCTTAAGAAGAACTTCCAAATTTTTGTGCTGGGATATATAATGCAAGTGAAATATGAATTTCTCAACCTAACGATCCCACACACACACACACACCTAGTAAATGAACTTCGATATAAACTTCAATCGGGTGTAAACAAAAAACCTTTGAAAACTTTTTGGCCAGATGTGTGTTTTCTTTACGTTTTGTCGACAAGTGGGATTGACTGGTTAACAGACAGAAAGCTCTACCGGCTTTCAATTACAAAAATTATGAAATTTATTATTTGTGGATTATCTTCAAATATTTTTGAGTAGTTTATCATTAATCACCATGAGGACTGCCTCCTCTGTTGTTTTAGCCTTTTCCATTGCGAGCTATCTATGGAATGTTCATTCATTCATTCATGCAGACTCTAACGTTTCTTGTCCAATATGCCGTAAATTCAAAAGGCTGGTTAAAGATGACTGACTGACTGGCTGGCTGGCTGACTTAATGGAATTACTCTGTGCTTAGAGCTGTATTCCACTGTTAATTGTCTTTGAATTGTTGGCCTTTTTGTACATGAGAAAAACAATTCCACAAAAAGACGAATATCATTTCTATGAATAAGCCAGCAAAGTAAGTGTTCGCGCTCATATCATCTAGATCAAGGTTAACACTGTTACCCTTCTATCTGATCATAGAGTTTAGAGTACTGGAGTATATTCAGTGGTTTCATAAAACGTCAAAAACGTGAATGAATATATGTGGATTTTATTCTATGGCCATAGGAAAACCTTGAAATTCTCTATTGGATTCTGTAAAACAACAGAATGTTTCTCCGTATTATACATTTTGTCGATTTTGATTTCAATTGCTTTAAGTTTTCGTTGTTGTTGTTTTATTTTTTACCTCGAGTTGAAATGATATTCAGTTTAGTTTTTGACACCTCACTTGTGATACATGACATGTGTCAAAATCCAATTGATTCAATAAGTTTCCCAGCAAACCATCATTAGAGAAACCCAAGGTGCTGTTTGAAGTTAAAATAAGTTAACAATTTTTGAAAATTTGACTGCTCTTGACCGTCAGAGTAAAAGTAAGAACAATGATAATTTCCGCCAAAAAAGTTTCTAAAATTCACGCCATGGATTTTATGTATAATGCTTTTCCATAGAAATCTATAATAAACTTAAAACCCTATTAAAATATGAAAAACTTAAGATGAGCAAAAATAACTGTTGATTGATTTTACACCAAAGACACAGCTTCTCCAAAATAAAACCGTTTTGAGAAAACAGCCCTACTTTAAATGCTGATTCTATAAAATTGAAATTTTGATACAGCTTCCATTTGTCTAATTTTCAAATTTTTCTTTTTGCGGTATATCAACAATAGGTCTGTGAACTATCTAGAAAAGCATGTCACTATTGTTCTAACCAGACCATTTCATCAGTGCAAATATCGCTATCGAATGGCGGGCTGTATGATATTTCGAAGTGTATTGTGGAATTCCCACCTTACTGCTAGTGTCACATCATCAGCATATGCTTTCCCATATGATAGAACTTAATGCCATGGGCCATGGGTTTAATCCCAATTTCCCAGAATCGGGCAGCATCCAGTGATAAGAGAGATGTTATCCACTGTATGTAATAAAGGACTGAGCAGTCTAAGAGCTCAGCGATGCACACAAAAATTAAGACTGGAAATAGTTAAGGTGTTGCTTCGCTTGCACGAAAGTTGTCAGTAACCGAATTTGGTTTTCTCCGATGAGAAGCCATTCCAAATTAATCAGTATGTGAAGAAACAAAATAATCGGGTTTACGTGCCAACGAGGTCAGCTGAAAATTTAGACCTTCGATTGGTCAAAATAATTCCTAGGAGAAATTCCTAAAACCCGGCCACGCAAAAACCACATCTTATGCAATAGAGTGCTATTTAGAACTGTTTAGAAAAATGTGTATAGTTGCCATTGTAGTCAAATTCCAGATCGGGAAAATAGATCCCATATGGAAACAAAGACCAATTGTAACACAAAATTTGAGTTTATTTTGATAAGAAGTATTTGGGTTTATTTTCATAATACAAATGGGTACAAAAAATAAAATGAACTTAAAAATCTGGTGTTGTTGGTGTTTCCAGATATATAATTTTTTTAAGGGTTATACTTCATTTAGGTTTAGGGGCTTATTTTCCTGGGGTTCATATTCGTGGGATATAATTTCATGCTTTATTTCCCAATATCCCAATCTTAGAAATGAAACAAAGGCCAACAAATGAAATAACTACCCAAAATAATTGCTATCGGTATAAACATTTGGGACCTTATTTCATTTTTGTTTCAGGGGGTTATTTCGTGAAGCCCCCTTGTGTCAGTTACCATTATACCATGAATCCGAAAGTGGGATATGATCATGGGCCCATAGAAATGAGCCACAGGAAAATGAGCCCCAAAACCCAAATGTGGGGCGACGCTTGAAAATGAATATGAGTCCCATGAAAATGAGCCCCAACTGAAGCTTGAAAATAGATGCCAAAATAAAATTAGAGCTAATTTTTTGTTTTGATTTAAAAAATTGTGTGAAAATAACCCTAACTGATAGAAAAAATATGGAGATTTAAGAGAGAATTAAATATGTGTTACTGAGTATGAGTTTCTTGGGAATCGCGATAGCTTTTTGGACTCTGTCCTCTGGAGAAAGTACTAAACCGCGGCCAAATGCCATCCACGCAAAAGCCATATCTGATGTGTTACAATGCTATTTAGGAATTTGTGTTTAATTTGTTTTAAAATATTAGGGTTTATTTTCAGAATGCAAACAGGTCCAGAAATGAAATGAAGTTACACCAAAAAAAAAAAAAAATCTGGTGTTATTGTTTTCTTTTTCATGAGGCTCATATTTGTAGCGCTCCTAATCCTTATTTCTGTTAAAATTTGTTTGGGGCATTATTTCATTTTTTATTTTGCATCTTCATTTCATAATGAAATAAAATTGCAATCTTATAAATGAAACAAAGCCCAAAAGAATGAAATAAGTACCCAAAAAAATTGCCAAAAAATTTACTATAAACATTAAGGGCCTTATTTTATTTTTGTTTAAGGGCGTTATTTTGTAAAGCCCCCTGAATCCAAGTGGCGGTATAGAAATTAGCTCCACAACCTAAATGAAACAGAACCACAAATGTGGGGCGACGCCTCATATTGAATATGAGTTCCAACCCCAATGTCATTGAGCTTAACATGGAATCGGCAGACTCAGTGATAAGACAGAAGTTCACCAATGTGGTATCACAAAGAACTGAATAGTCTAAGTGAGCCTGATACATCGGGCTGCCACCTAGGTTAGGTTAGGTTAGGTGGCAGCCCGATGTATCAGGCTCACTTAGACTATTCAGCCCATTGTGATACCACATTGGTGAACTTCTCTCTTAACACTGAGTGCTGCCCGATTCCATGTTAAGCTCAATGACAAGGGACCTCCTTTTTATAGCCGAGTCCGAACGGCGTTCCACATTGCCACATTGCCACCACTTAGAGAAGCTTTGAAACCCTCAGAAATGTCACCAGCATTACTGAGGTGGGATAATCCACCGCTGAAAAACTTTTTGGTGTTCGGTCGAAGCAGGAATCGATCCCACGACCTTGTGTATGCAATCGGGCATACTAACCATTGCACCACAGTGGCTCTCACCTAACCTAACCTAATGTAACCTCAATGTAACTGAAAATTGACCCCTAATTTTCTCATTTGATTTAAAAGATAGTAGATAGTGTAAAAAAATAAATTGGAGTTTATTTTCATTTAAAATATCACTTATTTGAATGAAATTATTTTTAGATTTTTTTCACTTACATGAATTGATTTTTCAAGTTTTTTTTTGTATGGTTCTCAGATGATGAGGTTTTGTGTGTGTGTATGAGTGTGTATTTCAGTGATTATTTTTAATTATTTGGCGCGTGTTATAATCAGAGTCGTCGCTATTGCTGGTGATGCCACTGATGGTATCGGTCTGTTTAAATTTAAATTCGGCTTGTTGCCATTTGTATGTGGCATTTGTTGGATATGATGTTTACATCGTGGCCAGTGAGTGCACCAGCCGAAAAAGAGCTACTGCCAAGAGAAATGCATCTGCATGAATTGCGATGCTGCTGTCGCTACAGATTACATGCAAGTTCTTTATAGAACAAATGAGAGAATTGCTCTGCTATGACTCCATAGCTGCTATGGCTCATGAAGCCATATGGTTGAGGTGTAGAAAAATTTTTACCCTGCCGCCTCTGATCTGAGGTTTGCTGGGTTTGCATATGTACCACCACACAAACTGAACTGCAACGGATGCATTTTGGATTGTTCCCAATGCCCGCATGTGGTTGTTGTGTGTTGCGGTAATGATTCTCGATTCTGGTTTTCTGTGGCTATAGCTGAGGGTATACAATTCATTCAACAGTACTTGAATGAAATAAAAAAAAAATAAAAACGAGAAGAAAAAAGTTCTCTGTCAAATAGTACTGATTTTGGATTCATTTATTTTTTTTGTTTCTTTTATATATGAAGCATTTTTTTTCTTCATAAATAAATACAAAAAAATATGGGTTCATATGTATCAGTACTTTTATAAATTTTAATAATGAATGGGGGTTGCAGTTCTTCAACTTGCCCTTTTATCCCTGAAAAAAAAAAGAAAAAGAATCATGAAAGACTGAAAACAATAAAATGCATTGAAATATGCAGGGTGTGTATTGAGTACTAAAAACACGAAAAGGGCATCTGTTGTTTTTTATTTTATTTCTTAACAAATTAAGTGTAATTATTGAAAGAAAGCTCAATTCAAAGGCCTACCAACAGTTTTGAAAAGTTCGTGCACGCTTTTAATGTCATGCATATATGACATGGACTTTTGAGGATTAAAAAAATGTCATGCCATGTTTTGGGAGCAAACTGCGCCCGTATCTTGGAAAACTTTCACCCATAGGAAATACCTTTTATGTCATTACAAACATTAAGGTATCTTATGTTTTAGGATGCAATATTGACACTATTTGAAGTAGACGTTCCACTGATATTTAAAGGAACTGTTATTGAATTCATTTTGCACAAAAATTGTTTAATTTGCGTTTATTTGGTTTTGGCATTTGCGTGTTTCCACTAAATTCAAATGTCAAGTGAATGCAAGCAAAGTGCATCGACACGCTGATTTTCAATTTTGTGCCACTTTTTGCTCCAGTTGTACTACTTTCAAAATAATCACTTTAAAGGGTAACACACTAGCAAAAAAGTAGTTTGGACCCCTGCGGGCCGGCCCCTGAGTCAATCTAGCCATGTCCGTCCGTCCATCTGTCTGTGAACACATTTTTGTGATCTAAGTCTAGGTCGCAATTTTAATCCAGTCGACTTCAAATTTGACACAAGTATGTGTTCAGAATAGAACCCTATTGATTTTGGTAGAAATCGGTTCAGTTTTAGATATAGCTCCCATATATATCTTTCGTCCGATTTACACTCATATGACCCCAGAGGTCAAAATTGTAATCCGATTTAAGTGAAATTTTGCACTGGGAGTAGATCTAAAATTTAGCTACCCTGCAAAAAAAGCGTCGACAAAAAAGTAGTGAAAATGCTCTTTTTGAATCCGGAAGTGGTGCAAAATTGGCGCAGAAGCGATGAATTTAACAAGGGTTTGTCATAGGACGGATGTACACCATTTTAACAGATGTTGCACTGAATTTTCATCACTTCTTAAGATGTGATGCAATTCAGTGTTTTGAGTGTGAATTAAGAAATTTTGTGATATTTTGACTAATAAATAATTTACAATTTTTTATGAGTTTTAATGCTTACGCTTGTGTGGAACGTTGACATGAAATATTTTCAAAAATTGGCATTTTTTCTAGAATGGATTTGGCGTTTTTTTTGGCAAAATTTAAATAATTTTTTCCATTTTATTAGTTCTTAATCTAATTTTAACCAATTTGAAACAATAAATTTAAATTTTTCCATTAAAAATATGAAAAAATGAAGTTATAAAAAAATTGACTCAAATGAACTTCCTGTGCAGCTAAAATAAAGAACACCTTTCGGAGGACATTTTTGGAAGCGCTTTTAAAGTTGTGCTAATTTTTTTTTTCAAATCGGTTCAGACTTAGATATAGCTCCCATATATATCTTTCTCACGATATGAACTTATATGGCCCCAGAAGCCAAAAGTTTGCTTTAAATTTTGTGCAGGTAGTATTATTAACGTTCTGGATATACATGCCAATTGTGATTTAAATCAGTTCAGATTTAGATATAGCTCCCATATATATCTTTCGTCCGATTTACACTCATATGACCCCAGAAGTCAAATTTGTAATCCGATTTAAGTGAAATTTTGCACTGGGAGTAGAACATTGTATGTGAGCATGCCGAATTTGGTTGAAATCGGTTCAGATTTAGATATAGTTCTCATATATATGTTTTTCTAATTTTGGCAAAATTGCCCAAAATACCCATATTTTCCTTGTAAAAACGCCACTGCTAAGTCAAAAACTTGTAAAACTGACTCCAATTTTCCTACACTCAAAAAAAGTGAACTCTCTATTTCACTAAAGCCAGTTTAACTATATTTTAGTTCAAAAAATTATTTGGAGAAAGTTTCATTTACTCTAATAAATTTTTGCGTACGTTAGTTAAATGAACTAAAAGACGGGAAAAATTATACACAACTTAAGCATAGAGATTTACTAAATTCGTATTTCTCACAAAATAGTTCTTTATTTCTTCAAATTTGTAAATTTTACTACAAAAGTGTCCATCATGAACTTCGTATGTCACTAAAGACATTCTTGCAATTTTGAACTCCAATTTTTTCCTTCAAACTAAAAAATTTTCTTTAAGAAGAGAAAAAAATTATTTATATCTAATAAATTTTCTTGAATTTGTCGAAAAATATTTACTTATTTTTGTGATATCGGCGTGATGTCAGCGCTTGTAGCACTGCTTAGTTAAAAATTTCTAAAAATATTCAAAATTTTCTAAAATTATTCAAAAGTTTTCTTCCTGATGGGTTCACTGTTTTTTCAGTGTATACGTCTAATATATATCTATCGACCGATAAACCATTAATACACTTTTGCAAAGTTGCCTGAAAATTGCTTCAGATTTAAATGTTTCCCATATTTGTTTACTAACATTTTGTTCTCCCCCAGGGCATTAGCCGACTTAAATTTAAAGTCTATAGAAGTCTAACAAATTTTGTCCAGACAAGAAAACTTTTATATACAAAAAAACTTTTATATATATATATATATATCACTCAACACAAATGACGGATTTGATTTGGTATCGAAAATGTGGATCCACAAAGTGGTGCAGGGTATAATATAGTCGGCTCCGCCTGACTTTAGACTTTCCTTACTTGTTGATCCGGAAGTAGTGCAAATGTGGATGATCTCCAATGAATTTTCTATGAACTTGTCATAGGACGGAAGTATTTCGTTTTTGTATCCTTTGCTTTAGAAATTTTGTCTTGGAAGTCAATTTGTTTTTCTTTTTGTGCCAATTTCACTTTTTTATCAACCCAGTAAAAACAAAAAACAACGTCGCCAAAAAAGTAATCAAAATGTTCTTTTTGGATCCGAAAGTGGTGTAACATTGGCGCAGAAGCGATGATATAAGTTAACGCCGAAAACATTCTCATACGGCATTCCCTAGTTAACACCAAAAACTCTCATATGGCATTCCCTAGTAATCGAATGAATTCGATGAGATGCTATTTCTTTATTTCTCTTTTACATCCCTTCTTGCTTCATGCGGTCATTTGCATTTGGTTAAATGAACTTACTACTGACACATGTCTGCAGAAATCACCAGTACTGATCACGCACATCCTTAGATTCTCCAAATCTGGTAATATTATTTTCCGAGAATCGGAAGTCAGCTTATTTTACCTTCGTCTATTTCGAATTATGTTTGTCAAATTTTACTAGAAAAGAAGCTATACAATTTGGAACAATTTTGGCATGAATTTGGAGAAAAACAGACGCGGGAAGTTAGTCCAAGTTCCTATATATAAGCAAGTATGCATTAGAATTACTTTCGTTATCCTTTTGCAATTGCTTCTCTTGAAAGGAAGGACATTTTTAATATTTGACACAGTTAAAAACAAATGAAGAAATCGTATCTTAACTTAGCAGCTGAAAGCTTTTTAAAGAGTTTCATTAAATTATGTGTCTCATAATTTAACACCTACAAATTTTATACTGCAACGGCAGAAGATTTAAAATTTTGGACTCTTTTTGGCGAATAATGTATATATTTAGTGAACTTTAATTTTTGTTTATTTGTTCTACTTTTAAAACAGTTTTTTTTTAAATTAACTTGATTTAAAAGATTTATACATTACATTATTTTGTTTTACCTGCTTTTTAAATTGATATACATATTGTATTATTATATACATTTATGAAAAATGTTAAATTTAATTTTTAAAGTGTATCACTAAAGAATTTTTTCACGAAATTTGGGAACCCATTTTGTATTATTTTCATTCTTAAATTTTTGGGGGGTTTTTGAAAAAAAGTCTAAACCAATTTAGGGTTGATTTTTTAAAATTTGGTGCAATAGATAAAGTAGACTAGAGCAGTGATGCTCCATTAGAATAATAATTGTTTTGTGATCATTGGTTCATATATTCAATGATAATTGCGAAATATTAGGAATGATGGATTAAAAATAAATAAAGGAAACTAAGATCTCAAGTTTAATAAAACTATTGACATTTATTAAAAAGAAATATATCGAATAAAACACCAAGAAACAAAACTTTCGGAGGAAGATTAAAAAATTACCCGGCAACACTGCCCAGAATTCAACCAATATCTGATGATATCTAGCTCATTTCCAATCGCCACTGTTAAGTGGAAAAATTGTAAAAATGCCTCAAATTCACCATACCATAGACTGAAAAATATATTTACGTGATATTAAAGATTACGCAACCTAAATTTTAGGATGCGATATTTACAAAATATTAACAACAAGTGTCTTTAAAATAATTTTAATTAAAATAAAGTTTATAATCTTTGCTTCAAAAAATTTTTTTTTTATAAAATTTAGGACACAAATTTTGTAAATTTTCGTCCCTCCGTTAAAGTCGCATGTCTTTGAACGAAGGCTAATTTTCCTTAAAGAAAAGAAACGAATTTTTGATTTAAAGAAATTGTCCTTAATTTAACTGAAATATTGAAAATTAAATATTGAAACTTCATATGCAATTAAAGTCCTTTAACGTGTTGACGACAATATACATTTTCAAATTCAGACTCGACTTCAAGTAGAAATTATGCTATGTCTTATGTAAAAATCGTTTTTAAAATAAAGTGTTGAAAAACGTCTCCTATTTTTAAAAGCTTTTTTGCTTTGTTGTCAAGATGCAAAAAGATAGCAAATTTAAAGACAATTTCTGTAATTATGAAGACTTTATAGTTCATCTTTCGGGCAATGAAGAAAACTTTATATCAGAGAAATTCGTCTTCTATGCTAAGCAAAAAACGCATTCGTATTTTAAGGACATGTAATCTTTGGCCTCACGACAATACTTTTTTTCAGTGTGGAAAAATATATTTGTACAAAAATGTATGCCGAAAAAAAAATAACAACAATGTATAACATAAAAAATATTTTATTAGAAAAATATTTAATAAAATCATTGACGCTAGTGAGATTTGAACCATCGTTCTTTAGTTTTTCTTTCACAATAATAAAGAAAATCTCAGGAAGTAGTTAAAATGTCATTCCGTGATGTCATATTAGGTTCATATCACAAATATTTGAATAGACGTGTGGATGCATCGTGTCGCTGAGTGTGCTAAGGCGTTCTGTTATGGTGCCAATGGACGCAGGTCAAACCCCGGAGGCAGCTAAAAAGTTTTTCAATTTGTAAAAAATTAAATATTAAGAAAATAAAAGTGTAACCAAAAATTTTGATAAAAATAAAAAGTGAAATTGGACAAAAAATTTTTTAGTTTTTTAAAAATTTTTTAGTTAAAATATTTTTCACTTTGAAATATCTTTTATAATTTGGATTTTTAAACTGACATTTGTTTGTATGTAACATATGTATGAATTGTATGACTAGCTTTATTAATATATCGCACAGGCGAAATGAAAATTCCATAAATGAGATCTGCATCGTAGTTTTAATTTAATTTTAATTTTGTTTTATCCTAGATTTAAAGCTATTTTAAAGAAGCCACATCTTTGGCTCACAATCACTACCAAAATTCTTAAGGGAAGGTCAAAATCTTTGGATCAAAGTATTTTTTTGTTTGTTTTGAGTGTGGTAAAACTACGTATTAGCTAATCGCTATATTATCACGTTGAGAAATCCAAATGTTTGATTGAAATTTTAGTCAATGAGGTATAAATTGCTTGAAAAAAAAAAAAAAACAATATGCATTGTAAACAATATTTCATTGATATTCAATATTGATATTCTTCACCCGTAATGTATTGCGACCTGAAAACTATTTCATGGAAGTACTCAAAAGTACAAAATTGATATTACTTTTCAATATGGTTGTGAAGTTAAGTTCTCGTGTTGATATTCTATTTCAATTGTCTCGCTTTAGGCGATTATCGTGAGGTTTATTAACCTGTAATTTAGTATTTAAGTACTTATTCTTCTTTCAATTATAAGCAATTTACATCTTTATGGGATTTACGTTCAAGTTGTTCTTGGTATAAAATCGAATGGTCATGGTTCCTTAACACGCTTTTTGTGCTTCGACAAACAAATGCTGATACACATATTTAATATCGGGGAAGTATCAGTAATTGCATCTGTTTTTTAATGGTAAAATATAATAAACCTTTCATTTTAAAATTTTAAAATAGAATAAATGAAAAATTTAATGTTTACAATAGCTTTGGGGAAATTTCATGTTTATATTGTAGGATCCCGAAATTATCATTATTTTATATAAATTTTCACATCTGTCTGTCATTTTAGAGAATGCAATCGAAATAATTTAAGTGGCAGATGTGTCAGATAAGTCACGACAACTGAAAATGATGAGCGACAATATTGTCGACGTTAGTGATGAGGATGATTTAGTCATGCCAAGATAACAGCGATTGTTTTCTTTGTTGTTCCAGTATTTAGTTTTACTACCTGTATCTTTATTAAATAAAAAAAAAGCATTATATTCTACGAATTTCAATGCAATGACATCACAAACAAAACGAGGAATGTAAACAAAGTGAAAATTTAATTATACTAAACGACGTAATGCACTGGATGATAGATAGGTAACTTATTAGTAGATGATACACATGAGTAACATCTAGAAAAACGTCTCTATTGCACTGAGAAAAAGCATGGCCGGTTCCAAAGATTTTGTCTTTACTTTAAAAAATTTGGTATTGATTCCGAGCCAAAGAAGCGGAGGATGCAAGTAAGGATACTTTTAAGACACAGTTCTCTTTTAAATTTGGGTTTTGTGTACTTGCTCCTAGGAAGCAAATTTTACTTTTTCGATTTTTTAGCTTTTTTTTTTCATATGCTATCAAAGTCCTTTAAACATGAGTTAACGATAACCTTTTTTCCAAATCAAGACTCGAAATTATGCTATGTTTCAAGTAAAAAACGTCTTTAAATTAAAGTGTTGAAAAACATGTCCTATATTTGAACGATTTTTTGATTTGTAGTCAAGATGCAAAAAGACAACAAATTTAAAGACAATTTCAATAAATTTAAAGAATTTTTCTGAATTATTAAATTCAAGTTAACCCTAGCCCAAACATTTTTTCTTTCATGTTATGATACCCATTTTTAAGTGAAATCACTTAACTAAAAGGATAATGCGACTTCATTGAAAAATGTATCGACTTTTGGACAAGGAAACGACAAACTTTATATTAGAGAAATGCGTCTTCTATGCTAAGCAAAATTTGCATTCGTATTTTAAAGACATGAAATCTTTGACCTCACGACAATATTTTTTTCAGTGTGGAGCTCTGGGAGCCTTGAGAATTCGAAACTACAGTATGTAATTTCTACACCGACGTACAGTGGTTCCAAATCGCTTTTTTTGGAAACAATTCTGAACGGATAAATGTCAATATATTTTTGATGAAGTGTTTCCTTTAAGTTTGTAGGACCCTAGTGGGTAAACAGGCTGACCTCTAGGCGCCGCAGTTATAAACCGATGCCGATGATTTTTATAGTTCTTTTATAGTTCGCGAGATATGTGTTTTTGCAAAATGTAACACTTCATTAGTTGGAACCTAGAAGTTCCGTTTTTGGACGGATCCCATTTGTACTCCTTGTGAAAATTTTATTTTTAAGAAAATTTTGTCAAAAAATTTATTCCTATAGAAAATTTTGTCAAAATTTTATTTCTATAGAAAATTTTGTCAAAATTTTATTTCTATAGAAAATTTTGTCAAAATTTTATTTCTAGAGAAAATTTTCTCAAAATTTATTTCTATAGAAAATTTTGTCAAAATTTAATTCTATAGAAAATTTTGTCAAAATTTTATTTCTATAGAAAATTTTGTCAAACTTTTATTTCTATAGAACATTTTGTCAAAATTTTATTTCTATAGAAAATTTTGTCAGAAATTTATTTCTACATTAAATTTTGTCAAAATTTTATTTCTATAGAAAATTTTGTCAAAATTTTAGTTCTATTGAAAATTTTGTCAAAAATTTATTTCTATAGAAAATTTGGTAAAAATTTTATTTCTATGGAAAGTTTTGTCAAAGTTTTATTTCTATCGAAAATTTTGTCAAAAATTTTATTTCTATGGAAAATTTTGTCAATGTTTTATTTCTATAGAAAATTTTTTCAAAATTTTATTTCTATAGAAAATTTTGTCAAAATTTTATTTCTATAGAAAATTTTGTCAAAATTTTATTTCTATAGAAAATTTTATCAAAATTTTATTTCTATAGAAAAAAAATCCAATTCAAGTTTTTAAATATTCAATTAAAAATTTAATTGATTTAACAAATTTTTTAATTGAAACAAAAATTAATCACAAAAATTAATAGTATCAAATACATGTCAATTAAAAAACTATTGGATCAATTACTTGATTGAAACAGAAAAAAAATTCTTCGTGTGCATTTCTCGACACAATAGTGGCATTTCATAAGAAAACATGTCAAAATTGCCACTAAACTTTGGGACACATTTTTCATCGTCAGCTTGAAGTCAACTTAGTTCCCTGTGAATTGCTCTCTCCCCCAAGTGACATATTAATCAGGATAATTGTATTAATAGCAATTACTTCACAATATTCTTGAGTTATAAATATGAATTTGTACATAAATTTGTATATTTTTAAAAAATTTATTTCTATAGAAAATTTTGTCAAAATTTTATTTCTATAGAAAATTTTGTCAAAATTTTATTTCCATAGAAAATTTTTTCAAAATATTATTTCTATAGAAAATTTTGTCAAAATTTTATTTCCATAGAAAATTTTGTCAAAATTTTAATTCTATAGAAAATTTTTAGCAAAATTTTATTTCTATAGACAATTTTTAGCAAAATTTTATTTCTATAGAAAATTTGGTAAAAATTTTATTTCTATAGAAAAGTTTGTCAAAATTTTATTTCTATAGAAAATTTTCTCAAAATTTTATTTCTATAAAAAATGTTCTCAAATTTGTATATCTGTAAAAAATGTTCTCAAAATTTTATTTCTGTAGAAAATTTTGTCAAAATTTTATTTCTATAGAAAATTTTGTCAGAATTTTATTTCTATAGAAAGTTTTGTCAGAATTTTATTTCTATAGAAAATTTTGTAAACATTTTATTTCTGTAGAAAATTTTGTCAACATTTTTTTCTATAGAAAATTTTTAGCAAAATTTTATTTCTGTAGAAAATTTTGTACAAATTTTATTGCTTTAGAAAATTTTATCAAAATTGTATTTCTGTAGAAAATTTTGTCCAAATTTTATTTCTATAGAAAATTTTGTCAAAATTTTATTTCTATAGAAAATTTTGTCAAAATTTTATTTCTATAGAAAATTTTGTCAAAATTTTATTTCTATAGAAAATGTTGTCAAAATTTTGTCAAAATTTTATTTCTATAGAAAATTTTGTCAAAATTTTATTTCTATAGAAAATTTTGTTAAAATTTTATTTCTATAGAAAATTTTGTTAAAATTTTATTTCTATAGAAAATTTTGTCAAAATTTTATTTCTATAGAAAATTTTCTCAAAATTGTATTCTACAGAAAATTTTGTAGAAATTTTATTTTTATTGACAATTTTGTCAAAATTTTAGTTCTAAAAAAAATTTTGTTAAAATTTTATTCCTATAGAAAATTTTGTCAAAATTGTATTTCATTAAAAAAATATTTTTTTAAAAGTTTGTGAAATACCTCTTAGTTGCAGTGGAATATTTTGCAAAATCTACCAAAACATCAAGAATTCTACCAATCTACCAAACAGTAAAAATTTTACAGTTTTTGGTAGAATTCTACCAATTTCAGAATCTGTGAGAAATATGCATACATGTTCGTTGGTGATATCATGGCAAACGATATCACCAATGTGATTTTATCAAATTTGTATGACATTATTGAATACTATTCCTAAAAAATTACAAAGCAAAAATCATACCGTACCATTTTTCTATCTCAACCCGTCATTCTACTAACCTACATTTCAATTCTATCATCTTTCAGAAGAAAATTGCATATACAATCGCTTGCTTCAGTCGCTGAAGATATTTTTAGATTCTTTGCAATTCTGTTTAATTATCCTCGTCATTTTCATAATTGCTGACATAATTATTGCAAGCAATTTATCACAAATCACACCGAGCAAAGATTTCGCTCATTGATGGCATTTTAGTGTCATTTTCCTGTGGCATTTTTTTGTTGTTGGAAATCATGAGAACTTTTCGTTTGATATCATGACAGAATTGAAAACTAAAACAGTCTTTCAGTGTTGTCTTCTTCTGGTGACCACAATCTGTGAGCGAGTCAACTACTATCTGGTTTACGTAAAATTGCCTTTATCGTTTCCTTTCCCAAGGCCTGAAAAATAAGACGAATATGAAGAAGGCTTCTTTCAGTATAGGAGGAAATGTGACACCAAATGTGGCGACAATATAAAATCTACGTAGAAATCCACAGAGGCTAATTTTGAAAATAATTTCCCCCTTTCGTATATCGTATGCGTCTAAATAATGATGGTTGGACACTGCATCCCGTAGATGTGTGAATTCGAAATAGCATCATTATTAGGATGAATGTTGGAGAAAGTTGCTGGGAATTGCGGTTGAAAAATAATATGGATGAAAAGTCACAATGGCGATAGAGAGAGAGACAAATTGATAAGGCCGATAAATTTATTGTGAAAGTAAGGTAACTAATGCCTGGGGGTGGGCTTGGCAATAAGAGGTTTGAATCGTCAAGAGTATCATTGTAGATCATATATTCTGGAGAGTAAATTTTTGAGTTGAATCTGTGTATTGAATTTTGAATATTAAAAAAATGCATCTATTTTGTGTAACTTTGCCAATTTTTTTTGCTAATATTGCATCCGGCATTGTTCGATATTTTGATATCTACATTTTTCATAGAAAACATCGAAGTCCATTTTTGTAATATTCAACTTGAGCTAATTTGTATTTTTTTATATTTTTTAATCGACTGAAATTTTGACCAGTCCTTTTGATAGTAACCAAAATGTCACCGTGATGCAATCGTTAGCATGCCCACCTTGCACCCAAAAGGTTAGGATTCATTTCATAATTAAATGATTTCTTGAATAGTGTTCACAAAAATTTGCCTATCATACATTGAATGACTACGTATGCAGACATAATATGAATGAGAGTTTTTCTTTCGAACTAAAAAATATGTACTTTTTCATAATATTTACAAAAAATGTCATACATAAAATGTAACCTTTCCTGTTTTTCTTCTGGATTTTTAAAAATATACAAATTTATGTACAAATTCATATTTATAACTCAAGAATATTGTGAAGTAATTTTTATTAATACAATTATCCTGATTAATATTTAACTCGGGGGAGAGAGCAATTTACAGAGAAACTAAGTTGACTTCAGCTGACGATGAAAAATGTGTTCCAAAGTTTAGTGGCAATTTTGACATGTTTTCTTATGAAATGCCACTATTGTGTCCCGAAATGCACACAAAAATTGTTTTTTTTTTTTTTGATTCAATCAAGTAATTATCCAATTATTTTTTTAATTGAAATGTCTTCAATCACATAATTATCCAATTATTTTTTTAATTGAAATGTCTTCAATCACATAAATGATAGTATCAATTAAAAAATTAATTGAAAGTCAATTAAACAATTAATTGATCCAATTAAAAAAATAATTGATACTATTAATTTTTGTGATTGATTTTTGTTTCAATTAAAAAATTTGTTGAATAATTTTTAATTGAATATTTAATAACTTAATTGGAAAAATTTTCGTGATTTCTTTTGTGTCACAAAATCTTTAATGTCATAATATCTTTGTTAAATACATCACTGAATTTCATTAAGATTACGGATGCCACTCTTTCTGCCACCTTTTAATAATACACAGAAAAAATTTTCACGAAATTTTTTCCAATTAAAATTTCAATTGAATCAACAAATTTTTTAATTGAAACAAAAACCAATCACAAAAAATAATAGTATCAATTAATTTTTTAATTGGATCAATTAATTTTTAATTGACCATCAATTATTGTTTTAATCGATACTATCATTTCTGTGATTGAAGACATTCCAATTAAAAAAATAATTGGATCAATTAATTTCGTGATTGAATCAGAAAAAAATTTTTTTGTGTGTATCCCACTTTTCATTCCATATGCCACTTTCGTATAATTTTTCGAAATTCCCAACAGGTAAAGTCGACATTCAGATTCAGCCCAGTCGACTAAAATATCAAAAACAAAATAAATAACCATCTTCCATTAAAATTACAGATGCCACCTTTTAATAATATGCCACTTTCCATCCCATATGCCACTTTCGTATAATTTTTCGAAATTCCCAACACTTAAAGTCGACATTCAGATTCAGCCCAGTCGACTAAAATATAAAATACACCACTGGCTTCCGTTATGATTACAGATGCCAGTATTTCTGCCAACTTTTAGTAATATGCCACTTTACATCCCATACGACACTTTCTTATAATTTTTTCGAAATTCCCAACAGGTAAAGCAGACATTCAGATTCACCCCAGTAGACTAAAATATCAAACAAAATATCCGATATATCATTAAGACTTCAGGTGCCACTCTTTCGGCCTCCTTTTACTAATATGCCACTTTTCATCCCAAATGACATTTTCTTCTAATTTTTCGAAATTCTCAACATTTAAAGCCGACATTCAGATTCAGTCCAGTCGACTAAAATATCAAACAAAATGTCCGATTTCCATTAAGATTACAGGTGCCACTATTTCCGCCACCTTTTACTAATATGCCAGTTTTCATCCTAAATGACACTTTTTTATATTTTTCGAAATTTTTAACAGGTAAAACCGATATTCAGACTCAGTTGTGTTGACTAAAATGTATCCACCTGAAAGTTTTATATTAAATAAAATAATTTTAGACCAGTTTTATCATTATGTGAATAAAATTTAGCGTGTCGATATAAAAGCTGAAATCTCTACTAATACTCATACTATGATGCATTGATCCTTCATTTTGCAAAAACTCTTCATATATAATCAACTATCTGACAAATCATGCATAACTTCAGAGTTTCATACTGCTTCGTTATGACTTCAATGATGTTGTTGCCGGTCTAGTATCTGTCATCTGCACTCAGCTGCAATAACATTTTAATATAAAATTTATGAAAAGGGGTTATGGAAAATTCCTACAACAACAAATAAAAAACGAATCATTTTTTTTTCAAGTTGGCTGTAGAAGCGAACGAAAAAAGAGAAAACAAGGAACATCATCAAACAGGAAACTATTATTGATGAAGTTGTGTCAACAACTATCATAGAAAATGTCAAGTTCTTCAAGCAAAAATTATGGAAAAAAAGACAACTAACATATAGTAAATGTATTAGTTTTTGTTGTCTTTTCTATAGCTTCTCTTGCTCTTAGTATATATCCGTCCAGGTTGATGACTTTCTTTCTGTGTTAATGATACCTAAAGAACAAGAAGAAGCTCTAGGAAACAAAAAGAACTTCAAGAGCTACCACCATTACCATTCAAGAAAAAGACAGGGAGTCATGTTTCTATGGATTAAAAAAAAGTCATTTAAAAAAGAAGACAAAAAGAAAACAGCAATCTTTTAATGACTTAATTGATTCTATTGAATGTGTCAAAGAAACGACAGAGGCGATTAAAAACGACCAAAGGATGCCTGACCGGTTGAAGTGAAGAAATTTCTTTATAGACAATAATTTTACGTGGATGACTAAAGAGTGATGTGACACACTTCCAATAAGTGTGAGCGATGCTTACCCATTTCCTATTTGCCAAGATAATTATGAAGAAATTATAGAGAACTTTTATATGTATGGATGAAATTTATAATATGGAATATAAAAGCCGTTTTGTAATAGTTTTAGCAAAATCCAGGAATATATAAATATAGTCAATTGCAAGAGATATACAAATAATCATTCCAATACCGTTAGAAATATTATTTACTTACAAAATTATATTTCAATTTATTTTGAATAATAATAAAAATATAATTGTTCTTTTTTTCATTTTAGGTAAGTGGCCCTTGGATGCTTTAGAACTATATGTAGAACTGTTTGATAACAGGTAAATTTAAAAATTCGATTTTCACGCTGAACACTTTTTATAGAGTTTGGGAGAAATCTTTTGTCAAATATTTATTATACCCTGCGCCACACTGTGGAACAGGGTATTATAAGTTAGTGCATATGTTTGTAACACCCAGAAGGAGACGAGATAGACACATGGTGTCTTTGGCAATAATGCTCAGGGTGCGTCCCTGAGTCGATATAACCATGTCCGTCTGTCCGTCCGTCCGTCTGTTTGTGAACACATTTTTGTGATCAAAGTCTAGGTCGCAATTTAAGTCAAATCGTCTTCAAATTTGGCACATGTTTCTAATTTGGGTCAGAATAGAACCCTATTGATTTTGGAAGAAATCGGTTCAGATTTAGATATAGCTCCCATATATATCTTTCGCCCGATATGCACTAATAAAGGGTGATACGGTCAAAATTTGGTCAAGGGAAAACGCGTGTAAATCGGTGAAATCGTTTATTTAAAAAATCAAATTAAATTTCTTTTTCAAGTTCAATTAGTATAAAATTCAGGAAAAATATTCAGTTAGGCTTTCGCTTTTCCAAATCCGAATTACCGGGCCTCACGCTTGACACCTGCCATCAGATTTTGTACAGCCACCTTGTCCACCTTCTTCGCCGCAGAAAGCCAGTTTGCCTTGAACTGCTGCTCGTCCTTAGCAGTTTTTTGGTCTTTAGGTTCCGCTTGACAATAGCCCAGTATTTCTCAATTGGGCGGAGCTCTGGCGTGTTGGGAGGGTTCTTGTCCTTGGGAACCACCTGCACGTTGTTGGCGGCGTACCACTCCATGGACTTTTTACCGTAATGGCAAGATGCCAAATCAGGCCAAAACAGTACGGAACAACCGTGTTTCTTCAGGAAAGGCAGCAGACGTTTATTCAAACACTCTTTCACGTAAATTTCTTGGTTGACAGTCCCGGAAGCTATGAAAATGCTGCTTTTCAAGCCACAGGTACAGATTGCATGCCAAACCAGATATTTCTTTGCGAACTTTGACAGTTTTATGTACTTGAAAATATCTGCTACCTTTCCCATCCTTTTGCCGTATAAAACTCCTGTCCCGGAAGCTGCTTGTAGTCGGCTTTGACGTAGGTTAGGTTAGGTGGCAGCCCGATGTTCAGGCTCACTTAGACTATTCAGCCCATTGTGATACCACATTGGTGAACTTCTCTCTTATCACTGAGTGCTGCCCGATTCCATGTTAAGCTCAATGACAAGGGACCTCCTTTTTATAGCCGAGTCCGAACGGCGTTCCACATTGCAGTGAAACCACTTAGAGAAGCTTTGAAACCCTCAGAAATGTCACCAGCATTACTGAGGTGGGATAATCCACCGCTGAAAAACTTTTTTGGTGTTCGGTCGAAGCAGGAATCGAACCCACGACCTTGTGTATGCAAGGCTGGCATGCTAACCATTGCACCACGGTGGCTCCTAGCCATTACCACGCAGTCAAACTTCGTCAGCATCGTCGTGTACAGCCTCCGGGATCGCGCTTTGGCCGTCGTATTTTGTTTATCATCGCGATTTGGAGTCACTACCTTCTTGTAAGTCGATAGTCCGGCTCGTTTTTTGGCTCGATGCACGGTTGTAGACGATACACCCAGCTTATTTGCGGCATCTCGGAGAGAGAGGTTAGGGTTTCGTTTGAAACTACCGGTAACTCTCTTTGTCGTCTCAGCGGCTTCCGGTTTTCGATTTCCCCCCGATCCAGACTTCCTGGCTGTCGACAAACGTTCCCCAAACACTTTAATTACATTTGTAACAGTTGATTTGGCAACTTTTAGCGATTTTGCCAGCTTTGCGTGCGAGTAGCTCGGATTTTCGCGATGCGCGAGCAAAATTGATACGCTGCTCTTCTTGCTTGGACGGCATTTTGACAACTGAAGAGTGAATTCCAAAATCAAAATAGGAGCAACATTCTACACACACACACCTTCAAAAATGCAAAATTGAAAGAAATACGTCAAGTTTTATTGACCAAATTTTGACCGTATCACCCTTTAATGCGAAATATCGACAAATAGCCACACGCAGATCTCAAGCGTAATTAATAATTTCATAATAAATTGATAAAAGTCAAATAATAAGAATACTAACAAGTTTTAAAATAGTAAGTATTATTTAAAAAGTAGCACAGCTCAAAAAAAGCGTGGCATAGAAGTGTGTATAGTGCTAAAAAAAACATTTTTCTTCTCAAACGATATTCTAGATCAATGAATATAGCTCGGTTCCTTTCGCAGTTGAAATGTTTGTTTGAGTGATTAGAAAAAGAGGTAACACATACAGCCAAATATGTCTATTTATAAGCTAGTGTGTAATCTACACCAGTGTTGCCAGTATATTCCGGGCTCTTGTCCCCTAAATAGGACGCCTTCATCGCCAAAAAAATCCACAATTTAATTTAAAATTTCCCACAAAAATCCCCAATAATTGTTTATACCCTCCACTATAGGATGGGGGGTATATTAACTTTGTCATTCCATTTTGTTTTGAAGTATTGCTCTAAGACCCCATAAAGTATATATATTCTGGGTCGTGGTGAAATTGTGGGTCGATCTAAGCATGTCCGTCTGTTGAAATCACGCTAACTTCCAAACGAAACAAGCTATCGACTTCAAACTTGGCACAAGTAGTTGTTCTTGATGTAGGTCGGATGGTATTGCAAATGGGCCATATCGGTTCACTTTTACGTATAGCCCCCATATAAACGGACCCCCAGATTTGGTTTGCGGATCCTCTAAGACAAGCAAAGTTCATCCGATCCGGCTGAAATTTGGTACATGGTATTAGTTTATGGTTTCTAACAACCATGCAAAAATTGGTCCATATCGGTCCATAATTATATATAGGCCCCATATAAACCGATCCCCAGATTTGACCTCCGGAGCCTCTTAGAGAAGCAAAATTCATCCGATCCGGTTGAAATTTGAAACGTGGTGCTAGTATGTGGTCTCTAACAAACACGCAAGAATTGCTCCATATCGGTCCATAATTATATATAGCCCCCATATAAACCGATTCACAGATTTGACCTCCGGAGCATCTTGCAGGAGCAAAATTCATCCGATCCGGTTGAAATTTAAAACGTGGTGTTAGTATGTGGTCTCTAACAAACACGCAAGAATTGGTCCAAAATTTAGCATAATTTCTACAGGAAGTTGAGTCCTAATTTGGAAAACAAAGTTGCCGTTAACTCGTTTTTAAAGGACTTTGATAGCTTATGAAGAAAAAAAAAGCTGAGAAAGCGAAAAATTAAAATTTGCTTCCTAGAAGCAAGTACACAAAGCATAAATTTAAAAGGTAATTGTGTCTTACAAGTATCCTTACTTGTATTCTCCGCTTCTTTGGCTCGGAATCAATACCAAATTTTTTAAAGTAAAGACAAAATCTTTGGAACCGAGTATGCTTTTTTTCAGTGTGATTAAAATTATAAATTAACACTTGAGTCCCCAAAATAAAATCATGTATCCGTTTCTAGTCTAAATGCTTCATTTGCACCTTTTGGTATCTTTTTTAATAATGTAGATATAACAGAATTTCATGAAAATTATTATTGCAATCCTGATTAATTATACTGAAGGGACTTCGAAAATATACCCAAATTTATGGCAATTCCCCAGTCCCGAAAAAATATCCCCAAATTTGGGGAAAAATCCCCAATACTGGCAACACTGCTTCTGGCTGATCTTCTCTCCAAAATCGACAATCTGTTTATATCTGTAGCCATTGACTAAAAAAAATGTTTTTTGGCCAAATTTCCAAGACCCCATTCATCAAAAATTCTGCATTGCAGTATATCTTTCGGCTTCAATTCTTTCATCAGCTGTATTTTGAAAGTCTTGACCACGAGTTTATATCGCGAATTTATCTTCACACACTTAATAGTACATATATTTTCACGATAAACATATAATTTTTATTGCAATTATGTTAGGTTATTTAACGTAATGATGTACAGGAAGAAACTATAATCAAAATGTTTCCAATTAAAATGTGAATTGAATAGAAAAAAAAAAAAATAATAATAATAATAAAAATTAAATTTATTCAAGTAATTTTTTGATTATCACATAAATCACACAATAATTGTAGTAATTATAAAAAAATTATTAAAAAAGTAATAATAAAAATTAAATTTATTCAACTAATTTTTTGATTAGCACACAAATCACACAATAATTGTTGTAATTATAATTAATGTATTAATTTTAATTAATTTTAAGGATAAAAACATTTTTTTCTGTGTAGTTGTAGTGAACGAGCTATTTCATTTATCAGAGCAAGAAAATCTCTTGAGGATTCTCCTAAAATTATAGTTTTCAAAATATATGGCAGGGCTCTTAAGAATTTTACTTAAAACACAAAATTTTGATTTTTTTTCTCTTCATAGAAACAAAAAACCATAATAACTTTAAACTTCAAAGCTTCATCTTCATGACAGTTATTAGTTGTTATAGCCATACATCATGTCAAGACAATTACTCCTCTCGGTATTACATATGTCTGCGATATATGATACCAAATACAAACATATATCGCCAAAATCTATCGATATAATAATAATAATTCATACCATTTAAGCAACATTTTTTATTTTTATGGCTATTATGGCGCACACCAAGCAATAAACTTTTTTGTTTTCAATAATTCGAAAAAATAATCTATCAAGTATTTACCTCAAGCTTAAAAACACTTTTTAATAAATATACAAAAAATAAATAGCAAATCTATAGATTTTTTTAAACAAATATTTCTATGTACATATAAAAGTATATAAATATGAATTTCTATTCATAAATATTTCTATATAAAAAATCCATTTGTATTCATATAAGCAAAATAATAAGCAAGTCGATTTTTATAATTTCAAATTAATACAAGGTGTAGCAATTGAGAAATGTTCCTCCATTAATACACAAGAGGCCAAGAGATCTAGGAATGGTTTCCTCCATTGTATCAAAAGATTAAACCGGCATTCAACCACAACTATAGAGTACCACCTCCACCACCGCCACCACAGTAAAGCATTAGCAAAATAACTTAAATTGCAGGTGTTATTTGAATAGTGAGTGATAAAATTTTGACATATACAGCGTTATATAAAAATGAAAAAAAAATCGACAAAAATATTTTTCTTTGTGAACAGTGATCAAAACAACCACAACATCATGGCCAAATTTGTAATCATAACAATAGGAAATCAAGTAAGCACAGTCGATAGTTTAGAACGACTTACAATATACCCCTAAAAAGTATCAGCGTTTCGGTTGAGGATTTATAAACAGTGGCAATAAATAGTGACGCACTAATTTAAAAAAAGGCAGGCACGTTTTTTATAAATAAAAATACGAATTGATAGAATTTTATAGGGTGTTTCTACGAAATATCTAAGCCACGTTTTTCCCAAATTATACCTAATAAACCCAAAAATTATTTTATCGACATTTCATCGGAAATTAATCCTTGAAATTAAAATATCAATTCAAAGGACAACTCTTTTTATCCCACTATATGGTGCGATGGTTAGCATGCCCGCCTTGCATACACAAGGTCGTGGGTTCGATTCCTGCTACGACCGAACACCAAAAAGTTTTTTAGCGGTGGATTATCCCACCTCAGTAATGCTGATTACATTTCTGAGGGTTTCAAAGCTTCTCTAAGTGGTTTCACTGGAATGTGGAACGCCGTTCGGACTCGGCTATAAAAAGGAGGTCCCTTGTCATTGAGCTTAACATGGAATCGGGCAGCACTCAGTGATAAGAGAGAAGTTCACCACTGTGGTATCACAATGGACTGAATAATCTAAGTGAGCCTGATACATCGGGCTGCCACATAACCTAACCTAACCTAACCTATCCCACTATACAACATTTTCTTTGCATATCTTCAGGCGTTACAATTGTCCGCCAGATAACAATAAGGTATGAGAAAGAAAATGTGGTCAAAATTATAGAATTAAGCCGACGAAAAGGGATCATCAAGCGTTGGCAATTGACATTTTATTTCTATAGAAAATTTTGTCAAAATTTTATTTCCATAGAAAATTTTGTAAAAATTATATTTCTATAGAAAAATTTTTAAAAATTTTATTTCTATGAAATTTTTCTCAAAATTTTATTTCTATAGAAAATTTTGTCAAAATCTTATTTCTATAGAAAATTTTGTCAAAATTTTATTTCTATAGAAAATTTTGTCAAAATTTTATTCCTATAGAAAATTTTGTAAAAATTTTATTTCTATAGAAAATTTTGTCAAAATTTTATTTCTATAGAAAATTTTGTCAAAATTTTATTTCTATAGAAAATTTTCCCAAATTTTATTTTTTTAGAAAATGTTCTCAAAATTTTATTTCTATAGAAAATTTTGTCAAAATTTTATTTCTATAGAAAATTTTCCCAATATTTTATTTTTATAGAAAAATTTCTCAAAATTTTATTTCTATAGAAAATGTTTCCAAAATTTCATTTCTATAGAAAATTTTGTCAAAATTTTGTAAAAATTTTATTTCTATAGAAAAATTTGTCAAAATTTTATTTCTATGGAAATTTTTAGCAAAATTTTATTTCTATAGAAAATTTTGTCAAAAAATTATTTCTATAGAAAATTTTCTTAAAATCATATTTCTATATAAAAATCGCGTCAACATTTTATTTCTATAAAACAATAATTCTTTTATTTCTATAGAAAATATTGCAAAAAAATTTATTTCTTTAGAAATATTCAGAATATTTCTATAGAAAATTTTGTCAAAATTTTATTTCTATAGAAAATTTTGTCAAAATTTTGTAAACATTTTATTTCTATAGAAAAATTTATCAAAATTTTATTTCTATGGAAAATTTTCGGAAAATTTGATTTCTATAAAAAATGTTGTCAACATTTTCTTTCTATAGAAAATTTTGTCAAAATTATATGTCTATATAAAATTTTTTCAAAGTTTTTTTTTTATAGAAAATTTTGCCAAAATTTTATTTCTATGGAAAATTTTCGCAAAATTTGATTTATATTGAAAATTTCTTCAACATTTTATTTCTATAGAAAATTTCCTCAAAATTTTATTTCTATAGAAAATTTTGTCAAAAGTTTATTTCTATAGAAAATTTTGTCAAAAGTTTATTTCTATAGAAAATTTTGACAAAATTTTATTTCTATAGAAAATTTTGACAAAAGTTTATTTCTATAGAAAATTTTGACAAAAGTTTATTTCTGTAGAAACTTTTGACAAAATTTTATTTCTGTAGAAACTTTTGACAAAATTTTATTTCTATAGAAAATTTTGTCCAAATTTTATTTCTATGGAAAATGTTGTCAAAATTTTATTTCTATAGAATATTTTGTCAACATTTTATTCCTATGTAAAATTTTGTCAACTTTTTTTTATAGAAGATTTTGTCAAAATTTTATTTCTTTATAAAATTTCCTCAACATTTTATTTCTATAGCAAATTTCCTCAACATTTTATTTCTATAGAATATTTTGTCAAAATTTTATTTTTAGAAAATTTTCTCAAAATTTTATTTTTATAGAAAATTTTCTCAAAATTTTATTTTTATAGAAAATTTTCTCAAAATTTTATTTCTATAGAACATTTTGTAAAAATTTTATTTTTATAAAAAATTTTGTCAAAATTGTAATTCTATAGAAAATGTTGCCAAAATTTTATTTCTATAGAAAATTTTCTCAAAATTTTATTTCTATAGAAAATTTTCTCAAAATTTTATTTCTATAGACAATTTTGTCAAAATTTTATTTCTGTAGAAGTTCATTTCTATAGAAAATTTTCTCAAAATTTTATTTCTATAGAAAATTTTCTCAAAACATTATTTCTATAGAAAATTTTGACAAAATCTATATTTTTAGAAAATTTTCTCAAAATTTTATTTTTAGAAAATTTTCTCAAAATTTTATTTTTATACAAAATTTTCTCAAAATTTTATTTCTATAGAAAATTTTATCAAAATTTTATTTTTATAGAAAATTTTCTCAAAATTTTATTTCTATTGAAATTTTTCTCAAAATTTTATTTCGCTAGAAAATTTTCTCAAAATTTTATTTTTATAGAAAATTTTCTCAAAATTTTATTTCTATAGAACATTTTGTAAAAATTTTATTTCTATAGAAAATTTTTTCAAAATTTTAATTCTATAGAAAATGTTGCTAAAATTTTAATTCTAAAGAAAATTTTGTCAAAATTTTATTTCGTTTTGTTTTGATCTCAGCTTAAAACCATTGCGTTGACTTAACTACAAGAGTTGGTTAATCAACAGGGGAAAATAATGTTTGTCAAATTTATTTGGGCAAAGCCCTATAGACTGCAAGATGGTTGGATGGACGCATGTTTCGGAATTACTACATTCCTCATCAGTATCCTCTACTTACAGCAAATCTATCAACCAAGTTTCAGAATAAATTCGGGTAGTTCACTAAACCCAAAGTGGACCACACTTTAACCTTTCGAAAAAAGACTTTTGCCGAGTAAATCTTTGTGCAAACATCTCTCTTTTCCTTTGCCAATGTGAAATCACCGATTTGAGTGCAGGTTGGCTAGGTTTGTTTTGAGCGTGCTTCCTCCCATTTCATTTGCTTTTTTTATTGGTGGTTTGTTCTACAATAGTAGCTTAACCAACAGAGGCAAAGAATGTTTGTCAAATTTATTTTGGCAAAACCTGCAAAGACTGCAAGATGGTTGGAATTTATTCCAATAATTCGTTGATAGTTTTGCTGCAAGTAGAGGATACTGATGAGGAATGTAGTAATTCCGAAATGCGTTCATCGAACCATCTTGCAGTCTATAGGGCATTTCCCAAATAAATTTGACAAACATTCTTTGCCTCTGTTGGTTAAGCTACTCTTGTAGTTGAGTCAACGCAATGGTTTTAAGCTGTGATCAAAACAACAGGAATTTTATTTCTATAGAAAATTTTTAAAATTTTATTTCTATAGAAATTTTTTGTAAAAATTTAATTTCCATAGCAAATTTTCTTAAAATTTTATCAAAAAAAAGAAAATTTTGTCAAAATTTTATTTTTAGAAAATTTTCTCAAAATTTATTTTTATAGAAAATTTTCTCAAAATTTTATTTCTATAGAAAATTTTGTCAAAATTTTATGTCTATAATAATTTTTCTTAAAATTTGATTTCTATAGATTTTTTCAAAATTTTATTTCTATGGAAAATTTTCGCAAAATTTTATTTATATAGAAAATTTTGGTAAAATTTTATTTTTATAGAAAATTTTGTCAAAATCTTATTTCTATAGAAAAATTTCTCAAAATTTTATTTCTATAGAAAATTTCGTCAACATTTTATTTCTATATAATATTTTGTCAAAATTTTATTTTTAGAAAATTTTGTCAAAATTTTATTTTTAGAAAATTTTCTCAAAATTGTATTTTTAAAGAAAATTTTGTCAAAATTTTATTTATATAGAATATTTTATCAAAATTTTATTTTTATAGAAAATTTTGTCAAATTTTTATTTCTATAGAAAATTTTGTCAAAATTTTATTCCTATAGAAAATTTTGTCAAAATTTTATTTCTTAAGAAAATTTTGTCAAAATTTTATTTCTATAGAAAATTTTGTCAAAATTTTATTTCTATCATCATTCAACTTTGATTTAGTTTTGCCTACTGTAGTGTATAAATTCCATATAAATTTCTGGTTACTTTGAATACACCAATCTATAGATTGAATTCTCTTACATCCCAAACACTACACATTCACAATCACTCTAAGGAGAAACGTGGTGGGGTGGCAAGTTAATATCCCCTCTAAGGAGTCGTTACCGTTGTCATGTAAGTTTGCTTATGTGTACAGGTAAAAAAAATACTTTTTTGGGGAGTTTGCATTATGGCACAAATATAGTATTAAACAATTTGTTTATTATGTTAACAACATGCCATTTTCAGTTGGTAACAACAACACAAACGACACTCAACCAAACAACCAGTCATCCAACCAGCCAACCTATACAAACGGAAAAAAAAACTTGGCTACAAAACAAGTGTCGATTTACGTTGTTTTCATGTTGTAACCAAAAAGAAGAAAAATTTATAGCAAAATTTTCTTGATTTCATGCTTTTGGTATGTTCCGAAATCAGTAATCAAATTAAATTGCAATTAATAAGAGTGAGAGAGAGACAATCAAATTTGGCAGGACAGGTAATTTTTTTTTTAGATTTTGTATCTTTTTTTGTATCACCATCCATTCAACAGCGAGAAAAAATAACTCCAAAATGATGAAATTCTTGAAAGATTGTCGATAGGGGGGTGATATGCCCCCAGGGTAAAATCTAATTATTGTTGTTTGATTAAAAGCCAGACCACATAAAAACAATTTATTTGGTTTATTAGTTATACTGCATTTTTATGTTATTTGTTAAATTTGCATGGTAATTAATTGAAGATAATTTACGACTCAAAATATATCTTGAATCGTATATGAATTAACCATAAAAATGCGGGTTTAGTTTTGTTACTTGAAATCTTCATTGTGAATAGTTAATATGGGTAATTAATTACGAAAACATAAAACTGAGAATACACCTATTTTCGGTATTAAGGCATGCGTCATTTCTAGGTGATGCAATAATTTACGTTCATATAAATGTTAACAGATTTTGGATTAGAGATTATAGGGAAAATCAAAAAGTCGATACTTGAGCTTTTTAAACCGTAAATCACAACAAATATATTACATTGTTGCATTACATATCAGCCACCCTTTTTAATAGGCATGAGTACCAACGAAATTAGAAAATAATGGCTATGTTTCGATCCCATCTCACCATATTTTTTCTAACATCATTAATTTTCTAAGAACTTTTCCATTAACAATCATGCAACATGCTTGATAGCTTTCATCAAACCAGAGTCAAGACATAAACCAAGTTTATACGCCCTAAAGTTGCCATAATGTCTACCATTATTTATTAATTTTAATATAAAACAAATAATTTTAATTTGTATTTTAAATTTATTCATAATTCACAATACTTTGATGTAGATCAACTCAAAGTCAATTACATCCGCCATTCATTTTTTTTTCTAACCCATTATTATAGATTCTTAACTTGCATCAACATGTACTCGTACAATTATCAATTAATCTTAAGATTTTGCCACCAAGTGTCGACAGGTTCTCTACTTAACCCTCCTGTTTAATTGGTATCCCATTTTCATATGGTTTTTAATTAAATATTAAGTGCATAATTGATAATTGTTGTCTCAAACAACTGCAGATGCAATCATTTTTTCTCTCTGCTATAGCATTAAACTTCAAATATTTTATAAATCATTTTGTTTTTTTTTTTTAATGAAATAAATTCAAATGAAAATTTTAACCACAAATGGCTATGAGAAGTACTTGTATCGAGGGTTAATTGTTGTTTGGTCTTTGCTGGTTTGATTGAAAATTTAATGGCGAAATTAATTCAGTGAAACATGTGCATTGACCACACTATAATTAAATTAATTTTTAAATGTAGTTTATATGGCCCAGGGTAATATAGTGATTTTCTATATATCCATTGCATAATGTTTATTTAACGATATGATTAGAAATCTAATGTGAGATGAATGGAAATTGCCACAAGCATTTGAAAAATCAATATTTAGAAAATTAATTGCATTGTGACTAATAAATTTAATATTTTTTGAATCATTTCTAATGGGCATGTAATTTTCCATTTTTCTATCTAAATTAAAATATTCATAAAGCACTTATTCAGAGAATTTATTATAGGGGCATGGCAATTTTTCTATTTTCTATATAAAATAAAACATTCATAATGTATTTATTCTGAATATTTTTTATATGGGTAAATAATTTTATTTGGTCTTCATGTCTTCCGAATATATTAAAAAAAAATTGTATAAACTAAATGCCAGTAAAATTTCAATGACATACAACTAAGTTCAATTCTAACTAAAGCCCCATTTAGAATTAATCTGAAAAATCCAAAATAAAGCAGAAGATGTTTTTTTATACTTCTCAAAAATAGTAAGAAAGAATTACAACGTGGTAAAAATGGTAATGATCTAGTGAATTTTTGCTCTTCGAAAAGGTTACATTTCGTAAATGGTACACGGATGAAAAAGACTGTTTTTCATATGTTTGGCTATAAACATTATATGTTTGGAACACAAATTTTTAAACACAATATTTTTGAGTGCAAGCATATAATGTTCATAAACTAGCATAACATGTTTGGGACATATATGTTAATATGTTAGAACATATTATGTTTGGGACATAAAATGCTTGTAAATATAATATGCTTGGATGCAAACATATATTAATTTAGAAATAGCCTATAAACATATATGTGTTTAGTAGCTTGGAGCGCTATTTAACAGGGAGCGATATTGAATTAAGTTGGTGGTTGTTGCTTGTTATTACAAAATTAACATTTTATTTTTCCTTCGGCAATTGATCAGCTACTTCTTTGATCCTTACAAACTGTGTGGTCCGCTGTTCGAATCCCCGTCCGGCAAAAGGTAAAATTAAAATAAAATAAAAATCATAAAATTGAATAATTTCTTCTACAATGTTTGTATTACAGAAAAAGGTGCTAAGAACTAAAAAATATCGTGGAAGTGAGAAAGATGTGGGGGAATATACAATTAGGCAGAAACAAAATTTTGAGCATTCAGGTCGAAAACCTATGTTGTTAGCACCTATATTACCTGTTTATTTTCATAATTCACTATGATTCTAAATATATAAATAAATAAATAAAATTTTGAGCACAATATTGTTTGGGAGAATTTTTTTAAGCATATAATATTTTTGGGTGCAAAATGCTTCCAAACATATTATATGTTCACATAATAACATATTGTTTTTTAGAATACAACATTATTGAATTTGGATGCAAAAATACAAAATGTTTGGAACTTAGACTACCCAAACATATATTGTTTAGACCAATATGCTTTCAAACATATTATATATTGGAAGAGATCAAACATATAAATGTTTGGGCAATACCCAAAAATGTATATGCTTGAAGCAAAATATGTTTGGGAGTATATGTTACAGAAGCGATTTTTATGAGGGTGTAGTTAAAATCTAAAAGTGTAAGAATTGTGGTTCATTTTCATTTGAAATATTTAAATATATTTTCATAACGTAAACAAGCCGCAAAAATAAAATTAAGTCCCACCAAAACAAAAAACGTTTTTTGATAAAATTTTTGCGATCTTCAGTTTGTTTTTGAGAAGCATTTTCATAGGGCCTTTGCAAGTATTTTGTATTTCAATTTAAAATTTGACTCAAATCGCCCAATCGACGTTTGCTATGGGTCTAATCACGAGAATCAACGATAAATTAAAATTTACAAATTTTGAAAATTCCAAAAAGTCTATTTTAAAAAGTAGATTACCAACTTCTGAATCCGAAATGTGATTACCGTGAAACTTCTGTTATCGTTGGCTTTCTCTCTCTCTGTCTTTATGTAAATATTTCAGAGAACGTAAAGGGTAATCAAGTGGTGAAATCAGTCCCCAATATCAGAGTCTTAGAAAAATTAATTCCCCCATGTTCCGATATTCGGAATCGGAAATCGCAAAATTTTCGTTTAACCCTAATTTCGTAACCCTGAAACTTTTAAACCTAAATCTTCGTAACATAGTTCCCTTTAATGAGAAGTTCAAATTAAAATTGTATTGGAGTCCGAGAATATCTATATTTTTTCGTTGCAAAAAAAAAATTGTTGCGATTTATGATACCGAATATCGAACCGCCTTCGTCCCCGGCCTGTATTAAAGTAGTACAGTACAAAGAAAACCGTCTAGTTTTATTTTTTTTTTTAATTTTATTGTTCAAAAGCAAAAGCGTCGGAAATAACATAAAAATTTATAATCAGTTTAGATTGGCATGAATTATGACCTTCAAAATGGCTCTGTAGTATTTAGACCCATACCCGGCGAAGCACCGTCTTGAGATGATCGGCACTTTGGTATTTTGTTAGTGGTAATCTTAGTCTTCAAAATGCTCCAGGCGCAATAGACCAACGGATTGAGAAACGGAGATTTCAATGGCAATTATGTAGTAGAAATGTAACGAGGAACCTCCTTTTTAAGCCATTTTTGGTTGATGCATGCTGTGTACAATGGTGATGAGTCCTGTTTGAATGTCCATGGCATGCAGCCTAAATATTTGTCTATCAATATTTATTTAGTATTTAGGAAATTAAACGCTATCTATTTTATTGTTTACAAGCTTCTCAATTTTGAAGGCTTCGCATCGGAGAAAAGCAAATTGGAGCACTTTTATTTTCTTTTGCTAGATATTGCCAAATATACCTCTCTAACTAAGAGGGGCATAAATTTTATATAGAAATAATATTTTGACAAAATTTTCTATATAAATAAAAATTTGACAAAATTTGTTATAGAAATAAAATTTTAACAAAAATTTCTATAGAAATAAAATTTTGACAAAATTTTCTATAGAAAAAAATTTTGATAAAATTTTCTATAGAAAAAATTTTGATAAAATTTTCTATAGAAATAAAATTTTGGCACAATTTTCTATAGAAATAAAATTTTGATAAAATTTTCTATAGAAATTAAATTTTGACAAAATTTTCTATAGAAATAAAATGTTGTGAAAATTTTCTTTAGAAATAAGATTTTGTGAAAATTTTCTTTAGAATAAAAATGTGACAAACATTGCTATATAAATATTTTTTGTTTAGAAATAAAATTTTGATAAAACTTTCTATAGATATAAAATTTTGATAAAATTGTCTATAGAAATAAAATAAAATACAGATGCAATATTGACAACATTTTCTATAGAATTAAAATTTTGACAATATATTCTATAGAAATAAAAATTTGACAACATTTTCTATAGAAATAAAATTTTGACAAAATTTTTTATAGAAATAAAATTTTAACAAAAATTTGTAGAGAAACAAAATTTTCTATAGAAATAAAATTTTGACAAAATTTTCTATAGAAATAAAATTTTGCGAAAATTTTCTATAGAAATAAAATTTTCACAAAAAATTCTATAGAAATACAATTTTGTGAAATTTTTATTTAGAAATAAAATTTTGAGATCATTTTCTTTAGAATAAAATTTCTACAAACATTTCTATATAACTAAAATTTTTAAGAAATAAAATTTTGAGATAATTTTCTATAGAAATAACATTTTGACAAAATTGTCTATAGAAATAAAATGTTGACAAAATTTTGTATAGAAATAAAATTTTGACAAAATTATCTATAGAGATGAAATTTTGACAAAATTTTCTATAGAATTAAAATTTTGACAATATACAGAAATAAAATTTTAACAAAATTTTCTATTGAAATAAAATTTTGACAAAATTTTTTAAGAAATAAAATTTTGACAAAATTTTTTATAGAAATAAAATTTTAACAAAATTTTCTATAGAAACAAAATTTTGAGAAAATGTTCTATAGAAATAAAATTTTGACAAAATTTTTTATAGAAATAAAATTTTAACAAAAATTTCTATAGAAATAAAATTTGTGAAAATTTTATTTAGAATAAAATTTTGACAAACATTTCTATATAAATAAATTTTTTTAGAAATAAAATTTTGAGAAAATTTTCTATAGAAATAAAATTTTGACAAAATTGTCTATAGAAATAAAATGACAAAATTTTGTATAGAAATAAAATTTTGACAAAATTATCTATAGAGATAAAATTTTGACAAAATTTTCTATAGAATTAAAATTTTGACAATATATTCTATAGAAATAAAATGTTGACAAAATTTTTTTTAGAAACAAAATTTTGAGAAAATTTTCTAGAAATAAAATTTTGACAAAATTTTCTATAGAAATAAAATTTGAACAAAAATTTCTAGAGAAACAAAATTTTCTATAGAAACAAAATTTTGAGAAAATTTTCTACAGAAATAAATTTTTGACAAAATTTTCTATAGAAATAAAATTTTGAGAAAATTTTCTATAGAAATAAAATGTTGAAAAAATTTTCTATAGAAATAAAATTTTCACAAAAAATTCTATAGAAATATAATTTTGTGAAATTTTTCTTTAGAAATAAAATTTTGAGGAAAAATTCTATAGAAATATAATTTTTTGAAATTTTTCTTTAGAAATAAAATGTTGAGAAAATTTTCTATAGAAATAAAATTTTGTGAAAATTTTCTTTAGAAATAAAATTTTGTGAAAATTTTCTTTAGAATAAAATTTCGACAAACACTTCTATATAACTAAAATTTTTAAGAAATAAAATTTTGAGAAAATTTTCTATAGAAATAACATTTTGACAAAAAGATGAAATTTTGACAAAATTTTCTATAGAAATAAAATGTTGACAATAATTCTATAGAAATAAAATTTTGACAAAATTTTCTATAGAAATAAAATTTTGACAACATTTTTTATAGAAATAAAATTTTAACAAAAATTTCTATAGAAACAGAATTTTGAGAAAATTTTCTATAGAAATAAAATTTTGAGAAAATTTTCTATAGAAATAAAATTTTGACAAAATTGTCTATAGAAATAAAATTTTGACAAAATTATCTATAGAGATGAAATTTTGACAAAATTTTCTATAGAATTAAAATGTTGATAATATATTCTATAGAAATAAAATATTGACAAAATTTTCTATAGAAATAAAATTTTGACAAAATTTTCTATAGAAATAAAATTTTGACAAAATTTTCTATAGAAATAAAATTTTGACAAAATTTTCTATAGAAATAACATTTTGACAAAATTTTCTATAGAAATAAAATTTTGACAATATATTTAATAGAAATAAAATTTTGACAAAAATTTCTATAGAAATAAAATTTTGTGAAAACTTTCTTTAGAAATAAAATTTTATGAAAATTTTCTTAGAATAAAATGTTGACAAATATTTCTATATAACGAAAAATTTTTAGAAATAAAATTTTGATAAAATTTTGAGAAAAAAATTTTAACAAAATTATCTATAGAGATGAAATTTTGACAAAATTTTCTATAGAATTAAAATTTTTACAATATATTCTATGGAAATAAAATTTTGACAAAATTTTCTATAGATATAAAATTTTGACAAAATATTTTTATAGAAAAAAATGTTAACAAAAATTTCTATAGAAACAAAATTTTGAGAAAATTTTCTATAGAAACAAAATTTTGAGAAAATTTTCTATAGAAATAAAATTTTGACAAAATTGTCTATAGAAATAAAATATTGACAAGATTTTGTATAGAAATAAAATTTTGACAAAATCTATAGAATTAAAATTTTGAAAAAAAATTTCTATAGAATTAAAATTTTGACAAAATGTTCTAGAAATTAAATATCTTTATACATTTTAATTTTCTACTATCAAAGTCCATTGTAAGTTCTTCCTTATGGTAGAAGTAGTATCTTTCTCTTGGTGCAATCTAAATTCCTTAAAACATATAATATTCGACACACAATTCAAAAAACAAATCGCTCGATCATAATATTGTACATATTGAAATAAAGTGCTAAAATGAAAAAAATAAAACATTTCTTTCGAAGATAAAAAAAAAAATTGGCAGCCCGTTATTTCAGGCTCCTTAGACTATTCAGTCGATTGTTATACCACAGTAGTGAACTTCTCTCTTATCACAGAGTGCTGCCCGATTCCATGTTAAGCTCAATGACAAGGGGCCTCCTTTTTATAGCCGAGTCCGAACGGCGTTCCACATTCCAGTGAAACCACTTAGAGAAGCTTTGAAACCCTCAGAAATGTCACCAGCATTACTGAGGTGGGATAATCCGACGCTGAAAAACTGTTTGGTGTTTGGTCGAAACTGGGTTTGAACCCACGAACCTGTGTATGCAAGGCGGGCATGATAACCATTGCACCACGGTGACTCATTTATATGCTTCTTTCAATGTATGAACTACGCTCTTATTCCTCAAGTCTAATATCGATATGTCGAAGTTCCATCACTCCAAAATGTTTAGACCAAAAGCATAAAAAAAAACATTTACGGCAGCCGCCGCATTTACTTTAAAAGCCTTTTGTTTTCGCTTCATTTCAAGTGAAGGGGTGTGTCTCCGTTCGTCAAGTTAACAACACAATACTTGTTTGGCTTTAACACTAATGCCCCCTAAATATAGGCGCGTTTCAGTTCATGCGATTTGAATTCGAATTGAGGAAACATAAACACAACTGTGTCGATCGTTGGAATAATGCAGCATAGCAGCTTACGGATTGAGCTCTAAATACCGCAAACAATCCATGTTTATTTTTTTAATTTAGTTTTTTTTTTTTTCAAAAATGTGGGTGAAGTTCTAAAACAATCAGAGGAGAGAGGCTGAAGGAGGACAAATAAAAACAAAACAATTTATGTTATATATGTTATGGAAACCACCATGCCAGGTCGAGCCGTTTAGGTTTTACCAGATTCAAGTAGTCACTACTTTAACACTGAGTTCGTTTATGATTTATTTTTGAGAAGCAAAACAAAAAACAAAAAAAAACGCAACTCACTCGTTTACTTCTAAATAACATCCGAAGAACATGAATTCGTAGTTTGTTTGAATATTTCAGATCAATAAATAAAAAATCCCAATGCTTAGTCACACTAAAGAATAAAATTTATGTTTATGTAGCTTTTTTGGGAATTAATATGAAACACAAAAATCGCATGAACTTTATAGCTTCGATTTGGGCTAAAAGATTTATAGTTGGAATTATGCCAGCTGAAACAGAAATTTAGCTAAGCCATTTACCTGCAAAGGTATTAACAAAAACGATTTATTTTATGTCATTAGGAATTGTGTCTTTAGGCTCTGTACGCATTCAGTAAATTTATGAAGTTTAAAATAGTTCCGTCACTTCAGCCACTGAGTCATTTAACGGGTGATACATACTGTATGTCACATCTACACTCAAAAAACATTTTACTTTGATTCAATGATTTTGAGTTTTTTTTTTTTTTTTAATTTTAAGGAGCATATATCTCCTCTTTAATATAGGTTCTATAAAATTAAAATGGGTGTAATTTTAAAATATCAACTTTTTACCATTTCCAATAATTCAGTGGCTGTAAGTTCGCCGAATCGGCCGAATATTGAATCTTTGGATTAAAAATAGAAAAGGTTCAAATATAGGCTAAGACCCAATTTGGTCATTTTTCATCTTTGGTTTATTTTTGTTTTTTGCAAATTGAACAACACTCGAATGACTCTCGAAATGAAAAACGTGTGTATAGGCTCGATGTTTTTATAAGATTATTTTCGCCGCAAAAAAATTAAAAAATTAAACGGTCGCGAAAAAATGTACATGGTCTTTCTGACCATGTTATGGTACCTAGACACATGTATACGTAACCGATAAAAAAATTTCCATACAAAAAAAGTCAAAAACAATTGAATGGTCAGGAAGAACAGGTACATGATGTTCCCGACCCTGTAATGGTTTCAAATTTTATCATGTAAATAATATTGCAAGCATACATTTTTCGCAGCTAGAAAATTATTTTCACAAATACAAAATACATGGTTTTCGCGAAAATTAATTGTTCTAGATAAGCATTAAATGGATACAGACAGTAAACATGTCCAACCATGTTTTTTCTGTGCGTGTAGAAAGTTCTATAAACGACTGTTACCTACAATCGAATTACTTGGGTTGTGGTAACACAGAAAAAAATTTCACGAAAATGTTTCCAATTAAAATCTTAATTGAGTTTTAAAAATATTCAATTAAAAATTTAATTGATTGAAAAAATTTTTTAATTGAAACAAAAATCAATCACAAAAATTAATAGTATCAATTAATTTTTTATTTGGATCAATTAATTTTTTAATTGGCTCAATTAATTTTTTAATTGGATCAATTAATTTTTTAATTGGCTGCCAATTAGTTTTTAATGGATGCTATTATTCCTGTGATTGAAGACATTTCAATTAAAAAATTAATTGGAACAATTAATTTCATGATTGAATCACAAAAATTTTTTTTGAGTGTATGGAATCTATTTAGACAAAAAAGGCAGATTAAATACTTATTTAATTGAGTGTATAATATATGAACGAATATAAACCAAATTTCGCACGTTAATTAAAGAGCCAAATTTTAACCGGATCGGATGAAATTTGTATCTCAATGAGGCTTCAGAAGTTAAATTTACCGCTCGGTTTATATGGAACCTACACAGAAAAAAAATCACGAAAATTTTTTTCAATTAAAGTCTTAATTGAGTCAATTAAATATCTAATTGATTCAACAAATTTTTAAATTAAAACAAAACTCAATTACAAACATTTTTTAATTCAACCAATTAATTTTTTAATTCACATTGGATTAATAAATATTTGAAATTGAAATTTAATTTACTTTCAATTATTTTTTTAATTTATACTATCATTTCTGTGATTGAAGGCATTTCAATTAAAAATTAATTGGATCACCTAATTTCGTGATTGAACACATTTTTTTGGGTGTACATATATTAATGGACCAATTTTTGCATGGTTGTTAGAAGCCATATTCTTACACGACGTACGGGATCGGATTGAAATTTGCTCCTCCAAGAGGCTCCGCAAGCAGTGTTGCCAGTATTGGGGATTTTTACTCCAATTTGGGAATATCTTTTCGTGAATGGGGATGAAATTTTTGAGTTGGGGACTTCGGAATTTGGTGGGGAATTTCCATAAAAGATTTATGGAGATATTTTTCGAAATCGGTTGGATATAATAAATCAAGTTTGCTCCCCTATATTCTACGGCTCCACCTATTGTCCGCCCTAGGATAAATGGAGCATTTGGGCTAGAAACGGACACAGTATTTTATTTTGGGGGCTAAGACATTTTTCCACCACTTCTACCATCATTTCGTAAGGACTCGAGCCTAAATTTTGCTCCCTCATCAGTGTTCATCATTGATTTGGACAATATATCCCATAAAAAAAATGGAGATTCTAAAGTCCTCCCAGATCGTAAAATACCCAGTAGCTTCGGCTGAAATTAAAATTACAAATTTACTTGGAATAAAATCAAAAAAAGTTGACCGTCCCAAATATTCACCAGTAGTCGGATTTCCAAGTAAATTGTTTAACCTTAGGGATTGCAACTAGATTGAAAAAGTCGATTTTGCAAAAGTCCTTTTCTAAAATTTTTGATGAATTTTCAGGATACATTTTTGACTTTTCTTTAAAGTTCGAATAGTACATTTCGATTAAAATAAAAGTTTTTTTTCTGACCACCAACAAATGTAGATTTTGCAGAAAATTCGTTGATAGATTAGTTGATTTTTACGATAAAAAAATCTAGCTTCTAACGTCTTCCCAACTTACCTAGGCAACTTCAGCAGAAATTAAAAATGCAAAATGTCTTTTGTAGAATTTTTGTTCAGTGCGGAATGGTTTTCTATACAAAAGGGTATAAGAACACTTGGTTAATGCTCTGACTACAGGAAGTTTGGATTTCTTAGCTTATTCTCCATATTTAATTATGTAAATATTAGTAAGCCGCTCAAAAAGTTGCTCCATTTGTCTACTACTAGCCTAGTAAATTGATTATTTTATTCAATCAATCCCTCGTAGATGTTTGTATTTATAATTTATTAACTCAAATGATAACTTGTCAACTTTACTAAAATTTATATGACATTTGCCACTTTAGCAGCATATGTTAATTAGCCGTAACACTTGTATTAAAACATACTTGGCTTTGACGACAAATGCAAATGAGCTCCAATTGTAATTTATGCAAAAATACTACCAAGCTTTGACTGTTTTTCTCTCAAACGAATGTTGAATTAACCAATGTGATAGTGACAAAGTTGATACCAAATACGCTGTCGTAAACCAGGGGAAAATCTTAACGAAAACGCCTTAACATATCGGAAAAGAAAAGGGTATGAAAATCTGTTAGAAAACTCACAATCAAAGTATTATGAAAATAATTAATTAATTTGAGTAAATTTTCTATAGAAATAAAATTTTGACAAAATTTTCTATAGAAATAAAATTTTGACAAAATTTACTATAGAAATAAAATTTTGGCAAAATTTTCTATAGAAATAAAATTTTGATAAAATTATCTATAGTAATAAAATTTTGACAAAATTTTCTATAGAAATAAAATTTTGACATAATAAAATTTGACAAAATAGAAATAAAATTTTGACAAAATTTTCTATAGAAATAAAATTTCGACAAAATTTTCTATAGAAATAAAATTTTGACAAAATTTTTTATAGAAATAAAATAGAAATAAGATTTTGACAAAAAAATTCCTGGAAATAAAACTATAGAAATAAAATTTTGAAAAAAAAAAATCTATAAAAATAAAATTTTGACAAAATTTTCTATAGACAAAGAAGATTTGACAAATTTTTCTATAGAAATAAAATTTTTTAAAAAATTTTCTATAGAAATAAAGTATTGACAAGATTTTCTATAGAAATAAAATTTTTACAAGATTTTCTATAGAAATAAAATTTTGACAAAATTTTCTATAGAAATAGAATTTTGACAACATTTTCTATAGAAATAAAATTTTGACAAAATTTTCTATAGAAATAAAATTTTGATAAAATTTTCTATAGAAATAAAATTTTGACACAATTTTCTATAGAAATAAAATTTTGACACAATTTTCTATAGAAATAAAATTTTGACACAATTTTCTATAGAAATAAAATTTTAACAAAATTTTCTATAGAAATAAAATTTTGACAAAATTTTCTATAGAAATAAAATTTTGACAAAATTCTATAGAAAAAAAAATTTGAAAAAAAAAATTCTATAAAAATACAATTTTGACAAAATTTTCTATAGAAAAAAATGACAAAATTTTCTATAGAAGTAAAGTATTGACAAGATTTTCTATAGAAATAGAAGTTTGACAAAATTATCTATAGAAATAACATTTTGACAAAATTTTCTATAGAAATAAAATTTTGACATAATTTTCTATAGAAATAAAATTTTGACAAAATTTTTTATAGCAATAAAATGTTGACAAAATTTTGAATAGAAATAAAATTTTGGCAAAATTTTCTATAGAAATAACTTTTTTTTAACAAACTTTTCTATAGAAATAAAGTATTGACAAGATTTTCTATAGAAATAGAAATTTGACCAAATTGTCTATACAAATAGTATTTTGAAAAATTTTTCTATAGAAATAAAATTTTGACAAAATTTTCTATAGAAATAAATAAATTTAAATTAAAAAAAAAAAAAAAAAAACAATTTATAAAAATAAAATGTTGACAAAATTTTCTGTAGAAAAAAAAATTACATATTTTCTATAGAAATAAAATTTTGGCAAAATTTTGTATAGAAGTAAAATTTTGACAGAATTTACCATAGAAATAAAATATTGGCAAAATTATCTGTAGAAATAAAATTTTGACAAAATTTTCTATAGAAATAAAATTTTGACAAAATTTTCTATAGGTATAAAATTTTGACAAAATTTTTAATAGAAATAAAATTTTGACAAAATTTTCTATAGAAATAAAATTTTGGCATAATAAAATTTGACAAAATAGAAATATAATTTTGATAAAATTTTCTATAGAAATAAAATTTTTACAAAATTTTCTATAGAAATAAAATTTTGACAAAATTTTCTATAGAAATAAGATTTTGAGAAAATTTTCTATAGAAATAAAATTTTGATAAAATTATAGTAATAAAATTTTGACAAAATTTTCTATAGAAATAAAATTTTGATAAAATTATCTATAGTAATAAAATTTTGACAAAATTTTCTATAGAAATAAAATTTTGGCATAATAAAATTTGACAAAATAGAAATATAATTTTGACAAAATTTTCTATAGAAATAAAATTTTAACAAAATTTTCTATAGTAATAACATTTTGGCATAATACAATTTGACAAAATAGAAATATAATTTTGACAAAATTTTCTATAGAAATAAAATTTTGGCAAAATTTTCTATGGAAATACAATTTTGAGATAATTTTCTATAGAAATACAATTTTGATAAAATTATCTATAGTAATAAAATTTCCACAAAATTTTCTATAGAAATAAAATTTTGACATAATAAAATTTGACAAAATAGAAATATAATGTTGACAAAATTTTCTATAGAAATAAAATTTTGACAAAATTGTCTATAGAAATAAAATTTTGACAAAATTTCCTATAGAAATAAAATTTTCTATAGAAATAAAATTTTCTATAGAAATAAAATTTTTACAAAATTTTCTATACAAATAAAATTTTTACAAAATTTTCTATACAAATAAAATTTTTACAAAATTTTGTATAGAAATAAAATTTTTATTACATTTTTTGTAAAGTTAATATCTTTAAGAATTTTAATTTTTTAGGCCATTTTGTGGGTGCAAATTAGAAATATTTAAAACTTCGACACATTTACAATTCAAGGAATATTTATACATTTTCACTTTTTTTTGAAGAAATAAAACCACATAATAATAACCACAAACAATTGATCAAACATTGCAAAGAGCTTTTTTTGATTTGGTAGTTTGTTTTGGTAAAAGTTTCTTCAAAATTTGGTAGATTATTTTTGGTTCGAGTGGCAACCGTGTTTGGCAGCCAACTTTCTGAGAAGAAACACCTTTTAGTTTGAAGTCTAAGATGATGATGACAGGTTTATTACTTCCATTGTGTTTTTTTTTTGTTCAAGATATTTTTATGTATAACATCATCAACTCATTTGATATATATTTATATATAAACCCCAAAGAGGCAAACAATTCAATTCATAATTGGGCCTTAAATCATCGTGGGAATTTCATATGTCCTCAACTTGTTGACAACTTTCATTTTCAATTCACTAGTGGCCATCGAATAACAACACATTTAGCGAAATTATACCGCCTCTTCACATTGCATCGAATATTTCAAAGTCACCATTCTTTTGTATTTGTCTGCATACTTCGTTGGGAGCATTGTTTGGTATCCATTCTACGCATTGAGACGATCTTCCAATAATGAATTAAATTGAAACACAATTGCATTTTCTGCTGGTAACTTCAAACACAACACAAAAATGGTATAATCAAGCAGACCATTTCAAATCGACAACAATTCAGTATGACAATGAATAGTAAATATCAGAGATATCCGGAGCAAAACTCTAGTTGCTGATATTAATACCCCCTGTTCACGTTATAGAGTTGACTTGATGGTAGATCTATTAACCTTCATTGGAGTTTATATAAATAAAACAAATAAGAATTTTGGTTTTAATTCTGAAGACGCTTATTACAAAATGTTGAGGAAGTACTCGATGCAGCATTTGTATGATCTCTCCAGAACATGGTTCCACTGGTGTTCTATCAAGAACATCTATCTCTCGTCTCGGTGTTGCCAGATAGCATTTTGATCAATTCAAAATATCAAAAAAAAAAAAAATCACAGAGGTAGAGCGCACCAACTCTGCACTTCATTGCACTCTGGCGGTGAGATCCTCTCTTGGATCTACTCCACGAAGCTTCTTCACCCGGCTTGCTCTCCTGAGCGGTGGTGGTTAATTGATTTCCCCGCCATATTGCTGGCCACTGTTTCTAGCGCCCATGTCGTGTAACTGTTGCTGTTTCTGCAACAGCAGCATCTCTTTGCACCTCTTGAGTCTCCATGTCATCTTGACTCTCAGACGAAAACTCTTCTTCCTGTAAAGATAAAAAAGACATATTAAGAGATTCTCCCAGAATTTCAGTTGATTTGACGCATTTTTGTGGTTCCTACGCGTTTTCTTCGGTTGAGACTGGAGCAGACTCTTCAGCATGGTTTTTCGGCTTGCGTGGCAGCAGTACTATCAAATTCATTTGTTGTTGGCCTCTTCTTTTCATCTGATGACTCTTTGGATCCATTCCTATAGACGCAAATAGCAGGATTGGATATGACTCTTCCGATCTATTCCTGCAGACCCACATAGTAAGTTTGATATCAGGGCTCCTTCCAATGGAGTGTGAGTCCCGCATCACTGTCGTTTCTGTTGGAATTTCCTTTGCAGTGGCGGCACTTTGTGTAGGTTCTTCCTTCGGTGACTCTTTGGATCTATTCCTATAGACCCAAATAATAGGTTCGTTGTAAGAGCCCCTTCCATTGGAGCATGATTCCTGTGCCAAAGGCTTCTCTCTTAGCAATTCCTTATTCATGACCTCTTTTTATTCTATTAGTATTTTCTTCTATTAATATAGATCACATCAGCACTCTTTCTAGTAGATTAAATTTGCTCCTATAGACCCAACTAGTTGGATTGGCGTCAGGGCTCCTTCCAATCGAGTATGACTCTTCGGATCTATACCTTAGACCCAAATAGTAGGTTTGATATCAGGGCTCCTTCCAATGGAGCTTGAGTCCCACATCACTGTCGTTCTGTTGGAGTGTTTCCTTTGGAGTGGCAGCAGTATCATTAAATGAACTTTGTGTAGGTTCTTCCTCCGGTGACTCTTAGGATATATTCCTATAGACCCAAATAATAGCTTCGTTGTAATGAGCTCCTTGCATTAGAGCATAATTCCTGCACCAATGGCTTCTCTCTTGGACATTCTTTATTAATGACCTCTTATCTATTAATATAGATCACATCAGCACTCTTTCTAGTAGATTCAATTTGCTCCTATAAACCCAAATAGTACGATTGGCGTCAGGGCTCCAAGTAGATCCAAGTAGTAGATTTGATATCAGCGCTCCTTTCAATGGAGCCTGAGTCCCGCATCGCTGTCGTTTCTGTTGGAGTGTTTCCTTTGGAGTGGCAGCAGTATCATTAAATACACTTTGTGTAGGTTCTTCCTTCGGTGACTCTTTGGATCTATTCTTAAAGACCCAAATAATAGGTTCGATGTCAGAGCCCCTTCCATTGGAGCATGATTCCTGCACCAATGACTTCTCTCTTGGCAGTCCTCATTCATGACCTCTTTTTCTTCTATTAGTATAGATCACATCAGCACTCTTTCTAGTGGATTCAATTTGCTCCTATAGACCCAAACAGTAGGATTGGCGCCAGAGCTCCTTCCAATCGTGTATGACTCTTCGGATCTATACCTTAGACCCAAATAGTAGATTTGATATCAGGGCTCCTTCCAATGGAGCTTGTGTTCCACATCACTGTCGTTTCTATTGGAGTGTTTCCTTTGGAGTGCAGCAGTATCATTAAATGAACTTTGTGTAGGTTCTTCCTCCGGTGACTCTTTGGATCTATTCCTATAGACCCAAATAATAGCTTCGATGTAATGAACTCCTTCCATTAGAGCATAATTCCTGCACCAATGGCTTCTCTCTTGGCCATTCCTTATTCATAACCTCATGTCTATTAATATAGATCACATCAGCACTCTTTCTAGTAGATTAAATTTGCTCCTATACCCAAATAGTAGGATTTTCGTCAGGGCTCCTTCCAATCGAGTATGACTCTTCGGATATATTCCTGTAGACCCAAATAGTAGGTTTGATATCAGGGCTTCTTCCAATGGAGCCTGAGTCCCGCGTCCCGTTTCGTTTCTGTTGAAATTTCCTTTGCAGTGGCAGCATTATCATTAAATGAACTTTTGTATAGGTTCTTCCTCCGGTAACTCTTTGGATCTATTCCTATAGACCCAAATAGTAGCTTCGATGTAATGAGCTCCTTCCATTGGAGCATAATTTCTGCACCAATGGCTTCTCTCTTGGCCATTCCTTATTCATAACCTCTTGTCTATTAATATAGATCACATCAGCACTCTTTCTAGTAATATAGACCACATCAGCACTCTTTCAATTTGCTCCTATACCCAAATAGTAGGATTTTCATCAGGGCTCCTTCCAATCGAGTATGAGTCCCGCATCACTTTCGTTTCTGTTGAAATTTCCTTTGCAGTGGCAGCAGTATCATTAAATGAACTTTTGTGTAGGTTCTTCCTCCGGTAACTCTTTGGATCTATTCCTATAGACCCAAGTAACAGGTTCGATATCAAAACTCCATCCATTGGAGCATAATTCCTGCACTAATGGCTTCTCTCTTGGCCATTCCTTATTAATAACCTCTTGTCTATTAATATAGATCACATCAGCACTCCTTCTAGTAGATTCAATTTGCTTCTGTCTTATTGTAGTAATTCTTCTAGTCTCTTACGAACTTCTGCACTAAGATATTCATATAGTGCCTCTTTGCGATCAAAAGTGTTTCCGTTACTTCTTCAGAATTCAAATCGAAATTTCTCATTCTATTCGCTATGTCTCGAGTTGCTTTTTCTATGTCCAATTTTTCGAGTTGCTTTTTCACACCATATTGTTGTCGTTTCAACAAGTCTCCGAAATAATTGTCCAACTCGCATTTAATCATGGACATTCTGTTTTCCAGTATCTCGACTCGCCACTGAAAAATCCTCGCCAATTTGATTGATGTTCCATCATTAGACGCTACCTAGCAATCTAATTATTTCATTCTTTATCCCTAAGCAAAGTACTGAACTTGAACTGTTAGTTTCACCTGCACACAGAACGGGGTTTCCTAATGAACACAAGTATGAAGGATTTCCATTTTAGGGAGTAAATTCCCTTTCTGCAAACCTGTGCAGATTTTGCCTCCGATTCGTTCGAAAGGCCTATTATATTTTTACCGTTTGAGTCTCTTACCACGTGTGGGAGAAAACTCGATCCGGTTCGAAGGACCAAAATATAAAGAAACGAAAACAATCTTTACGTTTTGAATGCTTGTAAGACACTGATATATTCTAAAAAATATTCATCCTTATATACTAAATTTTAAACGAGCTACAATCTTAATCTAAATATTAAGCAAATACTTATATAGCACTATCTTGTATTTTTTACCTCTTAAATAAGAATTTATGACCACTCATGTGCAGCACGGCTGCATATCGAAGATAGCATATGGTTAGAAATTTAAACAATAGTGGACCCATTACACTTCCCTGTGGCACTCCACATTTTGCAGAAAGTGTTCTGCTCCTATAATCTTCAATTTGTACAAATTTCTGCCTACTCCTCAGGTCATCAGTAAAGAATTTTAAAATCGACTCTGTGCAACCCATCAATCACAACTTCTCAATTAAAATTCCAAAATCTATTAAAATCAAAAGCCTTAGATAAATCAAGAAAGCCTTAGATAAATCAGGAAACCCTATTGCCGAAGACGGATCACTCTTCACTACGACAATACGAGTACTTTTTAAGCACACTGAAAAAACATGTCCTGTTGCAAAAATTTTGTCTTTACACTGATGATTTTGGTATTGATTCCGAGCCCAAAAAGCGGAGAATTGAATTAAGGACAAATTTAAGACACAATTCTCTTTTGAATTTTAGTTTTGCATATTTGATTCTAGGAAACAAATTTTAATTTATTAGTTTTTTTTAAGCTTTTTTCTTCATGTGGTATAAATGTCAATTAAAAGGGTTTTAACGACAACTTATATTTTCATATTCATACTCAACTTCAAGTATAAATCTTTCAACTTCAAGTATAAATTTAAGGATATGAAATATTTGGCTTCACGACAATATTTTTTCAGTGCACTGAAAACATCGATTTGATCCGCCGTATAGTCCTCACTTGGCACCGAATGACTTCTTTTTATTTCGCGTACGTAAAAAATAAAATTAGAGGTCAACGTTTTTCGGCACCTGAAGAAGCGGTTGGATACGTTCAGAATGCATGTTATGCACGCACAGAAAAAACATGTTTGGACATGGTTGCCGTATCCATTTAATGCTTATTTAGAGTATGTAATTGTCCCGAAAACCATGTATTTTGTCTTTGTAAAAATAATTTTCGAGCGGAGAAAAATATATGTTGGCAATAAGCATTTAAATGGTTCTCAAATGCCGTAAACATGTTCTATTATTTAAATGATAGAATTTGAGACCATTATATGGTCAGGAAAATCATGTACCTGACCATTCAATTTTTTTTACTTTTTTGCAGAGAAAAAAGTATTTTTATAGTTTACGTATAGACATGTCTACAACCATTACATGGCCATAAAGACCATGTACATTGTTTTCGTGACCATTTAATTTTTTAATTTTTTTGCAGCGACAAGAATTTTATAAAAACATTGAGCAGGTACACACGATTTTCATTTTGCGCGTCAGTCGTGTGTTGATTGTTTCTTGGAATGGACGGAGAATACGGAATTATTGTGTTAATTTATTTATTCAGAAATGGCACGTGGTTTTATGTGAATACAAAAAAAGAAAGTGTAATTGAAAAAAATTTACCTGGTTTTTGTTCTGCATTTTGATATATGGTATAATTTATTTTTATTTGCAGTTACATGATGTCTGCGTTTGTACATTTAATGGGCACGAAGTAAATATGGAATGATTACTTATTGTTGAAATTGAACCAAACTAGAGTGTGTAAAAATATGTGATGTTTGTGTGCACGACATTATAAATACAAATAAACAATGAATTAGTTTATAAATAAATAAAAACAAATAAACAAAGTTGATTTTGTGTTTTCTTTTCTCAAGTGGCGTCCTTTTTTCGACGACGAAAAAAGTTTTTTCATAAAAATCAAAAGATTTTAGGTTGTGATCATGTTCTTTTAACTAGAAGAAAAACATTTTTGACGAATAACATAACATTTTAGATCGTGACCATTGCCTTTTAATGGAAACAAAATTCTTTTTATCAATATAATAACATTTTAGATGAGGACAATAGTATTTTTCTTAGAACCATGTTCACTGAGCCAACATGGTTGCAGGTTAAAATGTTACATGGTCGCCGCAAAAATAGCAGCTATCATATTGTTTTGCTCTTCGAATATGATTGTGACAATCATGTTTCTTCTCTGCGTGTGGAGATACCTCAATGGGAGTGTCAAAAGTGCTTCGACAATTGGTTCAAAAGCATGCAAAAGTGTATAGATCTTAATGGGAAATATTTAAAATTTTTTGTTCTCTAATCCCCAAAGACAATCAGATGACGACAGCAAACCAGACGAGATATTTCGAAAATAGGTTTCAGGAGATGGAGAAAAAGCGCAGAACACCAAGACTTTGGAAACCCTTTTGTTACCTTTCATTTAAGAGTTCACATTATTCCCATATGAAAACCATGAATATTGCAGTATTTCCGCATTCTCGAAGTGCAATTTTTCAGTTAACTACATAATTAGAAAGGGTTTTTTTCGCTTTTTAAATAAATCACTCATTTCAAGACTCATTAATATCTCATTTTCCTATAGAATTTCCCTCTTGTTAGCCTATTGGAAAAGCGCAATCATTGCTATTACGCTTTAATACCCTGTCTACTTAAATATGAGTCATAAACTACACAATTACTCTGCTGACACATTTCGCTATGGCTTATTGGCAGCCATCCTTAATGCTTACATTTATAATAATTTCTTTGGCATCTTCAATTTGTCCATTATTTAAAGAGGATTACAATGAAAAAAGAGAAATGAATGAAAATGGAGACGAAAAACAAAACAAAACACAAGAAGTAGGCAAACAAAAAAAGCCACTTCAAAATGTTTTAAATCTTCTTTAGTGTCTTCACAAAAAAAAAAAATTATGTCACATTGTAATCGCACAATAATGGGGCGCGGAAGACAAATCTAAAAGTCAGACATAAAAAGCATTTGGCCATTGTCTGGTGGTCAGTAAGGGAAAGTTGCTTGTATTTCAGACAAATTATTTCCAGAGATATGCTTCATAAAAACTTCATATAGGCCCATTCAATGAAATGGTTTACAGACATAGAATATAAAGGAATTCGAGGAGGAAGCAGATGAGGCGTCAGTGCTCTACTTGTCTACAATGGACAATGTATTTATGTGCAACAATTACCAGTTGTTCCTTCGTCTGTAGGAGAATTTATTCAAGCACTATTATAATTCGATTAAAATATTCTCACTAGAATGGTCATGACATGTACATTTAGATATGATCGTTTAAAGTGATTGCAATGTAGAACAAAAAAAAAGAATCATAAGTGATGACTGATTTTCATTGAAGTATGTCTTGGCTGTCTCGGAGAATTCTTTGATGTAAGGCAAAAAAAAACATACTTTTAATTTTTTTATTAACAAAATTAACTAAACCAAAATGATTTTTTTGCAATAAATATTTAAAAAAAAAATAATAATAAAACGACACGTTGAAGAATTTTTGTGGATTATTTTTGGCTCAAGTGGCAACCGTGGTCACATTGGACAACTATTTGACAGAAATTAGAAAATAATTTTTCGCTACCGTCATACTTATCAATAATTTTGTCTCGCATCGGATATAAAGAGTTTTCCCAACAAGATGTTTTATTTTTAATCAACCGGCCTTTTGGTAGATGTCACTTTTGAACTTTTTATTCTTTGAATTCACTACAGAAATGTTGAATATTTTCCAGTCTCAAATTCACCACTAAATGGTTAAAATCTTACAGTCACTTCCAAAATTGTCGCACCTGAGGCTTGGACAACCCAAAAGTTATAATTGGTGAGACTCTCCATCTATGTACGATGTGATGGCTATTTGGATGATTTTTGGCGGCCTACGATTATGAAATAAACAGCCGATCCAATTCCTCCGAAAATTACATTCTCTTTGAATATCTCTGGTAGAAATCTCTCACTACAACCTCAGCCAATAAGTATTGTGAATACGAGACCGAAGTCTGCTAAACGCTATGAATGATTTGTTTTTTTTTTTTTTTTTAGTTTGTACAAATCTTGATCTTATGTCGAACAAAGCTATGTCAACTAAACCAAAAAAAGAAATACATTTCTCTGGAGCGATATTTTGGACAAATAGAATTTCTCCTTTGTAAAAAAAATCCGTCTTTAAGTTCAAATAAAATCTCATTTCTGACAAGCATTGCACATATTACATCTAAGCTATTTTATTTTATGGAAAAAAATCAATAGGAAGAATCACAGCACACAGCTAATATTGTCATTACTTCCTAAAACTTGTGGTAATAGTTGATAAAAATATATTTTTGATCTCGAAATTACTATGATTTACGTCATCAACATGTGTTTTAGTTGGAAGGATCAGTTTATGCAATCATCAGCATTGAAGCACGCCTATAATCAATTTATTTTGAAAAAAAAAACTTTTCAGTGGTTCGTTTTCTTTAAATCGGCTTGTGCGTGCCGAACATTCAGGTCTATAATTAGAAAGGCTTGACTATATGCGTTTCTTGTGCCTTAATGTTGTAGATTGGTAGAATTCTTGATGTTTTGGTAAGATTTGTAAAATATTCTTCTCCAACTAAGAGGTACTTCACAAACTTTCTACAGAAATGAAATTTTGACAAAATTGTCTATAGAAATAAAATGTTGACAAAATTTTCTATAGAAATAAAATGTTGACAAAATTGTGTATAGAAAAAAATTTTGACAAAATTTGCAATAGAAATAAAATGTTGACAAAATTTGCTATAGAAATAAAATTTTGACAAAATTTGCTATAGAAATAAAATTTTGACATAATTTTCTATAAAAATAAAATTTTGACAAAATTTGCTATAAAAATAAAATTTGACACAATTTTCTATAAAAATAAAATTTTGACAAAATTTTCTATAGAAATCAAATTTTGACAAAATTTTCTATATAAATAAAATTTTGCCAAATATTTTTTCTCTAGAAATAAAATTTTGACAAATTTTTCTATAGAAATAAAATGTTTAAAAAATGTTATTTAAACTGAAAAAGATCGAACAAGAAACAAAATAAATCAAAAAATAAAATGTTGACAAAATTTTATATAGAAATAAAATTTTTACAAAATTTTCTATAGAAATAAAATTTTGACAAAAGTTTCTATGGAAATAAAATTTTTACAAAATTTTCTACAGAAATAAAATTTAGACAAAATTTTCTATAGAAATGAAATTTTGGCAAAATTTTCTGTAGAAATCAAATTTTGACAAAATTTTCTGTAGAAGGTTAGGTTGGGTTAAAGTGGCAGCCCGATTGAGATTCAGGCTCACTTAGACTATTCAGTCCATTGTGATACCACATTAACTAAAAGTACCTATTACATATGGGCACTTCTAGTTTTAACCGCTGAACCTTCTTGATTATTTTTCTTTGTTGAACCAACCAGATTGTTCCAAAAACATTAGCAGATTGCTTAAGTTAACGTTTTCCAGATCCGCCAGTAATCTGAAGCTATATGCTCCTAAAAGTTGCTTGCGCTTTACACAAAATGCAGGACACTCACACAAGAGGTGTTTAATTGATTCTTTTTCCTCCGCATCATGACAGCTCATACAATAGTCATTATACTTCGCGCCAATAGTTTTTGCAAAATCGCCTATCAGGCAGCGACCTGTTATAGTAGATATCAGGAGTGATATCTGAAGTCTCGAGAACATTAGCATATCTAGTGTGCGGTTTAAGTTGAAATGGGGCCATATTTGCTTGGTGTCGTTACAACCCTTGCAATTCTCCCATCGAACATTTGCCATCATAACAGCCTTCTCACGCAGCATGAGTTTGCAGGTAGCTAGGGGCATACCAATAAAATCTAGTTCCCCTGGAATATGTAAGGTAGTCCCTAGCCTTGCCAACTCATCCGCTTCGCAGTTCCCCGGTATGTTCCTATGGCCAGGCACCCATATTAGGTGAATATTGTACTGCTCAGCCATCTCATTGAGAGATTTGCGGCAGTCGATGGCCGTTTTCGAGTTGAGGAACACAGAGTCCAAGGATTTTATTGCAGGTTGACTGTCTGAGTATATATTAATGCCCACATTTTTTGGAACATTACTTCTCAGCCAATTCGCCACCTATCTTATTGCTAATATTTCAGCCTGAAAAACACTACAGTGATTAGGTAATCTTTTCGCTATTCGAAGTTCCAGATCATTAGAATATACTCCGAACCCCACTTGTCCATCCAATTTGGAGCCATCAGTGTAGAAATCTATATATTCTTTATTCCCCGGGGTCTGTGTGCACCACGCCTCACTGTTGGGGATTAGAGTCTCAAACTTTTTGTCGAAAAGTGGACTCGCCAAAGTGTAATCAACTACGTTAGGCACATCTGGCATTATTTTGAGGACAGAACTGTGACCGTAACCTTTTTCCGACCACAGCGATAGTTCGCGCAACCGCACAGCCGTTGTTGCAGCTGACTGTTTGGCCAGAATGTCTAAAGGCAATAGATGCAGCATGACATTAAGGGAATTTGTTGCTGTCTTGCTGAATGCGCCTGAAATACACAAACACGCCATACGCTGAACTTTATCTAAACAAGTCGGTTTCTGAAGTGCCGGCCACCAGACTACAACACCATATAGCATTATAGGTCTAACCACTGCCGTGTATAGCCAATGCACAATTTTTGCATAGCCGTGTATATCCAATGCACAATTTTTGGTTTTAGTCCCCACTTTTTTCCTATTGCCTTTTTGCACGAGTATAAAGCTACATTGCCTTTCTCGCCCTTTCTTCAATATTAAGCTTAAAGTTCAGCTTCCTGTCCAAAATAACGCCAAGGTATTTTGCACAATCACCAAAGGGAATTTCAATACCCCCTAAGGAAATAGGCCTAACCGTGGGAGTTTTGCGATCTTTGCAGTACATGACTAATTCTGTCTTTGCAGGATTTACCCCAAGACCATTGTCTTTCGCCCATTTCTCAGTCATCCGGAGGGCCCTCTGAATAATATCTCTGATTGTGGATGGGAATTTTCCCCTGACTGCCAGAGCCACATCATCTGCGTATGCCACCACTTTTATCATTTCTTTTTCTAGAGTAACCAGAAGGCTATTTATAGCAACATTCCAAAGAAGAGGTGATAGAACTCCTCCTTGGGGAGTGCCTCTGTTCACATACCTTTGTATGTTTGCTTGTCCTTGTGTGGCTGAAATACGTCTCTTCATTAGCAGTTCGTCTAACAGCCTGAGTATACATGGATCAACATTCAGAGTTGTCAGTCTATTTAATATCGAGCTCGGGTGGACATTATTGAACGCCCCTTCGATGTCTAGAAACGCCACGATTGTATATTCTTTGACAGATAGTGAGCTTTCAATAAAACTGACTAGTTCATGTAGTGCGGTCTCAGTAGACCCGCCCTTCGAGTATGCATGCTGTCGTTTCGAGAACAAACTTGAATCGATGCTAGTTCTAAGATAAATATCTATCATCCTCTCCAGAGTCTTAAGTAGGAATGAGGATAAGCTGATTGGTCGGAAATCCTTCGCCATCGAGTGAGAGGCTTTTCCTGCTTTAGGTATGAAAACGACTTTTGTTTCCCTCCACTTTCCTGGGATATATGATAAGTTGATACATCCTTTATATATCACCGACAACCAGGGGATAATTTTTTCAGTTACAGCTTGTAACTCCGCCGGAGTAATTCCATCAGGTCCGGGGGATTTGAATGGTCCAAAGCTATTTAGCGCCCATCTTATTCTAGTTTCCGATACAATTTCCTCGACAGGAAACGACCGCAGGGCAACATTTTATTTCAAATTTTGCTATAAAATTTGCTATAAAAATAAAATTTTGACATAATTTTCTATAAAAAAAAATTCTGACATAATTTTCTATAGAAATAAAATTTTGACAAAATTTTCTGTAGAAATAAATTTTTGACAAAATTTGCTATAGAAATAAAATTTTGACACAATTTTCTATAAAAATAAAATTTTGACATAAATTTCTATAGAAATAAAATTTTGACAAAATCTTCTGTAGAAATAAAATTTTGACAAAATTTTCTGTAGACATAAAATTTTGACCAAATTTTCTATAGCAATAAAAATTTGACAAAATTTTCTATAGAAATAAAATTTTGACAAAATTTGCTATAGAAATAAAATTGCGACAAAATTTGCAAAAGAAATAAAATTTTGACAAAATTTTCTATAAAAATAAAATGTTGACATAATTTTCTATAGAAATAAAATTTTGACAAAATTTTCTACACAAACTTTTGCAAACTAAGATTTGTTTGCTTGGTAGTTTTTTGGTAAAATTTTCTGAAAATTTTGGTAGAATGGCAACCGTGATTGATACTGATCCAGTTGATAGTGTTTTTGATTACAAACTGTATTGGCCATGGTCCAATTCCCCGTCTGCCGAAATGTAAAATTTATAAAATCGATATTAAATGAGGATGAAATTTAAAACAAAATTGGATTTAGTCGTTGTTAAATTGTGTTGCTTTCTTCTACTAATCAATCTTTAGTAAACTCCATATAAAATCTCGTCATCTCTCTAGAACAGTTTTTTCACATCATTTTTATTAAGCCAATCAAAATTTCTCAATTCTATGTCATTGGTAAATCACCTGGAAAATTCTAAAACTTGTATTTACGGTTTTTTTTTTTTTTTTTTTTTTTTTTTTTTTTTTTTTTTTTTTTTGGTATGTAAAGCTGTTTCTATGGCCATAACAAATAACTAACATTAGCAGTCTCGGTAATTATAGCTTGCATTACGCTATGTTTTCCTCAAGAACAAATCGCCACATAACATACGTGATACCATCTTCATTAACCGCTTTCATCGTTGATATTCCATCAAGTATGCCATAGTCCACCATCATTTGATTGTTTGGATAGTGTGAGTGTTCCACGTAAGTGATTGTTGAATGATGTGAAAATTCTTGGGAATACCGCTTACTTGATCATTGGCTTGCTAGATGGCTGTTTGCTAGTCTGGCGGCGGCTCACAAAACATTGCGCTGGGAATTTTATTTCATTCGGAAAGTTTAAATTACTTTAGATTATTTTATTCTTTTGTTTTGTAGGATCTTTTTCTGCCACCACGTTTCCAGACCGTATTCAGTTTCTTCGCTGAGCGAAAGAACAACGCACATTAGTTAACCACAAAAAAAATGTAAACTACAAAAATTATTTTGCACTGGTCTACTATCGTGGAAGGCCACAATATTTCAATATGACTTCCGTTTCTTGTGAAGCAAGAATCTGGCAAAATGTAACAGAAATGTTGAACAAAAATATCAGATGTTCACAACAAACAATAAGAAAAAGAAGAGAAACAATTGTAACAAGTTCATTTTCTTTTAACGAAAGAAATTCACACAGTCCGAATAAGGAACTTAATGAGAGCAACATGAACTGTTTTATTTTGGCTGATATGGTGTTCTGTGGAATTAGGACGCTGCTGAACAGTTCCGCCAAGTTGAAGTGCTAATCTATTAGTAAAAGTTAGTAGAACATTTTCGTTATCATCGATTTCAGCAAATATAAGTTAACTTAATTTTTGAGAAATTTTTTTCTGAAAAGAAATGTAGCAGACGAATTAAGCGAAGTACTTTCCATCACTAGCCACTTTTTTTCTACCAATCTTTCAGGCAACATACGGGTACCTCGACGAAAAAACGACTCCTCTTTTGTCTTAATCCGCGAATAGACCCAATTTTTAGCTTCTTCATAAGAACGAAAATGCTGATCAACCAGGACATGCGTCGTCGATCCGAACAAGCGTTGATCAGGGATATACGGCGGATGCGGTAGAACTTCCCTTTTGAGTTTTTTTTTGCAGGTTTTGCAACATGAGGCCAAGCGTTATCGTGTTGCAAAATTACCATGAAAATATTATGGCCATTTATCACGTAACGATCGGCTCCAACGTATCAATTGAGTTTGATATAAAGCTCCTGTGGCGTTTCTATCATCTGCAGCAGTTCAGATGATAGAAACTCTCCCTCTCCCAGCTGGTCCCACCAAATACACAGCAGGTAACCAGCGTTGTGCAATGGTTAGCATGTCCACCTTGTATACATATGGTTCTGGATTCAATCCCACATTCCGTTAAACAACAAAACATTTTCCGCGGTGAATTATCCCCTCTCAGTAATGCTGGAGATATTTCGGAGTATTTTACAGCTTTTCTAAGAAGTTTCACCGTAATGTGAAACGACGTTCAGTCTCGGCTATACAAAGGAGGATGTTGAGACATGACCTTTGTAATTTTATTTCGCTTGGGATTGTCATAGTGAGTCAACTTTTCTTCACCAGTAACGATGTGACACAAAAAACCTTTTCATTGTTGCCCGTGGAGCAGCTTTTCGCATGTAAACAAAATTTATTTAGGTAATTCCGACTATTGAAAACCTTTTTTCGGAAGGTTCGAGTGTAATTTACTTCGGGTTTAGTGAATTACCCGAATTTATTCTGATAATTGGTTGATAGTTTTGCTGTAAGTACAGGATGCTGATGAGGAATGAGGAAACTACAAAACGGCTATTGATCCAACCACCTTGCAGTCTATAGGGCTTTGCCCAAATAAATTTGACAAATATACTTATCCTCTGTTGGTTAAGCTACTCTTGTACTTCAGTCAACGTATGGTTTTAAGCTGAACTCAAAACAAAAAATCCTCAATTATGAATAGCCAGTACACAGAAAAAGTATCACCAAAATATTTCCAATTAAAAAGTTAATTGAAGTTGAACATTTTTTCAATTAATAAATTAATTGATACAATTAACTTTTTACTCATGATAGAAACATTAAGTTAATTAAGTCAATGATTGAAAATTTTAAAAATTTTAATTAAAAAATTAATTGATACAATTAACTTTTTAATCAAATTTGGAAGACTCATTCAGTTAAAAAAAAGTGCTGATTTTTTTTTTTTAATTTTTAATTAAAAATGTATTTCAAACAATCATTTGTTAATCCAAATAAAAACTCTAAGCCAATTCAGAAAGTAATTAAAAATAGTTACCTTTTTTAATTAATAAATTTTTAAATGAATCAATTAAAAAATTAATTGAAATTTGCCGAAAAAATCAATTAATTTTTTAATCAAGAATTTTTTCTATGCCCAATAAAAACTGTGATTGATACTATCATTTTCGCGATTGAAGACATTTCGATTAAAAAATTAATTGGATCAATTAATTTGGTGATTGAATCAGAAAAAATTTTTTTGTGTGTAGTTTTGACGGATGGAAGACACCGTGGTGCAATGGTTGGCATGTCCGCCTTGCATACACAAGGTCGTAGGTTCGATTCCTGCTAGGAACGAACACCAATAAGTTTTTCAGCTGTGGATTATCCCACCTCGATAGTGCTGGTGACATTTCTGAGTTTTTCAAAGCTTCTCTAAGTGGGTTCACTGCAATGTGGAACGCCGTACGGACTCGGCTATAAAAAGAGGGTCCCTTGTCATTGAGCTTAACGTGGAATCGGGCAGTAATCAGTGATAAGAGAGAAGTTCACCACTGTGGTATCATCATGGACTGAATAATCCAAGTGAGCCGGATACATCGGGCTGCCACCTAACCTAACCTAACTTTTGACGGACGGAAAATGGCTTGACGTGTAACTTCAAAGAATTTGGCAAGTTTTTGTTGCGTTTGACACAAGTTATCATCGAGTAATGCCTTAACTTCTGTATCCCTTTAGGCTATCCTGGACGATCTTTGTCTTCCACATCAAAATCATCACTTCAGAAATGCACTAACCCCTGAACTTGAAAACTATGGAATAAGGTTATGAAAATAGTTGCAGTATTGTCTGGTATATACACACCAAATCGCAGCTGTGGTGGAATCATTCATCATTCCCTTCCAATAGCGAATAAATTCCCTTCCAGAATGTGAATAAATTTTCCATGTAGAGATGACAAACACCCTCATGACAAGTACATCTGAGTTTACCCACAATTTAACTACTCAATTGCATTTCATTCTATTTAAAAATCGTCTTCCAATATTGCAAGTTTCCTTAATACTATTCCATGTTCGACTCAAACTACCAAAAATGTGTGCTTCAAACCTATATGCAACTATTTGGGTTTGACATCAAACTGGATTTCTAACATCTTCAACAACATTTGATAAGATTTCAAAGTAAATTACAGTGGATAACATTTCGAAGATCTGCTTGTTAGTAATCACACATTTTCTAAATCCAACATCGCAACCCCAATACCTTCCAGTTGTTGTAAGCAACAAAGTGCTCACTCAATAGTTGAAACCCATCCAAAAAAAAAAGAAAAGTTATGTGCGATCACTTAAAACCATAACATACCAGGTCCAATATTCACTGATGATTATCGTTTCCAAAACTCACATCAATTGAAAAGTAAAAAATGTTAAAAAAATATAAATCTCTCCCTTAGATTTCAAAGACCTAATAACAGAAATTGCAACCACATGTTTAATGCTACTCATTTTATTTAAAAATCATCTTCCACGACTGCTTCTTTAAAACCACTTCAAGTTTGTATTAAACTATTTGATGATCATTTCAAACTAGCAAAAGTTTGCTTCAAACCTATATGTAACTATTTGGTTTGACCATCAAACTGGATTTCTAACATGTTTTCAACAACATTTGATTAGATTTCAAAATAAATTACAGTCAATAACATTTTGAACATCTGCTTGTAATTAATCACAACTTTTTTTTTCAAAATCCAACATCGCAAACCCCAATACCATGCAATCGTCGTAAGCACCAAAGTGTTCAATCAGTAGTTGAAACCCATCAAAAAAGAGAAAAATTATGTGCGATCACTTCAAACTACACCATATTCAATATTCAATGATGATTATCGTTTCCAAAAAGCACATCAATTGAAAAACAAAAGAAGCTTTTGCAAAAAAATCCCATTTCGAGATATTTGTAAGAATATTGGTTCTCGTTGTTATATTGTCTGTGGGGGAAAATAAAATCAACAATGGCTTTAAACAAATAATGGACAAAGAATATGGCCAAATAATGTTCACATATAAATTTATTTTGAAATTGCTAACAAATACAACAAAGGCATGGAATCCATATAAAACTCGAAAATAAATTTAAACAATTTAAATGAAGCATTTAAAAAGATTCTCTGCCAAGGTTAAATAAGTTTGCAAAAAGCGGTTAAAATTGTAAAAAAATTATAGCCATGAGACAACAAAAAAAAAATATATGGTGGTAAAATTTATTAATTCTTCTTCAATGTATTGCAAGCTACTTCAAAATGTTAATATATTTCATTAATTTTGAAAGGGGAGAGAATACAAACTAAATAAAGGTGTGAGCTATTAACAACACCTACATTAAAATCACTCAAGCAGAAGATTTGAATAACGTGTTAAAGTTTATATAAAACTATTCACATAGAAATTGTAGAGATTTCTCACATAAAAATATGCAAAGTTTTATATGCAATCCCACGTTGTAAATCAACTTTTCCCAAAAACCAATTCCAATATCTAAAAAACTTGAAAAATTGCAATTTTTCTTTTGGCCCAATAAGTGTTTACACCACGGTTGCCACAGTTGGTACAATTTTACAAAAGATGGTAGATTTTGGTAGATTTTGCAAAATATTACTCTCCAACTAGGAGGTACTTAACAAATTTTCTATAGAAATAAAATTATGACAAAATTTTCTATAAAAATAAAATTTTGACAAAATTTTCTATAGAAATAAAATTTTGATAAAATTTCCCATAGAAATAAAATTTTGACAAAATTTTCTATAGAAATAAAATTTTGACAAAATTTTCTATAGAAATAAATTTTGACAAAATTTTCTATAGAAATAAAATTTTGACAAGATATTGATTGATTGATATAAAGTTGACAAAATTTTCTATAGAAATAAAAATTTTGAAAAAAATTTCTATAGAAATTAAATGTTGACAAAATTTTTTCTATAGAAATAAAATTTTGACAAAATTTTTTCTATAGATATAAAATTTTGACAAAATTTTCTATATTATAAAACAGATGGAAAATATCAAATATTTATTTAGATTTACTTCCAAAATTACAGTCCATTTCATTTGTCTCTACTGTAATGAGTTGTGTACAGATTCCGAGCCAAATCATAAATCAATCAAAAGAAGACGAAGTTTACGAAAAACTCTATTATGTTACACGCTAAAATTTTGACAAAATTTTCTATAGAAATAAAATTTTGACAAAATTTTCTATAGAAATACAATTTTGATAAAATTTCCCATAGAAATAAAATTTTGACAAAATTTTCTATAGAAATAAAATTTTGACAAAATTTTCTATAGAAATAAAATTTTGACAAGATTTTCTATTGATATAAAGTTGACAAAATTTTCTATAGAAATAAAATTTTGAATAAAATTTCTATAGAAATAAAATTTGGACAAGATTTTCTATTGATATAAAGTTGACAAAATTTTCTATAGAAATAAAATTTTGAATAAAATTTCTATAGAAATAAAATTTTGAATAAAATTTCTATAGAAATAAAATTTTGACCAAATTTTTTCTATAGAAATAAAATTTTGACAATTTTGTTTTTTCTTTTGGCCCAATAAGTGTTCACACCACGATTGCCACAGTTGGTACAATTTTACAAAAGATGGTAGATTTTTTACTGTTTGGTAGATAGGTAGAATTCGTGATGTTTTGGTAGATTTTGCAAAATATTCCTCTCTAACTAGGAGGTACTTCACAAATTTTCTATAGAAATAAAGTTTTGAAAAAATTTTCTATAGAAATAAAATTTCCCATAGAAATTAAATGTTGACAAAATCCATTTGTTTTGTTTTGTTATTGTTGGTTTTGTTCTTTAAGCATTGTTGTCGTTTTTTTATTTCAGCTTAAAACCATACATTGACTAAACTACAAGAGTAGCTTAACCAACAGAATATAAAATGTTGACAACATTTTTTCTATAGATATAAAATTTTGACAAAATTTTCTATATTATAAAACAGATGGAAAATATCAAATATTTATTTAGATTTACTTCCAAAATTACAGTCCATTTCGTTTGTCTTTACTGTAATGAGTTGTGTACAGATTCCGAGCCAAATCATAAATCAATCAAAAGATGACGAAATTTACGAAAAACTCCATTATGTTACACGCTAAAATGTTGACTAAATTTTCTATAGAAATAAAATTTTGACAAAATTTTCTATAGAAATAAAATTTTGACAAAATTTTCTATAGAAATAAAATTTTGACAAAATTTTCTATAGTAACAAAATTTAAAAAAAAAAAAAAAATTCTATAGAAATAAAATTTTGAAAAAAAAATCTATAGAAATAAAATTTTCACAAAATGTTTACTATCGAAATAAAATTTGACAAAATTTTTACTATAGAAATAAAATTTTGACAAAATTTTCTATATTATAAAACAGATGGAAAATATCAAATATTTATTTAGATTTACTTCCAAAATTACAGTCCATTTCGTTTGTCTTTACTGTAATGAATTGTGTACAGATTCCGAGCCAAATCATAAATCAATCAAAAGAAGACGAAGTTTACGAAAAACTCCATTATGTTACACGCTAAAATTTTGACAAAATTTTCTATAAAAATACAATTTTGACAAAATTTTCTATAGAAATAACATTTTGACAAAATTTTCTAGGAAATAAAATTTTGACAAAATTTTTATAGAAATAAAATTTTGACAAAATTTTCTATAGAAATAAAATTTTGACAAAATTTTCTATAGAAATAAAGTTTTGACAAAATTTTCTATAGAAATAAAATTTTGACAAAATTTTCTATAGAAATAAAGTTTTGACAAAATTTTCTATAGAAATAAAATTTTTACAAAAATTTCTATAGAAATAAAATTTTGACAAAATTATTTCCATAGAAATAAAATTCTGACAAAAATTTTTCTATAGAAATAAAATTTTGACAAAATTTTCTATATTATAAATCAGATGGAAAATATCAAATATTTATTTAGATTTACTTCCAAAATTACAGTCCATTTCGTTTGTCTTTACTGTAATGAGTTGTGTATAGATTCCGAGCTAAATCATAAGCATCATAAATCAATCAAAAGAAGACGAAGATTACGAAAAACTCCATTACACGCTGCTCGAAAGTGGCTCTGCACTATCTTGGCCCATTTCCTAAAATGTGCCAGGCGCAAAAGTCCAACGTAATGGTTGCAATTGTGCGATAGAAATGAAGCGGGGAACCTCATTCCATTCTTAATTGTCACTGGAATAAAACTCTCAGCTTTTAGGGGAGCGGTTTAGAAATGATAGCAATGAGATACAAACTTGATTTGAAACTTGAGCAATGAGATACAAACTTGATATCAAATTTAAATTTTGTAATAACTTTGAAAAATGTCTCCTATTTTGTAATGTTTTTTCTGTTATAGTAATGTTACAAATGACCATAGAATTGGAGAATGATTTATATAATACTTAAGAAATTAATTCACCAAGTTGACCTCTCAACGAAATTTTGTTTTACGCAAAGGCGTTCATTTTATAGTCGAATGACTTAAGTTTAATTTCACAACGATGATAACTTTATCGATCGGTGAAGTATAAAATCATTGTATCCAAGAAATATATCATCTATCCTAAGGAAAAACACATTTAAACACAATAAATCTTTGTGTTTACAAATATATTTTTTCTAGTGTAGTTTGTATAGTAACCAATATAGTTGGAGTCATACAATACCAACCTAAATATATGGTATAGGTTAGGTTAGGTGGCAGCCCGATGTATTAGGCTCACTTAGACTATTCAGTCCATTGTGATACCACATTGGTGAACTTCTCTCTTATCACTGAGTGCTGCCCGATTCCATGTTAAGCTCAATGACAAGGGACCTCCTTTTTATAGCCGAGTCCGAACGGCGTTCCACATTCCAGTGAAACCACTTAGAGAAGCTTTGAAACCCTCAGAAATGTCACCAGCATTACTGAGGTGGGATAATCCACCGCTGAAAAACTTTTTGGTGTTCGGTCGAAGCAGGAATCGAACCCACGACCTTGTGTATGCAAGGCGGGCATGCTAACCATTGCACCACGGTGGCTCCAAAAAAAAATATATGGTATATCCTTCAGATATTTATGACAACTTCCAACTTATTTGATACGAACGTAAAGTATTCATTGCTCGAAATAATAAGCAAACCTCTATCCTCTTTAGCTTTAATTTGAAGTGTTTCATATTTAAATTTAATGGATTTAGATTATATTTCTTTTTTCTAATAAATAACTAAGTACGTAGTACATTTTCCCCATAACAACATGCAAAATCATGTTTATGTAATCATTATCTTAAATCCAACCTATTTATGTTGAAAATAAAATACAAAAAGTACAAAAAAGAGGAGGTAAAATTTTGAATTCAAATGAGCGTAGCCTTAACCATGTTTCCATAAAACTGCACAACAATGAGAGGAGCTTCTGGACTTTCCCATTAACTGAAGCATGTCCAAAAGATGAATGCATGCGAGACATGGCACAAAAAAAAGCATCTGAATTTCTTACTCAGTTACAATTTGCATTAAATGCATAATGCCTGGAACGATATCTGTTTATATGTAACCTTCAAGGGAAGGGAGATACTACACTGAAAAAAATATTGTCGTGAGGTCAAAGATTTCATGACTTTAAAATACGAATACAAATTTTGCTTAGCACGGAAGACGCAATTCTCTACCATAAAGTTTTTTTCCTTGTCCAAAAGTCAATAAGCTTTTCAATGATGTCGTATTATCCTTATAATTAAGTGATTTCACTTAAAAATGGGTATCATAACATGAAAGAAAAAATGTTTGGGCTAAGGTCAACTTGACTTTAATAATTCAGAAAATTTTTTTTAAATGTAATGAAATTGTCTTTAAATTTGTTCCTTTTTGACATCTTGACTACAAAGCAAAAAATCGTTCAAATATAGGACATATTTTTCAACACTTCATTTTAAAGACGTTTATTACTTGAAATATATCATAATTTCTACTGGAAGTCAAGTCTTAATTTGGAAAATAAAGTTGTCGTTAACTCCTTTTTAAAGAACTTTGATAGCATATGGAGAAAAAAAAAGCTGAAAAAGCGAAAAATTAAAATTTGCTTCCTAGAAGCAAGTACACAAAACCCAAATTTAAAAGAGAATTGTGTCTTAAAAGTATCCTTACTTGTATTCTCCGCTTCTTTGGCTCGGAATCAATACCAAAATTTTTAAAGTAAAGGCAAAATCTTTGGAACCGGGCATGTTTTTTTTTTTTCAGTGTACAGGGTGACATGGAATAGTAATACCGACATTGGTTTCTATATATTTATAAAATATTTATAACAAGTTTTATTCAACAATTAATTTTATTTGCAGCTTTCAGCAGTAATAGGATATTTCTGTAGAAAAATGGGAAAAATTAAAACAAGCGTATAAATGGTAATTAGACTATTCTCATAACAAATGGCTCAATTATATGCGATTCATTATTAAGTCCAACAATTAGATAAATACACAGATAAAAAATTCAATTAATTTTTATAGTGGTCAGGGTATAATTACGTTGATCTGTCAAAAAAAAAATGTGTCCACCAGAAATATATATACCGATCAACTAAGAATCGCCTCCTGCACACGGTTGCCGCAGTTGATGTAATTCTACCAAAAATGGTAGATTTTTACTGTTTGGTATAATTCTTGATGTTTTGGTATTTCTCTCCAATTAAGAGGTTTTTAAAATTTAGAGAAAATTTTCTATAGAAATAATATTTTGATAAAATTTTCTATAGAAATAATATTTTGATAAAATTTTCTACAGAAATAAAATTTTTAGAAAATTTTCTATAGAAATAAAATTTTGAGAAAATTTTCTATAGAAATAAAATTTTGACAAAATTTTCTATAGAAATAGAATTTTGAGAAAATTTTCTATAGAAATAAAATTTTGAAAAAAGTTTCTATAGAAATGAAATTTTGAAAAAATTTTCTATAGAAGTAAAATTTTTAGAACATTTTCTATAGAAATAATATTTTGATAAAATTTTCTACAGAAATAGTATTTTATTAAAATTTTCTATAGAAATAAAATTTACAATTTTGGGATTATTTGTTTGGCTTGAGGTCATGGACTAATGAAAAATGCTGGTGTTAATGTTTTTCATTACTTTTTATTGAAATATTGCTGTTCTCGGATATTTCGATACACCATCGGTGATCATCTTCAGCGAGATATTATATTTTACAAAGTAATAGACTTTCTCCTTACAATGCTCAAAATTTGGACAACATTTTCTATAGAAATTTTCTATACTAATAACATTTTACAAAGATTTCTGTAGAAATACAATTTTGACAAAATTTTCTATAGAAATAAAATTTCGACAAAATTTTCTATAGAAATAAAATTTTGACAAAATTTTCTATTGAAATAAAGTTAACAACATTTTCTATAGAAATAAAATATTGACAAAATTTTCTATAGAAATAAAATTTTGACAAAATTTTCTATAGAAATAAAATTTTGACAAAATTTTCTATAGAAATAAATAGAAATAAAATTTCGACAAAATTTTCTATAGAAATAAAATTTTGACAAAATTTTTTCTATAGAAATAAAATTTTGACAAAATTTTCTATAGAAATAAAATTTTGGCAAAATTTTCTATAGAAATAAAATTTTGGCAAAATTTTCTATAGAAATAAAATTTTGGCAAAATTTTCTATAGAAATAAAATTTTGGCAAAATTTTCTATAGAAATAAAATTTTAACAAAATTTTCTACATAGATTAAATTTTGAGAAAATTTTCTATAGAAATAAAATTTTGAGTATTCATAAGATAATGAATATTTTATCTAAATTTATTAAAAACCTTATCCTATCTTGTTTGAAATCATTGCTCTTTGTGAACTAATTTTACATGATATTTGTTAGATAATCTAACTGATGTCTACTTTGACATGTTAATTTCATAAAATGAATAATGACTAATGTGTATTTTTTCTCCCATTTAAATTTCTTTCAGATGGCACCTTTGACGAGGAGAAGATAAATGAAGACAAATTGCAAAAAGAAATCGATACGATTGAATATATAGATAAGTAAGTACTAATACGTGTTTATTTTTATAATTTCTTAAAAAAAAAAAATGAGCATATCTAGCTCCCACGATTATTGTTCATTTGTTTTTGTAAAACAAACATCACCAAAAATGTATTTTTATAAAATTTCACTTTTTTTCTGAAGGCGCCAAAAATTCGATAAAAATTAAAGAGAAGAGAATAGAAGACAAAAACCATAACATTAAACGTTTGATTTACATAAACATGATTGGGAGATTTAGATACGAAACTCACTCCACTCAAGTGGAGAATCAGATGCCCCTTTTTAGATCTGTTTTTTTTTTTTTTTTGAGAAATGCTAATAAGTTTTTTGTTTGTTTTGCTTTTTTTAACTAAAGAAACTCACCTGCCCTCTTTGTTAACAAACTTTCTTTACAAGATTTTTTCTGGTTGAGTTTCGATTAAAAATCGAGACAAACAGATAGGAGAAAATTTAACACCAGCAAGATATAATTTGAATAATTAGTTAAATTCCTCAATCCATTTGACTTATTAAGTCACATTATCATTGGGAGGGTAAAATCGAAATTTCAACCTCGAAATATGCACATTATTAAGCATTATTAAGTGTTTATTACCCTAAACCACCATGCGGTGAAAATTTGACTGTTAAAAAAAAAAAAACAAACATTTCAAGTGATAATAGATATTTAAAAAACTACTGTAATAATCAATAATTATAATGGCCGAAGATGAAACATTGGGTTAATGGTAAAGTCCAGGAAAGTAGATAAAATACAATTTCTTGATTCATTTATAGCACAGACAAAATATCATATTGGAAAAAAATTAATTTTCCTTATTCCAAATATGTCTCAAAAGTTGTAAGAACTATGTTTGTGAACATCAATGATTGCATATTGCAACCTAAATCAGAAAAACATTTTTGTCCAATTCTAAAATATAGTAAGAATGAACTCTGGTGTGGTTTCCAATAATTTTTATTGAAATCTCAAACAAAGGAATAATATTTAGTTTAATTTTCCTTTAATTAATTAAGTTTAATATGGAGGAGCAAAATTCATCCGATCCGGTTAAAATTTGGTACATGGTGTTGGTATATGGTCTCTCACAACCATGCAAAAATTGATCCACATCGGTCCATAATTATATATAGTCCTCATATAAACCGGTCCCCAGATTTGACTTCCGGAGCTATTGGAGGAGCAAAATTCATCCAACCCGGTTGAAATTTGGTACGTGGTGAAATTTGGTACATTGCGATAGTATATGGCCGCAAAAATGACAAAAAAAAATTTTGTCAAAATTTTATTACTATAGAAAATTTTGTCAAAATTTTATTACTATAGAAAATTTTGTCAAAATTTTATTACTATAGAAAATTTTGTCAAAATTTATTACTGTAGAAAATTTTGTCAAAATTTTATTACTATACAAAATTTGTTCAAGATTTTATTTCTATAGAAAATTTTGTCAAAATTTTATTTCTATAAAAAGTTTTGCCAAAATTTTATTACTATACAAAATTTTGTCAAGATTTTATTTCTATAGAAAATTTTGTCAAACTGAATTATTTACGTATTTAATCGGCCTTTTTATAGCCACCACCATAGAATGGTGATGGGGGTATAATAAGTTTGTCATTCCGTTTGTAACACATCGAAATATCGATTTCCGACTATATAAAGTATATATATTCTTGATCAGGGAGAAATTCTAAGACGATATAACGATGTCCGTCTGTCCGTCTGTCTGTCTGTCTGTCTGTCTGTTGTAATCACGCTACAGTCTTCAATAATGAAGCAATCGTGCTGAAATTTTGCACAAACTCGTCTTTTGTCTGCAGGCAGGTCAAGTTCGAAGATGGGCTATATCGGTTCAGGCTTTTATATAGTCCCCATATAAACCGACCATCCCCAATTTGCCTAAAATTTGAAACCCAGACGTATTTTATGACCATAAAGAGGTGTGCCAAAAATGGTGAGTATCGGTCCATGTTTTGGTATAGCCCCCATATAGACCGATCTCCCGATTTTACTTCTTGGGCTTATAGAAACCGCAGTTTTTATTCAATTTACTTGAAATTGGAAATCTAGAGGTATTGTAGGACCACAAATACGTGTGCCAAAAATTGTGAGTATCGGTCCATGTTTTGGTATGGTCCCCATATAAAACGACCTCCCGATTTGGGGTCTTGGGCTTATAGAAATCGTAGTTTTTATCCAATTTGCCTGAAATTTGAAATCTAGAGGTATTTTATGACCATAAAGAGGTGTGCCAAAAATTGTGAGTATCGGTCCATATTTTGGTATAGCCCCCATATAGACCTATCTCCCGATTTTACTTCTTTGGCTTATAGAAACCGCAGTTTTTATTCAATTGACCTGAAATTGGAAATCTAGAGGTATTGTAGGACCACAAATACGTGTGCCAAAAATTGTGAGTATCGGTCCATGTTTTGGTATAACCCCCATATAAAACGACCTCCCGATTTTGGGTCTTGGGCTTATAGAAACCGTAGTTTCTATCCAATTTGTCTGAAATTGGATATCTAGAGGTATTTTAGGACCATAAGAGGTGTGCCGAAAATGGTGAGTATCGGTCCATATTTTGGTATAGCCCCCATATAGACCGATTTCCCGATTTTACTTCTTGGGCTTCTAGAATCCGAAGTTTTTATCCTATTTGCCTGAAATTGGAAATCTAGAGGTATTTTCGGGTCATAAAGAGGTGTGCCGAAAACGGTGAGTATCGGTCCATATTTTAGTATAGCCCCCATAAGAACGATCTCCCGATTTAACTCCTTGGGTTTCTAGAAACCGTAGTTTTTATCTGATTTGCCTGAATTTGTAAATATTCTGATATTTTAGGCTCACAAAAACGTGTATCGGATTAAGTTTTTAACGGTCCATTTGATAATGCCTCCATATAGACCGACTTCACTTCTTGACGGTGTAGAAGGCGCACTGATCATGAAAATTGCTTGAAACTCAATGTAAAATTTCCAGATTTTACTTCCACAGATTTAAGATTTCAAATTAAGACGTTTTTTTATAATTTTCTTGCACACTTACAAGAGATGTTAATGATTCCTCTAAAACTCAAACAAAAATGGTTCTTATAAATCCAGAATCGGATATAGTCCTCATAGGTGAAATCTTTAAATTTATCTTCGGGAAGTGTCCTCAAGTCCTCAAGCCCTCCTGAAATTTCAAAGGAAACCCTAATATTTGGTTCATGGTGGTGGGTATTTAAGATTCGGCCCGGCCGAACTTAGTGCTGTATATACTTGTTTTGTTTAATATGAAGTTTTAAGATACCTTGCCATCGGCAAGTGTTACCGCAACCCAAGTAATTCGATTGTGGATGACAGTCTTTAGTAGAAGTTTCTTTGCAATTCATGGTGGAGGGTACATAAGATTCGGACTGAGCGAATTTACTTGCAGCAGTATATACTTGTTATTTTTAATTTAATTTAAATCAGTGAACCCACCTGAGAGGGTGGGATATGCTACATTGTATTTCATAATCGAACAAAAATTTTGATTGTAGTAGAAAAATTTAAAAATAAGCAAAACATTTTTGCTAAAAACCATGCCAAAATTGGTCCATATCGGTCTATATTTATATATAGTAGAGGTGTGCACGTGACACGAAATTTTCGTGACTCACGAAAATTTTCGTGACTCACGCGTGAGCCGTGTGTCACGATGGAGTCAATCTCGTGAGCGTGCGTGAGCGTGATCAAGCTGAAAATTTTCGTGCGTGAGCGTGAGTCACGAAAAAAAAATCTTCGTGAATGTGCGTGAGTAAAAATGTTTGATAATTACACTCACGAAAACAAAATCACGCTCACGATTTGAATCACGATAACTAGTTTAATCACGCTCACGATTTTAATCACGCTCACGATTTGAATCACGCTTACGACTTGTATCACGCTCACGATTTGAATCACGCTCACGAGTTGAATCACGATCTCGATTTGAATCACGATCACGATGTCAATCGCACTCACGATGTTAGTCACGCCCACGATTTTAATCACGCTCACGACATTGGTCACACTCACGACTTTGGTCACACTAAACCTTCCAATGTATGGATTGTGTAATAGTTTTTTTTTTTATTTAAAATTAATTGATTAAAAAAGTAATGTTGAAGCGCTGGTTTTCGGTGCAAAAACCGAGTATAGTGCCGTTCCTTAAACAATAAAACCTTTTATAAAATATTGCTTTGTTTTTTTTTCTAACGAAAATGAGAAATATTGTCGAAAAAGTGTACCATAAAAAATTGGTAGATTAAATAAAATTCGAATTAACGAGTAAAGTAGAAAGTCGGGCCGGGCCGACTACATCATACCCCAAATCACCCCTACTGAATTAGTGAACATTGTTTGTAGGGTATCAATGATATAGGTTTGGGGAAATCCACATTTCCAGATTTAATAACATTACTGGGTACATGGGAGTTTTATCATAATCTGAACAGAAATGTCTGATATTAACATAGGAGTATAGTTGATTCTGAACCTACAGAGTTATTTAGTATGCTACTAATATTGAGTCCTTTATTAAAAAAATTAGTGTGGGTAATAAATTCAAATTTCTGAAAATAGATTTATGTAATAGCTACATACAAGTCTCAATACGATCGGCTAATACATGTTTATTTGAAATTTGAGCAACATAGGTTAATAAATAAGAGTATTATGGTCAAATTTGGGAAAATCGATCGATGCATTTATATGGGAGCTATATCCATATATTGGTTGATACCACAGAGGGTTGCCTTGTGCTAAATTAGAGTAAGATCGGGTATTAGATAAGGCTACTATGGTTAGAAATAAAGTTACAAGGGGTACATTTTTCAAAAACGGGCGAAAAATATATATAAGAGCTATATCTAAATATGACCCGATTTGGATTATATTTTGCAGGTTTTGTTGATATTACAGGAGATTACCTTGTGATAACTTTGAGTAAGATCGGTTAATAAATGAGGCCACAATGGTCAACAATAAGGTTATAAGGGGCAAATTTTGAAAATTGGGCGCTTCATATATATGGCAGCTATATCCAAATCTGCACCGATTTGGATGATATTTTGCACATAGAGTCAGTGGATTACATTGTGACAAAGTTGACGCCGATCGGTTAGTAAATGAGCGCAATCTGACCCCATTTATCGAAATCGGGCGATACATATATGTATATGGGAGCTATATCTAAATTCAATAGCGTTCGTCCTTGTGCCAATAATGAGCCACATACCAAATTTAATCAAAATCGGTTAATAATTGCGACCGGAATCCTGCGAACAACAAATACATGGACGGACGGACACCAAGGGTTAGATCAACTCAGGAGGTGATTCTGAGTCGATCGGTATATATGTATTTTAATTTCCATTAATTTCCATAATTCGTACTAAGAAGTATTCAACCTTTCAATTAAGCCAACTGCCTAAACATTTGAGAATAACAATTCGAAAATTACCAAGAAGTATTTATTTTTGTCATTACAAATAAGTCATTATAACTCACCGCAATGTAATGCAACGTGTAATGACAGCTTTACTCCTGGTAATGGCAATTCTAATGAGATGTGGTTGCCTAGTTTTTGTTGGGTATATATATTATTTATCGTCAAATTAGCATTTCTACAGTCGTGAACGTGTGTAAATTCTTCACAAAATTTTTCATGCATTTGTAACAATTCTCTGTCGCGAGTGTGAGCGTCAAGAACAATTTTCGTGCGCGAGTTTTGGAAAATACATTCCTTCGTGAGTGTGCGTGAGCGCCTTGAAATTTTTTCGTGCGTGAGTGTGCGTGAGCAAAAAATTTCTTTCGTGAGTGTGCGTGATTTTTTAAAATAAATCCATTCGTGAGTGTGCGTGAGTGTGAGCGGCTCGAATATTTTTCGTGCGTGAGCAAAAATTTTCTTTCGTGAGTGTGCGTGAGCGTGAATGCCTCGAATTTTTTTCGTGCGTGAGTAGAATTTTTCTATCGTGAGTGTGCGTGAGCGTGATTTTTTAAAATAAATTCAGTCGTGAGTGTTCGTGAGCGTGAGCGGTTCGAAAATTTTTCGTGCGTGAGTAAGATTTTTCCGTCGTGAGTGTGCGTGAGCGTGAGTAAAATATTACTCACGTGCACACCTCTAATATATAGCCGATCCTCAAAAATAGTCTACCCAAATTTTATTTCTATAGAAAATTTTGTCAAAACTATATTACTATAGGAAATTTTGTCAAAATTTTATTACTATAGAAAATTTTGTCAAAATTTTATTACTATAGAAAATTTTGTCAAAATTTTTTTACTATAGAAAATTTTGTCAAAATTTTATTATTATAGAAAATTTTGTCAAAATTTTATTACTACAGAAAATTTTGTCAAAATTTTATTACTATAGAAAATTTTGTCAAAATTTATTACTGTAGAAAATGTTGTCAAAATTTTATTACTATACAAAATTTGTTCAAGATTTTATTTCTATAGAAAATTTTGTCAAAATTTTATTTCTATAAAAAGTTTTGCCAAAATTTTATTACTATACAAAATTTTGTCAAGATTTTATTTCTATAGAAAATTTTGTCAAACTGAATTATTTACGTATTTAATCGGCCTTTTTTTGTTTAATATGGACTAACTTACAATTGAGAACACGGTGTTAAGAAGTTTTAAGATACCTTGCCATCGGCAAGTGTTACCGCAACCCAAGTAATTCTATTGTGGATGACAGTCTTTAGTAGAAGTTTCTTTGCAATTCATGGTGGAGGGTACATAAGATTCGGACTGAGCGAACTTACTTACAGCCGTATATACTTGTTATTTTTAATTTAATTTTTTTTAAATTAACCCACAATTTCCTCTCAGGTGGGTTCACTGGTTTTTTAGTGTGCATATATTGGGATATGCTACATTGTATTTCATAATCGAACAAAAATTTTGATTATAGTAGAAAAATTAAAAAATAAGCAAAACATTTTTTCACCCTTAAATTCATCTCCCCAGTTGATGTTGTTCTGACTATTATCATATTTCCCCGAACTTTATAAAATTTTGTTTAAACGTGCTATAGGCTCCAAGTAGAAACCCCATTGAATGTTGAAGAAACAAAACAATTCCATCAATAATACTCTTCCTAAAAATTTGCCATAGTTTTTACTTTCACTTGTAGTTTTTACAAGTTTATGCCTTTTGGGCAAGTTTTGTAAAGCCACCCAAAAATATCACCGAAAACGGGTTTCAAGCATTTTTGTTTTTCTTACATTCAAAAGGGTTTGATTTAGTGGATTTGTTTTCGAATGAATCGTCTTCATCTGAGTTCGAGATAAAAATGTTGTTGGATTTTTTGTTGCCTTAATAAAATTATAATTGCCTCTTGGTATGGATATACTAGCCCCTTCAATATTGATGACCATTAATCAAACAGGTGTTACAACTTCTTTGTGGTTTTAGCATAATTTTTTTTTATAGTACTCCCATATTAAAAAAAAAATATACAAAAATTCGGGTGCAATGCATGGGATGACTTAAGGACAGCATGAGATCTCGTGTGAAAATGCTAAATATATTGAAAAAGTCTATACGGCTGGCAGTTCAACTGCACTGAAAAAAAGCATACCCGGTTCCAAAGATTTTGTCTTTACTTTAAAAAATTTGGTATTGATTCCGAGCCAAAGAAGCGGAGAATACAAGTAAGGATACTTTTAAGACACAAGTCTCTTTTAAAATCGGGTTTTGTGTACTTGCTTCTAGGAAGCAAATTTTAATTTTTCGCTTTTTCAGCTTTTTTTCTTCATATGCTATCAAAGTCCTTTAAAAACAAGTTAACGACGACTTTATTTTCCAAATTAAGACTCGACTTCTAGTAAAAATTATGCTGTGTTTCAAGTACAAAACGTCTTTAAAATAAAGTGTTGAAAAACATGTCCTATATTTGAACGATTTTTTGCTTTGTAGTCAAGATGCAAAAAGACAACAAATTTGAAGACAATTTCATTAAATTTAAAGATTTTTTTCTAAATTATTAAAGTCAAGTTGACCTTAGCCAAAACATTTTTTCTTTCATGTTATGATATCCATTTTTAAATCAAATCACTTAATTATAAGGACAATACGACTTCATTGAAAAGTTTATCGACCTTTGGTCAAGGAAAAAAACTTTATACTAGAGAAATGCGTCTTCTATGCTAAGCAAAATTTGCATTCGTATTTTAAAGACATGAAATCTTTGACCTCACGACAATATTTTTTTCAGTGTGGGACGAATCTTAGCTACCCACCATCATAATGTTCTTTGAACCCATCATTCCGTAATGGTTTGTCGTATATAGCACATACATACACGGTGGCTAATATGTCCCGATTTTGGTATTGATTCCGAGCAAAAAAAGCGGAGAATTGAAATAAGGACAAAATTAAGACACAGTTCACTTTTAAATTTAAGCTTTGCGTACTTGATTCTAGAAAAAAGCGTAATATATTCGTTTTTTTCAACTTTTTTCTTTATGTGATATCAAAGTCCTTTAAAAAGCTTTGTGTCAAGCAAAAAAAATCTTAAAATATTTCCTATTTTTAAACGCTTTTTTGCTTTGCAGTCAAGATACAAACAGTCAACAAATTTAAAGACGGTTCCATTAATTTTGAAGAATTTTTCAGAATTATTAAAACCAAGTTGACCTAAGTCAAACAAAATTTTTCATTCATGTTAGGATACCTAATTTTAAGTTGAATACTTAACCATAAGGACAAAATGACTTCATTGACAAGCTTATCTACTTTTGAACAAGGGGAAAAATCAGAGAAGTACGTCTTCTATGCACCAAAAAATATTTACGTGATATTAAAGATTACGCAACCTAAATTTTAAGATGCGAAATTTACAAAATGTTAAAGACCAATTTATTCAAAATGATGAAATTTTAATTAAAATAAAGTTTATAATTTTTGCTTCAAAATTTTTTTCATTAAATTTAGGACACGAATTTTGTAAATTTGCGTCACTCTGTTAAAGTCGCATGTCTTTTTCAGTGTTTGGCATGAATTATGGCTTTCAAAAGACATTTAAATTTCCTCTTCCGTGGAAGAAGTAAATATAAATGCAGCAGATTAGGCAGATAAAAGCAACATCCTACCGAAAAGACGAATTTTAGCCACTTTAGAAAGCCACAGTGGTGCTATGGTTAGCAATCCCGTCTTGCATACACAGGGTTCAAACCCAGTTTCGACCAAACACCAAAAAGTTTTTCAGCGTTGGATTATCCCACCTCAGTAATGCTGGTGAAATTTGTGAGTGTTCCAAAGCTTCTGTAAGTGGTTTCACTGCACTGTGGAACGCCGTTCGGACTCGGCTATAAAAAGGAGGTCCCTTGTCACTGAGCTTAACACAGGGTTGGCCAGTCACAAACTGTGACTTTTGCGACGGTATAATACGTATGTCGCAAAAGTCCTAAACCTACTGTAGAAAACCTAATTTTGAATAGAAGAAATCCTGAACATTTTTTAATTTAGTTTGACAGCATTCGCTGTGAGTTTCTGCAGAAATTTGTGAAAGTTTTCCCATGGTCAAGCCTATTTTCTTAGGTGGTATCGAAATTCCCGTTGGTGAGTGTGCAAAATACCTTGGGGTTATATTGAACAGGAGACTGAACTTAGAGCTAAGAAAGGGCGAGAAAATCCACGGTTACCCTGTACTCGTGCAAAAGGCAATAGGGAAAATGTGGGGACTAAAACCGAAAATTGTGAACATTCCTAAGAATTGAAACTTCTTCGCACATACCATCGCCTTGGATATCATCGAATTCGAAGTATTTCCAGTTTGCGACTTTTGTTACTTTTTCTACATTTACGACGCGTATGTGACGTTTACAACTTTGCGACAGTCGCAAACCTAAAAAAGTTTGATACAGACCATCTCTGGCTTAACATGGAATCGGGCAGCACTCAGTGATAAGAGAGAAGTTCACCACTGTGGTACCACAATGCACTGAATAGTCTAAGTGAGCCTGAAATATCGGGCTGCCTTTAATTTTTTTTTATTAAATTTAGGACACAAATTTTGGAAATTTGTGTTAAAAGCGTATGTCTTTGAACTAAGGCTAATTTTTCTGAAAGTAAAGAAAAACATTATTGATCGTCCGTAAAATAACTGAAATATTGAATCTTTAGATTTAAGATAAAAACGCTTAAAATATAGGCTCAGACCTATGTTGAGGATTTAGCACCTTGGGTTTAAAGTTTTTGTTTTCTTGGAATTAAGAAAACATTTTTTATTTACTTTGAAGTATTCGTTATAATTTGGATTTTTAATGTGGCATTTGTTTGCACGTGAATAGCTTTATTAAAATACCTGGAAAAGAGAATGAAATTTCGACAATTGAGATCTGTATCCAAATTTTAATTTTATTGATTCTAGATTTAAAGCCATATAGTTCGCTAAAAAAATTATTTATTTTAAAGAAGACGCATCTTTGGCTTGCAATCAATACCAAAAACCTTAAGGGAAGGTCAAAATTTTTGAACCCAAGTAAACATTTTTTGAGTGTATGCGTTCTAATACGCTCACTTTGGAATAATGCAGTATATATTTGCTATAATAATATAACATTGCTCAATATATAGGATACGCTCTCACATCTATTCGTCATATTTGCTTTCATTATTGATGTGCCATTTTTACTTAATTTCACAAAAATAATTTGCTATAATTATAAATGATTGATAGATAATAGCAAGAAATTTCGATTGACCTAGCTCTCCTATGGGGCATTAATTGTGAATGATGATTTTAATGTTAAATATGGTTATTGGATTTTATTAATAGATCTACACACACGCCTTCTCTTCATCACAAGACAATGGAGTGGTAATTTAAATCACATACAGACGAAAAGTCGCCACAATCTCAATGGCAAACGGCGAATAAAATGACAAACGTTGATCGCACAAAGTCTTTTGTTTGAAAAATTTTATAAATATGATTATTTTCCTCATTTATTGTTGCCACTTTGGGAAGTTATTCCATCGAAACGATTATTGCATATTTAACAGCCCCTCAAGAAGCAGGGTGTTGATTTCATTGCAATACGAGTATTTATGCAATATCAATGCGTCTGCATTACAATAGATATTATGTAAAATGATTTTATGGTTATTGTTTAACTTGTCGATTGTATGCATCTCGTTATATTCTTTTGTTAATTTCCAAAATTTATGGGTTTTTTGTTTTATGTGGTTAGCTATCAAGACATCTTAAGTGACCATATTTATATTCATTTGAAGAGTAATTTATGACATTTCGGTCGGTTAAAAAAGGTACTGATTTCTGACAGAAAAGCTTTTTTTTGCGCAGTATAATCGGAACAACAATTTTTATTTTTATCAAATCCCGCGAGTATTCTTTATTTTATCATCATAAGTCATTGATTTTAAGGGACATTAAAACATGCTCTTCTAGACATGGACTGAACTTTTTAACCTTAACAAAAAGTTCTTTGAGTTGAGGGCCCTGCTAAAAATTAATAGACTGCAATTTTAGGTTCAATTAATCTTTTATTTTATAAAAATGAATAAAAATCAGACTTCAACATAAATAGACAATTAATTTATAATAAAGCTCTTCTAAAAATGTCCTCACAAAGAAGTTAACTATTTTGATTACACAGGAAGTTTTTTTCTAATTCAATTTTTTATAACTCGTTGTTTCATATTTTTTATGGTTAATTTATTTTTTAATATTCGAATGCATAAAAAACATAGAAAATTATAAAAATTATTTATTTGGGAAAATATCAAAAAATTTTTTAATTCACATACAAAACAGTGAATTCGGATCACACCTTAAGAAATAGTGCACATTCAGTGCAAAGTATTTAGCGGAACTATGTACGGTTGTATCCACTTGTTTAATATTATATAAAAACAATGGAAAATCGTAAATAGGTTTTAAAATTCTGGGGGGAGTGCTAAAATTATTCTGCGGGATCTAACGCCCTCCTCAGAGGCCTTCTTACGCCTACCTATAGAGGACTGTTTGAGTTTGTCAACTACCCTATGGGAAATGGAACAACCACAGGACCTGTACAGGACTAGAAAGAATTGCTCAATATGAAAATAAAACTGACATCGCATTTTATATTTATTATGATATTAATATATTGTATGTAATATTCTATGAATTAATGAATTTCAATTACAATATAGCTGGATGTTGCAAGGCGGGCGGAATGTTTAAGTTCAAATTCGTATGGTAAAAATTTATTCGTTAGATGGGGACTTAAAATATTGTAAAATGACAATTTCCCCTCGTTAGAAAAATGTAACGAATTGTGCTGAAAGCACAGGGCTGCATCCAGAGCTTAGTGTACATTTTCTAAAATATCTGTGTTTTCATAAACCGTGCGTAGACATCGGGCCCTAGGACCAACCCCACCGCGGAAGGACGGTAAAACATTGGGTCGGCCAGCTGGAGGCTCTCGAAGTGTATCGAATCTGGAGCCGACGACGACGGGGTAACAACACGGGTCAGGACCGTTACCCGGACGGAAAAAAAAAAACAATTTATTTTCTGCATTGTGTCGGGAGACAACAACCAGCGGACAAAAGGCATTCTGCGCTGTCATTGCCGAAGTAAGCCGTAAGCTTTGGGCAAGACTGCTGCATATCATACTGTACCCCGCACACGGGTCGAGGAATGCTCGGACAGGAATTCGACCATCGGACAAGACAAGCAAGAGAACAATAGTGGGACCAAGCGTGACGGTTGGTCGTAGAACCAACATCGGTCCAGATATGGGAGTTGCATTTGCTATGCAGTACGCGGACGAATTAACAGACGAACTTGACTTAGACTTTCTCTTCGACAAGGAGGATGATGGAGCGGAAGGACGTTGTTGCTGGTCAAATGAATGCAGCGTATGGTGGCTATATCCACATTCGCGGCACCTTTCGCGATTATTGCAGGTCGATCGCATGTGTGACCTGCCCAGACAGTTTGAACATACCCGATGCAACACCCATATCTGGACCGATGTTGGTTCCACAACCAACTAGTCTGTCCCAGTTCTGGTCAAAACGTATGGATGGGATCCGTCACTTTAACACGGGCTTGTCACGGGGTAAATTTACATTTTAGGACGCGTCTTGGACTCATTCCAAAGGATACGTTCAGGGACAATTTAGCAGGAGCACTCCATAGACAGGACCCACACTCGGATAAACTTAGAAAACTGTTTCAGTTTGGGCATCCGAATCGCAGACGAACATTTGAAAACATTTGAAATATGTCGAACGATAGGTTATTCTGATAATTTTATTTCACCAAATGTGTAGATCCAAAAAGATTTTAATATCAAGCGATTACGGAAATCAATAAATTACGACTATTTAAAAATTGCAACTAACTGGAGCACCGGTACCAGTTCTGTGATGGGTCCGTCAGTGGCAATTTGCACCAATTACCCGCAGGGTAGTTATAATTTGACACCCAAATATAACACAACAACTTTACTACGCTTTGGTCGATTGCAAACTATATAATGAGCGATCAATAAAACAAATACCATGGAAATGTCACATCTAGTTTAAATGATCAATTGGATTCGTTTTAGCTTGTTAACTTTAGTTTACCTTAATTATGCTAAAAGATTGTGAAAGTGACATTGTGACCAAAACTATTAAAAACTGACATATATTTTTAAGTAATAGTTTGTTTCCTAAGTCTTTTGTTTTAACATGGATTTATGTCAAATTAACATTTATTATCTTAATACAGATATGATAACTAACTTTTCAGAACTATCGATATGATATTATTATAATCCATAGATATACAGTTTATGTCATTCTCTTCCACTAATTTAACTAAATAGCTCTCTATTGATATGCAAATTAGTTTGGATAATTAAAAACCTAACAAACAAACAAAAATACCAGTTTTCTCTCACTTCTCAAATACTAGGCCTACATTTTGAAAGGAAACCTTAAACAATAGAGTCTTATAAAACTTGCTGATTTTTTTATATATAATTAAAAACTTCCCATAATACTACACCTTTGTTAAATTTTTGCACAAGAATAGGCTAATTTGCGAATAAAGCTACTGGGAAAGTTAAAACCACAAATTAAAAGATCAAATAACCGCTTGGTGGTCAATCATTATTAACACATGATTGGTTTACTGTCTTGCCATCTATAATAAAGTGTCAAATGGAAAAATGAATTACAAGTTTTAAAAACAAGAAATGTAATAGTAATATTAACATGCACAAAATTTCGGTAAAAACTCAATTTTTTTTTTGGAAAATAAACTCATTGTACTAAAATACATGATTTTCAAAGGAAACATCAGTTTTTACATAAACAAACGGAAATTCCCATCATTTTCAGGTTGGTCTTTCTAGATTTTCATATAAAATTACTTGTAATTATGTACTCTAAAAACCTGATTGAAGCCTGTTCCATTCAAAGAGACGGTTGAAGTAATGTTGAACTTTTGATTTTTGGTGGCAAATCATTTTTTCAGAAAACATAACTAACATGCTTGGTTATCAAAATTTTATGATCGTATAACCCCTTTTGAGCCACCACCAGAGCCACCAGATATATTTTAAAAAATAATTTAATGCGTTAATTTAATTTAATTTAATTTAATTTAATTTAATTTAATTTAATTTAATTTAATTTAATTTAATTTAATTTAATTTAATTTAATTTAATTTAATTTAATTTAATTTAATTTAATTTAATTTAATTTAATTTAATTTAATTTAATTTAATTTAATTTAATTTAATTTATTTTAATTTAATTTAATTTAATTTAATTTAATTTAATTTAATTTAATTTAATTTAATTTAATTTAATTTAATTTAATTTAATTTAATTTAATTTAATTTAATTTAATTTAATTTAATTTAATTTAATTTAATTTAATTTAATTTAATTTAATTTAATTTAATTTAATTTAATTTAATTTAATTTAATTTAATTTAATTTAATTTAATTTAATTTAATTTAATTTAATTTAATTTAATTTAATTTAATTTAATTTAATTTAATTTAATTTAATTTAATTTAATTTAATTTAATTTAATTTAATTTAATTTAATTTAATTTAATTTAATTTAATTTAATTTAATTTAATTTAATTTAATTTAATTTAATTTAATTTAATTTAATTTAATTTAATTTAATTTAATTTAATTTAATTTAATTTAATTTAATTTAATTTAATTTAATTTAATTTAATTTAATTTAATTTAATTTAATTTAATTTAATTTAATTTAATTTAATTTAATTTAATTTAATTTAATTTAATTTAATTTAATTTAATTTAATTTAATTTAATTTAATTTAATTTAATTTAATTTAATTTAATTTAATTTAATTTAATTTAATTTAATTTAATTTAATTTAATTTAATTTAATTTAATTTAATTTAATTTAGTTTAATTTAATTTAATTTAATTTAATTTAATTTAATTTAATTTAATTTAGTTTAATTTAATTTAATTTAATTTAATTTAATTTAATTTAATTTAATTTAATTTAATCAATTAACTCAGTATATAAAGGGTTAAGTTTATGTTTTTTTTTTATTGAAAATTTTCTGGCATGTTTTCCATGGTATAATGCACCCAATAAATGACCAATCCAACCAGTTGAATACAACGACTTGATTCAACTTCAGTTTATTCATGACCGTTAGTAATAAAACAATTAAAAAATTGCTGCATAATGTTTTTGGCCAACATTAGAAATTGCAAAACAAAAACATTGCTAGCCACAAAACAAAGAGAAAAAGAACACAACTGAACTCAAATCATATCAAACTGGGTTTGGTCAACGCCATTCGGTCTGTTAGAGAATTTGATTGTCATGTGGTGGCTTTTCTAAATTGAAGTTTAACAGCTCACTACTTTTAAGCAGTAGTCGGTTTGGTTTGTTGCTTGCTTTCAGTTTATGCCTTTAATTTGGTCAGCTGAAATGTCTTGCGATATTATAGTGGAGGAGTTAGGTGCTGCTAATGCTGGTGCTATTTTGATGGCGGTTAGTGATGGTGTTGCTCTCTGTCATTATTAGTAATTTTGCTTGAACATAACAAATTGTGATTGCAATTTTTTTCTACCATACTATTACAACAGATAGGTTTGATGCTAAAGCACCAGCAATAGCAATAAAAACAGCTGCTTTTGCTGTCATTGTAAAGACGACAATAACAATATCTGCAACAAAAATAATTGTTGGCACAATTGTTGTACAAGTTAATTATGTATGTTACAAAACAAATCTTGTAAAATTTTGTAAAAGAAAAAGGTTAAATTTTTCTCAAGTCGGGATAACAGAGAGGAATATAAACAAAAGACTTAAGACAGAAACTTTTTTTTCGCGAAAATAGAGCAGCCCGAGTAAAAATTGAGTGATCTAATTTGATACAATTAGATATGAGTAGATCTGCAAAAATGGTAAGATCTAATCATATCTAATTACTATGGAATTAGATCTGATCAGATCTCAATATTACCCTAGATCTAATGTCTTAGATAAAATTATATCTATCGTTATATAGAGTTGGATCTGATGTTAGATCTCGTCATATATAATTCATATATAATTATATCTAATTCTGTCTCATCATATCTGGGTAAATCTGTTTAGATCTAAAGTGACCAATTTTGAGATCTAATCATATCTAATTAGATCCTCCAATTTTTACACGGGGAATTTTAAATTACTTTGTGGAAAATTTTGCCCAATTTACATTTTTCTGTATGACTTCTCATGCTTAGATAAATGTAAGACAACTTTTATTTGTTGAATTGCTTTATTTTTGAGAACCAAAAAAAAATACTTTTATTTATTTTATTAACCTAAAATACATAATTAAAGTAAGAGTGCCAACACAAACCTAAATGTGAACCTTTCTGAAAAGAAAATGTAGGTTAATTTTAGATGTGTTTACAAGAGCAGATATAATAAAACTGTTTCAATATTTTTTCGATAAATTCAATACAATTTATTAGACATTAATAATTTTTTTTGTCTATGTTGCATAGACGTTCAAGATATTACCAAGAATATCTAAAAAAAATTATGAAATTCTGAAATTCGTATTAAATAAAATTGTATTTGCATATAACTTGTTTTCTCTACACGCACTGAAGAAAATATTTACGAGATATTAAAGATTATTTAACCTAAATTTTAGGATACACAATTTACAAAATATTAAGGACAAATTTCTTTAAAATAATGAAATTTTAATTAAAATAAAGTTTATAATCTTGGCTTCAAAAATTTTTTTCATTAAATTTAGGACGCAAATTTTGTAAATTTGCGTCCCTCCGTTAAAGTCCCACGTCTTTGAACTAAGGCTAATTTTCCTTAAAGTAAGGAAACACATTATTGATTTAAAGAAATTGTCCTTAAATTAACTGAAATATTGAAACTTTAAATTTAAGATAAAAACGCTTCAAATATAGGCTAATACTTATTTTAAGGATTTAGCGCCTTTGGTTTAGTTTTTTTTTTGAATTAAGAAAACATTTTTCACTTTGAAGTATCCGTTATAATTTAGATTTTTTAACTGGCATTTGTTTGTAAGTGAGTACCTTTAAGTACCTTTAAGTGAGTACTGAGAAAAGAGAATGAAAATTTGATAATTTTAATTGTATTGGTCCTAGATTTAAAGCCAGATATGTCGCTAAAAATGTCTATTTTAAAGAAGCCGCATCTTTGGCTCGAAACAAAAATCCTTAAGGGAAGGTCACAATCTTTGGATCCAAGTAAACTTTTTTTGAGTGCGAGCGAAAAAACGATTTGCACTCCGCATTTAAATTAATCAATAAAGTCATATTTCTTTGAAACTAAAAGCTAAATTTTCCTAATGTAAAAAATTATTTAATTTAAAGAAAAACTAAAATTAAAATTAAACTGACATACTGAATTTTTGGATTAATGACAATAAAGCTTTAAATATGGGCTACGATTTACTTAGAGGATTTCATCCTTTTTTTAAAAATTTATGAAATTAACCCTAGACAGTTAACCTACGTCTGAGAGACGTACGCATTTTTTATTTTTCGCTCTCCTTCCCTGAAAATCAATACTGAAAATGTGATATTTATGTTACAATAAATAAAAATTTATCCAAACTTGTCTTTAAAGGATAAGGATTTATATAAAGAATTTATGTAAGTACAAAAATTAAAAAAAAAAAACTGCACCGAAAAAAGTGAACTATTTTATAGGAAGAATAAACTGCCACGCACGAAAATTTAACTAAATTGTACTCCACATTTTGAGATTTCCACAAAGCGTTATTAAAACCAGGAAATTTTAATGCCCTGTTGTACTTTTTAACTGCAGTTCACGAAATTGCATCATCTCAATTGCATCATCGGTCCATGTTTTGGTATAGCCCCCATATAGACCGATCTCCCGATTTTGCTTCTTGGGCTTCTAGAAACTGTATTTTCTATCCGATTTTCCTCGAATTGAAAATCTAGAGCTATTTTAGGACCATAAAGAGTTTTGGTATAGTCGCCATATAGACCGATCTCCCGATTTTTATTCTTTGGCTTCTATAAACTGTATTTATTACCCGATTTGCCTGAAATTGGAAATCTAGAGGTATTTTAGGACCCCAAATATTTGTGCCGAAATTGAGGTATATCGGTCCATTTTTTGGTATAACCCCCATATAGACCGATCTCTCGGTTTTACTTCTTGGGCGTCTAGAGACTATATTTTCTGGCCGATTTGCTTGAAATTGAAAATCTACAGGTATTTTAAGATCACAAATAGGTGTGTCGCAAATGGTGTCGATTGGTTCATATTTTGGTATAGCCCCCATATAGACCTACTCCCGACTTTATTTCTGGGGCTTCTAGAATCCGTAGTTTTTATCCAATTTGCCGGAAATTAGAAATCTAGAGGTATTTAAGGACCATAAAGAGGTGTGTCGAAAATGGTCCGTATCGGTCCATGTTTTGGTATAGCCCCTATATAGACTGATCTCTCGATTTTATTTCTTGGGCTTCTAGAATTCGTAGTTTTCTCCAATTCGTCTGAAAATTGAATTCTAGAGGTATTTGAAGAACATTAAGAGGTGGTAAGTATTGGTCCATGTTTTGGTATAGGCCCATATAGACCTAACTCCCGAATTTATTTCTAGGACTTCAAATCAAGGCGTTATTTCATCATATACACGATATGTTTATGATTTCTCTAAAACTCAAACAAAATTGGTTCTCATAAATCCAAAATCTGAGCTGGTCTTCATAGGTAGAATCTTTATTTTTTTTTTCTTCGGGAAGCGTACTGGTTGAACTGATTTGCTTGGGAGAAGATTTGTCATCAAACCGCCCTAAAATGCTATATATTATCAAGTAACCCGCTACGACGATGAGTTTTCAAAGTAAACTATTATATTTGATTTATGGTGGTGGTTATAAGTCCCCGGTGATTTATGATTTGATTTATGGTTGGCTGATAAGTCCCCGGTCTAACAAAGAAGAACACATTTCTTTGTCAAAATTCGTTTTTATTATTCAACATAGTTCCCTTCAAGAGCGATACCATTTTGGTAGTACTCCTTCGGTTTTGCCTCAAAATAGGCCTCAGTTTCGGCGATCACCTCTTCATTGCAGCCAAATTTTTTCCCTGCGAGCATCCTTATGAGGTCTGAGAACAAGAAAAAGTCGCTGGGGGCGAGATCTGGAGAATACGGTGAGTGGGGAAGCAATTCGAAGCCCAATTCATGAATTTTTGCCATCGTTCTCAATGACTTTTGGCACGGTGCGTTGTCTTGGTGGAACAACACTTTTTTCTTCTTCATACGGGGCCGTTTTGCCGCGATTTCGACCTTCAAATGCTCCAATAAGGCCATATAATAGTCACAGTTGATGGTTTTTCCCTTCTCAAGATAATCGATAAAAATTATTCCATGCGCATCCCAAAAAACCGAGACCATTACTTTGCCAGCGGACTTTTGAGTCTTTCCACGCTTCGGAGACGGTTCACCGATCGCTGTGCACTCAGCCGACTGTCGATTGGACTCAGGAGTTTAGTGATGGAGTCATGTTTCATCTATTATCACATATCGATGGAAAAACTCGGGGTGTATTACGAGTTAACAGCTGCAAACACCGCTCAGAATCATCAACACGTTGTTGTTTTTGGTCAAATGTGAGCTCGCGCGGCACCCATTTTGCACAGAGCTTCCGCATATCCAAATATAGATGAATGATATAACCAACACGTTCCTTTGATATCATTAAGGCCTCTGCTATCTCGATCAACTTCATTTTACGGTCATTAAAAATCATTTTGTGAATTTTTTTTTGATGTTTTCGTTGGTAACAACCTCTTTCGGGCGTCCACTGCGTTCACCGTCCTCCGTGATCATTTCACCACGCTTGAATTTTGCATACCAATCAATTATTGTTGATTTCCTTGGGACAGAGTCCGGAAACTTATTATCAAGCCAAGTTTTTGCTTCCACCGTATTTTTCCCCTTCAGAAAACAGTATTTTATCAAAACACGAAATTCCTTTTTTTTTCATTTTTTTCACAATAACAAAAGTTGCTTCACAAAAGACGCTCTATCTCACAAACTAATTGACTTACAGACGTCAAATTTTGACACGAATCATTTGAAGATTGGTACTATGTGAAAATAATATGCATTTAATACTAGCGACGCCATCTATGTGTCAGACCGGGAAGTTATAAGCCAAGATTCGGCCGAACTTACTGCTGTATATACTTGTTTTTTATCATTTTTTTATCAACAATCTGAGATTACATGGAGAGTTATAATTGAAATTAATTCCATTTATAAGAATCGCACGTCTTTGCATATGAAATAATATTGTGACAAAAAATCTCGAAACCTGAGTTAAATTTTTGAACAGATGAAACTCATAAGAGTATTTTCTCCGCACAATAAACACACAAAAGAGAAAAACAAAGGAATAATGAATTGAAACCATTGTAGCATAACCAATTAGTTAGTTTTATTGTCATGGCAGGCGTCATTTTGTTTTTGGGGGGGAAGATAAGCAAGCAGTCACTCATTCCATGGGTCATAATAAAGCATTCAACTAAAATTCCTCCTCAGTAACTTTTAATGTTTTAACCGGTTTGGCACGAGTTGGCAATTTGAAATGTAACCCAACTATAAGCATTATTATGAGTCATAAAGGTGTTTTTTCTTCTTTCTTTGTGATGAACAGATGTTTTTGGAGTTCTGCCAAAGAACAATAAATAAAACACAATCTTGGAAATTATTTTTTTTTTTTTTGATGTTGGCTTGAGATAAGCAAGATTAGCTTGGGTTAATAATTTTTCTAAAATTTGGAACAAATTCTCTTCTAATATCAATCCTCTAGTCCAAGTGTTAATGATCAACGGGAAATTATAGGTTTGAACCAAATAAATCCCAGAGCAAATTCATTGGACACAAAAAGAACACACAGGATTACTATTCTCAAAAAAGTGGTTTCTGCTTGACAGTCACGATTTTTAAGCGTAAAACAATTTATTTTTTTTTTGCTGCAAAATATTTCGAATTAAGCTGTAACTTCATACTTCTAGGATTTACAAACGAAAAACTAAAACAATGCAAATAGAAGTTTTACATATTTCTTCGTTACTGCATGACTATTGCAAGCCACACTTTAACCACCACGAACTTTATAGTCCATGTCAATGTTGTAACATATATCTCTACACTCAATTTTATTCTTATCTGAATTGCTGTCTTCTCTGGACACCTATCAGTTTGTGTGCAACACTTCAAAGACATAGAGAGAAAGACAAGGAAAAAAGAAAATTGCCTGTAAAATGCAATAACAATAAACTCTGGCTATTTTCAATCTCCTACGCTTTTGATATGGATACTCTACGGGTCGACAACGGTATATATTGTAATACAAAGAAATAAAGAAAAGAAAAGCATGCTGTTCCCCATTACCATTTTCAAGACAAAAATGTAGGTGGTCTGTCTATCTAGCCGACAGCCTAACTGATATTGGGCTCATTGTACACAATTATTTATTTTGTTGTAAATTTTTTGTTAGTGTTTTTCCGTATAATGACCCATTTTAACATTAGCAATGATTTGTTGTAGCTTTTTTTTGTGTTGCTACAGTTTCAATTATTACATTTTTTTTGTTTTTTTTTTTTTTTAATTTAATAATGATGAAAATGGAACTAGATCTATTGAATGGAGCAAAAGAAGTAGAAGTATGGAAAAACATTAAACCAACAGCAGGCTGAATGGTAATTAGTTTTTTGGTTATATGAAACTTAGCATTGTTGTGAGCTTTTGGCTAAACACAAAACAAAAGACTTAAGACGCAAACTTGATTTCATTGAGTAGAGAAATATTCAATCCCTCTCCCCAAAAAACACACACACACAATCACACGTGCCATTAACATATATGAATGCATATTAGTATTTTTTGATTACAATGGGGATTTGTAAATAAATGTGTATGTATTAATTGATACATATGCCTACGATATATGAGCTGAACTGAATACTATGCTTTAATCGAATTGTAATTAGGCGTGAGTAATATGATATTTCCTTCATAGGCCGAAGTTTGGCATTGCTAGAGGTTGTTTTTCTCATTTGATATGAGGGAAGAAAATATTCGGTTTAGTGCTTGACATTGGCAGAAATTTTCTTTTTTTAGATACTTGAATTTTATCCAAAAAATTTTCATATAAAATACTCGTTCATACACCCTAAAAAATGGCTTCTGTAACATATACCCCAAACACATTTTGCTTCAAGCATATATATTTTCAGGATTGGTCCAAACAAAATATTGTTTGTATTGTTCAAAGATATTATGTTTCTCCTCAGGCATACACTGGTAGAAAAAATGTTAATGATATTTTCTTTGCGCCCTATGGGAAATTGGTGCAAATTGCCACTGATGGACCTATCACAAAACTGGTACCTGAGCTCCAGTTCGTTGCAATTTTTAAATAGTCGTAATTTATTTATTTCCGTACTCGCTTGATATTAAAATCTTAGATCTATTAAGATTTTAATATCAAGCATTTTCACATTCGATATATTTCAAAAGTTTTTTTTTCATTTCGGGTTCGATTGGGATGCCCAAATTGAAACAGATTTCTAAGAGTTTGACCGAGACTGGTTCCTGAGGACCTGTCTATGGTGTGCTCCTATAAAATTGTCCCAGAACATGTCCTTTGGAATGAGTCCAAGACGTGTCCTAAAGTGTAAATTTATCCCGTCAATGACAAACCAAGGTTAAAGTGACCGGTCCCTTCCATACGTTTTGACCAGAACTGGGACTGGTCCATACACACCAGGGACTAGTCCTGTACCGGTTCTGGATCAACCATTTCTCGTAGGGTGTGGATATATTTTTAAGGCTCCAATTGGTTATTTCCATTATTTTACTTGAAGCACACTCTCTAGGTCTCTCTTTCTAAATGCATATATGTTTAAAGACTATTTCTAATTTAATATATGTTTGCATCTAAGCATATTATATTTACAAACAGTTTATGTCCCAAATATAATATGTTCTGACATATTAACATATATGTCCCAAACATATTATGCTAGTTTATGAACATTATATGCTTGCACTTAAAAATATTGTGTTAAAAAATTTGAGTTCCAAACATATAATTTTTACACCCAAACATATGAAAAACAGTCTTTTTCGTCCGTGTAGGGATATAGCGTTCGAACAATTTAAATTCAAGATAAATTACATGCGAATACGTTTATAACAAAACACAGATTATTACGAACAGTTTTTTTAGGTCCCAACAATTGTTATTGAATTTTCCACACAAATTTATTTTAATTTAAAATTTTAATATTTTTCTATTTTTTTTCTTTTTCTTTCTAGGTAAGTTTTTATAAATGGATGTAAGAAGCAATGGCGTAAGTTAACAATAGCTATCAATTGCATACATATATACAGTTTGTCAAGAAAGTGTTTTGACAATGGGATAAAAATTATGTTTTGTTCTAAAATTAAATATAATGAAATTTTAAAAAAATATTTTATTATGTATTTTGCAAAGTATACATACGTACACAGAATTAAAAATTTAATAAAATATTTAATATTTCAATTATTTCTAGAATTTGAAATATTTGGCAATGTCAAAAGACTTTCTTGACATACTGTATGTGTGAATATTATTAGACAATATTTTCGAAAGTTACTGGAGAACACAGATTGTAGACACATTCAAAGAAAGGCATTTTCACAAATTTTCCAAAAGTGAATTTTTTAACTTCTCACTTTTGAGATTATTTATGAGATGACTATTTGATCCATAGCTTCCAGGTGATTGGAAATAATTCTGCAACTTTTGAACGGATAAAGATGTCGACATAATTTTCCATATGTGAAAGCTGAGGTGTTTTTCTTTAAGTTTGCAAGTTTGCGGGTCCACGGGTTGACCTGTAGGCGTTGAAAGTTGGTCACCTCGTGGCTATGGAATATTGTTTTAGCTGTTAAATCCGCAAATATGAGCCGATTTAAATTACTTCTTCTTTGCAGGATAAAATGAATAGGTTCGCCGGCATTTGCGAATATTTTCTATAGTTTGTGAGATATGGGCTCCACAATTTATTTATTTATTTATTTTTTTTTTGTTTTTGTTTTTTTTTTTTTTTTTTGAAAATGTTAACAAAGAGTCCGTCCGTTTTTAGACGAATCATTGTTTTATTTTCTTAACTGCATTCGTTACAAAATTCCACGCATATATGAAGAAAAAGTTGTGCACATATGTGCTTTAGATTACAAGTTATAGACTCGACTATTTAGAATTAAAAAATGCCGAAATTTGACAAATTTTTTCGGAAGAGGCACCTACATTCTTTCAGTTTGTTTTTTCTAGACTCCCCTAATTTTCGCTGGTTTCTTATAGAAATAAGGATATGATCTAAGTTTTTATCGGCCATTTGGGTCAAGTAGTATGAGTTCATCTCATCCCAAAATCGGCAATTTAAAAAAAAAGAAAAAAAAAATTGTTGTAAAAAATTCTCATTTGGCAAAGCACCGATTTTTTCGGAAAAGGGCACCCACATTCTTTCTGTTTTTTTTTTCTAGACCCCCAAATTTTTGCTTGTTATAAGAATACGTTATAAGCTTTTATCGGCCATTTGTGTCAAGTAGTATGAGTTCTTCTCATCCCAAAATCGGCAATTGTTAAAAAAGAAAAAAAAATTGTTTTAAAAAATTCTCAATTCAAAGCCAGCCTCTTTTTCAAAAAAAGCCTCATATGTCCACTAACTAACTGTAAATGGTTTCAATATTCTACCGGAGAGAAATAGGCAAATTACGAAATTACGTTTTTTTTAAACATATGTCCCCACTTTGTAGATTTTGGGGATTTTTGATACGAATTTCGGGAATGGTATATTCAGCAATATTTCTTAAAACAATTTTCCCTGCAAAACTCAATAAAAATCATAGCGATAATAATAAGTTCAAAAGTTAAAAAGTTAAAAAGGTTTCAATTTATTTTTTTAATTCCCAAAAAATTTTAATTAAAAAAAAATTGTTTCGGCCGCAAAAAAAAAAAACTTTAAATTTTCTCTCAAATACTTTTCCAACGACATATTCAAGCCGTTGCTTAATAAAATATGCCAAAAATTTGCACTCCGCAAATGTAAGTTTATATGGGGGCTATACCTAAATCCTGAATTCTGGGGCCATATAAGTGCATATCGGATGTAAGATATATATGGGAACAATATTTATATCTAAACCGATTTCAACTAAATTCGGTATGCGTAGCTAGAATGTTAATTATACTACCTGTGCAAAATTTCAAGTAAATCAAATTAAAAAAAAAATTGGTATCGGAGTGAAAATTTTGTCTCCGGTGGTCATATGAGTCTATCTTGGGCGGTAGATCTAAATCTGAACCGATGTCACTTTCTTGAACAGCCATTTTTTCATGAAATTAAATTAAGTTTTTATACCCTCCACCATAGGATGGGGGGTATATTAACTTTGTCATTCCGTTTTAACACATCGAAATATTGCTCTAAGACCCCATTCTGGGTCGTGGTGAAATTCTGAGTCGATCTGAGCATGTCCGTCCGTCCGTCTGTTGAAATCACGCTAACTTCCGAACGAAACAAGCTATCGACTTGAAACTTGGCACAAGTAGTTGCTATTGATGTAGGTCGGATGGTATTGCAAATGGGCCATATCGGTCCACTTTTACGTATAGCCCCCATATAAACGGACCCCCATATTTGGCTTGCGGAGCCTCTAAGAGACGCAAATTTCATCCGATCTGGCTGAAATTTGGTACATGGTGTAAGTATATAGTCTCTAACAACCATGCAAAAATTGGTCCACATCGGTAAATAATTATATATAGCCCCCATATAAACCGATTCCCCGATTTGGCTTGTGGAGCCTCTAAGAGAAGCAAATTTCATCCGATCCGGCTGAAATTTGATACATGGTGTTAGTATATGGTCTTAAACAACCATGCAAAAATTGGTCCGTATCGGTCCATAATTATATATAGCCCCCATATAAACCGATTCCCAGATTTGGCTTGCGGAGCCTCTAAAAGAAGCAAATTTCATCCGATCCGGCCGAAATTTGGTACATGGTGTTATTGACCATGAAAAATTGGTCCACATTGGTGCATAATTATATATAGCTCCATATAAACCGATCGCCAGATTTGACCTCCGGAGCCTCTTGGAAGACCAAAATTCATCTGATTCAGTTGATATTTGGTACGTGGTGTTAATATATGGCCTCAAACACCCATGCAAAAATTGGTCGAAATCGGTCCATATTTATGTATAGCCCCCATATAAACCGATCCCCAGATTTGACCTCCGGAGCCCCTTGGAAGAGCAAAATTCATTGAAATTCGGTTGAAATTTGTACGTGATGTTAGTATATGGTATCCAACAACCATGCATGAATTGGTTCATATCAGTCCATAATTATATATAGCCCCCATATAAACCGATCCCCAGCTTTGAACTCCGGTGCCTTGTGGAGAAGCAAAATTCATCCGATCTGGTTGAAATTTGGTACGTGGTGATAGTATATGATATTTAACAACCATGCCAAAAATGGTCCATATCAGTCCATAATCATATATAGCCCCCATATAAACCGATCCCGAGATTTGGTTTTGGAGCCTCTTGGAGGAGTAAATTTCCTCCGAGTCAGTTGAAATTTGGTACATTGTGCTAGTATATGGCCGTTAACAACCATGCCTAACTAGGTCCATATCGGTCTATAGTTATATATAGCCCTCAGATAAATCGATCCCCAATCGCACAAAAATTGGTCCATATCAAGTTCATAATTGTATATAGCCCCCATATAAGCGACCCCCATATTTCAATTCTGGCTCCCTACGTACTGTGCAAAAGTCCATATCGATTCGTAATTATTTGTAGTCTTACATACCTTTTTGTCTAATATATACCACGTGTGGACTAACTCACAATTTAGAAAACGATTTAAGATACCACAACCCAAGTAATTCGATTGTGTACAACAGTCTTTCGTAAAAGTTTCTACGCAATCCATGGTGGAGGGTACATAAGATTCGGCGTGGCCGAACTTACGGCCGTTTATACTTGTTAATATTACTAACAACAAATAAAAAACTATCACGTTAGAACGTGTAAAACTATGTTTTGTTCTGAAATTTGCTGAAGTTCGCTAACGTTAACATTTTCGCTAACGTGAACTCTCTTTGGTTTAATTAGTTCACGTTACCGCGAGTGCACTGTATTAACAAAAATTTCTCTAGGAATAAAATTTTGACATTTTTTTTTTCGGAATAAAATTTTGACATTTTTTCTCGGAATAAAATTTTGACAAATTATTCTATCGGTAAAAGTTTTGTTTGGTAAAATTTTCTCCAAATTTTGGTAGATTATTTTTGGATCGAGTGGCAACCGTGGTTGAGAGCCCCTGCTTATACATATATGAATGTTTACTTATTATGTTGGAGTGCCTAAAATACGTCTTATTGACAGAAATCTATTAACCCTTGCAACCTCTAATCAAGTGGACAATGCATTTATTATTGAACTCTTATTCATGTTACCTTCTAAGTAAGCCTAAAATATAATATAGTTTCATATTCATATAATATAGTTTCAGTATAGCTAACCTTCGAGTAACAGAAATGTTGTCATAGGAATAAGGAGGCACTTAGGAACTCGATTAAAACTTACTTGATTCAATCTACAGAATTCAACTGGCCCTAGCCGTCTGTTGAGCCTTTATGTTTTGATGGATTTCAAATAATTATTGCCCCGCGTGTAGGCGTGTTTAGCTTGTTACTCATATTTATTCAAGTTCACTTCAACATATATTTGATGAATAGTTTCACTTAAAACATGAATAATTATCTTTTTTGTTTTAATATGCGTTCACATTTAGCTGCTAAGCTATGTATCATCTTGTACATAAACCTTTAAAATCATTAATCATGAAGCATTAACCTTAAAGTTAAGCCCCCATGACATGAGGCCTAACATAATAACATAGCTCATATTTAAATCAATTTTTAATTTATTTACCATAACAGAAGAATTAATATTAAAATGAGGAAATCTCCCGCTATGGGTTTGAAATTAACTACAATCCCTCTGCAAATAAACTTCTTTAGGGAAGGTATAAAGACTTGGGCAAAAAGATATAGGAATTAGCCTAATACTAAATATTCCAGGGTTTAACATACTTCAAAAGAGGACACAAGCTGGCCAAATGATTGTAAGAAGATAACTCTTGTTTTGACAAAACAAAACCCAGACAATTAAAGATAAAAAGAGTAAGTAAGTAATGTCCATTTCGGAAATATAAGAAAGTAGCGTAGATACCGTAAGATGCTAATGGAAATTTAATTGTGTGGGAAGACAATATTTAGCTGTGAATGAGGGCATTTGTAATTATTGTTGGCTGTTTGTTGTTTTTAATAAGGTGTTTATTAAACAAACAGACAAAATGACATGCAAAAACATCATTAGCAAATATAAAATTAAATAGTAGTAAGTACTTACAAGGTAGAAGATGCGTTGAAAAATAAAAACAACTATTAAATATTGTGATAATTAAAGAAGGCTTTTTGAATTCTATGTACTATTATCAAAAGTTCCCAGAGAGTTCTAAATTTTTTCAGAAGAACAATTACAATTAAAGAACATGAAAGATCATGTCCGTCCGTCCGTCTGAGTTGATTTTTCGTTAAATGTTAAAACACACAGAAAAAAATATTTTTTTAGATTAAATCACGAAATTTAATTTTTATATGAAATTGCTACAGTTAAGTAACTGATATCAACAACCGACGAGAAATTCATTTACTAATTGATTTAATTAAAATTTGTTGTTGATTTAATTTCTGTGATTGAATTTTGTATCAATTTTTTGATATTTTTAAAATTCAATAAAAATGTCAAATAAAATTTTGTTTTGTGATATGTGATAATTTTTTTCTGTGCAGAAAAATTTGTAAGTGTCCGAGCAAAGGATTAAGTCCATAAACTTCTATTCTATCACGAACACACAAAAAAATATGTTTTTGTTTTAATTGAAATGTCTTCAATCACAGAAATGATAGTATCAATTAAAAAAAATTAATTGAAAGTCAAATAAAAAATTTTTGTTTCAATAAAAACATTGGAACCAATTTTCCAGAATTTTTTTTCTGTGAAGATTCCTGGATGAAACTTTACAATTTTATTTTATGTAGAAGGTGAGAAACTGAATGGTGCTGGCTGTGAAAATTAAACATTGGTTATTGACGATAGACGGTGGCTGTATTATATTTCCGGATAATCTTGCAAATGGAGAGAAAGGGCTATAGGGCTGAAAACAATCTTTTTCAGTAATTCATACTATTAATTCTTGTTTCAATAAAAAAATTGGAACCAATTTTCCTGAAATTTTTTTTCTGTGAAGGTTCTTGGATGAATCTGGATAGAAGCTGGAATCGACCCCCATTACTTTGTGTATGCAAGGCGGTGGGCTAAAAATAGCTTTGAAATCCGCGCCTGAAGGAATTTCCTGACTGGCAGATAACTATATAAAATTGGACCGTGGTTCACACACAAAAAAAATCTGATTCAATCACGAAATTAATTGATCCAGTTAATTATACCCTGCGCCACACTGTGGACAGGGTATTATAAGTTAGTCTCAGAATAATTCTAAGATGATCGGTATACTGTTACTTCTTGGCGTTACATACAAATGCACAAACTTGTTATACCCTGTACCACAGTAGTGGTGAAGGCTATCATTAAATTTTAATTTAAACAAGTATATACGACCGTAAGTTCGGCCAGGCCGAATATTATGTACCCTCCACCATGGATTGCGTAGAAACTACTACGAAAGACAGTCATCCACAATCGAATTACTTGGGTTGTGGTTTTTTAAACTTCTTAACATCGTTTTCTAAATTGTGAGTTAACATAGTCCATACGTGGTATATATTACACAAACAATTTTTGTATAGGTAAGTCTACAAATAATTACGAATCGATATGAACTTTTTGCACGATACGTAGAGAGCCAGAATTGAAATATGGGGGCTATATACAATTATGAACTTGATATGGACCAATTTTTGTGTGATTGGGAATCGATTTATCTGAGGGCTATATATAACTATAGACCGATATGGACCTAGTTAGGCATGGTTGTTAACAGTCATATAGTACCACAATGTACCAAATTTCATGGCATGGTTGTTAAATATCATATACTACCACCACGTACCAAATTTAAACCAGATCGGATGAATTTTGCTTCTCCAAAAGGCACCGGAGGTCAAATATGGAGATCGGTTTGTATGGGAGCTATATATAATTAGGGACTGATATGAACCAATTCCTGCATGGTTGTTGGATACCATATACTAACATCACGTACCAAATTTCAACCGAATCGAATGAATTTTGCTCTTCCAAGGGGCTCCGGAGATCAAATCTGGGGATGGGTTTATATGGGCCCTATATATAATTACGGACCGATTTCGACAAATTTTTGCATTGGTGTTTGAGGCCATATATTAATACCACATACCAAATTTCAAATGAATCAGATGAATTTTGGTCTTCCAAGAGGCTCCGGAGGACAAATCTGGTGATCGGTTTATATGGGGGCTATATATAATTATGGACCGATGTGGACCAATTTTTGCATAGTCATTAGAGACCATATACTAACACCATGTACCAAATTTCAGTCGGATCGGATGAAATTTGCTTCTCTCACTGGTTCCGCAATCCAAATCGGGGGATCGGTTAATATGGGGGCTCTATATAATTATGGACCGATGTGGACCAATTTTTCATTGTCATTAGAGACCATATACTAACACCATGTACCAAATTTCATCCGATCCGGTTGCTTCTCTTTGAGGCTCCGCAAGCCAAATCTGGGGCTAGGTTTATATGGGGGCTATATATAATTGCGAACCGATGTGGACCAATTTTCGCATGGATGTTAGAGACCATATACTAACACCACGTTCCACATTTGAACCGGATCGGTTTATATGGGGGCTATACGTAAAAGTGGACCGATAGGGCCCGATGGCAATACCATCCGACCAACAGCAATAACAACTACTTGATCCAAGTTTCAAGTCGATAGCTTGTTTCGTTCGGAAGTTAGCTTGATTTCAACAGACGGACGGACATGCTCAGATCGACTCAGAATTTTACCACGACCCAGAATATATATACTTTATGTGGTCTTAGAGCAATATTTCGATGTGTTACAAACGGAATGACAAAGTTAATACACCCCCCATCCTATGGTGGAGGGTATAAGTAAAAAATAAAATCGGTTAAGAATATAACTGAAATTATCTACGCTTTCAACTAAAATAATAATTATCCTAATTAACAATTTATCTAAATAAAAAGTATTTCTTATTAAAAAATATATATATTTTTCGGATATAATTAGTTGCTATATACATAAAATTTTGCCTCATATCCAAAGAAGTATCTAACAACTTTCAATTAAAAAAATAATAGTAACAATTAATTTCCTGATTGATTTACAATGTTTTTTGTGAAATATTATCTCAACGATAAGCTTCATTTAAACATTGGGAGTTACCAATTTGTATTCCTAGCTAATCTAAAGCTTTTCTTGTACCTTCTGAGACCATTATTAAAAATCAACCTTTCGTTTTATTAGGCCACTAACCTCGCCTTAATTGACTATTTATAAATTACCATTATGAATACAATGAGTTTACTGATTGATATTAGTATCTTAAAAATTATCACGATTTTTGTCACGACTCTTTTAGAGTTTTTTTTTTATTTTTATTCATTTTTTATTTATTGCTACTGCACTTTGAAGCCATAATGCAAAATACTTCAGCTGCCCTAAAACTGTTAAGCCAAACAAACAATAGCGCCATCAGCAACAAAACAGTAGCTCTTGTAATTGACTGTAGAAAAATATTAAAAATCAACAACAATCATTTGATCACAATTGTGTCAGTTCAAATTCCTTATGATTGAATGATTGAACCACCCAAATCAATTAAAATTTCGTATAAAATTTAAATAATTATTTTTAATTATAACTATATATTGAGTACTAAAACACAATACATTATGGTTTAATAGTGAAAGTCAATTTATATACTTTATTGTTCGATCGATCAATTATGATATCACAAATATTAATAATCGTAATTATTGATTTGGGGTCACAAAAGATTTTTCAATCATCGGTCACGAGAAATCAAGAATCGACATTAATAAAATATAAAACTACAAATTAGAAATATCTAGATATCGAATACTGGAGGAGGTGATACAAAACGTAGAATTTTTCTTTACAAACATTTCCTTTTTTCCATGAAAACTCGAAATAAACACAAATCCAAAGATGTGTCTGCACGGATGAAAAAGACTGTTTTTTGGATGTAAAAATTATATGTTTGGAACTCAAAATTTTTAACACAATATTTTTAAGTGCAAGCATATAATGTTCATAAACTAGTATATATATGTCCAGAGATGGTCCGATTACCAATATTTTGGGTTTTCTACAGTCAAATAGTTGTAAACGTCGAAAACGTCATATACCTGTATAAAACGTAGTAAATGTCAAAAATCACAGGATGCTTAGATTTGATTTCAAACTATTTTATTATTATCTTAAGACATATTGAATAATTTTAGAATTTATAATTATTATAATTTGAATTTTTTATTCAAAAATAATTTGCAAATTTTTCCAGAGAAACTGGTATTTGATTAACTTCTGAATGCATTGCGTTTTCAAATTGTTGTAAATGTGAAAATTGCCGTGGCAAAAGTCAGATTTTCAAAGCCTTGAACCTGAAGGCATACAAAAAAGTATGAAATAATTGGTTTTAAAAACCGTATACTATACAAATTTCAATATTGTCAAAAACTAAGTATTTTACGGAGGTTTGCGACGTTTTTGACGTATGGTAAAATACGTCGTAAACGTATGTCAAATACTTTACAGTTTACGACAGACCATCTCTGTATATGTCCCAAACATTTTAATATGTTAGAACTTATTATGTTTGGGACATAAACTGTTTGTAAATATAATATGCTTAGATGCAAACATGCATTACTTTAGAAATATCCTATAAGCATATATCTGTTTAGAAAGAGAGACCTAGAGAGTATGCTGCAAGTAAAATAATGGAAATAACCAATTGGCGCCTTAAAAATATATCCACCCAAAGAAAATTTCGTATATGTATGCTTGAAGCAAAATGTGTTGGGGTATATGTTACAGAAGCGATTGTTGCTTTTTTGAGGGTGTGGAAAAAACGTGTCAGAGGACATAAAGCTGAGGATTTTGGAAAATTTTTGAGGTTAGACGTTTCAGACGGGTGTTTGAATGCATTAAAAATCATAAAAAAATATAAAAATTATTTATTTGGCAAAATATCACAAAATTTTTTAATACACATCGAAGATACTGAATTCGGATTACACATTAAGAAGTGATGCAAAGTCATCCTATCCGGCTGAAATTTGGTACATGGTGTTAGTATATGGTCTCTAATGACCATGCAAAAATTGGTCCACATCGGTCCATAATTATATATAGCCCCCATATAAACCGATCACCAGATTTGACCTCCGGAGCCTCTTGGAAGACCAAAATTCATCTGATGCAGTTGAAATTTGGTACGTGGTGTTAATATATGGCCTCAAACACCAATGCAAAAAGTGGTCGAAATCGGTCCATAATTATATATAACCGCCATATAAACCAATCACCAGATTTGACCTCCGGAGCCTCTTGGAAGGCCAAAATTCATCTGATTCAGTTCAAATTTGGTACGTGATGTTAGTATATTGTATCCAACAACCATGCAGGAATTTGTTCATATCAGTCCATAATTATATATAGCTCCCGATCCCCAGATTTGACCTCCGGTGCCTTATGGAGAAGCAAAATTCATCCGATCTGGTTGAAATTTGGTACGTGGTGGTAGTATATGATATTTAACAACCTTGCCAAAAGTGGTCCATATCAGTCCATAATCATATATAGCCCCCATATAAACCGAGCGTTTTGGAGGAGCAAATTTCATCCGAGTCAGTTGAAATTTGGTACATTGTGCTAGTATATGGACGTTAAGAACCTGTTTTCCTGATATGCAGAGCAAGTGGGCAGACCCCTAGCAGTACCTCTAAAGCTGCGTTGGCCGTTGTTCTCATTGCACCAGTCATGTAAATATGGGCCGTTCTGTTTATTCTGTTGAACTTCTGTATATGTTTCTGATGATTCGTAATCGTCCACAGGACTTATAACTGCTCTAAACAGTCAGTGAAAGAGGGAGGGCTTCATTCCCCAACGTTTTTGTCACGCATATAGTAGGTCTTCTTTAGTCTAACGGCCGTATTCTCTAGCCAGTTTAGTCTGGAGTCTAGGACAACTCCCAAAATACTTAACCGATTTTGAGAGACTTAATCTTGTGCCTTGAGATTGTGGGTCTTTATACCCGGTCGTGTTTCTCCCCCCTAGAGAAGAGCACTAGCTCCGCTTTCTTTGGGTTAACACCTAATCCGCACCGCTTTGCGGATCACACAAAATTTTTGGAATCGATCATGTTTTTTTAGGGTGCCAAAAATCGCTCATTTGAACAAGTCTCAACCGATTCCAAAATTTGATGTTATTTCCGACATTTTTTGCTTTTGAACTATAAATTAAAATTAAATAAAAAATATTGCTTTACTTTGTTGCATTATCTAAAGCCAGCTGATGCATTATATCAATAAAGGCATCAGTAACAATGTTGCCAAATGTTTCTCAAGTACACCAAATGTCATTCATTGAACTTTTCATAAAATCTCTCAGCGATTCTGGCCACCACACACAAAAAAATTCTGATTCAATCACGAAATTAATTGATACAATTTTTTTTAATTGAAATGTCTTCAATCACGAAAATGATAGTATCAATCATAGTTTTAATTGGGCATAAAAAATTCTTGATTAAAAAATTAATTGATTTTTCATTAGCAAATTTCAATTAATTTTTTACTTGATTCAATTAAAAGCTTAATTGATGTTGACTGCAAAACTCAATTAAAAACGTTACTATTTTCAATTGCACAGAAAAAAATGCACGACAATTTTTTCAATTAAAATCTTAAATAAAAATATTCAATTAAAAATTTAATTGATTCAACAAATTCTTAAATTGAAATAAAAATCAATCACAAAAATTAATAGTATCAATTAATTTTTTAATTGATACTATCATTTCTGTGATTGAAGACATTTCAATTAAAAAATTAATTGGATCAATTAATTTTGTGATTGAATCAGAAATTTTGTTGTGCTTTCTTTACTGATTTTTAATCTGTTGTTTGAAATAAATTTTTAATTATAAATTTAAAAATCCATCACATTTTTTAACTGACATAGTCTTCCGAGATTGATTAAAAAGTTAATTGTTTCCCTTAATTTATTAATTGAAAATATTTTCAACTTTAATCAACTTTTTTAATTCGAAATATTTTGGTGATATTTTTCTGTGCAGACTGCATCACCAGTTAGCATAGAAAATATTTTCATTTGTTTGATGAATGTGGGAGTTTGTATTACAAATAATCCGTATTGTTTACAAATATATATTATTTTTTCTATATAACTCGCGTATCCTTTCTGTCGTTATTGCGACAGATGGACCATGTCCTTTGTTTACCATCGAAGCATTTGGCAAAATAGTTACTGATGCTCTTAACGACATGTTGCATCAAAGATAACATGTCGTTTCGCCAGCAGATGCAATATTTCGTTAATCAGTAACTGTTTTACCATAGGAAAAGAAAAGAAAGCATTAAGAAAAGAAAGCATTTCCTCAAATCTCCCAGTGATTAGAGGGCCACCAGACTACAACACTGTTTAGCATAGAAAATATTTCCATTTGTTAGCATAACTTGTCATAAAAAAAAAAACAAATCCCTTTAGAATCATATACCATATCAAACTATGGACATTGACATCAGCCTACCATAATTGTTTTGTTATTCTACACTTGTTTATCCATTCAATTGTGTTAACTATGTAAAGTTGGAATTTTAAATATGTTTTCCTACTCTTCACCCTTCATCAAAACGCCGTCTTTCTCATTTACATGAAATCTGAAAATTATTTGCTGTGTATGGATCATTTTTGAAAAAGGCACTGAAAAAGGCGGAAGCTTGAAGTATTATGAAATGAAGTGCCAAACACGACTAAAAATCATTTTACAACATTATCGATGTCCGTCCAGCCGACCGACAATTGGTCGCTCTGATGGTCGTTGGCCTGGAACATACTAAAAATTATTAAAATCCAATTTGCAAAACTCTCCACACTTTGTTTGTATTGGCTATAGCTAGCATTTATTGCTGATTTTGTGTTTTACATATTCTCCCTAAAACTATTGCTTTTGTTGTTTCTATTGTTTGGTTTTTGAAAAGTCGTTTTTGTTTTTCCATTGTAACCCACAACACAATTATCACCATATACACTTAGGCGAACTTTACTTCATGGAGCTGGATAGCAAAAGTACTCGTTCATTTGCTATTAATTTTAAATGGCCATATATGGCGGCAGTTTAAAGAGGTTTTTTGTTAGTTTTTTTATGCTTTTATACATTGAGAGAATTTAATTTTGGTCATAGTTTGGAAACTAATTTTTCATGGGCTTAGGGCGGATGTCACCTTTGAGCCAATTTTTCACCATCTTCGGATACAAACAGAACATTTTTATTGCGTTTTTGGCTATCCTTTTATTGCTGGGTACTTGGTTGAAGCGTGCTGAGTCCTTTTGGAATATTCATGGTCTTCGGTACATATGTTTGCCCAGGGCTTCAATTAGAGGAGTTTGAGTGGCACGAAATATTCGTGAAAAAATTGACGTTGTTGACAAAATTCACGTTCACTCATTAAAAATATATTTCTTTAAATTTAGGACACTAATCTTTGAAATTTGCGTCCCTTCGTTAAAGTCACATGTCTTTGAAGTAAGGCAAATTTTCCTCAAAATAAAAAAAAACACATTTTCGATTTAAACAAATAATCTTTCAATTAGCTGAATATTGCGAGCTATCGCTGTGGTCGGCAAAAAGTTACGGTCACAGTTCGGTCCTCAAAATAATGCCAGATGTGTCTAACGTAGTGGATTACACTTTGGCGAGTCCACTTTTCGACAAAAAGTTTGAGACTCTAATCCCCAACAGTGAGGCGTGGTGCACACAGACCCCGGGGAATAAAGAATATATAGATTTCTACACTGATGGCTCCAAATTGGATGGACAAGTGGGTTTCGGAGTATATTCTAATGATCTGGAACTTCGAATAGCGAAAAAATTACCTAATCACTGTAGTGTTTGTCAGGCTGAAATATTAACAATAAGAGAGGTGGCGAATTGACTGAGAAGTAATGTTCCAAAAAATGTGGGCATTAATATATACTCAGACAGTCAACCTGCAATAAAATCCTTGGACTCTGTGTTCCTCAACTCGAAAACGGCCATCGACTGCCGCAAATCTCTCAATGAGATGGCTGAGCAGTACAATATTCACCTAATATGGGTGCCTGGCCATAGGAACATACCGGGGAACAGCGAAGCGGATGAGTTGGCAAGGCTAGGGACAACCTTACATATTCCAGGTAGCCCCTGGCTACCTGCAAGCTTATGCTGCGTGAGAAGGCTGTTATGATGGCAAATGTTCGATGGGAGAATTGCAAAGGTTGTAACGACACCAAGCAAATATGGCCCCATTTAAACTTAAACCGCACACTAGATATGCTAGTGTTCTCGAGACGTCAGATATCACTCCTAATATCTGCTATAACGGGTCGCTGCATGATAGGCGATTTTGCAAAAATTATTGGCGCGAAGTATAATGACTATTGTATGAGCTGCTGGGTGCCACCGTGGTGCAATGGTTAGCATGCCCGCCTCGCATACACAAGGTCGTGGGTTCGATTCATGCTTCGACTGAACACCAAAAAGTTTTCAGCGGTGGATTATCCCACCTCAGTAATGCTGGTGACATTTCTGAGGGTTTCAAAGCTTTTCTAAGTGGTTTCACTGCAATGTGGAACGCCGTTCGGACTCGGCTATAAAAAGGAGGTCCCTTGTCATTGAGCTTAACATGGAATCGGGCAGTACTCAGTGATAAGAGAGAAGTTCACCAATGTGGTATCACAATGGACTGAATAGTCAAACTGAGCCTGATACATCGGGCTGTCACCTAACCTAACCATTGTATGAGCTGTCATGATGCGGAGGAAAAGGAATCAATTAAACACCTCTTGTGTGAGTGTCCTGCATTTTGTGTAAGGCGTAAGCAAATTTTATGGGCATATAGCCTTAGATTACTGGCGGACCTGGAAAACGTTAACTTAAGCAGTCTGTTAATGTTTTTGGAACAATCTGGTTGGAAAATAATAGAGAAGGTTCAGCGGTTAAAACTAGAAGTGCCCATATGTAATAGGTGCTTTTAGTTAATGTGGTACCACAATGGACTGAATAGTGTAAGTGAACCTGAATCTTAATCGGGCTGCCACTTGGACCTATCTTAACTAAATATTGAGTCGTTAGATTCATGAAAAAAGCTTCAAATATATGCTAAGACTTATTTTAACGATTTTGTATCTTTGGTTTAAAGTTTGTTCACTCATAGAAAAAATCATGCACGGCGTGCTCATTTCAAAACGATTCGTTCATGAAAGTGAATCAACACACATGTGGTGCCAAACTGTGAACAGGCGGTGTCAATCTGACAACGATAAAATGACACCATGCGTTGCCAACACAACAACCAGCGTTCATGATCTGAAAACGTTATGGTTACGACTTTTTAAACAAAATTAAAAAAAGATTTCCGCTAGCGTGACTCGAACCTGTGTTTTCTGCACCATACGCGTTAACAGTCGCCTTAGCACATTGCACCATCGAGGGAGTTGCCATAATAACGTCTAACGATTGTTTTAAGGCTTTTCATGGCCAAAGAAAAACGAATGCCGTTCATGAAATCATGAACGCCCGTGGACGAAATTGTGAACATTCCGTTTTGATTTTTTGATTTGTGTTGGTATATGGTCTCTAACAACCATGCAAAAATTGGTCCACATCGGTCTATATATAGCCCCCATATAAACCGATCCCCAGATTTGGCTTGCGGAGCCTCAAAGAGAAGCAAATTTCATCTGATCCGGTTGAAATTTGGAACATGGTGTTAGTATATGGTCTCTAACAACCGTGCAAGAATTGGTCCATATCGGTCCATAACTATATATAGCCCCCATATAAACCGTTCTCCAGATTTGACCTCCGGAGCCTCTTGGAGGAGCAAAATTCATCCGATCTAACATCCATGCAAAAATTAGTCCACATCGGTTCACAATTATATATAGCCCCCATATAAACCGATCCCCAGATTTGGCTTGCGGAGACTTAAAGAACATGGTGTTAGTATATGGTCTCTAACAACCGTGCCAGAATTGGTCCATAATTATATATAGCCCCCATATAAACCGTTCTCCAGATTTGACCTCTGGAGCCTCTTGGAGGAGCAAAATTCATCCGGTCCGGTTCAATTTTAGAGCGTGGTGTTAGTATATGGCCGCTAATAACCATACCAAAATTGGTCCATATCGGTCTATAGTTATATATAGCCGATCTCCAATCACACAAAAATTGGTCCATATCGGTTCATAATCATGGTTGCCACTCGAGCCAAAAATAATCTACCAAAAGTTTATTTCTATAGAAAATTTTGTCAAAATTGTATTTCTATAGAAAATTTTGTCAAAATTTTATTTCTATAGAAAATTTTGTCAAAATTTTATTTCTATAGAAAATTTTGTTGACGTTTTATTTCTATATAAAATTTTGTTAAAATTTTCTATAGAAATAACACATTGGTATAAGAAAACTTTTTTTATTGTAAAATTTATGTTAGAATTTGGATTAATCTATTAATCATTAATCTATACTTAAATCATTTTGTTATTACATCTCAAAAATTGGAATGCAAATTTGATCAATCTTAACCCTAATTTTATAGAGACTAGATTTAAAGTTAAATAACTCCCGAAAAGTGTTTTTATTTTAAAGAACCATGATCTTTGGCTCGGAATTAATACCAATATTCTTGAGGGTAGATCAAAATCTTTGCATACAAGCTTTTTTTTTTTTTTTGTTCACAACCTAATCATTTTCTCTGTGTACTATCTTCAGTACGTAATATTTCCTTGCACAAAAATCCAAGAAATTTATCCAACCATTGTTTTTCACATTTCCCTTGTCTCATTATGGCGGAATCAATACGAAAAATTAAGGGAAAGGCAAAATCTTTGGATCCAAACTATTTTTTTTTTTTTAGTGTATGTCTGATTTATAGAAAACCTTGTTTGCAGTAACACGTTGTTCACAATCTAAGCATTTTCTCTGTGTGCTATTTTCCTTGCACAAAAATCCATGAAATTTATCCAACTATTGTTTTTCACATTTCCCTTGCCTCATTGTGGCGATTCAATAGTTTTGTGAATTTAACGATTAATGCCATTTACTGTTGAAACTCCCAAATCACTTACAGGACGGTGAGGTCTTTTTGTGGTGGCGATAGTCGCTCGCACGGTTCAAGTAGTCACTTGTACTCCATGATGTAGAGGGCAACTATGGAGCTTTAACTGCCAGTGCTATCATAAATTGCACTGCAGTAAGTGGTTTATGGTTTAAAAATTAAATTAGTTTACTGTGCAATTACTTTATGCTTCATTTGAGGCTTTAGGGTGCCGTACATATACTCAATGCGAGTTTACGGGCCAAAAATAGATAACATTTGCTAAAGCTGAAAAACAAAATTCCATAAAGATTTTCATTATTATGCCTTTTAAGCTTTGAGACGAAAATTGTGGTTACGTTTTTCAAACTATTACAATTTAATGGATTTGAACATGCAATGTTCAATCCTTCAATTCAGATTTGAAGAATTGCAAACATCAAAGTGATTTGTATAAATTTAAATTTTTATCCCGTTTACTTTGAAGAGTATTCTCCTTGGGTGCACTCCAAAAAAAACAAAAAAATACTTGGATCGCAAGATTTTGACCTTCCCTTAAGGAGTTTGATATTGATTCCGAGCCAAAGATGCGGCTCATTTAAAAGAAAGACATTTCTGATTTTAAATCTAGGATCCATAAAATTAAAATTAAGATACAGATTTCAGTTATCAAATTGTCATTCTTTTTTCGCGGTATATTAATAAATAAATTCCAGTTGCAAAATCAAAATTATAACGGATACTTAAAAGTAAAAAAATGTTTGCTGCATTCAAAAAAAAAAATGAATAGTCTTTCAGAACTTCGAATTAGTTATGACCCCTAACAACCTTTTAGTAGATTGGTGTGAAGAATTTTATATGGACTCTCCCTGAAAATATGCAATAGAAAATAATATGAATTTTTTTGGCACAAAGGTAGTGGGCAAAAACTAGTGAGACTCGTTCAATTTCCCGCGGAAACACCCAGAGAAGGAATATGATCACCTCAAACATGTTTCAAGAGCACCATGTTACTTTTTCACAGCGACCATGTAGCATTTTTGTCGCAAAAATATTCTTTTCTCGTCAAACATAACATGCTTTCCGAAATCATATACATAATTTCCGAGAATAGAACATGGTTTCGACAAACATGTTACATGTTTTCCGTGAAAAAGTAACATTTTGCTCTTGGAACATGGTTGTGGTGATCATATTCCTTCTCTGCGTGAATCCAGTTACCATGATAATTAGTTCATCACTACTGTTGTGGAGGGTATAATGTCTTGGGACCACGGTTGGTAGAATTCTACCAAAAATGGTAGATTTTGTTATTGTTTGGTAGAATTCTGGATGTTTTGGCAGATTTTGTAAAATATTTTTCTCCAAGATTTTGTAAAATATTCTCTCCATTGAAGAAGTACTTCAATGTTCTATAGAAATAAAATTTTGACAAAATTTTTCATAGAAATAAAATTTTGAGAAAATATTTTTTCAAAATAAAATTTTGACAAAATTTTTTTATAGAAATACATTTTTGAAAAAATTTTTATAGAAATAAATTTTTGAAAAAATTTCTATAGAAATAACATTTTCAGTAATAAAACTGTTGACAAATTTTTCTATAGAATTAAATGTTGACAATATTATCTATACACACAAAAAAAAATTCTGATTCAATCACGAAATTAATTAATTCAATTAATTTTTTAATTGAAATGTCTTCAATTACAGAAATGATAGTATCAATTAAAAAATTAATTGAAGGCCAATTAAAAAATTAATTGATACTATTAATGTTTGGGATTGATTTTTGTTTCAATTAAAAAATTAAAATTTTAATTGAAAAAATTGTCGTGATTTTTTTTCTGTGTAGAAATAAAATGTTAAGAAAATTTTCTATACAAAAAAATTAAAAAAAATTTTGACAAAATTTTTCAATTTTGTCAAAATAAAATTTTGACAAAATTTTTTTATAGAAATACATTTTTGAAAAAATTTTTATAGAAATAAATTTTTGAAAAAATTTCTATAGAAATAACATTTTCAGTAATAAAACTGTTGACAAATTTTTCTATAGAATTAAATGTTGACAATATTATCTATACACACAAAAAAAAATTCTGATTCAATCACGAAATTAATTAATTCAATTAATTTTTTAATTGAAATGTCTTCAATTACAGAAATGATAGTATCAATTAAAAAATTAATTGATCCAAATAAAAAAAAATAATTGATACTATTAATGTTTGTGATTGATTTTTGTTTCAATTAAAAAATTAAAATTTTAGTTGAAAAAATGTTCGTGAATTTTTTTTCTGTGTAGAAATAAAATGTTTAGAAAATTTTCTATACAAATAAAATTAAAAAAAAAAGTTGCTATATAATTAAAATCTTGAGAAAATTTTCTATATTAATAAAATTTTGAGAAAACTTTCTATATAAATAAAATTAAATGTTTGACAAAATTTTCTATAGAAATAAAATTTTGAGAAAATTTTCTATAAAAATAAAATGTTGAGAAAGTTTTCTATAGAATTAAATTTGTGACAAAATTTTCCATAGAATTCAATTTTTGACAAAATTTTCTATAGAAATAATAAAAATTTTGAGATAGTTTTCTATATAAATCAAATTTTTAGAAAATTTTCTATATAAATATAATTTTGACGAAAATTTCCATAGAAATAAAATTTTGACAAAACTTAGCATAGAATTAATTTTTTGACAAAATTTTCTATAGAATTAAATGTTTGACAAAATTTTCTAGTGAAATAAAATTTTTTCTATCTTTTTTTCAAATATCTTTCTTTAAAATTTTAATTTTTGTGTTAGATCATACTATCAAAATCCATTGTAAGTTCTCCCTTGTTGTAGAAGTAGTAACTTTCCTTTGTCGGTGAAACTTAAAAATTCGACACATTTGCAATTCAAGGGATTTTTATACACCCAAAATTTCTTTCGCTAATAGGATAGATAACAGGTTGGCTGATAAGTTCCCGGTCTGGCATATAGATGAAATTAGGATTTAAATCATTTATCGAATTTTTATTCTCTTTATACGATATATAAGCAAAGGCATTTACGTAAAAATGTCAATTTTAAAGTAAAATTATTTTCTGAATTAAAAAAAAAAAAAAAAAAAAAACTTTAAACCAAAAAAGTCTCAGTCTATTTTTTATATTTAATCCAAAAATGCAACAGCTCAGTTAATTTAAAGATTATTTCTTTATGTTATTTCACATAAACTTATAAAATAAAATAATAAAACATTGCTTTCGAAGAAAAATTTTTTCATACTAACCACAACAAAGTGATCAACAACTTTAAAATAAAGATTTTTTAAATTTGGTAGATTTTTGGTAATTTTTTTTTTTTAATTTTGGTAGATTAGTTTTGGCACGAGTCAGAACCGTGCTTGGGACACGTGCTCCACAATGGAGCAGTCAGAAACCAAGTGTATCAAATTTGGCATAGTTTCTTATCATGGCTGATTTTTATCAATTGATTCAGATTTTCATATTGCTCCTAAAAACAGGGTTTTTCATTTTTTTTACTTTAATATTCAAAACAAAACAAAAATATATCGAAAATAACAGAATCAGTTTAGATTTGTTCGAGTTAGCGGCCCTTGATGCGAATTATGGCCTTCAAACGGCTATCATACGTTAGCGTCATTTAGATCGACATCTTTGATATGTTTTAGTGCCAACCTTACACACAAAAAAAATCTGATTCAATCACGAAATTAATTGATCCAGTTAATTTTTTAATTGAAATGTCTTCAATCACAAAAATGATCAATCATAGTTTTAATTGGACATTCGAAAAATACTTGATTGAAAAAATTAATTGATTTCATTTGCAAATTTCAATTAATTTTATTAACTGATTCAATTAAAAATTTAATTGATGTTGGTTTGCAAAACTCAATTAATTTTTTTATTAAAAACGTAGCTATTTTCAACTAATTTCTTAACTGTTTAGTGTTTTTAAAAATTAAAAAAATTTCCATCACTTTTTTAATTCACTTAGTCGTCTGAGTCTGATTAAAGAATTAATTGTATCAATTAATTTATTAATTGAGAAAAATTTAACTTGAATCAACTTTTACCCCCATTTTCATAAAGCTCCATTAGTGTTCCGTTAACTAACCAACTTTTAAACCGTATTATGGACGAAGCTGTCATCTTGCATATATATTCTATATGCCAGTTAGGAACTTAACTGACGAAAAATTTCCACTTAAATTTAACTGGAGAGAAGATATTTGCAATTTATTTTCTGTTAACTGGCAGTTAAAGCCTAACGGAGCTACATGAAAATGGCCGTTAATTGAAAATATTTTGATGATATTTTTTTTTTTCTGTGACCATACCACACTGGGCAAATATTTGACAGAAATGAAGAAATAATTCATCGCCACTGTCCACCCAGAAAACATTTTTACCTCATATTAGATATATTAAATTACAATAGGTGTATTTTCCAAAAACCGATATTTCAAAAGTGCTCCAGGAAAAAACCAGCTGCCTGGCGAGTGGGTTAGAAATGATAGCAAGCAACTTGAAGTTAATTGCAATTTTCGAAAATTGACAAATATGTTAGATCGAGAAAAAAAGTAGGGCGTTTTTGAGGCGGACGAAGTAGATCTTCCAGATAAAATAAAAATTATAAATAATCTCTTAAAATTTTTTACACACAGTAGTATTTTGCTGATATTTTTTTTCTCAAGTTTGGGTTTTATATTTTTAGTGTTTTCGCCCACTATATAACTTATACACATTAATGTTAAATGTAAACAAACATGGACATATTTCCTTGATATTTGAACCATAAATATTAAATTTTATTGAATTATTTTCCAACCTAATCTCCATCCTCTCTATTTCCCACCTATGATTAAGATTTGTGAAAATCGATTTCATCTATATATCATAGAATTCAATTCGAAACATTAAAATCATCTTTCATTCTGTTCATATCACACCCCCTAAGGCACCTCCATTTGTAAGCGAATCGGTTAAGTGTGTCACTAAGATAAAGATTTTGTGTCACATATATTTTTTTATATTTTATATCATCTAGGGGAATTTGAAAGTTGTTGTTCTTGATGATCTCGCTCCTTGCGGCAGGCGTTGATTTATTACAACCTGCCGCAATTAAAATCCTCACGCAATTCCAGTCCCCCCAAAAATGGTTTAGATTTTTCTTGGAGCCCACTACATATGTATTTTCAAGATGACAACTTCCTAATTCCCTCTGTTTAAGGGAGATGTACACAAATATTGGATTTTATTTCTAGTTAGTTTGGTATTTTGTCCCATTCACACAATTTCGTCTTTTGGAATTGTCTTTGTTCTATTGTCGTTTTATGAAGCAGCACACCAGTCGTATACCATGTACTTATTGATGGAATCGCTGTGATAGACTAAAGGTTGAGCATCCCCAGACATTGTGGTGATCCAAACTGTGTACATCATTATATCAAGCACATTTCCATACCCTACAGTTTTGGGAGACGTTAGTGTCATTTTTAAACGGGTGTTTATATTGTAAATTATAAACACCCGTTAGTGTCATTTTTAAACGGGAGTTTTTATTGTAAATCATATCTATAGAAAAAAAATTTTATTTCTATAGAAATTTTTGTCAAAATTTTATTTCTGTAGAAAATTATGCCAAAATTTTATTTCTAGAGAAAATTTTGTCAAAATTTTATTTCTAAAGAAAATTTTGTAAAAATTTTATTTCTACAGAAAATTTTGTTAAAGCTTTTTTTCTATAGAAAATTTTGTTAAAATTTTATTTCCATAGAAAATTTTATTAAAATTTTATTTCCATAGAAATTTTTGTCAAAATTTAATTTCTATAAAAAATTGTGTCAAAATTTTATTTCTACAGAAAATTTTGTTAAAATTTTATTTCTATAGAAAATTTTGTCAAAATTTAATTTCTATAAAAAATTTTGTCAAAATTTTATTTCTATAGAAAATTTTACCAAAATTTTATTTCTATAGAAAAATTTTATTTCTATAGAAAATGTTGTCAAAATTTTATTTCTGTAGAAAATTTTGTTAAAATTTTATTCTATAAAAAATTTTTTCAAAATTTTATTTCTATAGAAAATTTTGTCAAAAGTTTATTTCTAAAGAAAATTTTGTTAAAGCTTTATTTCTATAGAAAATTTTGTCAAAGTTTTATTGCTATAGACAATTTTGTCAAAATTTTATTTCTATAGAAAATTTTGTCAAAATTTTATTTCTATAGAAAATTTTGTCAAAATTTTATTTCTATAGAAAAAATATTTGGCAAAATTTTATTTCTATAGGAAATTTTGTCAAAATTTTATTTCTATAGAAAATTTTGTCAAAATTTTATTTCTATAGGAAATTTTGTCAAAACTTTATTTCTATAGAAAATTTTGTCAAGATTTTATTTCTATAGAAAATTTTGTTAAAATTTTATTTCTATAGAAAATTTTGTCAAAATTTTATTTCTATAGAAAATGTTGTCAAAATTTTACTTCTATAGGAAATTTTGTACAAATTTTATTCGATAGAAAATTTTTGTCAAAATTTTATTTCTAGAGAAAAAATATTTGGCAAAATTTTATTTCTATAGAAAATTTTGTCAAAATTTTATTTCTAAAGAGAATTTTGTCAAAATTTTATTTCTATAGAAAATTTCGTCAAAATTTTATTTGTATAGAAAATTTCGTCAAAATTTTATTTCTATAGAAAATTTTGTCAAAATTTTATTTCTATAGATAATTTTGTCAAAATTTTATTTCTATAGAAAATTTTGTCAAAATTTTATTTCTACAGAAAATTTTGTCAAAATTTTATTTCTATTGAAAATTTTGTCAAAATTTTATTTCTATTGAAAATTTTGTCAAAATTTTATTTCTATAGAAAATTTTGTCAAAATTTTATTTCTATAGAAAATTTTGCCAAAATTTTATTTCTATAGAAAATTTTGTTAAAATTTGATTTCTATAGAAAATTTTCTCAAAATTTTATTTCTATAGAAAATTTTGTTAAAATATTATTTCTATAGAAAATTTTGTCAAAATTTTATTTCTATAGAGAATTTTGTCAAAATTTTATTTCTGTAGAAAATTTTGGGAGACGTTAGTGTCATTTTAAACGGGTGTTTATATTGTAAATGACAAAATTTTCTATAGATATAGAAAATTTTGTCAAAATTTTATTTCTATAGATTTTTTTTTCAAAATTTAATTTCTATAGAAAATTTTGTCAAAATTTTATTTCTATAGAAAATTTTGTCAAAATTTTATTTCTATAGAAAATTTTGTTAAAATTTTATTTCTATAGAAAATTTTGTTAAAATTTGATTTCTATAGAAAATTTTGTCAAAATTTTATTTCTATAGAATATTTTGTTAAAATTTTATTTCTATAGAAAATTTTGTTAAAATTTGATTTCTATAGAAAACTTTGTCAAAATTTTATTTCTATAGGAAATTGTGTAAAAAATTTTATTTCTATAGAAATTTTTGTCAAAATTTTATTTCTATAGAAAATTTTGTCAAAATTTTATTTCTATAGAAAATTTTGTCAAAATTTTATTTCTATAGAAAATTTTGTCAAAATTTTATTTCTATAGAAAATTTTGTCAAAATTTTATTTCTATAGAAAATTTTGTCAAAATTTTATTTCTATAGAAAATTTTGTCAAAATTTTATTTCTATAGAAAATTTTGTCACACACTAAAAAAAATTATTTCTATAGAAAATTTTGTCAAAATTTTATTTCTATAGAAAATTTTGTAAAAATTTTATTTCTATAGAAAATTTTGTCAAAATTTTATTTCTATAGAAAATTTTGTCAAAATTTTATTTCTATAGAAAATTTTGTCAAAATTTTATTTCTATAGAAAATTTTGTCAAAATTTTATTTCTATTGAAAATTTTGTCAAAATTTTATTTCTATAGAAAATTTTTTCAAAATTTTATTTCTATAGAAAATTTTGTCAAAATTTTATTTCTATTGAAAATTTTGTCAAAATTTCAATAGAAAATTTTATCAAAACACTGTCTTTAGAAAAAGCTCTGTAAGTTTTTATAAAAAAAACATATATTTAAAAGATTAGCTCACATTAATGTCGGTTCTTTCCACACATTTCAACCCCAACGAAGTTTTGACAGTTGTTGGTTTTTTGCCTACACCGACATTTTTAAAAACTTTATGGCAAATGTCATTATAATTATAGTAGCTATCGGCAAACAGAAGCGAAACACATCGAAAAATATTTTTCTTCTTTTTTCGAAGAAATGTGTGGCACACTTTTTTTCCTAAGCTTCTTTTTGGCAATGCATAAACGTCTGTTGGGATGTTCATCCATCCGTATGTCCTTCCCTCTGGGCCTCTTGATCTTTCAGTTTCATTTATCTACCCCGGGTTGTTGATTTAGTGTCATTATTGTCTCTTACAAAAAAGCAAAATAACAAAAAATTGTGCTAATACCATTTTGCTTTTTCTGTGAAAACACATAATGGCATAATTGTCCCAAAAGAGCTATATTTTGTTTTATGTTTTCTTTTCCCAGGCCACTATTAGCTTAGTTTAGATTTATGCTAATATTTATATATGATTGCAAATTGTTTCTTTGTTTTTCTGACTTTCTGACTTTTGTTTTTAATCGCCATTTGTTTGCTGTTATAATCATAAATTGTCACTTTATAGCTGACAAAATGTTTTACAGTTTTATTATGACACATATCATGATGATATTGGGAATTTTAAAATGATATAGCGCTGAAATTTGGAAATATGATTAAAGTCTATTATATTATGAAAAAGTAGTCGTCTATTTTTGTTTTAATATTGAATCATACGACAGCAATCAGAAATATATCTCTCCCGATTGGGAGAGATATATTTCTGATTGCTTTTGTTTAAAAATATTGGATTATGTGACGAAATGGTGATACACTTTCTTTAATAGTGAAAAATTAATCTATCGGAATAATGAAATTAGGTGTTTGCCTCTTGGAAATACTGCAAAGCATTTTCAGTTCCAATTATACATTTCTCTGGAACTACAATAGTTTAAAATTCGGAGTTCGCAAGATTTTGTTGGTTTATACACATGATTCTTCAATAATGGCCACATCTATGTCCCCCTTCATCGATTTAAGGCAGCGCAAGCAGCCTTACATGGTGAAGATTTATCAGGAGGCACCGTAGAACCATCAATCACCGTCACATCAGCATTTTCGATTGGGTCATCAAGAATGCTTCTTCACATATCTCGGTGACTTCCGGTTCAACTTTGATGAGTTTTGAGCCTGTAGAAACCTTCTCACGCAAAACGATGTTCTTCCATGTCTTTAGTTTTGGTATTTCCCTCGAATTCGCAAGAAGTGAATAGATTACTTCTGACTCAGATGGAGACTTGTCCATTTCAGAATCCTTTGCTTTTGTATACCTTCATATGGATATAATGGCCAGCTTCTTGGTGTCGACGAATTGGACCGCGAAACTTTATTAGCACCTGTGTGTGAACGCCAGATAAAGCAATCTCAATTTTTCCCTGTTAAAGATAACCATCGAAAGACTGTTTTTTGCAACCAAGACAACTATCGTTGATCCTTTTCAGAAGCTGGCAACTCATCTGGCGATCGTTCTTTTTTGCAAGCTGCAAGAATTCTCTGCGCCTACAACACACTTGGGATGGCTGAACAACACATTGGTGCGTTACTTATAGAGGGATTTGATGTCGTTACCTTAGGAAAGTTTCGACTTGTCAAAGAGGTGTCGCAGTATGTGAACCCTTCTATGGGTCGACTAATAAGGTCTAACTCTACGTCATAGCCCAAATTGATCACTTAAGTTAAAACCCTGTCAGCCCAGTGGATGACGTCCTTTTTAAGCCGTTCTTGACGTCCTTTTTAATCCGTTCTTGGTTGACGCCACCGTGGTGCAATGGTTAGCATGTCCGCCTTGCATACACAAGGTCGTGGGCTCGATTCCTGCTACGACCGAACACCAAAAAGTTTTTCAGCGGTGGATTATCCCACCTCAGTAATGCTGGTGACATTTCTGAGGGTTTCAAAGCTTCTCTAAGTGGTTTCACTGGAATGTGGAACGCCGTTCGGACTCGGCTATAAAAAGGAGGTCCCATGTCATTGAGCTTAACATGGAAACGGACAGCACTCAGTGATAAGAGAGAAGTTCACCACTGTGGTATCACAATGGACTGAATAGTCTAAGTGAGCCTGATACATCGGGCTGCCACATAACCTAACCTAACCTAACCTTGGTTGACGCGTGGTGCTGAGTTTTGTTGGAATGTCCATGTTGTGCTTCTAGAAATGTTTGTAATACTCTCTTTAAGATATTTTCCCGATAATATTCGGTATTTATTTTGTTGGTCAATGAATACGAGCGAGGAGCGATCCTAGACAGTTACGGCGACTCAGACCATTACCATCGACGGCGTTTGGTAGCCAATCCAAGTTGTAAATTTTCAGCTGGTCGCTTTTGTAAACTCGATAATTGTGCTTGTTCACAGGCTGCTAAATTTGGAATATCTTCTGATCAGAGAAAACAAAAATCAGTAACTGACGACTTTCGTCTAAACGAAGCAACTCCAGTCTAACAATTTTTGTGCATCAGTGAGCTCTTGCAATTTTTGGAACTTCAATAGCTTTAGTTCTAGCTTATTTTTCAAAGACCACAATGTTTGCGTTTGAAACCAAGTGGTTTACAACCCACTAACTACGCTGAACTTTTACTATTGTTGTTAACAACTATAATTAAAAAAAAAACGAATTTGCACTTTGCATTTTTCTTTTAAATACACATTTAATGTCGAATTTCTTGTCACTAAGCTATTAAAATGCTTCTTTTTGGTATTTTAATCAGGTGAGGTGAAAAAATTGAAAAGTATATGAAAAAATATTGTCGTGAGGTCAAAGATTTCATGTATTTAAAATACGAATGCAAATTTTGCTTAGCATAGGCGACGCATATCTATAATATAAAATGTTTTTTCTTGTCCAAAAGTCGATAAACTTTTCAATGAGGTCGTATTGTCCTTATAATTAAGTGATTCGAATTAAAAATGGGTATCATAACATGAAAGAAAAAAATTTTGGGTTAAGGTCAACTTGACTTTAATAATTCAGAAAAATTCTTTACAATTAATGAAATTGTCTTTAAATTTGTTGTCTTTTTGCATCTTGGCTACAAAGCTAAAAACCGTTTAAAAATATGACATATTTTTCAACACTTTATTTTAAAGACGTTTTTTATTTGAAACATAGCATAATTTCTACTGGAAGGCGAGTCTGAATTTGGAAAATAAAGATGTCGTTAACTCGTTTTTAAAGGACTTTGATAGCATATGAAGAAAAAAGCTGAAAAAAACGAAAAATTAAAATTTGCTTCCTAGAAGCAAGTACACAAAACCCAAATTTAAAAGAGAATTGTGTCTTAAAAATATGCTTACTTGTATTCTCCGCTTCTTTGGCTCGGAATCAATACCAAAATTTTTAAAGTAAAGACACAATCTTTGGAACCGGCATGCTTTTTTTCAGTGTAGGAATAAAATTTTGACAAAATTTTCTATAGGAATAATATTTTGACAAAATTTTCTACAGGAATAAAATTTCAAATTTAATTTTGTTAAAATTTTTTAATGGATAAAAGGATGGGGGTATATTAACTTTGTCATTCCGTTTGTAACACATCGAAATATTGCTCTAAGACCCCATAAAGTATATATATTCTGGGTCGTGGTGAAATTCTGAGTCGATCTGAGCATGTCGGCCCGTCTGTTGAAATCACGCTAACTTCCGAACGAAACAAGCTATCGACTTGAAACTTGGCACAAGTAGTTGTTATTGATGTAGGTCGGATGGTATTGAAAATGGGCCATATCGGTACACTTTTACGTATAGCCCCCATATAAACGGACTCCCAAATTTGGCTTGCAGACCCTCTAAGAGAAGCAAATTTCATCCCATCCGGCTGAAATTTGGTACATGGTGTTAGTATATGGTCTCTAACAACTATGCAAAAATTGGTCCACATCGGTCAATAATTATATATAGCCCCCATATAAACCGATCCCCAGATTTGGCTTGCGGAACCTCTAAGAGAAGAAAATTTCATGCGATCCGGCTGAAATTTGGTACATGGTGTTAGTATATGGCCTCTAACCACTATGCAAAAATTGGTCGACATCGGTCAATAATTATATATAGCCCCCATACAAACCGATAGCCCGATTTGGCTTGCGGAACCTCTAAGAGAAGAAAATTTCATGCGATCCGGCTGAAATTTGGTACATGGTGTTAGTATATGGCCTCTAACCACTATGCAAAAATTGGTCCACATCGGTCAATAATTATACATAGCCCCCATATAAAACGATCCCCAGATTTGACCTCCGTAGCCCCTTGGAAGAGCAAAATTCATCCGATTCGGTTGAAATTTGGTACGTGATGTTAGTATATGGTATCCAACAACCATGTACGCATTGGTTCATATCAGTCCATTGGTTCATATCAGTCCCCAGATTTGACCTCCGGAACCTCTTGAAGGAGCAAAATTCATCCGATTCGGTTGAAATTTGGTACGTGGTGAAATTTTGTACATTGTGCTAGTATATGGCCGCTAACAACCATGCCAAAATTGGTCCATATCCGTCTATAGTTATAAAGGGTGGTTAAAATTTCAAGGGCCGATGTTAATTTTGAATAAAACACAAACTATTTAGGAAATTATTGTAATTTTATTTTATTATGATATATTGGTATTACTCTATTATGTATGGAGCAAAATATCGGCCAAATGGGCGCCGCGACCTCGGTGGCACACCTTATCCGATGGGCCAAATTTTCGATGACGCTGAGGCATAATGGAGGTTCTATGCCGTTAATGTGCCGAATTATCTCATCCTTTAGCTCTTGTATTGTTGCTGGCTTATCGACGTACACCTTTTCTTTCAAATAACCCCAAAGAAAAAAGTCCAACGGTGTCAAATCACATAATCTTGGCGGCCAAATTGACATCGCCATTACGTGAGATAACGCGGCCATTGAATTTGTTGCTTAAAAGAGCCATTGTTTCGTTAGCTGTGTGGCAAGTGGCACCGTCCTGCTGAAACCACATATCGTCCACATCCACATCTTCCAATTCGGGCTATAAAAAGTTCGTTATCATTTCACGATAGCGAACACCATTCACTGTAACTGCCTGACCGACCTCATTGTGGAAAAAAATACGGCCCGATGATGCCGCCAGCCCATAAACCACACCAAACAGTCACTCTTTGTGGATTCTCTTGGATTCTCATTCGCCCAAATGCGGCAATTCTGTTTATTGACGAATCCACTGAGGTGAAAATGTGCCTCATACTGAAGATGATTTTCTTCGAAAATTGATCATCAACTGTTGCCATTTCTTGGAACCATTCTACCCATTCACGACGTCCATGGTTCAAATTGAGTAAGTCTGAAATAGAGAAATGTCAAATAAAATTCGGAAAAAAGCTTGGCGTTTAGGTGTGTTTCACATTCAACATAGGCCCTTACAATTTAACCACCCTTTATATATAGGCGATCCCCAAAAGTAATCTAGCAAAATTTTATTTCTATAGAAAATGTTGTCAAAATTGTATTACTATCGAAAATTTTGTCAACATTTTATTTCGATAGAAAAATTTTGTTAAAATTTTATTTCTATAGAAAATTTTGTCAAAATTTTATTAGTATAGACATTTTTGTCAAAATTTTTTTTCTATAGAAAATTATGTCAAAATTTTATTTCTATAGAAAATTTTGTCAAAATGTTATTTCTATAGAAAATTTTGTCAAAATGTTATTTCTATAGAAAATTTTGTCAAAATTTTATTTCTATAGAAAATTTTGTCAAAATTTTATTTCTGTAGAAAATTTTGTCAAAAAAATAAAAAAACAACAACAATGCTTAAAGAACAAAACCAACAATAACAAAACAAAACAAATGGAAAAAGAAGAGGAGGCACGCTCAAAATAAACCCAGCCATGTGAATTCAAATCGATGATTTGACAGTGGCATAGGAAAAGAGATATGTTTGTTTCGAGTTTATTTCGGCATAAGCCGGCTATCAATGTAAAACCTTTTTTCGGAGGGTTCAAGTGTGGTTTTTGTTGGGTTTAATAAACTGCCTGAATTTATTCTGATAATTGGTTGATAGTTTTGCTGCAAGTAGAGGATGCTGATGAGGAATGTGGTAATTCCGAAACGTGCGTCCATCCAACCATCTTGCAGTCTATAGGGCTTTGCCCAAATAAATTTGACAAACATTCTTTTCCTCTGTTGGTTAAGCTACTCTTGTAGTTTAGTCAATGTATGGTTTTAAGCTGAAATAAAAAAACAACAACAATGCTTAAAGAACAAAACCAACAATAACAAAACAAAACAAATGGAAAAAGAAGAGGAGGCACGCTCAAAATAAACCCAGCCATGTGAATTCAAATCGATGATTTGACAGTGGCATAGGAAAAGAGATATGTTTGTTTCGAGTTTATTTCGGCATAAGCCGGCTATCAATGTAAAGGGTGATTCTTTTGAGGTTAGGATTTTCATGCATTAGTATTTGACAGATCACGTGGGATTTCAGACATGGTGTCAAAGAGAAAGATGCTCAGTATGCTTTGACATTTCATCATGAATAGACGAACGATCTGCCACAACGTCGAATTTTCAGTGAATGGGCCCTAGAAAAGTTGGCAGAAAATCCGCTTTTTTATCGACAAATTTTGTTCAGCGATGAGGCTCATTTCTGGTTGAATGGCTACGTAAATAAGCAAAATTGCCGCATTTGGAGTGAAGAGCAACCAGAAGCCGTTCAAGAACTGCCCATGCATCCCGAAAAATGCACTGTTTGGTGTGGTTTGTACGCTGGTGGAATCATTGGACCGTATTTTTTCAAAGATGCTGTTGGACGCAACGTTACGGTGAATGGCGATCGCTATCGTTCGATGCTAACAAACTATTTGTTGCCAAAAATGGAAGAACTGAACTTGGTTGACATGTGGTTTCAACAAGATGGCGCTACATGCCACACAGCTCGCGATTCTATGGCCATTTTGAGGGAAAACTTCGGAGAACAATTCATCTCAAGAAATGGACCGGTAAGTTGGCCACCAAGATCATGCGATTTGACGCCTTTAGACTATTTTTTGTGGGGCTACGTCAAGTCTAAAGTCTACAGAAATAAGCCAGCAACTATTCCAGCTTTGGAAGACAACATTTCCGAAGAAATTCGGGCTATTCCGGCCGAAATGCTCGAAAAAGTTGCCCAAAATTGGACTTTCCGAATGGACCACCTAAGACGCAGCCGCGGTCAACATTTAAATGAAATTATCTTCAAAAAGTAAATGTCATGGACCAATCTAACGTATCAAATAAAGAACCGATGAGATTTTGCAAACTTTATGCGTTTTTTTTTTTAAAAAAGTTATCAAGCTCTTAACAAATCACCCTTTAAAACCTTTTTTCGGAGGGTTCAAGTGTGTTTTTTGTTGGGTTTAATAAACTGCCTGAATTTATTCTGATAATTGGTTGATAGTTTTGCTGCAAGTAGAGGATGCTGATGAGGAATGTGGTAATTCCGAAACGTGCGTCCATCCAACCATCTTGCAGTCTATAGGGCTTTGCCCAAATAAATTTGACAAACATTCTTTTCCTCTGTTGGTTAAGCTACTCTTGTAGTTTAGTCAATGTATGGTTTTAAGCTGAAATAAAAAAACAACAACAATGCTTAAAGAACAAAACCAACAATAACAAAACAAAACAAATGGAAAAAGAAGAGGAGGCACGCTCAAAATAAACCCAGCCATGTGAATTCAAATCGATGATTTGACAGTGGCATAGGAAAAGAGATATGTTTGTTTCGAGTTTATTTCGGCATAAGCCGGCTATCAATGTAAAACCTTTTTTCGGAGGGTTCAAGTGTGGTTTTTGTTGGGTTTAATAAACTGCCTGAATTTATTCTGATAATTGGTTGATAGTTTTGCTGCAAGTAGAGGATGCTGATGAGGAATGTGGTAATTCCGAAACGTGCGTCCATCCAACCATCTTGCAGTCTATAGGGCTTTGCCCAAATAAATTTGACAAACATTCTTTTCCTCTGTTGGTTAAGCTACTCTTGTAGTTTAGTCAATGTATGGTTTTAAGCTGAAATAAAAAAACAACAAAAATTTTATTTCTATAGAAAATTTTGTCAAAATTTTATTTCTATAGAAAATTTTGTCAAACTGAATTATATAGTATTTAATCGACCTTTTTTTTGGTTTAATATATACTCCGTATGGACTAACATACAATTGGGAAGACGGTGCTAAGATGTTTTAAGAAACCTTGCATCGGCAAGTGTTATCGCAACCCAAGTACTTCGATTGTGGATGACAGTCTTTAGTACAAGTTTCAATGCAATCCATGGTTGAGGGTACATAAGATTCGGCCTGGCCGAACTTACGGCCGTCTATACTTGTTTTCATTTCGGGTTCGATTGGGATGCCCAAATTGAAACAGATTTCTAAAAGTTTGTCCAAGACTGGTTCCTGAGGACCTGTCTATGGGGTGCTCCTGCTAAATTGTCCCAGGACGTGGCCTTGGGATGAGTCCAAGATGTGTCCTAAAATGTAAATTTACCCCGTCAAGTACAATGACCCATGTCAAAGAGACCGGTCCCTAACATACGTTTTGGCCAGAACTGGGTCTGGTCCTTACACACCAGGGACTAGTCCTGTACCGGTTCTGTGGTTGATCCATTAACCCTACGGGATATTTTAAGAATTTTGCACTTTGGTTTAAAGTTTTTTTTTTCTGAAATGGAGAAAACTTTTTCTACTTCACAGTTTATAGATGAACGTTAATGCCATTTTTACATTTCCTAGTGACATAAAATTATTCCATTCCATTTTACATGAAATATGCTTGATTTGCAACATCAAAGATATATATCATTCAATATTTGATATCAATCAATTTTAGAATTTCCATAAAATAGCCGCAAACCACATTTTCCAAATCGCTGAAATGCATACAATTTGTCTACATATGAAATAGGAGGCAAATAGGGAGTCAGACATCTAAATGTTATTTGAAATACACAGCATAGTAGGAGTGCTTGCAATAAATTTTACTTTCAAATTCATAGAACTACCAAGTGAAGATGTTGAAGCACATCCAACACTGACACCCTTCAAAAGAAACCACAACGGATTTTCCAAGACAAACTCATAAACTGCCACAGTATTATTTCGTTTTTTTCATTTCTACCCACAATTGACATCTGAATTGAATATGCTCTGCTATAGATCTGAGGATGGATATCTCTTGAAATAAAGTCAACGATGTCATTGTAATTTTACGCTGATATTGATGTGTCTATATTTTTGCTTTTTCAAGAGGGTGTGAGGGATAATTGGTGAGATTGATATCAATATTTCAATATGTATTTATTGGCAATTTATAGCAATCTTTGTCATCTTATCCATATTTTCTTAGTCGAATGAAGGGCGTAAGATGCCTGTGGATAAAGGGAAGTTAATATAGATACGGAGGAGTGTGCCATAAAATACATGTTCATGAAATACTCTGCATTGCGAGTCGAATTGGATGAATAACCCGCATTTAATTTCTTCTGTGGGACAAGGCAAAAGGTTTTTATTGCTTTATTTTATATGGAAAGGGGGAAATAATTAAACAAAAAAATTATTTTGAGTATCTTAAATTATAGACTGAGATTTCTTTTAATGATGAGAATTTTTCTTTTTTAATTCCCCTATCTATACTAATAATGCTGGTCCAAAGATTTATGCCCCAGTAAGTGTTGCATTTAATTTGAAAGACTTGAAATATAATATTGAAATAATAAGCGTAAATTATTTTATAAAAAATGATTAATAAAGATTTCTTTATTGAAATATTGGGAGCGCTAATAAAAACTGCGGGATTTTATCAAATCTTTAAGAATTTATCTCGAAAATAAAATTACGAGGATGATCAATCGAAGTATTATTCATCGCTAACCACTACTGTTTGCCACCTTTCTGGCACGAAAAAAATGAAGCATTTGGAATAGAAGTGGACACAGGATAATAATATTTAGTTGGCCCAAAATTAAATCTTTCGTGAGGACTCGGCCCTTAAAGTTGCCCCCTCGTTAGTGCATCTCACTGAATTAAAAAATCCCCTAAATATAGAAATGATGGTATACCTTGATCTATCATCCAATTTATTTCATGAGTACTAAGAAGTAAATTTTCGTTCACAAATACATGGTGATTGAAGTCCCATTTTTATTTCTCGAGATTTGGAAGACGATCATCGCTCTCCTGGTTTTGTGTTTCAAAATCTTGTTCTTATAGCTGGTGAAAGCTGGTATGACAAAAACTTTATATTTTTTCAATTTTTATATTTTTTCAATTTTTCTAAAACCGAGCCTATGTTTTCATAAAAACTTTTATTTTAAATGGTTTTTTTTAGGAACTAAAGCGTCCTACTTTGGGGGATAATAACCAGAAAAAACTGACAACACTATGGCCTAAAACGATTAGGTTATGTTAGATTTGGTGGCAAACAGATACTTCAGGGTCACTTATGCTAACAGGTTAACTGATAAGTCACCGGTCTGACACATAGATGGCGATGCTAGTATTAATTGCATACAATTTTTATATAGTACCAACCTTCAAATGATTCGTGTCAAAATTTGATGTCTGTAGGTTAGGTAAGGTTAGGTGGCAGCCCGATGTATCAGGCTCACTTAGACTATTCAGTCCATTGTGATACCACATTGGTGAACTTCTCTCTTATCACTGAGTGCTGCCCGATTCCATGTTAAGCTCAATGACAAGGGACCTCCTTTTTATAGCCGAGTCCGAACGGCGTTCCACATTGCAGCGGCGTTCCACATTGCAGCGGCGTTCCACATTAGAGAAGCTTTGAAACCCTCGGAAATATTACCAGCATTACTGAGGTGGGATAATCCAAACTTTTTGGTGTTCGGTCGAAGCAGGAACCCACCACCTTGTGTATGCAAGGCGGGCATGCTAACCATTGCACCACGGTGGCTCACATTTGACCAAAAACAACAACGTGTTGATGATTCTGAACGGTGTTTGCAGCTGTTAACTCGTAATACACCCGAGTTTTTCCGTCGATATGTGACAATGCATGAAACATGGTTCCATCACTACACTCCTGATTCCAATCGACAGTCGGCTGAGTGGACAGCGACTGGTGAACCGTCTCCGAAGCGTGGAAAGACTCAAAAGTCCGCTTGCAAAGTAATGGCCTCTGTTTTTTGGGATGCGCATGGAATAATTTTTATCGATTATCTTGAGAAGGGAAAAACCATCAACAGTGACTATTATATGGCGTTATTGGATCGTTTGAAGGTCGAAATCTCGGCAAAACGGCCCCATATGAAGAAGAAAAACGTGTTGTTCCATCAAGACAACGCACCTTGCCACAAGTCATTGAGAACGATGGCAAAAATTCATGAATTTGGCTTCGAATTGCTTCCCCACCCACCGTATTCTCCAGATCTGGCCACCAGCGACTTTTTCTTGTTCTCAGACCTCAAAAGGATGCTCGCAGGGAAAAAATTTGGCTGCAATGAAGAGGTGATCGCCGAAACTGAGGCCTATTTTGAGGCAAAACCGAAGGAGTACTACCAAAATGGTATCAAAAAATTGGAAGGTCGTTATAATCGTTGTATCGCTCTAGAAGGGAACTATGTTCAAAAATAAAAACGAATTTTGACAAAAAATGTGTTTTTCTTTGTTAGACCGGGGACTTATTAGCCAACCTGTTATTCAATCCATGGGATACCACAGTGTTGAACTTCTCTTTTGTCAGTGAGTGCTGTCCGATTATATGTTTAGCTCCTTTTTACAGCAGTTTCTGAACGGTGTTGCACATTTCGGTGAAACCACTTAGAGAAGCTTTGAAACACTCAAATCCCACCTCTAAAATTTTTGAAAAGAAAATTTTTTGGAATCTGCTTGAAACTGGTATTAGCCCATGACTGTGAAAATCACCACTTTTGATTCCGCGATTCCGCTGTACTTTTTGCCAAATTAAAGAATTAAATAAACCTACATTAAAAAATTGAACCTCTATTTCACTAAATTCATAACTTTATTTCAGTTCATGGAATTATTATGTTTGTAGAAGCTTCCTTTACTCTAATAATTTTTTTCCAACGTTAGTTTTAGGAACTACAAAACAGGAGAAAAAAATTATACCAAAATGAAGCAAAAACGATTTACTAAATATGTACTTCTCACAAAATAGTTCATTATTTCTTTAAATATGTAAATGTTACTACAAATTAGTCCATCTTGAACTTTTTGCAATTGTGAACTCAAATTTTCTTTAACAAATGAAAAAAAATTAATTATGTCTAATAAGTTTTCTTGAATTTGTCAAAAAAAGATGTTCTTATCTGTGTGATATCGGAGTGATGCTAACGTTTGTAATGCTGTTTAGTTAAAATTTTCTAAAAATAATCGAAATTTTCTAAAATTAACCAAAATTGTTCTTCCTTGAGAGTTAACTGTTTTTTCAGTGTAAATTTCACGCAAATGCTGTGTTGTGGACATGAAACTTGGCATACTGGTAGCCCAAAAAAAAAAAAACTACTTTCAAGGAAGAGTTTTCTTGCCGGAGGAATGAAATTTCGGACAAGCAAAGTTTGCGATGGGAGAATTGCAAGGGTTGTAACGACACCAAGCAAATATGGCCCCATTTCAACTTAAACCGCACACTAGATATGCTAATGTTCTCGAGACGTCAGATATCACTCCTGATATCTGCACGCAAAAAAATAATTCTTTCCTCCCAAACGAAATTTTAGACAAACAAAGTTCGTTTCTCATTTGCTTTTCGCTGTAAGGAAGTGTATTTGGAAGAAAATATATACTTTTTGTGATAAACGTTTATTCTTTTCCAGGATGTAAAAACAATTTCATAAAGACTAGCTCAAAAAACATTATTTTCTTGCTAATTGCATTGTCCCTCACATCTTTCTCACATCCACGAGGATTTTTAGTTCTTAACACCTTTTCCTGTAATACCAACAATGTGGAAGAAATTATACGATTTTATAAATTTTTAAAATTTTTTTTACCTTTCGCCTGGACGGAGAATCGAACCGCGGACCATGCACATTGTAAGCCAACACACTAACCACTGAGCTATGTACCTGTTATGGTCATCAATAGATAAATATCCATATAAGTTATATTTATATAGCATAGCTTGCGGCGCCCACGAACCGAATAAACAAAGTTTATTTAACAGAAACAAACATTTAGTTTGGCACCGTGGAGCAGTGGTAGCTACGTCCGACTCTCATGCCAAGGGTCGTGGGTTCGATCCCTGCTTCGGCCAAATTTTTTTTTTTTGCTTTTGTTTTTTTTTACATATATTCCAGATATATTCGGAAGATTCCGAAAAAATGTTCAACATTACATTGTACTATATTGAATTTTGAACTGTAAAATGTGTCTTATTAAAGACCTAAAGTCAGAAAAGAACAGTGTTTGATATAAACGAAATGGACTGTGTTGTTATTTCAAAAATAACTTTTTTTATTGAAAAAATAAAAATTTTGTAACAAACGAATTTTTTTGGTGATAAAAGTTTAAAATTTTCGAAGCAATTCAAAAAACTCTAACAAAAGTAAAACGTTTTCGGTACACGTTTTCCAAACGTTTTTTTTCTTTGCGTGTGCTATAACGGGTCGCTGCCTGATAGGCGATTTTGCAAAAACTATTGGCGCGAAGTATAATGACTATTGTATGAGCTGTCATGATGCGGAGGAAAAAAAATCAATTAAACACCTCTTGTGTGAGTGTCCTGCATTTTGAGTAAAGCGCAAGCGAAGCAGATGAGCTAGCCTTGAGATTTGCGGCAGTCGATGGCCGTTTTTGAGTTGAAGAACTCAGAGTCCAAGGATTTTATTGCAGGTTGACTGTCTGAGTATATATTAATGCCAATATTGCTTGGAGCATTACTTCTCAGCCAATTCACCACTTCTCTTATTGCTAATATTTCAGCCTGAAAAGCACTACAGTGATCAGGTAATTTTTTCGCTATTCGAAGTTTCAGATCTTTAGATTATACTCCGAAACCCACTTAGCCATCCAATTTGGAGCCATCACTGTAGAAATCTTTTTGTCGAAAAGTGGACTCACCAAAGTGTAATCCACTAGGTTAGGCACATCTGGCATTATTTTGAGGACCGAACTGTGACCGCAACTTTTTTCCGACCACAGCGATAGCTCGCGCAACCGCACAGCCGTTGTTGCAGCTGACTGTTTGGCCAAAATGTCTAAAGGCAATAGATGCAGTATGACATTGAGGGAGTTTGTTCCTGTCTTGCTGAATACACCTGAGATACACAAGCACGCCATACGCTGAACTTTGTCTAAACTTGTCGGCTGGTGAAGTGCCGGCCACCAGACTACAACACCATATAGCATTATAGGTCTAACCACTGCCGTGTATAGCCAATGTACAATTTTTGGTTTTAGTCCCCACTTTTTTCCTATTGCCTTTTTGTATAAAGCTACCGTTGCTTTCCTCGCCCTTTCTTCAATATTAAGCTTAAAGTTCAGCTTCCTGTCCAAAATAACGCCAAGGTATTTTGCACACTCCCTAAAGGGAATTTCAATACCCCCTAAGGAAATGGGCCTAACTTTGCGTGTATGTTTTGAAAACAATGGAATGAGATTATGACATGATTATGGTTTCAATATTGTCCCATACGTGTACCTCGAACTAAATACAAAAAACAAAAATTTTCTGATTCAATCACAAAATTAATTGATCCAATTAAGTTTTTAGTTGAAATGTCTTCAATCACAGAAATGATAGGATCAATTAAAAAATTAATTGATACTATTAATTTTTGTGATTGATTTTTGTTTCAATTAAAAAAATGTTGAATCAATAAAATTTTGTAATTGAATATTTTTTAAAACTCAATTAAGACATTGATATGAAAATTGTTCGTGATTTTTTGTTTCTGTGTATGCTATCTTTGTCTTTAATAGGAAAAATTTTCATGAATTTTTTTCTGTGTATGCTATCTTTGTCGTTGTCTGTTATGAAAATTAATACCTCAAACACTATATAACATTGTACATATTTCATTTTATGTATTCCAAATTGATGCTAAACTATTTAAGATTTCTCTATGAATATTCGAAATTAAAAAATTTCCATCTCACTATAGAAAGAATTTCACGTGGTCATTAATTTTCTATAATAGATCGTTCATATTCAATAAATTCATCGCTTTTTTAGATTTTAATCTTTTGACAATCGATTACATTTGTCAAATGTCAAATATTAAAACAAACTAAGAAAATTATTACCAATTTTTTTTTTATCTCTATCTATACATAATTACCCATATTCACCTACCCACCTGATCACGTCTGAGTGGAGAAACACAAATTCAAATGTCAATAAAAAGAACGAATTAACAAATTAACATATGAACCCAACTCACTGGGAGGCCCACGTTCAGTTTTATTTTATCTACACTTTTTACCATTTTTCACAGTGCATTGCAAGCTGTGAACTAATTTATGTAAATTTTGAAATTTTCAATTTTGAACATCTGGTTCACAATGTCAATGAATCAACTCCAACTTTAGTTGAATAAATGAGATGAGGTGAATAGCTAGTATCTATTGAAGAGTTATCGATTGACAATTTTATATTTTTTTATATCAATGATTAGTCATTTTAATGTGGGCAAAATTTAATAACAAAAATGGAAGATAAAATTGCTGCAGATGAAATCTCTAAATGAGTGGGTAAATATGCGGGCTAATTTGAATAAGAAATAATAGTTTAAAATCAATATACTGGGATTGGTACTAAAGATACTCGTATTGCACAATATTGAAGTATTTGTGAAATGGATGCACATTGTTCTTTCTTATAGAAAAAAACTAATTGTGGTTTAGAAATTCCTTTAATAACCCAGCAAAAAAGCGTAGCCAAAAAAGTACTGAAAATTTTCTTTATGGATCCGGAAGTGGTGCAAAATTGGCGCACAAGCGATGAATTTAACATGGGCTTGTCATAGGACGGATGTTCACCATTTAAACAGCCGTTGTGCTGAATTTGCATCACTAACCAAAGGTGTGAAACGAATTCAGCGTTTTGGATGTGAATTAAAAAATTTTGTGATATTTTGCTAAATTTATATAGTTTTTTTATGATTTTTTATGCATTCCTACGCTTGTCTGAAACGTTTGACTTCAAAAATTTTAAAAAAATTCGCATTTTTTGCTAGAATGGATATTGCATTTTTTTCGAAAAAATTTTAATAATTTGAATCATTTTATTTATTCTTACTCCGTTTTTAACCCAGTTGAAACAAAAAAAGTTTAAATTACCCATTAGATATATGAAAAAACGAGTTATAAACAAGTATACACGGCCGTAAGTTCGGCCAGGCCGAATCTTATGTACCCTCCACCATGGATTACGTAGAAACTTCTACGAAAGACTGTCATCCACAATCGAATTACTTGGGTTTTGGGGTCTTAAAACTTCTTAACATCGATTTCTAAATTGTGAGTACGTCCATACGTGGTATATATTAGACAAAAAAGGTATGTATAGGTAAGTCTACAAATAATTACGAATCGATGTGGACTTTTGCACGGTACGTAGAGCCAGAATTGAAATATGGGGGTCGCTTATATGGGGGCTATATACAATTATGAACTTGATATGGACCAATTTTTGTGTGATTGCGGATCGATTTATCTAAGGGCTATATATAACTATAGACCGCTATGGACCTAGTTAGGCATGGTTTTTAACAGCCATATAGTAGCACAATGTACCAAATTTCAACTGACTCGGATGAAATTTGCTCCTCCAAGAGGCTCCAAAACCAAATCTTAAAGTTGCCCCCTCGTTAGTGCATCTCACTGAATTAAAAAATCCCCTAAATATAGAAATGATGGTATACCTTGATCTATCATCCAATTTATTTCATGAGTACTAAGAAGTAAATTTTCGTTCACAAATACATGGTGATTGAAGTCCCATTTTTATTTCTCGAGATTTGGAAGACGATCATCGCTCTCCTGGTTTTGTGTTTCAAAATCTTGTTCTTATAGCTGGTGAAAGCTGGTATGACAAAAACTTTATATTTTTTCAATTTTTATATTTTTTCAATTTTTCTAAAACCGAGCCTATGTTTTCATAAAAACTTTTATTTTAAATGGTTTTTTTTAGGAACTAAAGCGTCCTACTTTGGGGGATAATAACCAGAAAAAACTGACAACACTATGGCCTAAAACGATTAGGTTATGTTAGATTTGGTGGCAAACAGATACTTCAGGGTCACTTATGCTAACAGGTTAACTGATAAGTCACCGGTCTGACACATAGATGGCGATGCTAGTATTAATTGCATACAATTTTTATATAGTACCAACCTTCAAATGATTCGTGTCAAAATTTGATGTCTGTAGGTTAGGTAAGGTTAGGTGGCAGCCCGATGTATCAGGCTCACTTAGACTATTCAGTCCATTGTGATACCACATTGGTGAACTTCTCTCTTATCACTGAGTGCTGCCCGATTCCATGTTAAGCTCAATGACAAGGGACCTCCTTTTTATAGCCGAGTCCGAACGGCGTTCCACATTGCAGCGGCGTTCCACATTGCAGCGGCGTTCCACATTAGAGAAGCTTTGAAACCCTCGGAAATATTACCAGCATTACTGAGGTGGGATAATCCAAACTTTTTGGTGTTCGGTCGAAGCAGGAACCCACCACCTTGTGTATGCAAGGCGGGCATGCTAACCATTGCACCACGGTGGCTCACATTTGACCAAAAACAACAACGTGTTGATGATTCTGAACGGTGTTTGCAGCTGTTAACTCGTAATACACCCGAGTTTTTCCGTCGATATGTGACAATGCATGAAACATGGTTCCATCACTACACTCCTGATTCCAATCGACAGTCGGCTGAGTGGACAGCGACTGGTGAACCGTCTCCGAAGCGTGGAAAGACTCAAAAGTCCGCTTGCAAAGTAATGGCCTCTGTTTTTTGGGATGCGCATGGAATAATTTTTATCGATTATCTTGAGAAGGGAAAAACCATCAACAGTGACTATTATATGGCGTTATTGGATCGTTTGAAGGTCGAAATCTCGGCAAAACGGCCCCATATGAAGAAGAAAAACGTGTTGTTCCATCAAGACAACGCACCTTGCCACAAGTCATTGAGAACGATGGCAAAAATTCATGAATTTGGCTTCGAATTGCTTCCCCACCCACCGTATTCTCCAGATCTGGCCACCAGCGACTTTTTCTTGTTCTCAGACCTCAAAAGGATGCTCGCAGGGAAAAAATTTGGCTGCAATGAAGAGGTGATCGCCGAAACTGAGGCCTATTTTGAGGCAAAACCGAAGGAGTACTACCAAAATGGTATCAAAAAATTGGAAGGTCGTTATAATCGTTGTATCGCTCTAGAAGGGAACTATGTTCAAAAATAAAAACGAATTTTGACAAAAAATGTGTTTTTCTTTGTTAGACCGGGGACTTATTAGCCAACCTGTTATTCAATCCATGGGATACCACAGTGTTGAACTTCTCTTTTGTCAGTGAGTGCTGTCCGATTATATGTTTAGCTCCTTTTTACAGCAGTTTCTGAACGGTGTTGCACATTTCGGTGAAACCACTTAGAGAAGCTTTGAAACACTCAAATCCCACCTCTAAAATTTTTGAAAAGAAAATTTTTTGGAATCTGCTTGAAACTGGTATTAGCCCATGACTGTGAAAATCACCACTTTTGATTCCGCGATTCCGCTGTACTTTTTGCCAAATTAAAGAATTAAATAAACCTACATTAAAAAATTGAACCTCTATTTCACTAAATTCATAACTTTATTTCAGTTCATGGAATTATTATGTTTGTAGAAGCTTCCTTTACTCTAATAATTTTTTTCCAACGTTAGTTTTAGGAACTACAAAACAGGAGAAAAAAATTATACCAAAATGAAGCAAAAACGATTTACTAAATATGTACTTCTCACAAAATAGTTCATTATTTCTTTAAATATGTAAATGTTACTACAAATTAGTCCATCTTGAACTTTTTGCAATTGTGAACTCAAATTTTCTTTAACAAATGAAAAAAAATTAATTATGTCTAATAAGTTTTCTTGAATTTGTCAAAAAAAGATGTTCTTATCTGTGTGATATCGGAGTGATGCTAACGTTTGTAATGCTGTTTAGTTAAAATTTTCTAAAAATAATCGAAATTTTCTAAAATTAACCAAAATTGTTCTTCCTTGAGAGTTAACTGTTTTTTCAGTGTAAATTTCACGCAAATGCTGTGTTGTGGACATGAAACTTGGCATACTGGTAGCCCAAAAAAAAAAAAACTACTTTCAAGGAAGAGTTTTCTTGCCGGAGGAATGAAATTTCGGACAAGCAAAGTTTGCGATGGGAGAATTGCAAGGGTTGTAACGACACCAAGCAAATATGGCCCCATTTCAACTTAAACCGCACACTAGATATGCTAATGTTCTCGAGACGTCAGATATCACTCCTGATATCTGCACGCAAAAAAATAATTCTTTCCTCCCAAACGAAATTTTAGACAAACAAAGTTCGTTTCTCATTTGCTTTTCGCTGTAAGGAAGTGTATTTGGAAGAAAATATATACTTTTTGTGATAAACGTTTATTCTTTTCCAGGATGTAAAAACAATTTCATAAAGACTAGCTCAAAAAACATTATTTTCTTGCTAATTGCATTGTCCCTCACATCTTTCTCACATCCACGAGGATTTTTAGTTCTTAACACCTTTTCCTGTAATACCAACAATGTGGAAGAAATTATACGATTTTATAAATTTTTAAAATTTTTTTTACCTTTCGCCTGGACGGAGAATCGAACCGCGGACCATGCACATTGTAAGCCAACACACTAACCACTGAGCTATGTACCTGTTATGGTCATCAATAGATAAATATCCATATAAGTTATATTTATATAGCATAGCTTGCGGCGCCCACGAACCGAATAAACAAAGTTTATTTAACAGAAACAAACATTTAGTTTGGCACCGTGGAGCAGTGGTAGCTACGTCCGACTCTCATGCCAAGGGTCGTGGGTTCGATCCCTGCTTCGGCCAAATTTTTTTTTTTTGCTTTTGTTTTTTTTTACATATATTCCAGATATATTCGGAAGATTCCGAAAAAATGTTCAACATTACATTGTACTATATTGAATTTTGAACTGTAAAATGTGTCTTATTAAAGACCTAAAGTCAGAAAAGAACAGTGTTTGATATAAACGAAATGGACTGTGTTGTTATTTCAAAAATAACTTTTTTTATTGAAAAAATAAAAATTTTGTAACAAACGAATTTTTTTGGTGATAAAAGTTTAAAATTTTCGAAGCAATTCAAAAAACTCTAACAAAAGTAAAACGTTTTCGGTACACGTTTTCCAAACGTTTTTTTTCTTTGCGTGTGCTATAACGGGTCGCTGCCTGATAGGCGATTTTGCAAAAACTATTGGCGCGAAGTATAATGACTATTGTATGAGCTGTCATGATGCGGAGGAAAAAAAATCAATTAAACACCTCTTGTGTGAGTGTCCTGCATTTTGAGTAAAGCGCAAGCGAAGCAGATGAGCTAGCCTTGAGATTTGCGGCAGTCGATGGCCGTTTTTGAGTTGAAGAACTCAGAGTCCAAGGATTTTATTGCAGGTTGACTGTCTGAGTATATATTAATGCCAATATTGCTTGGAGCATTACTTCTCAGCCAATTCACCACTTCTCTTATTGCTAATATTTCAGCCTGAAAAGCACTACAGTGATCAGGTAATTTTTTCGCTATTCGAAGTTTCAGATCTTTAGATTATACTCCGAAACCCACTTAGCCATCCAATTTGGAGCCATCACTGTAGAAATCTTTTTGTCGAAAAGTGGACTCACCAAAGTGTAATCCACTAGGTTAGGCACATCTGGCATTATTTTGAGGACCGAACTGTGACCGCAACTTTTTTCCGACCACAGCGATAGCTCGCGCAACCGCACAGCCGTTGTTGCAGCTGACTGTTTGGCCAAAATGTCTAAAGGCAATAGATGCAGTATGACATTGAGGGAGTTTGTTCCTGTCTTGCTGAATACACCTGAGATACACAAGCACGCCATACGCTGAACTTTGTCTAAACTTGTCGGCTGGTGAAGTGCCGGCCACCAGACTACAACACCATATAGCATTATAGGTCTAACCACTGCCGTGTATAGCCAATGTACAATTTTTGGTTTTAGTCCCCACTTTTTTCCTATTGCCTTTTTGTATAAAGCTACCGTTGCTTTCCTCGCCCTTTCTTCAATATTAAGCTTAAAGTTCAGCTTCCTGTCCAAAATAACGCCAAGGTATTTTGCACACTCCCTAAAGGGAATTTCAATACCCCCTAAGGAAATGGGCCTAACTTTGCGTGTATGTTTTGAAAACAATGGAATGAGATTATGACATGATTATGGTTTCAATATTGTCCCATACGTGTACCTCGAACTAAATACAAAAAACAAAAATTTTCTGATTCAATCACAAAATTAATTGATCCAATTAAGTTTTTAGTTGAAATGTCTTCAATCACAGAAATGATAGGATCAATTAAAAAATTAATTGATACTATTAATTTTTGTGATTGATTTTTGTTTCAATTAAAAAAATGTTGAATCAATAAAATTTTGTAATTGAATATTTTTTAAAACTCAATTAAGACATTGATATGAAAATTGTTCGTGATTTTTTGTTTCTGTGTATGCTATCTTTGTCTTTAATAGGAAAAATTTTCATGAATTTTTTTCTGTGTATGCTATCTTTGTCGTTGTCTGTTATGAAAATTAATACCTCAAACACTATATAACATTGTACATATTTCATTTTATGTATTCCAAATTGATGCTAAACTATTTAAGATTTCTCTATGAATATTCGAAATTAAAAAATTTCCATCTCACTATAGAAAGAATTTCACGTGGTCATTAATTTTCTATAATAGATCGTTCATATTCAATAAATTCATCGCTTTTTTAGATTTTAATCTTTTGACAATCGATTACATTTGTCAAATGTCAAATATTAAAACAAACTAAGAAAATTATTACCAATTTTTTTTTTATCTCTATCTATACATAATTACCCATATTCACCTACCCACCTGATCACGTCTGAGTGGAGAAACACAAATTCAAATGTCAATAAAAAGAACGAATTAACAAATTAACATATGAACCCAACTCACTGGGAGGCCCACGTTCAGTTTTATTTTATCTACACTTTTTACCATTTTTCACAGTGCATTGCAAGCTGTGAACTAATTTATGTAAATTTTGAAATTTTCAATTTTGAACATCTGGTTCACAATGTCAATGAATCAACTCCAACTTTAGTTGAATAAATGAGATGAGGTGAATAGCTAGTATCTATTGAAGAGTTATCGATTGACAATTTTATATTTTTTTATATCAATGATTAGTCATTTTAATGTGGGCAAAATTTAATAACAAAAATGGAAGATAAAATTGCTGCAGATGAAATCTCTAAATGAGTGGGTAAATATGCGGGCTAATTTGAATAAGAAATAATAGTTTAAAATCAATATACTGGGATTGGTACTAAAGATACTCGTATTGCACAATATTGAAGTATTTGTGAAATGGATGCACATTGTTCTTTCTTATAGAAAAAAACTAATTGTGGTTTAGAAATTCCTTTAATAACCCAGCAAAAAAGCGTAGCCAAAAAAGTACTGAAAATTTTCTTTATGGATCCGGAAGTGGTGCAAAATTGGCGCACAAGCGATGAATTTAACATGGGCTTGTCATAGGACGGATGTTCACCATTTAAACAGCCGTTGTGCTGAATTTGCATCACTAACCAAAGGTGTGAAACGAATTCAGCGTTTTGGATGTGAATTAAAAAATTTTGTGATATTTTGCTAAATTTATATAGTTTTTTTATGATTTTTTATGCATTCCTACGCTTGTCTGAAACGTTTGACTTCAAAAATTTTAAAAAAATTCGCATTTTTTGCTAGAATGGATATTGCATTTTTTTCGAAAAAATTTTAATAATTTGAATCATTTTATTTATTCTTACTCCGTTTTTAACCCAGTTGAAACAAAAAAAGTTTAAATTACCCATTAGATATATGAAAAAACGAGTTATAAACAAGTATACACGGCCGTAAGTTCGGCCAGGCCGAATCTTATGTACCCTCCACCATGGATTACGTAGAAACTTCTACGAAAGACTGTCATCCACAATCGAATTACTTGGGTTTTGGGGTCTTAAAACTTCTTAACATCGATTTCTAAATTGTGAGTACGTCCATACGTGGTATATATTAGACAAAAAAGGTATGTATAGGTAAGTCTACAAATAATTACGAATCGATGTGGACTTTTGCACGGTACGTAGAGCCAGAATTGAAATATGGGGGTCGCTTATATGGGGGCTATATACAGTTATGAACTTGATATGGACCAATTTTTGTGTGATTGCGGATCGATTTATCTAAGGGCTATATATAACTATAGACCGCTATGGACCTAGTTAGGCATGGTTTTTAACAGCCATATAGTAGCACAATGTACCAAATTTCAACTGACTCGGATGAAATTTGCTCCTCCAAGAGGCTCCAAAACCAAATCTCGGGATCGGTTCATATGGGGGCTATATATGATTATGGACTGATATGGACCACTTTTGGCATGGTTGTTAAATATCATATACTACCACCACGTACCAAATTTCAACCAGATCGGATGAATTTTGCTTCTCCAAAAGGCACCAGAGGTCAAATTTGGGGATCGGTTTATATGGGGGCTATATATTATTATAGACTGATATGAACCAATTCCTGCATGGTTGTTGGATACCATATAACAGGTTGGCTGATAAGTCCCCGGTCTGACACATAGATGGCGTCACTAGTATTAAATGCATATTATTTTTATATGGTACCAACCTTCAAATGATTCGTGTCAAAATTTGACGTCTGTAAGTCAATTAGTTTGTGAGATAGAGCGTCTTTTGTGAAGCAACTTTGTGAAAAAATTGAAAAAAAGGAATTTCGTGTTTTGATAAAATACTGTTTTCTGAAGGGAAAAAATACGGTGGAAGCAAAAACTTGGCTTGATAATGAGTTTCCGGACACTGGCCCAGAGAAATCAACAATTATTGATTGTTATGCAAAATTCAAGCGTGGTGAAATGAGCACGGAGGACGGTGAACGCAGTGGACGCCCGAAGGAGGTGGTTACCGACGAAGACATAAAAAAAATCCACAAAATGATTTTGAATGACCGTAAAATGAAATTAATCGAGATAGCAGAGGCCTTAAAGATATCAAAGGACCGGTGAACCGTCTCCGAAGCGTGGAAAGACTCAAAAGCCTGCTGGCCTCTGTTTTTTGGGATGCGCATGGAATAATTTGTATCGATTATCTTGAGAAGGGAAAAACCATCAACAGTGACTACTATTTATATGGCGTTATTGGAGCGTTTGAAGGTCGAAATCGCGGCAAAACGGCCCCATTTGAAGAAAAAACGTGTTGTTCCACCAAGACAACGCACCGTACCACAAGTCATTGAGAACGATGGCAAAAATTGGTCTTCGAATTGCTTCCCCACCCACCGTATTCTGCAGATCTGGCCCAGCGACTTTTTCTTATTCTCAGACCTCAAAATGATGCTCGCAGGGAAAAAATTTGGCTGCAATGAAGAAGTGATCGCCGAAACTGAGGCCTATTTTGAGGCAAAACCGAAGAAGTACTACCAAAATGGTATCAAAAAATTGGAAGGTCATTATAATCGTTGTATCGCTCTTGAAGGGAACTATGTTGAATAATAAAAACGAATTTTGACAAAAAAATGTGTTTTTCTTTGTTAGACCGGGTGACTAACATCACGTACTAAATTTCAAACGAATCAGATGAATTTTGGTCTTCCAAGAGGCTCCGGAGGTCAAATCTGGTAATCGGTTTCTTTGGGGGCTATATATAACTATGGACCTATGTGGACCAATTTTTGCACGGTTGTTAGAGACCATATACTTACACCATGTACCAAATTTCAGCCAGATTGGATGAAATGTGCTTCTCTTAGAGGCTCCGCAAGCCAAATCGAGGGATCGGTTTATATGGGGCCTATATATAATTATGGACCGATGTGGACCAATTTTTGCATGGTCATTAGAGACCATATACTAACACCATGTACCAAATTTCAGCCGGATCGTATGAATTTTGTTCTTCCAAGGGGCTCCGGAGGTCAAATCTGGTGATCGGTTTATATGGGGCCTATATATAATTATTGACCGATTTCGACCAATTTTTGCATGGGTGTTTGAGGTCATATATTAACACCACGTCCAAAATTTCAACTGAATCAGAAGAATTTTGGTCTTCCAAGAGGCTCCGGAGGTCAAATCTGGTAATCGGTATCTTTGGGGGCTATATATAACTATGGACCGATGTGGACCAATTTTTGCATGGTTGTTAGAGACCATATACTTACACCATGTACCAAATTTCAGCCAGATTGGATGAAATGTGCTTCTCTTAGATGCTCCGCAAGCCAAATCGGGGGATCGGTTTATATGGGGGCTATATATAATTATGGACCGATGTGGACCAATTTTTGCATGGTTGTTAAAGACCCTATACTAACACCATGTACCAAATTTCAGCCAGATCGGATGAAATTTGCTTCTCTTAGAACAATCACAAGCCAAATTTGGGGGTCCGTTTATATGAGGGCTACAGGTAAAAGTGGACCGATATGGCCCATTTGCAATACCATCCGACCTACATCAATAACAACAACTTGTGCCAAGTTTCAAGTCGATAGCTTGTTTCGTTCGGAAGTTAGCGTGATTTCAACAGACGGACGTGTTCAGATCGACTCAGAATTTCACCACGACCCAGAATATATATACTTTATGGGGTCTTAGAGCAATATTTCGATGTGTTACAAACGGAATGACAAAGTTAATATACCCCCATCCTATGGTGTAGGGTATACAAATTAATTAAAATAACTTCCTTTGTAGTTAAAATAAAGAACATCTTTGGGGGGACATTTTTAGATTTTTTTTTTGCTGGGAAATTTTTCTTTGTCATAAAATTTAAGCACTTGTGAAACAACACTTATTTGTACTGTAGGAGCACATAAATATCCAAGGTACTACACTGAAAATACAGTTTTCTTTTGTCAAGAAGGAAATATTAAGGAAACGAGATTTTCTTGTGTCTTTAAAATGATCCTGTAATAATAAAATAGACTTAAGTCAAACTACACACAAACAGTGAACCTACAAGAAAAGAAAATGTAGGTTAATTTTAGAAATGTTTAACTAAAGTGTATTACAAACTGCATACAAACGAAAATGATGACAATTTTTCTAATTAAAAGTTAAATTGACTTTTAAAAAAATATTCAATTTAAAATTTAATTAACCTAAAAATATTTTTAATAGAAACAAAAATCAATCACAAAAATTAATTGGTTAATTGAAATTAATCTGGCCAATGATATCATCTTTCTGTGGAAATATAAATATTTTGTCGTTACAATTGACTTTGGTGATTGATACTATAATTTCTGTAATTGAAGATATTTCAAGTCGAAATTAATTAGATCAATTAATTTTCTAGATTGAAGGTAATAAATATATTTCTGTGTATATTCTACAAATTCAAGAAAACTTCTTAGATATAAATAGGTTAATTTAAACAACAATACAAATGTATTATTGTTTAAATTAACTCATTAAATTAAATGAAAGGCAAAATTATTTAAGTAGGTTACACAATTGAAAGAAATACACTTAAATTTAATTGATTTTAATTTAATTATATTAAATAAATTCAATTAAACATATACAATTGGAAAATTATATCTGGAAGAAAGTGAACTTGTAACCATTTTAAACGGAGAGCTTGACAGTGGATGGGAGAGATTATATAATTATACCCCCGTAAAAAAATTATATGTGCAACGTGTAAATTTATGTTGTATGTTAGTCTTATAAAGAACTTTTATTGAAAAAAAAATTGTTTTTCTTATTTTTTTACACTTTTGTACGTTAGTAAAATATAGAATTAAATTTTTACTCGTGTTTTGTTTTTTATTGTTGGTTCGTACTGTGGGTTAGGTTAGGTTAGGTTAAAGTGGCAGCCCGATTAAGATTCAGGCTCACTTAGACTATTCAGTCCATTGTGATAGCACATTAACTAAAAGTACCTATTACATATGGGCACTTCTAGTGCCCACTGAACCTTCTCAATTATTTTTCTTCGCTGAACCAACCAGATTGTTCCAAAAACATTAGCAGACTGCTTAAGTTAACGTTTTCCAGATCCGCCAGTAATCTGAAGCTATATGCTCCTAAAAGTTGCTTGCGCTTTACACAAAATGCAGGACACTCACACAAGAGGTGTTTAATTGATTATTTTTCCACCGCATCATGACAGCTCATACAATAGTCATTATACTTCGCGCCAATAGTTTCTGCAAAATCGCCTATCAGGCAGCGACCCGTTATAGAAGATATCAGGAGTGATATCTGACGTCTCGAGAACATTAGCATATCTAGTGTGCGGTTTAAGTTGAAATGGGGCCATATTTGCTTGGTGTCGTTACAACCCTTGCAATTCTCCCATCGAACATTTGCCATCATAACAGCCTTCTCACGCAGTAGAAGTTCCCCTGGAATATGTAAGGCAGTCCCTAGCCTTGCCAACTCATCCGCTTCGCAGTTCCCCGGTATGTTCCTATGGTCAGGCACCCATATTAGGTGAATATTGTACTGCTCAGCCATCTCATTGAGAGATTTGCGACAGTCGATGGCCGTTTTCGAGTTGAGGAACACAGAGTTCAAGGATTTTATTCCAGGTTGACTGTCTGAGTATATATTGATGCCCTCATTTTTTGGAACATTACTTCTCCGCCAATTCGCCACCTCACTTATTGCTAATATTTCAGCCTGAAAAACACTACAGTGATTAGGTAATCTTTTCGCTATTCGAAGTTCCAGATCATTAGAATATACTATACACTTGTCCATCCAATTTGGAGCCATCAGTGTAGAAATCTATATATTCTTTATTTCCCGGGATCTGTGTGCACCACGCCTCACTGTTGGGGATTAGAGTCTCAAACTTTTTGTCGAAAAGTGGACTCGCCAAAGTGTAATCCACTACGTTAGGCACATCTGGCATTATTTTGAGGACCGAACTGTGACCGTAACTTTTTTCCGACCACAGCGATAGCTCGCGCAACAGCACAGCCGTTGTTGCAGCTGACTGTTTGGCCAAAATGTCTAAAGGCAATAGATGCAGCATTACATTAAGGGAATTTGTTTCTGTCTTGCTGAATGCGCCTGAAATACACAAATACGCCATACGCTGAACTTTATCTAAACAAGTCGGTTTCTGAAGTGCCGGCCACCAGACTACAACACCATATAGCATTATAGGTCTAACCACTTTCGTGTATAGCCAATGCACAATTTTTGGTTTTAGTCCCCACTTTTTTCCTATTGCCTTTTTGCACGAGTACAAAGCTAGCGTTGCTTTTCTCGCCCTTTCTTCAATATTAAGCTTAAAGTTCAGCTTCCTGTGCAAAATAACGCCAAGGTATTTTGCACACTCACCAGAGGGAATTTCAATACCCCCTAAGGAAATGGGCGTTTTGCGATCTTTGCAGTACATGACTAATTCTGTCTTTGCAGGATTTACCCCAAGACCATTGTCTTTTGCCCATTTCTCAGTCATCCGGAGGGCCTCTGAATAATATCTCTGATTGTGGATGGGAATTTTCCCCTAACTTCCAGAGCCACATCATCTGCGTATGCCACCACTTTTATCCTTTCTTTTTCTAGGGTAAACAGAAGGTTATTTATAGCAACATTCCAAAGAAGAGGTGATAGAACTCCTCCTTGGGGAGTGCCTCTGTTCACATACCTTTGTATGTTTGCTTGTCCTAGTGTGGCTGAAATACGTCTCTTCATTAGTAGTTCGTCTAACAGCCTGAGTATACATGGATCAACATTCAGAGTTGTCAGTCTATTTAATATCGAGCTCGGATGGACATTATTGAACGCCTCTTCGATGTCTGGAAACGCCACGATTGTGTATTCTTTGACAGATAGTGAGCTTTCAATAAAGCTGACTAGTTCATGTAATGCGGTCTCAGTAGACCTGCCCTTCGAGTATGCATGCTGTCGTTTCGAGAATAAACTTGAATCGATGCTAGTTCTAAGATAAATATCTATCATCCTCTCCAGAGTCTTAAGTAGGAATGAGGATAAGCTGATTGGTCGGAAATCCTTCGCCCTCGAGTGAGAGGCTTTTCCCTCTTTTGGTATGAAAACGACTTTTGTTTCCCTCCACTTTCCTGGGATATATGATAAGTTGATACATCCTTTATATATCGCCGACAACCAGGGGATAATTTTTTCAGTTACTGCTTGTAACTCCGCCGGAGTAATTCCATCAGGTCCGGGGGATTTGAATGGTCCAAAGTTATTTAAAGCCCATCTTATTCTAGTTTCCGATACAATTTCCTCGACAGGAAACGACCGCTGAGAACTGTGGCACCGCCAGTATATGGTTCAACCGTCTGATTTCCAGGAAAATGTGGAATGTGGTTTGTAATGTAATCATATTTTTTGTTTTGATCTCAGCTTTAAAATCATTGTGTTGACTGAACTAAAAGAGTAGCTTAACCAACAGAGGAAAAGAATTATATTAATTTTAATTTAATTACATTAAATTTATCAATTTAAAGTAATTGTTTGTCATTTTTTATATTTCATACATTTATCTTTTTATTTGTTTCACCATTATGTTCATTTGTAGCTTTGTCTAATAATTTTATTGTAATTTTTGCTTTTTTGTTTATCTCCCACTTTTTTTTTTGTTTTGAATGATGTCCGTCATTTCCTTAGATTTTGATTTTCAGTTTCTTCACTGGTAGTGTTCCTCTTTTTGGTGTTAATTTAATTAAGCTTTAATGCCTTTCCTACACTTGCTATGTCATAATAAAATGCGTGACATTATTTCAAATATGATACTTAAATAAAATTTTAGGTAGATTTTGTTAGGAATGATGATGGGTCTTGTCTGAAAATCTTGAAGCTGAATTCGGCATTCATAAATTTTGAAAAAAGTCCCTTAACATACCAAAGAAGAGGAAATGTGATGTATGGGGAATGAAGATCATTTAAATTTCTTTATGGATGTTGTGCTTGGACAGACCCAATTTTGAAATAAAAAAAATGAAATAGGTGGGAAGGGGGGATGTACTTCTCAGACACATGTTGATGATCTTCTTTAGTGGAGAAAATCGAAGAAAAAAACTAAAAACCCAATGTCATCAAAAATATGAATGCGCTAAAACATTGGGGATCGAATGTCGCCATGTGTGTAGGTGCCATATGTCTGGCTGCCTCACTGGCTAGCATCGGCTGGTTGTCTATGCAATTATGCTGAATGCCATCAAATCCATCAGGTTGCTGTGATGATGTCTTAACCTGGTCGTTGCACTCAAGGAGGAAACTGGAACTTTGAATCATGCATCTAGCAAGTAAATACGATATTGAAATTTTCCCATGGGGAGGAATGTAAAGTCATGAATTGCACGCAACGCTAAATATGCCTGCCCATGTTAACGACGATGATGAATGCCCGGCCAGGGGAAAGTGAGACATACAGCAGGAAAGAGTGAATGACTATTTGTGGTTGGTCGGTCACTTACAATTGAGAAACATTTGAATGGCTGCCGGTAAATATCAACGGTGTGGAAGTTGCAGCTACTGTTGGAGACATTAAAAGCCCAACGGCTCTCTAAATTAGGGAAGGACAGACACCATACGAAAGGACGGACAGACGGACTATTGCTATGGCTATAGAGTACCCATGGTACCGCACCGTTGGCTATATTATTTATAATAGGTTTTTCATTTAATTTCGTGAGTTGCACTGGGCAACATTTTCCTCTGATCTACTGCTGCTTCAGGGCAAATGATCGGGGAGAGAAACGAATCAGCTCGCATTTTTGTGTGTATTTTTGCGCTCCGTTGTTGTTTTTTTTTTTTTGATTTTCTAAAGGGGGAAAGATCTGTTTTTCTTTCAAACGTTCCGAGAGATGTGGGCTTGTTTTATGGCAATTTTGTTGTTGCACCCAGCCAGCCAGCTACTACTACTGCGGCTGCTGTTCGAACACCAGTAAAACAAAAAAAAAAATATCATCCAAAATGAGATTTCTGTCGTCATTTCGTGAATTTAGTTGAATCAGTTGAAAAATCGCTAGCGGTCAGAACATTTGTATAGCAGCGCGTACACTGGTGAAGTGGATTTGGAACGCGTCAAACTATATCCTCAACGAATATGAGCGAAAACCCCCTCGACTAAAACGACTAAAATAACGAGAAAGTGAGAGAGCCAGCCAACATTAAAGAAAAAAATAACGGCCGGAAAATATTTGAAAAATAAGACACGACAAACAAATTTCCATATCCACTATCGTTACTACTGGCTACAAATGTAAATTCGGTTTCGATTTTTGGCACGAGTTTTTGATTTTGTTTTTTTTTTTTGTTATAAATGCCACTCATAGCGAAATGTGAATGATATTCTTGTGTGTTTTGCGTTTTCTTTTGTTTTAAGGCAAAATTACTAGAGTATGACAGTGCGCCGCTTGTGAAAACCCCATAAAAGTCATTAAAACTATTTAAAAAGCTGTTTATTTATAATAGAGAAAAAAAAACACCATAAGAGCTATTGAGAAAGAAAAACAAAAAAGTCAAAAAGTCATACAAAAAAAAAAAAACGAAATGAAATGAAAATTCATTGGAAATAAATAAACGTGATCATACTGGATTTTATGAAAAAGAATTATTCTGTGAAAAATTTTAACTAAAATTTTAAAGTAAAATTTATTACGAAATATAAATAAAGTTACATTCTGTTAACAAAAAAGATAAAAATAAAAAACCAATGCCAACTGAAATGAAGTGTTAAGAAGGTCATATGATTCCTCATCTTAGTGTCAATTCTTGGAAGATTTTAAAAATGATTTTATGTTGAATTGGAAATTGCTCCAAATAATTGTAAAAAGCAAGAAAAACAGCAAAATAATAGAAAACAAATCATAAGCAAAAAATTTTTTAATGTTTTTTAAAATAAAAATTTATAATATAGTAAATATTCCCAGTGGGCCCTTATTCAACTACAGTAAAACATGAAGTTACCAAGAAATAAGAAATATTTTAAATAAAGTGGGCTTCAATATAATCAAAAAAATCATTAATGAACGAGTAAAATGGAACATACCCGATATACTGTGTTATAATTCCGGCCAAATTTCCCTGAAATCGATTGCAGTTTATTAGTTTTGTGTCAATGTCATAAAAAACCTGCAAAACAAATGTTCAATTGATAAAATAATAGTTTTCCTTTCTAAAAAATGAAATTTCAAACAACACAATTTTCTCTTGATCCTAAACATTTTTCTTTAAAAGCAAATCAAAAAGTTTTGTACTGGTTCTGGTGTAAATCCATTTTCTATAGGGTTGATGCATTTAATTATGCCATCCACCAAAGGATGGGGGTATACTAACTTTGTCATTCAGTTTGCAACACATCGAAATATTGGTCTGAGTTTTGTCAAAATTTTATTTCTATAGAAAATTTTGTCAAAATGTAATTTCTATAGAAAATTTTGTCAAAATTTTACTTCTATAGAAAATTTTGTCAAAATTTTTTTTCTATAGAAAATTTTGTCAAAATTTTATTCCTATAGAAAATTTTGTCAAAATTTTATTTCTGTAGAAAATTTTGTTAAAATTTTATTTCTATAGAAAATTTTGTCAACATTTTATTTCTATAGAAAATTTTGTTAAAACTTTATTTCTATAGAAAATTTTGTCAAAATTTTATTTCTATAGAAAATTTTCTTAAGATTTTATTTCTATAGAAAATTTTCTTAAAATTTTATTTCTATAGAAAATTTTGTCTAAATTTTATTCTTATAGAAAATTTTGTCAAAATTTTATTTCTATAGAATATTTTGACAAAATTTTATTTCTATAGAAAATTTAGCTCAAGTTTTATTTCTATAGAAAATTTAGCTCAAGTTTTATTTCTACAGAAAATTTTATCCAAGTTTTATTTCTACAGAAAATTTTGTCAAAATTTTATTTCTTTAGAAAATGTTGTCAACATTTTATTTCTATGGAAAATTTTGTCAACATTTTATTTCCAAAAAAAATTTTGACACAATTTTATTTCTTTGGAAAATTTTGTCAAAATTTTATTTCTATAGAAAATTTTGTCAAAATTTTATTTCTATAGAAAATTTTGTCAAAATTTTATGTGTATAGAAAATTTTGTCAAAATTTTATTTTTATAGAAAATTTTGTTCAAGTTTTATTTCTATAGAAAAATTTGTCCAAATTTTATTTCTATAGAAAATTTTGTCAAAATTGTATTTCTATAAAAAAATTTTGTCAAAATTTTATGTGTATAGAAAATTTTATCAAAATTTTATTTCTATAGAATATTTTGTCAAAATTTTATTTCTATAGAAAATTTTGTTTATGTTTTATTTCTAGAGAAAAATTTGTCCAAATTTTATTTATATAGAAAATTTTGTCAAAATTTTATTTCTATAGAAAATTTTGTCCAAATTTTATTTCTATAGAAAATTTTGTCAACATTTTATTTCTATAGAAATTTTTCGTGTTTTGTTGTTTATTGTGGGCTTGTACTTCAATCATATTTGTTGTTTTGATCTCAGCTTTAAAACCATTGTGTTGACTAAACTACAAGAGTAGCTTAGCCAACGGAGGAAAATAATGTTTGTCAAATTTATTTGGACAAAGCCCTATAGACTGCGAGATGGTTGGATGGACGCACGTTTCGGAATTACCACATTCCTCATCAGCATCCTCTACTTGCAGCATAACTATCAACCAATTATCAGAATAAATTCAGGCAGTTCACTAAACCCAAGGTGAACCACACTTGAACATTCCAAAAAAAGGTTTTACATGATAGCCGGCTTATGCCGAAATAAATTCATACAAAATTTGTCAAAATTTTATTACTATAGAAAATTTGGCAAAATTTTATTTCTATAGAAAATTTTGTCAAAGTTTTATTCCTATAGAAAATTTTGTCAAAATTTTATGTGTATAGAAAATTTTGTCAAAATTTTATGTGTATAGAAAATTTTATCAAAATTTTATTTCTATAGAATATTTTGTCCAAATTTTATATCTATAGAAAATTTTGTTCAAGTTTTATTTCTATAGAAAATTTTGTCAAAAATTTTATTTCTATAGAAAATTTTGTTAAAATTTTATTTCTATAGAAGATTTTGTCAAAATTTTATTTCTATAGAAAATTTTGTCAAAATTTTATTTCTATAGAAAATTTTGTCCAAATTTTATTTGTACAGAAAATTTAGTCAAAATTTTATTTCCCAAAAAATTTTTTTGACAAAATTTTATTTCTAAAGAAAATTTTGTCAAAATTTTATTTCTATAGAAAATTTTGTCAAAATTTTATTTCTAAAGAAAATTTTGTCAAAATTTTGTTTCTATAGAAAATTTTGTCCAAATTTTATTTCTATAGAAAATTTTGTCCAAATTTTCTTTCTATAGAAAATTTTGTCAAAATTTTATTTCTATAGAATATTTTATTAAAATTTTATGTGTATAGAAAATTTTGTCAAAATTTTATGTGTATAGAAAATTTTGTCAAAATTTTATTTCTATAGAATAGTTTGTCAAAATGTTATTTCTATAGAATATTTTGTCAAAATTTTATTTCTATTGAAAATTTTGTCAAAATTGTATTTCTATAGAATACTTTGTCAAAATTTTATTTCTATAGAATATTTTGTCAAAATTTTATTTTTATAGAAAATTTTGTCCAAATTTTATTTCTATAGAAAATTTTGTCAAAATTTTATTTCTATAGAAAATTTTGTCAAAATTTTATTTCTATAGAAAATTTTGTCCAAATTTTATTTCTATAGCAAATTTTGTCCAAATTTTATTTGTACAGAAAATTTTGTCAAAATTTTATTTCCCAAAAAATTTTTTTGACAAAATTTTATTTCTATAGAAAATTTTGTCTAAATTTTATTTCTATAGAAAATTTTGTCAAAATTTTATTTCCATAAAAAATTTTGTCAAAATTTTATTTCTATACAAAATTTTGTCAAAATTTTATTTGTACAGAAAATTTTGTCAAAATTTTATTTCTATACAAAATTTTGTCAAAATTTTATTTGTACAGAAAATTTTGTCAAAATTTTATTTCTATAGAATATTTTGTCAAAATTTTATTTCTATAGAAAATTTTATTTTTATAGTAACTTTTGCGAAATTGCACAAAAATGGGAATTAGTCGACTTAAATTTATAGAAGTAAAAAAATTGTCCAAATCGGCTCATATTTAAATATATACCTGTGGGAATACAGACCTTTATATTGAGCTTCCAAAAAATTTGAAAGATTTGAGATGGTATCGAAAATGTATCTCTACGAAATGGTCCAGGGTATAATATAGACGGCCTACTTTCCTTACTTGTTTTTGTATAGCAACGAAAAGAAATTGTATGCTCTTTTATAAAAAATAGTTTTATTGTTTTAAATTATAAATAGACAGATTAAACAGATTCTCCCTTCAGTTTAATTATTGTCGTTAATATGAATTGCTTTCGCACATTTCATACAAATAAAATTTAGTTCTACGTTTTTGTTTCTCATATAATTTTCTCTCACATTCTTACTCAAAAATAAAAACGAAAAACGTTATTCATAGATTTTATTCTCGTTTCGTTTGTTTATATTCTGTAGAAATTAAAAAAAAAATTTTGCAAATAAAATTTGCAATGGCAGAAAATCAAATCCAAACAGCGATAAACAAACGTTAAACAAAATATAGTATTTTGAATAAATAAACAAAAAGATTTAATACAATTAATTTTTTTTTTATTTCAATGTTAAAATTGAAACAATCTCTATAGGTAATTTCATTACTCTTTTAGAAAGCACAAACAAATCATCTTATTGAATAGGGCAGTATTTTTATTTTGCGATAATCAACTCGAATTTATTACCTCTTAACCTAAAAGTTTATATTGAATTCAAAACTGTGAGAAAGTGAGCAAATATTTTTTAATATTAGCGAATAACTCATAAAAAACTAAAGTTTTAATTATAAAATGAACCAAAAAGCAATTAAAAACTAGCGCTATAATTTCTACAACAATGGCTTTAATTTTTATGCGTTATTTTGTTTCGCTTTATCTTACTAACCAAATTTGCAAAATGTTTTTGCGATTTGTCACACTTTTTTATTCTCACATAAATTAGGTCACAAGATCACTTTCATTTGAGCGCCACAAACTGATTAGCAAGCAAATTAAAATTGGAATACTTACAGATGTTTCTACAAAAAAGTGAAAAAAAAATATTTTTAATGTGTTTGCAATAAACTGTAAGAACAAAAAAGTTTTGGGCTATTCAAAAGATTCTGCGCGAGCTATGTAATCTTCTGAATAGAAGATTTGAATAAATTTTTATTATCATCAAATATGTAAATGTGGTAGCAAAAAGCTATTGATTCTTTATTACAAAATATTAATAGACAAACTTTTTTAAATTGGCTTTAGGTTGAAATAAATTAATTTTCTGCATATTAATATGATAATAAATTATGATTAGGTATCCCATACTATTCTATCCACTACTTTCCCAATAATCAATTAGACTTAATTCATATTTCATATTTCCAAAATAATCTGATTTATTTAATCGAGCACAGATACAAGATGTTTAGTTTGCAAACGGGCACCCGAAATAGTTTTCCATCTCAAGTGATGGTATAAGCAACTATGATATCTAATCAACTATGGTAGTTATTATAATTCGATAAAAATCGGTTATCCTACGACTAATCGATTTTTATCGAAAAAATCGAAACGTCGACTTCGCATTGAGAGAGGCATGGCAGCTATCAAAAAGTCGTAAGTCGCGAAGTCAATAGTCTAACTTTTAACAATCCCGACATTTTCAAGATTTTATAAAATCATAAAGTCGACCCTTTCCAATATTTTATAGTGTATAGTGTAAAATCGACCTTTTTAAAAACCCGAAAATCTTCGTTCTCAAATTTTACAAAAGACGAAAAGTCGACTTTTTGATTCAAACTACAAACCCTTAACTTTGAAGTTACTTTGGGTTCGGGGACTTCCCAACGACTTTGATCGTGGTCCATGGACATAGTCGGACGAAAAAGACTGTTTTTCGTATGTTTGGGTGTAATATTTATATGTTTGGACCTCCAATTTTTAGCACATTATTTTTAAGTGCAAGCATATTATGTTCATAAACAAGTATAACATGTTTGGGACAAACACGTTAATATGTTAGAACATATTATGTTTGGAACGTCACATGTTATTAAATATAGATGCAAACATATATTAATTTAATTTAATTTAATTTAATTTAATTTAATTTAATTTAATTTAATTTAATTTAATTTAATTTAATTTAATTTAATTTAATTTAATTTAATTTAATTTAATTTAATTTAATTTAATTTAATTTAATTTAATTTAATTTAATTTAATTTAATTTAATTTAATTTAATTTAATTTAATTTAATTTAATTTAATTTAATTTAATTTAATTTAATTTAATTTAATTTAATTTAATTTAATTTAATTTAATTTAATTTAATTTAATTTAATTTAATTTAATTTAATTTAATTTAATTTAATTTAATTTAATTTAATTTAATTTAATTTAATTTAATTTAATTTAATTTAATTTAATTTAATTTAATTTAATTTAATTTAATTTAATTTAATTTAATTTAATTTAATTTAATTTAATTTAATTTAATTTAATTTAATTTAATTTAATTTAATTTAATTTAATTTAATTTAATTTAATTTAATTTAATTTAATTTAATTTAATTTAATTTAATTTAATTTAATTTAATTTAATTTAATTTAATTTGATTTGATTTAATTTAATTTAATTTAATTTAATTTAATTTAATTTAATTTAATTTAATTTAATGTAATTTAATTTAATTTAATTTAATTTAATTTAATAAAATTTCGTATAAACATATATATGTTCAGAAACTTCAGTGAGAGAGAGAGAGCCAGAGAAAATAAAAAAGAAAGTTAGGAGAAAATTTATTTTCCACTTCTTCGTAGATAATTGAATGAGTAACAAATGATGTAGTCTTAAAAAAAACCTTTTTTAAATTATTACACAGGAAAAAATATCACCAAAATATTCCCAATTAAAACGCTGATTGAAGTTGAAAACTTTTTCAATAGAAACATTAATTGATTGATACTATTGATATTTTAATCAAACTAGAAAAAATTAGTCAATGATTTTTTTTAATTTTCAATTAAAAAATTATTTAATGCAATTAATTTTTTAATCAATGCATGCTTGCATACGACAAACCAGTTTTTGTTTCCAAAAATTCTGAAAATATATATGCTTAAAGCAGTATGTGTTTGGGAGTATATGTTACAGAGGCGATTTTTTATTTAAGAGTGTACCAAACACGGCCCTCCAACTAAAAACACATGTTCAGTGTTGCCTCTGTTGGGGATTTTTGAGTTGGGGATTTGATGGACAATTTCTTAAAATTTTTGGATTTTGTTGGGAATTTATTTCAAATCTGTCTTATTATAATATTGATGCTCGCAAACTGGCATAACCAAGACTTATACCTTTTTGTCCAAGTTGTAAATTATTACGAATTTTCTAATGTCCGGTTGTTCCACTAATTTAAATGTCAAGAGGTAAATCATTTTTGTTTTTTTTTTTTATAAAAAGTTTTCACAGCTACATTGGGAATTTCTGTGAGGAATTTTAAGTTGGGGATTTTTTGGGGATGAAAGCGTTCCAATTTGGGGACAAGAGCTAGAAAATTCTGGCAACACTGCATATGCTAATTTTTTATGGGTCTACTCTTTTTGCCTCCCGTTTTTATTATCTCCATTTCAACTTAAACATATAAAATGTTTGGGGGAGTCTCGGTGAGCGCATAGTCCAAAATAAATGCACTCATACAAACACAGTTATCCACAACAAAATATGTCTCTCAAAGAGAGCAAGAAACATTTGGTCTTATTGTATTCTCTCAGTGGGTTATGATAGTGTCTTTCATAAACTCTCTTCGTTTACATCTTTATTTCTAAATGCTTATGTGTATGACCATGTGATATCCCAAATATAATATATTCAATATATTAACATATATGTCCCAAACATTTTATACCAATTTATAAATATCATATGCTTGCACTTAAAAATATTGTAGTAAAAATGCCCAAACACACATTTTTTATACCTGAACATATGAAAAATATATTTTGTTGTCCTCAAACATGTCGGGGAACATTTTCGTCGCAAAATATTTTATCATGTTTGAAGTCAGTATATTCTTTCTTTGGGTGCAGATACCGATCCAATGGACTCTTCTATTTGGATCATTCCTACATTTTTTAATGGAATGTCTCATATGTTGACATTGGTAGATATTTTCTATTAGAATTTTATGTTCACTTTCTCATATTAAAATCTCTATAATATTCTATATTTATATTTAAAAAGAAATGTGGACATAAACATATTTGACAAATTCACAAGAGACACAGTGTCTGTCTACAAGGTTACAAAATTATACGTCACAACATTTGCTCTTATAAATGTGATGACTATATCGGCATACATGTTGCACAATAAAAACAGAAGACATTGTATACCGTTATAAAATTTTTAAATAAAAACGCTTTTAATCCTTTAAAATATCATTATTAAAAAACCGCATATTTGGTTCATCAATATAAAAATCTTTATACAGAAAATCTTTGATTCTTTCAATTTATTTTTTATTATTTTATTGTTATTTTTTTTTAATTTATAGTAAACACAATTCTTGCATAGAATATTGTTATAGTTCTTTTTTCAGTTGTCTACAATTCTACATTGTTATTCATTACTAATTATTCCTTTTTTAATTTAAAACGCCAATCAAATGTTACATTGCCATGCGATGACATCAAAGTGTCAAAAACACAAAGTCCTCAGACAAAAACCAATTAAACTGTCAATGCAAGAGATATTTGTCGAAAATCAAACCAAATATAATAAAAACAAATAACTCATGGTCATAAACCAACAGTGCTACGAAGAACATCAAAGGTACAATTAAATAGCAAAATATTAGAAAAAGTAATCAAGAAGAAATATTACGAAATTCGAAACGAAAAAAAATAAAAAAAACTGCTAGAGAATTTATGGAGTTTTTTGAGTTTTTGTTTTCTACCGTTTATTTTTTTGCAAAACAAAAGTGTTTTATTTCATTTTATAATTTGAAGTCACTAATGGATTTATACAAAATTACAATGGGCTTAATTTTTTGAAATGTTTTAAATAAGAAATAATAAAATAAAATATACAAATAAAAAAATCAATATGTGTACTATTTTCTGTACAATAATACATCGACATAATAGTTTCCCTCCCTCAAGAACCCTCCCAACACGCCAGAGATCCGCCCAATTGAGAAATACTGGGCTATTGTCAAGCGGAACCTAAAGAAGACCAAGCGGAACCTAAAACTGCTAAGGACGAGCAGCAGTTCAAGGCAAACTGGCTTTCTGCGGCGAAGAAGGTGGACAAGGTGGCTGTACAAAATTTGATGGCAGGTGTCAAGCGTGAGGCCCGGCAATTCGGATTTGGAAAAGCGAAAGCCTAACTGAATATTTTTCCTGAATTTTATACTAATTGAACTTGAAAAAGAAATTTAATTTGATTTTTTAAATAAACGATTTCACCGATTTACACGCGTTTTCCCTCGACCTAATTTTGACCGTATCACCCTTTATGTTTCAAATAAAAAACTAAAGTAGTAAAAACGTTTCCAATTTTTGAAAGCATTTCAGCTTTCTAGTCAAGATATAAATAACAAATTTAAAGACGATTTAATTGAAACGAAAAAAATTTTCAGAATTATTAAGGCCAAGTAGATATTAGTTCAATAAAATTGTCTTTCATGTAAAAATACCTATTTTTAAGTCGAATCGTTTAACTATAAAGACAAAACGACTTCATTGAAAAACTGATCAACTTTTGGACAAGGAAAACCATTTTATATCAGAGAAATTCATCTTCTATGTTAAGCTAAATTCACAATTGTGTTTTAAGGACATGTAACATTTGCCCTCACGACAATATTTTTTCAGTGCATATCAATACCATCCCGCTCATTAATCTTCTCCACCATAATTGTTAATCTCACCCACGATTTCGAAAAAGTTAGGATCAATGATCCCGCCGGATCATAAACCCCATCAAACGTCCCACACGTTAAGGAAGGAAGGACTTCTTCAGAAATAATTCTTGGATTTTCCGAGATACGGACATTTTGCCTGTTGACATAGCTACAAAGACTGTATTCGTACCAAAACTGTAATTTATGGCACATTTTTTCATGTGGTGCCACAGAAAAATAGTCCATAGTTAAATTAATTTATATTATTTTTATTGCAAAAAAAAATTTGTTTGTGGTAAAATTTTATTATTTTTTTTTTTTTTTTGAAATTTTCCAGAGCCAAATAAAATTTTCCTTCTCCCAAAAATATATGTCAAAACTTTTATGAAGTGTTTTGCATGTGAATTAAACAAGTTATTGATATTTTGCCAAATAAATCATTTTTATAATTTTTTATGATTTTTAATGGAACGTTTGAAATACTTTCAAAATTCGCAGTTATTATGGAGGAGATTTAGCATTTTTTTAAATTTAAATAATTTGTACTATTTTATTAATTCTTATTATGTTTTTATCCAATTTGAAACAAAACAAGTATAAACATCGGTGAGATCGGCCGGGCCGAATCTTAAATACCCACCACCATGAATCGAAGATAATAGTTTCCTTCGAAATGTCAGGGGGTTTGATGACAGAGCTGTTCAACTAATACACTTCTCGAAGATAAATTTAAAGATTTTACCTATGAAGACTATATCAGATTCTGGATTTATAAGAACCATTTTTGTTTGAGTTTTAGAGGAATCATTAAAATCTCTTGTAAGTGTGCAAGAACATGATGAAATAACGCCTTGATTTGAAATCTAGAATCTGTACACAGAAAAAAAAAATCCGTAGCTAAACTAACGCTAAATTTAACTTATTTTTATTGGAAAAAAATTATTTGCTTGTAGTTAAATTTTATTATTTTTATCGATTTTTCAGATTTTCACCCCCATTATTTAAATGATTACGAGAAGTAAAATCTGGAAATTTTACATTCATTTTCAATACCCTTAAGAAGTGAAATCGTTCTATATGTAGGCCTAAGCAAATGGACCGATAAAAACTAAATCCGATACACGTTTTTGAGAGTCTAAAATACCAGTATATTTCCAATTTCAGAAAAATCGGATAAAAACTACGGTTTCTAAGAGTTAAATCGCAAGATCGGTCTATATGGGGGCTATACTAAAACATTGACCGATACTCACCATTTTCGGCGCACCTCTTTATGGTCCGAAAATAATTCTAGATTTCAAATTTCATGCAAATTGGATAAAAACTTTGGTTTCTGTAAGCCCAAGAAGTAAACTCTGGAGATCGGTCTCTATATATGGGGGATATACGAAAACATGGACCAATACACGCCGTTTTCGGTACATGTATTTGTGGTCCTACAGTACCTCTAGATTTCCAATTTTAGGCAAATAGGATCAAATTTACGGTTTCTATAAGCCCACGAAGTAAAATCAGGATATCGGTCTATATGGGAGCTATACCAAAACATGGACCGATACTCACCATTTTTGGAACACCACTTTATGGTCCTAAAATACCTCTAGATTTCCAATTTCAGGCAAATTGGATAAAAACTACGGTTTCTATAAATCCATGACCCCAAATCGGGAGGTCGGTTTATATGGGGACTATATCAAAACCTGGACCGATATAGCCCATCTTCGAACTTGACCTGCCTGTAGACAAAAGACGAGTTTGTGCAAAATTTCAGCACGATTGCTTCATTATTGAAGAATGTAGCATGATTACAACAGACAGACGGACATGGTTATATCGTCTTAGAATTTCTCCCTGATCAAGAATATAGTCGGAAATCGATAATTCGATGTGTTACAAACGGAACGACAAACTTATAATACCCCCGTCACCATTCTTTGGTGGTGGGTATAAAAAGTTAAAGTTTCCCCTTAACATATGAAAAAGCGAATTATAAAAAATTGAATTAAAAGAACTTCTTGTGTAGTTAAAATGAAGATCATCGCTAGATTGACATGTTTGAAAGTGCTTTTAAAGTTGTTGCTTTAGAAGAACATCCAATTTTTTGCTGGGTTTTCATTACTTCATTTCTTTTATTTCTTTCATTACTTCCAGGTTATTTCTTTTCTATTGTAGAAATCCGCTTGAAAATAGGCAAAGATTATTTTAGGTACACTGAGCTGTTTGGTTAGTTCATTTCTAATTTGAAAACCAAAGGATTCCACAATAAAAAAACTGAATCAAATTCGTTTGTCTGTATTTGCAATCTTTCAAAAAGAATGATACTTTTGGGCAACACCACCGAATATTAATATCTAATCAAAGGAATTCAAAAGTCCATTTAAAAAATAATATAAATTTGTTTAATCCTGCTTATAAGAACTATGACAGTTTTTTTTTTGTAATTATTGTGCCACACTTTATATATAGGGAATGACACTTTTTGTGCCACTTTTTACAAATTCTAAACGTAACAATTGACCTCATAAGTAACGATGGCTTATTGATGGATTTTTTTAGTGATTTTTAATAATTTAAATATCTTCAACAATTTATTCAAATTATAACGATTAAAAGCTTCGAAATACCGAGTAATTCAAAACAATACCTCCTGTCGTTATTCCTATGAACAAATATTCCATGAAATCTCTTAAAAGATTGTTATTTATTTCCTTTATAGAAATACTTCCATTGAAAGTTTTTTGTTTTTCAAAATTGCGCATTTGTTTTACTGCACAGATTTGCTATACCCTTCCACATTTCATATTATCATACAAGGAATTAAATTTCCCACTCGACCCTTAACCATAACCACAAACCGCAATAACAGACATTGTGGAGACTCTTTATAGACCATGTAACCTTTGCAGTTAAATAAAAAATTCAAATATTTCATATTTTATTCAATTGCATTTGACTGAGCGAGAACTTGGCAAATGATACTAAAGGGTGATTCTTTTGAGGTTAGGATTTTCATGCATTAGTATTTGACAGATCACGTGGGATTTCAGACATGGTGTCAAAGAGAAAGATGCTCAGTATGCTTTGACATTTCATCATGAATAGACTTACGATCTGCCACAACGTCGAATTTTCAGTGAATGGGCCCTAGAAAAGTTGGCAGAAAATCCGCTTTTTTATCGACAAATTTTGTTCAGCGATGAGGCTCATTTCTGGTTGAATGGCTACGTAAATAAGCAAAATTGCCGCATTTGGAGTGAAGAGCAACCAGAAGCCGTTCAAGAACTGCCCATGCATCCCGAAAAATGCACTGTTTGGTGTGGTTTGTACGCTGGTGGAATCATTGGACCGTATTTTTTCAAAGATGCTGTTGGACGCAACGTTACGGTGAATGGCGATCGCTATCGTTCGATGCTAACAAACTTTTTGTTGCCAAAAATGGAAGAACTGAACTTGGTTGACATGTGGTTTCAACAAGATGGCGCTACATGCCACACAGCTCGCGATTCTATGGCCATTTTGAGGGAAAACTTCGGAGAACAATTCATCTCAAGAAATGGACCGGTAAGTTGGCCACCAAGATCATGCGATTTGACGCCTTTAGACTATTTTTTGTGGGGCTACGTCAAGTCTAAAGTCTACAGAAATAAGCCAGCAACTATTCCAGCTTTGGAAGACAACATTTCCGAAGAAATTCGGGCTATTCCGGCCGAAATGCTCGAAAAAGTTGCCCAAAATTGGACTTTCCGAATGGACCACCTAAGACGCAGCCGCGGTCAACATTTAAATGAAATTATCTTCAAAAAGTAAATGTCATGGACCAATCTAACGTTTCAAATAAAGAACCGATGAGATTTTGCAAATTTTATGCGTTTTTTTAAAAAAAAAAGTTATCAAGCTCTTAACAAATCACCCTTTAGATACACTTACGGTTCCATGTATATTCTGTCATGGCATATTGCTGCTGGAATGGGAAATCAGGCAGGGTAACATGCAAATTAAGTAAAAATCCGGAAATTTATTGTAATGTTGCACATTTTTGTACATTTTAACAAGCAATGAAAAGGGACCGCCATACCATTCATACAGATTTCTGTAACTCCAATTTCCAGATGTTTCGGCATAGAGCCATCACTTTTACGGCCCCTTTCATAAACAAATGGGGAAAAGTGGAGTATATGAAAATAAACTCAAATTGTGCACCTATTTCTGGTAGCTTCAGCAACATCAGTGTTTAAAATAAGAAGAGCATGTTTTTTCCTGTCCGTCTGTCTGGCTGCATTTTTATTAATATTTTCATTTTTATAAATATGAATGCACCAAACTCATGAATTAATATCGCTGGTAAGATTAACATATTAAAATTATGGGCAGGCTTGATAGCCGATAATCCAAAAGGGGGAAGGGTTAAACGTTGGTATTTATAACCCAAATGACATAAATAATAATGTAATTAAATGGGCTTAAAACCATTTTAGACATGACTGCTGCATACCATAAAATTGTGCGTTAATCGTAGAAAATACAACAGCCGGTCCATTTTCCACAGATTCATCTACATACTGATTCACATACAATCATCCCTGCGCCATTAATTTTGCTCAAAAATATCTCTGAAAAATTGACTAAACGATTTGAATGTTTTTTTTTTGTAATCAGATTTGATACGTATGCGATATGTTTGTCTAGGATGATGCATAAATTTTCATATGGGTAATTTTTCTTTTCGAAATCATTGAATGGAATACAAAATATTATGACTCAATGATTTAAAATTAAAAATTTACTATGAAATTGTGCCAAAATTGTAGCTATGAGTAAATATGCATAGGATAGAATCTGGATATGGCTAGAATACCATGGATATGAGTAATTTTTGTTGTTAGGAATAGACTGTAACTGCAATTTAAGATATGTAGACTTTATCAATTATAACATTTTTTTTAAGTGTATAAAAATGTAGGTCAAATTTTCTTTCAGAAAATTTTCTATTAAATAATATAATTTGTCAATAGAAAAGTAATATTTTTGTGCATGTTTATTAAGGCAAAGTCGACTATCAAAAACTTTTTTTCAGGAGGTTCGAATGTAATTTACATTGGGTTTAGGGAATTATTCAAATTTATTCTAATAATTTGTTGGTAGTTTTTCTACAAGTAGAGAATGCTGATGAGGAATGTAAGAGTTCCGAAATGATCGTCCATCCAAACATCTTGCAGTCTAAAGGGCTTTGTCCAATTAAATTTGACAATTTGACATTTCTTCTGTTTCCCAGCAACCAAATTTGGAAGTTCTTCTAAAGGCACCACTTTAAAAGCACTTCCAAACATGTCCTCCCAAAGAAGATCTTTATTTTAGCTGCACAGGAAGTTCTTTTAATTAGCTTTTTTCATATTTTTAATCGAAAATTTAAAATTTGTTGTTTCAAATAGGTTAAAAATAGATTAAGGATTAATAAAATGGTAAAAACTATTTACATTTTTCTGACAAAAATGCAAATCCATTTTAGAAAAATTGCGAATTTTTGAAAAAGTTTGATGCCAAACGTTCCACACAAGCGTAGGAATGCACTAAAACTCATAAAAAAATTTTTGAAATTATTTATTTGTCAAAATATCACAAAATTTCTTAATTCACATCCAAAACACTGAATTCGCATCACACCTTAAGAAGTGATGCAAATCCAGTGCAATGGTTGTTAAAATGGTGGACATCCGTCCTATGAAAAGCCCATGTTAAATTCATCGCTTCTGCGCCAATTTTGCACCACTTCCGGATCAAAAAAAAACATTGTCACTACTTTTTTGGCGACGCTTTTTTCTAGGTTATTAAACTAGCCTTGTAGTTTAGTCAGCGTATGGGTTTAAGTTGAAATCAAAACAATAATAATAAAAAAAATTCATTCTTGCTATTTTTGGGAATCATACGAAAATTTTCTTTTGCTTTTGCCACGTTTCGTTCATAAAATTTTTGAGACATACTTAAAAAAAGGAAAATTTCATTAGGCTGCGGAAAATTTTGAAAAAAAAATGATAGAATTTAACTACAAACAAATATTTTCTTTTGCAATAAAAATAAGTTAAATTTAGCGGTGTATACTCGTAATAATTTCAATATAAAATCCATTTACTATAGTCTGACCCATATTTTCAAATAATAATAAAAAAAAATAATAGTCATATTTTCTACATAAGATTTTAGATTTTTTAAATTATGGGAGCTTTAGTAACATTGGAACATATATGATAGTTCAAAATAAAGTAAGAAAAAATAAAATGAGCTACCTCGTACTAAAAGTCAACTACATTGTATTCCATTTTTAGATATTTTCATACATTTAAAATAACAAAAATTTGCTTGCATTTTAGATATAGAAAATGAATTGATAGAAAAAAAATAAGTCAATTAGGTCAATGATTGAAAATGTTTAAATTTTTAATTAAAAAAATAAATTGATACAATTAACTTTTTAATCAAACTCGTAAGATTAAGTTAAAAAATTGTAATTTTTTTTTTTAATTTTTAATAAAAAAAATAGTTGTTAAATAATTTTATGAATCAACTGAGAAATTTTATGAATCAACTGTTAGTTAAGAAAAAGGTGTGAGGTTTCGAGGTTTTTATTAAACAATTAATTGTTCCAATTAACAATTTATTTAAAAAATTTAATCATTGTCGATTGCAAAACTCAATTAATTGTTTAACTGATTTAATTAAAAATTTAATTGAAAATTGAATTGAAGTTTAACTAAATAATTAATTCAATTAACTAAAAAAAATTTATAATCAACACCAATTGCATTTTTAATTGAATCAATTAAAAAAATGAATTGATTTTTGCAATCAAATTCAATTATATTTTTAATTGAATCAATTAAAAAATTAATTGAAATTGTCCAATCAAATCAATTAGTGTTTTAATCAAATATTTTTTTATTCCCAATTAAAATTGTGACTAATACTGTAATTTTCGTGATTGAATTTCAATTAAAAAATTAATTGGATCAATTAATTATGTGATTGAATCAGAAATATTTTTTTGTGTATATAGAAAATTTCGCTATACAAAATGTTTGGTAAACAGTTTTCCATAAAGAATTTTTCGTAAATTAGTTTTTATATATTTTCATCTAAGAAATAGGGTTTTCCAAAAGTTTTGGTAAAGTATTTACTTAAAAAAAAAAAAAAAAAATATGTACACAAAATTTTAGGTAAAATATTTTCTATTTATTTTTGGTCAATTAATTCTATAAAAACTTTTTGGTGAAATATTTTAAAAGTTAATCAAGTGAAGAATTTTTTATTGAAATACTTTGAATATAAACGCCTTGTAAAATATTTTTAGAGAGATATTTCTCTTCAAAATCAAAATATATTTCTACAAATAAATTAGATTTTTGAAGTTGTAGAAAGTCTCCTAAAGCAATTTAAGATTTTCTATAAATTTTCACGGAAATCATAAAATATTTTATATAGAAATTTTGAATATTTTTGGAGAAAATAATAAAATAAGTGTTCGAATATGTGAAATATTTTGCATTGCAAAATTTTATTAAAATATCTTTAATACAAAATGTTTGGTCCAAAATTGCATGATTGTGCATTTTTTTTTTTTTCAAACAAAAAATCTTTGGTCAAATAATTTCTATAAAAATTTTTGTTTAGTCAAATATAGCATTTTTTGATAATATAATCCATATACAATTTTTGGGAAATTGTTTTCTGAATAATTTTAGGTTAGATATTTCAATAAAAATACTGATCTTCTATAGAGAATTTTTGTGGAATAGTTTCTATACATTTTTTATCTAATGAAACCATTTCGTCAAAAAGCGTTTTTTCCAAAACTAGTCAATATTTACTATACAATAATGTATATGGGAAACTTTATGTAAAATATTTTTTAAAAAAATTTATAAATATTTTGTATAAAATTATTATTTACAATTTTGGTAAAATATTTTCTATGAACACTTTTTGGTATAATATTTTTCTATTTATTTATTTTTTTTTTTTTTGTATAATATTTCATATAAAATTTTTCGTTGTTTTCTGACTAATTTGGTAGAAATATCTCCTACAGGAATTTTGATTTCCTATAGAAAAAACAACATGTGAACACTATTTATACGCAAAATTTACAAATGTAAATTCGATGACATTTTTTGTTATATTTTTATAGACAATCTTCTACTATATAGAAATAAGACGGGGTTTCCTTCCTGACGTTGGATAGGTCTCAGGCTCTGTGAGGTTTATAGCAAAACAAATAATTCAAGAAAAGTTTTAACGGAAAAGCGGGAAATCTTTTTTTACATACAGCGCACATTACAAAAATTTATAATTTGAATTCTTCGCAGTTGTTTTGGTTATAACATAATTTTATTTTTCACATGAAAAATGTTCGGAAAACGTAGAGGGTAATCATGTGGTGAAAATAGGGTACCTCATTTTTTGTTATCTGGTGGGAGAGGGGGACATCCCCCTTGCCCGACTTTCTCCGATTTGGGTGAAATTTCCAAGGAAGATTAGTGATGTCTACACACAAAAAATTTTTTTCTGATTTAATCACGAAATTAATTGATCCAATTAATTTTTAATTGAAATGTCTTCAATCACAGAAATGATAGTATCAATTAAACAATTAATTGAAGGTCAATTAAAAAGTTTATTGATCCAATTAAAAAATTAATTGATACTATTATTTTTGTGATTGATTTTTGTTTCAATTAAAAAAATTGATTCAACAATTAAAATTAAATTTTTAATTGAATATTTTTTAAAACTCAACATTGGAAAAATTTTCGTGAAATTTTTTTGTGTGTAGGCAAAGACCCGCTACTTTATTTATCTATATTTGGCCGCGGAGGGGGCCTCTCCTTTGTCCCATATTTTTTTAAGTACAGTGAAAAAACTAAAATTTTTCGACTTACTGAAATTTTATGGAGAACTTGGGGGAGATTATCAAATTTATATGAGGTATTTGATTTTTTAATATTTGGTTGGTGAAAAATAAAAGGGCACAAGGAGACCTCATTTCTCCTCAAGTACATACCGTGAAACAATTAAACTTTTTCCAATTTACTTGAAATTTTCAAAGGATGTGGGGAGGTAATATTATTATAATGGACGTTTGATTTTGTGATATTCGTAATGGAAGAAGACAAGGGGTACCCTGCTGTTTAAAAATTGAGCTTATAATTTGCTTGAGATTTTCTGAACGTCTACACAATAAACTCTATATCATTTTTCGATATTGAAACGGGGAGGGAGACCTCATCTAAAACTGAAAAAAAAACTAGAATTTTCAAGTTTACTTGTAATTTACAAAGGCCGTAGGGGAAGGTTATGAAATCAATATGGTGTACTTGATTTTTGGGTATGAAACTCTTCTATGAAACTTGAAGGAAAGTTTACATATTTTCTTGGAATAGAGCAAAATCTAAACTTCTCCGATTTACTTGAAATTAGGAGAAGATGATTAAATTTATACAGGGTACATGATTTTTCGATGTCTGGTTGGCGAAGGGGAATAGTGAAGTTTGGTAGTTTGTGAAATGAATATTGGGTACGCGAATTTACGATATCTGGAGCGAAGGAGGGGGTTCCCTTTTGTCCGATTTTTTGAAAATAGAAAGTAGAGGATTGTCGATAAATGGGAACTCGGTGCATAATTTTATGATTTTTCCACAAGCTTCTGCCAGACCTTTTTAAGAAAAAACTTAAATTCACATGAAGTTGACAGGTAACGTAGAGGGGGCTTCATTTTCCGATATATGTTTGGGAAAGGCATATTCTCCGTGTCCACTAACACTTTAACAAATGTTAATATGGTCAATTTTTAAGTACTTTTACTTTTTCCGATTTATTGGACGGTATGTTGAGGAGAAGTATACCTAACCTTGACAAATCACGCTTGAAATTCACAGGAAATGTAAAAAATTGATTGAAAGAGAACACCCCCTACACGACGTTTGTTAAGCCTAGAAGTCCTAGAAGTAAAATCGGGAGATCGGTCTATATGGGGGCTATATCAAAACATCGACCGGTACTCACCATTTTTGACACACGTCTTTATGGTCCTAGAATACCTCTAGATTTCAAATTTCAGGCAAATTGGATAAAAACTACGGATTCTAGAAGCCCAAGAAGTAAAATCGGGAGATCGGTCTATATGAGGGCTATATCAAATCATGGGCCGATACTCACCATTTTCAGCACACCTCCTTAAGGTCCTAACATAGAGTACCTAGATTTCACTACTCTAGATTTCAAATGTCAGGCAAATCGGATAGAAAATACACTTTCTAGACGCCCAAGAAGCAAAATCGGTCCATATGGGGGCTATACCAAAACATGGACCGATAGGCACCATTTTCGGTACACTTTTTTATGGTCCTAAAATACCTCTAGATTTCCCATTTCAGGCACCATTTTCGGTACACTTTTTTATGGTCCTAAAATACCTCTAGATTTCCCATTTCAGGCAAATTGGATAACAACTACAGTTTTTATAAGCCCAAAACCCCAAATCGGGAGGTCGGTTTATATGGGGACTATATCAAAACTTGGACCGATATAGCCAATCTTCGAACTTGACCTGCCTGTAAACAAAAGACGAACCTGTGCCAAATTTCAGGACGATAGCGCCATTGTTGAAGGCTGTAGAATGATTACAACAGACAGACGGACATGCTTATATCGTCTTAGAATTTCTCCCTGATCAAGGATATACTTTATATAGGCGGAAAACGATATTTCGATGTGTTACAAACGGAATGACAAACTTATTATACCCCCGTCACCATTCTACGGTCGTGGGTATAAAAATTGGGGTATTTGCAAGAAAATTTTATTTAAACGACAGCTTACATTTTAACGAAAAGTAATTTAAATGCAAAAAAGTGATGAGTATAAAACTTCTTACTCCTATCTAAAAGATTTCTTTTTCAAATATCTTTAGAGAACCGACACTTTGTATTTTATTTCAAAAAAGGCAAACATTTCTCTTTAGATATAAATAATGCTAAAAACACAATATTTACATATACATCAAACGTGAGAAACAAAAAGAAATACAAAAGAACAACAAACTAAACACTTCAATAAAATAAATCGGAAATAAAAACGCCTTAAGTAAGAAATTAAAAAAAAAAAATAAACTCCAAAGAAACAACACTTCAGATCAAAGCAATCGAAATACCATTAAACAGTCGTACAATAGCCGGCAACAAAACATCCCAAAAAACATAATTAAACCAAAGAATATTTGAAATTAACCAAAAATAAAGTGACTACCTATAAAATGGCTTTAATCGATTATCAGGCACATAATTTTACCTGTTATACGGTGCCAGAGTGTCCAAACGATGAAAATTGTGCGGATGATGATGATGACGACAATGATGAACAGGAAACGGAAACTGAACAAGAAGATGATGGAAATATCTATCATAGTCGTTATTCAGTGGCTTCTACGGAAACTACCTCATCCTCCATGGATAAAAATATTTTAAGGAAACATCATCATAATCGTATAAAATATCATAAGAAATTCTTTAAGTCACAATCAATGAATCAAAGAATATCAATGCCCTTTGTGGGTGCACCGCAATTGGGTTCATTCCATTATATGAATTTAATCGATCCCCCGCAACAACATCAAATACCACAACCTCATCATCAGCCGATACCAAATTCACCACAATTGGGCTATTTTGTGCCATTTTCACCAAATTGTTATTTTAGTCCACCGGTGGAGAGAAAGAGAACGAGGTACATATAAAAATTAGGGGCAAAGATTTATTTATAATATGTAATCTCTTTTTTAACAAATACATTTTCATTGGGTTATAAGAAAATTCTAAATTTTTTGGAATAAATTATTGCATACAATTTAGGATTTCGTCAGAGAATCCGAGCTATAATATTTATTGCATACTTTGAGGCATATCAAATCTTAGGGATATTGAAATTTACTTTGTGCATAATACTAATATTTATAAAATTGAGTATAATTTACAATAATGGGAAATTACTTTTGTTATTATATTCTAATTTTAGAAAAATATAAAAAATCTTCTATAAAATTATAAACAATTGAAAATAGCTAGAACTTTAATATGTGTAGCATACTTTGAGGCATATCAAATACTAACTGCGTCGAAATTTATGTATTTCATTACTAATATTTATGAAATTTAGCATTATTTGTATTATAGTATTATATTCATATATGAAAACTCTTCTTTAAAGCTAAAAACCATTTTTATTTTGTAATTCTAATTTTTCCAAAATTCCTTCTCATTTTTTTCAGAGACAAAGAAAACGATCGCAATCGTCGAGCCGTTAGTTATGGCGGTATTACCAACTCCACATCGGTGACCACACTTCCACGGGCTGCACCTCGACGCATGAATCTTATGAAGGAGCCCCCACCACCTCCACCGCCCAAACCCATACTCTTGCAACAGACCTCAGTGCAATCAGCTTCAACAACCACAACAACCTCAACACTCTCTATACCCAGTAAATATCCACAATCGGAATATAATCTGATACAGAAAATCGATTCGACCTCAACACTAACGGCCCCCTCGCAATATCAACCACAGAATTTCTATGCCAATGCAGCGTGCATTGCCGCAAATGGCAATGTTGGCGGTAGTGGCAGTATCAGCAATTACTCTTCACTGCTGTGTCATTCAAGTTCGACTACAAGCCCTTTGGCTGTGCGTAAGCGTGAGAAACTATTGCATCGTTTCAGTGATGCAGCCACATTGGGACGCAAGCTGAAGAAAAAGAAGAACACCAATCGTACATGTCGTTCGATGACTGAAGCCATTGAGATGCTGGCTGATCCTGTGATTGAAGATGAATTTTTTGTAAGTACCATTATTGAGAATCGTGCTTTCTTAATATAGATGTAATATTAATTTTTAATTTATTAAGTAATTAAATTTATTTTAAGACTTTGGTAAATTTTTCCAAGTGTACAATTAGGGGGTGTTCGCTTTTTAGTTGTGAGTGTAATTTAAACACTTGTTATCGCATATCATTGAGCCAAAAGCATGTGAGTGACATTTCACGAGAGAATATGCCACATAAAGTACCATGGTTTCATGCCCCAAGGCACAGTGGAATATTTAGAAAATATTAAATTAAATTAAATTAAATTAAATTAAATTAAATCAAATTAAATTAAATTAAATTAAATTAAATTAAATTAAATTAAATTAAATTAAATTAAATTAAATTAAATTAAATTAAATTAAATTAAATTAAATTAAATTAAATTAAATTAAATTAAATTAAATTAAATTAAATTAAATTAAATTAAATTAAATTAAATTAAATTAAATTAAATTAAATTAAATTAAATTAAATTAAATTAAATTAAATTAAATTAAATTAAATTAAATTAAATTAAATTAAATTAAATTAAATTAAATTAAATTAAATTAAATTAAATTAAATTAAATTAAATTAAATTAAATTAAATTAAATTAAATTAAATTAAATTAAATTAAATTAAATTAAATTAAATTAAATTAAATTAAATTAAATTAAATTAAATTAAATTAAATTAAATTAAATTAAATTAAATTAAATTAAATTAAATTAAATTAAATTAAATTAAATTAAATTAAATTAAATTAAATTAAATTAAATTAAATTAAATTAAATTAAATTAAATTAAATTAAATTAAATTAAATTAAATTAAATTAAATTAAATTAAATTAAATTAAATTAAATTAAATTAAATTAAATTAAATTAAATTAAATTAAATTAAATTAAATTAAATTAAATTAAATTAAATTAAATTAAATTAAATTAAATTAAATTAAATTAAAAATAAATGTTAATTGTTTGAATGTTAATTATATAGAGTTTTTAGTTGAACTTTTTGGAATTAATTAAGGTCGGAAACATCTTTACCGTTGAATTTCTAAAAAGCGTGACTTGCCTTAAAAGTCCACACACTTATTTAAAAAAAGTGTTATTTTCTACGAATAAATAAATAAATCTAAATCAATGCAACAATCATTTTATCTCAATTTCATCGAAGATCAATCCCTGAAATTAACAGTTCAGGGGAAACCCCGGTTTACCCAGAAAATTTTCGTTGCATATTTTCAGGTGTCTCAATTGTCTAATGAGATGAAAAAATTACACTGAATCCGGCATCAAAGTTTCAAAAACTAATGCACTAAAAAAAAGGAATAAATTAAAAAGTGGCCCCATATGGCAAAAAGGTGGAGCAAAAAAGGAAAATTATGGCATTTAGTGGTCACAATAAAAAAAAGGGGAACAAAAACGGGTCAACGCTTAAAAAAGTGACTAATTTGTCAGTAAAGTGACACAGTGGTAATACGGTGTCAACTATTTACATTGAGGGGCAAATTTGCCACTAAAGTGCCACAACGGAAATACTGGTTGGAAAACAAGAGGTGTAAAGAAACCAATAATTCGATAGCTGACACTTTTGAAGCTTTTATTACTTGACAAGAAGATATTACGCCATTACTACAAAAAAAAAAAAGAAATGCAAAAAAGTAGTTTGTATACCCCAATTGATGACCGAAAGTAGTTCAAAAGTAAATAATTTTCAATGAATTTTACATGGGGCTTTAATATGAACCTGCCATAAAATCGTTTTTCAATATATCTTACAACCTTTTACAGAAAATTTTCAGATCGTTAGCTTTTTGTAGTGGCACTAAAATGAATTAATTAGTGCCTTCACTGTTATTGAAGTTTTTTAACAACCCTAGTCTATTAGGCAGTGCTACACGCAAAGAAAAAAAAACGTTTGGAAAACGTGTACCGAAAACGTTTTTCTTTTGTTAGAGTTTTTTGAATTGCTTCGAAAAGTATACACTTTTATCACCGAAAAATTCGTTTGTTACAAAATTTTTATTTTTTCAATAAAAAAAGTTATTTTTAAACCAACAACACTTTAGGTCTTTAATAAGACACATTTTACAGTTCATAGTAAAAATTTAATATAGTAGAATGTAATATTGAAAATTTTTTCGGAATCTTCCGACCATTGTGGAATATATGTACAAAAAAACATTGGTCGAAGCAGGGATCGAACCCACGATCCTTGGCATGCAAGTCGGACGTAGCAACCACTGCTCCACGGTGCCCAACTAAATGTATTTTTTTGTTAAATAAACTTTGTGTAATCGGCTCGTGGGCGCCGTAAGCTATGCTAAAGGGCGATTCTTTTGAGGTTAGGATTTTCATGCATTAGTATTTGACAGATCACGTGGGATTTCAGACATGGTGTCAAAGAGAAAGATGCTCAGTATGCTTTGACATTTCATCATGAATAGCCGAACGATCTGCCACAACGTCGAATTTTCAGTGAATGGGCCCTAGAAAAGTTGGCAGAAAATCCGCTTTTTTATCGACAAATTTTGTTCAGCGATGAGGCTCATTTCTGGTTGAATGGCTACGTAAATAAGCAAAATTGCCGCATTTGGAGTGAAGAGCAACCAGAAGCCGTTCAAGAACTGCCCATGCATCCCGAAAAATGCACTGTTTGGTGTGGTTTGTACGCTGGTGGAATCATTGGACCGTATTTTTTCAAAGATGCTGTTGGACGCAACGTTACGGTGAATGGCGATCGCTATCGTTCGATGCTAACAAACTTTTTGTTGCCAAAAATGGAAGAACTGAACTTGGTTGACATGTGGTTTCAACAAGATGGCGCTACATGCCACACAGCTCGCGATTCTATGGCCATTTTGAGGGAAAACTTCGGAGAACAATTCATCTCAAGAAATGGACCGGTAAGTTGGCCACCAAGATCATGCGATTTGACGCCTTTAGACTATTTTTTGTGGGGCTACGTCAAGTCTAAAGTCTACAGAAATAAGCCAGCAACTATTCCAGCTTTGGAAGACAACATTTCCGAAGAAATTCGGGCTATTCCGGCCGAAATGCTCGAAAAAGTTGCCCAAAATTGGACTTTCCGAATGGACCACCTAAGACGTAGCCGCGGTCAACATTTAAATGAAATTATCTTCAAAAAGTAAATGTCATGGACCAATCTAACGTTTCAAATAAAGAACCGATGAGATTTTGCAAATTTTATGCGTTTTTTTTTAAAAAAAAGTTATCAAGCTCTTAACAAATCACCCTTTATATAAATATAACTTATATGGATAATTTTCTATTGATGACAATAACGGCTACATAGCTCAGTGGATAGTGTGTTGGCTTACAAATTGCATGGTCCGCGGTTCGATTCTTCGTCCAGGCGAAAGGTAAAAAAATTTAAAAATTTATAAAATCGTATAATTTCTTCTACATTCTTTGTAAAGGGTGATACGGTCAAAATTTCAATATAAACTTGACGTATTTCTTTCAATTTTGCATTTAAAAAACCTGAACACCCCTCATTTTGAAGGTGTGTGTGTGTGTAGAATGTTGCTCATATTTTGATTTTGGAATTCACCCTTCAGTTGTCAAAATGGCGTCCAAGCAAGAAGAACAGCGTATCAAAATTTTGCTCGCACATCGCGAAAATCCGAGCTACTCGCACGCAAAGCTGGCAAAATCGCTAAAAGTTGCCAAATCAACCGTTACAAATGTAATTAAAGTGTTTGGGGAACGTTTGTCGACAGCCAGGAAGTCTGGATCGGGGGAAATCGAAAACCGGAATCCGCTGAGACGACAAAGAGAGTTGCCGGTAGTTTCAAGTGAAACCCTAACCTCTCTCTCCGAGATGCCGCAAATAAGCTGGGTGTATCGTCTACAACCGTGCATCGAGCCAAAAAACGAGCCGGACTATCGACTTACAAGAAGGTAGTGACTCCAAATCGCGATGATAAACAAAATACGACGGCCAAAGCGCGATCCCGGAGGCTGTACACGACGATGCTGACGAAGTTTGACTGCGTGGTAATGGACGACGAAACCTACGTCAAAGCCGACTACAAGCAGCTTCCGGGACAGGAGTTTTATACGGCAAAAGGAAGGGGAAAGGTAGCAGATATTTTCAAGCACATAAAACTGTCAAAGTTCGCAAAGAAATATGTGGTTTGGCAAGCCATCTGTACCTGTGGCTTGAAAAGCAGCATTTTTATAGCTTCCGGGACTGTCAACCAAGAAATTTACGTGAAAGAGTGTTTGAATAAACGTCTGCTGCCTTTCCTGAAGAAACACGGTTGTTCCGTACTGTTTTGGCCGGATTTGGCATCTTGCCATTACGGTAAAAAAGGCCATGGAGTGGTACGCCGCCAACAACGTGCAGGTGGTTCCCAAGGACAAGAACCCTCCCAACACGCCAGAGCTCCGCCCAATTGAGAAATACTGCGCTATTGTCAAGCGGAACCTAAAGAAGACCAAAAAACTGCTATGGACGAGCAGCAGTTCAAGGCAAACTGGCTTTCTGCGGCGAAGAAGGTGGCTGTACAAAATCTGATGACAGGTGTCAAGCGTGAGGCCCGGCAATTCGGATTTGGAAAAGCGAAAGTCTAACTGAATATTTTTCCTGAATTTTATACTAATTGAACTTGAAAAAGAAATTTAATTTGATTTTTTAAATAAACGATTTCACCGATTTACACGCGTTTTCCCTTGACCAAATTTTGACCGTATCACCCTTTATTACAGAAAAAGTTGCTAAGAACTAAAAACTTCGTGGAAGTGAGAAAGATATGAGGGAAAATGCAAGTAGGCAGAAACAAAATTTTTTTGAGTTAGTCTTTATGAAATTGTTTTTACATCCTGGAAAATAATAAACGTTTATCACAAAAAGTATATACTTTTCTTCCAAATACACTTCCTTTCAACAAAAAGCAAATTAGAAACGAACTTTGTTTGTCTAAAATTTCGTTTGGGAGGAAAGAATTATTTGTTTGGGTGTACCAGTAGTGTTATAGTGGTTGCAGATTGTTATTTTCCAACCAAATATTATATAATGCAGAACAAGTATCTTTTAAAATAAAACTCAGAAGCATATACGTTTGGTAGTTTGTAAAAAATATAATGGACTGCTAATAAAATAAAATATCAGAAAAACCAATGTGACACTTTATGCCAGTTATTCCGATCTTACAAATCTAGCTTTTTCTGAAAATTCTTAAATAGAATAAGTTTAAGCGTAATTTCCAAATCATCAAAACACACTGAAAAACTGATCTCTCGCACATGTACCACTGTACCCGTTTTGGGATAGCCTGCAATTGAATTGATTTCGTTCAAGTGTCTGTTACTGATTTTTTTTCTTTTTTTTTGTCATTTGTCACTGATTTTTTCTTCTGTAATTGTTCTTTTTCACAGTATTTCCCTAAAAGTCTCTTATCGTTTAGACAATTCTATTTTGCCTATTGTTTGAAATTCATTTTGGTTCAGATTATATCGAGTCGAAGCAAAAGAGAGGCATTCACAAAACAAAACAAAAAAACCCTGGAAATACACGACAAATTATTATTCCTTTGTTTTGTCAATTTATGACCACCAATACAACAGTTGACATTTGTTCTTTGGCTCATACGTATCTCGTCTGGAACATGGACAAAATGCGCAAACGTCCATTGTGATCTATAGAGAAGAAAAAACAACTACATAAAAAAATAAAACGGAAACGGAAGTTGTAATTAATTCATTCATTTTAAATCGTTGTTACAATCAGAACCTTTAATGTAAATATAAATAAATTTGCAAAACAACTATAATCAAAACAAAAGACCAAACAAAACAAGTTAATGAACTCCAGAGGAGTTATAACAAAAATGAAAATTTGCAAGTGTTGTGTTAAATAAAATATTTAAAAAAAAAATATTTTATCATATAAAAATTTTTATGAAAAAAAACAAATATCAAGATATCCTAAAAATCCCGAAAAACGCGATAATCTATTTAACCGATTTTTATTTCATCTCGCTATAGTTTCTCTATTGTCTCATGCTTAATTTTCAATATCAATTCTTGGTTGTAGTTTCGTCCATTAAAGTGTTGTGTCTTCAAAGGATAACTGCTACTGCTTAGATTCCTTCAGATCAGTTGTTCATAAAAAATTATCAGTTTTCGCTGTAGAAACTATTTTAGTAATTTGTTTAATACTAAAATAAGAAAGTGAAAATTAAATAAAATCAATACGAATCAATATGAATCGCCAAAAATTAAGGACAACTATTCTAAACTGTATGAGGACAGGTATCGAGTTATCTAGAAGGTGGCAGTTCCTCGTTTTCCCCACCCAACATTATAATATTTAAATTTATTTAGCCTTACTGTGGTTCACTTCACTTGATCATGCATAATTTGCATTAACATTTCCTGGCTGTAGTTTCGTCCAGGGATTTTGGCTCTACAAAGAATAATTTTCACCATATAGATTTTGGATAAGTTTGGTCCGACTGATCTGAAAACTGATCGGAAATTATTTTAGTATTTTATTTCACACAAACATAAAGTGTAAATTCAATTAATTGCATAAAACCCATAATTTGGATGGACAAACATGGAGATGAATTTTGGACCCTCTATGAGGACCAGTGCCAAGTTATCTAAGTTGTGAAATTTCCACGTTTTTCCCCAAAAACACTTTTGTGGAATATTATATTTTTATAATTGATTTAGCCAAGCCGTTGTTTCTCCATTATTTCATGCTTAATTCTCAATATCCTTTTTTAGCTTTAGTGTCAGCCATTAACAATTTTAAGGATAATTGCCACCATTTAGATTCCTTCGGTCCAGTTGTGTGACCAGTTCGATTTTCGAGTCCGAAATTATTTTAGTAACTGTTTTCACTAAATTCATAAAGTGCAAATGCAATTAATTTCATACGAACCATAATTTGGATGGAAAAAATTAAAGATGACTTTTGAAATCTGTACGAGGACTGGTGCCAAGTTATCTAGAGAGTGGTATTTCTACGTTTTTTCTTCGAAAACACATATGTTGAATATAATAGTATTATAATTGATTCAGCCTTGCTGTTGTGTCTCTATTGTCTCGTACTTATTTTTCAATATCATTTCCAATGTCCACTTGTATGGTTTTAATATTCTACCTTATGGTACTGAGCTGATGCAGAGAATGGTGATAAGATTCACTTCTTAAACAAATGAAATGCCAAGAAAAAGTTGTTCAATAATATTCAACCTATAAAGGGTGAATTCCAAAATCAAAATAGGAGCAACATTCTACACACACACACCTTCAAAATGAGGGGTGTTCAGTTTTTTTAAATGCAAAATTGAAAAAAATACGTCAAGTTTATATTGACCAAATTTTGACCGTATCACCCTTTAGGCAATGGTGGATGCTACAACAACAATTTATGATCGTATATCTTAAGTGGCCATAGCTACCGAGTGTGACATTCTGATGGTCCTGGGAGAATGGGACCTCAAAATAAATATTAAAGGGAAATAACACCGACGAATCGAATATAGGTGGGAGCTTGAGACTGGGCATAGATGTGGAGGACCCAGAAACCGAGATCCTATACCGATTACCAGATCACAGCACAATTTTGCAAGCAGAATGGAATGTGTTAAATGGCTCGGAAATAACACTAGGCCACAAAACGTGAACATTTTCACAGATTGTCCGATTGCAATAGCAGACATTACGGTTCGATCGCAACCCCTATTAGAATGCAAAAAATTATCTACGAATATTCGGAATACGGCAGGACCCGCATCATATGGTTGCCTGGATATGCCGGAATAAGAGAAAACGTACACGCAAATAAACTGGCGATAAAAGCTAGGACACATAGGCTAGTGAACTTAGAAACGCCCATAGAGGCAATGCGGGCTGAATTGGATGACACGGGAGACATAATTGCAACGAACGGAAGGACAACGAAAATACAATGGGGTGACCAAGACAAGGAGGGTCGTGTTGATTATGACCGGACAAATAGACTTGAGAGCACATCTATACCGAATAGGGACAGAAGAGCATTTATGTTAGGGCGCTGGTGATGGGACTTTGAACCCTACCGTTGTTACTTCCCCGCGTTTACTAGGCAAAGAGTAAACCACATCAGTGAAGAGGTGATTCGGGCCCTAGTGGAAGAGTTCCTGGAATAAAAGAAGGCTACCATGGAAAAAAGAAGTTCAAGCTCACAACAAGACGAATTCTGACTTATATTTATGTCAGAATCTTTTTTGTTAACCTGTAGGCAATAAATATGTGCACAATTATATTCATGCAATATTCAACTTTTTGACTCAAAAAAAAAAAAAATCACGTACGAGTATACCAGCCGAAAGTACTCCATGAGAGGAGAAAAAAAATTATGCAAAATTTGTTGCAGTTCCTTTCTTATTAGCCTCGATGTATGAATCGGAAACGTCGAAAGTCGATGAGAAAAACGGCAATTATTTCCACATTTTTGGGGTTTTGGGCATGATGAATTTTCTGACTTAATATATTCAGCATTTTTGTTGGCCGAGTCAAGAGCTACTTTGCACTTTGAAGACTGCAAAAAACATTTTTTAAATTTGTAGAAAAAACTATACAGGCTTATAAAAAACGAACGGCAAACAATCTAGTAGGTTAGGTTAGGTTGAGTTGAGCAGTGCTATCTGACGTCTTGAGAACTAAAATATCAAGTGCGCCGTTTAAGTTTATTGTTTTATATTTGTTTTGTGCAATCTCTGCAATTAACATATCCCATTGGAAATTCGCCATTATAACAGCCTTCCCACGCAGTAAGAGCTTGCTGGTAGCCAGGGGCATACCAACAGATTCTAGTTCCCCTGGAATATGTAAGAATGCTAACTCATCCGCTTTGCAATTCCCTGGTATGTTCCTGTGGCCCAGCACCCATATTAATTGAATATTGTACGGCTCAGCCATCTCATTGAGAGATTTGCGGCAGTTGATGGCTGTTTTCCAGTTAAGCAACACAGAGCCCAAGGATTGTATTGCAGGTTGACTGTCGGAGTTATATATTAATGCCAACATTTGTTGGAACATTAATTCTCAGCCAATTTGCCACCTCATTTAGTGCTAATGTTTCAGCACTAGAATGATTTGATAAACACTAGAATGATTTGATAATTTTTTCGCTATTTTAAGCTCCAGGTGTTTAGTATATACTCCGAAACCCACTTGTCCATTCAATTTGGAGTCATCGGTGTAGAAATCTATATAACGTTTATTCCCCGAAGTCTGTGTCCACCACGACTCAGACCTCGGGGACTCAGACCTCGAATTCGAGTTTCAAACTTTTTTTCGAAAAGTTGTTTCGGCAGAGTATAATCCACTACGTTTGGCACTTGTGGCATTATTTTGAGATACGATCCACAGCTATAGCTCGCGTAATCGTACAGCAATTGTTGCAGCTGACTCTTTGGCCTATATGTCTAAAGGCAATAGATGCAGCATGAAATTAAGGTAATCTGTTCGTGTCTTACTAAATGCTCTCGAGATACACAAGCACGTCATTCCCAGAACTTTATCTAAACTTGTCGGCTGCTAAAGTGCCGGCAACCAGACCACAACACCATATTGCATTATAGGTCGATCCACTGCCGAATCCACCATGGTACCATGGTTAGCATGCGCCGTTGCCACACAAGCCAAAAATAATCTACCAAAATTTGGAGAAAATTCTACCAAACAAAGAAATTTTTCTCAAAATTTTATTTTTATAGAAAAATTGGTCTAAATTTTATTTCTTTAGAAAATTTTTTCTAAATTTTATTTCTATAGAAAATGTTCTCAAAATTTTATTTCTATAGAAAATTTTGTAAAAATTTTATTTCTATAGAAAATTTTATCAAAAATTTATTTCTATTTAAAATTTTCTCAATTTTTTTTTTTGTATAAAAAATTTTCTCAACATTTTATTTCTGTAGATATTTTGTCAAAATTTTATTTCAATGGAAATTTTGTCATAATGTTGTTTCTATACAAAATTTTGTCAATTTTTTTTTCTATAGAAAACTTGGTCAAAATTTTATTTCTATACAAAATATTTACACAATGTTATTTCTATAGAACTGTTGTCAAACTTTTATTTCTAAATATTGAAATTTTTATTTTCTATAGAAATTTTATTTCTATAGAAAGTTTTGTCAAAATTTTATTTCTATAGAAAATTTTGTCAAAAAAATTTTTTCTATAGAAAATTTTGTCAAAAAAAATTTTTCTATAGAAAATTTTGTCAACATGTTTTTTCTATAGAAAATTTTGTCAAAATGTTTTTTCTATAGAAAATTTTGTCAAAATTTTATTTCTGTAGAAAAACATGTTTTTTCTATAGAAAATTTTGTCAAAATTTTATGACAATGGACATTTTGTAAAATTTTTTTCTATACAAAATGTTGTCAAAAATTTTGTTTTATAGAGAATTTTGTCAAAATTTTATTTCAATGGAAATTTTGTCAAATTTTTTTTCTATAGAAAACTTTGTTAAAACTTTTTTTCTATAGAAAATGTTGTCAATTTTTTTTCTATGCAAAATTCTGTCAAAATTTTATTTCTATAGAAAATTTTGTAAAAATTTTATTTCTATAGAAAATTTTGTAAAAATTTTATTTCTATAGAAAATTTTGTCAAAATTTTATTTCTATAGACAATTTTGTCAAAATTTTATTTCTATAGAACATTTTGTCAAAATTTTATTTCTATAGAAAATTTTGTCAAAATTTTATATCTATAGAAAATTTTGTCAAAATGTTTTTTCTATAGAAAATTTTGTCCAAATTTTATTTCTATATAAAATTTTCTCAAAATTTTATTTGTATAAAAAAATTTTCTCAACATTTTTTGTCAACATGTTTTTTCTATAAACAGTTTTGTCATTTTTTTTTTTTTCTATACAAAATGTTGTCAAAAATTTTGTTTTATAGAAAATTTTGTCAAAATTTTATTTATGTAGAAAATTTTGTCAAAATTTTATTTCAATGGAAATTTTGTCAAATTTTTTTTCTATAGAAAACTTTGTTAAATTTTTTTTTTCTATAGAAAATGTTGTCAAATTTTTTTCTATGCAAAATTCTGTCAAAATTTTATTTCCATAGAAAATTTTGTAAAAATTTTATTTCTATAGAAAATTTTGTCAAAATGTTATTTCTGTAGAAAATTTTATCAAAATTCTATTTGTATAAAAAAATTTTCTCAACATGTTTTTTCTATAACAAATTTTGTCAAAATTTTATTTCTATATAAAATTTTCTCAAAATTATTTATTTGTATACAAAAATTTTCTCAACATTTTTTTCTATGCAAAATTCTGTCAAAATTTTATTTCCATAGAAAATTTTGTAAAAATTTTATTTCTATAGAAAATTTTGTCAAAATTTTATTTCTATAGAAAATTTTGTCAAAATTTTATTTCTGTAGAAAATTTTATCAAAATTCTATTTGTATAAAAAAATTTTCTCAACATGTTTTTTCTATAACAAATTTTGTCAAAATTTTATTTCTATATAAAATTTTCTCAAAATTATTTATTTGTATACAAAAATTTTCTCAACATTTTTTTCTATAGAAAATTTTGTCAAAATTTTATTACAATGGAAATTTTGTAAATTTTTTTTTTCTATAGAAAATTTTGTGAAAATGTTTTTTTTCTATAGAAAATTTTGTCAAAATTTTATTTCTATAGAAAATTTTGTCAAAATTTTATTTCTATAGAAAATTTTGTTAAAATTTTATTTCTATAGAAAATTTTGCCAAAAATTTATTTCTATATAAAATTTTGTCAAAATTTTATTTCTATAGAAAATATTCTCAAAATTATATTTCTATAGAAAATGTCAAAATGTTATTTCTATAGAAAATTTTGTCAAAAAAATTTTTTTTCTATAGAAAATTTTGTCAAAATGTTTTTTCTATAGAAAATTTTGTGAAAATGTTTTTTTCTATAGAAAATTTTGTCAAAATTTTATTTCTATAGAAAATTTTGTCAAAATTTTATTTCTGTAGAAAATTTTGTTAAAATTTTATTTCTATAGAAAATTTTGCCAAAAATTGATTTCTATATAAAATTTTGTCAAAATTTTATTCTATAGAAAATTTTGTCAAAATTTTATTTCAATGGAACTTTTGTCAAAAAAATTTTTTTTCTATACAAAATTTTGTCAATTTCTTTTTTCTATAGAAAATTTTGTCAACATTTTTTATCTATAGAAAATTTTGTCAAAATGTTTTTTCTATAGAAAATTTTGTCAAAATTTTATTTCTATAGAAAATTTTGTCAATAGATAATTTTACAAAAATTGTATTTCTATATAAAATTTTGTCAACATTTTATTGCTATTACAAATTTGTGAAATACCTCTTAGTTGGAGAGGAATATTTTGCAAAATCTACCAAAACATCGAATATTCTACCAATCTACCAAGTTTTGGTAGAATTCTACCAACTGTGGAAACCGTGTTAGCATGCGCACCTTGCGTACATAGGATCGTGGGTTCAACTCCAGGTTCGACCAAGCACCAAAAAGTTTTTCAGTGGTGGATGAGCCTGAAATATCGGGTTGTCACTATACCTAACCTAATCTACCCACAGTCGTCTGCAGCCACGGTCCCCACACTTTTTTCTATTGCCTTTTGCACGATTACAAGGATATTGTGGCTTTTCTCGTCGAGTACTTACTGTCTTTCTGAACTTCATGTCCAATGTAACCCCAAAGTATTTTGCCCACCTATCAAAGAAAACTGGCTGGGAACTGGGCTTAACCGTAGGAATGTTGAGTCCATTGCAGTACATTAGTAGTTCTGCGGTTGCAGGATGTACCCCCAAAACCATTCTCCTTCGTCCATTTCTTAGTCATTCGGAGGGCTTTCTGTATAATATCTCTAATTTTGGATGGGAATTTTCTCCTGAATGCTAGAGCTAGATCATCTCTTGCATTGGAACTAAGATGGATGATGGATCTAGTTTTCGGAAGTAACACCCCAACTCGTCACTTATACACAGATAAAATATCAACAATATTTTTTGCAATTACCATTTTAATTGGAAATAATTTCCAATAAATTTAAAATAATTGTTTCAATTAAACAAAACTATTCAATAACTTTAATCAATTAAAGTTTTATTAGGATCGATCAATTTTTTAATTGGTGTCTTTGATTGATTGTATCAAGCCTATGATTGATATCATTTTTAATAACAAATTAATTGCAATTATGAAACCAAAATATAGTAGTTAAAAACAAACCCAAAAATCAAGACATGATTCCTGGTTTAAATTTTCATACTACAAAATTTTTTTTAACTGCATTATCACAACACATGTTAGCCTAGGTTTTGCTTTCTTCCTATGTTCTTGTTTTGCCTTGCTGAAAAAAATTGTGGGCGTCAATTATCGAAAACCGAAAACAAAAGCAAAAAAATGGGCAATTAATAAAAAAAACACAAAAATAAGTGAGTGGTGACAAAAAAAAGTTAATATCAGTTTATGTGGTATATATGGTGCGGTGTATCCAATAACCCAGCTATTGGGGTCAATACAAGTATTAACGATGTGTTTATCTGTCGTGCAATACAAACAGTAATTGAATAATTTAGCCCAAAAACAACACAACAAACATTGTACATAGTTTGATATGCTAAACAAAAAAAAAGCACCATAAAACACAGCAGAATTAAATAACAAATGCTTCATGCAGCACACTCAGAGCACCACAGATTAGCAATGACAGATTAAATGCTGAAATTAAATACTGATATGCTGTTACTCGTGCCACAAGTGCCAAAACAAATTGTTGGGAACAAAGTGGAAGGGTGAAAAACAAAAACAAAATTGAGATTAAAGCAATTGTAACCTTCCGCACTAACCGCCCACAAAATTTCAATTCCACTATAGTGGAATGTGTGCCAAAATACAAAAAAAAACATCGCCTCACAACACAATTTCTTAGAATTTACCTTGGGTCACGAATAGCCAAAGAGATGGATTCTATGTCCCAGCGTTGATTCCAAAAAACACAAATACCCAGAATGGCTATATTGCGAGGAAGAGATCTCGTTTTTTATTATTAACATTTGTCTCTCGAGTGTAAAGTGGTCAAGCACACGACCCACACAAGTCACAAAGACCGCCAGCTGTTTGCCACTACTAGTTGCTGTTACCCACTTGTTCACTTTGCTGCTGCTGCTGGGTCATAGCGCAATGCTTTGAAGGGGGCGTCTCTAATTGGATTAAGAAGACATTTTTGTTAGAGAGGGTTGAGGTATGGAATTGATATGCTATGTTTTGATGTGCCCAACAACAAGTACGGGCGGGAAAATTGTGAAAATCAATCGCGATTGAATGGTTAAACGAAACACAACAACGAATTTTATTTTTTATTTTCTACGCAAAACAAACGAAAATAATTCAAATTAACCACAAACGAAATTAAATTTTAAAAATTGACAAAAAAGGAGAAAAAATCGATTTATTTATTGCAAAAACCAAAAATATACATTTATCCTAATATATAGGGTTGGTTATAAATAAATAAAAAATACAATAATAATAAAAATATGTGAGTGAAAAATTATTAACCAAATATTTGTTTAGCTAACAAAAGTGAAATCTTCCACTGTGAAACTCCCATAAAACAGCATCCTGCCTCTAAAAATACGGTACAACAACAACTCTGTATTATATGAAATTCCACCACTAGTGTTTATTCCAAAGAAAACATCCAAAACCTAAGCATACTTCTAGGCTGTATGGTAAAAAACTAAGCTACTACAACACCATCTCAATAAACTCACCACGGGTTAGTGTGTTCTCAAACCTCCAACAACTTCACCTGACACCATTCTCCTAAAATGAAAATAACAAAGTATACTTCAAGGCGCAGCAGTTTAAAGAAACGCAAAACTAACCTGCCCCGCAATTCAACTATGCATCCCGTTAATCCAAAAGCTCCTTTTTATCCGCTGCTTAAACATCGACCTACGGCTTTAATACGCAATGGCATTATCGGGGCTGGTGATGGGCCTGGAGCAAATGGCCTATATCAGATTGATGATCGTATTTACACCACTACCAAAATGTTTATACGCGATGGTTACATGTATCCACGACAAGCTGGCCAACCCATGGATCCACGTTATCCTTATGAGCTACACGAGTTTCCCGAAGAGACCGGTGCCACTGGTCTTCAATTGGTGACCACACCAAAAGTTCATATCTCTGGCGAGTATTTGAATCAACAAGGTAATGGTGATTATGTGGCCACACGCATGGCTGGCCATGGTCCCAATTCTTCGCTGACTCGTCGTGATGCTCGTAAGGCAGCGGCTGAGATTAATTTGGCCAATGAAGTTTATTGGTTACAAAAGCAACGTGTACGATCGCGTAGCAATAGTTTGGGTCAACGTGTTTTGAATTGTGCTGGTGGTGGTGTTCCGGCCAGTGTTGATAGTAATGAGGCAATGACAACAGCTTCAACAACGACACTGGATCGTAATTATATACGTAATGTGGATGATCTTCTGTTATCCCTACGGCAGCGAGATCAAATGCAGGCACCTCCTAGTGAAAGTGGTTATTCGACGGCATCAACACGACGCCGAAAAAAGGTAAGTATGCCGAAAATGAAATAATCCATTCCCATTCCAATTGTTTAGCAAATCAAATATCCTCCAAAAATCAAGTGCAAGTGCACACTGAAAAAAATGCCTAGTGAAACTAAAGCTAAATTTAACTTATTTTTATTGAAAAAAAAATTATTTGTTTGTAGTTAAATTTTATTATTTTTTTTCTAAAATTTCCACAGCCCAATGAAATTTTCCTTTTGTTAAGCATGTCTCAAAAATTTTATGAACTAAACGTTAGTATAAAGTTCAGTGATCGTACACATAAATTCAATATGAACTAACGCAAAAGAAAATTTTCCTAAAATTTCCCAAAAATAGTAAGAATGAACTTACAGCAGTATGGTTAAAATTACCATGATTTGGCGCCAATGATTTTCTTCTTTCGTTGTAGTTCATTTTTTCTTCTATGAGAGGGTGTTGTTGTTGTTGTAACAGTTTTTTTTTTAATGTAGTTTCATCCATTTTGTTCTATGCGATCTGGTAGTGAGACGGGTAGGCTTAGCTGGGCAAGCAAAAAGGTGACGAGTGTCATATGGCCCTTGATTACAGATGGGACACACGTCAGCTACGCTACTATCAATCACTGACAAGTATGAATTGAGGCGGCTGTACTTGTCTGATCGTAGTTGGGCCAAAACTACCCTGGTCTCTCCTCCGGTGCTACTTCAGTAATGCTGGTGACATTTCTGAGGGTTTCAAAGCTTCTCTAAGTGGTTCCACTGCAATGTGGAACGCCGTTCGGATTCGGCTATAGAAAGGAGGTCCCTTGTCATTGAGCTTAACATGGAATAGGGCAGCACTCAGTGATAAGAGAGAAGTTCACCAATGTGGTATCACAATGGACTGAATAGTCGAAGTGAGCCTGATACATCGGGCTGCCACCTAACCTAACCTAACCTATCCTCATGAATCCTGTTCAGACCTGTCTGGTATGCTGCCTGATCTAGAGGCTCTCTTTTGTAACGCTGGATCTCGGGTTCTAGAAGGTGAAGATCAACCCTTACATTCCTTGGTGGAGGTTGTCTATCCACAAGATGGTGATTCGGATGACAACTTCGATGGCAACCCAAGAGGTACTGCTTTGACAACATGTAATTGTGTCGACGCACTGGGATGATCTTGGTCTCCGAAAAAAGTAGATACAGGGGTGTACTGCGGAGACATCCTGTTGCGGTTCCAAAGGCGGCGTTCTGACAGGTCTGTATGTTATTCCACTGCGTATCGCTCGTTTGAGGTGTCCACACTGGTGCTGCATAGTTTACCACTGACCGGCCAATTTCCTTATATGTAGTTAACAAGGTTTCTTTGTCCGCATCCCAAGTGTTGGCGGCAAGCGACTTGAGGACCTTGTTTCTACCGCGGAGCTTATCACAAATTGCAGTGGCATGGGCGGACGACTTAAAAAGGCTGTCGAATGTGACCCCGAGAATCTTGGGGTAAATTGTTGTCGGAATTGTTTCGCCATCGACTCTGACATTCAACGGCCTGCGTACTTCCGCCGTCCATGTAGTGAATAGTGTGGCTGAGGATTTGGTGGGAGATATCCTCAAATTTCATGCAGTGAAATAACTGGTAAGATCAGGTGAGAGGGTGTAATTTAGTGAGTTGTAGTTAAGAATGCAACAGGGCATTAAATTTTCCTGGTTTTAACTACGCTTTGTTGTGAAAATCTCAAAATGTGGAATATAAATTAGCTCAATTTGAATAATGCGAGGAGAGGAGATGTAGACATACACAGAGACGAAAAATGAGTTTAACTGATCTAAACTTAAATTACGTTTAATCGTAAAATTACAATTTGGTTATCAAATTTTAAGAAAATTTCCCCACCCCAATGAAATTTTCTGCCACACACAAATTGATCCAATTAATTTTTTAATTGAAATGCCTTCAATCGCGAAAATGATAGCATCAATCACAGTTTTAGTTGGGCATTAAAAAATTGGGGATAAAAAATTAATTGATTCCATTAGCAAATTTCAATTAATTTTTTAATTGTTTCAATTAAAAATTTAATTGATGTCGATTGCAAAACTCAATTAATTTTTTTAATTAAAAATGAAACTATTTTTAATCACTATACTATATTTCAATCACTTTCTATAACAAGTTTTAATCACTTTTTAGTTAGACTAAAAATTGATTGTTTCAAATAAATTTTTAATTAAAAAAATCCATAATCCAAAAAATCCAATGATTTTTATCTTTACTCTTAGTACATTTTTTACTTATATGAGGAGTTATTTCGTAAATAGTGGTTAAATAGAATGCAAGATCATTATAATACACTTGTTTTCACAATGCATTTTGGAAATCTGAAAAACGTCCAATTTTCGCAGGAACAATTCATTTTTATCCATAACACAAAAATCGTGATCAAAAATTTTCTAAATATCTAGTCACAAATTTGATAAAAGCCATTCCTTTATAATATTCCATCTTAAAAAATCCGCCGCAAAGTATACATATATTTTAAAGGGAAATTCTGAGAATCACTAAACAGATTTACTGCATTCCAAATTGTTGCGCCCCTATAGTGACAAATATGGAAATTTTTTCATGTGATAATATATTGGGACACATTTTTTCTAACAATACGGACATTTCAAATTTTATGAGCCCGTTTTGTAATGTTGTCCCACTTCTTATATAATCCCTTTTTTCCACACGCTTTTTCTGTACACTTCAAACCCCGCCGCCTGAATGTATGCTTATGATATTGTGAAAATCTTCAAAAAAAACAGAAAAATTTATCATTTAAAATTAGCAATCATAACGTTTTCATTTCTACTAGATAATTTTCGATTATTTTTCTAGAAGGATAGATTTCATACTAAATTATCAGCATGAATATTGAGACTGTTTTTTTTATTTTCTCTTTTAAGCCCATTTGCATACCAAATAGTTTATTTGAAATTGTATTCAATCTTCTAGGATCTATGTTAGGATCTATGTTAGGTAATATGATTATGTCAAAATCAAATCAATTTCCAACTGCTTAGCTGTTTATTTTCTTTGTCCACGCTACGCAAATACGCACTAAGAGGGATTAGTTCAGATTTGCCCATTGAAAAAATATCCATGTCAAAGATTAATAGGTAGGTCAGTAACTCGCATATGTTAGGCCAAATATCAAACTTTTCAATTAAAAAAACATCACATAACCCTTACACTCAAAAAAGTGAACGCACCTGGAAAGAAAATGTGGCTTAATTTAAGAAATTTTTCACTAAACCTTATTTTTAACAACTTTATTGTATCTTAAGTAAATATTTTCACGACAAATTCAAGAACATTATTAGGAATAATTATTATTGTTTTTTTTTTTATTTTCAAAGAATACAATACAATCCATTACAATGACTTTATAATGGTGGCAACCTATGTAATTATCTTAAATTAATAATACTTATACACACTGGTTGTCTTGGCTGTTACAAATACTCATTCGCACTAAGGGCCATGTGAAATTATATGAAGTATATGTAACAGGTTGGCTGATAAGTCCCCGGTCTAACAAAGAAACGCACATTTTTTTGTCAAAATTCGTTTTTATACCCTCCACCATAGGATGGGGGGTATATTAACTTTGTCATTCCGTTTGCAACACATCGAAATATTGCTCTAAGACCCCATAAAGTATATATATTCTGGGTCGTGGTGAAATTCTGAGTCGATCTGAGCATGTCCGTCCGTCTGTTGAAATCACGCTAACTTCCGAACGAAACAAGCTATAGACTTGAAACTTGGCACAAGTACTTGTTATTGATGTATGTCGGATGGTATTGCAAATGGGCCATATCGGTCCACTTTTACGTATAGCCCCCATATAAACGGACCCCGAAATTTGGCTTGCGAGGCCTCTAAGAGAAGTAAATTTTATCCGATCCGGCTGAAATTTGGTACATGGTGTTAGTATATGGTCTCTAACAACCATGCAAAAATTGGTCCATATCGGTTAATAATTATATATAGACCCCATATAAACTTATCCCCCGATTTGGCTTTAAGAGCCTCTAAGAGAAACAATTTTCATCCGATTCGGCTGAAATTTGGTACATGGTGTTAGTATATGGTCTCTAATAACCATGCAAAAATTGGTTCACATCGGCCCATAATTATATATAGCCCCCATATAAACCGATCCCCCGATTTGGCTTGCGGAGCCTCTAAGAGAAGCAAATTTCATTCGATCCGGCTGAAACTTGGTACATGGTGTTAGTATATGGTCTCTAATAACCATGCAAAAATTGGTTCACATCGGTCCATAATTATATATAGCCCCCATATAAACCGATCCCCCGATTTGGCTTGAAGAGCCTCTAAGAGAAACAATTTTCATCCGATCCGGCTGAAATTTGGTACATGGTGTTAGTATATGGTCTCTAACAACAATGCAAAAATTGGTCTATATCGGTCCATAATTATATATAGCCCCCATATAAACCGATCACCAGATTTGACCTCCGGAGCCTCTTGGAAGACCAAAATTCATCTGATTCAGTTGAAATTTGGTACATGGTGTTAGTATATGGTCTCTAACAATAATGCAAAAATTGGTCGATATCGGTCCATAATTATATATAGGCCCCATAAAAACCGATCCCCAGATTTGACCTCCGGAGCACTTTGGAGGAGCAAAATTCTTCACATTCGGTTGAAATTTGGTACGTGATGTTAGTATAGGGTATCCAACAACCATGCAGGAATTGGTTCCTATCAGTCCATAATTATATATAGCTCCCATATAAACCGATCCCCAGATTTGACCTCCGGTGCCTTTTCGAGAAGCAAAATTCATCCGATCTGGTTGAAATTTGGTATGTGGTGGTAGTATATGATATTTAACAACCATGTGAGTTGAAATTTGTGGATGACAGTCTTTCGTAGAAGTTTCTACGCAATCCATGGTGGAGGGTACATAAGATTCGGCCTGGCCTTACGGCCGTATATACTTGTTATTATTCAACATAGTTCCCTTCAAGAGCGATACAACGATTATAACGACCTTCCAATTTTTTGATAGCATTTTGGTAGTACTCCTTCGGTTTTGCCTCAAAATAGGCCTCAGTTTCGGCGATCACCTCTTCGTTGCAGCCAAATGTTTTCCCTGCGAGCATCCTTTTGAGGTCTGAGAACGAGAAAAAGTCGCTGGGGGCCAGATCTGGAGAATACGGTGGGTGGGGAAGCAATTCGAAGCCCAATTCATGAATTTTTGCCATCGTTCTCAATGACTTGTGGCACGGTGCGTTGTCTTGGTGGAACAAAACTTTTTTCTTCTTCATATGGGGCCGTTTTGCCGCAATTTCGACCTTCAAACGCTCCAATAACGCCATATAATAGTCACTGTTGATGGTTTTTCCCTTCTCAAGATAATCCATAAAAAGTATTCCATGCGCATCCCAAAAAAAAGAGGCCATTACTTTGCCAGCGGACTTTTGAGTCTTTCCACGCTTCGGAGACGGTTCACCGGTCGCTGTCCAGTCAGCCGACTGTCGATTGGAGTCAGGAGTGTAGTGATGGAGCCATGTTTCATCCATTGTCACATATCGACGGAAAAACTCGGGGGTATTACGAGTTAACAGCTGCAAACACCGCTCAGAATCATCAACACGTTGTTTTTGGTCAAATGTGAGCTCGCGCGGTACCCATTTTGCACAGAGCTTCCGCATATCCAAATATTGATGAATGATATGACCAACACGTTCCTTTGACATCTTTGAGGCCTCTGCTATCTCGATCAACTTCATTTTACGGTCATTCAAAATCATTTTGTGGATTTTTCGGGCGTCCACTGCGTTCACCGTCCTCCGTGCTGATTTCATACCAATCAATTATTATTGATTTCCCTGGGACAGAGTCCAGAAACTCATTATCAAGCCAAGTTTTTGTTTCTGCCGTATTTTTTCCCTTCAGAAAACAGTATTTTATCAAAACACGAAATTCCTTTTTTTTCTATTTTTTCACAATAACAAAAGTTTCTTCACAAAAGACGCTCTATCTCAAAAAGTAATTGACTTACAGACGTCAAATTTTGACACGAATCATTTGAAGGTTGGTGCTATATAAAAATAGAATGCATTTAATACTAGCGACGCCATCTATGTGTCAGAGCGGGGACTTATCTGCCAACCTGTTATAGACAATTTTGTTCATATTGTGTGTGTGTAATTTCTGATAGTCAAAAATAGAATCTGACTGCACTCTTTGACCATTTAAAATCACATTTTGCAAACAAATATTTATGTATGTAAGAGGTAAAATCTTAAACAAATGTAAAACTTTTGGTATTGGTATTAAGTTCCTCCCCTTCGATGAGAGTTGTGCATTTCCCAAATCCATGTTTTTTTGATACTTTTTAAATTAATTTTAAAAAGTATAATGGCAAACAAATTGTAAATTGTCTTGATGAATTTTTGTGTAAACTTGACTATTCGAAATTTCTAATAAATTAGCCGTTGCCTGTATTTGCATCACTTTTTAAGGTGTGATCCGAATTCAATGTTTTGGATGTGAATTACAAAATTTTGTGATATTTTGCCAAATGAAAAATTTTTATATTTTTTATTAATTTTAATGCATTTTTTACACTTGTCTGGAACGTTGGACCTCAAAAATATTCAAAAGTTCGCAATTTTTCTAGAAAGAATTTTACATTTTTTATTCGAAAAATTTGACTAATTTATTTATTCTTGCTCTGTTTTTAATCTATTTCAAAAAAAGTTAAAATTACCAATTAAAATATGAAAAAATCAAGTTATAAAACAATAAGTTAAGAGGACTTCCTGTGTAGTTAAAATAAAGAGCATCTTTGGGATGACATTTTTGGAAGTACTTTTAAAGTGCCTGTATATGAAATTCCAATTTTTTTTATGTTGCTGTGATATTTATATTTTAAGGACAAGAAATCTTTGTCCTTATTTAAATTTTTTTCAATGTACTCTTATATATCAGTTCATAGTAAGATTTTCCCCATTTGTCTCATAAAATCATAGAAAAAAGTTGATAACGCATAGTTCTTAATCTTCTATAGGGTTTTACATTTGAAGAAGCTTACGAACTGTTAAAAAAAACTCATTTTCAACATAGAAAGATTTAAACGAAATCATGTATTTTCCAGATTTTCTGTGTCATTGCAACGCAAATAAATACGCATTAATAAGGATTAACTAAAAGAGAACAATTAAATATATTTACATGTCAGCGATTAACATATTCTTCACTTAGATTTGACGAAATACCATTTCCCTAAAAACAAATAAAATAAAAAACAATGTAGAGTAAATTTTCTAACAAACTGTTTCATTGTGCTGTCACTTAAACCAATTCCATGATAATATTCACTTGAGAATGAAATTGAATTATTTAAAATACAGACAAATTTACCGGACGAAAAAAAAACCTAAGCGATAAAGAACAAAAGCACTGAACCATCAGACAAACCAATTGAATTTTGCTGCAGACAATAATTTTTTTTTTTTAATTTCAACTACACACCTTTTAGTAATCATTCAGCTTTTTTACTGTCAATGAAAACCTCAAAAAGAATTCTACTTTTGGAATCACTCCTTTCCCATTAGCTCCTTTGTCTTTTAACTGAAACTGGAATTCGTGTCGTTGCTGTAACACCCGTAAACGGAAGTTGAGTCATAGGGGACAAAGACTCTAATGATGGAGGTAATCCATGGTACTCAAATCCAAAAAAAAAATACCATTCCTCCAATCTCTTTCCACTATGTCTTTTTCATTTGTGTTTATATCAGTCTACTCATCTATCCAGTCTGTCGTTTCGCAGGTGGATATTTATAGCCACTGTTCAGGAATTGCTTTAAAATCGCTGTTTTTTTTTTTTTGTTTGCTTATTTTTATTTTTATTTTTTTTTTGTTAACCCACCTCCCTCCTTTATGGATTTATCATTCTGGACATGAGTCATATGCGTTAATCTATAAAATTCAAATACTTTTTTCCACATGAAAATATGAAAAGTGTGCCAAAAATTAAAATAAACTGGTAAATATCTATATTCTGATTTTTCGCATCCCAGGAAGATCCCATGAAGAATAAGGAGAATAGCATATTTGTCAAGGACACAATAGGAGCTATTGGCAACACATTCTTCTTGATGCAGTACTGCAGAAATATCTACTGTCTCCCATACTTTTTGTATTTATTGTGCCACTCTTTTTATCATATTTAATACGAACACTTTTTGTTTTTGACCATAGTATTTTTAGTATATATTTAGTATATACCGCCTAAAAGTATGCAAAGAAAATTTTCTATTGTAGATAAACAGGATTAATCATGTGTATGTATAGTGAATTTTAAATAATGATTTTTAACTAAATAGAGATACAATTTTTGTTAGGTATAAATTCAAAAATGTTATTGCACAATTCTATAAAAAAAGAAACTGATACACGGAAAAATCCATGTATGCACTGAAAAAAAATATTTACGTGATATTAAAGATTACGCAACCTAAATTTTAGGATGCCAAAAATCAACAAAATTAAAGAAGAATTTTTCTGAAGTGTTATTTATATAGATCTTAGTCATACAAATTTTTTTTTCATGTAAAGATACAAATTTTTAACTCGGATCACTGCGGAGCAATGCGTAGCAAAATTCCCATTCATATTTTAAGGGGCAAAAAATCCTTGGCCTCATGACAACACATATTTTTTTCAGTGTATAAATTACATTTTTGGACATGGAAAAAATCATTACGTCAGCAAAATTCCCATTCATATTTTAAGGGCACGAAATCCTTGGTCTCATGACAATATTTTTTTGCAGTGTATAAATTAAACTGGACAAAATTTTTTAGTGCATACATAGTTTTTTTTTCTTTATGGAAAAATGTGCCACTCTTTTAACATGAGTGTTCCACCTTTTATGGCGAGTGACACTTTGTTTTTTTTACTTTATAGAAATTATCAACAGTAACGGAGTTTGAAAGCTCATCAAGCTTATTTTAAAAAAAGTAGTACTCCTAAACAAAAAATACTAATTAAATTCACTTAAATTAGTATAGAAATTACTCCTTTTAATAACATCATCCAAGGGTCACCGAACCAATAAATTTCAACACAACACTTCAACTACAATATTTAATGTTTATTTAATAATAAAGTTAAAAAATGATTAGTATGAAAATTAAATGAATTAATATATTGAATAGATTTTCCATGGTTGTTTGCGGTCGCACGACTTCTACTCAACTGACTCCTCTCTCTCAGAATTCGTCTTTGTTGTAGAGTTGCCTTTGGCAATTTAAATCTCAAATCCCACATTAGTTGTTTATATAAAATTGCGAAAATAATATTTTAGTAGCATATCTAAATCCAAACATTATCCTCCATTTCACTCATTAAATTAGACAATTCAAGAAGATGTCATTGAAATATTTGCATATTTTCAGGTGGTTCATTCTTCAACTTGAATCCAAATTTACCACTTTTTTCAGGCGGTGGTACTTTTATGTCACTTTTTAGTTGTGGCGCTAAATGCAATACTTTTTACATTTTTATGCCACCTTCTTGTCATATTGTGCCAATTTTTATTGATATTCAGTTATACTTTTTTTATTCCAAATCCCGTTAAGATTACGGAAATGATCGGTATCTTAGGTAGGTAGGTTAAGTGGTAGCCCGATTTATGAGGCTCACTTAGACTATTCAGTCCATTGTGATACCCTAATGTTTGCAGTGTGTTGGCGTGTGCCGCCTATAAGTATGCAAACAATTTTTCTATATCGCATAATCCGAATCAATCTCCTGATATCGCAATGGACAAAATAGTCTAAGTGAGCCTGAAAATAAATCGGGCTGCCACTTTAACCTAACAGGTTGGCTGATAAGTCCCCGGTCTAACAAAGAAAAACACATTTTTTGTCAAAATTCGTTTTTATTATTCAACATACTTCCCTTCAAGAGCGATACAACGATTATAACGACCTTCCAATTTGTTGATAGCATTTTGGTAGTACTCGTTCGGGTTTGCCTCAAAATAGGCCTCAGTTTCGGCAATCACTTCTTCATTGCAGCCAATTTTTTTCCCTGCGAGCATCCTTTTGAGGTCTGAGAACAAGAAAAAGTCGCTGGGGGCCAGTTCTGGAGAATTGGGTGGGGGGGGGGGGAGCAATTCGAAGCCCAATTCATGAATTTTTGTCATCGTTCTCAATGACTTGTGGAACGGTGCGTTGTCTTGGTGGAACAACACTTTTTTCTTCTTCATATGGGGCCGTTTTGCCGCGATTTCGACCTTCAAACGCTCCAATAACGTCATATAATAGTCACTGTTGATGGTTTTCCCCTTCTCAAGATAATCGATAAAAACTATTCCATGCGCTTCCCAAAAAACAGAGGCCATTACATTGCCAGCGGACTTTTGAGTCTTTCCACGCTTTCCACGAAAACACTAAAAACATATACAAAATGATTTTGAATGACCGTAAAATGAAGTTGATCGAGATAGCAGAGGCCTTAAAGATATCAAAGGAACTTGTTGGTCATATCATTCATCAATATTTGATTATGCGGAAGCTCTGTGCAAAATGGGTGCCGCGCGAGCTCACATTTGACCAAAAACAACAACGTGTTGATGATTCTGAGCGGTGTTTGCAGCTGTTAATTCATAATACACCCGAGTTTTTCCGTCGATATGTGACAATGGATGAAACATGGCTCCATCACTACACTCCTGAGTCCAATCGACAGTCGGCTGAGTGGACAGCGACCGGTGAACCGTCTCCGAAGCGTGGAAAGACTCAAAAGTCCGCTGACAAAGTAATGGCCTCTGTTTTTTGGGATGCGCATGGAATAATTTTTATCGATTATCTTGAGAAGAGAAAAACCATCAACAGTGACTATTATATGACGTTATTGGAGCATTTGAAGGTCGAAATCGCGGCAAAACGGCCCCATATGAAGAAGAAAAAAAGTGTTGTTCCACCAAGACAACGCACCGTGCCACAAGTCATTGAGAACGATGGCAAAATTTCATGAATTGGGCTGCAAATTGCTTCCCCACCCACCGTATTCTCCAGATTTGGCCCCCAGCGACTTTTTTGGCTGCAATGAAGAGGTGATCGCCGAAACTGAGGCCTATTTTGAGGCAAAACCGAAGGAGTACTACCAAAATGATATCAAAAAATTAGAAGGTCGTTATAAGCGTTGTATCGCTCTTGAAGGGAACTATGTTGAATAATAAAAACGAATTTTGCCAAAAAAAATGTGTTTCTATACCCTGCACCACACTGCGGAACAGGGTATTATAAGTTAGTGCATATGTTTGCAACACCCAGAAGGAGACGAGATAGACACATGGTGTCTTTGGCAAAAATGCTCAGTGTGGGCTGCTGAGTCGATATAGCCATGTCCGTCTGTCCGTAAACACATTTTTGTAATCAAAGTCTAGGTCGCAGTTTTAGTCCAATCGACTTCAAATTTGGCACAAGTATGAGTCTTGGCTCAGAATAGATCCCTATTGATTTTGGAAAAAAATCGGTTCCGATTTAGATATAGCTCCCATATATATTTCGCCCGATATGGACTTATATGGCCCCAGAAGCCAGAGTTTTACCCTAATTTGCTTAAAGTCAAGTGTGCCAAATTTTATTGAAATCGGTTCTGGTTTAGATATAGCTCCCATATATATCTTTCGCCCGATATGGACTAATACGGACCCAGAAGCTAGAGTTTTACCCATATTTGGTTGAAATTTTGCATTAGGAGTACAATTAGTAGTGTAGTCAAGTATGCCAAATTTTATTGAAATCGGTTCAGATTTAGATATAGCTCCCATATATATCGTTCGCCCGATTTATACTCCTATGACCACAGTGGCCAATCTTTTACTCCGATTTAATTGAAATTTTGTACAGGGAGTAGAATTAGCATTGTAGCTATGCGTGCCAAATTTGGTTGAAATCGGTTCAGATTTAGATATAGCTCTCATATATAGCTTTCGGCCGATTTACACTCATATGACCACAGAGGCCAATTTTTTGCTCCGATTTAGTTGAAATTTTGCACAGGGAGTAGAATTAGCATTGTACCAAATTTGCCAAATTTGGTTGAAATCGGTCCAGATTTAGATATAGCTGTTTTTCTGATTTCGACAAAAATGGTAAAAAGACCAACATTTTCCTTGTTATATCGCCACTGCTTAGTCGAAAAGTTGTAGAAATGACTCTAATTTTCCTAACCTTCTAATACATATATATCCAGCGATAAATCATAAATAAAATTTTGCGAAGTTTCCTTAAACTTGCTTCAGATTTAAATGTTTCCCATATTTTTTTACTAACATTGTGATCCACCCTAGTGCATTAGCCGACTTAAAATTTGAGTCTATAGATTTTGTAGAAGTCTATCAAATTCTGTCCAGATCGAGAGATATTTAAATGTATGTATTTGGGACAAACCTTTATATATAGCCCCCAACACGTTTAACGGATGTGATATGGTATCGAAAATTTAGGTCTACAAAGTGGTGCAGGCTATAATATAGTCGGCCCCGTCCGACTATAGACTTTCCTTACTTGTTCTTTGTTAGACCGGGGACTTATCACCCAACCTGTTAGTAGTGGTTGCATGTACACGTAAGAAAGTAACACATGATTCTTCAAGGAAATTTTAATCAAAAAAGTATATTTTTGCTTTAAGCGATAGAGCAATTTATTAAATAATAATTTTGTGGTCTAATTGTAAATTCATTCATTAGAATAAATCCCTTTGATTTTAGAGATTCATTTGAAAGAAACCTTTCATTCATTCATTTGAAAGATTTGAAAAAAGGTTTTATTTGATTTGAAAAGGGTTCCATTTGACTTGAAAAAAGTTTCATTTGAAGTGAAAATCCTATATAGAGCTCGAAGGTTGAAAATATTCACTGAAGTCGAGTGTTATTATTTAACTTTACATATCTCAAAACTATCTTCTATGTGTAGAGTACCACACGTATCATTGCAAATTTATCTCTTGGAACATATGCAATTTTTTAAATGGTTTTTTACACATTACATTTTACAATCCTTCTCTCTGTGTTGTTTAAGGTTATCGCAACCTTTCAACATTTTAATATTTTGGAGACGTAATCTTGGTGTTTTCCCTCACACACACAAAAAAAAAGAAAGTGTTTCGCCGAGATTGCTTTACTGCAATGCTGTGCACAATTTGCAAGATAGTCACGTGCCACAATTGTGTAGTCTGCCTGCCCCTCTGTCATTGTAGTTGCTTGGCAAGTATGTCCGTCCGTCTATCCGTCTAGTTTGGTTTGATTTGGATTGGATTGGCTTGGCAAGACGCTTTTTTTTTGCTGAAAGTTATGGTAAGATTTTCCTCTTTAGCATTATTGATTCACTTTATGCCGTTTGTTTTGGCAACAATCTTGGATAAATATATTGTTGACACCAAAGTTTGTATGCATTTCTTATATATTTTTAATTCCTGGCACGATAACTTTCGGGAATTTCGCCCTATCAAAGTTTTTAAATACAGGGGTGGGGGGGTTGAACTGGAAGCCAAAACAAACAAACATGAAAGTTTGAATGGAATTGAAAGCAACTTATATTCATTTTAATGTGATAATTGACATTTTGTCTAAGGTTAAACGTGATATTTGTGATTATTCATTTGTGTTTAAATCATGAGCATTGAATTGATTCGATAAAGTGTTTTTTGGGATGTTAATGTAGGTTGTAATTTTCAACGTAAGCTATGATTCAACAAACATAAAAGTGAATAGTTGTAATTTTGTTTCACTTTTCATTTTATAATCATTTACAGAGGCACTGAAGGGCAATGTATGCAATTTCGATGAAATCCGAAAGTTATGTACGTATATAAAATTGTTCCGAAAATTAAGGTAAAATTTCTGAGGTTGATGTTGTTGAAATTTCAAGATTGAAAATTTCAGAAATTTTGAATTTTTCTGGATTTCTCAAAACTTCTATATCTCAAGTAGAAGGAAGGAAAGTCTAAAGTCGGGCGGGCCCGACTATAACATATTATACCCTGCACCACTTTGTAGATCTAAATTTTCGATACCATATCACATCTTTCAAATGTGTTGGGGGCTATAAATAAAGGTTTGTCCCAAATACTACATTTAAATATCACTCGATCTGGACAGAATTTGATAGACTTCTACAAAATCTATAGACTCAAAATTTAAGTCGGCTAATGCACTACACACAAACAATTTTTTTCTGATTCAATCACGAAATTAATTGATCCAATTAATTTTTTAATTGAAATGTCTTCAATCACAGAAATGATAATATCAATTAAAAAATTAATTAACAGTCAATTAAAAAATTAATTGATCCAATTAAAAAATTAATTGATACTATTAATTTGTGTGATTGATTTTTGTTTCAATTAAAAAAATTGTTGAATCAATTAAATTTTTAATTGAATATTTCCTAAAACTCAATTAAGATTTTAATTGGAAAAATTGTCGTGAAAGTTTTTCAACTAAATCGGAGTTAAACATTGGCCTCTGTGGTCATATGAGTGTAAATCGGTCGAAAGTTATATATGGGAGCTATATCTAAATTTGAACCGATTTCAACCAAATTTGGCACGCATAGCTACAATGCTAATTCTACTCTCTGTGCAAAATTTCAAATAAATCGTAGTAAAAGATTGGCCACTGTGGTCATATGAGTGTAAATCGGGCGAACGATATATATGGGAGCTATATCTAAATCTGAACCGATTTCAATAAAATTTGGCAAACTTGACTACACTACTAATTTTATTCCTAGTGCAAAATGTCAACCAAATTGGGGTAAAACTCTGGCTTCTGGGACTGTAATATTCCATATCGGGCGAAATATATATATATGGGAGCTATATCTAAATCTGAACCGATTTCTTCCAAAATCAAAAGAGTTCTATTCTGAGCCAAAATACATACTTGTGCCAGAGTTGAAGTCGATTGGACTAAAACTGCGACCTAAACTTTGATTACAAAAATGTGGTCACGGACAGACGGACATGGCTATATCGACTCAGGAGCCCACCCTGAGCATTTTTGCCAAAGATACCATGTGTCTATCTCGTCTGCTTCTGGGTGTTGCAAACAGATGCACTAAATTATAATACCCTGTTCCACAGTGTGACGCAGGGTATAAAAACGACTCAATATATTTGCGAAGTTCTTTATTTTTATACCCACCACCATAGAATGGTGACGGGGGTATAATAAGTTTGTCATTCCGTTTGTAACACATCGAAATATCGATTTGCGACTCTATAATGTATATGTATATGTTCTTGATCAGGGAGAAATTCTAAGACGATATAACCTGTCCGTCTGTCTGTCTGTTGTAATCATATAAACTGACCTCCCGATTTGGGGTCTTGGGCTTATAGAACCCGTAGTTTTTATCCAATTTGTCTGAAATAGGAAGTCTAGAGGTATTTTAGGACCATAAAGAGGTGTGCCGAAAATTGTGAATATCGGTCCATGTTTTAGTATAACCCCCATAAGAACGATCTCCCGATTTAACTCCTTGGGTTTCTAGAAACCGTAGTTTTTATCCGATTTGCCTGAAATTGTAAATATTCTGGTATTTTAGGCTCACACACGCAAAGAAAAAAAACGTTTGGAAAACGTGTACCGAAAACGTTTTTCTTTTGTTAGAGTTTTTTGAATTGCTTCGAAAATTTTAAACTTTTATCACCAAAAAAATTCGTTTGTTACAAAATTTTTATTTTTTCAATTAAAAAAGTTATTTGTGAAACAACAACAGAGTCCATTTCGTTTATATCAAACACTGTTCTTTTCTGACTTTTGGTCTTTAATAAAACACATTTTACAGTTCAAAATATAATATAGTACAATGTAATGTTGAACATTTTTTTCGGAATCTTCCGAACATATGTAGAATGTATGTAAAAAAAAAAAAAAAAAAAAAAAACTTTGGTCGAAGCAGGGATCGAACCCACGACCCTTGGCATGAGAGTCAGACGTAGCAACCACTGCTCCACGGTGCCAAACTAAATGTTTGTTTCTGTTAAATAAACTTTGTTTATTCGGTTCGTGGGCGCCGCAAGCTATGCTATATAAATATAACTTATATGGATATTTATCTATTGATGACCATAACAGGTACATAGCTCAGTGGTTAGTGCGTTGGCTTACAAAGTGCATGGTCCGCGGTTCGATTCTCCGTCCAGGCGAAAGGTAAAAAAATTTTAAAAATTTATAAAATCGTATAATTTCTTCTACATTGTTTGTATTACAGAGAAAGGTGCTAAGAACTAAAAATCTTCGTGGAAGTGAGAAAGATGTGAGGGAAAATGCAATTAGCCAGAAAAAAATTTTTTTTGAGTTAGTCTTTATGAAATTGTTTTTACATCCTGGAAAAGAATAAACGTTTATCACAAAAAGTATATACTTTTCTTCCAAATACACTTCCTTACAGCGAAAAGCAAATGAGAAACGAACCTTGTTTGTCTAAAATTTCGTTTGGGAGGAAAGAATTATTTTTTTGCGTGCAAAAACGTGTATCGTATTATCGTGTATCGGATCCATTTGGTAATGCCTCCATATAGACCTATTTCACTTCTTGAGGGTATAGAAGGCGCACTGAAAGTTACTTGAAACTCAATGTAAAATTTCCAGATTTTACTTCTCGGGTGAAAATCTACAGATTTAAGATTTCAAATCAAGACGTTATTTTATAATTTTCTTTCACGATTACAAGAGATGTTAATGATCTAAAACTCAAATCGTTCTTATAAATCCAGAATCTGATAGTCTTCATAGGTAAAATCTTTAAATTTATCTACGTGAAGTGTACTGGTTGAACTGCTCTGCTTGATCTGTCCTCAAACCCCCCCCCCCCTTCCCCCCTGAAATTTCAAAGGATTCATGGTTGTGGGTATTTAAGATTCGGCCCGGCCCGGCCCGGCCGAACTTACTGCTGTATATACTTGTTTTTATTAAAGTGTTCCATAGTGTAATTTGCTAATGCATAACGCATTTCCATCTATGTTAGATTAATGGGTGTGTTGCCAAGCTTGCCTTGCTCTCAGTTTTTTTTTTTGATAACTTTCCCAAATATTGTGACAGACATATAATCATCTATCATGGCTAAGCTGATGCTGAGAAGTTCTATGAAATTTTGGGTTTAGCTTAAATGCTAGCTAGCACATTGGAAATTCAAAACTTGCATAATTTAAATATGTTTTTTTTTCTCGAAATTTTAAGGTTGGGTTGTTGGAATACTTTAGAGATTCATAGTTATTTTCATTATTGAATTTTATAATCTTGCAAGGGTGTGTTGAACACGGATAACAGAGTTTTTAGGAATTAAGGAACTATGGCCTCTATTAACCGAGGAAGTTAGGTAATTTAGCTGTATGGTCTTGCAAATAAATTGAGACTAACAACCCAGCGAAAAACGAGCAACTTTTTATTGCGAAGTAGAAACAATTATTAACCATATTTATTTCATGTTTTCACTTGTTAAAGAAAATTTCGTATTTGGAAGAAGGAAACTCTAAACTATTTTGTGGGAAATATGAATTTATAAAAATCTTTATGATTCATTTTCATATAATTTTTTTCTATTTTTTTTTTTTTTTTGAACATTTAACAGATAAAAATTTTAAACAAAAGGAAACTTTCTCATATTGAAGAAAGTTTAACTAAAACATAATGAATTAAATAAAGTTATATTGACTTTAGTGCCCTGGTGAGTTCACTGTTTTTATACTCGCCACCATAGAATGGTGATGAGTGTATAACAATTCCCAGTAAAAAAATTTGGAAGTTGTTCTAAAGGCACAACTTTAAAAGCACTTCCAAAAATTTCCTTTCCGTTTCCGTCCTTTATTTTAACAACTAGAGGTCTGCACAATTGCATTTGTAAATGCAGGGTACACGTGTACTTGCTAAATGAGTACATCTATTTGATAGAGTCGCAAAACAATTGGTACACATTTTAATGAACACCAAAAGCCACGAGTAACTTCTTGTTGCTACTCTGACGTCGTCACTACCAACAAACACATATTCCTCTTTCTCTCTTATTGAAGTGTACTCAAAGTGATCACGTCGAGTATGTTGCGAGAACAAATCTTCATAGAGTACTCCATGTACCATGTGCAGTTTCAGAAATACAAGAAAACAGTTAATCTCCATAATATATGTTTTCGGATTGATATAAAGAACGGCAAACGTTAAGGTAAGCGTATGACATACATAAATATATGAAATATGTGATATACATACATATCTACACGCTCACAAAAAATCGCTTCTGTAACATATACTCCCAAACATATTTTGCTTCAAGCATATATATTTTTGGGTATTGCCCAAACATTTATATGTTTGATCTCTTCCAATATATAATATGTTTGAAAGCATATTGGTCTAAACAATATATGTTTGGGTAGTCTAAGTTCCAAACATTTTGTATTTTTGCATCCAAATTCAATAATGTTGTCTTCCAAAAAACAATGTGTTATTATGTGAACATATAATATGTTTGGAAGCATTTTGCACCCAAAAATATTATATGCTTAAAAAAAAATTCTCCCAAACAATATTGTGCTCAAAATTTTATTTATTTATTTATATATTTACAATCATAATGAATTATGAAAATAAACAGGTAATATAGGTGCTAACAACATAGGTTTTCGGCCTGAATGCTCAAAATTTTGTTTCTGCCCAATTGTATATTCCCCCACATCTTTCTCACTTCCACGAGATTTTTTAGTTCTTAGCACCTTTTTCTGTAATACAAACATTGTAGAAGAAATTATTCAATTGTATGATTTTTTTTACTTTAATTTTACCTTTTGCCGGACGGGGATTCGAACAGCGGACCACACAGTTTGTAAGGATCAAAGAAATAGCTGATCAATTGCCCAAGGAAAAATAAAATGTTAATTTTGTAATAACAAGCAACAACCACCAACTTAATTCAATATCGCTCCCTGTTAAATAGCGCTCCAAGCTACTAAACACATATATGTTTATAGGCTATTTCTAAATTAATATATGTTTGCATCCAAGCATATTATATTTACAAACATTTTATGTCCCAAACATAATATGTTCTAACATATTAACATATATGTCCCAAACATGTTATGCTAGTTTATGAACATTATATGCTTGCACTCAAAAATATTGTGTTTGTGTTCCAAACATATAATGTTTATAGCCAAACATATGAAAAACAGTCTTTTTCATCCGTGTATGATTAATAATAATGGAAAGTTTTGCTTCGCACATAACTGAGCAATACTTGTGGTACCACGTGAAGTGAAGAGAATCCATGTTGTACTTTTTCTCAAGTACTTACATTTTTATTGTTCCTTTTTTTCGGAACACATATTGTTTCGGATAAGTACTTGGTGGTATTTGACAAGCAAGTGTTCTCTTCACTTCACTACTTGCGCTCTGAGAGAAAGACAGTGTATGTACTATATTCGACAGCGAATTGCATACATGTAGTGAAAAGTTATTCGATGCAGACCTCTATTAACAACCCAGAAAGTCATTTTGATTCATTTTTTCATAATTCACTTTTTTCATATTTTTATACCCTAAACCACATAGTGGTCAGGGTATAATAAGTTTGATCGGCCAAAAAATGTACCTACCAGAAATATTGATTTTAGACCCCATAAAATATATACCGATCGACTCAGAATCGCCTCCTGAATCGATCTAGCGCTTGGTGTCCGTCCGTCTGTCTGTCCGTCTGTCCATGTATTTGTTGTTCACATGATTCCGGTCGCAATTATTAACCGATTTTGATGAAATTTGGTACAGGGAGCTTTTTGTGCACAAGGACAGACGCTATTGAATTTGGAAGAAATCGGATCAAATTTAGATATAGCTCCCATATATATGTATCGCCCGATTTCGACAAAAAGGGTCACGTTGCGCGTTTTTCAAACGGATCGCCACCAAATTTGGCAAAAGGTAATCTTTTCCATCGCCCTTCAAGTCTGCAAAATTTCATCCAAATCGGTTCAGATTTAGATATAGCTCTCATATATATGTATCGCCCGATTTTCCCAAATTTGGCCACAAAACCTTTATTTATCAACCGATCTTACTCAAAGTTGGCTAAATATAATCTTCTATTGCACTAACTATATGCGCAAAAAATCATCGAAATCGGTTCAGATTTAGCTATAGCTCCCATATATATGTACCGCCCGATTTTTCTAAATTTGGCCATAAAACCCTTATTTATCAACCGATATTACCCAAATTTGGCTGAATGTAGTCTTCTATAGCACTAACTATATGTGCAAAAAATCATCGAAATCGGTTCAGATTTAGATATAGCTCCCATATATATGTATAGCCCGATTTTCCCAAATTTGGCCATAGAACCCTTATTTATTAACCGATCTTACTAAAAGTTGGCTAGATCCAGTCCTCTATAGTACTTACTATATGTGCAAAATTTCATCGAAATCGGTTCAGATGTAGATATAGCTCCCATATATGTATCACCCGATTTTGAAAAATTCGCCCCTAATAACCTTATGTTTGACCATACAGGCCTCATTTCTTAGCTGATCTTACTCAAATCTTGCACAAGGTAGCCTTTTGTGGTATTTATCAAACCCGCAAAATATTATGCAAATTGGTTCAGATTTAGATATAGCTTCCATATATATGCATCGCTCGATTTTCCCAAATTTGGCCATAGTACTCTTATTTATTAACCAATGTTACTCAAATTTCAAATTTTGATATACTAGCCGATAGTACTTATAAGTACTTTTAGCTCTTACATAAGAATATTGCTCGATTTTTACAAATTTGTATTTATTACCCACACTAATTGGGCGATTTTCTCTTTTTTAATAATGGGTTCAATATTAGTGGCATACTAACCCCGTAGTTACAATATCAACACAGCCAGTGTTGCTAGAAGTAGGGGAAATTCCCTATATGTAGGGTTTTTCTAATATTTAGAGTCTTGTAGGCCACAATGTAGGACATTTTCACTCAACACAATTTGTAATAATTTTTACATTTTGGTGGCTCTAGAGGAGGAAATTAGAAGCCGGCAAGGCTTCTAATTTAAACTTTATTCCTGTAGAAAATTTTGTCAACATTTTATTTCTATAGAACATTTTGTCAAAATTGTATTTCTATAGAAATTTTTTTCAAAATATTATTTCTATAAAAAATTTTCTCAAAATTTTATTTCTGTGGAATTTTTTCTCAAAATTTTATTTCTATAGAATTTATTGTCAAAATTTTATTTCTATAGAAAAATTTCTCACAAAAATTTATTTATAGAAACTTTTTCCAAAATTTTATTTTTATAGAGATATAACAAAAAAGATTACTAATTTGGGTAGAATTCTACCAACTGTGGCAACCGTGGTGGTAATACAAATTTATATTCTCAGTTATATACGTTGCATATTCATGTTTTAAGATAATAAAGTACTTAGAACCATTTTTGTTTTGTAAAATTTTTTAAATTTAACGAAAAATATAGTATGGAAAATTGTTTGGGAATGTATGGGAAAGTAGGGAACTTTTTTTGTCCTTGTAGGGTAAACCGAACATTTTCCCTGGCAACATTGACTATGAGCTATAGTCAGATTGACACAAAGCAACCATAGACATGTACCCCTTAATTTTCTTAAATATGCAACTGCGGTTTATCTCCCAGACCTATATGTTACCCCACAAATGCTTATGATTACTAATTCTGTAATGGTGGTTTAGGGTATGATATAGTCGGCCCCGCCCGACTTTCTACTTTACTTACTTGTTTTATTGTTAATTTGAAATTTTTAATTTCACATACGTTAAAACCGGAGTGAGGTTAGGTTAGGTTAGGTGGCAGCCCTGAGTTCTGCCCGATTCCGTGTTAAGCTCAATGACAAGGGCCGAGTCCGAACGGCGTTCCACTTTGCAGTGAAACCACTTAGAGAAGCTTTGAAACCCTCAGAAATGTCACCAGCATTACTGAGGTGGGATAATCCATCGCTGAAAAAATGTTTGGTGTTCGGTCGAAGCAGGAATCGAACCCACGACCTTGTGTATGCAAGGCGGGCATGCTAACCATTGCACCACGGTGGCTCCCGTGGAGCTACAGGCAGCCAGATAGACGGACATGGTTATATCTTCTTATAATTTCTCCCTGATCAAGAATATATTTACTTTATATAGTCGGAAATCGATATTTCGACGGAATGACAAACTTATTATACCCCCGTCACAATTCTATGGTTGTGGGTATAACAAAATAAATTTTTAGCAATTGGACTCAATAGACGGTTTTTGTTAAGCAAATAAAACATACTCCCAAGTGGTCAACAAGTACTCGGTTTTGCTCCTCACTGTATACTGGCAATAGATCCTCTTTCGCACTTAGCGTGAGGCTATGCAAAAAGGTTTAACACATTTCTTTGAAGTTCATCTACTTCCAATTCATAGCCAAGTAAAAGCTTTATAAGTCTTCAAAGAATGTGTGATTCAATAATCATAATAATACAATGTAATTCTATAAAAATGTTTAAAATTCCTGCAGGTTTCCTGACTTGATTTTTAAACAAACTCTTTTTATCATTGTATGCCACAATCTTTTGTCCCAACATTCTTCTCATTCGTCTTCATTTGTTATATTGTATTCAGACGACAACAATAAGAAAACGTCGTGTGAGTGTTGATCAAGCCGGCTTATGTTTGAATTGCAATGCGTTACTCATATTGCGAAACGGAAAAAAAAAATAATAAATTCCTTTTATTTTTTCACAAATACATTGTAAAAGAAACTATGCAATGCCATCTGAATAGATATTCTATACTTACTGTGTCCCCGCTAAAAAATAAAAAAAAAACTGCCACTCTTTCCATCTGACCAATTGCTAATGCTTGATAGATAATCTCAAAAGCCCTACCTTGCCATATATAGTTCCTTGGCTTGTACCTCCAAAATGCATTGGTTTGCATGCATCGAAATGCAGCAGTTATGTACAACAGAAGTCCCATTCAACATGCACTGGGCACTGTGCACACATACATAAACTCAGAGTAGAAATATTTCAGAATTCCAACTGGCAACAACACACGAACCAACAATGACCCAAAAGCCGATCTGAGCTCCTGGTGTTGCATACAAAACAAACACATATTGTGAAATGAATACAAGAACCAGTGAATGTGGTGAAACGTATGGTGGAAATAGGGTTGAGTAAACAAAAACAACTCCCCACATAGCCTTTGGTTTGTAGTTTTGTAGTTGAAAAGTAAACACACCACAAACCACACGAAGTTCTCTCAAATACGGTTGCTTGCAGTTTTGGTAGACTTGAAGGTGTAGAATTTCATAGCGATGATAACGGCGTTGTTATTTACGTAGCGGCCTGTGTACTATTCTACATGTTGCTGAGCCTCAGTTTTAGTTTTGGTTGGCTTTGTTTCTTCACAGTAACCCCATAAAGTTGTTTGTCAACATTTTTGTCGTTTTTTTTTTATTTTGTCCAGTAAGCATATATGACAATTTTATGTGTTGCTAAATAATGTTGGTTGATCGTAGAATTTAAGATTTGTGATTCCTTTAACGTAGGGTAGCGAAATTAGTGGAGTATAAACATAAATGTATGTTTAAAATTCATATTCTATTTAATATCACCAAAATATTTTCAATTAGTTAATTGCACTTGATAACGAAGTCAAATACAAAATTAACTGATACAATTAATTGATATTTTTTTTTGGAAATAATTAGTTTATATAAACAAACTACTCAATGACTCATTAAATTTTGACATAAATCCAAAGAAAAATTAAATTATAGTTACAATCGAAAAATTCATATATATAAAATTAATTTTTTTTCTAAAGGTAAAATAATCTTAAGTAATCATATAAAACTACAAAATCAATATAAAATTTCAAAGTGATCCAATTAAAAACAAGTAAGGAAAGTCTAAAGTCGCACTCAAAACAAAGTGAACTCTCTATTTCACTAAAGCCAATTTAACTTTATTTTAGTTCATAGAAATATTATGTTTGGAGAAAGTTGTCTTTACTCTAATAATTTTTTTGTGTACGTTAGTGAAATTAACTAAACCTGTGGAAAAAATATACTCAAATGAAGCATAAAGATTAACTAAATTTGTGTCTTACACAAAATAGTTCAGAATTTCTTTAAATTTGTATATTTGACCAAAAATGTGTCCTCATGAACTTCGTATGTCACTAAAGATATTCTTGCAATTTTGAACCCCAAGTTTTTTCTTCAAACTACAAAATTTTCTTTAACAAGTGAAAAAAACTTAGTTATGTCTAATAAATTTTCTTGTATTTGTCGAAAAATATTTACTTATTTTTATGACATCGGCGTGATGCCTACGTTTGTAATACTGTTTAGTTAAAATTTTCTACAAATATTCAAAATTTTCTAAAATTAACCGAAAGTTTTCTTCCTGGTGGGTTCACTGTTTTTTCAGTGCGGGCGGGCCGATTATATTATACCCTGCACCACTTTGTAGATCCACATTTTCGATACCATATCAAATCTGTCGAAGGTGTTGGGTGCTATATATAAAGGTTTTTGTTCCCATATACATATATTGACTCGATCTGCATAAAATTTCTTAAACTTCTACAAAATCCATAGGCTTAAAATTTAATTGGGGCGGAACACCATAGAGCATGATTCCAATGTTTATACCTAAATATGGGCAACATTTAAATCTGCACCAATTTTGAGGAAACTTCGTAGAAGTGTATTTATGATTTTTCTGTCGATATATATGTATTAGAAGTATAAGCAAATTGGAGCCATTTTGGGCCATTTTTGCCCAAATCGGAAAACATATATGGAAGCTATATCGAAATCTGAACCGGCTTCTACCAAATTTGACATGCATAGTTACTATGTTAATTCTTCTCCCTGTGCAAAATTTCACGTAACTCAGACTACAACTTTGACCTCTGTGGTCATATGACGCAAAATCGGGCGAAAGATATATATAAAAACTATAACTAAATCTGAACCGATTTCAATAAAATTTGACACCCTGGACTGTAGTAATAATTATTCTCCATTTCCAAAGTTGCAAGCAAAGTAGGGTAAAACTATGGCTTCTTGGCCATGTAAGTCCATATCGGCCAAAAGATATATGGGAGCTATATGTAAATCTGAACCGATTTCAATCAAATTTCGCACACTACACTACACGACTAGGTGTTATGTTTTTGCAAAATTTCAAGCATACCAGGGTAAAACTCTGGCTTCTGGTACCATATAAGTGCATATCGGACGAATGATATATATGGGAGCTATATTTAATTTTGAACCGATTTCTTCCAAAATCAATAGGGTTCTATTCTGACCAAAAACACATATATGTCCCAAGTTTAAATCGCTTGGTCTAAAATTGCGACCTAGATTTTGTTTACAAAAATGTGTTCACAGACAGACGGACATGGCTATATCGACTCAGGGAGCTACCCTGAGCAATATTGCCAAAGATACCATATGTCTATCTCGTCTCCTTCTGGGAGTTGCAAACATATGCACTAACTTATAATACCCTGTTCCACAGTGTGGCGCAGGGTATAAAAATAATTGAAAGTGTCGAAGAATTCAATTCATTTTTTAATCGAGCGTCTTTTTTACTTTTAATTAATTCTGAATGAATGAAAAAAACTTTCTGTGTAGGATTTTATAAAAACAAAATTGTTTTAATATTCACAAACAAAAAACACGAAAAATTATAACATTCATGAAATTGTTTCGTTGGCTCACATTTAAGCACAAATTTTCTTAATCTTACAAAGATATGTCCACCGGCTTAGTGGCGTACGAAGTAAAGACATAGACGAAGCAATTTCATGTCAGAGAATGTTACTTTTTAGTACACCAAAATTACTAATATTTTTTTTTACCGAATATGTTTGTATATAATTTTTTTAATGTGATTATTATTACTATTTATTATAAATTTATTGGTTATTTTATGAATTTTAAATGAAATCAAATTACTCATTTAATTTTAGTTTATTTTCCCTTTTATAAGGGTTGTATACCATATCATTACATACCGTTGTTCTAACGACGCCTTATGTAAATCTCAAAAGGCAAACTTCAATTTAGTGCATTTATCGCAGAATGTAAATTGTTTTTTGGCCAAAAATAATTTTCTTTTTTATTTCGTATTTCGAGACCTCAAGATCTTCTTAAATATTTCAACTACAATTTATTTTTTTGAACTTTTCTTTTTTCCAAATGACTAAATGTTCTTCAATTGGAAAAATAGTCGCGCTATCGATTAAAAAGAATTTATTTATTGCTATCATCGTCGTACTTGTAATATATGAGTTTTCTTAAATAATTCAAAACACAAATAATTCAAAACACAAATTTCTTTCTTGAGATGTTCTAATTTGTTTAGTGTATTATTAAAATATTTAAATGGAATATTACTTTAGGCTGTTTTTTAAAGAATATATACACACAAACATTTTTTTTTCTGATTCAATCACGAAATTAATTGATCCAATTAATTTTTTAATTAAAATGTCTTCAATCACAGAAATGATAGTATCAATTAAAAAATTAATTGACAGTCAATTAAAAAATTAATTGATCCAATTAAATATTTAATTGATACTATTAGTTTGTGTGATTGGTTTTTATTTCAATTAAAAAATTAATTGAATCAATTAAATTTTTAATTGAATATTTTTTAAAACTCAATTAAGATTTTAATTGGAAAAATTTTCGTGAAATTTTTTTCTGTGTACCATATTGTCTCAAACCACCAGATTGCTGTGATTAAAATATATAATAAGCGTGTATTGTCATTATGTCTACTTAGTAATTAGCAGTTGGCAACCCTATCTAAACATTGCAAATTTCACCATTAATCATTTCTACGCTTGACAATTGATTGATCAATGATCTCTTAGTGCCTAATGTAAAAAATCTATCAGTGATGGTGAGAAACAGAGTTTCTCAACATAGGTTAATAGAACCGTTACTGCACTTGTTACACAAACCTCGTAAATTTTTAAGCGCACATACACACACCTCTATCTCTTGTTGGGCCTTTGACAGGTAGAGTCGAGAGCTGCAGACAAGAAAAATAAATGCTGTTTTCTACTGTGCCCTAACTATCTCTCTCTCTACCTGTGTGTAAACGTGAATCCAGTGAGGTGAGTCAGTGAGATTATGTGCATTTTTTGGCCGTCCGTCCGTTTGTCTGTCTATCTGTCCGTCCGTCCGTCCTCTAAGGCTTGTCTGTCTTTTGACAACGATGCGGCCGCTTGTAAGAGTGTTTGTTTTGGTGGGTTTTTATGTTGTAGCCTTTGAGTGGATTTGTTAAGCGGGTTTGTTGTTATGTTGCTGCGCCTCAAAACCTAACTAACTGAGTCTGTTGCTTTGGTTTTGGTTTCTTTCTGGCTAAAATACAAGTCAGCAACCAACAATACAACAAAAATCTGACTCAAAATAAAATCTTATGCGCGTCCATTTCAAAAGCATAAGAGATTTCGTGGCGAGTGGACAAGATTTACGGATCAAAACAGAGAATACCACATAATTGTTGTAGTTGTAGTGATAGATGGAGGGAGAGTTATTCTTAAAAATGCTGGTTACTTGGATTATTAATCGGTTAGCATAGCCAAGCATACATATGAAATAAAAGAATTACACGAAATGAATGTCCAAATTCAGCATCAGTGGCTATTGAAAGCAACATTTTCAACATTCAACTTTGGAATCTGTACTTTTTATGCTCCTGGTATATAAAAAGCAAAACCTTTCGTAGAATATTGTATCCAGTTTTCCTTCAAACCGAGTTTTAAATTCAGATTTCAAAACGATTTATTTGCGCGCTCGTCGGCGTTGTGGTTTTAGTCGGTCGTACGGTCGATCGGTTATACGTGTGCCCTGCTCTTTTCGCTTACTCGTTGTCATTAGTAATTTAACAACAACAATACTCGCGTGTGCCATTTGTTTATAGCGAAACTCCATGAAGCCCACAAAACAAATAAATATTAAAATTGCGGTGTAAAAGCGAAGCGAAGAAAAAGTGAAGAAGAATTCAGAGAAGAATAAATTTATAACAATTTAAATGTTAAGCGTGCCTTCCAGTCATTAGAGTCTAGTGTAGTGTCCCGTATAGAGTTAGAAAATAACTCATAAATTATACAAAAATTGGATTATTAGCTAGCGAAAAAATCATACAATATTTCCTCAAAACATATGTAGTTTTTATTAAATTAATTAACAAACAAAAAACCACCATCATTTACCTTCACGTATCAATCAAATATATGAATAAATTATAATATATACATGGTTAAAATAATACATAATAAATTATCAAAATCTTAAGGTTAAATAAAAATTCACACCTTAATATTATACGAATAATATATGTATCACAAGTGTGGTTTAAATAAAACGTGGTGAATTGGTGAGGTGAACAAAAACAAAACGAAACAACCAACATTCAACATATTTCAATAGTGTATACATATTTATTGTTATTATGCATTTGTTGTTGTTATACCTGCTTCAAAACCTGTTGATGATCGTCCATATAGGGAGAGGGAGAATTTAAAAACTACTCATCATCTCTGTTTACTCATGACTTCGATATCCTCGTGAATTGTACACCACCCAGCATCTATACAAGCATTTGTGAATCATATATTATTTGGTCCTTACTCATTGACTCGGAGAGTGCCGTGGTGAATTTTCTTTTTCTACTAAACCAATTCAACGGCGTTGTTGTTGCTAGACAAGTTTAAACTTTATTAACCCTGTGTATATCAATGGATTATTGAGTTTGGTTGTTATTGTCAGCGTCGTCGTTGTCGTCATAGCTCACAACATGCTTATATTATTTACTCTTAATGCTGTCACAATTGGATTATATTCACCTCTTTCTCCTGTCCACAAATAAATGCCATTCATTGACATTGCTTAACATAAAATGGATATAGCTGGCCCAACTGCGGGAAATCAGATTGCATTGCCTAATAATCATTACCGCCATGATTCGCAACAGGTAAAGAAATACAAGAAATTCCATAAAAAAATTAAATTCTCTTAACCAATATTATAATTTACAGAATTTTAGAAGTTATAATATGTTTTTGCAGACCTTTTCTATAACAGTACTTGACATATTTCAGGCAAAATATCTTAGGAAAATAGGGCTGCGTATACACACAAAAAATTTTTTCTCTGATTCAATCACCAAATTAATTAATCCAATTAATTTTTTAATTGAAATGTCTTCAATCACGAAAATGATAGTATCAATCACAGTTTTAATTGGGCATAGAAAAAATTCTTGATTAAAAAATTAATTGATTTTTTCAGCAAAATTCAATTAATTTTTTAATTGATTCAATTAAAAATTTAATTGATGTTGATTGCAAAACGCAATTAATTTATTAATTAAAAAAGGTAACTATTTTTAATTACTTAGTTAGACTGGCTTAGAGTTTTTATTTGGATTAACAAATGATTGTTTGAAATACATTTTTAATTAAAAAAGTAAAAAAAATTAGCACTTTTTTAACTGAATTAGTCTTCCGAATTTGATTAAAAAGGTAATTGTATCAATTAATTTTTTAATTAAACATTTTAAAAATTTCAATCATTGACTTAATTCACTTAATGTTTCTATCATGATTAAAAAGTTAATTGTATCAATTAATTTATTAATTGAAAAAATTTTCAACTTCAATTAACTTTTTAATTGGAAATATTTTGGTGATATTTTTTTCTGTGTACTGAAAATCTTAAATACCCACCACCATGAACCAAATATTAGGGTTTCCTTTGAAATTTCAGGAGGGCTTGAGGACACTTCCCGAAGATAAATTTAAAGATTTCACCTATGAGGACTATATCAGATTCTGGATTTATAAGAACCATTTTTGTTTGAGTTTTAGAGGAATCATTAACATCTCTTGTAAGTGGGCAAGAAAATTACAAAATAATGTCTTGATTTGAAATCTTAAATCTGTAGAAGTAAAATCTGGAAATTTTACATTGAGTTTCAAGCAATTTTCATGATCAGTGCGCCTTCTACACCCTCAAGAAGTGAAGTCGGTCTATATGGAGGACCGATAAAAACTTAATCCGATACACGTTTTTGTGAGCCTAAAATACCAGAATATTTACAATTTCAGGCGAATGAGATAAAAACTACGGTTTCTAGAAACCCAAGGAGTTAAATCGGGAGATCGTTCTTATGGGGGCTATACTAAAATATGGGTCGATACTCACCGTTTTCGGCATAATTATATTTGAACTCTAGCAACTAGAGACATCGGCCTTGTTTGATTCAAAATATTGTTGTATCGGGTAATTTGTGTAACCCTTTGACTACCGATGTCCATTTGTTCCCCCAGTCTATTTCCCCAGTTAATTTCGATTTTTTTCTCGATGTTATTTTCAAGCAGAGACTTTAATCTAAATAAGCTAAATATTATTTCCATATTGGTGAGCACCAAAAATGCATTTTTATAAAGTCCCGATATAAACCGACCTCCAGATTTGAAGGTAGGTTAGGTATAGTGGCAGCCTCATATCTCAGGCTAAATTAGACTATTTAGTCCGTTGTGATACCATAGTGGTGAACTTCTCTCTTATCACTGAGTGCTGTCGATCCCTAAATTTTACTTCTCGAGTCTTCTGGATAAGCATATTTCATCTGATCCGACTAAAATTTGGTACTAATCACCCAAAACTCGGTCCATATCGGTTCATAACTGTATATCATTTGGGGGCTATAGATAATAATTAACCGATATGGACCAATTAGTTTTGCTAAAAACGAGAAAATTATTTTTCGATTTTCATAATCTGATCTCAAAAATTTAAAATTAAAAATTTTCAAAATTTTCAAAATCAAAAAAAATCTCTTTACATAACCTCACTTAAATCTTTACAAATAAATCCCAGAAAATTTCCCTTTCGTGGAAGCTGTTCGATAAAATCAGTAATAATTTCTTTTGTTATATCAAATGATTTTATGATATGTATTATCAAATTAAAAAAGACTATGAGTATGGCTTGTTACTTGCTTGGCTGCATATTTTCAATTTACTTATTGCCGTTTTTCTAAAAAATTTGTCTTGCTATTTAGCAAACAAGGCATTCACTTCACTTTTAATGGTAACTTTTATTCATTTCACTTGAAAGAAAAATCAAAACATTAGACAGACCATAAACCGGAGAAGCTAGCTACTAGCTTCAAGTATATAACAGACAGACGGATATGGATGAATGGATAGATGGGTGGATAGACGGACAAGCAGGTTTATTATTTGTTGATCACCATCATTTGAAACTGCCTCTCCTCGAAGCAAGCGACCGACCATGCCCAAAAACCGTATAATCTATATCAGCTAAGCATATCATAACCAACTAGTAATTCCAGTACAAGGAAGATCAGATTAATAAATATTCGTATGATTATTACAAGCTTGCCACTGGTATTATGTTACATTATTAAGCTATTATGGTGAAGATAATTTGGGGCTATTGATTTCTGGCATACAAGCATGAATGATATTGTGAGGAAAAAATACGAGATCAATGGAAAAGTCGGAAATAATATAAAATTGTAGAATCAATTTCGATTTGTTGGAATTGGCACGAATTATGGTCTTTAAACGGCCGAAAAAGCCGGGGAAGCTCCGTCTTCAGATGATCGACACTTTGGTATTTTTTTGTGCAAACCTTACTCTTCAAAATGCCCCAGGCATAAAAGTCCAACGAATTTAGATCCGGAAATTTTGATGGCCAGTGAACATAAGACGAGTAATTCCTTTCTAACCCATTTTTGGTCGACGCATGATGAGACCTGTTAGAATATCCATGGGCTGTGAAATGTTTGTCTACCCAGGACTTTTCCAAATAATACGAGCTTGGGCCGTTAATGTTTTGGTAGATTTTGCAAAATATTCCTCTCTACCTTAGAGGTACTTCAAAAATTTTCTATAGAAATAAAATTTTGACAAAATTTTTTATAGAAATAACATTTTGACAAATATTTCTCTATAGAAATAAAATTTTGACAAAATTTTCTATATAGAAATAAAACTTTGACAACATTTTCTGTAGAAATAAAATTTTGACAAAATTTTCTATAGAAATAAAATTTTGACAAAATGTACTATAGAAATAAAATTTTGATCAAATTTACTATAGAAATAAAATTTTGACAAAATTTTCTATAGAAATAAAATTTTGACAAAATTTTCTATAGAAATAAAATTTTGACAAAATTTTCTAAAGAAATAAAATTTTGACAAAATTTTCTATAGAAATAAAATTTTGACAAAACTTTCTATAGAAATAAAGTTTTGACAAAATTGTCTATAGAAATAAAATTTTCTATAGAAATAAAATTTTGACAAATTTATTTCAATAAAAAAAAAAAATTGAAAAAACAATTATTTCTATGAAAAATTTTGAAAAAACTTATTTCTGTAGAAAACTATCTCTAGAAATCAATTTTTTTAAAATTTTTCATAGAAATAATTTTTTTTTCAACATTTTTTATAGAAATAAATTTTTTTTCAAAATTTTTGACAGACATATTTTTTTTCAAAATTTTCTATAGAAATAAAATTTTGACAGAATTTTCTATAAAAATAAAATTTTGACAAAATTTTTTGTAGAAATAAAATTTTGACAATGGTGTGGTGTGGTTTTTAATCGACCTATAGCCGAAACTATGAAAAATAATTCTTAAAGATAAATAAAAAGGTCAACGATAATTATCCAGAAATAGAAATAAAATTTTGACAAAATTTTCTATAGAAATAAAGTTTTGACAAAATTTTCTATAGAAATAAAATTTTGACAAAATTTTCTATAGAAATAAAATTTTGACAAAATTTTCTATAGAAATAAAATTTTGACAAAATTTTCTATAGAAATAAAATTTTGACAAAATTGTATAGAAATAAAATGTTGACAAAATTGTCTATAGAAACAAAATTTTGACAAAATTGTCTATAGAAATAAAATTTTGACAAAATTGTCTACAGAAATAAAATTTTGACAAAATTGTCTATAGAAATAAAATTTTCTATAGAAATAAAATTTTGACAATTTTTCTATAAAAATAAAATTTTGACAAAATATTCTATAGAAATAAAATTTTAACAGAATTGTCTATAGAAATAAAATATTGACAAAATTGTCTATAGAAATAAAATTTTGATAAAATTTTCTATAGAAATAAAATTTTGACAAAATGCTCTACAGAAATACAATTTTGACAAAATTTTCTATAGAAATAAAATTTTGAAAAAAATTTCTATAGAAATTCAATTTTGAAAAAGTTTTCTATAGAAATAAAATTTTGAAAAAATTTTCTATAGAAATAAAATTTTGAAAAAATTTTTCTATAGAAATAAAATTTTGACAAAATTTTCTATAGAAATAAAATTTTGACGAAATTGTCTATAGAAATAAAATTTGGACAAAATTGTCTGTATAGAAATAAAATTTTGACAAAATTTTATATAGTTATAAAAATTTCTATAGAAAAAAATATTGACAAAATTTTCTACAGAAATACAATTTTTGACAAAATTTCCTATATAAATAAAATTTTGACAAAATTTCCTGTAGAAATAAAATTTTGACAAAATTTTCTATAGAAATAAAATTTTGACAAATTTTTCTATAGAAATAAAATTTTGACGAAATTGTCTATAGAAATAAAATTTTGACAAAATTGTCTGTATAGAAATAAAATTTTGACAAAATTTTATATAGTTATAAAAATTTCTATAGAAAAAATATTGACAAAATTTTCTACAGAAATACAATTTTTGACAAAATTTCCTATAGAAATAAAATTTTGACAAAATTTCCTATAGAAATAAAATTTTGACAAAATTTTCTATAGAAATAAAATTTTGACAAATTTTTCTATAGAAATAAAATTTTGACGAAATTGTCTATAGAAATAAAATTTTGACAAAATTGTCTATAGAAATAAAATTTTGATAAAATTGTTTATAGAAATAAAATTTTGACAAAATGTTCTACAGAAATAAAATTTTGACAAAATTTTCTATAGAAATAACATTTTGAAAAAAATTTCAACAGAAATCCAATTTTGAAAAAGTTTCCTATAGAAATAAAATTTTGACATCGAAATAAAATTTTGACAAAATTTTCTATACCCATAAAATTTTGACAAAATTTTCTGTAGAAATAAAATTTTGACAAAATTTTCTATAGAAATAAAATTTTGACAAAATTTTCTATAGAAATAAAATTTTGACGAAATTTTTTATGGAATAAAAATTTTGACAAAATTTTCTATAGAAATAAAATTTTGACAACATTTTCTATAGAAATAAAATTTTGACAAAATTTTCTACAGAAACAGAATTTTGACAAAATTTCCTATAGAAATAAAATTTTGACAAAATTTCCTATAGAAATAAAATTTTGACAAAATTTCCTATAGAAATAAAATTTTGACAAAATTTCCTATAGAAATAAAATTTTGACAAAATTTTCTATAGAAATAAAATTTTGACAAAATTCTCTATAGAAATAAAATTTTGAAAAAAAAAATTCTATAGAAATAAAATTTTGGCAATGCAACATTTTTTGTTTGGTAGGTTTTTGGTAACATTTTCTCCAAATTTTGGTAGATTATTTTTGGCTCGAGTGGTAACCGTGGTTGGTCCCTTTACGCGATATGTTCAACTCATGAGCAAATTTTCGAAATAAAATTTCTATTGAAATAAAATTTTGGCAATGCAACATTTTTTGTTTGGTAGGTTTTTGGTAAAATTTTCTCCAAATTTTGGTAGATTATTTTTGGCTCGAGTGGTAACCGTGGTTGGTCCCTTTACGCGATATGTTCAACTCATGAGCAAATTTTCGACATTGTTCTAATTGTTCGGTGTTCGATAGTAATTCATAAATAATGAGGAAATTTCAGGTTTTTGCTAGAAAGTTATTTTAGTTATTTGCTAAAGTTATTTTAGTTTCAATCTAGACGAACGATTCGTCTCGAGTCGATTTTGTGTTTCATGAACAGGCAGTTTTTCAAATTTAAATGCTTGAAGGCTCCAACGAAAGTCACTTGTGGTTTTCTAGCCAAATATAAAGCAATCACACCATTATGCTTGAATTCCATCACGAATAACTTTATTTCTGAATTCAATAGATCAAAATGCTCTTTTAAAAAAATGTTATATTCGTTTTTGTTTATTCTTATAATTATACCAGATTTTCTACACCAAACTCTAAATACCAAAATACCAAATGAAGGATATACAAACTTGAGCCTGAAGAATCCGACTTCTAAATAGCAAATATGTTACCACAGATCATTATATTTTTTCTAGCATAAAACAGTAGCAATTATTTGACATAAGGAAATTTAAATTCTCATTGTTATTATTTGACATTAAAAAAACACTTTCTATTATTTCACGTTTGTTTGTGTTGTTTTTAGGAAAAAAATGACTGAATAGGAACTTTAAAGAAGCATTTATAGTTTGTACCTTTCCATCATTGGAAAACGATGACTTTTATGATTGATAGTAAAATAATCCAAAAGAGAGATGAAGGTGAAAACAATGCACATACAAAAAGGCATTAAAAACATTAAAGGAGCCAAGTGTTTGACCATAAAAAGTTAATGAAAAAAGACAGCAAACAAAAGATGTCAATTGCGTGAATTGCATATTTCATACCAAAAACTAAGAGGTTCATTATATGGTTGTCTATAAAAGGGAAAACTACTTGAAGAAAATCAAACTAACCCCAAACAACTCAAGCAAATAAAGGTAAGACCAATGACCAAGCAAACGATGACCATGGACAATGAATTTACTTTTAATTTCCATTTACTTGAAAAACAAAACTTTAGAGTTGGCTCTGCTAGGTTGACATTAGATTGTCAAAAATTTTCATTAATATTGTTTGGTATTATGAAAAATTTTTGTGAAAAAAAGAAAGTAACAATATTTTTAATTGAGTATTAAAAAAAACAAATCAATTTTCTTTTTAATTTCTGGTCTAGACCAGACTTGTTCATTCGATCACTTTTTATCGATGGCTTTTTATAGTGATGCGATTGTAAAACAAGTTCCCCAGCCTACCTACTATACACTACATATGATGAGTATACATATCTTTCGATAAATTCATTTACAATTTTCAATTTTATTTTCACAAAATCTCTATGGGCAATCAGTCAATCAACAAACCTCGGTCATCGACTTAATTTAATGAAAATGGTTGCAGTGAAATTTCCCCATTTGCCATACTATGCTGTAAGTGATAATAAAATTTTTGATATTTATGACTTTGCTTGTTTTTCTTAAACATTTTTATTTACCATAGAAAAAAAATCTTTATAGCAACTGGGCATAATATATACTCATAAAATTTTTATTAAAATTTCTTAACCAATGACATGGGGCCTCGTTTTCAAACAGGTGGAAAATTTTGTTTCCAAACAAAAATTTTAATGGCAAAATATTTACAGTTATATTGCATTTATCAAAAAAAAAAAAAAAGAATAGTCGTTTAGTATTTTGGGAACTGTAAAATAATTGTAGTGATGAAAAGGTCTTTGCCCATAAATAATACGATTACAACCAAAATGTTAGTTTTCACCGACCACACAAAAAAAGATTCCTTATTTTTAGACTATCCCTCTTGTTCTAGTTTACGAATTCTCAAAATGCCAAATTTTTAATTGCCAAAAACTCATCAACCGATACGTCTTTTGCCATGAAATTTTTACAAATTAAATTCCTTGTCCATTGAAACAGATACATTTCTCTGATTTAAAGTTGTTTCCTTATCCAAAAGTAGATAAACTTTTCAATAAAACCGTTTTGTCCTTATAGTTATGAGAT